>NC_049233.1:6963184-8334255 GCF_011100685.1 Canis lupus familiaris | reverse complement strand
AACTCTCCCCTCAAAAGAAAGAATGGTCAACATCTAAAAATGTGGAAGGTGTCCCCTCTTCTCTTTCTTCTCTTTCTCCCACCCTGCTGGGAGAAGGGTGGCAAGGGTTTCTCTGCTCAGTCCTGGCAGTGTCCCAGGCTCTGATCAAACCTTTTCCATTCCGGATGATTCCAGGTGCAGATGGCCTCCTGGGTGTCCTCCCTGGGTGGTGATCACACAGGATCTGGGGTCAGAGTTGTACCCTTGTACGGGGCAGGCACCACCCACTTCCTCTCCCAGAGAGCCTTTGGTAGACAGGTCCCTTTGATTGGCTTTGAAATGTACATTCTATTTTTCCTCTCCTCCATCTAAATATTTGGGTTTCCTGCTGAAATATTTAGGCAGGATTGCATACTGTGGCTGTTGTCACCTCCTGTGGCCCAGTGTAATCTGGCTGCAGCTGCTTAGCTAGGCCCCTCCTGGGAGGGAGAGGCTTCCCTCCATCCCCCTCTCGCCCCCACCCAACCCCAGGGGAAAGCCCTGCAGGAGTGCTTGATGGCAGGGATAGTATCTGGTAGAGAGCCCCTCCTTTCGTCAGTGTAGACCTGTGCTTGGGTCTGGGTCTGACAGACTTGGATCTGAACCACTGTGTAGGCAGTGGCTGATTCTTTTTTTTTTTTTAAGATTTTATTTATTTATTCATGAGAGAGGCGGAGACACAGGCAGAGGGAGAAGCAGGCTCCATGCAGGGAGCCTGGATGCGGGTTTTGATCCCAGGACTCTGGCATCATGACCTGAGCCAAAGGCAGATGCTCAACCACTGAGCCACCCAGGCGTCCCCAGTAGTTGATTCTTTTTTTTTTTTTTTAAGATTTTATTTATTTATTTATTTATTTATTTATTTATTTATTTATTTATTTATTTATTTATGAGAGAGAGAGAGGCAGATACAGGCAGAGGGAGAAGCAGACCCCACACAGGGAGCCCAATGTGGGACTCGATCCCAGGACCCCGGGATCAGGCCCTGGGCCGAAGACAGACGCTAAACCGGTGAGCCACCTAGGGAGCCCCCCAGTAGTTGATTCTAACATGGTTCCAGTTCTGCCTACAGTACTGGTTTTTGCTGTGCGACTCTGGCCAGATTTCACTTCTCTAGATCCCCTTCCTACAAGTAAATTCATCCATTCATTCAAGACAGTTTGGAGTGCTTGGAGTTAAATTAGGCCCAGCTAGACTGAGGAGTCCTGCGCAGGCAGGGACATGTCTCTTCACCCTTGGCCCTACTCCACAGAAATGTGCAAAAAGCCTGTGGGGTTTAATTGACCACTGATAGCCTCACCATGTCTGGTGGGCCCCAGGTGGCTGGTGGTGTGCCTGGCTCTGAGGGGATGATGCTAAGAGCCATGTGGACCTTCCATTTCGAAGTCCGGTCGGGAGGGGCCGGACCTCTTCAAGATCAAGACACTTGTCTAGGTGAATTGAGCCAGGCCCAGACTCTGGCCTCTGGTCTCATAGGCTTAGTTAGAATCGTGGCGAGGAGGGGGAGAAGGGGGGTAGTGCCATTATCGAAATGTGCTCCCACTTTCCCCTTCAAGCCTCATGAGGTGGGGTCACATTGCCTAGTGGTTAAGGATGGGCTTTCAACTGCTGGGGATTTACCCCAAAGATACAGATGCAATGAAACGCCGGGACACCTGGACCCCGATGTTTCTAGCAGCAATGTCCACAATAGCCAAACTGTGGAAGGAGCCTCGGTGTCCATTGAAAGATGAATGTATAGAGATGTGGTTTATGTATACAATGGAATATCACTCAGCCATTAGAAACGACAAATACCCACCATTTGCTTTGACGTGGATGGAACTGGAGGGCATTATGCTGAGTGAAATAAGTCAATCGGAGAAGGACAAACATTATATGGTCTCATTCTTTTGGGGAATATAAAAAGTAGTGAAATGGAATAATGGGGAACGGAGAAAAAATGTGTGGGAAATATCAGAAAGGGAGACAGAACATGAAAGACTCTTAACTCTGGGAAATGAACTAGGGGTGGTGGAAGGGGAGGAGGGCGGGAGGTGGGGGTGAGTGGGTGACGGGCACTGAGGGGGGCACTTGACGGGATGAGCACTGGTTGTTATTCTATATGCTGGCAAATTGAACACCAATAAAAAATCAATTTATAAAAAAATAAATAAAATGGATTCTTAAGTAAACAAACAAACAAAAAAGGATGGGCTTTCAAGTCACAGCGCCTTTGCAAACTATGTGACCCTGATCACATTGCTGCATTGGAAAGTGGGAGCAATGCTACTCATCTCAGTGGGAGAAAGATCGTAGGACAAAGCATGCACGGAGGTCACTCACTTTGGCTGGGCAGTCAGCTCCAAGTTAACCTTAGATTCGGTTCTTGTGACCTCTTTTTTGAGGAACTTGGAACAGCTGTCCCACTCTGAGTCTTTATCTCTAGAAACCCCCTTCTCTGCTTCCTCTGTCCTACCCCTTATTTTATAAACTTTTCCTAAAGTCCTTTCCCTTGGGATTAACCAGGCCAATGGGCATGAGGGCCTTTAATAGATCTGTCCTCCGGGGCCAGGGTGGCTGTGGTTTCTGCTTTCAAGGAACTCAACGTAGAGGAGCAAATAGCCATCCAGTCCTTCATTCAGCAGATATTTACTAAGCACATACTATGTGCCCAAACCTGTTTGAGACCTGCTGCAAAGAGCAGGAACCTCATCCCTGCCTTCTGGGGAATGTCTTCAGACCATGTACTGTGGAAACCAAAAGGGCAAGTGGACGTGCTGGGGGAGGGAAGAAACAGCCCCTGCCCCTCACTTGTGGAAACGGTTTCATCTTCAGAGCCTTCTGAGGAGGAACAGGAGGAAGGCTGGGCTGTTCAGGGGAGAGGGACATGTTCTGACCTGATAACTCTGGCTCGGCTGGAGCCTGTGTCGGGCTCCTTTTCCCCTGATGGCCCTCACAGGGTACCCCTCCACAGCAGACCAAGGATGTGAGCCCCATTGAACGGAGTTGCCTTTAGCAACTGGATGACCCCTAAGAAGCTTGCAGATACCCTGCTCAGATTCCCACCCTTGGCTTTGCCATGGGTCGCCATAGACTTGTTTATCTGAGGTGCCTTCCTGTGGCCTCTCCGGGCTGGACTAAAGTGTGGCGGTGAAACACCATCCCATTTGCTAGATAGGAAAACCAAGGCCTGTGAGGAGCTAGGGACAGACTGTGGAACTAAGCCCAGGGTAAACTAGCTTAGCTTGCGTAGGCCCAGAGCTTTTCCCACCAAGCCATTTGTCACCCTGCCTCTAATCACCCTCCCGCCAACCTTTTTTAAGATTTTATATATTTATTCATAAGGGACACAGAGAGAGGCAGAGACATAGGCAGAGGGAAGAGAAGCAGTCTCTTTGCAGGGGGCTAGATGCAGGAGTCAATCCCAGTACTCCAGGATCACGTCCTGAGCCAAAGGCAGACATGTCACTGAGCCACCAGGTTCCCCTCTAATCCCCTTCTAAATCGCCTTTACATCAAAATCATAACGGTCTTGTAGGTTGCAGAGCACGGATTCTACTCACACTAACCTGGCCTGCCCGATTTTTTTAACCTGCCTAGCACACTCCTTGTGATCTTGAGTGCCAGCTTCCCCACCCTAACTAGTGAGTTTTTCTAAAACAAGAGGCAAGAGTGGAGATGGTTGGTAACTGTAGGCTCAGAAGGGAGGATGTTTTTCGGGACCAACCAGAGCCTGGAGCAGAAAGGATCTGGTGCCTTCTAGGGAGTTTCCCTATCACAGGACCCCACACCCCAAGTGTTTGCACCCAAGGAGCTGTTGTTGGCTGGTTTTTCCAGAATATGCCCCCCCCCCCGCCCCCACCACTCTTGGAGGTTGGCAGGCATGGTTGATGGGGGAGGAGAATCAGGCTCTGGGCACTTCTGGCGGCAAATCATAAATTGTGAGGCCGGAGGGAGCTTAGTGGTTACTTAACTGGCCTCCCTGTTCAGCCCTGGAGCCAAGGCCCAGACCTTAGGAGGTTATGTAACTTTTCCCAGGTTACTGTGCTCACCGGGGGCTGGGAAGCACAATAAAGGAGTAATTAGAGCTAAGTGGGGCAATTAGGGAAGGCTTCTTGGAAGCAGTGTCCCCAAGAGGTAGATTGAAAGGTGACTGCCACACCTCCTAATAGCTCTCCTGGCTGGTGTCACATCAGTAAGGGGGGGAAGGGGTCCTTCATAGACTCAGGTCATGACCCCCAACTCAGAAAACCCTCAGTGGCCTCTCCCTCAGAAGGGAGCCAGCCAGCATTCTTGCAGTGGCCTCTGTGATTTGGACTCTCCCACCCACGTGGTCTCAGCCTCTTTCTGGACCCCTCCCCTTGATCCCCTTAGGTCTCGATTAGAGACAAAAGGCCATCTCTTCAGGGTGGTGAGGTGTTGTAAAACTACAGCAAGTTTACTGTTTTTACCAAGAACTCGAGATCTGTGTCCACCCCTAACGTAAATTGCTCTGGGGAAGGGTGGCAGCGGGGCCAGAGCAATAGTCACACCATAGGAGTAGCGGTGGCTGACATTGGTGAGGGAAAGGGCGTTGTAGGCCAGGCAAGGGCCATCACCACATGGCATCGACTCCCCCAGCCATGGTAAGATAGCAGCTGTGGGTAACCTCATTGTGTAGATAAGGCATCTGAGGCAGAGAGATTAAATGACATAACCAAGGTCACACAGCTAGTTAGTGGCCTGAGCCCAGGCTTCTGAGTCTAGAGCCAGAGCTCCATCAAGGGGGCTCTCACTTAGACTCTGCGAGGTCCTAAATCATCACCAGTCCTACCCATCTGACTAGTCACTCTTTGGGGCTGGACTTTCTATTTGGGGCCCATTGGCTCTTCGTACCCCAAGTGTTCCATGCATGCTTTGCTGGCTTTGCGTTCTGCAGCCTTGTGGGTTCTGACACCACTGTATTCCCGACCACATTGACCATATATAGGTTTATTTGCCATTTACGGCATGGAAAGTTTTAAAGCAGGAAATCTTGGGTTATAAGTGGGTGTCATAATTCTGAGTTGAGGCTGTCAACCCCCCTCCTGCCCTCATCTCCTTTCCTCCAGCATCCTTACAGACCTAACAGGCCCCGACCCTTCGTGACAAGATTTATGGGTCGGGCGACCCAGAGACCCGAGCCTTCAAGAGAGAATCAAGGAGTTGGAGGAGGGACGTGCAGTTGCTGGTTGGCTGTGGGGTTTCCATCTGAGTGCCATATTACCTGCTCCTTCCTCAGCAGCTAAACCCATACTTGTGACATATATCCCCATTTGGCTTCCCCAGGGACAACCCCCAGCAAGACCCTGGCCTGCACCTAGGGAGGCATTAGTTTTAGTCTTGCCATTCTCCTGGAGTGGATGGAAGTGCCACCCAGACATTGTCTGCATGACTGATGACAGAGATGGGCGATGCCGCAGCATGTTGAGGACCACAGAGCCAGCCCTTTATGGACTTGAATGTTCATTTGGGCTGGGGTGTCCTTTGTGTCTAGTGCAAGGTTCTGGATCCTCTCACATCCCAGGTGCAGGATGGCACCTGTTCACAGACCCTCCAGAAGAGAAAGAACAGCAGCCCCATACCTTTCCCATCTCTGCTGTTCAAATAAAGCTCTTGCCTCCTGGGTCGTGGAATGCATCCTGACAGTGTTAGCTTTGGAAGGATGCCCTTCCCTTCTCAGCATCCCGGCCCCCTGGAGCAGTGGCTGCCTCTCGCTGAGGGATAAGTGCTGAGTGGGCTAAGTGGGGCACGCTGATGCAGTAGTGTCTTGTCAGCACCCCCCTGGGGAGCAGGAAAAGGGAGGGTGTCCTGATTATCAGCTTTTCAACACCCCATCTCTCCCATCCCCCAGACTCTAGCCGCAGCCCAGAGATCTACTTAGTGAGCTGGGGACTGGAAGGCAGAGCTGGGTTCTGGGGCTGGCTCAGCTGACTTGCTGTGTGACTAGACCAGGTCACCGCCCCTCTCTGAACCAAGGACTTGCTCACTAAAGCTGATTAGGCACTTACTGAGCACCTGCTGTATGCTTAAACCAGTGCTGGTTTAAGGATTTTGGAAATTAAGGGAAGAATTAGTTACTGGCCCTGCTTTTGAGGTGGGGTGAGGCCATGCAGTATATATTGAGGACAATGAAGTAGCCATGTGGCATGTTGCGGGGGCCTCAGGTGCCCCAAGGTAGAAGAGTTGCCGTAGGAGAAGCTGACAGGGAAGGCTCCCCTTTCTCTAGAGGTTAGCTTTTTTCTTTGAGCCTCGGCACCCTCGGCACCACCTCCCCACCCCGGGGCATCAGAGCACCTTGCGTTTTGACTTGTGTGTACTCCTCTCCTGCTCCACAAGGCCCTCAGCCTGTGCCCCATCGGATCGCAAACCTAGCGCAGTGTGAGGGAGTAATTATTAACGATCACCCTGAACCATGACACTGTATTTCTCTCTCCTTTGGCTTGTCTTCCACCAGCCCCCAAATACCAGAAGCAGGACCAGCACAGCCCTCTTTTGCCTTCCAGTTAGGCCCACCTCCAATCTGGAAAACTGTCCCTAGCCTTCTTCCCAGTGGGGATCTTGCTTGACCAGATTCTTTGTCCACCCAGCAGACGCTCTGTGACTGCCCACACCCCTGTGATCCTCCTGTGTGCACTGCCCTCTTGGGACAGGTCAAGAGGTTCCCCATGAAGTGTCACCGTCTCCCTGGGTGTGGCTCCGCGGTGCTGGGGCAGGACATCGTCAGAGTCATGGGAGGCACTTTTGGGTTTTGCTCTAGAAGGTCCCCACCTGCACCAAGCCTGCTGAGGATTCAGAGTTCACAGATCTCAGTTTTGGCATGCCCTGTCTTTTTGGAAAGTTCCAGCACTGAGAGCTGTATATGGCCAAGTCCTCTGGCTCCTCAGCTCTGTATTGGGGTCATCGTCTACAGGTCTTAAAAAATTCCCCTTCCTGAAGCTGATCTTATGTCTATGGACACACCCCTTCATGCCTCTCCCCTCAACTGCTCTGCACTGTCTTGGGCTGTGTGGCCTGGGGATGGGACCCCTCAGACAGACTCCCACAGGGACACTTGGTTGGTGCTGGAGCTGCCCGGGCCCTGGGGGGGCAGGGGTGGCCTCCCAGGGCTTCAGTTGGTATTTCTCAAATTGGGACTGAACTGTGAGCCAGGCTTCCAGGTAGACAAAAACAGGACTGGGGGTGAGGGCAGCCAGCCAGGACGCTCAAGTTCGCATGTGGTTCTGTTAGCATTGAGTCATGGAGACTCCACGTAAAAACAGAAGACGATTTGTGTTGAGGTAGAGGCAGGATGATGGTGGCTGCCTTTTTCTTTCTCTTACTTCCAGGTTTTCTGAAACGCTGTTGAATCCCCCTTAAAGAGACTGAATTTATATATCATTAGCCACTTCTAGGCTTGCTGTTTTTAACATATGAGGTGCACAAAGCACAAAGCAAACCAGAGTTTTAACAGGACACACCTTGAAGCCCAGCATTAGTTCTGTGATTGCTGGAACATTGGCTTGCTGTTACTCTTAAATTCCGCTGCCAAAGCGACGACGTCCCAGGCAGCAGTGCCATTGAACACTTGGAGGGGAAAGGTCTCACAGACTAGGGAAACCAGGTGGCCCTTGGGCCCACAGACCAAGCCATTAGAGACTGGACTTGCGAGTTGGCAGTCACCAAGAAGAGAGCATAGTTCCCCAAGAGATACCCAGCAGAGCCAGGGGAGCCCCAGCAGCTGTACCCAGTCCTGGGGTCCGTGTCCCCTGCAGGGGAGTGGTGTCTTCCGGAGGCCCGTGGACCAGTGTCATGTTGCTTCCAGCTCTGGCAAGCCCCACTGGGGTACAGGGAGATCTTGCCCTGCCTTTCAGATGAACAAAAAGCACAAGCAGGCAAGATTTGGGTCAGCATGCATCTAATTCAGAATCTGGAGCGTGCCGCAGACCACGCACGGCCTGAGGGTCCAGGGGAAGACAGACCCCTGCCTAGGACAGCATTTGGGTAGGATGCTTATGTTTGACTCTGTGTCAGTATGGTAATCCCTGCCCACATGTTCCTAATTAATTTTATTTTAACACGATACTAAATATTGTGGCTGCCTAATTTTAAATTAAAATTTAGTTCCTCAGTCACACTGGCCCCATTTCAAAGGCTTGGTAGCCACATGGGACTGTTCAGATATAGAACATTCCATGAGCACAGAGAGTTCTCTTGGACAGCACTGGAGTGTTGATAGGAATCTGTTGAGGTTTCTAATGGCACACTGGCTTCTCTCGGTGTCTAGTCAAATTCCATTCCTGCTCTGGTGTGGGAGAGGGAGAGCTGGCCTGGCCTGGCCGCCGCAGAACGTGGAGCGTGATGCGCCGAGAACCTGTAGGAGGTGGTTTCTCTGTCCCACCCACTGGAAACTTGCAAGCTCTTCTGAGGTGAGCACACCCACCCCCGCAGCCCCAGAAAGTGCGAGATTGCAGAGAGCTGTGGACCGACCGCCTGGCCCTCAGAGCCACATGAGACTCAGATGACCGTGTGTTTGGCGGGAGGGTCGTTCCTGGTGTCGTGGGTCAGGCTCGGTTCAGTGGAGGTGGGACCAGGCTATGGCGTGTGAGTCAGGTTTCACGGATGGATCTCCAGTTGTTGTTTTTGGGTCTCAATTCCTTTTGATCACCTGCTCTACCCCATTCCCTCAGCCTGCTGGTGTCCAGTGAAGCATCAACTCTTCCTGGGTCCTTGAGAGGAAAGCCTATACCTGAAGTTCAGATTCACCGGTTGGATGAATCTGCTGGCCACCTGGCACATCTTCCCCTTGCAGTGAGAACTGAGAACACATCTTCCACCTCAAATGTGGAAAGAATGGAAATAGGGGTGACTGATGGAACTTGTAGGGGTTTCCAGCTTCCTTCTGGGGTATATGGTAGGGGGCCCCGGGCCAGGAAAGATGGAAAACCCAAGGGTGGGGCTGGGGAGGAAGGGCAGGCAGTTTTCAGAGCTGGGGGAAGCATCTGGCTGGGAGATTGCTCTGCCCTAGCCCCTTGTGTTTTGTGAGCCTCCGTTTCCCCATCTGTGTTTGGGCTTCTTGTCCTACTTCGTGCCCAGTTGTTGGGAATTGGATGAGGGCACGGTTCAAGCCCCAGGGCTTGTCCTGGCCTCGACATTTGGCCGCTGCTTTGTTGTGTTGTCCACCATCATGTAACTTCCTGTCTGCCTGCCTGTCCCTAGTTAGGACCACGAGTCCTAGGCAGGGCCTGTGTCTTGCACTTCCCTCATTGGGCTCACAGCAGCAGGGCATATGGCCTGTGCTCAGCAAATGCTTAGCAAACCAGTAGCCCCAGCTTTGTGCTGTGCAGTGCAAAGGAAGGTCGTCCATGCTTCTGGTCCCATCTTTCCTTGGGTTAAGTTGGCTGGGTGGGTTCTGCATGGGGCTTGGGGCTGGTGCCCGGCCAGATGTGGCATTCGTAGCAGGCCAGCACAGCTGTACTTTTGCCCCTCCAGAGAAGGGAATACCCCAGGGCTGCTGGGTGGGAGTGAGGGTGAAGGGAACCCTCTTCACATCCTGCCGTCTTGTCTCACCCCTTTTCCTGGGAGGGGAGAGGCTGTGTGCTGGAAGCCCACTGTTGGGTCACTTGTTCACCCTCAGTGGCCCAGGACAGACAGCCATCTTCAGCAGGCTTGAGGGTAAATGGACCTCTCAGGACGAGCCTGCCCTGTAGAGTTTCGTGGGAAACTGAGTTCTGCTGGGGAGACAGGATGCAGCCACGGGAGGAGCTGGTTTCGCTGTCCTGCCTGACCTCTGGGTGACTTGGAAATCTGGTGCCACTTACCTTCCTGTCTTTGAGCCTTCCCTGGCCACACACAATGCCTCAGGAGTCTGAAAGAAAGCCTACCCCGACAACACTGGGCGTTTAGAAGCCAGAAGTTCGTAAGTTAGGAGCAGCTCTAGCTTTGCCTGTGTACCTGCTTCGTACTTGTCACGTCCTCATGAATCAAGCTTTCGGATCCATACCCCTGAGAGTCGGCAGGGAGGCAGCGTCAGTCCCGTTTTACACGTGAGGAAGTGAGGTTGTGGTTTTTCTGGCCGGGGGATAGCTGGCCCCTGCCGGCCTGTGCCCTGGCTGTTCCTGCACCCTGCCAACCAGATTGAGGGCTGCTACAGCCTGGGTGGGCGTTAGCGGGGGAGCAGACTCGAAATGCTTTTTGCTTAAAATCACAGCCCTTGTGAACGAGAAGGCGAGCCGTGGTCCTGACACTTTCTGCCTCGTGGGTTTTGCAGTGGGGCTGTCCCCCCAGGCGTGCCTCTCCGGCTCTGCCATCCGGAGCGTTTCCATTGCGCGTCACCAGGCCTGTCCCCCGGTCCTGGGCCTCACTACCCAGGGCCCACACTAGCCCTCACCTCAGCCAGCCTCTGTGCTAGGAGGGCCTGCCTGTATTTTTCCATACCTTCAGCACAGAAAGGCTGTGTTTTTCTTCACCTCGGTCACGTCCACGCCCCAGTCTGCTGGGGGCAGGAGGTGGGCTGGGGACCGTCCCTTCCCTGTGAGGTGGAAAAGGCCGAGGCGGCTGTGCCTGATCTGCCCCCGCCAGGGTGGGGGTGGCAGTGGGGGCAAGTGGCCAGCGGGTGGGGGGCAGCACTGGTGGCGTATACCTGGCTCCTGTTCCTTTCCCGCAACCTTTTGGGGATCCTATTTGTGTCTCATTTCTGTGATCTCCAAACGGGGCCTTGGCGGCCAGAGACGCTGGTGCAATTAGTGTGTGAAATCCATGGTGGTCTGGGGAGTGGGGGGGTGCTCCTTGTATCTGGCCCCGGGATCCTCACGGTCGCCTGGCATTGCGGTCTGGACCCCTGCCTCTGATCCGGACTCAGTCTTCTTGATTTGACCCGGGCTTTGGGGGCCACGGAGGTAGAAGCTGCCACCCACCCCCCAACCCTTCCCGCAAGGGGGAGGTGTACCATCCACCCCGAAATGCCTGTGCCACTTTGCCGGTAGTTTCTGGTACAATTTATTCCAGGGAGGATGGAGGCCAGCTGTTGTCCGTCACCAGCTGGAGACTGCAACGGCGGAAATGGGCTTGGAGTGCAGCCGGCGGGATTTAGCTGAAAGTCCCGACAATAAGGAAGGATTTTGTGACAGGTGGTTGGCCCTCAGGAGGATCCTGCCAGGGGGCTTTGTGGAGAGGGGTAGGGTGGGATCATGCTCGGAGGCAGTGGAGCCCGCATTGGGTGCCGCGGGTATGGGTGGTGTGTAAGAAACGGGCAGGGGGGTTACCCCGTAGGAGTAGAGAAACTCAGCTGCCCACCCCTCATGCAGAATTCATACCACCCACCCCGCAGGACCCCTCTGCGCTTTTTTTTTTTTTTTTTAATTAGTGAAGGAGTTTACAGTTTAACCATCTAGTCATCTTAAATTCTAATAAATGGGTAAGCTTATTAATTCCTTATCATCAGAACCCCAGGCTTCAAGGGTGGGTGGTTACTTATTACCCAGAGCCACCAGCCATGGGGTCAAGCGAGAGGGAGAGGAGGAGGGAGCCAGTAGAGGGGCTATTCACAGGGCCCCTGGGTCTGGTGTGCTCTGCGAGATGAGACGAGAGAGGAGAGAGAGGAGACGAGGGCCGAGTCAGCCACAGCCTACTCTCAAGGGTACCAGTGTGACCGGGAGGCATGGAGGTGGCAGGTATCAGGACAGGTTTTGTACCATGGAGGCATGAGTTTGGGGGGCTGTCCGTGGTGGTGGGAACCTTGTCCTGGGGGTCCCAGCAAGGGAGCCCAAGGCAGGCAGCCACAAGAGCTCCAGAGAGCTTCAGAGCTTCATGGAACAGATTGTCCTCTCCCACCACTGGGGTAGCGGGAAAGCAGGCCACGTAGGAGAGACCTGTGGCCCTCAACCCTGACGTGCCTCCTGGGCTCTCATCCTTCCCCACCCTCCTACCTCCTTCCTCTAAAATCCTGATGGTTCCAAAGTCTGCAGGGCAGCTGACTCACCAGGGCTGGGACCTGTGGGGGCTTTAGCCCTGAAGATAGGTGGGGTGGGGTGAGATCAGGGAAAGGCGGTGGGGCAGAGAAACACAGAGCCATCAAACCAGGCTGCCTGAAACTACTGGGACTGCCCACCTCCTTCCCTGGAGCCAGAACCCACCCTAAACACCACCAGCACCCATCCTGGTTCCCTGGAGGGAGTGGTTGTGAAAGGCGTACGTCTTGGAGACTGGGTTACTCATTAATATTGAGTACTTACTAGCACCAGATTCTGTTCTAGGAGTAAGGGAGGAGTGAACGCTGCCTTCAGAGCTCATAGTCTATCTGGGGAGATAAACCATTGTCCAAAGCCCCAGTCTTCTGGGTGGGGGTGCCTGGGAAGGAGGGCATTGCTGTTGACAGCGAGCCCATCTATCTTGTCCAGGGCTCTGAAGGCCCTGTACAGCAGGTGTACATCCCCAGAATGGAGGCGGCCTCCCCACCCCCTTCTTCTTCCCACGTTCACTTTTCTGTCTGTTACCTGTGTTGGAAGCACACCTGTATGCCTGGCATCGAGCCGTGCATGATTTCACATAATCTGCACCCGAATCTGACAGTCTTGGTACTCCACCTGTCAGATGCAGAAAGTGAAGCTCCGAGAGAGGGGAGAGGACATGGCCCACGTGACCTGCTGGTGAATGGTGGTAGAGCCCGGATTTGAATCCAGGCATGTCTGCTTCAAAGCCCAGGCCTTCCTTGGTCTGTCCCCGTGCTGCTCGTGGAGGGTCCCAAACATGATATTCAGGACTTTGAAGTGGATTGGCCTTCCCTGTGTGTAGTCCAGGCCAACACGCAGACCTGAGCTCTGGAGGATGGGAAGCAAGCTGGCAGGAGGTGGGCCAGCCAGACCGGCTGATGGTGAACTAGATCTCCCTCAGGTCATCAGCCCTGGAGGGGGAGATGGCAAGTCAGCAGTTCCTGTGACCTCCTTTGTGGCCTGCTCGAGGGCTGTTTTTAGAAACCTACCGTGGATAGTGACTTCCCCATGTTTGCTCCTTCCACCGCTGCAAGGTCGGGGCAAATCGAACCCTCCTGGGGGTTGGGCACAGGGAGCCTAAGCATACACTTCTCCCAAATAATACCACGACTAGGTCCGCCCAGCCCTTTCACAGCTCTTCGCCACCTGTTACCTGTCCCTTCCCCGCTCCACTTTGGTTGGCATTTCTCAGCCCACTCCCGGGATGGGTGGTAGACAGTCTGGTTGTTTGATGGAAAGGGCCCTCAACTGAGAGAGAGTCAGGGGTTTCTGGCTGCTTCTGCTCTGCGCTTTGTCATCACCTTGCTGTGTGACTTCTACTGTGTTATTAGCCCTCTCTGATTTCCTCAGCTACAGAATGGGGGGAATAGGAATATCCGTTTTGCCTCTTTTTCCTACAGTGTCTTGGTCTTAAATGGTGTTAGGGCCAGAGGAGTTCTAGGTATGAGAGGTGCCTGATGATGGGTGGGTTTGGGCCAGGGGCTCTAACAAGGAAGGCCAGGAAGGGAGCCGTCAACAGAGAGATCTGCTGGCTTGCTTGGGAAGGACAAGCCAGAAGCTGAACCCTGTGCAGGGCCTCTCGCTCCAGAGTCCCCGTGCTCCCGTGTGGGGGTCCTGGCTGAACAGTTTTCTCTGCATCTGTCAAGGCAGAGAGATGTCAGACACTCCCAGGATTTGGTGTCTGGGGGCATGGAAGGAGTCATGTCATGAACCCAGGCCCCAGGCCACAGCATCCCAGAAAGGGAACAAATAACAGCACAGGGCCATCGGCCGGCCCACAGTCACCCTGGCAGGACAATGGGTGTGAATTGGTGGGTAGAGAAGCTCAGGTGGCCAAAGGATGTCCCTCTTGTCATTAGGTGTCTCATCTGCCTTGAGTCCTTAAGTAGATGAATCAGGAGGTAGATTAGAGACTATAGTTATGGAGGGTCATCTTGTGTGTGTTGGGCTGGGAAGAAATGCTTTCCTACTCCCATGGCCAGCTCTCAGGCAGCAGTGCTGTGAGACCCAAGCTGGGCCACAGAGGTCCCCTGTGCCTATACACACAGGCATTTCCAGTCTTACTCATCTGCTGAGCCTTCCACGGGCCTGAGAATACTTGCTGACGTCCCATCCTGAGTTCAGACCCCACCAGCCCTTCACTGTTTGCTTTAGCCAAACCTGCAGCCCTCCCAGGTCAGCCAGTCCCTGGACTCAGCTCTCATGGGAGGGGCTCCCAGCCAGAGAACAATGGGGGCAGGGTCACCTGCCTTGTTTTTATTGTCCATCCTGAGTACAGACAGGGCTCTGAGGCCTGAGAAAGTCGGAAATCCAGAGATTTCTGCTGAAAATGTGCTCACCTCTGGCACAGACTTGCCCCAGTGAGCATGAGATCTAGCAGTGCTTCTGCAATCCGCGAAGGCTGGTGAGAGATGTCTCAGGAGGGTGTGCAAGGGGCAGCCCAAAGGTGGACCGGAGAACAGCCATGCTTCCAAGGCCTGCTGCACTGGGGTGGGGCTGGACTCCAGTCTTCCTTCAACAGGGAAGATGACTTGGGTCTAGGGCAGTGGCTTTGAATTGGCTCTATATAGCATTAGAGTCACTTGGGGCAGCTTTAAGCATCCGAGTTCCATGCCCCAGACCATTTCTGGCTGCTTCCCTGAGGGTAGGACCCAGGCATGAATACTTTCCCAAGCTCCCCCCAGACCATCTCTATGTGCACCCCAGGATAGGCACTGTAGGAGTGACCCCTCAGGTGTGCATGGAGGAGAGGGCGTTGGATCACTTTCTACCCTGCCTAATGAGGTTGCGTGGGTTTCTGTAGGTGTGACCAACACTGCAGAGGATTGTGCTTTATACGCAGCCCCACCCAAGACACCTGGGCTGAGGGAGGGCAGCCTGGACCAGCACCGGCACATTACTTTAAGGACCAAAGAGGAGTGGATGCACTGAGGCACCTTCTCCATCCTGCAGTAGGACCTATGGGGGCACTAGAAAGGAAGTGTGATTCAGGAACAGGGCTCACTCCTGACCTAGGTGACCTCAATTGCTGGGGGCTCAGGAGGTGCTGGAGCTGGTGGCCAGTGAGTGGAGTCTTGGGAATGAAAATGTGTTTTCTCGAATGTGCTATGGACTGGGGACTTGGGAAGTGCTGAACTGGGCTTAGACATCATGGTTCTGGGCAGAGAAAAATAGGACTTGTACAGGCAGGGGGACCCCAGCAAGTCATTAGGCCAACCTCCTCCTTTCACAGAGAAGGGAACGGGCAGAGGTCAGGGGTTTCTGGAGAATCTCGGCAAGTGACTGGCCGAGTGGAGCTGAGCCTGGGTCTTCAGCCATCCTAGCATACCTCCAACGATTTGTCTTTCTTCTTTTAGAAAACCCTTATACGATTACTCTGGGTAGGCACTGGAGCACATCTGCAAGTGCAGATAACAAAAAGGAGGTTAACAAAGTCCATGGTGCAGTAGCTGAAGTCTGGTCTCAACCGAGACACTGTGTGGCCCTGCCCCCTTGGGTTCTGCACCTGCCAACAGACACCTGCTCCTTTCCTGGGAGCGACGGGGCCTGGCGAGCTGGGCCTGCAGCTGGCACAGGGATCTGGGTGGCACCACCTGGCCCTCGCCAGTCCCTTGCTCACAAAGCGCACCTGCCCTCCCAGCCACACCCCGGTCACCTGGGCTGAGGTGAGAGGTCGGCGAGGGTGCTCCGGACGGGGAGGTGGAAACTGGGAGCCTGGTGTGTGCACCCATCACCCCAGGGTAAAGAATCCTTGGTGGAGCTTGTTCACTGCCCAGGGCAGCCGGGACTGACTGCCCCTGCCTTGATGGCTGTGTGGTATCTAAGGTCTCTGGGCCTTAGTGTCCTCATCTGATAACAAGCCCAGCAGCCCCGCCCCCAGCCCCAGTTAGGAAGAGCTGGAGAAGTCCCTCTGAGTGGTGCAGAGAGAGAGAGAGAGAGAGAGAGAGAGGCTAGAGATCCCTGAGGGTTTAACCAACAGTCTTCAACTCTCTAATTGGTCTTAGGAGTAAGATAGTTAACAGGTGCTCACCTTCTGGCCAAGATACCTTTGATCTGCCAGTGGCCCCAGGAGGACTGACCCAGCAGCTGGACAGACAAGCTTTACCCACTAGTCCCCAACAAACCCACTCCTGCTTCTCAGACTTCCCGGCACAGGCTCTGGGGTCCTCCCCTCCTCCCTTTATCTGTTCATTAGTTCAGGGATTAAAGGATGTGAAAAACATTGCTCTAAACAAGTCCAAACTGCACATACTTGCTTGGAAAGTACCTAAGATAGGTTTACTAATCTCCACTCAGGTCTGTCCTGTTCAGAACACCCCCTACAGGGCCTCGACACCCACCCTCAACTCCCTGTTCGGAGGGGTTCCTTTTAGACTAGATGGATGTGTGGACAGACAGGGACATGCAGGGAGAGAGCACAGCAGGTGGTAGGTAGGCATTGTGAAGCTGAGGGCAGACGGATGGGGAGCCGGGACGAGGGTTCAGACAGGCTAGCACCCTGGCCTCAGCTCCTTCTGGCAGACACAGTGTCAGGGGCTGTAGTGTGTGGCGTTGTTTCCCTCATAGCCTGCTTGTCTTGCCTGGGCATTGGGGAAGCTGGCCAGGGTCCTGGGAGCCTCCTGGGGCAGAGACCAGGAGAGATGGGGCTTCTGAGGGATGGAGCAGGACCTCTTAGACCATGCCTCTGCTTCCTCCAGGGAGAGCTGTAACACACACCCGTGCCCCCTTCCCCTAGCATCTCCCCCCCCTCCCCTAGCATCTCGCAATCCCCCTCTTCAGTCATTAGGTCATCCCCTCTTCAGTCATTAGGTCATCGTCAGTGTAGAAGTCACCCTGTGCCTGAGGAAGCAGGAGGAGAAAGGACAGCTTTCACTGTTAGAATAGAAAGAGGTGGGAAAAGGTGATAGGAGTGGGGTGAGGAAGGAAGCTTGGGGATGGTATCCCCTGTTCTCACCCTGGCCTGTCCTCCAGGTACAGGGAGCTTAACCCCTTTGATTTAGCCTTGAGGACATACAGTCTCTCCCCCTGGGTCTCAAGTCCTCACAGGGTCTGGTTTCCTGATGCACACACGTAACGAGCCATAGCATCGATTGCAGATCCATGTATTGAGTGCTTACGATGAAGGCCTGTGTTGCTGCCCTGCAAACTTCTCGTATGCTCAGGGTAGGTGCTACTCTTGGCGGATGGAGAAACTGAGTCTGAAAGCCTATGTTATTTACCCAGAGACTTGGTGTTAGCAATTGGGAGACCCCCCAGATTCACAGCCAGGCCAGTGCCAAGTTTCCATGAGCTTCTCTGCCCTGAAGAGGGCACGGGAGCCCTCAGCCTCCCTAGATGCAGGGTTCAGGCTGAGCCACGCAGGGGCTTGTAAGGATTCAGTGAGGAAGGTGCCCAGCTCCTTACTAAGTAAGGCATTTCTACCAGTGGTGATTTTTTTTTTTAATTCCTTTTCCTGTTCTCTGCTCACTTGCTACCCTCAAGACTGCTTGGTCCAGGGACTGCCTCCCCTTCCTACAGAAAAGACAGTCCTTCAAGTGTCCCCAGGGACTCTTCCCAGCCCCACAGCCACTCACTTTGTCATCTTGGCTTTGACCGAGGGGGCTTTCATCTGCCTCCCTCTGCCCCCTCTCAAAGTCTAGGAACCCCTTCCCCGCCACCACCACCCTCAGTGCCAGTGTCTTTTCTACTGCTGTATTCCCAGAGCCTAGAACACTGCCTGGCACACAGTAGTTGCTCAACAAATACTTGTTACTTGGGTGAGGAACTTAACTAAAAGGAGTGTATACTCTCTGACCTAGACCAACTCATCCTCCAGTGTCTGTCCTCTATCCCAGGCAGTGTTCTAGACTCTGGGAATACAGCAGTAGAAAACAGATAAAAGTCCTGCCATCATGGAGCTTATGTTCTAGGTGTCTGCATTTCTCCAGACATTTCTCTCACAATTGCTTGGGAAGTTGTGTTCAAGAGATCTGACTCCACTTCTTGTAGCTGAGAAGACCACTCTGCATGGCCCAACCCCCTCTCCTCATCTCTAAGCACAGGGATTAAGAGCCAGACTGCCCAGGTTCACTGCCCAGCTCCACCCCTGACTAGCTATATGACTTACTTTATGACTAAGCTACTTACTTAGCCTCTGTGTCCTCAACTGTAATTGGGGGTAACAGCCCCCACATTTTTGGGTTGTAAAGATTTGATGAGCTAAGTGACTGTAGGCTCTTGGTCAGTATCCGTCACTTAAGTGCTCAAAATCAGCTGCTATTCAAATATTCTAATCTATGAAATAAGGATTCATAAGTGGTCCCCGCCCACCTCATGAGGGGGCCCCAGAAGGGCCAGGTGAGAGGGACGATGAAAGCCCTTTCTGTCTTGCCAAGCACCCTGCCTGTGTGGCCATGAGCCTTATTTCACCTTCCAGGCTAGAGGCACCAAGTGATTTGGTTGAAACAAACTCAGGGTGAAAGGTGGCCAGAGATCCATAAAGGACGCTCAGCTTGTATGCCCCCAACAGCCAGTGGGTCCAGTGGAAGCTGCCATCAAGAGGGCTCCATCCTACTGCATCCTGCATAGCACGGAAGAGCTCTTTAGTTCATCCCTGATGTCTGCCTGGGAGCTGGAGGCAAGGTGGAGAGTAGGTCCCTGGGTGCCAGATAGCTGTCATCCCCAGCCAGGCTGCACCCCTAGCTCCAGTACCACGCCCCTGGGTACCCACTGCCCCTGCCCAGGTGGATGAGGGGAGAAGCCTGACCTCAGCCCCACCTGCCTATGTTTGGAGGTGGGCATCATGTCCCAAACTCCGGAAGTGCCCACATGATGGGTGTCTCCAGGAAGGGGAGGCCTGGCAGCTGCCTCTGCCTGGGAAACCCCGGATCCCCGGGGGAAACAGAGCTGTCCGGGAACCGTATTTTGGGGACAGTGAGAGCCCACGAGGGTGGGGTCAGGGCAGCTGATTGCCTGAAGCCAGGGCAAGGGCATGTCACCTCCCTGGAGGCCTGGCTAGAAATGCTGAGCTCTGGTCAGAGTGGATGGACTGGTTTTAGGGCACTGTTTTTTCAGCTGGTGCAAAAGGGTGGAAGTATGCACTGGCCTCCTTCCTGTGGCCTTTGGGGTGGGGTAGGGGACGGACAGGCAGGATAACCACGTCTAGTCAAGGCTCTTCTGGCTTCACTTTTAGCATTCTGACCTTAGGCTACTTACTTAACCTCTCTAAGTCTTAAATTTTCATTTGCAAAATGGAAAAAATTACAGTATCTTCCCAGCAGGATTCTGTCCTTGTTAAATGAGCTAAAGGAAGTAAAGTGTTAGTACAACACTTGGTGCGTAGAAAGCCCTCGATAAATCTCAGCTACTTTATCATGAGGGTGACCCAGGCAGGAGCTCTGTTCCTTCCCCAAACAAGAGCTGGGCCCAGACTGTGTGCAGTATCACCTTCTCCCATCACTCTCCAGGCTTACGTGGAAAATGAAAATATTGTCTTGTGTGAATTTGGGAGCCAAGTTAAAGAATCGTGTGAGTGAACAGGGGCCGCCTCCTCCTGCGAGAGCTATTTCCCTAACCCTGGGGACAGGACACCGTGTCTAATGGGGTGTTGGCCTGGCTCCCCCATGCCACACTCCGTAACCCAGGGATGACCTCAGTCCTGGGTCAGGCCCTTTGTTCTGGGAGACCTCCCCCTGCATCCTGCTCAGTGACCCTGACCAGAACATACCCACAGAGTCGTCCCCGCCAGAGCTTTAGCTATGCATGGTGGGAACAGGCCCCCAGGTCCAACATCTGGACTTTTGCCTTCCCCACCGCCCAGGCCTCAGTTTCCTTATCTGTCGAGTGACACCTGGCAGGATCACAGGAAGAGCCGGTTAGATAATGTGTGTATATACACCCCCGCACAGGGTATCCACCATTATGCAGCTCAAATCCTACTTCCCACCCCAGCATTGGGATGGAGCCAAGCTGATTACCCGGGCCAGCTCTTGGTGCCCATGAGCAGAGAGGAGACAGCAGCAGAGGGTATTGGGGTATGCCCAGCGGGAGGGGGGAAGCCCTGATGACTTACAACCGGACAGTCTAGAACCTAGCCCAGTACTGCCACCTAACCTCTCTCAGTCTGTTTCGTGACCTGACCAGTGGGCAGAACTGCCACTGGATTGTTGGAAGGGCTGGTGATGCTTCTAGCCCTGGGGACACTGGGACCCTTCAGAATGCCCCCTTTGCCTACCCCTTCCTGAATGCCCGTGGAGAGAGAACGGAGGTCATGGAGAAAGTGGTTCCCTGATAAGCCAAGGTTGAAGGCGGAGGCTGCAGGCGATGCCCCAGAGGGCATAGCATTGGCAGGGGGAAAGGCAGGAAACCCAATTTTTCTACCTCAGCGCTCCCAACCAGAATGCCTTCTTTGGTTACTGTACTCTTAGGGTTGGTGTCTCCTTAGCATGTACTGAATGATTCCCAAGGCACAGATGGCCTTTAGGGGGCTCCCTCTCAGGGGGAACAGTGCTGGCATCGTGGGTTGGGCCATCTTGTGAGGCATGTGGCATCCAGCCCTGTCACCTGCTGGAACAGATGAGTGGGGGGAACGGATCTCCTCTCACAGTGTCATCCCTGGTGCCTGTGACAGTGTCTGGTGCAGACAACATTCCCCACTCAGCATTTCCAAACTCTTCCAGAGGGTGCCACCAGCCAGCTGAGAACCCTGGTCTCCAGTCACACCTTCAGTATCCCTGATGTGCTGTGGTCGCCCTCGCCCTAAACACTTTCTGTTACCAGAAGTGGATTACTGCCAAGAGTAGTGCTTTCTGACGTAGCCCGTTGTCCAAAAAAAAAAGCCACGCCTGCTCCCTCTCAGTTAGCATATCGGGTGGGATCCAATACCCAGAGTGGAATAGCGCTCTCCATGTACGGCCCAGCCCTGAACAGATAAGGTGTTGACACTGCCTGAGATTGTATTTACTTTTCTAGTGTTAGTTTGTGGACGGCTGAAACCCAAGGACTTCTCCCTTCGATCCTGCCCTGGTCTTTTCTAACCCAAAGTGTATGACATGAAAATATTAAAAGATAATCAAAGCTTGTTAGTCCGGGCCCATTTTTCCCAGGGGAAGTAATGTTGAGTTCCCAACTGCCATTGCAGTGTTTTGGCTCCCTTCCCATCCTGGCCTTGTCCCCAGCTTCGCATCCTTTGCAGAGTAGACTGGTCAGCCATCTCTGTACATCTTTTCTGTGTCGTTGATGAAAATATTGAAGAGGCCAGGCTCTTAGCAGGATCGTGAAGACCTCAGGCCAGCTTGATAAAGATCAATACTTCTTGGTGGTTTATCTGCCTTTAAAGGGACCCAAATTAATCCCAGCTCTGCCCTACATTTCTCTGTCTTGTCCACAGGAATATCTTTAAGCCCATCTGTTCTGCTGCCTTGTTGAAATCTAGATTTACTGCATTCCGCCCAACTTCAAGGGTTTGCAACCCCTTTAGAGTGGGAGATGCACTTAGCTGAGCATGACTTGTTCTTGACAAACCTGCGCTAGCTTCTAGTGCTCACCAGTTCCTCTTTCGAATGTGCCAGACATTCTGCTGTCCCCACTTAGACATCTGTAAGAGTTTTGGTTCGAGTTTCTAGAGTCCACCCCTTCCCGATTGTGTCAGGAGAAGGGATGGCTTTGGTGTTCCTGAGACTCCACGGGGATGACCAGATTTGGTGCTCCGAATGCCTCATCCTCTGCTCAGGGTGCAGTTCCCCCTTCAATACTCTTTCTCTCTGTGAGGCCAAGTGCCCTGGCACTTGTGCTCGACCCTTTCCGCTCTACAAGGGGTAGCTAAGATGACAAAGGGCCAAAGGGAGCCATCACCATCTGTTTAACATGAAGACACAGGACCCTGCTCCTTATCATTCTCCTGCTTCAGACATGGGTTTAGGGTTTTGTTTTGTTTTTTTAAGATTTGATTTGAGAGAGCATGAGCAGTGGGGGCGGGGGGGGGGCACCACAGTCTGTACTCCATCCTATTTCAAGGGGTGTCCCCTGGTTAGCCCGAACCAATCACCAAGTCTTGGGATCCCTGGGTGGCGCAGCGGTTTAGTGCCTGCCTTTGGCCCGGGGCACGATCCTGGAGACTCGGGATCGAATCCCACGTCGGACTCCCTGCATGGAGCCTGCTTCTCCCTCTGCCTGTGTCTCTGTCTCTCTGTCTCTCTCTCTCTGTGACTATCATGAATAAATAAATAAAATCTTTAAAAAAAAAAATCACCAAGTCTTACTACAAAGGCCTTTCTGAAGTTAGTATTGGGAAGGATGTCAGCTTTCCCACTCTAGGCAAGGTGAGGGCCTACCATTTATTTTTTTAAAGATTTTATTTATTTGTTTCACAGAGCACAAGAGAGCACAAGCAGGGGGAGTGGCAGAGGGAGAGGGAGAAGCAGGCCCTCTTCTTAGTAGGGAGCCCGACGTGGGGCTCCATCCCAGGACCCTGAGATCATGACCCGAGCTGAAGGCAGACACTTAACTGACTGAGCCACCTAGGAGCCCCCATAGTTTTAATTTTTTAGGAAACCTTTCAGATAGATGGGTAGGCCCCTTAGGATCTAAATGTGCTGGTGCTCTCACGTGGAAGTGGCCTGGCCAGCTAGACAGCCGGCTCTCTGAGGGGAGGGCTGCAGGCAGCCTGCTGCCCCTCCGCTGTGCCACT
Organism: Canis lupus familiaris; assembly: GCF_011100685.1. Lineage (NCBI taxonomy): Eukaryota > Metazoa > Chordata > Mammalia > Carnivora > Canidae > Canis > Canis lupus. Next base: position 8,311,602 of record NC_049233.1, on the reverse strand, counting down.
CCCTGGCCTGCAGAGAGATGTTCTGGAAACATCGCGAGGAGACAGGACAGTGAGTGGTGTGCTTTGATGGCCTGTCCGATGAGCATGTCATCATGGAAAATTCTTTATGGAATCTGCAGATCCGTTTACACAGGCTTGCTGCTCCTCCAAACTGCTTGTTCCTTCAGAACAGCACCAGCCCCTCCCTTGCTTCCCGCCAAACCAAAGGCACACCGCGGTGGGTTAGCACTCTGGGCTTTCCATCTCGCTCTTTTGCTTCCATCCCTCATTCTTCTCTTCCCTTAGTTCCCAGGCTAGAGTGTTAGGGAGAATTTGGTTGAGTTTCCCGGTCTCTGGATTGGGTGGCCCACCCTGGGACCCTCCTTAGGAGCAGAACTGGAACTCCTGGGTTAAATCCTGGGCCCTGCTTGTGAGCCTTCTTCTGGGGTCCATGCCCTGTCACCTGCAGGTTGGCGTGAATGGTGGAAGGACTGAAGGATGGGGAGGGTAGAGGCCATTCTTGTCAGGTTGAAGCAGGTTTGGCAGCTATTAGCATTCCTGGAATAGATAAGGCTTCTTCTGAGGCCACCAGTGGATTTCCCCAGGTGGCCTCTCACCTGCTGCCCAGAGTTGCCAGGAGCCCAGTGGGGACTGATCACATGATTTCAAGTCACCCTGAAATGTACACACCACATCTGATGATCCGTCCAGGCCTAGACCTGGAAATCGCTCAGCCCAGGGCAGAGAGAAAGATCCAGAGAATAGAGGGAAGGGGGAGTTTGTAGGGGAAGAGTCCCAAGCATGGGGAAAAGGAAGCCAGCTGATACGTACGCCTTCAGGCGACAGATACAAGAAGGCACTTAGCTGGGGTGAGGGGTGTATGGGAGTCCCTCCCACGTCTGTCCTGCAGTAGAACACTTCTGTGGTGGACTAGGGAGGAGTAGGGCATAGGCATCCTCTTATGTGTCTGAACCACGTTGCCTTGAGGCAGAATAGTCTAGTGCAGTGGTTCTCAAAGTGTGATCTCTGGCCAGTAGCATCAGCATCACCTGGAAACTCGTTAGAAATGCAACTTCTCTGACCCCTTCCCAGACCTACTGAATCAAACTCTGGAGGTGGGGCCCAGCAGTCTGTATATAACGAGCTCTCCAGATGAGGCGGTGCGTGCTAGTAAGTTTGAGAAGCACTGGCCCGGTGAGAGAATGGACTTCAAGACAGGTTGCCTGAGTTTGTATTCTTACCAGCTGTGTGAACTTGGGCAAATCACTTAACGTCTCTGGTCCTCTATAAATAATGTTTCATCATCTATATTGGAGACCGTAACTGCCTCTTTGTTACTGTGATGATTAAATAAAATGCTTATATGGAGTGGCACACACTGCTGTCACTTATAAATCATCTTTGTCACTTTGTGTCTCCCATTTTAGGTAGTATCTGATGCTGCAGGACAGGGCGTGGCCATTACGGGGAATCAGACCTTCAACAACTGGAATTGGCCCAATGCAATGATTTTTGCAGCCACGGTCATCACTACCATTGGTAAGTCTTCTGGGACCTTCAGGATATCACTTCCATGCCCTCGTGCCACAGAACCTTGCATGAGTCCAGCTCTGGTGCCATGGCCATCAGTTGTATTACGTTCTTTTAACACTTTCCTGGGGATTTAGTAAGTCCTTCATGACTGGCCAGGCTTGGGAGACTTTTCCAGGAGTCCTGACCTGGGGTCTTGGAGCAGAAACAACACACAGCCCAATACCCAGAGCCATGCAAGAGGTTGAACAGATTGCTCACTGCACCAGCCCAGCCCATGCTTGCTCACTGGTCTGGGTGTCTATTCTGGTTATCTATGACTCCAGAACTTAGTGGCTTAAAACACTACTTACTATTATTATCTTTTGCCGTTCTGTGGGTTAACTGGCTTCAGCTGGTTGGTTCTTGCTTGAGGTCTGTAATGGCAGTGGCAGTCCTGTGTCTGAAGCTGGAGTCTGCCAAAAGCACTACTGGCTAGACTTCCAGGATGGCTTCTTCCATCACACATTTAATAGTTGACAGTGGCTGTTGGCTGAGAGCACGGCTGAGGCTGAACATGCAGTGACTTGGGCAGCTCACAGTATGGGAGCTGGGTTCCAAGAGGGAAAATCCCCAAAGTGAGCATTTCAGGACATCCCAGGGAGAAGCTGCGGGGCTTCTTAGACTTAGCCTATCTGGCATCTCTTGTACTGCACTCTCTGATCAAGCTGGCCACTGAAGCCCAGATTCTCAGGGAGGGGATTAGATGCCTGCCTGATGTGAGCAGCGGCACGCTTCCACGGGAAGAGAAGGGATTTTTAGGAATGGTCATCTTTGGAGACTGTCTACTAGGGTGCCTCTGGGGTGTCTCCCTAGAGAAGACTGTAATTTGCACAGTGGTGCCATATCGACTAGTGGCAGGCTTGCTAATGATGAAGGCTTTGTCTGGTACGGGGCTCCCAGTCTGATGGAGGAGACATAGCCCATGCCGTCATACTTACTCTATAAATGATCCTGACCATAGTGTAATAAGTGAAATTGCACTTAAGTACTGATATTAGATCAGTATGAAGTGGTCTTGGAGAATGTCGCGGTGTGGGTGCATCTTGGAGGCAGGGGCCATGCTGAGTCTGGGTGTGTCACCCCCGCTGTGGCTCTTCATGCCTCACTCTCTTCTTCCTCAGGCTATGGCAACGTGGCCCCTAAGACCCCTGCTGGGCGCCTCTTCTGTGTCTTCTATGGTCTCTTCGGGGTGCCACTCTGCCTGACATGGATCAGTGCCCTGGGCAAGTTCTTCGGGGGACGTGCCAAGAGGCTGGGCCAGTTCCTCACCAAGAGAGGCGTGAGCCTGGTATGTCCGTGTACATCCTGGGTGCTGGGCAGTGCTGGGGGGGCCCTGGCGGGTGATGGGAGGATGGCAAAGATCCAAGAATGGACAGAGGTGCTAGGGCAAGTGACAGGAGGGCAGTTTCAGGGGGCCCCGTCCCCTGGGTGAGACTGGGTATGGTGCTTCTCGCCCTTCCCTGGGTGGTGAACCTCCTCCCAGGCCTTCCGGGTGCCTGTGCTGGATTCCCCAGTCTCTGCTTTGGGTCTGACTTGGTCTCGGCCCCCTCACCCCCATCAGCGGCAGGCACAGATCACGTGCACAGCCATCTTCATCGTGTGGGGCGTCCTGGTCCACCTGGTGATCCCGCCCTTTGTGTTCATGGTGACTGAGGAGTGGGACTACATCGAGGGCCTCTACTACTCCTTCATCACTATCTCCACCATTGGCTTTGGCGACTTCGTGGCCGGTAAGTCCTTCCCTTGTCTCCTTGCCTCTGTGTCCCCACCTTCTCTTTCTCTGGTTTCTCCACCTGGCTTTTCCTGCATCCTCTCCCTCTGTCCTCCCCTGTCTCCTAGGCTGGGGTTCACTAGGGGCCGGGAGTAGTTCTTTCCCCCTGCAGGGTTTGAGCCTGGTACCTACCCAGAGCCGAGCCAGGGGCCCCCTTCCTGTCACAGAGCTGCCTGCCTCACACCTGCCACCCAAGCACAGGGAGCTGTTCTAGAGGCTTGGCTCACAGGTCCGAAACTTTGCTCTTGCCACAGGCAGTTTAAAGACAAGAGAGGCCTTCTCCTAAGCTGCCCCACCCTCCGGAGCCAGGACGCTCCCTCCCACTCTTAATCCAGGCAGGTGATAAAATTCTTTGGCCCCAGCCTCTCAGGGACTCCGGCCTGTGGCCTGTGCTGCATCTTGGCCCTTCATCGTCTTGACCCCTGTTTGTTCCCTCAGTGCCTGCTGCCCTGTCCAGCTGACCCCAACCTTTGCTCCAGGGGCCTCTCTGGCCTCCCTCCCCTCTTCCCTCCACTACCCTTCTGCCTCATTGCAAGGGGAGACTCCAAAATGCTGAGTGTTGAGGGAGCAGGAAGGAGGCCTGAATACTGACCTTGGCAGATCGGGGCCTGCCCGCTTGGGAGATAAATTTAGGCGGAGGCACAGCCCTGCTGTTGTTTAAGGGACCCTGAGCAGGCAAGGAGAAGCCTTTGTGCTGAGGTAGGGGGGGTGTATTTCATCATAGTTTCTCAGTTCCGGCAAGACCTCAGAGCTCTCCCTCAGTTTCCTCATCTGTAAAATCGGTTGAGAAACATAGCACCAACCTAACAGGGTGGTGGAAAATCAAATGAATGCTGTGGGTAGGACCCAGCTACATCAGCATGAGCCCTGGTTGTCCCCGCACCCATCACACCGTGATCAAGGGCTCTGAGCAAGGTCCACAGCATCCCTCAAAAACACCTCTTCTCTGCGGAGGCAAGCGCAGCACCTGTCTTTGGGGGACCTCTAATTTGATGTGGGTGGTGTAGTCCCTGCCCTGTGGGAGCCCCACTCTGGAGCAAGCCCTCCTCCCCTTGTCCCTTTCCCAGGTTGATCCCAGTTGGAAGGGGGTAGGGGGCGGCCAGGATATATAATAATGCAATGCAGATCAGTATCCCTAGAAACGTAAAGTTAAACCAGAAATCCCATAATCCTGGAGTATAGGAGATTGATCAGAACTGTGTAAGGTGACCCCAGAGGACTCCCTAGAGCAGGTGTCAGGAGCCTGGCCTCAGAGGAGGAGGATATGGAGTGGACAGAGCCCTTGGAACCACGAGCAGAGCCAGTCTGAAGAGGGCAGAACAGGAAGTCCGGGGGCAGCCTGACCCCACTGAAGGAGAAGTCAGGGCTTCCAAGAATAGTTCTCCCCGGGACCCGTGCACCCAGACCCTTGGCCCAACCACCAGCCCCATTCATGTTAAACCAGTGAGTCCATCCCCAGCAGTGAAGATGCCAGCCACTCAGTCACTTAATTTCCATCCTGGTTTTAACTGAACTATAACGTATACGCCCGCCGGGGCGCACCAGAACAGCTATCTGTGGTATAGCGAATAACCGAAAGGCTGTTCACGAACTATTTTCTGACCCGTGTGTTGGCTGCGTTACCCTGGGGAACCACTCTCCTGACTTTTGACAGTGGAGGACTCTGGGTAGGTACCAGGCTCCGGCAGGTTGGGGACTACAATAGGGACATGAGTGACTGGACTGTTACGATGAGAGAACAGGCTAGTTTCTAGTTCTTTCTTTCACCGTGCGTCCCATCCCGCATTCTGACACTGTGTGCCCTCAGAGAACACGGCTTTGGCCTTCACGGGTGTCCAGGCCGCTGCCGGCCCTCTTCTGACCCTCAGGGCTCCCTGTCCTGTCTGCAGGTGTGAACCCCAGCGCCAACTACCACGCCCTGTACCGCTACTTCGTGGAGCTCTGGATCTACCTGGGGCTGGCCTGGCTGTCCCTCTTTGTCAACTGGAAGGTGAGCATGTTCGTCGAGGTCCACAAGGCCATCAAGAAGCGGCGACGGCGGCGAAAGGAGTCCTTTGAGAGCTCTCCACACTCCAAGAAGGCTCTGCAGATGACTGGGGGTACGGCATCCAAGGACGTCAACATCTTCAGCTTTTTGTCCAAAAAGGAGGAGACCTACAATGACCTCATCAAGCAGATAGGGAAGAAGGCGATGAAGACGGGCGGGGCTGGGGAGAGGGTTGCAGCCTCAGGGCTGGGGCCTCCGGGGGGTGGGCTGCCAGCCCTCCCCAGTTCCCTATCTCCCCTAGTGGTTTACTCCAAAAACCGGATGCCCAGCTTGGAAGAGGTGTCTCAGACACTGAGGAGCAAAGGCCATGTGTCACGGCCTCCCAGTGAGGAGGCTGGGGCAGGGCCCCCCAAAGATGGCTCCCCGACCCCTGAGGTGTTCATCAACCAGCTGGACCGAATCAGCGAGGAGGGTGAGCCATGGGACACCCAGGACTACCACCCACTCATCTTCCAGAACGTCAGCATTACCTTTGCGAATGAGGAGGCAGGGCTCTCAGACGAAGAGACCTCCAAGTCCTCGATAGAGGACAACCTGGCTGGGGAGGAGAGGCCCCAGGAAGGGCCCGAAGCTGAGGTGCCGCTGAACCTAGGCGAGTTCCCCTCATCAGACGAGTCCACCTTCACCAGCACAGAGTCCGAGCTCTCTCTGCCTTACGAACAGCTCATGAACGAGTACAATAAAGCAGACTGCCCCAGAGGCACGTGAGGCAGGGCCGGCTCCCCACCCCGCCTTCGACGGCTTCTGTTCCCCTCATCCTGGGGCATCCCACTATGGCTGGGACCTCTGGCCCCTGGTGTAGGGGGGGACAGCCCTGGAACTGGGAGTGGGGGGCCAGGGGCCTTTCTCACCTTCCCATCCCCTCCAGTTAGATGCTACTGGTCAGATGCAGCATGTGTCCAGGACAGGGCCTCTGTTCTCTGGCTGAATAGGCCCCCTGGCAGTGGGAGGCATCTGTCCTGAGCATGGCTGATGTATCTGATGGTTCAGAGACCTGCATGGGCTGGCAGGTGATCCTCAAGGAGGCCCGCACTTGTATGGGTCTTCATACATCATTCGGTTGAAAATGTCACACGGTTCTCTCAGGCTCAGGGGCCTCAGCCATTTGAGTTCACCAGTATTTATGGGCTCCTGTGTGCCCAGCACGGAGCTAGGTATTTCAAAAAGAGAGGGAGGGAGGGCACTGTGAGCCCTGGGCCCTGCCTTTACAGGAGGTATAGCTATGGTGTGCAGGGTGCCGCGTGGGGCGCATGTATATGCATCCCCCATTCCCACCTTGTCTGCCTGTCAGGCCCTACTGCAAACCTCAGTAGGGAAGAGGTGCCCAGGGGAAGGGAAGGGGTCAAGATCCTGGGTAAGGTGCTGAAACACTCCTGATATCAGGACCCCGAGCAAGCTCTGAGTTGGCCCAGGGTCCTAGTCCTGCTTTTGCTCAGACCAGGCCCACCCAGAGCCCAGTTCCCTGACTCAGAAACCCTTTGGCCAAGTGATGGCAGATGCAAGCTTTCTCCCTCCCTGGGAACGCTGTGGGACGAGGGGGTAGCATTAGCCAGGATGCTGCTGCAGTAAGCTCAGCTCTGGCTCCTCCTGTGCCCCGAACAAGGACCTCATGGCTCCCTGGCCCTCCTGGCCCCCGTGGTGGGGGAGGCTGAGGTGCTCTTGGCTTAGAAGTGGGAGGGGCAAAATATGTGAATCAGCTGCTCCCTGCAGCCACGGTTAGACTGTGTGTGTGTGTGTGTGTGTGTGAGTGAGTATGTGAGTGTGTGATGGTGTTGTTGTTTTCCTTTTCAAGAAAGGATTAGGGATGGGGGAGCAAAAGATAATGTGAAACTGTACACAGACTGGTGAGGGGCCAGCAGAGAGTTTGGGTTCTCCGCGATGCGCACCCTAGGGCCAGCCCTCTCTGCTCTGCATGTTTCTTTGTTTTTTTAAATAAACTGCTATTTTGATATTCCTGGCATCTGTAGTTGGCTTCAGAGCCAGAGGGGAGAGGAGGTGAAAGAGCAGGCTCCCAAGGATTGGGATGTTCTGTGTTCGTGCTCCTGCCCCCACTCAGTTGGGCCTTTCTTGGTGACCTCAGCCAAGGTCATGCTGTTGGAGAGTCCCCTGGCAACGTAGGGGTGAAGGCCCCCAGAAGCAAGTGAGCACAGCTGGGAAGAGGCATCCCTCACAGGTGGCTGATGCTGGCCAGGAGGCGAGTGATCACCCTTGACCCAGACCCCCTCTCTGCCTCTCAGCCCCCTCCCCAGTCCTGTAGGGCCAGACCCTGCCCCCCAACATGTGAAGCCGGTGATGGGCGTGTGCGTCCACACCTGCGTTCATCCTGTGACCCAGGGCTGTGCTGGCTGGGCAGCTGGGTGAGAAGCAGCGGCCTTCTGTTTTTCTGTGAATGTTTTAATGAGTTCGTTCTTGCCCCCACCTTGCTAGGGTGTCGCTGGCTGTCCTGGACTCACACACTGTATGTACTTAGTGGCAGTGATGCCAAATGTAACTTATTTTCACATTTTTACAATAAAGCCTTGAAGATGGACAGGTCCTCCTGGTGTGTGCTGTGTGGGGGGGCAAACGGAACAGGAGGGGGTGAGGGTCGGCCATGTGGAGGATTGGGGTGGTCCAGAAGGGAAAGAAAAGGGAGCAGGTGGGAGAGGGGCAGGCCAGTTGAGATGAGGTGGTCAGGATGGGCTTCTTGGAGGAGGTGATGGTTAACAGGTCTGAACGCAGGTGGGGAGGAGCTTTGTGGAAAGGATCCTAGAAGCAGGAGTCAGGAGCGAGGGAAGAGCGGTGGGGGGGCGGGTAGATGGGGCAAACTGGCAGCCGCCTGCCAGGCATTCATTGTTCTACCTGCCTGATGCTCATCCCCCACAGATGAGCTCCTTGGAGCTCCTTGGATCTTGCAACAGAGCCTGCCATAGGTGTAGATGCCTGTTTTACAGGCCAGGAAACCAGGCACAGAGAGGTGGCTTGGGCGAGATCTCCGCAGGTGGTAAGCCTGGATTCGAACCCCCCCGCAGCCACCCTCCTGGGTCTGTTCTCCAGGCACCAGGTGGGGAGGACGAAGCCAGCCTGTGCTTCTGTGGCTGCTGACATCCCCTGAGAGGGCTTCTGTCTCAGGAAGGTGGGCCAGAGAACTTGAGGACGGGACCAGGCTTGAGTTGGAAGCGGGCCCAGGACTGGGAGGAATGTGAAAGAAGGATTGACAAGGCCCCGCTGGGCATGTCTGCATCAATTTAAAGGGAGGATCCTCCGGGATTCTCGGTCTCCACTGGTTTGAGATTGGTCTCTTCCAAGGTTCCACGGCCCCCTCCCAACACCACACAGGACATTAGTTAAAAGTTGGAGTCTGTTGGGAAAAATGTAAAGTTCCGTGGTTTCAAGAGTGAGCCACATTTTTCATGAAGGCTCGGGTGTGTACAAAGGGTCCTATGTGTTTAAAATACCAGCCGAGTCTAGAGCTACTTGATACCATCCCTACTTCTGCCAGAACATCTCTCCACCTCTCTCCCTCTTCCCTCTCCTTTCTTCTCCGCAACCACCCCACAGGTCCAAGATTCTCCGTCCAGCCTCAAGGTAGCAATCCCATCATGCTAAATGCTCCCTTTAGTTAGCGCTTGACCACTTCACAAAGCCCTTTGACAAGCACGCCCCGGAGCATCCCCACAGCACAGGTTATTTGGCCCCATTTTCAGCTAAGATGAAGGAAGGCTCAGAGGGTCTGACTTGCCAGGGCACAGCCTCATATGCAAACAGAAGCACAAATGCAGGACTGGGGTGGAGGTGTGGTCTTGGGCCACTGTGGCCACGATTAGTCAGGAGCTTTCTGAGTGAAAGGTCTAGAAACAGGAAGGTGGGACAGCAGCTGGAGCAGAGGGTGGGGCCCAGGAGGCCCCACATAGCTGAGGGATCCAGAGCAGAGAGGACAGGTGCCACGTGGCAGGTGCAGGGGGAGGGGGACTGCTGAGACCTCCTGTCACGGGTCACTGTCCTGAGCTGCCAGGCATGGAAGGTAGGAGGAGGTGGCTGGGGAGCCTGGGGAGAGGACCCTGACTGGGAAATACCCTTGTTGACACCAGATCCATAACTGCATCAGTGAGACCCTGATTTCTTCTCGGGAGTGCCTCCTGGTTCCTGGTCACGCAGCTTCGAAGAAGGAAGAGGTGGGACAGAGTGGTGGGCAGCGAAGCAAGGCTTACTGAGCAATAGCAAAGTGATGGCACACAGCTCCTGAGGAGGGAGGGGACCCGAGAGGCTTGCCACGGAGTTTCTAAGTCTAGGGGGTTTTATGGGCTCCTTGGGAACCCTCCCTGCGCCTGTCCCAATCAGGTTTTGGTCATCATCCCACCTATCGTGTGGGAAAGGGTGAAGGCTCCTTCCAGGGTGGGGTAAAATCCTTTTAAGGCTGGTTTCCTTCCAGGGTACCCCAGGCCCCTTGTCCCTGCCTGCCTTTCTTCCCACTATCCTTCATCACTAAGAGACCCACAGGCTCACAAGGTGGGGAGGCGGGGGCATTGTTCAATCCTGGAAGTCCATGATGTCCCCCACTCCTGGCAGCTCCAACCTTTGGCCCTCCTCTGCTTCCTCCCAGAAGCCTTCCTGTCCGAGTCGTGAACTGGCCCTCTGCTCTCTGCCGGCACTGCCTGGACTCCCCATTCATTTGTTCACTGGTGCTTACTGAACACCACCCATGGAGCAGGTTCTGTACCAGACTCTTTTTTTGTTTTAAGATTTTATTTATTCATGAGAGACACAGAGAGAGAGAGAGAGAGAGAGAGGCAGAGACACAGGCAGACGGAGAAGCAGGCTCCATGCAGGGAGCCTGACCTGGGACTCGATTCCGGGTCTCCAGGATCACACCCTGGGCCGAAGGCGGCGCTAAACCACTGCCACCCGGGCTGCCTGGTTCTGTATGAGACTCTTAAACACCACAGTGTGTAAAATGGACCAAACCCCCTGCACTCACAGAGCTTACAGACAGGCTCCCTTTGTCCTCATTTCTGGCTATTTGTCAAGGTCTGTCCTTGGTATTGACATCCTGTCCCTATCCCTCAAGGCTCTTTTAATCTTGTCTCTTCTATCTTTAGGTCTTATCTTTACCCTCACAACAGGTGTTATAATCAATCCCATTTTACAAATGAGGAAAATGAGGCAAATGGAGAATTTCTCACCTTTGCAAACGGCAGCAACACAGATGCCCTGACTTGCGTCCCGGTTCCTCATTCTTACCCTCCAGAAGTTCCTGATCTGATGGGGGAGACTCCCTCAGAAAACCCAGCCTGCTGGAGGAGACAGTCCTTCCTACCCTTAAAAAGTCTGTAGTCCAAGGGGCAGAGGAGCACGGAAATAGAGACTCGCAAACTCCGTGTGCCAGCTGGGCTCCCACCTCCAGTGTCATCCCGGAGGAGGCCCTCAGCTCCACGGCAGGTAACAGTTTCACCCCCTTACTGAAGAGGCCAGCCAAGCACCACCGCCCTGAAGGTTTCTTGAGCTGGGGCAGAGTAGAGGGAGGAGGAGGCTGGCTGGGCTGCTCTGGGTGGAGTCTCCGGGAATGGGGTCCTCTCTTCTGTGGGGCCCGAGATTTGAGCTCAGACCCGAAATATCAGCTCTTCATCCCTGAAACAACAGGTCCCCAACTTCCAAATTCATTTACAACTGGTTCGGGAAGCAGAGGCCAGTGTGAGAACTGCCAGGATGCGTTTGCATAACGCAGCGAGAACACCTCCGAGATCCCTGCCCCTTCTCTGCATCCTGGCCTCCCTCCGAGGCCCCTGCAGCCCCTTGCCTGGATCCACACACCAACTCGGGGCCTGGCACCTGAAAGAGGCTCTGTAGATGTTTGTTGAATGAGCAAATGAGGCCCCTCAGCTGGTCTCCCTGCCTCTAATACAGAGCCTCTTCCACTTGGCCATCACTGCAACCAGCAGTGAGTCCAGCATCCTGGACTCAAATCTGACCCCCTTCCCATCCTGCTTTAAACTCCTCGGGGCTCCTAGTGCTCTTCCCGGCACCCCACACCCCACCTCCTGTGCTCCAGCCACAGAAGAGTTTCTCCATTGAGCCAAGCGGCCCCAATCTTTGCCCCACACTGTGTCCAGGATATGCCCTTCCTCTGTCCGGGCTGAATCCAGAGGCCTGGTGACATTAACGGTGGACATTGGTTTCCCTGGGAGGAGCTCAGCAAGCAGCGCCGCTTCGATGCGGTTCCCGTTGCCTCTCTCCTGGTTTCACAAGCCCTGTCCTGGACTGGGGGCCCCGAGAGAGCGGGAGTGGCTTGTGCACCTCTGGATCCTTACCGCAACACCCAGCACAGACGAGGGCCCAGTTTTTCACTGTTTCCTGAGTGGAGGGTGAATGAACCAGAGTCCTGGCCCCTCCCAGTGGTTATTCAGTCTCTCTTCCTGGGTTAGAAGCCAAATCAGGAGGCAGATCTTATTCCACAAGGGTGAGTCTCAAGCAGAGCCGGGTAGATGATCTTGAGGGACCTTGTCCCGGGCTGCGGTGGCCCTGGTGAGTCACTTAACTGTGCCAAGTCACCCCAGTCTGGGAGGCAGGGCAGAGACACAACACACCTTATTTGTCCACAGCCCCTTTTGCATCTCCCCACACCTGTCTGCTATCACCTCTCATCATCCCCACAGCAGCCCCAGTCACTGCTCACTGATGACCCGGGGGACTTGGCCTCTCATGCCAGCAGCCCCCAAGTCCCTGTACCTCCCTAGGGACTACCTCTGCTCACCTTGGTGGCCAGCTGTCTGGGTTACAAAGCTCTTTCACTTTGGTGCTTGCAGGATTACTCAACAGCCTTAGGAGCCAGGTACAATATTTTACAGCCCAATTTAAGGGGCCTTTCCTTTTTTTAAAAGGTTGTATTTATTTACTCGTGAGAGACACACAGAGAGAGGCAGAGACACAGGCAGAGGGAGAAGCAGGCTCCCTGCAGGGAGCCCGATGTGGGACTCGATCCCAGGAACCCCGGGATCACAACCTGAGCCAAAGCCAGATGCTCAACCACTGAGCCACCCCGACGCCCCTAAGGGGCTTTTTCAAGTGAGGAAACTAAGTGTTTTGGTTTATTTTCCCAGAAGACGAAGGCCTGCGAGAAGAACTGGGAGATGGTTGAAGGAAGTACAGAAAGGGAGGGGGAAATAAAGATGGGGAAAGAGCAAAAGGCAATAAAGTGGGCATTGTTGAGAGGCTGAACTCTTTCCACTATGGGAAATTGGGCTTCAGTCCTGCAGGCATCTCCTGAAAAGCCTGTCCAGTGTACCTCAGAACTGTCCCTCTGGAGACGAGAGCCCTGCCCTGCATTTATGTACCAAATCCCATCCTCCTTGGTTGAGGATGACCCCAGGGGCATTAATCCCCACCTTCCACTCATACAGGTTGGATGTGGCAGGCAGCACTGTCCAAAGATGGCCAGGGCAATGTCTCCCCTCCCACATACTTGTTGCCAAAGTGGCCTCACCGCTCCCCCAGCAAGAAGTGTAGTCTATTCCCTAGGCGTGTGGCTGGGACTGTTTGGATCAATGGAATACTGTGGAAATGACTCTCTGTGCCCTCTGAACCTACCTGTTGACGGGCCTGGCAGCTTCCACTTTTGTACTCTTGGGGAATCCAGCTGAAATGTAAGGAATCCAAGTACATCGAGTCCTGTGCTGTGAAGAACCAAATGAGCCAAGTGGGGAAGGCACAGGGACAGAGAATCTGCCCCGCCAAGGCACCATCTTGGACACTTCAGCCCCAGCCAAGGCCATGAAGAAGAGGGCCCAGCCATCCCCCCAAACTGCAGAGTCACAAGCAAATAAATGATGGGTGTCGTTTTGAGCTTCTAAGTTTTGGGGTGGTTTGTTACATAGCAGTAGGTAATGAGAACACCGGGTGGGCTTGCCCCGAGCTAGCAACTTTCTGCCAGGCTTTAGAGAGAGAGCAGAAAGGCACCAAGGCACACTAGACAAGCACCTGGGCAGCATGCATAGGGCTGTCCACTACAGCGCGACTGACACCCGAAGCGGGAGAAGGGATTGGGACAGGAGATACAAATAACATCTGTTTCCTTGAATCTAAAACTGTTTGAAGAAGTAGCACAGCTGAGACCAAACGCCGGCAGGTTTTATAATTTCTTACCTAGGATCACAGTATTTTTTTACTTTCAAGATATCAAAGCCCCTTCTATTTTGGGGTCTCTAACTATGTTTATATCCTCTCTGCTATACTGAAACAGTACTCGGAGGCCTGGGGCCTGCTACCATCTAGCAGCGTGACCTAAATAGCCACGTCTGCCACTTTTGGGATCCTTACCACACACGGGCACTCACCAGGGCACTTTATGCCCCTGGTCTCATTTAATCCCCACAACATTATCCACATTTGGAAGCTGAGGCTCAGAGCAGTTATGTAACTTGCCCAAAGTCACACAGCTAGAAGCCTAGCCTCAATTCTAAGCTGAGAAGCCCCAGCCTGGGTTATTAACTACCACATCTGCCTGCCAAGGCATGGCTCTCCTGAGCTCAAGGGAGAGCTGCCCAGGGAGGGTGCCCTGGCCGCGATTCCCAGCCAGTCATCATCCACAAGACTGGTGAAGTGACCCAATCGGCGAATCCCAGCCCTTGTGGCGGTGACTACCCAAAATCACCAGGGGATTCCTGGGCTCTGCCTTGGGAAATTCTGAATCAGAAGGTCTGGGGTAAAACCTTGGAAATACCCAGGTTCTGGAAACACCTGGCTGGAGATCCGAGAGGTCAGGTCCCTCTGTGTTTCTGGCATCCCCTGGCAATCCATCCCTGCCTGTGTTTTCATTCTGCATTGAAATCCATGTTTACCTGCAGTTTTGTGAAACTTCCTCATCATTCTTTGATTCCTTCACCTGCAGTTCTGGCCAGCTGAGCAGCTCTGCTTGGGGTGTTGACATCACACTCCATTCAATTCAAATGACCTGTATTTGTTGTCTCTCTTAGGTTACCTGGAACATCTGATGTTGGTGACGAAGGAGGAAGGAAAATGAGGAAAAGATGATTACCTAGCGGGCTGTCAGGCTCCCTCACTGTCTATCTGCTCAGATTCCCATCCTCAATAGTTCACTTCAGTAAAGGTTCTGACTCAGTGCTCTGAAGCCTGCTCACTGGCTCATGAGAGCTCATAGTTACAGTTTTAGACATGTTACAAGCTGATTGCATTAGAAGTTAAATTATATAGAAATACAAGTGATATTAAGAACAAATGTAATAGATATGCAAAACTCATTATTTCCTAATTAAGTGTCACTGTTATTCATGCTTTTGAGTATATTTGCAACTCCTGGAGGTATATGGAGGAACTATTACATAATGGTGTACTACTGTGTTTCTCTCCCTAACTTCATGTTTTGTGACATCGTTTTGGTAGCTTAAAATCCACCATTATGGGAGAATTTGCACCATGCAAATGGGTAGACATGACAAATTAGGGCTCTCCCTTCTTTAGAGAGCTAGATGTTCAATATTTACCAGCACATCGTCACACTGACTGCCTTCTGGACTGGCCGTGTGGACTGGGTGTGGGGTGGGGAGCCGTGAGGTTTTGCCTACCTTGGAAAGAAGCATGTCTGGATTTCAGGGAGATCATAGCTCATGAAGAGTCACATGTATCCCCTGGAGACTGTTGCTTATAGCTGTGAACCATTTGACCCACCTTAGCAAAGCTGATTGGACTAGAGGAAACCCCAACCGAGATGCACCAGTGAGATGAACGTGCTAGACATTCAAAGTGAGAATATTGAGAGACTGAGACAGTGAGTTGTGGGGAGCACCGTAAGGTCATGGAGGTTTGGGAGTGATGGCAGACATTTGGGGTCATGTGTGATCCAGAAGAAGAAGAAGGTGTGCAGAGAGAAGCAGGAGGTCAGAGCAGACACATAGTAAGAAAGACAGAGACAAGGGACTGGACAGGCTTTGCTTCCCTTGAGAGTTGTAGCCTTTAACCTTACATGGAACCTCACCTTTTATAACTAATGGGCCTTGATCAATACAATGGGACTTGAACAGCCCATACAAAAGCCTATAAGCACTAAAGACCCAGATGCACCCCTCACTTTGTCCCCAAACCCCCACATTGTCTTTGTAAGACACTGAGTTCCCTGCCATTCAGGGTACTCAGGCAAAGGGTCAGTGTCCATTCCTTGGAGATGTTGGTGGTTGACCTCATAGGTCCTGCTCAAACACATGATTCTGAATTTCCACAATGGGAAGGCATAGGGGTATTTTAAGATTGTTTTTTCTCCTTCTTGGCACCCAGTGCCCCATGCCTAACACCTGGTCCCTGGCAAGGAAGTCTGTACCCCTGGGGATGGGAGTGAGGCATACAGTAAACAAAGAGCACGAGAATGTTTCTTCTGTCCCTGCTCCCCATATCAGCACACACATCCCCATGTGGGGAGAAGGGCAGGGGGCTGGAAACAATGGGAACCTATGAGTCATGGGGGTAGGCAGGATAATGCTTCTCCAAAAAAGCTCTGCTAGCCATGTCCGGAGTTACTGACGTAGGCAGCTGCCAGGCAGTGACACCTGGAATGACCCTCAGTTCTGGGCATTCACTTGCCCTGCCCTCGATGACCTGAGTTTTCTTTTTATCTTTTAGTTCAGTTTTTATTTTTAGCAAAGTGATATATATAAAAATACTTTCAAAAAGTCAAAAAATACTATGCAGACGGTAATGGAAAACAGCCATCGCCTGCCTCACTCTTTTCCATCCCCAGTCTCCAGAGGCAACTTCTTTTAGACTTTTCAACCATTTCTTACTTTTCTTCCACTTCTCTGAATAACATATAGCTATTTTTGTCCCCTATTATTATTTTTGTTATCCGGCTTTAGCAAACGATTATCTCCCTACTAGAAAAGATGGGGATTAGCTCCCACGCACCTGCCTAGCCTTTCTACCATAGTTAGATTTCAATTTATGGTTAGATCCCAATTCTGTGTTCACAATATTATGATATGTAAATACTACCTAATGTACTTGGGTACCCTTTCTTGCATTCATTTTGTTTTCCACATGTTTTGTTTGTTTGCTTAATTTTGCATGTTCCTGTCACTAATTCATTGCCAAGCCCCCTGTTACAATTGCAAAACTTCTCCCAGAATTATCCATCAGGTCCATTTGTTTATGTCTTGAATTTCTTTCAGAACCAAACATCTTTCTGCTCGCTACAGAGCTAGTACCCCGAGGTGTCCCTTCACAACTTGTTGGGGAGTCCCTTTGCCTCCTTCCTGCATGGGGGCCCCTGTTCTCTGGGTCCTTTGCCTTCTGTCTTTCTTTGCTTACTTCCTTGTCTGATGGAGCACTTCCTTCAGTAGCTTTCTGAGAAATGGTGCAAACGAGATACAATATTTGAGATCTTGTATGTCTAAAAAGATCTTTATTCTACCTCCAGCTTGATTGATAGCTGGGCTGGGTATCTAATCCTAGGTTGGAAATTGTTTCCTTCAGAATTTCAAGTGTTTTTTTTTTCCCTTTGTTTTCCAGCTTCCTGTGTGGTTGAAGAGAAGCTCAGTGAAATTCTAACTCCAGGACCTTTGTATGTGACCTGTGTTGGTGTTATCTTTTCACCTGGGAACTTTTTGTGAACTCTTTAGCTATGGATGCCCTGGTCTGTATATTCTTTTTTTTTTTTTTTAAGATTTTATTTATTTATTCATGAGAGACATAGGCAGAGGAAGAAGCAGGCTTCCTGCAGGGAGCCCAATACGGGACTCGATCCCAGGACCCCAGGATCACGACCTGAGCAAAAGGCAGATGCTCAACCACTGAGCCACCTGTGTGCCCCAAGTCTGTATATTCTTGAGTTCACTGCTTAGCTGTCAGGTTCCCCTTTGATCTAGAAACTCATGCCACTTGGCTCCTTTCTGCTTATTATGTTATGTATATTTTCAGTTAGGATTCTGGGGCTGGTTCTCTGATCTTTTAATCTTTATTTTTGTCTTCTTATCCTATTTTCAAGAGGATTTTCCTAACTTTATCATCAATACTCTTATTGATTAAAAAGAAAGTCTTCTACTTTATTTTTTTAAATATGTATTTATTCGTGAGAGATACAGAGAGAGAGAGGCAGAGACACAGGCAGGGGGAGAAGCAGGCTCCTTGTAGGGAGCCTGATGTGGGACTTGATCCCAGGACCCCGGGATTGCAAATATGCAGAAGAGTTGAAAAAAATAATATAGTTAACATTCTTTTCCTGACATTTAGGTCAGTGCTATTTAATAGAAATATAATGTGAGCCATGTAGGTAATTTTAAACCTTCTAGCAGTGGGCCCCTGGGTGGCTCAGATGGTTAAGCATCTGCCTTTACTTCATGTCATGGTCCCGGGGTCCTGGGATTGAGCCCTCCATCAGGCTCCCTGCTCAGCGGGGAGTCTGCTTCTCCCTCTGCCCCTCCCCACTGCTTGTGCTTTCTCCCTTCACACTCTCTCTCAAATAGATAAAATATTTTAAAAGAAAATAAAAATAACCCTACTAGCTACATTAAGAAGGTAAAAAGGAACATGTGAAATTAACTTTGATATTTTATTTCAAAATATATTTTAATAAATATTTATTAAAATATTATTATGATAAATTTACATTCTCTTTTTTTGTACTAAGACTTTGAAATCCAGTGTGTACTTTATGATCACAGCATATCTCAATTCAGATGATGTCAAGTGCTTAGGTGGCTAGTAGTTACTGTATTAGACAGCACAGGACTAGATTGAATATTGTTATTATGTATTTATATATGAACTATCGATTATGGTAGAGCCATCTGGAAGGAATTTGTAGGTCATATTACACTTGATTTTTAACATTTTTAAAAAGATTTATTTATTTATTTATTTATTTATTTATTTATTTATTTAAGAGAGAAAGAAAGAGAGAGAGAGGGAGTGAGCAGGGGAGTGGGAAGAGGGGGAGGGGGGAAGGGGAGAGGGAGAGAATCTCAGCAGACAACCTCCTGAGCGTGGAGCCCAATGCAGGGCTCCATCCCACAAACTCAAGATCACTACCTGAACTGAAACCAAGAGCAAGATATTCAACCAACTGAGCCATCCAGGTGCCCTTACACTTGATTTTTATTTATTTATTATTTTATTTTATTTTATTTTATTTTATTTTATTTTATTTTATTTTATTTTATTTTATTTTGATTTCATTTATTTATTCATGAGAGACACAGAGAGAGGCAGAGACATAGGCAGAGGGAGAAGCAGGCTCCATGCAGGGAGCCTGATGTGGGACTCGATCCCGGGACTCCAGGATCCCGCTCTGAGCCAAAGGCAGATGCTCAACCGCTGAGCCACCCAGTTGTCCCCTCACTTGATTTTTAAATACTTTAGGCTGCATATCCTAAAATAAAAAATGTTCTGCTACAGAATCACACCACCATTAACATCCCTAACATAATTAATAATCCCATAATATCTTTAATATCTTGTCCAGATCCCAATTGTGTCCACATTTTCTTTTATAGCTGGTCTATTTTAACTGAGATCCTATCTAGTTTTATTCAGCTGTAGGGCTCCTTAGTCTTTTTAAAATCCATGATAGTTTCTTTATCTGTTTCTCTTACAGCATTGACATTATTTTAAGAGTCTCGGTGAGCTGTCTTACAGAGTACCCAACATTCTGGATTTGTCTGTTTCCTCACGATGTCATTCAAATCATCCCTCCACTCTCTGTATTTACTGGAGACTAGAAGTAAGATTATGGTGAGATTCAGGTTAAATGTTTTTAGCAAGGATGCAAATAGGTTGCTATCATATTTTTAATTTTCAAGAGCTATTTTTTATTCATGAATGTTCCTTTTTTATAGTGTCCTATTCTTGTTTCAAAGGTTACAGCATTTTTCTTATCTCTGAGAGTATTATCTGTAAGAGACAAAAAAAAAGATTCTGCTTTCTGCATCATCTCAGACTTATGTTTTTTTCTTATTTGCTTACTTTGGTTTCCGTTTTCATAGTGATGCCTCTTTTCCATTACCCAGTGACTCCTGGCTGTCTATTCATCGTTAAGACTGAGTCTCTGATCATAGGAGCAGGGCTTCTGCCTCGTGCACTTGGTGGCAAGCTGACCTTTTCACTGAGAACCCTCCTCAATGTAGGGTTTTTCTCTCGGGCCACTATCCCTAAAGAGAATCCCCAGAATGTGCCAGGATATGTACACCTGTTTTCAATATTCCGATGTGGCGTGGAGAAGGGCTTCAGGGAACTTAGTGTTCCATGTTCAGAGTGGCACTTAATTCCCTGCTTCAGCTGTGTAAACTTCTCTGCTAGTAAGCAAGCCCTTTCTTGCAAGCACTTTCTGCTAAGGTGGGGAAGGCAGTGTCCAGCCATGCAAGAAGACAGAGGAGGATGGGGCGCCTGGGTGGCTCAGGTCGTGATCCCAGGGTCCTGAGATCGAGCCCTGCGTCAGGCTCCCTGCTCAGTGGAGAGCCTGCTTCTCCCTCTCCCTCTGCCGCCCCCCACCCTGCTCCTGCCCTCTAGCTCACTCTCTCTGGAATAAATAAATAAAATCTCGGAAAAAAAAAAAAAAGAAGAAGAAGAAGACAAAGCGAGAGGTGGCCTGGGGCTATCACTCCTCCTTTACCCACTTCCATTCCAACCAGTCCTCTTCAGCCTCACCTGCACCCCCCTTTTCAGAGGGATCTCCTGTTACCAAATGCTGAGCCATTCAAGGCAGCCTGCTTCTTGTTGCCAGCCTGCCCATCCTTCATCCCCCCACCCCAGGCAGTTACCCGGCAGCTTCTCCGAGGCTAAGTAACCTGTCCATCCTTTGTCAGCTTCCAGAATTTTGCTGCCTACAGGCCAACTCCTTTCCTTTTGTCCTTGTGGGCGATGCCTTCTTCTGATCATCTTGGACATAAAAAAAAGTGGGCATCCTCCATGCTTTCTCTCCACTGATGGCCCATTCTCTGCAGGTGAAACCTGAGGCTTAGAGATCCCACATCCAAATTCCAACCCCACTAAGAAAGCAGCAGCCACAGACCCGGGAGAAGCTTGACCCTTAGAAGCTCTGCTCTGCGACCCAGCACCTGGGGAGTGGGGCTCCAGGACCTTGATTTTGACTGACACTAGAGTTCTGGGATGGTCCCTCTGTCCCAAGCCAGTTCCTGCATGGCCCCCTTATGTCCCCAGACTCCTACACAATTCTTGGGGCTTGCTTGTCCTCCTCTGCCTTCCAGGGCCTGGTCCTCCCTTTGGCCTTCTATACCTGCTTCGTTCTCTCCCTCCTTTTAGTTATTTTTTCTCTTTTTATCTCATTTTCTCACTCTCACTATCTCTTCTTTCTTTTTTCCCTCCCACCTGTTTCTCTCTTTACCGTGTTCCCCCGTTCTCTCTCCCCTCTTTTTCTCCATCCATCCCTGACTTCTTCCTTCAGAAAATCAGGATATTTTCAATCTATTCCAGTGGTTCTCACCCAGGGTTAATTTCCTCTGCTCCCCCAGGAAACATCTGGCAACTGGGGAGGTGCTTGGTGCTACTGATACCTAGTGGAGAGAGACCAGGAATGTTGCCAAACATCGTTCAATGCACAGGACAGACCTCACGACAAAGAACTATCCAGCCCCAAAATATCACAGCGCCAAGGTTGAGAAACCCTGATCCCCCCCCCAACCCCTACTTCATACACTCTCCCCAGTTCCTCTCAGAGAAAACAAGAGGGGAGAGCAGAGGCCCAGAAGGGGAGCCACTGCCAGCAGCCAGCTGTGATGAGTAGCCCAGACTGTGGGTGGGACGCAGCCCCAGGAACCCCTGGTGTTGGTTTTGGCCTTCTCAGAGTCAGACAATCTGGTGGGAAAGTGCTCCTTGTCCACCCCAGCTGCTGCTGCCAGCTGTTTACCTGGCTGTGGGACCAGCCCTGGTCCTGGCTCAGGAGCAGGTGATGACAACACAGCCAGCCCACTCCCCACCCCACTGGCCTCTCCCACCACTCTGAGGACAGAAGGAGTAGCCTTTGACAACTGTGAGCAGTGGAAACCTACTTCCTCCTGAGCCTGTCCTACCAGCCTACCACAAACCCTCCTACAACCCAGTGTGTGGTGTCATGGGGGGTGCGGGGCAGGCCACCTCTCATGACTGTAACCCTACACTACCAGAGCCTCCACAGGCTGCGTCAACTTCCTGAAGTTGGTAAGAATGGGAGCAGATTGTGGGGCTGGCCAGAACCCAGCCCTGATGAGCTCAGTGAAGGGGACCAGGGCAGCTCAAAGCCAAGAGGAGAATCCTAGGGACGCCTAGTTGGGTGCCCTGACTCCAGCTCTACCTTCAGATTCTGTGTCACCCTCTGTGGCCCCTCAATACCCATTCTCCCACTTTCACATGTAATAAAATTTTCAGCTAGGTGCACACTGCCCAGCTGCAGACTTCATTTCCCAGACTCCCTCTCGGCTAGGTGTGGCCACAGGACTAAGTTCTAGCCAATGAGACATGAGCAGAAGGGCTGGGCACAACATCTAGATTGCACCTCTAAAAGGAAGGAGGGCCTAAATGTGATGGCAGGAGCTGCTGCCTCCATTTCGGATCATATGAAGCTACGTGTTGAGGATGGGAGAGCAAAAAGGTAGAAGACACCCGGAGCTGCCCTCCTAACTGTACCATCTACTCAGACTTTGACACGAGAGAGAAAAGAAATTATTTCCTGTTTAAGTCTCTATATTTGGGGGTCTCTCTCTCTCTCTTTTTTTAAAGATTTACTTATTTATTTGAGAAAGAGAGAGAGAGCAAGCATGGGTGGGGGGAGGAGCAGAGGGTGAGGGGGAAGCAGGCTCTCTGCTGAGCAGGAGCCAGACCTGCGTCTCAATCTCTGTATGGGAGAACATGACCTGGGCCAAAACCAAGAGTCAGATGGTTAATAGGCTGAGCCACCAAGACGCCCCTGGGGGTCTCTTTTTAATAGCAGCCTTAATGTGTCCCAGCTAAATTAACTCCTCATTAAAGTCTTAACGCGAGCTACTCCCAGCCCAGGCAAAGTAGGTGTCACTTCTTGCACCTTTCAAA
This sequence comes from Canis lupus familiaris, assembly GCF_011100685.1. NCBI lineage: Eukaryota > Metazoa > Chordata > Mammalia > Carnivora > Canidae > Canis > Canis lupus. The sequence continues at coordinate 8,289,235 of NC_049233.1, read as the reverse complement.
TGAAAAATTCTCGACCCAAGGTCACAGTTATAGTTCATTCATGATGGAGCTGAGGCTTGAGGCCAGGTTCAAAGCATTGGCATGGATGAAGCCCAAAGTTCTTTCCATTTCTGGCATTCTGGGATTCTCTGAAGCCTATTATGAATCAAAGGGTATGGAAGGCACCAGGGAACTCTAGCTCCCCAGAGACTTTTATACCCACTGTCACCCGATACAGTGGTCTTGCCCCCCTTTCTGCCCTCCAGCCACAGTGATCTTAGTTCCTCACACTTGCCTCAGGGCCTTTCCTCATGCTGTTCCCTCTGCCTGGAATATGCTTCTCTCCCCTTTTCACCAAAGTAACCTCTTCAAATGCAGCTCAAGTGACCCTGCAAGAAAGCCTTATCTGTCAGTCCCACTAGCCCGAGAACTCCCTGAGAGCAGGGACCGTGTCTGGTTTTTGCTTATTACCCATGCCAAGCATGGTGCTGCAATAAACACGTGGGAATGAATGAATGAACCCATCCGGGAAGCCAGACACGTAGCCTCGACCTGGAGGCTGGGAAATGGCTGGGCCGACTTCACAAGGTGCCTTCAGACTCTAGTGAAGTCTGCTGAGATGACATTGTCATCTGTGCCTTGTTCACGGGGAAACTCTCATCTGGGGCTCAAGGATGATCCATGGGTCTGGGTTGGACCCAAGACTCTGCATTTCTGAGAAGCTCCCATGTCATGTTGCTATGAATTATACTCTGAGGAACAAGACCCAAGGGGGCCTCAGAGTCCCTCCATCTGTCCTGCTCTGTCCGTGCAGGGATCCTTAGTGGAGAGAGGCAGGTCCTTTGTCCTTTCAGCCTTCCAGGACAGCATCCAAGATCAAGCAAGGCCTAGTCTGTTTACTCCAGAGGCGCCACACCACACACCTGGCAACTGCCCCCTGCATGCCCTGTCCCTGCTGCCAGTTACCACCTCCTTCCCTTTCTGGGCCAGCTTTCTTCCATCTTGGCATTGGTGGCTGCGGTGACACCCTTGGACCCGAGCCACCCCTTTAAAACAGAAAGACTGTGTGTGTGTATGTGTCTATGTCCGTGTGTACGTGTATGTTTAGGAAGGTTATATCAGAAACGGGAGTATAACCTTGTCCACGGGTGTACGTATGTGCGTGTGTGTCTATCTGTCTGTCTATAAGGTTTATCCATGGATCCTTTGGAATTGACCTCTGAGTGCGAATGCCTGGGCCTCTGTCCCTAGTGCTCTGAGTGTGCTTGAGGGGAAGGCAGCAGGAAGGAAGGGCTGAGGCACCGGCTGCTTCATCCCTGCACCTCCCTGTTCACCTTGGCTGAATAAACATCTTGTTTGTCCATCAGGCAGTAGCCCTAGGGCTTACACTCCCCCAGTGCCCCCCGCAGGGCTCAGGACTGGCTAGACCTGCACAGGAAGTCTGACTGGACCATAATCCGGGTGGGGAGTGCCAAGGCAGGGGGCGCCATGCCAGGCCTGTTGATGGGACCAGCCGGTGCTGAGGCCAGATGTACCTTCATCACACTGTGTGGCTCAGAATGCAGCCTTCTCACCTCACCACCCCCACCTCCCTGGCGCCACCCAAGAGCACAATGGGGCCACTTGAGAGCAAGATCCCATCTGTGAAACCTGTCTTCTGGGTAGGAGTTCCCAGATACAGCCAAGGAAGGCTCTGGGACTCCCGTGTACAATGGCACGTGAGCTCCAGCACCCCATCTTCTCTGCCAGGGCCTGCTGTGACCAGGTTGAGGGCAGGGGATCCAGCAGCTTCTCAACTCATACCCCATTCTTCCCTCGCTAGAGACATCTAGTAAAAGCAAAGACAGCTTCGAAAGAGAGTGAGCTCCCCATCTCCCAACCTGTCTGGGAGATGGGTGATCTGGCCACTGGTCCTTCTGCAGTCAGAGAGGTCAATTCTTCACTCCTCTGCCTCCAGCCTGATCGAGCTGCGAGGAAGGCAACTGGTCCTGAGTTTAAAGAGTGCGAGAAAGGCTGACTTCACAGCTTCTCTGTGTCCCTTGACTTTGTGGAACATCATAACTTCCTTCCCTCCAGCTGCCATTTGGACAGAGTTACTTCAGGGTTCAGACTCCAGTTGATGAAATGAATTGGAGTGGCTTTTCTCCTGGAACAGAAAGTGACTAGCGTCATGCAAGTGACAGAAGGATATTTTCTAAACATTATCGGAATTGAACCCCATTTGGGATCCCCTCCTGTCCACCCCTGGTCCCAGCCCAGAGCCCCAAACAAGTGCAATGGATCACATCTCTGGAAGATGTCAAGGCCTGGGATATCTCCACTTTGGGCTCTGAAGTCAAGACAGGTGTGTGTGTGTGTATGTGTGTGTATGTGTAGCAGGAATTCTCTGCCTCTTGGCCTGGCCTCATGGGGAGCTTGGACAGCTTGTGGTCAGCTCCACTGCTCCCCTCCCATCCTGCCCCTGAGATGTCTTCAGCCACTGTGCTCCTCATCCTTCCACGTCTGGCTTCCTTAGCAGCCAGATGATGTATTAGGACAGCAAGGCCGGGAGGAAGCAGCTCCAAGGTGGTGAAGCTCACACCCCAACCCAGTGGCCACAGAGGACACAGCTGCTGGAGAGGACAGTCACACTCAGAGCCTCAGAGGGCCCATTGGATTCAAGTCCCTGGAGTTCAGGTGAGCTCTTGAACCTCACCCCGAGCAGCTCAACTTCAAGATCTTACTTGACGGATCCCTGAGTTGGGATCTCCAGGGTTCTTGGAGTTTGGACTGTGTTATGCATTTATTGAGATTGGGTCTTGAGTGTTTTTAAGTCTTCTTCTGAATGTCTGCATGTGGATGTGTGCATGAATGTGTTTCTGCATGTGCGCACACACGAGGAAGAGAACGAAGCAGAGAGACAGAAAGAAATAGAGGCAAGACGGTGGCAGGAAGACAGAAGGACACCCTCAGAGACCCATAGAGATCAGAAAGGTGTGTCTCTCCCCTTAAACTAGATCTCTTCCCTCAACGAGGCTGCGTCTTCCCTCTTCGGGAAGAAGCTCCCTGAAGACAAGACTGTGTCTCCCCCTCAGACTGAGGCTCCCTGGGGAAGGACTGTTCCTTTCTGCTCTGACCAGGGCTCCCTCAGAAGCTGATCTTCCCAGGAATGAAGAACCGCAAGCAGTGTGTGTGTGTGTACCATGAGTTGTGTGACTGGTACACTTGCCTTGAGTCTTCAGAAACGTCTGTAGAAACACGTAGGAAATAAATGCACTCTGTTTCTGGGTGGAGTTTGGGAGACCCAGCCTGAATGTCTTCTTTAAGGGAGATGACTTGGGTGGGTTTTAGAGCTGGGACTCTCCCCAGGGCTGCCAACTAAATCCTGCCTCTCCGTCCTATTCTTTTGCTTTCCCCCTCTCTCCGCTGTGGGGGTGTGGAGGGTTGAGTCTGAGATCTGCGACCACCATGGGCATGGGCATGGCCATCCCTGACAGAGCGGGCCTTCCCCGGGAGTGTCAGTAAACCCAACTCATGGGAGCCAGTGAAGGGCCCAGGGGCAGCCTGCTCCAGGCTTGGCACAGCAGCACTTCTGGGGGCCTCTGCCTGGCCATGCACACAATGGCCCTCTCAGTGAGCATCCGTCGGCCCTGCATGGATCCAGAAGGGGAGGCCCCTTCTTGCCTGTCATGATGCCTCCTTGGAGGAGGAAGAGAGGACGGATCCAGGAACCAGGAAAGGGACAGAAGAGATGGCTGAGGAGTTCTAAGAAAATGGACACCAAATCACGACAAGGGCGGCATACGGGCACAGCAACTATAAAACTGGACAAAGGAGAGGTGAGTTTTTTATCCTGTCTTGCCATTTTTGCTTTGTCACAGAACAAACAGAACTCCCACTAGAACTTACGCTTCTTGAAGGCTGGGATCTTTATTTTGTTCGCTATTGTGTTTGTTCACTGTGCCTGGCACATAGTAGGTGCTCAACTAATACTTGTTGAGTGAGTGACAGATTCTCAACTGGTGTGGTTTCATGGACTTCTGGACTCTTCTGTCCTGTTTCTGACTGTTATAGGAGTTTCCTCTGCTCCTCACCCCGCTCACATACCCCATATGCCCAGTGCAGACCGGGGTGGCCCTGGAGGCCAGGAGATGATGCTGGGTTTCAGGATTGACGCTGCTCCTCTTGACGTGTGTTCAGGCAAGTGTCTCTGCTCTTGGGTCTCAGTGTTTCCAACAAAAGGAGAATCGGCTAATGTAGTGATTTACCAAGACTTCTCGGCCCCCCTCAGTGGTGGTGCCCTTTCTTCAAAAGAAATCTCAATGCCCAAAGTACAAAAGAGCTGATACTAGAAAGTCTCTGAAGGGAGCCGCTAGACTCCAGTTTGCCCCCTCCTACTCTCCCCCCTCCTCAGATTCCCTGGATCCAGTCAGCCCCTTTGCGTCCACTTTGAGAACCCCTGGAGGGCCTGATCTCTCAGAATGCTAAGATCCCCAGGAAGGGGAGAGAAGGAGGGAGCAGGAAGGGGTGGAGCGGACCCGCTCTGCCCACGGTGCCCAGGGACCAGCAGAAGAGGTGGCCCATGTGGACTTCATCTTAACTCAGTCCCCAGGGAGGCCGGAGTGAGGGCCTCCTGTGTGTGTTCGTGGTGGGAAATGGGGGGGACTCTTCCAGCATCAAAACCAGCCCCAGCTCAGGAAACGCTGGAGCGACCAGTCTGAGTCAAATGTACGCACCCCGGAAGGTGAGGAGTCTCTCGGTGGAGGAGGGGCATCTGGGACAGGTCCTGCCCCCCCCCCCCCGCCCCCGCCCCAGCTCTGAGAACTTGGGGAAGCAGCCGCTCCCCACTCCTGCGGACCTCGAGCTCCAGAGGGCCTGCAGACCATCACGCGGGCGCTACTGCCCCCTTGTGGTCACTCCGGCAGCAACGCTGATGCTTCTGTCCCTCTGGGATGCTCCGAGCGCCTGGGGAGGGATCAGGACCCGGAACCCCAAGGTGACTCTGCCTCTGGCTTCATTTTCTCCCTCGGGTCTAGCGTCTCAGCACGGCAACCTCCAGAAACCAAAGCCTCGTGGTGTGGTGAACCCAGCTCCGGGCTGAAGCTTCAACACTTCTGCCCTCATCATGATGTGTGTCCTGGATAAATCCGATAACCTCTCTGGGCCTCCACATCCTCATTTATAAGTTGAGACTAACAGGCTCCGTCCCGCTAGCAGCCTCAGGCCCCGTGGTGAGGCCTGCATAAAGCCCGGGGCAGGTACCCCGGATCTGAAACAGGAGTCAATGTCAAGACGGGCGCAGAAAGGGGCAGGGTGAGGGCGCCTGGGTGGCTCAGTCGGTTCCGCATCTGCCTTCAGCTCAGGTCATGATCCCAGGGTCCTGCATCGGGCTCCCTGCTCAGTGGGGAGCCTGCTTCTCCCTCTCCCTCTCCCTGCCACTCCCCTACTTGTGCTCATGTTCTCTCTCTCTCTCTCTGTCAAATAAACAAATAAAAATCTTAAAAAAAAATAAAGAAAGGGGCAGGGTTGGAAGCAATGCTGGGAAGTTTGCAGGAGATAAGGTGAAAAGGAAAGCAGGAAGGAGGAACTCAGCTGGGGTGCCTGCAGAGACAGGCCCTAGGATCCCTCAAACCTTGCCTTTAACAAACCCTGGGGGTACCTGGGTGGCTCAGTAGGTTAAGCCCCAACCTTCAGCCCAGGTCATGATCCTGGAGTCCTGGGACCAAGCCTCCAATCAAGCTCCCTGCTCAACGGGGAGTCTGCTTCTCCCTCTCCCTCTGCTACTCCCCTGCTCATGCTTGCTCTCTCTCTATCAAATAAATAAATAAATAAAATCTTTTTTAAAAAAAAATCTATAAAACCTCATCTTATACCCCTGTCCCTCCAGCCCGCCCCACCCCCCCTTTGAGTGTCACACTGACCCTTTGGCAGAATGCCGCAATGGGACGCCAGGACCCTCACGGCCACTGCACTCCAGATGCCCAGGGGCCATTGCATTTATTCTCCCCAGCCCTGCGATCTGTAGAGCAAGGGTCGCCCTGCCTCCAGGTTTCCAGCCTCATTTCCCTGCGACCTCCAGCTCCTACCTACTGCCCGATTCCAAAGCTACTTCTACATTTTCGGGTACTTGTTGCAGCAGTGGCCCAGAGCCCCGGAAGCTAGGAGCGAGGCATGGACAGACAGATTCTCCCTCCAGAGGAACCAACCCCGCGGGCACCTTATCTCGGCCTCCTGGCCTCCAGAACTGAGACAGCATTTCTGTTGCTTTAAGCCACCCGGTTTGTGGTCACCAACTAATACCCACCGCTCCAGCCTCTTTTAGCTCCCTGTCCTACTCCTGTCCCCAGGACAGCCCGTCTTCTTCGGTGTCTCCAGCCGGCTCTGTTCACTCCTGCGATGTCCACCTGTGCGTGTCCTCAGTGGTCCCAAAATGGGTCTTGAGGCCCCTCATGGTTCCATGAGTTAGGTCCCCATCGCTGTCTGGATGATAACTGTTCTAGCTCCCACGTCCCGCCCTTGTCACATGCCAGCCTTGGGCTCAGATGCTTTACTGGCTTTCTCTTGTTGAGTCTTCACATGAGGCAAGTGCCAACATTATCCCAATCTCCCAGATGAAACTGAGGTTCAGAGAGGCTCAGGAACTCGCCAAAGTCACACAGCTGGGTCATCTTGGTGGAAAGTCCACTCATACGACCCGCACCCTCCAGCCTCTCACTCCCTCTTGTCTTTCTCAGAGACACCATTTCCACCACCTGTGCACGCTTCCACCTGGATAGCCTGAGGTCTCCCCAAGTTCATAGTGTCTGGAACAGGCCTGATGGTCTTTTTCCCTTCCCTTAGCTCCCCTCCCTCACACAGACTGAGCAGCTCCTCCTGACACTTCCTGCAATGGCCTTAGAATCCCCTGGGCTGGAGACCTGGCTTCCTCTTAGCTGTGCTCTGAGTGGGACCCCTTCTCCTTTTTGAGATTCCAGCGTTTGTTTTTATTTTTTTTTAATTTTTATTCATTTATTTTTTTCAGCATTTGTTTTTAATTTAAGAACTTTACTGATCATTTTTTTAAAAAATTTAAATACAGTAATACTTTTTTTTTTGGTGTACAATTTTCTGAATTTTAACACGTGCCTAAATTGCTGGGTTTTTATTGAGGTATAACTGACATACATTATATATGTTTCAGGTGTGAATATAATGACTCAATGTTTGTATATATTGCAAAATGATCACCACAATAAATCTACTTAACATCTGTCACCATAAAATTACAGACTTTTTTTTCATGTGATGAAAACTTTTAAGATTTACTCTCTTAGCAAATTTCAAATATGCAGTATAGTATTATTAGCTATAGTCACTATGCTGTATACTACATCTCCAGGGCCGATTTATTTTATGACTGGAAGTTTGTCTCTTCTGAGCCCCCTTTATTCATTTTGCCCCCCACACCCCACCCCTACCTCTGGCAACCATCAGTCTGTTCTCTGCATCTATGAGCCAATATTTTTATTTTTGTTTTAGATTCCACATATAAGTGAGATCACACATTTTCTTCTATGTCTAACTTATTTCATTTAGCATAATGCCCTCAAAATCCGTTTATGTTGTCACAAATGGCAACACTTCCTTCTTTTTTATGGCTGAATTATGTCTTATTATCTATCTGGCCATCTAGCTAGCTAGCTAGCAAGCTGTCTACATTTACTTCATCCATTCATTCACTATGGACAATTAGGTTGTTTCCATATCTTGCCTTTTCAAATAATGCTGCAATGAACATGGGAGTGCACATATCTTTTCAAGCTAGGGTTTTCATTTCCTTCAGAAAATACCCACAAGTGGAATTGCTGGATCATATGGTAATTCTATTTGTTATTTTTGAAGAAACTCCACACTGTTTTCCATAGTGATTGCACCAATTTACATTCCTACCAACAGTGCACAAAGGTTCTCTTTTCTCCACATCCTCTCCAACTCATTATTTCTTGTCTTTTTGGTAATAGTCATTTTGCATTTCCCTGATTAGTGATGCTGAGCACCTTCTCTTGCACCTGTTTGTCCTATGCATGTCTTTTTCAGAATAATGTTTATTTGGATACTCTGCTCATTTTCAAATCAGATTGCTTTCTTGTTATTGTCTTGAGTTCGTTGTATATTTTGATATTAGCTCTATCAGATATAAGATTTGCACATATCTTCTCCCATTTAGTAGGTTGCCATGCCATTTCATTTTGTTGATGGTTTCCTTCACTGTGTAGAAGCTTTTTAGTTTGATGTAATTCCACTTGTTTATTTTTGCTTTTGTTGCCTCTGCTTTGGTGTCAACTCCAATAAATCATCACCAAGACTGATGTCAAGGAATTTACGGCCTGTGTTTTCTTCTAGGAGTTTTATGGTTTCAGATCAAGGTTTTAATCTATTTTGAGTTAATTTTTGTGCATGGTATAGGATACTGGTCAAGTTTCAGTTGTTTGCATGTGGCTGTCCAGTTTTCCTAACAACATTTATTGAAGATATTGTCCTTTCCCCATTGTATATTCTTGACTTCTTTGTTGTAAATTAATTGACCATTTATGTGTGAATTTATTTCTGGGCCCTCTATTCTTTTCCACTGATATGTATGTCTGTTTTTATGCCAATACCATCCTATTTTGATTACAATAGATTTGTAATATAGTTTGAAATCGGGGAATGTGATGCCTCCATCTTTGTTCTTCTTTTTCTTTTTTCTTTCTTAAAGATTGTATTTATTTATTCATGAGAGAGAGAGAAGCAGAGACACAGGTAGAGGGAGAAGCAGGCTCCACACAAAGAGCACAATGTGGGACTCCATCCTGGGTCTCCAGGATCACACCCTGGGCCGAAGGCGACGCTAAACCGCTGAGCCACTAGGGCTGCCCTGTTCTTCTTTTTCAAGATTGCTTTGGCCATCCAGGGTCTTTTTTATGTGTGGTTCCATGCAAATTTTAGGATTGTTTGTTCTATTTCTGTGAAAAAATGCCATTGCAATTTTGGTCGGGATTGTATTATATCTGCACATTGCTATGAGTAGTATGCACATTCTAATAGTATTAATTTTTCCAATCAATGTACGTGGAATATCTTTCCATTTATTTGTGTCTTCTTTAATTTCTTTTATTAATGTTTTGTAGTTTTCAGTACACAGGTCTTTCACTTTCTTGGTTAAATTTTTTTCTAGGTATTTTGTTCTTTTTGATGCAGTTGTAAGTGGGATTGTTTTAGTTTCTCTTTCTGATGGTTCATTATTAACGTATATAAACATAACTATTTTTATATATTGATTTTGTATTCTGTAACTTTACTGAATTCACTCATTCTAATAGTCTTTTGGTGAGGTTTCCTATATTTATCATTTGCAAAACAACAGTCTTACTTCTCCTGCTTGATTTGAATGCCTTTTGTTTTTGTTTTTGTTTTTGCCTAATTTCTTTGGCTAGGATTTTCAAAACCATGTTGAATAGAAGTGATGAGCATGGACATCCTTGTTTTCTTCCCGATCTTAGAGGGAAAGTTTTTAGCTTTTCACCGTGGAGTGTGTTGTTATTTGTGGCCATGTCATGATACATGGGCTGTATTATATTGATGTATATTCCCTCTATATCCACTTTGTTGGGAGTTTTTATCACAGATGTTGAATTTTGTCAAATGCCTTTTCTGCATTATTGAGGTGATCATATTAACATCTACATTCTTGTAACCATCACCACATACAGGATATGGAATAATTTCAACACCCCAAAGAATGCTAATCTCTGAAAACCATTGATCTGTTTTCTATTCTGTACTAGTTTCTTGTGGCTGCAATGACAAGTTACCATATACTTGGTGACTTGGAATAACAGAAATTTATTATCTCACAGTTCTGAAGGGCAGAAGTCCAAAATCAGTATCCACTGGACTGAAATCAAGGTATAAGCAGGACTGCAATCCTTCTGGAGACTCCAGGGGACCATCTGTTCCTTTGGTTGCTGGCATTCTGATTCAGTCTTCAAGACTGACATCATCAAAATTCCCTCTCTATTCCATCTTCATATCACCTTTTCCTGTGTGAAATCTCTTTCTGTCTCTTTCTTATAAGGATAAGGACACTTATGATTGCATTTAGAGTCCACTTGGATAATCCAGGTTTATCACCCCATCTAGAGAACTTTATCTTATACACATTTCCAAAATACTGTTTTGCTAGATGAGTTAACATTTCCAGGTTCCAGGGATTAAGATGTGGGTACTTTTTTGGTGGTGGTGGTGATAGTGGGGAATAGCTTAGACTACCACATGTCCCTATCACCTTTTTCAAAAAGTTGTATAAATGAAATGATATAATATTTGGGACTAGTTTCTGTAACTGAGCACAGTGCGTTTTGAGACCTGTCTAATTTGTTGCATTCATCGATTGTTCATTCTTTTTTGTTAGTGAATAATATTTCATTGCATGGATATACCATAGTTTATCTATTCACAAGTTAAAGAACATTTGGATTATTTTCGATTTGGATGATTATGAATTGTGTTGCCATAAATACAGGTTTTGTATGAATATAAATTTTCATTCTCTAGAGTAAATACTTAGGAATAGGATAGCTAGGTTGTGTGGTAAGTGTATATATGACTGTAAGAAATTGCTAAACCATTTTCCAGAGTCACTGTACCACTTGGCATTTCCACTTCAATGTAGTAGAGTTCCAGTTGCTCCACATCTTTACTGGTACTTGATATTTTCAGTATTTTAAAAAATTGGACCATTTTAAGAGTTATAAAATGATATTCAATTGTGGTTTTAATTTTGTGTTTCTTTAATGACAGAATATTGAGCATCTTTTCATGTGTGTGTTTGCTATCTGTATATCTTCTTCTGGTGAAGCGTCTGCTCTGCTCAAATTTTTTGTCTTTTTTCATAAGGTTGTTTTCTTATTGTTGACTTTTGAGTGTTCTTTATGTGTTCTTTATATATTCTGGATATATTTGCCAGATATATGATAGGCAAATATTTTCTCCCACTCTGTGGCTTGAATTTTCATTCTTTCTACTGTGTCCTTAGCAGAGTAAAAGTTCTAAAGTTCAGCAAAGTTAAATTTATTTTATTTTTCTTTTATGAATCATCATTTTGGTGTCACTGTAAGAAATCTGAGAAAACTCAAGGTCATAAAGATTTTATGATGTTTTCTTGTAAGAATTTTATTGCTTTACATTTTATATTTGGATCCATGATTCACTTTAGTTAATTTTTGTATATGGTGTGAGGTAGGTTGAGGTTGAGGTTTAATACTTGGAAATCCAGCTGTCGCTAAGACCATTTCTTGAAAACATGCCACTGAATTACCTATACACCTTTATCAAAAATCAACTGATTATATTTCTGTGAGTCTGTTCCTGGACTATTTTTCCTCTGTTGAATTGTAGGTCTATTCTTTTCCTAATATATTGTCCTAATTAGTGTAGTGTATAGTATGTCTTAAAATCAGGTAGTGCAAATTCTTCAATTTTGACTTTCTATTTCAAAATTATTTTGGCTACTCAAGTTCCTTTATCTTTCCATATAATTTGGGAAATCAGCCTGTCTATATCTAGAAATAATCTTATTTGTATGTGTCTTTGTAATTGCATATTCAAATTCATTCAGAGATAACATTGGAAGTTTATATTTGGAACTCTTTGTTTTTGTTTTTGTTTTTTTTTTGAAGATTTTATTTATTTATAGAGATGCAGAGAGAGAGAGAGGCAGAAACACAGGCAGAGGGAGAAGCAGGCTCCACGCAGAGAGCCTGACGTGGGACTCAATCCAGGGTCTCCAGGATCACACCCTTGGCTGCAGGCGGCGCTAACCCGCTGAGCCACCAGGGCTGCCCTATTTGGAACTCTTTTGAATGTGAATCTTGGCCCCAAATTTGGCACTTCACTTCCCTTTAGGCCCCAGGTCATTCTCCTTGGTCGCTCCACATGCAGTCACCAGGTTCTGTTAATTCATTCTTCCATTAACTGTCTCTCTTCTGTCCACCCTTCCCTGTCACTGTAAAAGGTGTCGCTTAAGAGGGTTCAGTCCCCTTGTGATCTCACCGCTGAATGTGTGCAGTGGGGATTCCCACTGGTCCTTGCTTAGCCCACACTGTTCTTTCTGCATTTTTGCTGAAATCTTTACTTGAAACTCTTCCCTGGCTCCCCTTTGCTTACTGAACCAAATCCAGATTCTTTAGATTAACATTCAAGGTCATTTCATTCTGTCTGTTCTCCACCCCCAGTCTTCTGTCTTCCTCCACCCTTGTGACACCTTTGCCCTGGTTACACTGGGAGGTGTCACCTTCTCCCATGCAGGCCTTGGAGTTTCCTGCCCAGCTGTCCTTGCCCTCGCTATTCATTCTTCCCAGTATGCCCCCTTCCCTACTACTCGTGTCTCATTGTTCATATTCCTCCTGACTATATATTCAACCAATGTAACTTGCTAGGCATTTTACTAAAGATGCCCTGGCAGATGGAAACACATCCCTGTCCTGCAGGACAGGATAGGCACACAAGTAGCTGGAAGTCTAGGTAATTTACACTAAATGCCAGATCACAAAAACTTAGGAATTCAGAGAAGACAAATACTTTGAGCAATAATCACAGAAAATTTCCTTCAAGGAAATTAAGTTAAGTCAAACTTAACTTCCTTACAGAAGTCAACCTACCTCCCAGTAGCCTAAAGAATGATGGTGTGTGTATGTGTGTGTGTGTGTGTGTTAGAGATGTGAGTCAGGGCATCTAAGAACAATTCCTCTAGTTTATAAAGAGAGCTTAGTGAACTCCTTGGTGACCAGTAACACTTCTTCATCTGTTTAATAGCTTATTTAATAAAAAATTCTTATTTTGTAATTCAGAAAAAAGACACTACATTATCTCAGAGTTCAGGAAGTTCAGAGGGGAAAAATGCTACGTGTAGCTCACACAGATTCTGTGACATTAAAAGGCAAGATGTATATGTATTTACTACCTGACTCTAAAAGGGAAAATGATTGAAAGTTTCAGAAATGAAAATCTAGCCCCATGAAGCCTAACTATTGCTACAAGAAATAAAAAGAATGGAATGTAAAAACACTGATGTGTCATCTTTATCTTTGCACTCCCAATTCCTAAACCAGCAGTAGGTACTTGGTAGGGAAGTATTTGGCTCTCTATATTTGTTCATAAGTTACTGAAAAAGTGGAATAGAAAATTTTTTATTTGATTTTGGAACTTGGGAAATATGCACGTGCTGGCTTACTTGGAAGAGAAGCCATATGACTGCAGCACTGACATTTTGTGGCAGCATTGGTAAATTATGGGCTAAATTTCCATGAAGACCTGACTTTTTGAACTTTGAAGTGTTCCTCATAAAGACTGTGATAGCACTTCTCTGACAATTTCTCTCGTTTCCCCCAAGGTCTTATTGCAGGAGGAGTTGTCTTGTCTTGTCTCATGGAGTTGAAGCATGAATCTCGTGAACATGAAAGAGTGAAGTGATAGTTTATTAAGTGAAAGTGAGAACAGAAAGAAAGCTCTCTAGAGTGAGAGGGGTCCCAAATGGGTTGCCCCTGAGGGCTCTGATGGTCAGTCTTTTTCAGAAACCTGACCAGGGAACTTAAATCTTGACATCACTATTGACAGCACCATGATTACTTCTCCTTTGAATATCTCATCTCTGATGTTTAACACAAATGAGGTGGTCTGGTTATGTTTCCTTATCTCTGGCTTCATTATGCCTCAGCACTTCTGGGATATTTGGTGAGCCTGACCACGTAGCCCCCTATCTATCTCTCCCTATCTGGCCCTGCTTGTTCCCTTACTCAGTCTCAACTAGCAGGGTCCCCACTAATGCTTCTAAGATAGGCCATTTCCAAGTTCGTCCTCATAATGCAACTGAGGTCTTCAAACCTCCTTTAAAAATGCAAAAGCCTAGCATTAGGTGTCATCATTTAAGCTTTCAGGGCCCTCTCCAAAATGACTTTCATTCCAGGCTCTAAGACAGGTGTTTTTAAATTAGGATCTGAGGAAATATATAAATTCTTTGAAATTGTTTGTCAAAGTGCATGGACATATGCATATGTGCATCTTTTCTGAGGTGGGGATCCTTAACCTTTGACCAGACTTTCAAAAGGATCTGTGACTCTGAAAAGGTTACAAAATCCCAGCTCTGGGGTGACACAGGGCACACTGACTATTAAAAGGAGGACATGAGCTTATCATCTCAATGAATGAGAGAAACAGAAGACATTACTGAACTTCTGAACATAATGAAAGATTTGATCTCCCTCTTCTTTGCCTCTCTGCTCTTGACACACCCTCTTCAGACCCCACCCCACCCCTTACCCCCCAAACTCCCTATTCCCCACCCCCACCATGGGGACTTCAAACTTCACTTGCAGATGAGTGACCATCTGCCCTTCCAAAGGTTTATGAAGGAAAAGGAGAATTTTATAGCCTCCTGGGGAGATAGGTTAATCCAAATTAGCTCGAGGCAAAAGAATCAGGCTATTTAAGATAACACCTTTTTAAAAAACAACCCCCTTATTTGTCTCTGGATCAGGTGCCTGGGCTCTGCATAGGAAGTTGACAAATGATTTAGTTATGTTTTCCATTTGGGGAAAGCGCCTGCTTTTATCTCTGTGATTGCTTCTTTATTTGGCAACTCGCAAACTTATCTGTTTTCCCTAATATAATTGCCTGGCCCCTTTCCACGGCTCGCGGTAATGTCAGCAGGGCTATCTTTCCATTTTCCTCTAGAGTTTAATATTGTTTAAGCAAACGAATTGGGCTCTATTTCACTTTGCCTATTTTCCTGTACGAGACCTGGTGATCGGCTATTTGGGCTTTGCTTATTTTGTTCCTTCACAAAGTTTCATCTGTGAAGTTCCAAATATTGCTATTGCCCTCTCCCCTACCTTCTGTAGACATTTCTCTTCCTCCTATGCTGGGACAGGTACAGGTCTAGATGAGGCAGGATTTATGGGATAAATAAGGCTCAGGTCCTGTCCTCAGGGACAAACTACATTTCTGTGGCGGGAGCTACCAGCATGAATCATAAAGATTGTGCACGGGACAAGAGTGCCCTGCCAAGAAGCCAGCAGGACCTGAAATCGCACTGCCACCCTGTCTGCCAAGCCATGCACCCTGGAGCGGAGTCGTGTCTCCGAGGAGGAAGGGATACCTTTTCTTACATGCAAAAAGGCATCCCGTGGGCTAGAAGCAGGCCTTCCCCTCATATACAGTTGTTTTTTGTTTTTGTTTTTAAATAGCATGAAGGCCCATATTAACACTCTGGACATCCAATCAGAAGTCTTGAAACCCGGAGCACCTGGGTGGCTCAGTGGTTAAGCGTCTGCCTTCAGCTCAGGGCATGATCCCTGGGTCCTGGGATCAAGTCCCACATCGGGCTCCCCAGCAGGGAGCCTGCTTCTCCCTCTGCCTGTGTCTCTGCCTCTCTGTGTGTCTCTCATGAATAAATAAATAAAATCTTAAAAAAAATAAAAGCCTTGAAACCCACAATCTTCTCTCTGAGCCTTGTTTCCCTCCTCTGTATAATGAGGGTGCTGGATTCAAAGATCTATCAGGACCCTTTCACTCCAGACACTCTGACACTTGTCACATTTAACTGAAGTGATTCCATTCATCCATCTATCCCTTCCACACTCCCCGCCTTTCAAGAATAGGGGTCTCCAGGTGGAGAACTGGGATTAGGCCATTCTGGAAAAGAGAGGAGGCCTGGTGAGACCTTTTCCAGGAAAGTATACTCTCAGGATCTCGAGGACACGTTTCTACCTTTGCCAAAGATCCCTTCCCTCCCATCTGAGAGTCAAGGTATTCACAGGTCCCACTCCAGAGAGCAGCCATCATGTGATTATCGATGCACTGAATACAATCAGTGCCTGCAGCCAGCCAGGTGGCTCCGAGAGGTTGGAGCGGGCGTGGGCTGATCCACCCACTACCTTGACATGAAATATCATTGCTGCTCTGAAGACTGATGAACTTCTCCTTCCTAGCCCTGACCCCATGAGGGGTGGTGGGTGTTTTTACAATCAAAGCACCAACAGCCCAAATGAGAGGCAACAAGCAATTATAAATATTGGATTAAATTGACCTTGGGTCCCTGGGGAGGGCGTAGAGCCACAGCCAAGCATTAAAGCATGGAGGGTGTAGGTGGCATGCTGAGGCAGGAAGTGAGAGAGAGCTCTGCTGAGGTATTCATTCTTCTGGAAGCTCCAGCCTGGGTATTAGAGCAAGCAGGCCGGGGGGGGGGGGGGGGGGGGGGGGGGGGGGGGGGGGTCCATTCCACTGGAACCTTTTGCTTTAATTTGTCTGATTTATTTTCTCTTTCAAACCCAGCCCTCTGCCAAAGAGGATTTGCAATGGCTAGCAAAACAAAACAAAACAAAACACATCTAAGAGTGAACTTAAAGTGAGGTGGGAAACTTTAAACCCTTACTGTAGGGAGTCATTCATTTCCTCCTACATTGGTCTACTTGCTGAACTAGCAATTCACTATGTCACATCAGCCCTGGGCTGGGTACCCAGTTTGATTCATATGGTACTTGTCATTTAGGAGTTTACCAGATGATTGAGGTGCAGGTTGTATATTAAGAAACTGGGGGAACTGGGCATCCTGGTGTAAAGACTCAGGATGGGCTGAAAGAGAAAAGACCTAGATCTTAGTCCTCCTCACTTCACTGCTTTCTGACTTGGATGGCCCCAGGGCTTCAATTTCCTCAAATATAAAACGGATGGTGGCATTAGGTCAGTAGGCGTTAGAATTTTCTAGGGAACTTGCTAAAGCTGAAGATTCCTGAGATTCCCAGAGATTCTGCTTTCAAATGTCTGCAAAGGAGGCTGGAGTCTATATTCTAACAGCCTCTTACCCCCACCTCTAAGGGAGTTCTGATGTTAAGGTCTCTGGACACATTTTTTAAAATTTTTGTTTAAATTCAATTAACATATAGTATATTATTGGTTTCAGAGGTAGTGGTCAGCAATTTATCAGTCTTATATAATACCCAGTGCTCATTACATCATGTGTCCTCCTTAATGCCCATCACCCAGTTAGACCATCCCCCCACACCCCTCCCCTCCAGTGACCCTCAGTTTGTTTCCTATGGTTAAGAATCTCCATGGTTTATCTCTCTCTCTGATTTCATCTTGTTTTATTTTTTCCTCTCTTCTTCTATGATCCTCTGTTTTGTTTCTTAAATTCCACATATAAGTGAGATCATGGGATAATTGTCTTTCTCTGATTTCGCTCAGCATAATACCCTCGAGTTCCATCCACATCAAGATTTCTTTCTTTCTTTCTTTCTTTCTTTCTTTCTTTCTTTCTTTCTTTCTTTCTTTTTCTTTCTTTCTTTCTTCTTTCTTTCTTTCTTTCTTTCTTTCTTTCTTTCTTTCTTTCTTTCTTTCTTTCTTTTTATGGCTGAATAGTATGGTCTCTGGACACATTTTGAAAAACTCTGGGCCAAATACTCTAAATAAAGGATATTCTCTGAAAAAGAAAATCAATAGTTCAGTGTTAGGCAGAGGGTGAACAGATGGAAAAATAAAGGAGCCAGGGGAGCTCAGAGAAGGGAGATTTCAGTTGTGGGGTAGACCAAGTGGGTGGGGGGGGATCCTTAGAGGAGCCAACAGTCAAACCATCCCTTATGTGAGGCTTGGCTCTAGCCTTTCTTCATCTGCTACTGTTAGGATGGGACCAGTTTGTTGGAATTTGGAAAACACAATTATTTAAATACATTACATTTTCATAACATTTAAAAACATTTATCAATTACCCAAACTAGAAGAGCTATAACTAAAACAGGTAGCAGGATAATGCTTAAGAGGTGATCTTTATTTGAATAAGTACAATTTTTTTCTTCCCAACTACAAAGCTCAGGGATGACTTTTTTGGTCAGGTTAAGGCACAAACGAAAAGAACTTTTAAAATGGAAAGCACAAGTCCAGTATTCAAAGCAAATACATATTTTATTCTGAAATATGAAATGTTCCAAAAATTCCTTTCACTGACTCAAGCTGAAAGACCAAGAGAAGCCTTGGATTTTTCTGTATGTGACCCTGAAGGCAAGTGTATGTGTGGGCAGTGCTTATGCTAAAACGTGGAGGCCACCCCTTGGATGGCAGTGAGAAGATGAGTGGTAAGTGGGAACCAGAAATAATGTATGATTTTACACCAAGAAACTAAGGACCTAGATGATGGATTTCCATGAAGTGCTCGAAGGACTTTTATTCCTGGTGAGAGTCTAGGGACTCTTCTCCTGGTCTGGAAGAGCAGGCCCACTGGGAATCTGACAAGGAAAATGGGTGGAGGTCCCTAAGGTGGATGGCCGCAGGTTAGGAGGTGGTCAAGTTGCCCAGGGTGGTGGCATCCTCTTATTGGCAAGATCACACTGGCACTCCTGGGACAGCATCAATTATGTCATCCATCATGGTTCAGGAGAGAAGCTTCTAGAACTGGGTAGAAACTGGTTGACAGCCACAAGTTCCCTTCTAGATCCAGATCTTAAAGATCAAAGGATTCCCCCAGAAAGCAAATCATACTTTGGGAGGTAAGAGTCAGGGCTGCCTTTGTGGGCATGCAGCTTAGACAGGCCCCATGCTTGGTTTAATGTTCTCCAGCGGCCATCTTGAAATTCTTAATAATTTCCTCTTTGAACTTGTTTTGGCTTCATAAACACAGACTTCTGGTGGACCCACAATCTGTGGAAATTGAATGAGGCAAGGGGGTAAACAAGTACAAGGTAAGCGGTGCTTGAGGACTGAGCAGAGCTGCTGACATCCCGGAGAGGCTATGTTTTCCATTAGAGTCAGAACTTGCTTTGAACACAGAAAGAAGGTGGTGATGGTCTAAGAAACATGAATGACCAAGGAACTCTGCTGTATCTTTTTTGCTTATGCAACTTCTCTATATTTGCCAACCACTGGACACCTAAAACGATGACACAGAAGGGATGGCAAAGAAACGGTAAAAAGGGTTTCTTTCAGTTCTTCTTACTCCTCAGTAAGTCAAAGGTAGGTTGGTAGAATGAAATTTAAAAGTTTAATTAGTTTTTTTTAAAGATTTTATTTATTTGTTCATGAGAAACACAGAGAGAGGCAGAGACATGGACAGAGGGAGAAGCAGGCTCCGTACAGGGAGCCCGATGTGAGACTCAACCCCAGGACCCTGGGATCATGAATTGAGCCGAAGGCAGACGCTCAACCACTGAACCACCCAGGTGTCCCAAGTTTAGTTATTTTTGTGCAATCTTTCCACTATTCTGATAAGAACTAAACACATACACATGTATAAGCTATAAAATGAGAACTGTGTAGTTCTGGTGACTCTGCATACGTTGTAAAGGCTCTTCTTTTTGCATGTAAAAGTGCCATAGGGTAATATAAAGATGAATGATAAAATCCACACTAATGAAAAAAATCTAATGTTTCTTTACTTAGATTGATGTTAAAAAACAAATGACAAACACCAGGCCACATCAAGAGACCTTAGAAGAAAAGAAAGAGCATGTGTTTTAGTACCTCTAATGGCATTTTCCCATTGAAAAATGCCTTTTGATCAAGGGATCTGAAATTTCATTTTGCATGAAGGCAACAAATAATGTAGTTGGCCCTGGATAGAGGACACCTCCGGTTCTGGAATTCAGAGGATCTCTCTGTAGGAGGACTTGATGATCATGTCTTCCTGGAGTTAGAGTCACATGTGTTTGAGGCCCTGGTGCCTTGGTTTTACTTGTATTGGTTTCTGTCCCCAGCAAGCAGCTTGCCTTTCCCTCTAGCAAAAGCTCTTTCTACAGAGCACCAGCAGTGCACCTGCTGTCACAGACTTTCTGATCAAAAAAAGAACAATTTAGGTTTTATTACATCTCATTCCCTCCTCCCCCTCAATTCATCCTCCTGCTCCTAAATTCTCAGCTTATAAACTTTTACTTCCTCTGAGGCTGAGAACACCTGCTCTCCCTCTCCGTCATGTCCCTGCGGGGCCACGCCTCTCCACCAGCCCGGGTTATTAAGCATTTGGGCTTTGGCTGCAAGGCTGTGCGTCCATTTCCCAGGTGAGCTTTTTTTTTTTTTTTAAAGATTTTATTTATTTATTCATGACAGACAGACACACACACACACACACACACACACAAACACAAACACACACAGAGGCAGAGGCAGAGGGAGAAGCAGGTTCCACACAGGGAGCCCTATGCGGGACTCGATCCCCGGTCTCCAGGATCACGCTCTGGGCTGAAGGTGGTGCTAAACCACTGAGCCACCGGGCTGCCCACCCAGGTGAGCTTTGATGGAATGCTGCGTCCTAGGGTCAGTGTCCAGCTTCTCTGTGCTTCCAGCCTATGCCCAGTTGACATCACGTGACTCCGTTTGGATTGGGAATGGACTCTATTGTTAACCATTCTTCCTTTTGATGAGGGATAGCTCCTGCCTATCTCCTTTGACTCTTTCTCTTCTCACCCGGGGCCATCAGCTGTTTCAGCCTCCCAGTGTCATTTATCAGAATGGGAGTTTCATCCTCTTGGTGCAGTAGAGCTTCTTTGAGGACTTTCTGAGATTCTGATACAATTTGATTCATTTACAGAGCTCAGTATTTCATTCATTCCAATCTTCTCCCTAAGAGTTCCATGCTAGCTTCAGCCTGAGATTTTATTCTCTTGAACTGAATCCTCACCTTGCTCAGCTTATCTTTATTAGGCTTTCTTTTCACTCCCTGGAAGTTTTCTAAAATCACTGGTAAAAATGTGTGACCTTCCCACAGAGTGCCAGCTTTCCAATGAATTCTTCATATTTTGCTCTTTTCAGTCCTCTAAGCAGCAAGCACATTTCCTGTGCATCTGAATTATTTCTTCAGGTCATCTGATTATATCTTTAAGCCCAGATACTTCCTTAGGGAGATGCTTTTTTAGGTCTTGATTTCCCTGAAAGATAATCTTTGCTGTGTTGATATTCTGTTCTTAATTGGAAAACCTTTTATTTTGGAAATTTCACTCCTACAGAAAAATCGAAAGATTAGTGTGATGAACATCGCATGTACTCCTCACCAGGATTCACTGATTGTTAACATTTTGCCATATTTTCTTTTTATGTATGATATATACTTTTTTTTCCTGAATCATCTGGAATCACAGATATCACAGATAGGACATTCTATCTTAAAATATTTCAGTGTAAACTTCCTGTAAATAAGACCGTGTTCACATTTCAGAAAATTAACAGTAATTCCAAAATCTAAACTATGACCTCTGTGAAAATTTCCCTGTTTGTACCAAAAATTAATGGGACAATTTTTCAATCATTTCTTTTAATTCTGCCAAGATGACTGAAAAATACTGTGCCATCTGTTATTTGATCAGTTGATATCTTCTACTCTTTAAAGAAATGAGTGTTCTCCCCCAAAGAAATGGGCAAATGTACCACTCTCAAGAAGGCAGTAAAAATTCTGTGTTCCAAGGGTACATGATAAAAATCCAGCCTGGCCTCGATTCCTCCAATGGAGGGGCCACTTGGCCACTCTTGGCGAAACAAAGTAGGTTTCATCATCTCTGTAGCTCTCAGACATGGTTGCTTTTCTGCATTTACTCTTGGCCATATTCTGAGGCACTGACTGTCCAAGTTCATGTACAATTAAGTTCCCAGACCCTTCTAACATATTTATATATTTTTTAGTCATTTCCATTCTAACAATGGACTCCTCTCCTGGGCAATGCTCCTCATATAATTCCTTTTTATTCTTCCATTCTGAATGGTATCTGGGTTAAGTTGGTCCTCTAGTAGTTTCTTCAGGAAGAGTTCCTAAGACCAATCTTTCCTAAATTCTTGCATGTTCATAAAATATTTAATTTTTTATCTTTTAAATAAAAATAATTTCATTATGATTTTACAGGAAATTTTTATTTTTTTATTTTTATTTTTTTATTTTTTAAAGATTTTATTTATCCATTCATGAAAGACACATAGAGAGAGAGACAGAGACACAGGCAGAGGGAGAAGCAGGCTCCATGCAGGGAGCCCGATGTGGAACTCGATCCTGGGACTCCAGGATCACTCCCCGGGCCAAAGGCAGGCGCTAAACCGCTGAGCCACCCAGGGATTCCCTACAGGAAATTTTTAAATAAAAATTTTAGATCACACTTTCTTTCCTTTGAAAGATTGTTAGGATTTGTTTTATTATCTTCTAGCAATGAGTATTGACTTAGGTCTGAAGTCAGCAAGTCACTAATCTTGGGTTTTTTAATTTGTTTTGTTTAGAGAGCTAGAGAAAGAGAGAGAGCGAGAGAGAGAATGAACAGGGAGAGGTGCAGATGGAGAGGTTGAGAGAGAATCTCAAGCAAGCTCCACATCCAGCAAGGAGCCCAACATGGAGATTGATCTCACAACCTTTAGATCATGACCTGAGCTGAAATCAGGAGTTGACACTTAACAGACTGAGCCACCCAGGTGCCCTTAATCTCGTTTTTTGTTTTTGTTTTTTAATTTGATTGCCCCAAAGAATCTTTATTTCTGAAGTTCGTAATGTCACTAGGATAGATTTTTTTTTTTTTTTACCACCTAGGACATTTTATTAGCATATGACAATTTACAAGGGTCCCCTGTTGCAACTAGGATAGATCCTAATGATAAAAATCATTGTTTTTTTAAAAATATTTTATTTATTCATGAGACACACACACACACACACACACACACACACACACACACACAGAGGGGGTGGGTAGAGACATAGGCAGAGGGAGAAGCAGGCTCTCCATGGAGAACCTGATGTGGGCCTCAATCCCAGGATCCTGGGATCACCCCTGAGCTGAAGGCAGATGCTCAACCACTGAACCACCCTGGTGTCCTGAAGCTGTCCCTTTTCAATAGCTAAATACAAGTCTTTTTTGATTTCTGGGAAGTTTTGATCAATTGTACTCTTAAATATTTGTTATATTCATGATTTCTGGGTTTTTTCCCTTCAAGGGCCATCATTTTTAGTATGTTGTATTTCCTTGACTTTTCTTTTTTTTTCTTTGTCTTATTTTTCTTTTGGTGTGATTATATACAAGAAACCACACATATTTAAGTGTACAATTTGATACATTTTAACATCTATATACACCTGTGAAACCATTTTCACAAAGAATGAGCATATTTATCACCCCCCAAATTTTCCAGTACCCTTGAGAATCCCTCCCTGTCTTTTCCCAACCTTTCCCCATTCTCATGCACCACTGATCTGGTGTCACTTTAGATAAGTTTGCATATTCTAAAATTGTACACAAATGGTATCATACAGTATATATTCTTCTTGGCTGTTCTAACTCAGTATAATTATTGAGATATCCATGTTGTTGCATATTTCAGTAGAGGTGGTGAGGGCAAACAACCTTGCCTGATCTTAGGTGAGAATCTTTCCTCTAATCCTTTAGCTGGTTCATTCCCCATCCTCCTAAACCCCCACCCACACCACCCCCAAACCCCTCAAGTAGTTTACATGCACTTATCAGAATATAGCTGAAGACTAAGGGCCTTCAGTATATCTCAGGAGCAAGCTCTCATTCTCTCTTTCTCTCTCTTGTATTCTTTTCTGAAAACTCTAGTTACCTTAGCCTCTCAGGCCTTCCAGCTCCTTACTGAACTGAGCAACCACCAGCTCTGACTAGGTTTTCCCTCTTTGGGCCATGACCTAAAATCTCTAAGTAGTAACCTGGGGCAATTGTGGGCTTCATCTTGTGAATTTCCCATCTCTTGGAAATAATGAATGCCACTGTATGATATCCAATATTTTGAACATCTTTGCTTCAAATATTTTGTCTCCTCTTTTAGATTTTTCTTTTTCTTTCTTCAGGCAGAGGGTAAATCTAGTCCTTATGATTCCATCTTGTTCAGAAGCAGAAGTCACTGTTATATAGACTTTTGGACGGATAAACTGAAGGAGGAGTGTTTCTTCTCCATCTGGTACTTGCAAGAGTTCATCCAGGAAGCTAGGTTCCAAATCAATAGGAATTTTCCCTATAAGCCAGGGATGGAAGTTTGGTTTCTACTTCTCTTCACACAGTAGGTACATCCAGCCAGTGGCATGATGCTGAGGAAAACCTCTCCTCTCCCCACTGTCACACTGAGAGTTTCCCCTTCTTCCTTCCTCAGAACCAAGCTAGATGGAGGGAAACTCTGGTTCCTGGTTTGGGCTCCCATTTCTCACTCTTCTAAGCAGAGGATTGAGGTGCTAACGCTTCAGGTGTGCCCCTCACCTCAGGTAAGTGTGCTTGGCAAACTCTCAAAATCTGCAGCCTCCACCTTCTCTGCCCTTCCCTCCCTTTCCCCTGATCTATTTACACATCTGTTGATGTTCTTTCCTTCTACTGAGAGTTTTGACTTTCTTATGGTTTGAACAGAGATAGAGTCAGAATTTGTTTCTTGTATCTCTTTGTTGCTTTTAGGTGACTTCCAGAACAGGGACACATCTAATCTACTTGAGGCTCTCATCTTCCAGCTGGAAGTCAGGGACCATACAGTTATGATGGTTTTTTTGCATCCTTTTTTTTTTTTTCGTCTTCACTAGCCCCGACACAGTCTCTGATCCTTAACAGGTAGTCAATAAATGTTTGAAGAATGACAGGTGGACAGATATAGCAATCCCCTCATAACTTGAGTCTACATATTGAGACAGACCATTGCTTCCTCTCCATCTGAGATGTCCCAGAATGCATGGACATTTTCCCCCCATGGAGTCTGGAGCTCTCCCAAGCACTGAGAGAGCTGGGGAAAGTCTAAAAACATGAGACTGTCAGGAGTAATCTATTCGATCTCATGGATCCTCAGTTTTCTCAGCTGTAAAATGACATCATTATTACAACTCCCTCAGAAGACCTTTGTGAAAATCGAATTGGATAAGTATATAAACCACATAACATAGCATCTGGCAAATCACAGGCACTTGCTAAATGAAAGCTATTCTTGTTTTGTCTAGAAGATGTGCCTGATATGGTCTTCCAGAATCAGCCCACTCTCTTCCATGTCCCCCACCTGTCTGTATTACAAGGGCTGGAAGTTTCAAAGGTCAGACTCCCTTGCAGCTAGAGATTTTAGGCTGAGATAAACTCAGGCAAGATTTAGAAGGAGGAAATAAGCAAGATTGGACAGATGTGCTTGCAGCTGCCAGAAGCCAAGTTCAAATTCCTGGTCACCAGGTTTGTGGTTCACATCACAGTGACAGCAGTGGCAGAAACAGCAGTTTCCTGACCTCTGGCTGCTGCTGTGGAGGTATGACCTTGAACCCTTAGCCTTCAAGTGGTCCCTGACTATTTTTCCTCCTGTAGGCACCTATTTGCTTATATTAAGTCTAGTTACTTTGGGTTTGAAAAACGAAGAGTAGTTTCCGTTTCCCACACTAAATCCTGAGTGCTAACAGAAGACTTCACTGAAGGCCACCTCATGATCCTGTCCCGTCTGCATCAGGAAGGCTCTAGTCTAGGAAGAGTCCTTGGGTTCTCCTCAGCAGGCTCTGTCAGAGAGAGACAGAGCCGCATGAGTACAGCTTTCATAATGATACAAGGAGAGAGAGCATCAGCCCCGCCACAGGCCATTTTACTAACTGCACTGGTGCTCTTGCTTTGCATTAAGACCTCGGTGTAGGACAGACAGTTCTGCTAACCGGAATCTTCCATGAGCATCATGTTCTGCCTCTGGATGTTGCACAGACCCGAGCTTGGGCATCTGTCTCTCAGCAGCCAGACTTTATTGCATTGTAATATTTATAGCTAGAAACACTTGGGTGCATTTAAAGAAATAGCTCCTTAAAAACAAAAACAAAAACAAAAACAAAAACAAAAATCACATTTCCCAAAGGAGCACACAGACCATAAACTCTTCATCATGGGATAGCAACAGCAGCCTTGTATCCTCCCCTGCCCCGCTCCCCACTACAGCCCAGGAGGGGGATATGAGCGATTTATAAAATGCTGCCAGTAAGAACCTCAGACACACTGGTAGGCAGAAGACAGACTGGGTATGACTGCAGAGGGCAGGAATGGCTTTGCAGGGAAGCACTTCCTTAAGCTTTTTAAATAACAGTAGCTTTTACCTTTATCAAGTGCCTATTGTTTATAGTTCACATATGATGTTCTCTAAATCCACACGACAATCCTATGAGGATTATTAGCCCCATTTTACTTAGGAGAAAACTGATGTTTAGAAAGATTAAGAGATTTCCTCCAGGACACTGGTGAAAGCATGAGTCAAATCTGGAGAGTCTGAGCCCAGAGTAGATTTGTAAACACTGTGCTGTATTGCTAACTATGGGAGAAGGATCAGAGGTGCTATATCAAAACCAGTTTGATAACTAAGAAGTTTCCAAAATTCCAGGTTAATGGAAGTGAAGTAGGTTGGATGTTTTGTCTGGGGTTTTGTTCTGTTTTGTTTTTTGTTTTTGCTGTAGGACTTCTCTGTCTTTAATAAGCCATTGTGACTGATGGGAGAGAGAGCCATTAAAAGACGAGTAGGAAGAAAGAAGAGTCTTGTTTTCGAGGGTTCATAGATACAATCGTTACCTAGGAGGTATTCCACATCCAACCCCAGACAAAATACCATGCAACTAATCAGAGAGATATTCGTGTGTCCAGCAGTAGACAGCTTTTTAGCGTAAGCAAGAATAAACACATACATACAGTGACTAGACTACAAACTGCGAAGAGAAAACTCACTTAAAGTGGTTGTCATTAGGTGAGTTTATGTCAAGGTACCTGTGACTCGTGTTTATTTTTATTTTCTATTCTTACAATCAAAACATCTGCTGTTTTTACATGACCCAACAAAGCTGGCTACATAATTTGCAAAATGAAAGTGCAGGGTTCCTCATTCAAAAGGCAGGAAAAAAATGTTATTAGATACACAAAAAATAGATTTTTTCCTTTCTTTTGGGGTCTCTCAGCTGGTCATGATGTTATTTATTTGCTATGTAAAGTCCTCCTAAGTAAAGAAAAATGAACGTCTTCAAGTATTAGCATGAATTTTATTGTTCTTCCTTAAACTGTGGTAATGCCAGTTTTCACTGCACACTCTCAAGCCAAGAGCAGAGCCCTTGTGAGCACAGGACTCCGTGTGGCTGCCAGGGTCGCATGCCCCTGAAGCTGGCCCTGGCTGCAGAACGGGAAGAAACATGACTTTTGTTTTACGTTTTCAAGCAGCTGATATGATGTGCTTCAGATAAATACTATTAGGTTTGTGACATTTACAGTGTTTCTCCTGTGGGAAGTTAACGGCACATTTCTGACGGACAGGGTCCACCTTTGGAAGATGATAATGACAGCTTCATTAGCCAGCGAGAAGAGTCAGCAAGAAAAATGTTTCCCTTGCACTTCTTGAAGCTGTAAATGTCACTGCTCATTGTAAGGAAATGTTTCCAGGGCCAGGGCTGATAAACCAATTAAGTGACTTCAGGTGAAGGCATTCATAAACATGTTTGAAAGGGCTGCTTGAGGCCAGAGGCTGAGAAATGACTTCCTTGGGGGAGAAGGAGAGAACAAAGCACCCGTCTTCCAACTGGAAAGGAGGGGGATGGTGACCAGGCTGCACTGGGGAGAGCACTGTTCTTTCCAGAGGCTACACTGGACAGAGTGAAGCCTACTGTCTGTCCTTCCTCTCTAGCTCTCCCTGATGCATGTGGTCTGGTGTAATGTGCGCAACGTTGAACTAATGTTCTGCTCACTTGTGCCTCCTTGCTCATTCATAAAACTCATCCTTAAGATCCTCAGAAGAATGTTGTGAGGCTTGTGTTCATTCTCCCATTTTCCTGATAAATAAATGGAAACTTCAAAGGACGATATGGTTGACAGAGGTCACCCAGCCAGAGTGGGCTGCCCTGAGCCCCAAGGCCAGGCCAAGCTGGCTCCAGAGTGTGCCTCTGCCTTCAGCGTCTCTCTGTCTCTGGGTATCATCCTGAGCCCTGGCTTTCTGAAGCTAGGTACCCATTCAGCATCACTGCACTGGCGGTAGGTCTACTATCTGCTGGTCTCACAGGGGTTGAGGATTTTATTAAACACCAAATGTACACACACACACACACACACACACACACACATACACGCAGGCAAATGTGGTGCATAGTCAAAAAAGAAATATTCAAAATCAGAGCAAATCCCTCAAATGTCCTTCATGGTAGCAAATGTTTACCTCTGAAAGTATATTTCATTTTTGGAAATGGAAGAAAATCATTTGGAGCCTATGATATTGTGAGAGCCTATACATATCATGATATATATAATGAGAAGTGTATATCTGTTCTTGGTCCTCAGTTCCTCATGCAGGCTCCTAAAGCCTTTGCAAATTCCTAAATGATAAGAGCACTAGCAAGCATCTTTTGTTCTAATGAAGTGACTCTGGGCAGGGTCCTGGAGGGCTCCTGGTTGGGGCCTGGTCACCAGAAAGACCAAGCCATAATTGGAATCTTGGCATTTTCAGCAGCCCCTTCCCACTTCTCTGGAGAGGGGAGGGGATTAGAAAAGGAGTCAATAATTTAGTCATGCATATGTGAGAAAATCTTCATAAAATCCCAGTAATATGGGTTCAGGGAGCTTCCAGGTAGGTGGAAACATCCGTGTACCAGCTGAGTGATGCACCCCAACTCCACAAAAATGGAAGTTCTCATGCTTGGGACCCTCCCAACCTCACCCTATTCACCACTTCAGCTGGCTGTTCATCCGTATCCTTTATCATACGCTTTAATAAATGACTAAACGTAAGGAAGTGTCTCCCTGAGTTCTGTGAGTTGTTTTAGCAAATTCAGCCAACCCAAGGAGGAAGGTAATGAGAACCTCTGATCTATAGCCAAGGCAGACAGAAGTTGTGGGTAACCTGGCACCCACTACTTGGGATTGGCATCTAAAGTGGAGGAAAGTCTCGTGGGACAAAGCCCTTAACCTGTGGGATCGGACACTGCCTCTGGGATGGTCAGGGACCGGACTTTACCTGGAGACAGTGTCAGAATTGAGTTTAATTGTAGAACACCCAGTCACAGAGAATTGCCGACCAGGTGTCACAGAGAAACCCCACACATTTAGTGACCAGAAGTGTCAGAAGTTTTTTGTGTGAAAGTAAAGGGAAAGCCACAGAAGAAATACTTAGGTTCCACCTCTACAGGGCCCTATAGTTCAGTGGATTAAGTGAGCTGTGAATTTATTTAGTGGAAGAAATGATAAAGTGGGTAATTGGGATGGGGAGGGAATGGCAGAGTGAAGGTGAGTACAGATGGATGAAAGGAACACAAAGAGAAAAGAGACTCCTAGAGAGAAAGATGACTTTCTCATTTGGCCCCGACAACTGGCTCTGCAGATAATTTTAAACCAATGGATTTGGCAGTGATTTGACAAAGGGCAGCATCGCGTTAATAGGAGTAAAATTCCCAAGGATACCAGGGTGATGGGGACAGACACCTCATGTGGCTGCTTCTGCATTATTTTTGTTTTCAAGTCAGAGAATTTTCTTAGCCACACCTTAGCTAGCGTTCTTTAGAACCCCAGATTTTGGCACTAGAACAAACCTCGGAGACTTTGCTCAGCACCCTCATTCCAGGGAGGCAAAACTTGGCACCGGAGATGGGGAGTCATGTGCCCAAGTTCACACAATAAATTTGTGCCGGAGCCTTGACTAAACCCTGGGTACTTGATGATGCAGAGGCACAGTGCTTCTTTCCCACATTCCCGTTCCTCACTGATGCATCTCCTTTTTTCCTTTTTCTTTTTTTAAATTATTTATTTGACAGAGAGAGAGAGAGCACAAGCACGGGTAAGGGCAAAGGGAGAAGGAAAAGCAGACTCCCCACTGAGCAGGGAGCCCAATGTGGGCTGGAACCCAGGACCCTGGGATCATGACCTGAGCCGCAGGCAGATGCTAAACCCACTGGGCCACCCAGGTGCCTCCCACCATGCATCTCCTAACAAGAACTTTCTACATGTCAGACACTTAAAGTGCATTACCTTAGTACGTCTTCCAGGAAAACTTATGGGTAAGAAGTATCATTCCTATTTCAGGGAGAGTAAAACCTGAGAAATTCAATAAGAGGGCCGAGTCACTCCAGAAGTGGAGGCCCTAGGACTTGAATCCAGGGCTGCCTACCTCCAGACTCTGAGTTTGTAACACCCAGCACTGGGTCCTTCTGTCCAAGCCCCTCTCCTCCTTCCTCTTGTGTCCCAGGGGGCCCGGGATCAGGCACTTAAACCCTTGCTCCCTCCCGCTAGTCACTTCCCTTCTTTCCGTGTTGAACAACACAAATAGTCTGTCCTCCTCGCACGTTTGTTTTGCTGGAGGCCTGCCTTATTCCCTGGGAACCCAGAGGAACAATGAGCTGTTACCCAAGCCCTCCGGGGCTCCGCCCCCATCCTGGACCACTTCCTCAGCTTCCCCTGCTCACGCTCACCCCCAGGAGAGAAGACTGCGTGGGGGCCCCTCCAGCTTGTCTACCAAGTGCGTCAATCACTTGTTTACTTGGTTTTCCTGCCTGGCCCGGGGGTTCCGCTGGCTATTTCTTCTCTCTGGAAGTTCTCCTGAGGTGAGCTTTGATCTTCAGAGGGGAAGGGGCAACAGGAAGACGATGAGAGATGCTAGGAGTCTGTCAGCATCTGACTCACTCTGTGGAGGAAAAAAAAAAAAGTCCTCACTTAGAGCAACGCGAGGATGCTGGTGAGAGCTGCATCCCTGCCAAGTGCCTGCATGGAAGGCTTCCTTTTTTTCTGGGATGGATTTGGAAAGGGAATAAAAATTCCGCAAGCCAGGTGCAAATTCTGCTAAGCCTTTCTACACTTAGCTAGCAGTAATATTCACCGAATAATAAACCAACATATAGGGATCTCTGGGTGGCGCAGCGGTTTGGCGCCTGCCTTTGGCCCAGGGCGCGATCCTGGAGACCCGGGATCGAATCCCACCTCGGGCTCCCGGTGCAGGGAGCCTGCTTCTCCCTCTGCCTATGTCTCTGCCTCTCTCTCTCTCTCTCTCTCTCTCTCTCTCTCTGTGACTATCATAAATAAATAAAAATTAAAAAAATAATAAACTAACATATAACCTTTCTGCAAAAAGCCACGGTTGTGGACACTGCCCCCCACCCCCTCCCGCCCCATTGGAGAGCAATGTTTTCCTATGTGCATCTTGCCTTGGATAAGGTTGCTTTTAAAGAAAAAAACAAACAAACAAACAAACAGCTGCTTTGGGGTCCTCACAACCCACATTACCATGAAAATGTACCACTCAGTAAGGACAAGTAAATGATATTAAAATAGAGTATCAGTCAGTGTCCCCAGAAGAAACAAAACAGATACTCAAAATGGTTTGACTGAAGAAAATTTCATATGGGACTCTTCAAAGAGGTGTTTGTGGAATTAAGGAAAGAGTAAGGGATGGTGAGGCAGGGAGAGAGAGGGGAAGAATTCCCCTTGACCTCTCTCTTTCCTGCTTTCTGTTCTCTTGATGGTGCTCCCATTGGCAGAACCTGCTAAGGGCCAAAGAACAGAGGCACCTGGGTGCTGTAGTCCATAGAAGTCAGCCTCTTGGGCATAAAGCAAGGTGGACAGGGCAGAGAATGGGTCAGGAGGGGCAAAAGAAAAATACACAGCCTCCTACCTCCTACTCTCTCATTAAAGGCTTAAGAGGTGGTTCTGGATTGCTTTCCTATGCAGAGCTGTCTTTCATGGAATCCAGGATATTACAACAGGATTCCAAGTGCTGTGAAACCAATTTATTAAACTGGCCTGAAAAACCTCAGCATTGTGCTGCTGGTTGTTTATTTTGTTATTCTCACAGCCTCTTGATTAGGGCTCTGAGAGAGGGAGAACCTTGTATTCCTCTTCATAGTACTCTCTGTTCAAGACCCAGAGAGTACCTATGAACTATGATTTCATTACTCCATAGGGTAGCTTTGCTTGGTATGCAAATTTTTATTGGAAAGTATATTATAGAGATGCCTGGGTGGCTCAGTGGTTGAGTGTCTGCTTTGGGCTTGGGTCATGATCCTGGGGTCCTGGGATGGAGTCCCGCATAGGGCTCCCCATAGGGAACCTACTTCTCCCTCTGCCTGTCTCGCTTCTCTCTCTGTGTCTCTCATGAATAAATAAAGCCTTTAAAAAATAAAACAAAAAATAAAATAAAATAC
This sequence comes from Canis lupus familiaris, assembly GCF_011100685.1. NCBI lineage: Eukaryota > Metazoa > Chordata > Mammalia > Carnivora > Canidae > Canis > Canis lupus. The sequence goes on along the minus strand of NC_049233.1, from coordinate 8,257,155 downwards.
TCTTCCATATGTATGGAGTTGTAGATACATGCAGAGTTGAAAATATAGTATATTTGATATCTGTGTGCTTACCACAAAAATTAACAGGACATTAACCAGTACCTCAGAAGTCTTCAAATGTCCTTTACTAAATAAAACCTCCAACTTCTTCCCCAGAGGTAAGCACTATCTTGAATTTTGTGCTAATCATTCTCTTGATTTTCTTTTTTTTCTCTTGATTTTCTTGATAGGTTAACTACCTAGGTATTTTTTTCTAAACAATGAGCATTCTGTGGAAGCATAAATCTAGCTAAGAATGAAAGGGCAATGTTGGAAGTCATCCAGGAGAGAGATAAGCTAAACAGTCCTTGGGCCAGTCTGGTTTCAGTTTCCTCTTCTGGGGAAGCAGGTGGATAAGGTCATGGATGGGTCTTGGGAAAGCAGAGGTGGACATCTGGTAGGGTTATAGTGGGGCCAGGCACTGGGTATCCAAAAGAAATATGGTCCAGAATGGATTGCTCTGGATTTTCTGCTTTACCACAGCCTACTTTTACCAGTTTCTGAAGTAGATCAAAGCAGAGCACTTCTGTGGGGTGAAAAGAGCTTGCTCAGCTGATCAGAAAATAAGCTATAGTAATAGGAAAAGCAGTAGCCACATCAGAAATGATTAAGGCAAGTCAGAACATATCATAGGCTCAGCCAGACTCACCCGGGAATTCTGTACTTAGGAGAGAAAAGAAAGAAAGAAAGAAAGAAAGAAAGAAAGAAAGAAAGAAAGAAAGAAAGAAAGAAAGAAAGAAGAAAGAAGGAAGGAAGGAAGGAATGAAGGAAGTATGAAGGAAGGAAGGACAGTAATGAAGACGAGGAAGAAGAGACAGAAATAACGAACTGCCCTACAGAACCCTTCCCTTCCTTCCTTCCTTCCTTGCCTGACGTACTCCATCCTCCATCCATCCCTCCCTCCCTCCTACCTGCCCATCTCCCTCCCTCCTCATCACTCCTCACACGTCCCACCTCCCTCCTCCCTCCGCTCCCTCCTCCCTCACTCCATCCCTACGCTCCCTCCCTCCCAAGAAAGAAAGAAAGATTAATAGCAGTGGGAGTCTTGACGATGACAGCTCTCAACACATCTCTTTTAAGGCACTCTGCTATCATCTGGCCTGGTTGTCCTCTATACCTGGTATCCAGCTGTCAATCTGAGACCATTTACTATCCTCTGGGCACTTTTTTCACCCTGTCCGGTGCTGGAGCACGTGTCTCCTATACTCAATGTCTCTCTTTCTTGGCATACTCTTTTTTTGTGGAGGATATACTCTAGTAACTCCCTGAGGAAAGGCACATGGGGAGAGAAATTTGTTGAGACTGTACAGGTCTAGAAATGTTTTTATTCCATGGTAGTTGACTTATACTTGGGCTGGTTATAGAGTTCCAGGTGGGGGTTACTTTTTTCATCAGTATTTTGAATTTCTCTATTATATTCTTGTTTCAAGTGTTCCTGTTGAGAATTCTGAAGTCTTTCTGATTCTATATATTTGATATTATATATATATATATATATATATATCCTCTGCTGCTGGTAGCTTGTGAAATTTTTTCTTTGTCCCCAGCGATCTGAAATTTCATTATGATGTATGTGCCTTGTAAGTTTCTTTTTCTTTCTTTCTTTCTTTCTTTCTTTCTTTCTTTCTTTCTTTCTTTCTTTCTTTCTTTTTTCTTTCATTTAGCTGGGTACTTAGTGGGCCCTTTCAATTCATTCTGGGAAATTTCTTGCATTCTTTCTGTAAGAATTTTCTACTCTTCTCCATTTTCTCTATTGTCTCTTTTTTGAAATGCCATTATTCTAAAGTTGGACATTTATGATAGTCCTCTCTTCTTAATGGTTTCTCTTATTTTCCTTCTATGTATGTTTGCTCTTTTAGCCAGAAGATGAGAGTGAGATGAGATTTCCTCAATATTATCTTCCTACCCATTTAATTTTTCATTTCTCCTATCAATTTCTCATTTTCAAGACCTTTTTTTTTTCAAGACCTTTTTATTTATTCCTTGAACATTCTTTAAAAATATAGCATCCTGTTCTTGTTTCATAGAAGTTATGTTATTTCTCAAAGTATATTAATCATAAAATTTGGGACACCTGGGTGGCTCCATGGTTGAGCGTCTGCTTTTGGCTCAGATTGTGATCCTTGGGTCCTAAGATCAAGTCCTGCATCAGTCTCCCCACAGGGAGCCTGCTTCTTTCTCTGCCTGTGTCTCTGCCTCTCTCTGTGTGTCTCTCATGAATAAATAAAAATTTTTTAAAAAATCATAAAACTTATTTGGGAAATTTTCTTCCCTGAATAGTTTTTGTTTCTTCCAAATTGCTTTTCCTCTATTTTTGATCTCTGTCTCCCCTAACACGGGCTTTCCTTAGATGTAAACTTGGCTGTATGTTCACGATAATAAACAGGGTAAAAGTAAAAAACTAATTAGAAGTTCTGGGCAAGCTGTGGGGCCTGACAACTTTGAGATTCAAAGTAGGGTGATCTGGCCCAGCTGTTGGTTGGAAGAACACCAAAAATAGGCACTTACTTTTCAGATGGTTGGATTACCCAGGGAATGATCTTCCAGTATCCTGCCATGAGGGTAAGGGGCTAGATGCTAATGTACTGACATCCAGGTGTGGAAATAACATAGACATATAAAGACTTAGTCCTATTGCAGAGTTCTGTTTCCAATGAAGTCCTCAAGAATGGGAAGTGGGAAGGGCACTGTCGGTCCATGCATGCAAAACATGTTGCCATCCTTGTCATACACCAAGCTTGTCATTGCTGTAGTAGAAACTGAGCATCTAAGTGATGGGGTAGGGAATAACAAACATCTGCCAAGTGTTTGTTTTCTTTAAGCCACACAGTAGTAGATACATGCACTTGTGCTCATTTAATATCCACAAGAAGCCTGCATTATAGGCATACAGGAATTATTGACAGTTTGTCCTTTTTATTCCATTTGTTTTGAATAATTGCCAGTTAAGATTATATTAACTAACTCAAAGTCAGACAGCTATGAGGTGACAAGAGTTAGGATTCACATCTCAGTCCTTTGGTTCCTAGGCTCTGTATTTTTATTTATTTTTTTAAGAAAGATTTTATTTATTTATTCATGAGAGAGAGAGGTAGAGACATAGGCAGAGGGAGAAGCAGGCTCCATGAAGGGAGCCCAATGCGGGACTCAATCCTGGGACTCCAGGATCATGCCTTCAGCCAAAGGCAGATGCTCAACTTCTGTGCCACCCAGGTATCCCTTTATTTTTATTTTATTTTAAATGATATTTTTCTGAGCAAAGAAATACATGCTACTATAGATATCGTAGAAAACATGTACATTTTCAAATACTTGGGACGCCTGGGTGGCTCAGCAGTTGAGTGTTTGCCTTTGGCTCAGGGCATGATCCTGGGGTCCTGGGATCGAGTCCCACATTGTGCTCTTTGTGTGGAGCCTGCTTCTCCCTCTGCTTGTGTCTCTGCATCTCTCTCTCTCTGTCTGTCATGAATAAATAAACAAAATCTTTTAAAAAAAGAAAACATGGAAATTTTCAAATAATTTAAAAATGTATATATAAGGCCATCACTGTGTAACATTTTTTCACAGGAACATGACATAATTTATAACAGTGTATCATTTATTTGACTGTCTCCTAATTTGAATCATTTAGACAGGTAAACCTATGCTCTTTTCACTACATAGCTTCAGTCAAGGGCAGCAGGCATGGACAGAGGTCAGGATCAGGAAACAGCAGGGTTCCAGGCGGGTCTCTAGGTAGAGAGCTGCTGATTAAGGGTAATTTATATGGATTCGGTTCAGTACCCTGGAGAGCTCCACATAGTCATATTCTCTTGAGGATTCAAAAGAACAATGGCTGGAGTTCTCTAGGGTTCTGCACTGCTTCTCCAGAATAGAATACAAAAAAACCAAAACAACAGGGTAGCCCGGGTGGCTCAGCGGTTTAGCGCCGCCTTCAGCCCAGGGCCTGATCCTGGAGACCTGGAATCAAGTCCCACATCAGGCTCCCTGCATGGAGCCTGCTTCTCCCTCTGCCTCTCTCTCTCTCTCTCTCTCTCTCTCTCTCTGTGTCTCTCATGAATAGATAAATAAAATCTTTAAAAAATTAAAAAAAAAAAACAAGCCATAGACACACACACACACACACACAGCTGGGATTGGGGATCTTTTTGTCCCTGAGGGATTCAACTTCACTACTCTCCAGTTCAAACAGCATTGGGATAGGTCATTTTTCTCACCACTGTTTTTCATGCTGTTCCTTTAGCTGAGAATGCTTGGTTAATTTCGACTCATCCTTTCATGTTCAATTTAATCATTAATTTCTTCAAAAAGCTTTCTGAGCTCTTTTTGCCTTCTTCCTCAAAAAATTTTCCCCTTTCTTCCTCTGCATCCTTATCATTATATATGCCACACTAAATTACAATTGTTTCTTTGTTCTCTTAGTTAGACATTGAGTTCCTTGAGGGCAGGGACTGAGACTCAGTTATTCTTTGGCCTTAGTAAATACCAATTAATAATATTTAATATTTAATAAATGATACATTATTTGTAGGCAATTTGGAGCTTTTGAAGGTAGTTCTCAACTAGGGGTAATTTTGACCCTAAAGGACATTGGGCGATGTCTGGAAATAGTTGTTGTTGTTGCAACTCAGTGGGGTGGGTGCTACCCAGTGGGGTAGGTAGAAACCATGGATACTTCTCAACATCTTACTATGTACAGGACAGCTTCTACAAAGAATTATCTGCCCTCGAATGCTATTCATACAGAGTTCAGGAAATGCTGTTTTAGAATAATGAAATGGATTCAATCACATTTAAGTCTTCCGAGGGCAGAGAATCCATCTGGCTCATTTTACAGATGAGAAAACTGAGTTAGTTGGTTGTAGGGTTAGGGCAAGAACTTAGACCATGGCACTCTTTCCACACAGTTGCACTGGCTGACATTTCTTTTTAACCATCCATACTCTAAGTAGTGTAGGAACAGAATAGTTTTTTTAAATGCATATTATCCTGGGTACATGAAGCAGGTTTTGGGGAAAAGGATGAGACTGTTCAGACTGGGGAATAAAATACAGTCACAGAACAGGTACAGCCAGCCTCATCCCATCCACCACCCTTCAACATTGGTCTCTCTTTTCTGGAAAGATATACCACCCACAAATCTAGGACTGAGTGAGAAGAAAGATATCTCTCAATGGCTCATTTCTGAACAATTCAATCTGCTCTGGGAAATGAGAGATTAGCTTATGGAAGAGTGAATCATTTTAAGCCACTCTGCATTAGAATCAATTAAAGCTCCAGAGGGCCCTGGCTGCCACAGGAGAATTCACTCTAATTGCCACAAACCAAGGGGATCCACTGTAATTTTCCTCCTATCAACGAATAATAGCAATCTCCAAGGGAAGCTTTGAACCAAATGTGATGGTTATCTCCCCCTTCAAGTGCCTCAGATTTAGAATGCTCCTGATCCCAAAGAGTGCCCCACATGTACTTCTCATGAGCCAAACCTGCCATTTTCCCAGCAGTAATCACAGGCCTGGGCTTCTCCCATTCAGCTCTGTTGACTTAAAAAAGCCAAATGGTTCAGGCACAATACACGATGAATCAGCAAAGGAAGGAAATGTGGAAAAAAGAACCTGTATGGCATCTTGAATAAAAGTGCTTTCCAATAAATTTGGTGAATTGTCTTCAAGGGAATCAGCTGAATGTGTTAATCACTTATTGTATATCATAACTGTCTGGCGCATACGTGATTAGCTGGAAATGATATTTGTGGGTCTACTGAGGCTCTGAAATATGTGCAGGGAAAGCTGGATTTTGTAGAAGGAGCTCAACTAAGGCTAAAGTTTGCCTTGGAGCATAAAAAGCTTTTCCTGTATTGGCTGCTAATGGCATGAGAACGTGAGGAGGCTACAGGAGTGGGGGGAGGTGAGGGGGACAGAAAAGGACAATAAGTATCAGGTTCTGACAAGGAAATGCTATCTTACCACCTCTATTCCTTGTCCTCTTCCTCTTCTCTGCCTTCATGCAGCAACCCTCCCACTCACAAACACATACACTGGGGAGTCGTTTACTAATTCAAATTTGGACTCAAATGATCTGAGTTCGAATCCCAGTTCTCCTTTTCTGAGAATGATTCTTCACATATAAATTTGGACCAATCTTTTTTTTAAAAGATTTTATTTATTTATTTGAGAGAGAGAGCATGAGTGGGGTGGGGAAAGGCAAAGGGAGAGGGAGAAGCAGACTCCCCATTGAGTAAGGAGCCTGACACAGGGCTCCATCCCAGGACCCCGCCAGAGATCATGACCTAAGCCAAAGGCAGATACCTAATGGACTGAGCCACCTAGGTGCCCCTGGACTAATAACCTTAATATCCCCAGCTTGTCAAGGAAGTTTATATGAGATGATGTATATTAAAGCACATGGCTCATGAAGGCACTAAATAAATGTTCTATTATCACCACTGAGTTCAGTCTCTGCTTGGGTAATTTTATAAGGACAGAAAGTCTGGTCCGGGGGACTAGTGAGATGAGAATCATGGATATGGATGGTCAAATCTAAGAAAAGAAACCTTGAAGTTTTGAGGTCTAATGATTTTCCAAACCCCCTTACCTGATGTAAAACAGTTGGGTTGGAAGTTAACATAACTTTTAATACAGCTATGTATTTAAGTTTCTAGAGAATGGATTTGTCACTGAGCCAGCTTGGAGAAGATCTAAAACTTTTAGGACATTCCAACAACCTGGGGCTTAGAGTTCAAAGAGAATGTCAAACAAGAATTACCTTGCCAAAGGTCCAAAGAGAGAAAAATGTTGTCACCATGAAAGAAAACAGAGCTCAATTGGTGAATCTGCACTTAAATACAGGGTGATTGTATGTCCCTTAAGTGCAAGGGTGCACACACCCAACTCTTCATCAGAATCACTGAAATAATTTTACAAAAATATATAGATTCCTGAGCCCCACCCTAGAGATTCAAGGGCTATTGAAGGTCTCAAGATCCTGTTCTTTTTTATTAAAGGTCCAAGGTGATTGATTAGTCTGGGAAGTCTGAGAAGAAGGTAGAAACAAGCCATATCAGTCAGGTTTGGAAATAGCTCAGAGGTGGATGGATCAGGTCCATGGGCTCCTGCTTCAGAAGTGACTCATTGAGTATAAGCTTCTCTACTCCATTTCCCTTTGTAAAGACCTGACCCATGTCTCTCCAAAATAATGTGAGATTTAGGAGACGCACTTGGAGCTGATTTTTACTTAGGAGGCAGTGACTTTGGAGTATGTGTTTGAGAAATGACAATCTCTGACAGTGAAGTTCACTGGCATCATCAGATGTGTTTTTGACACTCAAGTCTCGTACAGTGAGACCCAACCTTCATGATCTCATCTCCTTATACTCCCACCAGGCACACAAAGTATCTCCCAATATACTTTGAACTTCTCTAATATTTTTCACATTTTCCTCCACAATCTGCAATGAACTCAACTTCACTAATAGAAGCAATATGACCTACTGATTAAGAGCCTGGCTTTGGAACTAAGGCAGGCTGGAATTTTGGCATGGTAGTGAGCCACTTGTATGATACTGGTCAATGCCCTCAAGATGGCAGAGCAACAAAACAGAAGAAGCCTGGGTCACTGCCCAATGGTACTCTCAAGTGATGCCTAGAAGGAAAACATAAATTTTTATCTTGTTCGAGCTACAATTATTTTTGCTCTTCATTCAAAAATCTTAAACTATATCCTACTAACTAGTAAACAAACCATTGTAATACAGGTCATAAAGGCTGCTATAGAGGATCTGGTTGGTTCTAGGTGAACATATTGAGGGAACCAAGTACCAGCTGAAGAATGAGGCCTTCGACAATTTCTAGAGAAGGAGATGTTTTGGGGTTTTTCCTCTTATTTATTTATTTATTTACTTTAAATATTTATTTATTTATTTATTTATTTATTTATTCATAAGAGACAGAGAGAGAGAGAGAGAGGCAGAGACATAGGCAGAGAGAGAAGCAGGCTCCATGCAGGGAGCCTGATGTTGGACTCGATCCCAGAACTCCAGGATCTTGCCCTGGGCTGAAGGCAGGTGCTCAATGGCTGAGCCACCCAGGTGGTGTCCCTATTTATTTTATTTTAAAACAGATTTTATCTATTATTTGATGACAGAGAGAGAGAGAGAGAGAGAGAGAGAGAGAGAGAGAACAAACAGGGGGAGCTGTAGAGGGAGAAGGAAAAGCAGGCTCCTCACCGAGCAGAGAGCCCAACATGGGGCTCGATCCCAGGACCCAGAGATCATGACCTGAGCAGAAGGTAGATATTTAATCAACTGACCTACCCAGGTGCCTTGAGAAGATGTTTAAGTCAATTACGTAAGATAAATGGCACTTTAATATAGGAAGGGAGAAAAAGGTGCCCCAGATAAAAAGGGAAAATGTGGGCAAAGATATTGAGGTAGGATATATTGAGTATAGGATGTTTGAGAAATTACAAATTATCATAGAAGATAAGTAGGGTTTTGATGGGCAATGGGAAGTAATGGGCTCAAATGTGGGAGTGGATTTGTGTGAGGGGGAAAAAAGAGAGTGTGGTGGCATGATAAAAATTCTAAGCAGAGAATCCCTCACTATGGAATTTCTCCATGTCTTGAGTGGCTCCTGGCAAGGAAGGAGACTGAAAGCCAACAATAAGTGCTTTATGGTTTCCCCTATTTTCAGCTTGCTAATGGAAATCCCAGATTCACAGAGGGCTCAGTCTGATGTCCTTGCCAGCCAAATTGCTTGAGAGGCGGACAGGAATCCGCAGTGGCTCCTACACTGTGGGAGGCTGGTTGACTGATAGGCCTAGCAATACACCACAAATCAACCTCAATGTGAGGCCAATGGTTGAGTAATTTACCCCTTACCTATTAAGGTACTGGGAAGAAGAGGTTTATTTTAGTTCTAACAAGTTCTGGAGAGAGATAGGAGTCTGGGAGAAGGCAGAAACAGAAGCCATATGTCAGTTTTTCGACATGGAAAAAATTTGAACTCAACCATCTCAGATGAATAGTATCTTCCTTAGTCAAAAACCTACCAACATACCAATTCTCCACATGCATTCCAATTTGTCTGGCTTAGGAAGATGCTCTTTTCTTCCCTCTGTTTCTTCCCAGGCCTTTGGTTACCCCTAGTATAGATCATGCTGGTTTCCTACTCTCTTAGCTTTGCATGTTTCCATGTTGACTAAGCATCTACAATGATCCAGGTACCGCCGGATACCCCCTATTGGTGCAGCTCATCTTGATATCCTCCTGTGAAGTATCATCCTTCCATTTATAGATAAAGAAACAAAGGGACAATTGCTTTGTCTAAGGCAAAATAAAAATTAGAGCTGGCAGTTTCTGTTTGTTTGATTTTTACAACTCAGTGGATTACCATAGTGATTACTCAGGGAACCACCACTTAAGTCAAGAGAGAATTTTGTTAACGTCCCTCTCCCCTCAAATCACTACCTTCTCCCTCTTCACCTCTGAGGCCTCTCCTGGTTCCAAATTTCTGCTTTCTCCCCCACTCCATGGCACTTCTGTAAGCCTCTCTCATTATAGTAAAGGAAATGGAGCAATAAAGAGGATAAGAACTTTCCTAGGATTATAGAGATAATGTCAGTGCTAGGACTTGAATCCATGTGTTTAAAGTCCTCTCTGTACCTTGGTTGGTTCCCTCCTCTCAGCTTACTTAAGTCCTTCATGTCTTTCCAGGCCAATCAAATGCCATCCTCCTCCATGGAGCCTTTTAGACCACCCTGGCCTCTCTGGTCTTTTCCTCCACCTGGTAAGTTCCTGCTGTGTATTCCACTGACTGAACACTTAGCAGATAGTGCCAGGCATTACTTATCTTTTCACTTTCTTATTTCATCTTCCCAGCGAGTTTGTAAATTTTTTGAAGACTGGGGATCACAATTCATACCTGTTTGTATGCGTAGAACCTTGAAAGTGGTCTGTGCAGAGAAATAGCAGAAATCAAGTGGATTCCTGGGCTCTGGAGTCAGACTCAGGTTCAAATTGTGGCCCTGCTGGTTGCTCACTTATGTCTTAGTGAATTAATCCCAACCAAGTGCATTCCTGAAGGGTTGTTAAGAAAATTAAAGAGCATAATAATTTGCATAATAGCACAGTGCCTGGCACACGTGAGTCACTCCACAAAGATCCACTATTATTTGAGCCAAACAAGTATCCATCATTGATAGGGAATTACTCAACTGGTCCTCAAAGTTAAAGAAAAGGTTTTCTGTTTGTTTAAAGAAGAATTCAGACAGAAAATCTGTCTGTAGGATATAAATCTAGAAAAGTAACACACAAGTTGGAAGGAGGCCAAATATTTTAAGAATTGCCTCACTTCACCTCCATCCTGTCCACCTTACTACAGGAGCAATAATGGCTCCCCAGGGTGCAGGGCACTAAAATGACTAAGAGCTGAGTAGGTGACAACCAAGCAGAGTCAGGCGCCCTGGCGGTGTTCCCGCTGCTAAGTCATGCAGAAGGGGCCAGCTTTCCCTCTAAGCCTTAGCAGCAGCTAATGCCATTAGGATGAAAGATGGGCCCATTTGGGCCCCAAACCTCTGTGCTCAGGCCAAACTCTGGAAGGTCAACGGCTAGAGAGAAATGGAGGAGTTACCAGGGAAGAGACTAAGCAGCCAATTTTGTCAAGAATCAGGAAATATACCACTCTGGGTGCATGTGTATATATTTTAGCAAAACAGCCCCTTTCTTCGAAGGACTTTAAAGGGCAAAAGCTTGCCTTCCTCCCAACTTTATTCCCATACATAACCAGTGAGGAACAAGCTCACCTGAAGCACAATGCCTACTGCGTTATGCTTTATGTGCATCCTCAACTTGCAAAGAGTTTCTCCTCCAAACACTTACAGATAATTTTAAGGAGAGTCTGGGGATGGGATTTACATATAGATTATCTTTGCTATAATTCTGTGGCCTTTGTCTGATCACTGTCCTACAACCCACAAGAGGCATTTCTCTGAGCATTAGAGATAAGAGCTAAGCACAATGGGACTCAAAACAACAATAGGGACGCCTGGGGAGCTCAGTAGTTGAGCGTCTACCTTTGGCTCAGGTAGTGATCCTGGGGTCCTGGGATGGAGTCCCACATTGGGCTCCCCACAGGGAGCCTGCTTCTCCCTCTGCCTGTGTCTCTGCCTCTTTGTCTGTGTCTCATGAATAAATAAATAAAATATTTTTTAAAAAACCAGAACAATGTCAGGTTAAAGCAGAAGAGGGTAATAATGAGGAAGGTTCAGATAATGGGATTAGGCAGGACTAGGGGCAGGAGGTGGGGGGGGAAATAAATACCCTCATCAGCTTGCCCTTGCTGGCGTCAGTTTCCCCATATTGAAATAAAAGGAAGTCATATTACTCCTCAGCCTGAGTTAGTGACTCTCCTCTGCTCCCTCAGACCTTCAGGTGTAATTGTCTTTTAATGAGCCTGCCTCTCCAACTAGACCTTAAACTCCTAAGGGCTGGGACTGTATTTTATGCCTCTCTGCATCCTCAAAGCCTGGCACAGGGCCTGGCCTGTAGCAAGATTTTAGTCAACAACATTTGCTGACTGAATGGTCTCTGAAGTCCTTGGAGGACTGAATCATAGAATGACTGGATTCTGTCCTCTGCAGTGCTCAACATAACACGTGGGCCAACTCATCTTCCCAGAAGCTGGCCCAGGCTGCTTCGCTTGAGGCACTGTGGCCATCCCTCCTCTTCTTTTCTCTTTCTTATTCCCATCTCCAAATATCATTCTGTTTAGACTGTCCAAGTCTGAAGCCCTGTTTTTGGGGACGCCTGGCTGGCTCAGTGGTTGAACATCTGCCTTTGGCTCAGGGTCTTGGGATTCTTCTCCCTCTGCCTATGCCCCTGCCTCTCTCTCTGTCTCTCTCATGAATAAATAAACAAAATCTCTCTAAAAAAAAAAAAAATAAATGAAGCCCCGTTTGCTTGCTTCCAACTTCAAGACAGGGGTCTAGTGAATGTGAACTACCAACTAGCCCCCCTGGCTTACTTCCCTTTCTGTCTTGCTTAGGTCTTACATGGGTCTTGCCTTAGATTCTCTTGGAAGAAGATCCTGAGATAATGATTTGAATGGAAGAAGCTTACTGGGGAAGTGAGTCCTGGGAGCACCGCCAGCGGAGCAGGGAAGTGAGACAGGAAAGAGAAGAAAAGTGATATAGGATGCTTTCATTAGCAGATACTGCTGTGGGCAACTGAGGCTTGCTCTACCCGGTAATCGGGAGACTCTATGGAACACACCTCAAAGTCATCCCCCATGAGGGGTGAGGGAGCTGGGGTATTCATCGGCCAACTCCCACCCAAAATTGGTTGGAGGCTATTTGAGGGGTGTGGGGAATAACCGCCCACTGCTGCTAGTCTGCCTCATGCACTAGTTGAAAGTACTTGAGCAGCCACAGTAAGCCCACAGGTGTTACAGAAGAACTCATCAGCCAGTGCAGCCATAGTGTGATCTGAGGAGATAGGAACAGCAGTGCCAACACCTTATATGACATATTCTTAGCCTAATGCCCTACAAGTCTTCCATTCTCTCCTCCTGGTTTGTTCTACTTACATTAACATGAAGTTCTCAACATTCCTGAGAGGTGGCTGGTCAGCTTCTGATTGAATACTGCCAATATTGGGGAGCTCACTGCTCTGAGGCAGCCCATGCTAGTGCTGGAATAATTGAGTTGCTGAAAAATCTTTTTTTTTTTTTTTTTAAGGTTCCACATGTTCCTTGTAATTTCTGACTGTTGACCTTAAGTCTGCCTTTTGGATCCCCACAGAATGATTCTCTTCCTCCATTTACAATAGCTCTTTTAATAGTTTCTAAAAGTAACTAGTGTATTTTCACTATGATTCCTCTTCTCTGGTCCAAATCATCCATTGCCTTTACCACTCTTAATATAATATGGTCTCTAGACCAGTTATTCTTAGCCCAGGGCAAATTTATTTATCTAGTTATTTCTAGACATGTGACACTGTCTAGAAGCATTTTTGGCTCTTACAACTAGCAGGGAATGCTACTGGCAACAATGGGTTGTGGCCTGGGATGTTGCTAAGTATCCTAGGAGGCAGGGCACCTGGGTGGCTCAGTGGTTGAGCGTCTGCCTTTGGCTCAGGTCATGATCCCGGGGTCCTGGAATCGAGTTCTGCATCAGGATCCCCACAGGGAGCCTGCTTCTCCCTCTCCTATGTCTCTCCCTCTCTCTCTGTCTTTCATGAATACATAAATAAAATCTAAAAAAAAAAAATCGAAAAACAAAACCCTAGCTTACAGTTATTTATCTGATTTAGAAAGCACCAGGACAGGGACGCCTGGGTGGCTCAGCAGTTGGGCGCCTGCCTTCGACTCAGGGTGTGATCCCGGGATCTGGGATCAAGTCTTGCATCAGGCTCTGGGCAAAGATCCTGCTTCTCCCTCTGCCTGTGCCTCTGCCTCTCTCTCTCAGTCTGTGTCTCTCATGAATAAATAAATAAATCTTTTTAAAAAAGAAGAAAAAGAAAACACCAGGTCTAGATGGTTTTACTACTAAGTCCTATCAAACATTCAAGAAAGTTAATTCCTATTTTATTCAAACCGTTCTAGAAAAGGGGTGTGTGTGCAAAGATGGAGGTGTACTTTAGCTTATTTCATAAAAGTCTGTAAAATAACCACTAAGCTGAATCGAGCTTTGAATTCTATATTTTATAAAGTGACTGGGTTATTCCAGGAATGTAGGATGTTTTAAGAGAAAATCTATTAATGTAACTCATTACATTAATAGATTGAAGAGGTGGCAAGGAGTCAGGAATGGACCACAAGCACACAGAGAAATGTTCTTTTTGAGTAAGTTTTTCTGCGTCACAAAACCCACAAAAATTCTGTGACATAAAATAAGCATTTGTTTTTTATACATCTTGGGGGAAGCTAGGGTCAGTTATTTGAGGCTGGGCTCAGCTGGGCACCCCAGCTTTAAACGGCAGGTCTGTGGGTCAGCTGGGTGACTATATCCACATGACTCATTATTCTTGGACCGGCTGGCTAGCTGATGCAAGCTCATCTCATGGCAGTGTGGAGTATTGAGAGGGTGCAAAGCCGCAACGGGACAAAGATGCTTTGAGCCCCTGCTTGCATAATGTCTGCCATTATCCTATTGGTCAAAGCAACCTGCATGGCTGAGTTCAAAGTCAAGGAATGGGAAACTATACTGTGTCTTTTATGGCACAGATATAAGGAGTGAAGAATCGAGGCCAAAGATTTAATATATCACAGGGCATGTGAATATTTTATTTTTAACTTACAAATATGATAATTTTATGTACACATACAGGTTTGCCCCAGGTGTGTATATGTATATATGCATATATGTTCATATATATATAAACTTGGTATGTGCAAACTATTTCATAAGAAATGTAAATTTCACACATTAGGTACACTTCAGGACCTTTCTTATTTACCAGCCTCATTATCTTATTCAAAAAGGAAATGAAGGGGCGCCTGGGTGGCTCAGTGGTTTAGCCCCTGCCTTTGGCTCAGGTCATGACCCCGGGGTCCTGGGATCAAGTCCCACATCACGCTCCCCGCAGGGAGCCTGCTTCTCCCTCTGCCTATGTCTCTGCCTCTCTGTGTCTCTCAGGAATAAATAAATCAAATCAAATCTTAAAAACATAATAAAAAAATTTAAAAACAAAACAAAAAAAGAACAAAAAGGAAATGAAGTTTGGCAGTTGTTTTTCTTCTTTTTCATCTTTACTTTTTTTTTTCATTCTTTCAACCTCTCCCAAGAAGGATTTAAAGAGGTTTACAAAACACTGAGACAAAATAAATGTATAATAAATCAGAAAATAAGGCAAAGGGAAAATAAGGTTTCCAAAGCAAGATGGGGCTGGAATGGCATTAGTGCTTGGCTGGACAGTCTTCATTTCCTCCTCCTGATCCTCTTTCCCTCCTTCCTACTGGTCTGTCCTCCTTTAAGGGCTTCCCTGTCTTGGGCTTTTCCTATACTATACAGGTCTCACAGGGTCTGACAATCACCGTCTCCTCTTGCTGCTTCATCCTAGAGGCTGGTAACACCTCCTACAAGCCATCCCCAACTGGCTCCCTTAATCCCGCCACATCTTTGTAATAACTCCTTCATGAAACTCATCTTAACCTGTTCGAAAGTGTCATTTTTCCTGCTAGGGACCCTGATTACAAGAGCCCACAAATCACATGCCTTAAGTGTAAATACGCACTAGAAGTAGACCATAAACACAGCTCTCAGGTCTCAGTGTGATTACCAAGTGGGAAACACAATCGATAAAAGAACCTTTAGTCCCTTGAGAGAAGTAGACCTACTCCTCCCCGCCCCCTCCCCCCTCCCCACGCACACCCAAGAGAGGCAATTTTCTCTGCCCTTTTTTCTCTAAGAGGTCATTGTGGTGTAATGACCCCATTCTTTTCTGTCTTACAAACCATCTCTCTCCTGGGCTCGGTCCTCCAATATCTTCCCTCCTTATCTGCACTCACCCTCTAATTGATCTCATCTAGTTTTATGGCTTTAAATATCACACACATGCTGATGATTCCCAATATGCATCTCCAGTCCTGCCTTTTCCCTGAACTCATTTTCACCACCCAGTTGCTTACACTGAGTATCCCATAGGTATCTCGGACTCCTGGCATGTCTGAAACAAAACTCTCCATGCTCATGCCATACCCCTCTCTTCCTAGTCTTCCCTCATTTCATTAGATGGCCCCAGCAACCAAAAGGACCAAAGGAGCACCACCCGGGAGCCCCTGGCTGGCTCAGTCAGTGAAGCACGCAACCCTTGATCTCTGGGTCATGAGTTTGAGCCGCACGTTGAAGAGATGACTTTAACACGTTTTTTACTTGGTTACTCAGAGTGTGTGTCTGAGGGCGAAAGAGGATGGCAGAAATCTATCACGCTCCATTCTTTTTTCCACACATTCTGCATCCAATCCATCCACACATCATGTGGCTCAGATCTTCAAAATATATTCAGAATCTGACCACTGTCATCACCACTACTCTAGCCCAAACAGCCATAGTCTTTCTTGTCCTACTGTGCTTCCAACTGGTTTTCCTTCTTCTACTCTTGCACTCTTCTGGGGGTCCCAGCTGAAGCAGCCAGTGTGATCCTTTAAAAATATATCATATCCTGTTGTCTCCTATTCAAAATCTTCCAAGAAGTTATCATCACACTCTGAATGCAGTATAAAGTCTTCACCATGCCTATAAGGCCTTATGTCTGGATATCTGTGACTCTTTATTTTCTTCAATTCTCTCCCTCCCTCTGCTCTGGTTATGCCAGCCTCCCTGATGTTCTAGGAGCAAGTCAAGCATATACTTAAGGTCTCAGGACCTTTGCACCTGCTGTTTCTTACAACTGAAACACTCTTTTCCAGATACCTACATGGTGCACTCATTTCATTTAGGTCTCTGGGGGAAACAGCTACTCCTCCGAGAAGACTTCCTTGGTCATTAACTCTAACTAGTCCTGCCGTCTTTAATCCTTACTTTATTTTTCTTCACAGCACAGATCAGTACTGACATCACATTAAATATAAATATGTAGTTATGCATTTGTCTATTTAGAATGTAAGTGCCAATAAAATGGGTTTATTTCATTCACTCCAGCATTTCTGGTGCCAAGTACAATACTTGACACACAGCAGGGTCTTGATAAATATCTGCTAAGTGAACGCAAGGCTCCATTCTCCTTTGTCTAGTTTCTTGACTCCAACTCAGCAAGCTCCAAGAGATATTTGAGTCTCATTTATGTGAGTGGCACTTAGCTAGATGCTTAGGGCTTTAAACGTCTATTTAACATCTCTCTGTGTGTCCCTCATGAATAAATAAATAAAATCTTTAAGCAAAATCTATTTAACAGACACCTGGATTGTGAACTTCTGGACGAGTAGTGACTGGGAGAAGGCACAAGGGAGCCCTCAAGGTACCAGCAGGTTCTTTTTCTAGGCGGAGCTTACACAGGTGCATTCGTAATCACAAACCTATTGAGCCCTACTCTTAAGATTCGTGTGTGTTAAATTGCACCCTAAGAAAAGGTTTCTGGTTTTAAGTTTCTGAGCCATCCAGGCCCATGGAGAGGCAGTTTGCAATGAAGAGGTCTGCGCGGCCCGCGGCCCGGCGGGCGGGAAGGTCACCCGGCAGGTGCTAAGGAGGCCGGCGTCCTTCTAAAAGGCAGAAGGGGAGGCTGTATGCGGGCACCCCATAGGAGTGCCCAACTGCTACAGGCACCTGCACCTGCTGGGGGCGGACCCCGAGCTGGATGGACACGGTGCAGCTGCCCTCAGGAGAGCCCCGCAGCAAGTCCGCGGTGTCTTCACGCTTTAGATTTTTTTTTTTTAAGTTTTTATTTACTCACGTAATCTCTACACCCAACAGGGGCTCGAACTCGTAGCCCGAGATCAAGAGTCCGAGGCTCTTCCGACCGGGCCCGGCAGGCGCTCCGGCGCCTCGACCCCTAAGCACCGCCCCCGAGAGGCTGGCGACGCGGCCGCGCGCACCGAGGAGGGACCGACGGCCCCGCGTCCCGCCGCACCAGCGTCACAAAGCCCGCGCTCGGGGGCCGGCCCGGAGCCGCCAGCGCGCAGGCGCGGCCCGGAGCCGCCGCTGCGCAGGCGCACTGCAGCCGGACGCCCGGCACCGCGGAGAGCCGGGGCCCCGCGAGCGGGAGCGCGCTCCCGAGGCGCGCGCCATGGAACAGCGGTTAGCCGAGTTCCGGGCGGCCAGGAAACGGGCCGGGCTGGCGGCGGAACCCAGCACGCGGAGCCACGGTGCGCAAACCGCAGGAGAGAAGGCGGAAGCGGCCGCGACTCCCAAGGCAGCCCCAGGCTGGCTGACACGGTTCCTCGTGTGGAAACCGAGGCCCGCCAGCACCCGGGCCCGGCCCAGCCTCGCTCAGGTGAGAGGGAGGCCTCGCCCCCGGGACCTGGCTTCCGGGACGCCGTCTGCGCCTCCGGGCAAGCCTCGGTCGGCGCCCCGCCCGCGCCCCGCCCACGCCCGCGCCCCGCCCACGCCCGCCGCCTGGTGCCCCGCGGGCCCCGCCCCCGCCGAGGAGCAGGCCCCGCCCCTCCGGCGGCTCCCACCGCGGCTGGCGGCGCTGGGCTGCTGCGCGGCGGCAGTGCCCGGGCGTCTCCGGCCACTCGTGTCAGCGCTGATCCGTGGCTTTGACATTTTTTTTTTCCCCCAGCCTGCGACCCACGCAGCTCCTGTTTGCAGTCGGGAAACGAGGGGTCTAGGGCCCTGGAAAAACGCACCTCTGCCCTCGAGTTCCTCACAGCGAGTGGTTGTGATGCCCTGCGGCTTCGGGGAAGCCTCTCCACCACCACTTGCAGCCTCAGCCCTCCGCTAATAGGGCGTAAAGGGTCTAATTGGATACTGCTAAGAAGTGGCAGTAGCGAAGTATTTCTCTGACTTCGCACCTCGGCCGCATGCAGCCCGGACAGCCTCTGCTCTAGACATGGCATTTGAACACAAAACTTGCAGAAATGTGGTCCCTCTAACCGCGAGAGGTGGCCGTAGCTTGTGCACGCTTGTGCACCGCTGTTGAACTAGGGAAACGTACTCAAGTGCAACAGTAAATGTTCAGGTGAAAACAGTATTTCGATGAGTATTACAGACTTGTCACCCTTTAATTCTTGGTATCCTCGTGTTTTGCAGATGAGCTTGATGCCCATCTGTATTTTCATTTCGTTTTCACTCAGGAGTGATGCGGCAAGGGGCCTTGCAGGTGTGAGATTGGATTATCTGTGTTGGAATACAGGACACGACACCGAGGGAAATTCGGTGCTTTGAGACAATCTGTGACAAAGTCTTTGTATCTCAAAAGTGTAGTGAGAGCCAAAAACCCCTTTTGAAAATGAAAAATGTACCGAAGCAGAAGTGTACCTTACTCCTCTTAAAATTGTTTCTCTTAGTTCATTTATTATTGCACAAAATCTGGTTTTAGGCAATTTTTTTTTTTAAACCAACGAGAACTCATTGTTACTCGATTTTGATTAGATATTATTCTCCATGACATGCAGGGTTCCATCAGACTTAGAGAAAGAGTTCAGCAGGGTCCAAACAATCCCATTTCCTTGCATGCAGTTTGTCTCAGGGTAACTTTATTGTTGATTAGAACTCACTGAGCATAATCGCTTAAGATTTTAGAATCTACTTCCCTTACCCTTTTTCCTCTCTGCAGTTAAAAAACAATGTCTAACCCACACAATGAGGATTTGCCTGTAATGTCTCATTTCCAAAGGACTATGAGATCATTGAATTGGACCCAGAGAAGCTGAGCTTGAGAAAGTTTCCATCAAAAACCCAAAAGCTGATGTCCTGACACAAGGATGACAGGACATGCTGGACTCACAGTTGGTTCTTATTAATTACTCTGTTTTTCATAAGGAATTCTGTCTTAAGCACATTTTCATTGATTCTGTTATCATTCCTGGGTTTGCTCTGGTGTGAAAATTCTCATTAAATTGTTTTTTTTTTTCCCCTCCCAATTTACCATCCATCTCTCTTAATAATTTTGCTGACGGAAGGTGGCTTGTCAGAAATTTCTTTAGCCTTCTATTTGTAATTGCTTCTTGGTTGTCATTGATAAGGAAGCATCCATATCCTCCGTCTGCCACTCTTGAATTTAGCTTGAAGAAAACAGTCCCCAAGATAAAATATTTCTTTCTGTGACAAGTTTCTACCACAGTAAGCCCAGAATGCTTATGACTTTCAATTCTGCAGAACCACCCCCCTCTGCCCCGTCTCCCTCACCAGGCATACCCCCACAGCAGCCCCAAGTGCCCACACATCCTGTGACTTCTCACCCCAAGCCTTGGCTCAGGTTGACCACTGCTCAAATGCTCTCCTTCTTTGGAGTCACCTGGCTAAGCACAGCCTTTGCATCACTCCCTTGGATCTAGGAATCCTCTTTTAATATCTTCCTTTCCCTCGCCATCATTCATTTATTCAGCAAAATTATATCCTGTGCCCACTCTGTTCCAGCTGCTGTCCTTAATCCGAGGAAACAGGGTGATAAAGGTCGATGAAGCCCTGTTCTCGCAGAACACACATTTGCTTTGGGGGCCACAGACAATAAACAAAAGAGTGGAATAATGAATGCTATGAAAGGGGAAAAAACAGGATAGTGTGATAGTGAGTTGGGGGGGTGAGAGATGCAGAACACCTTTAGATCGAGTGGGCAAGGAGGACCTCATTGAGGAGGTGACATTTCATAAGGAGGAGCCACTTTTGGAAAAACCCAAGACAAGGCCAAGGGCACATGTGGTAACATTTTTTCTGAGGTTTGTAGGCGAAGAGGGAGCCAGCCAGGTGGTATGAAGGCAAGTGGGCATTCGGCTCAAAAAACCACAGGTGCAAAGGCCCTGAGGTGGGAAGCAGCTTGGTATTTAAGAAATGGAAGTATTTTCCCTAAAGGATGCCCCCATGTGCTGTGACCACCACAAACACTTCCATACACAGCTTTTATAGCAGAAGCCACACTGGTACTAACCACACTGGTACTAAAGCCAGTGCCAAATAAGGTAAAGGAATTTCTGTATCTCCCTTCTTGTTTGTTTCTTTTGCTAGTTGGTTTGCGGCTTCTACCCTCCTCCATCTCCTTCTAGGTCTAACCCTTCCTCTTGCCATCTCCCATAAAGGCCCCTTAATTAAAGTACAAAGGGCTTTGGAAGGAGACCATCCTAGGATTCTAGACTAACCTCATCTCTGCCTATCACTAGCTGTGTGACTTTAGGGGAGTAACTTAACATCTCAGTGTTTCCTTATCAGTAAGTTGGGATTAATAGTGCCTGTCTCCTGGATTACAGGATATCTTGAAGGCACCCAATAAGTGGTGGCCATAAGCATTATTCTTTCTATACTCCCTCAATAATAAATTCAGTCTACTATGAATTTCAAGTCGTATACATTCCAAGTATATTCTGTATCCCTCAGTCCATCATTTCTCTCTGACTTCTCCATCACCCCCCTACTTATGCCTGGTCCTCCTGCATGAGCTGCTCACAATTTACCTGCTTTTGCTCTTGTAGCCCATTCTCTGCTTGGCAGCCAGAGTATAGTTTTAAATATAAATCAGATTATATTAGTTCCCTACTGCGACTTTCAGTGATTTCCCTATTGTTGCACACTGGTCAAATTGGAAAGGGACATTTATTTACTTAACAAATGTGTGTGTGTGTGTGTGTGTGTGTGTCAGAAGGGGGTGTGTTGCTGATAGCATGTTAAAGGCTTTTCCAATCTCCCTGAAAAAGTGTAATAATTACAACATTGACACGAAAAAAGGTTCTAACAAAATGGAATTTCTGAAGCAACGTAAATCAGATGACCTCCGTTTTTTTATTGAGACCAAATGATGTTTGTGATCCCCTTTTAAATTATCACAGAATGGGGGGATATAATTGAAGAAATGAACTAGAAGTTATGCTCTGTATTGAGAAACTGTGTGTGAGGTGCTGTGTTTGGGTCTAGAGATGCCAAAAGATAATGAATGGCAGTCCATTGGCCTCCTGGTAGCAATCTAGGGACCTGTGTGACCTGCATTAAAAGAAAAACAACTGGCAGATAGTTTGGTGCTTAGTGAGAAAGAGAAGCAGTTAGTGCTCTGGGAGGCTGAGGAGGCACCCTCTCTCTGTTGATGGCCGAGGTCAAGCATACACATTTCTTTTTTTTTTTTTAATTTATTTTTTATTGGTGTTCAATTTACCAACATACAGAATAACCCCCAGTGCCCGTCACCCATTCACTCCCACCACCCCCCCGCCCCACCCTCCTCCCCTTCTACCACCCCTAGTTCGTTTCCCAGAGTTAGGAGTCTTTACGTTCTGTCTCCCTTTCTGATATTTCCTTTTTTTTTTTTTTTTTTTTTTTAGTTTTTTTTTTTTAATTTATTTTTTATTGGTGTTCAATTTACTAACATACAGAATAACACCCAGTGCCCGTCACCCATTCACTCCCACCCCCCACCCTCTTCCCCTTCTACCACCCCTAGTTCGTTTCCCAGAGTTAGCAGTCTTTACGTTCTGTCTCCCTTTCTGATATTTCCCACACATTTCTTCTCCCTTCCCTTATATTCCCTTTCACTATTATTTATATTCCCCAAATGAATGAGAACATATAATGTTTGTCCTTCTCCGACTGACTTACTTCACTCAGCATACATATTTCACCAGTCATGCTGGCCTCGAAAGAAGGCAGAGGGCTGAGGAATGGGTAGGAAGTGGAGCCTGTCCCAGGCTACAGGTGGGCAGTGTCTTTGGGTAGTAACACCTGTTGAACTGTGGTAGAAATCCATTGATAGAGCAGTGGATTGTGGATTGTGTTGTACACGGAATTTTTTTTAGGCCGTTGTTTTTCAGACTGCAAACCGTGACCTATTGGTGGTGAAATCAATTTAGAGGATCTAGTTCTCTGTTAAAAATACTTAAAAATGGAACAGAAAATGAGGATTTCATATGTGGTGAAGGTATTTATTGGTTTGTGAAACTTTTTCTACATATATAGCTGGGCAACGGTACAAAATGTATTTCTTATTATGGTCCATACCCAAAAATGTTGAAAAAATACTGGACTAGGGCAGCCCCAGTGGCGCAGCGGTTTAGCGCCGCCTGCAGCCCAGGGCATGATCCTGGAGACCCTGGATTGAGTCCCACGTCAGGCTCTCTGCATGGAGCCTGCTTCTCCCTCTGCCTGTGTCTCTGCCCCTCTCTCTCTCTCTCTCTCTGTGTCTCTATGAATAAATAAATAAAATCTTAAAAAAAAAATACTGGACTAGAGCTCAGGCCTCTCTAAAGCTGCCTAAATATCTGTGTCTCCTGTTAGCACCCAACACAGGGGTCCGTGTACTGGCACTTTTCTGTTGAATGAATGGAAGGCCTTGCTTGGATTCCGGCCCAAGGAGTTTGAATTTTAAACTTCAGGCAGTAAAATTTGTTGAAGGTTTGTGAATAAGAGATTGATGGGTATTTTAGGAAATTCACTTAGCAGCTTTATGTAGGATGGTTTGGAGAGGGAAGAAATTGGAGGCAGGGAGTCCAGTTAGGAGAGACTGCCTGGACCTGGGGGTGTGTAGGACCGTCCTGGGATGGAAAGGTTGTGGCTATACTGATGATTTGTTTTTAATAAGTGGAAGGGATTTTTATTTCCTGTTTCTGGTATACTTCTCAGTTTAGAATCATGTCACTCACAAAACTATAGCTCATCTAATCAAGTCAATAAACATTAATTCTGTGTGTAAGCATTAGGTGTGGTTGTTGCATTATCAATTACTGGGGAGTTTCTGTATGGGGCACAAGTTAGCCCTTTATAGCAGAAGACTAATCTGAGGAAGTGACTCCCATGAATGGGAATCCATCTAAATGCTGTAAAGTTTTTTTTTTTTTTTTTTTTTATCAAGTCACACACATCTCAGTAAGTGCAGATCAGTTTCGATTCAGTCGGAACAGGGCATGTGAGTTCTTTGGAGATGATTGTTTTAGAGAGCAGGGCAAGAAAATAGAAATCAATGAACCGGAGGCCTTCTCAGGGCAATGAGAACTCTCTCTCCAAATTGGTTTTGATCTCTGAGCCCATTACTCTTTGTTTGTTTCTGTGTCCTAGGAAGTGGCTCAGCCTGGGAGCAGCACATCACAGCCACCACGGAATACAGCCATTCCTCTGTCATCGCCCCGGGACCAGTCTGTCCTGACCAGCATCACTTTCCTGAAGGTTCTTCTCTGGTTGGTCCTGCTGGGACTGTTTGTGGAACTGGAATTTGGCCTGGCCTATTTTGTCCTGTCCTTGTTCTACTGGATGTACGTCGGGACACGAGGCCCAGAAGAGAGGAAAGAGGGAGAGAAGAGTGCCTACTCTGTATTTAACCCAGGCTGCGAAGCCATCCAGGGCACCCTGACTGCAGAGCAGTTGGAGCACGAGTTACAGTTTAGACCCCTGGTGGGGAGATAGACCAACTCTGTTGTCATGCAGCTAGCCTCACATGTAGTCCTCAGAGCCCTTCTGTGTGGGCTTGCGGGTTTGACTTCAGGTGCCCAAGAATAAGGACAGCTTGCAGGTTAGTTCTGGGACGCTGAAGTGCTACATTCTTTCCCAGATCTTTTGCTGCAGTTTTATCTTTGAACTTTTCTTTGGTTTTAGTGAAACCCTGTGAAAGATACCACTGTGGATCTGATGCAATTTATAAAAATTACCTACTCAGGAAAGTGATCTGTTTGTCTCATTATTTGAGAGAGATGGTTTTCAGAGCATTAGAAGGGCACTGAGGAGGTAACTTTAAAATACCCAGCTGTTTAGGGACGCCTGAGTGGCTCATTTGAGCATCTGCCTTTGGCTCAGGTCATGATCCTGGGGTCCTGGGATCGAGCTCCACATCAGGGCTCCCTGCTCAGCCGGGAGCCTGCTTCTCCCTCTCCCACTATCTGATGCTCCCCTTGCTTGTGCCCTCTGTCTCTGTCAAATAAATAAAGTCTTAAAAAAAAAAAAGTACCCAGCTATTTGAAGGAATGGGGCAGTACATCAGAACTGTGTATTAAAATAAGTTTTCTTTAAGTCTTTTCATATTTATAGCATTTTTTTTTCCTGGAAAGTTTAAGCTGCAAGTTTTAGTTTTTGTTTTTTGGGATTTTTGTTGTTGATATTGTTTGTTTTTTGTTTTGTTTTGTTTTGTTTTTGTTTTTCCTTCCTGCTTTAAATCTTGCTTTTTTTCTTTTTGGTCATTAATGGTATTGAAAAAATATCTTTTTTTTCTTAATGAGAAATTGTTTTTTAAAGATTTTATTTATTCATGAGAGATGCAGAGAGAAGGCAGAGACACAGGCAGAGGGAGAAGCAGGCTCCCTGCAGGGAGCCCGATGTGGGACTCGATCCTGGGACTCCAGGATTATGACCTGAGCCAAAGGCAATGTTCACTGCTGAGACACCCAGGCGTCCTGAAAAAATGTCTTTCAAACATCTACTTTTCAACAAAAGATCCCCGTTGCCCATCACCATTTTTCACTCTCCTCAGTTATTCTGCTTCTACTCAATGAAGGAAGATGAGACAAAGTCCTAAGTGACAGGTGTGAGGAGGGATTTCACAAAGTCAGTGTTGATAGATTTAGTAACTGGCTATTGATGAATTCAACAAGAAAATAATTCTTGAGTGTATTCAAATGAGAACTATGGAAGTGGAACTCCAGACTTACTGGCAACTTGGTTTGTTTCTTATATTCTGAGGGCTCTAGAATAAGCAGCCCTGTCACCTGTGGCCTCTGGTAAGAAATTATGTAAATGGTGGTAAACAGACATGATTTCAGTTGTCCTTCCAGTACAAAGTTAGAGTTTGGGTTCATTAAATTTGGGCAAAGTAAACCACTAAATACCTTTTTTATGAGATCACACTGATGAGTAAGTAGAGTCTGGTTTTAAAGCAATAGTTTTTTCTAAACTTAAGATTTTAAGAAATTAATGATTCCTCCATAAGTTTTCATAACTTCAGAATGCAGTTATTCTTACATAATGACAATAACTTTAATACTTATGAGATGTCATTAAATAATAGATGCTTGTTGCTGAATTCTTTTTTCATTCTTGTCTGATTTGCTTCATACAGCACAACCTTAGCTCAATTTAAATTTAACTCCTATTCATTGAGTGCCAGTACTCTGGCTGGCGTTTGAGATATGATAGTGAAGAAAGCAGACATATTCTTTTTTTTTTTTTTAAGATTTTATTTATTTATTCATGAGAGACAGAGAGAGAGAGAGGCAGAGACACAGCAGAGGGAGAAGCAGGCTCCATGCAGGGAGCCTGACATGGGACTCAATCCCAGGTCTCCAGGATCACGCTCTGGGCTGAAGGTGGTGCTAAACCGCTGAGCCACCTGGGCTGCTCAAGCAGACATATTCTTACTGCTCTGAGCATACAGTCCAGCTGGGACGGTGGTAGACAAAGTAAAACAAGCAATATCAATAATAGAGTGAGACAGGGCGCCTTGCTGGCTCAGTTGGAAGGGCATGTGACTCTTGATCTTGGGGTCATGAGTTCTAGCCCCATGTTGGGCATAGAGATTAAGTAAATAATTTTAAAAAATAATAGAGTGAGGGAAGTTTCAGTTGTAGGAAGAATACAGAGGGTATACTCTCATGATCACACTTTGAGGCTAACTAACTGCCTTTGTTGAAAATTCTTCTCACCTCCTTAGCATCTCTCTCCAGCCCTTTGCTGATTGGGAGTTTAGCTGTCGCTCAGATGTCAGTTCATCTCTTGAGCTGAATTCTCTTTACCTCATAAAGAAGTCTTCTGCAGGTTCTGTCTAACTGGGCCCCTAGAAAGTGTGGGAAACAGATGAATCCCTATTAAGCAGGCAAGTTTTGATTGTATTTAAGATACATGATTTCATTTCCTGATTTATTTTCTTAAGCCTTTCTTCATTTCCCTGCTATTTTACTTGGGCTTTTACATTTCATACAAGCCAAATACAAGGAAGAAATATCCCTGATCAAAGACTCACTACAATGCCCAGTTCAGTAAGCATTGTTCTAGGAAAGAATTTTCATTTCAAAAATGTGTAAATCAAACTTTTACCTAAAGCAAAGGGCCTATAACTCTGAACTGGGAACATGTGATCCAATTAGCAGTCTCAGCAGAGACTTTGTTTAAGCATAGGAGAGACTCGACTTAGCAGTGGACACCTCACTAGCATTCTTTGAAAATGTAGCTGTGTATAATGAGGTGGAGCTTGATTGCCTTAAGCTCATCTTTCAAGGGATTTTCTGTGCACAATCTATCACCTCTCCTAGCTCACCTCTTGCCAAAGGTTGCATATAATGACAGCATTAACTTCTAGGAAAAATGGGGTGTGAACCAATTAAATGCATGGCAGGGAGGAGAGAAAAGGACAGTATGTATTTGCTGTTCTTATCAGACCATTAGGCTTTAGGTGCAGTCTTGATTTCCTGAATTTAGAAAGGCCTATTGATCACAGAATTTCCACTCAGGGCCCTACCATTAGCTCAGCAAGCAGCTTCCATTAAAGGCTGCTTCTGTCACCAGGGAACTTGAAATCCCAGAGATGCATTCAGTCCCTATGATTGCTGTGTGCACGGGTTGAGGTCATTTCTGTCTGAACCTTACAAGTACATTGGTTTTTGCTTTTATTCACATTATCCTATCTTGTCTATTCATAGACACTGTTAAACGAACCTCTGCTTGTAGAGCTGGAAGGGACCCCAAAGTACCATCAAATGCATCCCCCTCACCTTGGGCACGTTTATTCCTGGCCAAATATTTTTTTTTCCTAGTGACCCCTAAAGAAGAATCCAGGTACAAGATGTAGGCACTTTTTAGGAAATTCTTTACTGAGACACTTGAGCCACCCTCAGTGCCACTCCATGTTATTTCTTATCTAATCTCAGGGGACATGGAAAATCCTCCAGACTGGTGAAATGTTACTCTGTTCTCTCTCAGTCCTCTCTGTTCTGCAGGCTAAATCACCCAAATTGTACCTCTGGGACAATCATTTCCAAGTTAGCCTTGACCCATTCTGAAGGTTCTGGGTCAGGGCAGGGTGAATGTCCCCGTTGGTAGGTGCAGTGACTTTTCTCAAAAACTCTAGAGTTTTGCTGGTGATGATTTAGGTATATATATTTTATGCTATTAGGGTTGTGCTTTGAGTTGAGGTCTTCCACATTTGCCTTTGACTGATCTCTTCCTTAAGATTAGGCTCATAAACTGCTACAATTTAAAAAAAAAGTTACACAATTGACAGAATGATGATCCTCAGCTGGGCAGAAGAAAGTAACATTCTAACTGCATGTTTTCCTGCCCCTCTCACTGTTGACTGTTTACCAGCAAATTTGTATTTAGGCTTGGCGCTGCTGGGGACCGGTAAGTGAGCTTGTGCTGTCAGTGCACACTGTTCCACTGTGAGAGCCGGGATACCTGGTGGGGCTGGGATGCCATGGAGCATCTTGCCACCAGGGGGTAGCACGGAGCTGCTGCTATACATCACCAGCCCTTCTCCCTACACTTGATAATTTATGTGATGTGGAAAACCCACCGGGCTGTTTATCTGAACCACTTGTGCTACTTTTTTGGGAATTCTTTTTCACTCTAAAATTCACAGAGGAAAGGGCTCATCAGAGGTCCTGGGAAAGGCACAGAAAACTACCAGAAGTGATTTATACTGATATTTTAAAATAAAACAACAGCCCGTCTCTAGACTTAGCAGGCAGTACTGTGCTTTGAAGGGGTTGGCACTGTGCTTGTCTATATCAGCTTTGTTGGAGGCGGCCTGGGGGGGAAGGGGGATACTAGAAACTTGTACAGCCGGTGGAGAAACTTGATCCCTAAGCCCAAGAAAGTAAAATTTGAACTGTGTGCTCTGGTCTTTTGTCACCTACTTTTTTATTTTGCAGCATTGGAGCATTGGGTTAGACAAAGATTTGGATCTCTCAAAAAGCTGAGAGAGAAGACAAAGTACACAGAGAACCACATTATAAAGGCTTGTAACACAATACAGATGTTTATAAAGGTCTAAGCAGTGTGTGTGTGTGTGTGTGTGTGTGTGTGTTAGGGGAGGAGTCAGCAGGAGAGATCACTTTCTTTTTTTTATTTTTTTTATTTTTTTTTATTTTTTTATTTTTTGAGATCACTTTCAAATCTAAATTCTATACTGAGTAGGATTGTCATTTTTAAATGAACAATTCTGAGTTTCCTTAAGTCATAGATGAATATTTTGAAAAGTGTGGACTATGGGCCACCTGCATTAGAATCTCTTGTAGTGATGTTAAAATTCAGATTCCAGGGCCCCACCTAGACCTGCTGCTGGAGAATGTCTGGGCCTAGCACCCTGAGAATCTGTATTTTAGCAGCCTCCTTCGGGCAGTCTCAAGCCAAAGTTCACCAAAGAACAAGAACCACTGATATCACAAATGTTTAAATAGGAAGGAAACTTAGCATATATTAGATCTAAGCAAAGAAAGATAAGTGTTTTGTAAAGGGGCAACAAGGTTCACCATTTTTCGAACTGTTCATTTGGAACACATGGAGAAGAACACATGCATGGCTTTAAAATGCTGAGGAACTAACTCCAAAGACTATAAGGTAATTAAAGATGCATTATTTTTGAAGTTTTCTTTAAAAACAATTATTGCAGGGGCACCTGGGTGGTTGAGCATCTGCCTTTGGCTCAGGTTGTGATCCTGGGGTCCTGGGATCGAGTCCCATATGGGGCTTCCCCTGCAGGGAGCCTGCTATTCCCTCTGCCTATATCTCTACCTCTCTTTCTGTGTCCCTCATGAGTAAATAAATCTTTAAAAAAATTATAAAAACAATTACAAAAAGAAACACAAACTCGTTTTAAAACATTGGAATCATAAAAAAGAATATTTTATTTTTGTACTTGCATACAGGAGTTCAGGAGGCATGTAAGTTTTACAGGGGTAGAGTCTCCCTCCCCCATGTCACACTATTCTCTGTCCAGCCCACAAACAGTAGCACACTATGCACACTATTCTGCTCATTGCTTTCTTTTTTCTCTTTTAGGTTTCGGGCTTTATTTACACACACTTAATATTTTTATGTAAGAGAATGACACAATCTAATTTTAATTTTTTTATGTATTTTTAAGTAAATCTTAAATATTTATTTAATAATTAAATATTAATTTATCTTAATGTTTATTTGATAGGGAGTACAAACAGCAGGAGCAGCAGGCAGAGGGAGAGGGAGAAGCAGACTCCCTGCTGAGCAGGGACCACAATGGGGAGCTGGATCCCAGGACCCTGGGATCACCACCTGAGCTGAAGGCAGATGCTTGACTGACTGAGTCACCCAGGCACCTCCCCCAATTTTCATTCTTTTTTTTTTTTTATTTTTTTTTTTTATTTTTTTTTCCCAATTTTCATTCTTAAGAGATCACCTGCGCTATCACATGGAGAGTGGATTCTCTGTGTCCTTCATCTGGCCACCCACCCACCCATCCATTCACTTATGGAGCACCTGACCTTTTTGTTCCCATTGGTGAAACTGTTTACATTACTTTTTATTCAACTATCTTTTAAGATTTTTTTTTAACAGATTGAGAATATGGCAAAACTATTGGATTATGAAGTATATTTATACATTCTATTTTTTGTGTTACAGTAGAAGGTTTTAATTTGGGGAAACCAATAATATTAATGATAATGATAATGAAAAAACTAAATCGGAATATCCTAAAAGTCAACACAACAAAAATCACAAATATTTTAGAAAAGGAACCAAATAAAATCTGTTACCATTTATTTCCAAAAAAGATACATTTGTGCATTCGTTAGTTTAATAGCATTCTACTGAATAAATTTTTTTTTACTGAATTCTTTCATTGGTGAAAGAATTACAATTCATAAATGTGACCAAATGAGACATAATAATCTATAAATAGCACCTGCTTTTTTAAACTTCTCTGAATACATATCTCTCCCTATCTATCTGCCCATCTTTATCCATTGATCTGTCTGTCTTCAGGCTTGAGTTATTTCTTATGAAGAGAATCAGAAGCCTAATGGACTATCTAACATGGAGGTTGATGGAGGAACTAATCTTTGCCAGGCCTGGTGCTGGGCTCTTTTCTCGAGTTCACAGTCAAATGGGAGAGGCAGCTGATAATCAGATAGTTACAGGATAATGTGGTAAGCGCTCTGACAGTGTGATGTCTGAATGCAGGCTCTGGTTGGAAGGGGCCAGCCTCCTGAAGATGACCTTGTACTGAGTTTGAACAAGTGTCAGCTACTTTCTGGAAAAACAGGCGGGGGCAAAGATAGCCTTTTAGTCACCTGAAACCACCTAGGAAAAAGGTGACAAACAGAGGGAGACTAGCGTGCTTGGGAAAAAGTGTGTATTCTGAGGACTTATGTTACTTCTTCCAACTGGTTGTGTATATATATATATATATATATATATATATATATAGCCACCCACCCACCCATCCATTCACTTATGGAGCACCTGACCTTTTATACATACATAGATGTCATATATATATATGAAAGCTCTTGATTTTGGTATATTTGTTATAACTCTTGTCCTTTGTTGAATTTTCTTACTAAGTATAATGGTGTTTCACTCGCTTGCCTGGATTTTCCACATAGATAATTATTTTCTTTTCCAATAATGTAAAATTTGACTCCTCTTTTCCCAGCTTTTACACCTCTTGGTTTTTTCTCTTTATCTAATAACATTGACTAGAGCATCCAGAAAAATGTTAAATCAGAATGATAGTCAATGATGTCTTTGTCTTGTTCTTGACCTTATGAACAGGTTTTAGTATTTTCCCATTAAGCATGCTGCTGGCTCTAGGGTAAGTGGATAGATAATTATCATCTGTATTTATGTTATTAAAAGGTTTTTTCTTCTTAAATTAAGAATGGATGTTACATTTCACAAAATCTCTTTCAGTGTAGTGGAGATTGATTATGTGATTTTTCTCTTTGACCAATTAATGTAATAAGTTTAAATATTTATTCATATTAAACCATCATTTTATTCCTGGAATAAATGACCCTTTATTTTATTTTATTTTATTTTATTTTATTTTATTTTATTTTATTTTTTTATTTTTTAAGATTATGTATCTATCTATCTATCTATCTATCTATCTATCTATCTATCCATCCATCCATGAGAGACAGAGAGAGAGAAAGGCAGAGACACAGAGGGAGAAGCAGGCTCCATTCAGGGAGCCCGATGTGGGACTTGATCCCGGGACCCCAGGATCATGCCCTGGGCCAAAGGCAGGCGCTCAACCGCTGATCCTGACCCTTGATTTTAATGTATTGTTCTTTTAGTGGATGATAGACTCTGTTAATATTTTTAATCAATAATTTTCATGAGATTATAGAATTTTTTTGTATTTTTTAGGTTTTGGAGTACATAAAAAGCCTACTTTTAAGTCTTCGTTACAGGTTGTCCCCTCTCATCATTATAAAAAGCCATGTTTGTATTCTTTGATGCTTTTTGCCCTGAATTCATCCTTATCTGATATTAAAATTGGGACCTTTGCTTGCTTTTGTTTGCATTTGCCAAGCATGACTCTGTGTACACTGTGGTTTTCAGCCTGAGTCATTTCTATCAGGTATGTTACTTGTATACAGAGAATAGTTGAATTTTACTTTGTAATACAGTATGAGACTATTTTCTTTTTTTCTTTTAATAGGTAACTTTAGCTCATTTATATTTATTGAAGTCTTGTTTATCTCATCACGTTTGCTTTCTTTTTAACTTACAGTACTTAATCCTTTGGGTTTTTAGGCACTATTAATATCATGTAAAAAAGAAATGTAAGAAGTTAGTATTTCCACCTTCTCCCAGCTTCACTCCTCAATACTCAGTCCTCAATCCTATTGACTGTTAGTTGATTTTACATTTTAAATATAATTACTTGATTTATTAGCTTTAAATTACATATTGTTACCTGTGGCTATGAAAGATGTGGAAGTCAATATAACTACACTGCTTTACACTCCCTATCCATTTTTCTTTCCTCATTTTATTAGTCATATCATCACTATATTGTTTAGATTAATAAGAGCCACATTCTGTTCTTTGATTATCACTTATACATTTGTTTTAGTCTTAGTCTTGCCTATAATTGATATTTTTTCACCTAATGATAAGCTAAGAATAAATTCTCACGTCCTTCTACAGTATTGATTTTGCCAGCCGCTAATATTTCTATTTAGATAAATGTATCATTATTTATTTAGCCAATCCTTCATTATTAACCTTTAAGTTGTAGCCAGCATTCACTAGTATGAATAGTATAAATAGGCTAACCTCTTTGACATGTAAAACTATATTTCAAACTCTTAGAAAAGAGTAATTGGAGACCAATCAGGATAGTGATCTCAAATGCTAGTGACCATTCAAATCTTCTGGGGATTGTTAAAATGATTCTCATTCTGGGGCACCTGGGTGGCTCAGTTGGTTAAGTTTCTGCCTTCGTCTCCGGTCATAATTCCAGGGTCCTGGGATTGAGTCCCACATTGGGCTTCCTGCTCAGCGGGGAGTCTGCTTCTCCCTCTGCCCTTCCCCCTTGCTCATGATCTGTCTCTCTTTCTCTCTCTCTCTCACTCTCTCTCTCAAATAAATAAATAGAATCTTTAAAAAAAATTCTGATTCTGTAGGTCTGGTCCAAGGCCTAAGATTCTACATTTCAAATAAGCTCCAACATGATGCTGATGCTACAGGTCTTCAGACCATACTTTGAGTAGCAAGGTACTTGAATATGTATTGTGTCTGGAATTTTGCTCAAATGAAAAACAAAAAGCTAGAAAATGTAGTTGTAGCAGTGGTTCTCATTGTGTCTTTGTGATGCATTTAATATATTAGGAAATTATTATTATTTGTGAATGTTTGTTTTGCCATTTTATTAATGCACCTGCAAGGTGACTCCATGTTATACATCTGCTTGCTTGCCTGGGTCTATCAGGGGTGTGTTCATGGGAGTCTATCAGATGTACATTTTTTAAAAAGGTTTTTAAAATTTATTTATTCATGAGAGACACAGAAAGAGAGAGACAGAGATATAGGCAGAGGGAGGAGCAGACTTCCTGCAAGGAGCCTAATGTGGGATTCAATCCCAGACCCCAGGATCATCTCCTGAGCCACCCAGGTGTCCCTCAGATGTGCATGTTGCTGCCATACAAGAAAAGGCTGAGAACCAGAGGACCAGCAAAAGCTGAGTTCAGACAGGCACACTGAAGTGAGCTGGTGAAAGGAAGCCTTATAAATGATGTCTGCACCCCTAATCCTTGGAGATGCATCTTTCATTTGGTGGTTGGTTGGTTGGTTGTTTTTTTATTGGTTTTAGCTTACCAGGACCTACCAGGTCCTGTTCTACCAAGTGATCTGGCCCCTGCTTGCCTCTCCCTGTTATATTCACTTCCTTCATGTTCATCATATACAAGGGTTTAGCAAAAATAAATAAATAAATAAAATAAAAAGGTTTTGCCTTTTTCTGTAAAGGGCCAGACAATAGTTTTGTTGGCTGTACTGTCTCTGCATTACTCTGCTATTACTTTGCTATTGTAGAGCAAAAGCAGCCTTGTGTGACAATATGTGAACAAATGACAATGCCAACAAAATTTTGTATATAAAACCAAGCAGTGAACCATAGTTTGCTGACCCTTCTTCTAACACACAACATGAGCTTCTGCTTTTGAGTCTTTGCACTATTTGTTTCCTTTGCTTAGAACTTACTTCCCCAGATGATCCTAGGAGTTGTTTCCTTATTCTAGCCAGGTCTCTCTGATGTCATATCATCTGAAAGGCCTTCATTGATCCCCTAATAAAGATAGCACACTTCCTCTACAGGCCCATGTCTTTTTTTTTTTTTTTAACCTCTCTCCTATGGTTAATACTTCATCTCGTTGCTTTACTAATAATATTGATTGTATTTTGATAATTCCTAGAGAAAAATGTATGCATTTATAGGCAGAGTATTTTTTTTTTCAGAGTATTTTTTTTATACATTTACCAGTTCATTTACAGTGGACCATCTCTATGGACACAAATGGATTTGTTTTGCAGAGTTTGTTTTAATCATGTTCCTTCTAATGACTTTTCCCCTGAGATTTAGATTGACTTCGGCAGTGCTACTCATATCATACAGTGAAATGACACAGAATGATAGGAAAGAATTGCTTTGTTCTAGATTTTCATCAGTGAAAAAGTAATGTCTTTAACTATTCTGGCTCTTGGTTATGGGTTACACCAGGTTCTGCCCTATCTGTGGTTTTCAAAGAACTATTTAAGGAAAGAGGAGAATTTTCTAACATTTGTACATTTCCCAGAAGCAGAGGAAGCCTCATGCCTAATAAAAGGCTGGTGAATGCAGGGTGAGTAGGGCAATTGGGAGGACATTTCCTAAGGAGAGATGATGAAATGAGAAATTCATGTTAGGACATGACAGCTTTGGAGGATCCATCCCGAAGGAGGAGAGAGACATCAGATTCCAAAAAGTCTACACAGGGTATGCATGATCTTGTTGTTGCAGCCTTTGGAAGTCTACATCAGGGCACCATTTTGAGTGCAAGTGAAGAAAGTTGGTTCACAGGTGCTGCTGCTACACAGAGTGCATGAGCCCCACATGCCGTTATCAACATGACTTCAGTTTAGGGGCATTTCTGGGTTTCAGGTGGTTTGGCATACCCTCAGCGGCTCTGCACCATGGATGCAGAATATCTCAAGTGGCTGCATTTCTTATGTGAGG
The DNA here is from genome assembly GCF_011100685.1 of Canis lupus familiaris. Lineage (NCBI taxonomy): Eukaryota > Metazoa > Chordata > Mammalia > Carnivora > Canidae > Canis > Canis lupus. Next base: position 8,221,865 of record NC_049233.1, on the reverse strand, counting down.
AATGATGCCAAGACTAACCCAGTGAATGAAACTGAGAGGCAAAGGACACTTGCTGCTAGAAGGGCTGAATCTGAGAAGCAGGCAGAGTTCCAGGCTGGGAGAATTTGAGAGAATGTGGTTGCAGCTGATGCCAAGACTCGATGAATGTGGCATCTTTTCTGACTTGTGGCCCCAACCTGCTTTGGTTGGCAGCCTTACTGATCTTTACTGGTTTCTGAGAGAAGGTGTTTTAGTAAATACCTTATGTAAAATGTGGTGTTACGGAAATTTCTTTTGATTGCTAAGAAGATTCCAACATACTTTGGAATATTTTGTATTCTTTGTATACTTTGTAAGGTAACCTATTCTTTTATATAATATGAATGTACATATCTTGTTCTTTTTTTTTAATTTTTTTAAATTTTTATTTATTTATGATAGTCACAGAGAGAGAGAGAGGCGCAGAGACACAGGCAGAGGGAGAAGCAGGCTCCATGCACCAGGAGCCCGATGTGGGATTCGATCCCGGGTCTCCAGGATCGCGCCCTGGGCCAAAGGCAGGCGCCAAACCGCTGCGCCACCCAGGGATCCCTATCTTGTTCTTTTTTAAAAAATTATTTTTTTAAGTAGGTTCCACACCCAACATGGGACTTGAACTCACAACCTTGAGGTCAAGAGTTGCATGCTCTACTGACTAAGCCAGCCAGGCACCCCAGTGCAAGTGTCTTTTCATCTGATGTTTTACTCTACTTTTCAAAAGGATACTGTTAGAAGGACATTGGCTTAGCTCCATCAGAGTGATATGTCTTTACATTATAGAATGTGTCTCCTGCATTTCGGCCCTCCAGCTTTCACTGCCCTTACCTGAACTTGAAAAATGAAAGAGCTTAAGAGTGGCTTCATTGTAAAGGTGATATCAAATTGGTGGATTCCGGTGTGGGGTTCAATACAACTGTAAATTTCATTTCCTAGGTATTTTTAAAGTTCTGAAGCTTTCTGGAGAACAAAATAAATGGTGGTCAAACACCTGTCTCTATAAGCCAGAAATGTACATAAATGGTTATAGATTGTCAAAGATTGGCCCTATTAGGTATAGTAACTGTGGCCTTTTTGTTGTGGCTATTAAATTTGTTGTGGTTAAAATGCCCATGTCCTGAGCCATGTTTCTAAGTCTGCCTTAGGTCATTGGACCTGAAAAGTCTTCTGTAAACATTATTTATTATTTCAAGTCCTTGCTCTTTCACCCTAGAGATATGGAAAGTTAAAAAAAAAAAAGTTTCTTGTAAATCCCCACCAGGTGTTACCTGCCTGCTTCAGCCCCAGAGAGTCCATCTCATGGCTTGGGACTGCTCAGTGTTTATAATTCTCAGCTATTGATTTTATTCTGGGAGGTTGCAACACATAAATCCTGAGGTCTATTGGTCCTACATGAGGAGGAGCCACAATAATTCATTCTAACACCCTGTATCTGTGGGAGAAAAAAAATGTTGGATTTACTCTAGGCTGTGATCTTTTTCTCTTTCTAAAATCATTATGTTAGTTAAAAAGAGCCCTAGGACCAAAGAGAAGAATGTATCACAGTTTAGGATTAGAGAACTCTTCAGGGAAAGAGCTCAGATTTATAGAAGGAGTTAATAACACCGGCTGGAGATAGGGCTTCTAACTTGGCTCCCTACTGCTCATCACTGGTAATTCCCATTTTTTTCCCCACCTCTGCAATTTCCTCTCATGTCTTACTACAGCTATTTCCCACATTTACACAGTCTGTTGTTTTTCTTTATTTGCTTTTCTGTTCTAGCCTCATCATCTCTCCCACCTACTCTTCCCACCTTTGGGGGTACTCAGTGTCTACTTCTTCCTTGTCCAGTATTAGTTCTGTTTTTCCATCTTCTCCAACATTCTGCCTACATTGTTTTCTGTTCCAGTTTGCACTGCTGGGGTTTTCTCCCTACTATTTCTGGTAAGGGAGACTCCATTGTTTTCAGTATTCTGTTTGTTGTGTGTGCACAGATGCGTGTGTGAGAGAAAGACAGAAGGGGAGAGGGAGGGATAGAAAGACACTGAAATGTTTAAGGCATAGGCTTTTGAAGGGATGGCAAGGGATTTGGCAGGGAAGAGGGAGAAATCTCAACCCTTGGGAATGCTGCCAAACAAGGCATAGGAGGGAGATTCTTCACCAGTGCTATGTGGGCCTCAGTTATCCCTATCTGTGGGGCATCAGTCACTGGACTGTGGCTCCATATTGCACTTGAACATGAGTGAGCCTGGAGAACACAAATTTTCATTTATTTCCTCCAGCAGAACAGGGAAGCTGCCCCTACCCCTTGTTCAGGCTGAGGTGGAGACCTATTAGGCCAGCATGTAATCTCCTTTCCTGAGGTTGCATCTGTCTGGATTCCTGGAACCCTGTCTGTGCATGGAGAGGAAGCACATCCTACAAATGTGCTGGTCAGTATTGGTTTGGGCAGGTGTTTCCCTGGGGTTGGGGCAGGAAGAGAAAGCTCTGAGCTCCATCTTACTTCCACTGCTGAGTGGCGGAGTAAAGACAGAGGTGAGAACATCACAGGAGAGTGAGTGAAGTCAAAAGCAAGGTTGGTGCAGATCAGCCATGATGCAGACACCATGTCAGATACCAGCTGTTGGCTATAGTTGTCATTTGCTCTCACGAGTAAGAATTATTATTAAGTTTGAAAGAGACAATCCCCAAGGCTCATCTAAAAGAGAGGTGCATCTAGAGAAACCTTCAGATGAGCACATGGATCTTCAAATAGGTGTAGCTGCAACGGTGGAGGGACTAGAAGAATCTGCAATTCCTCTGCTCTTCTAGAAGTGAGTTGCAAACCCGGAAAGTGAGGGATTATCTACATTGGAGGAAAGTTTATTTTTCTGAAGGTGAGTCTCTAAACAGCAGCTCCATTCAAATTCTGTGGCTGCTCGGCAAACAAGGTTTGTGCTTTTATGGCATTTTTGAAAAAAAAAATGGATTTAATGGACTGAGTTCATTTAGACAGGGGAGATCAAATGAATGAGTGGAATTAGAATACACGTCCATTTGGCCACCAGTCATTGTTGAAGCCACTCGACCACCCAACTTCTCTAATTAAATGGCAGTGCATTCCCTGTATAAAGGCTGTGATGGATAAATTAGTACTTGGTAAGTGCTTTGAAGATGAAAATCACGACACGAGTAATGAACAAGGGTTTTTTTTTTTTTTTTTTCCTTTGGGCTGGAAATGGCATCTTTTGTGTTTTCCCGCTCACCACGAGTCACCTGGGTTGACATTGCAGAACGCCTCCTCTCCCACAGGAACAGCAAGAGAGACACAGTAATGACAAGCCTTTATTTGACGTTTACAAGGCAAATTAGGGAAAAGCCTGAATCCATTTCACGTCTGTGCAAGGAATTACACACCATCCATGTATAGACGCAGCTAGTATTTTACATGAATTTATACATTAAGAAATCGCATGAAAATTATCTTGTTTAAACATTCATGAAGAGCAAACATCCCCTGAGAGCACTGAAGACAAATCTAGCTCCTGAGAGCATGGCTCACCTCTCTCAGCACATTCAAAGCTCTACATCTGACCCTCTCCGAAACCAATGGGATGTTGAGGTTTATCTGCTTTGAGGATGTGATTAGTTTTAGGGGGAGGAGCTTAGACCTGCAGACTTGGAAGTAAAGTGTGAGCCATTTGGCAAGGTCCAGCCCCTGCCTGGGGTTACTCTTGCTTCTGTCTGACATCCCTCCCTCACCGGCTCCCCTGCATAGAAGCCAAGACCCTAACTTGTTATATATGTTCCAAACTTTGGGAGCTTTTTGCTCACCACATTCAAGCATTCTCATTTATATATGTTTTCCTTCTCCCAGATTGCTCTGACACAGTGGCAATTAGTCATGCTAGATTGTCCGGGTTGACTAATTACTGGTAGTTTTGACAGGCCCCATCAGAAAGGTTGCAAAACCCCAATGTAAGTTAGGATCCAAGCCGCTGGCTGCCATGCTTCTCACTGTGCCAGAGTATGGAATGTGGTGCATCGTTTCAGCCCTGGCAGTGCCTCACTCTCAGCTGCACCCCCAAATTGGTCACAGCTGAGAGAGCAGCATTCCTAACGTGGCTAGATGGGGGAGGAGTGTAGGGAAGCTCATTGTGAGGATGGGGGGGACGGTGAGGGAGGTATTGTGGGGGTGGGGAGGAACATGGGTGCATCAGAGAGAAAATGCACCGCTAGATAAGGTCCTGAGAAACTGACTAAAATGGCCAAAGGGGAGAAGCAAAAACTCTCCTCTCTGATAGATTCAGATGTAGGCGAAGTGCAAGAGATTTGGGTCATTAATGGGAAAACAATAATGTTTATCTGCTTCCTGCCAATCTGTATCCACTGATAGAGCACAAGTAATTATAGATACTGTAGACACACTGTGGCATTAAGTGTTTGAATTACACTGCTTAACAACACTTCCTGATGTGGCCCTCCAGGCATGGCCAGAGAGCTGGTTTGAGCCAGCAAGTAACACTGTAGGGACATGGCAATGTTGTTTGCACAAGTTTCTCACATTTTCTTTCCCCCAAAAAACTCACTGCAAGCAATGAAAAGGAAAACAAGTTCGAGTTGAAACTCATTTGGTTTCTGTTGAATACTTAGCATGTCATTCACATAGCTGTCCTATTAGCAGAGGACACGGACATATTTTATTTGAGAGTTTTTATAGAGTGTGGCTCCTCGTAGGAGCCAAAAGCAGGGTCAGCACCGTAGATTAGAATCAATTCAGTGGAGGGAAAATAAACCTCTGGAATATATTTTACCTTCCCTGAGCACGTCGCAGACATTAGCAATAATGGAACCCTGTCTGTGCATGGAGAGGAAGCATCTACAGCTCAGGCTCCTGCCCATCTTCGTCCTGGACTGTGTGGTCCCATGACCTTCACAGTGGGTGGGATGATTCCCAATTCATCATCTCCTAACTTTATGCTGCTGTGCACAGGACACACACACACACACACACACAGACCCTCAGGGTGTTCTTTCTTTGTGGAGATGGGAGCTGCTGAAAGATGGCCCACACTGAGGTGGTGACTGAGCCTTTCAGGGTGTGGATGTGAGCTGACTCTATCCGCCCTTGATGGTGGCTGTGCCATTCCTGCCAGGCTAAAGCTGCTCAGTTTGCTAGTCTTCTCCAACTTCAGGGAGGCTAGAGAGCCAGAGAAGCTTAGGACCTTTAGTTCACTTTGTCTGTGTGGTTAGCAGAACAATTTGTCAAATAAGCACAGATGCATCAGAAAACCATTAAGCCAGCTCATTAAAAGAGCGCTGGATTCGCTGTTCAAAATGGCTCACTTGCTGTTTCCATGTGTGTTCTCCTGCATTTCAGTTTCTTAATTTTAAGACAAGATGAGTGAAGTACTACAGCAGAGATAGTAAAGCGCAGCATTCCCCTCCTCTCTGCAGTATAAGTCCCTGAGGAGATGGCATCTCCACGAGCTAACTTGTCTACCTTTGCTGCTGCATTTCCTCTTTTTTTTTTTTTTAGATTTTTATTTATTTATTCATGAAAGACACACAGAGAGAAGCAGAGACGTAGGCAGAGGGAGAAGCAGACTTTCTGCGGGGAACCCAATGTGGGACTTAATCCCAGGACCCCAGGATCACACCCTGAGCCAAAGGCAGACACTCAACCGCTGAGTGTGCATTCCTGCATTTCCTTTTTTAACAGAAACTCCAGACACACATGACCAACTTTTACTAAGCAGATCTTGAATGGCTGTTTATATTTCTTACCTATCCTTCCTCCCAGAGTCCTCACTGGACTTGGAGGCCCAGCCCAACCACCATCTAGCAAGTCACCTCTGCAAGCCTCCCTCCTCACTTCTCTGGATCTGGGTGGGGTCTTTCCCTGCTCCGAGTCCTCAAGAATGGTGCTGGTGTGGGCTTCGTCGGGGACTGCATTGAGGCAACTGAAAATCATGTGGGCAATCTGGAGAGTCATCTTGAAGTAGCTTTGCAGTGTAAGGGGTTTGCTTCAGTTCTGTGATTTAGCTGTTCTAAGGTAAAGAGGAGGCCCCATGACTTAAGCCCCTAACAAGGGGAGCTGGCCAGAGTGCTGAACTCAGGCTCGATTCACAATAGTCCCAGACCCTGCTAGCTGCACAGCTGACACATACGCACACACATCATCCACACGTGCTGGTCAGCAATCGTGCCCCCCACCCCCCACTCCAGGACAGACGCAGATAAGAGTGTGTGCAGCAAGCTCCACACTTAGGGCATCACACACGTAAACAGCTAGTGGAATTTGGGGAGTACACTGCATGTGATCGTTCCCAGACCTATTCGAGTTATATTTAGTTTAGGAGAGCTTGAGAATAGTTTGGTGGCAGTGCACTGCCAATCAAATGAATATTAATAGTGTGGGTCTTGGAGCAAAGAAAATGTTTCTTCAGGATCTGATACGTATCTATGAAGGAAAACAGTTCCTCAGTGTTACAAGGCTTGGAGCATGGGGATGTGATGAGCCTTCTGAGAACAGGAATCACCACTACCAGGGAGGAAGAGAACTCTACTCACAGTTTAAATCAAACTGAGCTTCCCTGGTGCTGCCGAACTGAACACTTTCTCCCAACAATTCCTCCTCCCCCTCAACCAGTTATTTCTCTCAGGTTGTATCAATCTCGTTCTTTCTTTGCTGCTGTGCCGTGTATTAATGATTCTCGGAATCTTCCTGTTTATCCCAAACTGAAACACTTGCACCAGAGCTGTCCGCCGCCATCAACTCACTGGCACTCATCTTCCCCCTTCCTGCTCTCCCCTCCAAAGAGAAAGTCAAGGAGTGGGGCCTGCTGGAAAATCCTCTCTTATTCTGGGGAAGCAGGGGTGCCCCCATCCTCCACCTCTCTACATTTTCTCCAGGAGCCATTCTGCATACTTCGCCTTTAGCCTGAGGTTCAGCTTCCCCATTAACAAAGACACAACACTTCACTGAAGCTGAAGTATAAGAAATTTTCTGCTTGATGTGTTTTATGTCCCATTATTATTTTCCCCGTACATCACATGCCTCTCTGAGAAGCACAGGAAAATGTGTCTGGTGCAAGGCTCTGGGGAGGGTCCCCCACCACTTAAAAAGAAGGAGGGAGGGATGGATCCATAAAGAAATTCACCCAAAGCCTCTCCCTCTGCCTTCCCAGGAGGTCTGGACTCCTCTAAGAGTTCTCTCCTACTTGGGAAACTTCCTTTGCATCCACAAACTTCACTGCCAGCCTCCCTGGGATGGCTCTTTCCCTTTTGTCTGGGTTTCTGTAGTGTTGCTACATGTCTGCCCTCTCCTGGTGGTGGGGGCAGGACTGAGAGGTTTTCCCTGTGTAGCCTCTCTGCTGGTCATTATTTATGGGATGAAACTGGAGGCAGGGAAAACACCGATTGGCTCAACATGTGGCTGAGTCAATTCAGTTACTACCTCACTCCCCTCAACAACATCACAATCACAATGGTTTCGTTCTTTTTTTTCCATCAGGTGGGAGAAATCAGAGTCACACATTTGCACATGCAGACCATTCACAGCAATAAAGAAAAATGAATAAAGTATATACAGGCTCCCAAGTTGCGGACTTTCATGGTAAAGAAACCAGGGACAAGGGGAAGACAGCTTCCGAGGTAACAGGGGCAACTGGTAGTTTCCCCCAGAGGTCCCTTTTTGGTCACAGCTCTTAGAGGGCACACCCAAACTCCCATGCAAGGTACATAATCTGGTCACAAAAAGCCTTTCCCCAGGGAGGTGGAAATAAAGCTTCAGCCTTGCTGGGTTCCCAACGGTTGCAGGTACACTATACCTCCCAGCGCGAGCATTTCCTAGAGTTCCCGAGTTGAATCCCAGAGGACTCTAGAACATCTCTAGAATAGAATTCAGAGCTCACATGGAGAGCTGGGCTCCTCGGCACTAGGCCTGCCCTGGTTCCCCGGGCAGAGTGGCGGCAGGCAGCATACCGAGGCAGGTCAAATACCCACGGGAGAAGTGGGCACACCAGCAAAGGAAACTGTTGGGCACATTCTCAGCATTCGTTCTCAACACTATCCACAGCCGTTTCTAGAAAGAGCTGCGGTGGTGCCCAAACAAAGCCCCCACAGAGAAGCTGGGTGGTGAGATATGGGGGCAAGATGAACAAGTGACAAACAGGAACAGTGTCCCTTAATGAGGAGGCAGTAGGGGTGGTGACCCTACTGGAGGCAAGCAGAGTTGGCTCACCTTCCCTAAGCTCTGCTTGGCTGAGGCTACACAGGCCTCTTCCTGAACCACCTCCTCTTGCAAACCGCCATCCCGCTAATAAGCCATTGACCTTGGTGTGAATGTGGGGCTGATTTGCTGCTCTGTCTTGGGGAACCCCAGGGGCCTGGTGGCTTAACGGCAAGAAATCCTCCTTGTCATAGCAGCCATCGGTTTTTCTCTTCTCCTGCCGCCGTGATCAAATTAGCAAGCTGCTTCTCTTCAGAGGAAATGTGGCCATGGGTCCCAGGAGGCACTGCCCATTTGCCTGTCTGATGGGTTTGGGAAGGGAAAGCAGGGATGTAGGTGAGCATGTCCCTCCCCGCCCAGCCCCACAGGGCCTCTCCCACCTTGGACAGCCAGCCGGCCCGCAGCGGGACCACAGGGAGGGGGTGCTGGGGTCTTAGCTGCAGGAGGCCTGGCAGCTGGCCGCGTACACACTGCTGCCCACCGTGCCCCCGCTGCTCAGGCTGCTGGTGGGGCACTTCAGGGGCCTCATGCTGCTGTCTCTCTGCACGTGCAAGTGCTCGAGCCGCCAGCGCTCCCAGCTCCTCCGAAACTCCATCTGGACCTTCCGTGGGAAAAGGAGGGGAACAAAAGCCATCATGCAAACCAACTGCCCACAAAATGGCCCCGTTATTACATTAGTAGGGAAGGGGAAAAAAAAATCCACTGCATTATATTAAGAGACACGAGTCAAGGCCTTCGGGCGCCTAAATTAATATCCCAATAAAATTGTTTATCGTTGTCTCCTATTTTCTGCCTCTCCTCAGGAGAGAGATGAGGTTGATGATCTAATTGGTCGCTTCCATCTCTAAACTCCGTGACTCAGCTAAGTACCTTTCACAATCCATCACGGTATTATTTAACGGAAGAGAACGAGAGCGAGAGCAATGCGGGAGAGCAGAGCGGAGAGATGGGAGGGAGAGAACGAGGAGGGGGAGCCTGACTTCAGGGCAGCGTGGAGCGGAGATGGCCCGAGCCTGCCTGCGGGGATGGCCCTGGGGTCCTGGGCCACGTCACCGGACCTGGGCGTGGGTGCAGGAGGGAGGACAGCAGACACCGCCTAGGGCCACCCAGCCCCGTGCCACCTCACTGCCCCGCTGAGCGCGGGTGGTGGGTGTGCTGATGGGGGTGGAGGGGTGGGGGGGGGGACAACGGGACACCCGAGGCTGAGGGGGGCTTCTGCTCAGGTGGCAGCACGGAGACCAATCTTGTCTCACAGCCCTTAACTGTGGCAGGTGGGGAGAAAAGTGGTAAACTGAGGCACATCTGTGGGAAGCCACCATGGGGACTGAAGTGGTTTCATGGACACCGGCAGGAAAAGGGACTCTGTTATGTACCCTCGCCCCCCCCCCATGACAACTGATATTAAAAGCCACCAATTGGGGCGCCTGGGTGGCTCAGTTGGTTAAGCGTCTGCCTTCAGCTCAGGTCATGATCCCAGGGTCCTGGGATGGAGCCCTGCGTCAGGATCCCTGCTTAGTGGGGAGTCTGCTTCTCCTTCTGCCCCTCACCCTGCTCGTGCTCTCTCTCTCTCTCTCTCACTCTCTCTGTGTCTCTCAAATCAATCAATCAATCAATCAATCTTTAAAATAAAAGCCACCATTTATTGGCCACTTACTACATGCCGAGCACTCCCCGGAGATTATTTTAGTTAACTTTCTCGGCAACCCTGTGAAGCAGCTCCTGTTATTCTTGCCCGCTGCAAGGTGGAGAAACTGAGGGGCAGAGTACTTCAGAATTTCCCTTGGGTCTCAGCCAGGATCCAAACCTAGATCTGGGCTGACCTCAAAGCTGGCATCCTAAGCACTGGCCTCCTGGCTTCCAGGACTGTCTAGGTCATGCTGGTTTCTGGCATGTGTCCTGCCCACTCAGCTGGGAGCACCTCAAGGGCCGGGACCCCATCTTCCTCATCTGGGATCCCTTGGACCCAGCCCAGTGCCTGGCAAACAACAGGCCTTCCCTACGTGCTTTGTAAATGACCCGAAGGAAGGAGCGAGTGACAAAATGAGCATCTGACTCTGGGCTCTTTTGGCTACGAAACAGCAGAGGGGACACCGTGAATCTGACTCCCGTCCTAGTACTTAGGGCGGAGCACTTCCTCACACTAAGCCTACCTGACTCCCTGCCTCTGGCTAGGCCCTGGCTCTGGGATTTGGGAAGACTGGGTTAAGCTCTTTCATTTTTGTTTACACTTGGGGGGAGAGGCAAAGTCACTGCCCCATGTCCCACAGCTGGGTAGTGGCAGATCTGGGACCAGCACTCAGGCTCCTGAGTCAGATCCCTGGTGAGAGGACACGTACCACAGCAGAACCATCCCCAGGCCTCCCCTCCCTGTGCCCACTCTCCTGGCAGCTGAGGCAGGACCAACGTCCAGGCCATCTTTTCTCTTCCGGTCAAAAGTACCTAGCATTGCCATGGCAACCCCCAGGTCTGGAGAACAGCTTTTGTGGACAGAGATCTCAGCCCAGGAGCCACGTGTGTTTTTGTGGCCCAGTGAAGGTGACGTTCTGTTCTTGTGCTGGGAGGAGCCAGGCCCTGAAGCGTCCATGGAGAACTGGGCAGTGCACTTGAACAAGGCAAATGTGGAGCAGGTCTCCTGGACCCCACAGCAGGAGCCTGGGAGAGCCCCAGGGGAGAGGCCAGCGGGGGATCTGGTGATCCTGGGGTCCTTAGTTGCCAAGGGCCCAGGGGGATATGTGCCCACCCCTCCCTCCTGACAAAGCTGGGCCAGCTTTGGGGCCAAATGAAGCGGGGAGGTGATGGGTGACAGGCTTTGAGGGATGGAGTCAGGAGACTACTCAGCCTCGGCCTGGGACTCTCCGCAGCAGTGGTGGGGAGGCCTCGCAGGGGTGTGTGTTGGGGTGGGGGGCATGTGTTGCAGCTGGCGTGGCTCGGAGGAAAAGGAGGGAGAAGTGGGAAATGGGAACCTCATGGGGTCGAGAAGGGGCAGAAGGGAACTTCACTCTCTCGGCCCGCACAGGGACACCGTCCACCCTGCCCCTGTCCCTGGGAGATCAAGCAGCAGAGGTCAGGGCCAGGTAGCACATCGCCCCTCTGGCTGAGAACCATTAGCCACCACACAGAGCTTGTGGTTCCTCATAACTCAACATTTTCTTCAGTTCTTTAGGAAGTTCTTTGCGAGGGCTCAGATGTTGGGGAGGACCAGGGCTGGAGCATCCTGCTGCTCCCGTGCATCAGGGGCCTGTAGGACAAGGCCCCTGTGAGTGTTCTCTACACCGACCTCCTCTCCTTCCCTGGCCCACCCCACCCTGAGCCCGGGCAGCTGCCTGAGACCGGCCCCTAGGGACGGCCAGAAGGTATTCAGGGGCCACTCTGTGCCAGGCGCCGCCTCCCCCTCCCAGCCCCTGCAGCCCTGAAGCATTAGTGGGGACCCCTCTCCATGTACCGGCTCTATCACCTTTTAGCTGTTGAACTGTGGCTGTTCTTTTCACTAAGTCTTAATTTTCTCACCTGTAAACTGAGAGAGCACCTGCTACATCGATGAGATTTGATACAGAATAAACACTCAGGAAGTGTTTCCCTCCCGTTTAGAGACCCACATGCTCTGAGCATCATTAACACCATTTTGCAGAAGAGGAAATGGGTATCAAACTGCGGGCATGTGACTTCCCCAAAGTCACACAGCTCATCAAGTGACATTGCCTGGATGGGAGCAAAGGCCTGACGCCAAAGCCTGCGTCCCGCATCTTCCCACTGCATCACCTTGCTCTTTAGAGCCATCTCACGACCCCCTGGAATACCACGGTCCCCACCCGCGGCCACCCCCATGTCCCCTGCACCCAGAGCACAAGTCAAATTAATGTATGAATGCAGACTCTTACGATCTCTCAATTCCGGAGTATCAGACTCAGGGACAGAGCCATAGAAAGAGCCCCAGTTCTTGGCGGAGCAGTGTCCACGGCTCACCTGAACCCCAGCCTCACTGATGGAAATCCTCAGCTGGGCCTACACAGTTAACACAGTCCTCAGTTTTCCCTCCAGACTCTGGAATGGGAGATTTCCCCCCTCTCTTCCCTGCTGGGGTTAATGCTCTTGGGGCTACATCTCCAGGTGACCCTGGTGCCACATGCAGTACTCTGCTTTGTTTCCCCTCTGGAAGGAATGGGAGGTGGTGCTGTGGCTTTTGTGATGTCCAGTCTGACGGTGTGGGTTTGCTTCTGACCTGCTCCAGTGCAAAGCTGGGTACCTGGGTGGAAGGGGCCCTTGCCAGGCACCAGAGGACAGATAACCCCTCCTCCCAGGGGCCCAGAGTCTTGGAGAGGGGAGAGCTATGGTCCAGGAGGGTCTGCAGCGGAGGGTGCAGGTCAGCGACAGCCCCCTTCTGCACCGCAGCAACCGGAAAGCCACTGGAGGAGTGCACCCCTTTGCTATGGTGGGCCGGGGCTCTCACCTGCACAGAGTGTGGGTGCTTACCTCCCTCCCTTAGGATGCACTTGAATCCCAGCTCTGCCCCCACTCCCAGGCCAAGCCTGGGCCATGCTTCCGAATTCTCTCTGATATTCAATGATCTTGTGTGAAATATTGGAATATTCAAACCATAATTTTAGCAGGGATTTTTTTGGGGGGCGGGTGGAAACAGTGCCAATGAAATAAGATAGTGATGATTAAAGACCCAGGTGACTTGGGCACGTCTGCTGGTGAATCATCTTGTAACCACCACCTGTTCACTAAGGACCCCCTTAACACAAGGCCGGATCTCCCCCAGGTTCACGTCCATTAGGGTATGCCTGTGCACGTGTGTGCGTATGTGTGTGTGTTAGAGAGACGCCCATGCACAGAAAACAATACATCGACAAGATGCCTCCTCAGCTCTAGTGACTAGTGGGATGGGTAGGGCGTTTCAGCTGGAAAGACTGATGGGAGTCCCCACTGACAACTCCAGAGCAACCCATAAATATAGGAGCAGCCCAAGGGGCCCCACTGTCCCCCCCCCTTGGGCCTTACCTCATTGTTGACAAAGCAGTACAAGATGGCCACCAGCAGCCCCTGGAAACAAGAGTCATGTCAGCAGGGAGGAAGCAAGAGGGAGGCTGCCCTGCAGGTAGGCCCTGACGCTCCTCGGGGCTCCAGCCCCAACATCCCCCTCCTCAGGCTGGGCAGCCCCAGAGCACTGGGTTCCTTCTCCTTCCCTTTCTAGAGAAACTCAAAGCCCTTGCTTAGATCCTGCAGAAGCTCTTCAATCACCCTCTCCTTGAGGCGCTCTGGCCCGAGAAAGTACACCACCTCGGGTCACAGGCCATCTTTCCTACCATGCCTCTATCTGCTCACTCAGTGCTCCCGAGCTGTGATCTGCATATGGCCGTGTGAATGCACACATGTGAAGGGCACGTGCATGGGCCTAGGTGTGTGGCCCTCCCACAAGCCTCCCGAGGGGCCGGGACCAGGTTCTCCTATATCGACAGCCCCAGTGATGCTCACACACCCTCAGCATTATCTAATACTAGCGGAGAGGATGAATTCTTGGCTTTGGAAACTATGTGGCCTGGCAAATCTTGTTTTAACATCTCCAAGCATCAGTTTCATCCTCTGTAAAACCAGATGACCCCACACAACCTCCTGGGATGCCATGAGGATAAACGCACAATGTGTGCAAAGCCCTGGCAGGGTGTTTGCCACCCAGTAGCAGCCCAGTAGATGGCAGCTGTGATTGATGCCAGGCTGGATTGCCCATGGCTACCTCTGCAAAGGCTTCTTGTCCCATGGTCCCATGCGCTTACAGAGGAGACCGGCCTGGGTGCCCGATGCCAATCTAGCCCTGGCTCTGCTCCAGCCACAGAACTCTGGGCACCTCCCGCTTTCCTCCCAGGCCCCAGATGCCCATGTGCATGGTGCAGGCCATGTGCATGGTGCGTGGTCTCCAGCCCACTCCCACCCAAGGACTTGGCAAGTGAGGACCCCCAGCCATGAGGTCACCTGGAAGGAGGTGAAGGAGAGCTCTGTGAACAGCTTGATGAAGCGCAGCATCCCCCGGGCGTGTTCATCCATCACGAAGGCAAAGATGACCTCGTGGGTCCCCAGCAGGGGGATAAGCGTCAGTGTGGACTTGGCAAGTCTGGGGGTGGGGTGAAGACATGTTTCTGGATCCCTCCCAGTGGATTCTTTTCCCCTTTCCATGCCCTGACCCCGTGTCTTAGGTGACAGAAACTCTCCCACCCCAAACACACTGGTATGGGCTGCCTGGCGGTGGGGGCGGTCAAGACCCCCAGAAGCCTGGGAGCTGCCCAGGTCCAGGGCCAAGAACAAGGCTCGGGGACCCAGATAGGGCTGGGGCAGGGAGAAGGTCATGCAGGGTCCTGAGCTCAGCATCCCAGGATCTGTCTCTTCAGGAAGCAAGGGCCGAGGGTGCCCAGCAAAGCCTGCTCAGGCACATCACCTGCACTTGATGTCTGTCTTGCACATGAGATTGGCTTTCAGTTTGGACACCACGATGCAGATGACCCGGATAAAGATAAGGAAGTTCACCTGCAGGGGGGTGGGGAGGGTAGCTGAAGGCCCTCTCTAAACACCCACCATCTCCCCACCTTCCCCCAGTGACACCTGGTGGGACTGCCACTCCCACCCTGACACCGTCACTCACCCCAATGGCAAAGAGGATGGGCAGCCGGATGATGAGCCAGTAATTCATGTTCGAGTTCCTGGTCCAGCAGCTGGAGAGGAAGGCAGACACAGAGGCACCTCATGGGATGCACAGGGCCCCCCAGCTCACAGTGTAGGCACAGGGGCACACGGCCACACATGGCCATGCAAAGTGACACACACAGAGCCACACTGCCACCATGAGTCCCAACAACCAGTCCCATGGATTCATGCAGAATCCTTCAAGCCACACACACACACACCCCGAGTCCTAAATACATGGTCATTCACACCTACACACACACACACACACAGAGTCTTAAATACTTGGTCACACAGAGAGTTTCACACGACCCCTTCATGAACTTAAAAAGGCTCATGTGTGTACCTAGCATCATACACCAAATAGCAGAAATATTTCATGGTTATTACAGAAAAACCATTGCATACCCAGGGATCCAGCCCCGTTCGTTATCACACAGTCCCGGGGAGGGACAGGGAAGGGGTACTAGAGAACGAAATTTGTAGATTAAGCTCCTGGTCCCTCAGTTTATCTTCCCAACAGGTAGTAGGCACATACCCCAGGGGCCAAGGATTCCTGTGGGGTCTGAGAACAGGGACCTCGGCACACATGTGCCCAGGAGCAGGACACTCACCCCTCATCCTCATAGAGGTACTTGACAATGCCCCAAGGGATAACAAACAGCAGGGGAACACCTAAAAGGAGAATGGGAAAAGAGAGGGGAGAGAGGCTGGCAGGCCCGAGCTTACCAGGGGCACACTCAGGCCTCGCTTACCCAGGCCTCTCCCACCTCCGGCCCCTCCCCTTCGCCTGGCTACGAAGCCACTTTCTAGCAGGTGTGGAACCAGGCTGGTCTGGGAGCGTGGGGGGGGGGGGGCGGGGGGTGCCGAACACCCTCCCACCCCTGGCCAACTCCCTGGACTCTTTCTCAGAGAGAGGATCCCACACGTTACGGCGTATCTCTACTCACCAGGCCCCCACCCCCACCTCCCAGGCACATCATCGGGGCTTGCCCCCAAATCCTGGCTGAGACATGAGGATGTAGACACCCACGTAATGGAGGGACAAGGCCACGGAGGGGGAGAACATGCTGGATGAGGTGGGAACAGGCCAACCCTGTGATGCCCTTCTCCTCCTGCCGTGGTCCCCACGTCCATCTCAGCCAACTCCTCGGGCACCGGAAGCCCCTCCAGCCGCCCGTTCCCTACCCTCCCTACCCTCACGCTGCAGGTGGCTGAGCAGAAGCCTGGAGTAGAGACAGGGGCCTGTCCCTGACGCCAACAGCCCAACCAACGGCGCAGGGGCCCACGGTAACAGCAGCTCCAACACGACACTTTCCAGTCGGCTGAGACTCAACTAGTGTGGCAGCAGCCTCCAGGAAGGCCCCCGACCCCCACGTCCCGGTATTCGCACCAGGGTGTAGCCTACGCTGTATCGGGATTGCTCTGCGTGACCAGTCACATCCGCAGAGGTGACGGCACGTCACTTCTGAGGTTAGGTTATAAAAGACTGTTTTAAAAGGTGATAAAAGGCTTGCCCTGGGTTCTCTCTCTCAATCTGATCACTTGCTCTGGGGGACACCAGTTGCCAGGTCATGAGGGCGCTCAGGTAGCCTGTGGAGGCCCCTGTGGCAAGGAGCAGAGGCTCCAGCCGACAGCAGCAAGGTGCTGTGCTTTCTGACAACCCTGGGGGTTTGCGAGGGATTCTCCAACCCCAGTGAAGACCTGTGGGGACAGCAACCCAGGGCGACATCCTGACAGCATCTCTGTTAGAGACCTTCAACCAGAGGCGTGCTGCTGAATTGAACCCAGATTCCTGTCCATAGAAACTGCAATAAGAATTGCTGCTCCCCGGGCAGCCCGGGTGGCTCAGCAGTTTAGCGCCGAGATCCTGGAGACCTGGGATCGAGTCCCACGTCAGGCTCCCCGCATGGAGGCTGTTTCTCCCTCTGCCTGTGTGTGTGTCTCTCTCTCTCTGAATAAATAAATAAAATCTTAAAAAAAAAAAAAAAAGAATTGCTGCTCCCAGTAGCTACGCCGTGGGGTCTTCCATTCCACAGCAGAAGATAACTCATTCATCTGGTTTCCAGTCCCATCAGGGTTGAGCCTCAGTGCCTGGCGCACCCTGAGGGCTCAGCACAGTTGCTGACTTCATACGGACTGCCCGTGCTCACAGACGGAGATGAATCAGGAGCTCAGGAGGGTACAGGTGGGACCGGAATGCAGGGCTGCTGTCCCACGCCCAAGCCAACCACCTTCGCTGGCTTTTTGCACCAACTCTCCATGCCTGTCCCTATGGGTTCCTCTCCCAGGTGGGAGACGTGGGCGTCAGAGATAGGCAAGAGTGTGAGGATTAAGGTGTGTGGACACAGATGTGAGTGTGTGTGGTGTGTGTGTAGGGGGCGGGGCCTGTGCATAGGCATGTGTGGCTTTAGGGGGTCTCCTCCAAGAGCCCATTTCCAGGGCAGAGCCCACTTGACAGCCCTTCCCATCACCATGATCCATGTCCTCAAGAGCAGCTCCTGAGCAGCTGGAATGCCCGGAACTACCGTGTGACAGTGCAGACAGAGATGGAGGAAGCAGAGCAGCTCGCAGCCGACCAGCGTTCTTCATCGGGTATTTTTCTCCTTGGCCATCTATTCTTATACAAATCAGACCTCTGAGCATCTACGATGCTTCAGTAACAGGCCTTCATGAGAGTGTACAAGGGATGGGTGGCTTCCAAAGGCCTCCGAACATGGCATGGAGCCTGCCACATGGAAGATGCTCAGAGAGGATGGAAGGAAGGAATAATGAGTGGCTCCATACATCAGTGAGAGAAGGGCAACTCTCCAGGCAGGAACATGGCAATTCCCTGAGCTACGGACACACATGGAAACGTCCTTCTTGGGCATCCCCAGCCACCTGCTGTCCTTAACACTCTGAGACTCCACTCACTCATGTTAGCAGTAAGACCTGGTGAACTTCACTCGTTCACCAGCCTCTCCTTAACAAAGCCTTTTTAAAAATGCAGGCATAGCTCTGCTACATGCAAACATTACACACTCCCTGCTGGGTGCGTCTCTCCAGTATTTAGAAAGTCAACAACACAGGCTGGAGAAAAAAGATCAAATTAAGACACACAGAACTGGCCCTGAGAAGTGATGATTCCCTGGTCCATCACTTGCCCCCCTCCCGGGCAGCCTCTTTGTGGTGGGTTACAGGGGCACCCAGCTGCTGGTGGATGGCATAGAAGGTGACAGGTCTTTGGGGGAGTCCCCAACTGTGTCAGGGTTTTAATTTTGATTCTTCTGTTTGCTTGCGAAGCTAAAGGTTGCTTCCAAGCACCGCAACGTGGGCTCGGTTTCCTGGCCTGCAACAGAGCTCTTGGTGAATCTCTGTCCTGTCTTTGCCCTTTTGTCTCTGTACCTCCCCATCCCAATTCCTCAAGATAAGGGTGCTCTCATCTGGAGGGAGGTCCCCCTCAGGCCCTGAGCCCATGAGGTGGTGGGAAAGGATGGGCGCCATTCCCCACTCAGAAACCTCCAGGATGCCATGTGTCTCTACCAACCCTCCAACCACCCCCACTCCTCTGCACACATCACACTGTCCCTCCGATTGTTCTTGCCCTTGGGTCGCCATGGAGACAGGCACTAACAGCGCTGATGCTATTTCCCAGAAGGGACAGACGCAGTCTCTCACCCTAAGGAGAGCCTTCCCAGAGCTGCCCTCAGTGACCTAACCACCCCCTCGCCCCGCCCCAGTTAGCTGCAGGGCTCTCCAGCTGCCCACTGCCTAGGGTGATTGCCCTAGCCTGGGGGGGAGGAAGGCAGGGCTGGAAGGGGGGGGGCCCTGGGTGGGGGGAAGAGACAGGGTGGGAGCGGGGAGTTGTACACTGAGGCCAGGCCCACCTGCCCAACAACTGTGCAGAGGCCTGAGCTTGCTCGACAGGGTCTTCTGGGGAATAAAGAAGCAGCGGGGGACAAGAACCTTCCACGACAGGTGGCAGGGGCCCAGGGCCTGGTGCCTGCTCTGTCTGTAAGGCCCTGCCCTCTCTGGGCCTCAGTGCCTTCCAGATACCAATCGCCCCCTTTAGAAGCACCCTTCTACAATGGGGCCACATGGAGCCAAGTGGCTGAGGGACACCAGCCTAAAGGAATGCAGGGGGAGGACAGGGGTAGGGAGGCTGAGAGGGCCAGAGAGAGCACAAAGCCAGAGGGCCAGACAACCTGTGGAGGCTTCTGAGGCTGCTGAGGACAGCCTTGCAAAGGCTCCAGGGCAGGAGCAAGTTTGGGAGGGGGATGTCATTTTGCTTTGACTGAGGTGGTACGTCCCCCGAGGAGGTCGGGGTGGCAGTGGTCAGAGCAACCTGAGGCAGGGGAGGGAATGGATGACAGTAGTGAATAGATGACTGGCAAGCTCGTGGTGGAGCGCAGGGGCCTGTGGCGGGGGCAGGGGCCCTGACAGATGAGGAAGGGCCAGAAGGCAGAGCCTGGTCTCTGGCCCCGCCCCATGGGGGCCCCCGTGGGCCCCCCCAGATTAAGCACTGTTGCATCTGTTTTCCCTGTCGTGGAGTGGGGGCTGGGGGGCTGCTGCTGGTGGGTGTCTCAGCCCCTGTCCTCATCAGAATCCCACACGGCGAGAGGCAGAAGCACAACCAGAAATGTTCCAGCAAAAAAAAAGATACAATGGTTCTCCGCAAACTTTTTTGGCTAGAACATTTCCAGCTGGGCTCCAGGCACATCCGCGGTCCACCCTTTCCTCAGTGGGCCTCTGGCTGGCCAGCCCCGCCCTGCCAGCCTCCTCTGGGTCCTCCTCTTCATCAGTGATCCGAGGACAGAGCCACAGCCCCTCAGCACTCACCCCAACCCTTACCCTGAGGCCCAGACCTCTCCATTTCCCTCAGGGCCTGGGGACCAAGGATTGGTCATGAGGCTCCATCCCCAAGGGTCTTAGGAGTAGAGGTACTGGAGGAGCAGTGCCATGGCCGCCACTGGGGTGTGCGGTGCATCTGGCCAGGTAGGATGGAGGCCTCTGCTTCCATAAAGTGGGTAGGGTTATGCAGAGAGGGGAGTGTAACCTGCAGCGCCCCCTGCAGTGAGTCCTGGGCCAGGGTGTGGGGGAGGAGGGGGGAAGAATTACCCAGTGGGCCCTGCCCCCTTAGCCCAGCAGCCTGTTCTGAGCACCAAGCTGGCTTCCCGGGGAGGGGGTGCAGGCTGCAGGTGGTGGTTCCAGGAGAGGTCAGGGTCTCCCACCTCCCGTGCCATAGGATGGGATGGGGGGCACGTAAGACGAATGACAGTGGGCCTTACCCCAGCCTACGCTCAGATAGAGCTGGAACATGCGCTGCTCACAGAAGACAGAGAAGGCCAGCAGCGTGTACAGGTACATGCCCTCCACCAGGAGCCAGTAGTAATTGGCTGCCACGCAGTACTGCATGAGCAGGAACACCAGGCGGCAGCCCAGAGAATCCTGGGGGCAGAGGAAGGGTCCCCAGGGGGCAACAGCTCTGCCTCCTGCCTCTCTTGACTCCCCCACCCGTCCCCACCCGCCCCGGCCATGCCCCTACCCCCCTGAATGCAGGCTGAGAGGGCTAAGGCTAACCAGGGCCAGTGCTTCAGCTCACTGCATCACTGTCGGGGGTGGAGGAAACTAATATTAGCCCCAGACAGGGGAGAAAACCGAGGTTGGGAGAAGTTAGGTGACTTGCCCCAAACTCTGCAGCTCGCAGAGCAGGGAGTCAGGCCTGGGTCCGTTTCCAAAGAGCACTCCCTGTGTGTCAGACGGAACTCGTTAGGGGCAGGGAGAGCGTCCACCTCCTTAGACTGGGGGACCCTACGGACCAGGCGTAGGCAGCTCTTGCCTTCCGTTGTGTCAGACCCAGGTGAGGCTGGGGGGGAGCTGGCCTTCACTTGGGCATCCCTCCCCAGGTCCTTCCTGGACACACCACACACCTGGTAGGAGAGGAGCCCATCCCACTGGTGCTGCTGGGGGGCCGTGCTGTACATCCACTTGAGGACCGCGTCCCTGATGAAGACGGACAGCGCTCGGAGGATGAAGGACGCAAACAGGTTCAGGTGGATGTAGTTCCGGGTGCAGTGCAGGTGTCTGTGGGAGAAAGCACGGCTCCTTCCTGGCAAGATGGCCAAAAGGCCTGCCTCACAAGCCTCAGTTCTCAAGCTAACGTAACACCTCAGGCATGCTTCTGCGTCTGGGATGGTGCTCCTGTCTTTTCTTCCTCTGAACATGCCCTTCTTCCTCGTGAACCTGAAAATCCTTTGGGTCCAGTGTAAGTCCTGCATCTCCATGAAGGCTTCAGGTGTGTGGTCATTACCACCTGCCATCCACACTACCCTCCTCTCTACAGCATCGGCTTTTCTAGAGTCACGTGTAAGCCAAGTGGTTTATGTGTGAGGACTTTTCCCAATGGAGACTTTGCTTCACTTCTTGAGGAAAGGACCTATCTCTCACATGCCTCAAGGTTGCCTTACAGGGGCAGATGAGGGCTGAGCACATGGTAGGAATTCAGAAAATATAAGACACAATTTCAATATCCTTTCAGGTAAAAACGCACAGCCAACCTGCAAATGCAAGGGCATTTCTTAACCTGATAAGTGCTATCTACCCAAACTGGAGCAAACATCATTCTCCACTGAGAAATTTTATAAGCATTTCCTCCAAACCCAAGAAAATAAGGATTGCCTCGCCTTACAAAGCTATCATCACATCCATTCAACATCGTAGTACAGATCCTGACCACTGTAAGAGAGCAAGGGAAAAAAAATGTGTAAGAATTGGAAATAAAGGAACAAAATTGTCATTATTTGTAGATGGTAGGGTATCTTCGCAGAGAATCCAAGATAATCTACACCCAAATTATCAGAACTGATTGGAGAGTTCATCCAGCAAGTTTGCTGATGTGCGTTTATGTATATCAGCAACAAACCATTAAAAGTGAATTTTAAAAATTCACTTATAGTTTTTTAGTTGGCTACATAGAAAAAAAAACTAACAGAAGACGGGCAAGAGCTCTACAGAGAATATAATAAAACTTGCTGAAAATTGTTAGAAAAGACTTAAAATCACACATTCATGGATAGAAAGACTACTTTGAAGGTGTCAGCTTCTCGCCAGAGTAATTGATAAATTCAGTAAGACCATGCCAAAAATTCCAACAGGATTGATTTTTTGTTTTCCTGGAACTCTCAAAACATATAAAGAACCAAGAACCAAGAATAAATTGTCCAGACACTCCTAAAGAGCCATAGAGTAGAAGTCTTCACTATAAGCGAACTGAAGTTTTCAACGAATTTATAGTATTTAAAGCCCTGTGGTATTGACAATCAGATAGATAAATAGGAAAAAGGGCAAGAATACAGATGACAAAAACCAACCCAGGCAAAGATAACTCTTGCTGCATGGCACAGTAAGCACTGTAAACCCAAAGGGGAGAGGATGAGCTATCACAAGTGGTACTGAACCAATTAACTGTATATATATATATATATATATATATATCAAAAAAATTAAATCTCTTAATTTCACCATAGACAAAAATTAAGTAAGTAAGTAATGGATTAAAGAAACAAAAGGGAGGTCCAAAACTTATGACCCCAGGGTGAGGAAAGACTTCTCAAACAAGACCATAAAGGAATTTGGTCTTTGGAAAAAATTGATATTTTTTTACTAATTGGCAAAATTAATCTTTATCAATTAATAACATTTATTGATAAATTTTATCAGTAGAAAGGGGGACTTCAATGCATAAAGGTCACCATCAAGAAAGCGAAAAAATAGGGGCGCCTGGGTGGCTCAGTGGTTGAACGTCTGCCTTAGGCTCAGGTTGTGATCCCGGGGTCCTGGGATCGAGTCCTGCATCGGGCTCCCTGCATGGAGCCTGCTTCTCCCTCTGCCTGTGTCTCTGCCTCTCTCTCTGTGTCTCTCATGAATAAATAAATAAAATCTTTTTTTTAAAAAAAGAGAGTGAAAAAATAAACTGCAGATTAAGGGAGGGTATACCCTGGATTAGGATTGAGAATATATAATGAAAGCCAAAAAAAAAAAAAAAGCCAAAATAATAAAGAAGCAGCCAAACAAGCCAATAAAAAAGTAAGCAAAGGATATGAATAAGTGATTCACAAAATGAAATATACATAAATGCTTGATCTCCCTAAGAATCCAGGATATGCAAATTAAAATCACAAGATATTTCACATGCTTCAGATTAGCAACGATGAGGTGAAAATACTAAATATTGGTGAGGATGTTAAGCAAAGGGAGCCCTCATTTATTACTGGCAAGGGGGCAAACTGGTATGACCACTTTGGAGAGCAAATTCACCTAATAAATTAACAAAAGCACGTGGTATTCAGACCAGGCAATTCTACTCAGAGGTATGTGCCCCTGGAGAAATGCACAGGGGGGTCATAAGTAAGAATGTTCCTTGTAGCAAGCTTTGTAAATCAGAGAAGGAAAAAAAAAAAAAAGGAAAAACTCCAATACCCATTAAAGTGACAACAAATAAATTGTAACACGTTATATACATCAGAGTCTGGAGTGACAGTGAAAATAAATGAAACAGAACTACCTGTATCAACATGAATGAATCTCACAAGAACATACCAGGCCAAAGATATCACTGCGAAAGAATATGTACAACATGCCATTAAAAATATGGGGATCCCTGGGTGGCTCAGCGGTTTAGCGCCTGCCTTCGGCCCTGGGCGTGATCCTAGAGTCAAGGGATCAAGTCCCGCATCAGGTTCCCTGCAGGGAGCCTGCTTCTCCCTCTGCTTGTGTCTTCGCCTCTCTCTCTCTCTCTCTCATAAATAAAGTCTTTAAAAAAATATGCAAAACTCGCCACTACATATTTTTATAGGTATTACAGTGGCAAAAGTACAGAGACGTATGGGGATTATAAGTAGCCTCTTTGGGGGTTCCCTCTGGTTGGGAGTCCCCCCAGGGCCGCGTGACTGCGCTGACTGTGTGGTAGGCATTAGCTCTTAGGCTGGGTATTGAGTGCACCAGTGATCAGGATCAGCCGCTGTGTTTTCAGATCTCTGAACTACTTCATAACACAGGGGGAGAATATTCACTGAGCGAGTGCGTGTATCGAGCACTGACTGTGCGCCCAGCACTCCCTGTGCCAGGTGGCATGGGGGCAGCAGGAGGAAGGAGGCCTGTCCTACTTCTGCTGGCTGGTAGCCTGAGGTCCCTGCACTCAGAATCCCTCCTGACCTTGAACCCAGCCCGCCCTACCCAGCCCACCCCCACCAAGTGTGGAAGGAGTGAGAAGAACGTGGTTCTCTGGAAGGTTAGATTTAAGGAAGACCTTTTCCAAGGGGCTCATAAGCTCCAAAGAGAAGAGTCTCTAAACCCTTGAGATCTTATCCAAAATTGTACTGAATTCCTGATGATTTAAGCTTTGCATGCTCCCTGGAGAGGATTTCTCCGAATCCTACCACCCGCTATCATGGTTTGGGGAAGCGTGCCTCGTGCATTCCTCGTGTGGTGTTTGCTTTTTCTTTTCTGCAGTATTCTATGCCTGCTTTTACAGAGCTCAGACCAAGTACACAGTGTCCTCTCCTGTGTTTTCAGCCTCATATGCAGGGAGGGGACAGGTTCTCTAGAGATGTCTCAAGAAGAAGCTGCTGCTCTGTGACTTCAGTTTGGTGCTCCCTCATCTACCCGGGACAGAGCAGAGGGTTGGGATGACATGGCCCCTCCGGGCCCCCATGCTTCTTACCTGAAGCTCAGGAGGATGGCCGAGGCGATGACCAGAGCAGAGAAGGAGAGTGTATAGCCCACCGTGTAGATGATGGAAAAGGACAGGAGCTGCTCCTCTGGGGAGCTCTGTGTGCACATGGGGGACACAGTGCCCATGAGGCAGGCCACACCCTCCTCTCCCACGTCCTTCTTTCCCACAGGCCAGGGACAGAAGCAGGGCCCCAAAACAGGATGCACTGGGAACCCCAGAACTAAGAAAGAAAATGACCTGTGGCCATGAACCTTGGACTTCTAGGGCCTTATCCCGAGACCAGTGGGGTGAACACAGGTCATCTCTGCCCCGCAGGCATGGTGTGCAAAGCCCACAGATGGCTGCAGACTGGCCCACCGGGTGCCCAGGGTCCCTGCTCCAGTGAGGCTGGGACCTTGCCACCCCTCGCTGATGCAGAGCCCCCATCTTCAACTCACTCTCTCCCCTCGCTTGGACTCCTCGCACTCGGACAGGTTCCTCCAGGGCAAGCTGGAGTTGTGCTGGCGCAGCCACAGGCCCTCAGCCGTGCAGAATCGGTACACATGGCCCTGCAGCACTGGGGCGGAAAGACACAGGAGCTGAGCCTTGGCTCAGTGCCTCCTGCCCCTCGTTCCTCCCCATCCTGAGGGTCACCCCAGCGCCCCCAGAATTGACCTTCTGGAGTCAGCAACACCTCTTACACACACACATGCACATGTGCACATACATACGCAGGCCCTCCTCCGTTGCCATTTGCCCATTTGGCCCAGGACAGGACAGGCAGTCACTAAGGGCCGCCCCAGCTCCCCCTTCAGCCTTTCCTCTTGGCCACCCTGGGATGCAGTTTGATGAAACTACATTTTTGAGATGAGACAACTCTAACCCATTTCCATGTCCTGCCTCCAACCTCAAGTCACAGTACTGACAGGTCTGGCGCTGACCACCTGACAGCTCCACAGACACACGTTGCGACTTCTGATTTTCAGGACTCAGCCTCTACCTCCCTCCGACACTCGACAGACAGAAGAGACCCTGGACAGATGCGCCCACAGCTCCTGAGAGGAAGGAAGAGACACAGCCCTGTCCTCAGGGAGCCCCAGTCTGAGGGAGGAGACATAGTCCTCCCTTTAGGAAGTCCTAATCTGATAGAAATGACACTATCTTATCCTCAAGGATGGCCTGATTAAAGAGAATACAATGTCGATGATAGAGGCACAGTCCTTGGAGACCCTCCTTCCAAAGGGGGAAGATCCAGTCCTCCCTTCAAATAGCCCCACTCAGATGTTAGGGGATAGAGACTGCTCTTGGAGACCTTCCAGTCTGAGAGGAGGGAGAGGTCCAGCCCGTTCCTCAGGAAGCACCCAGTCTGAAGGCAGAAGCACAGTGCCCAGCTTCAGGTAATGCGGACTCACAGGAGAAACGGTCCTCAGAAAGTAATAGCATAAATGCAAACTAAGAGGGACGCCTGGGTGGCTCAGCAGTTGGATGCCTGCCTTCGGTCCAGGCATGATCCCGCCGTCCCAGGGTCGAGTCCTGTATCGGGCTCCCTGCTTTTCTCTCTCCTTGTGTTTCTGCCTCGCTCTCTCTCTCTCTTTCATGAATAAATAAATAAAATCTTAAAAAAAAAAAAAAAGCAAACTAAGAGAGATCAAACATAGGCCCAACAGCACCGAGGGTAGGATGTTTCCCGTGCCCCTTCACGTTAAGGCCACCATGCCCCACTGTCCCCTATCCAGGGAGGTGGGTGGCTTGGGGTCCCTGGTTCACTGTGAGCTCATGAGAGGGACGGAGGGGCTTACTTGTGCCTGGGAGGAAACGCCTCATTACCTCTCTGGAGGAGAGTGTAAGTCTGACCCCAGGGCCAGGAAACCAGGGTCAAGAACAGGGTTAGGGTTAGTTAGAACAGGGAGACCAAGGAGGAAAACTGGAGCCAGGACAAAATTGAAAAGATTCAGAAATTCTAAAGGACTAAAAGATTTTAAGGACCAGCTATGGGACGAAGGTGCAGTGGGAGGGAGAGAGGGAGCATGGAGAAGCATCACAGGCCCTGGCCAGAAGTTTCCAGGTGGAGAGGTTGCAGTAAGTCCAGTGTATGGGGAGAGGCTCATCGACATGTGTGCATGATGGGAGCATGATGGGAGCATGATGGGAGCATGAGCGGAGCATGAAGGGAGCACTCCAACCCCCAAGGCCTGCCCCGGAAGGGCCCACCCAGCAGGGACACAGCCATCTAGCCCAGGGGTCTGACAGTTCCCAAACACCCAATCTGCCCACTGTTGGTGTGTGTGTCAGACCCTCATCCTCCCTTACCCCCGGGCCCCCCATCACTCGGTGCAGCCTCCTATTCACTCTTCTCCTTTCTCCCCCTTCTCTTTCATAAACAAGCCCTGAACCAAGGCCCCCATCAGGAGACAGAAGTATCTGGTAATACTGTAGGGTAAATCTCCTTGCAGCATCACTGCTTCTAGAAGAACCTGTATTCTAAGAGACTTTACCTGGAAGAGAAACACAAACCTGAAAATCTAATGGTGGGACTTCTAGCTGTGAGAAGAGCCAAGTCCCAATGCCCCTCAAATGAGTTTATGAACAAAATCAGGCCAAGACAAAGGCAGAGAAGGGGAGGCATGTGGTCTGATTGAGCAACTGGAAGGGCTCCTTCAGGACCCCAGTGCCTCTCTCATCTGCTGCAGGGGTTGAGTCATGTTAAATGAGACCAAGCTGGTCGTAAGTGGCAGTGACGGGGATTTGGGCTGACCCCAGAGGGAGGGAGACTCAGGCCAGAGCCCTCACTGGCAGCCCCCTATGATGACAGCAAGGGGGGAGGAAGAAGGAGGCGGAGGGACCAGGAGAAGGGAGAGGACATGGCAATGCGGCACAAACCACCCAACTGCCCACTCACCCAGGCCTCAGCCCACAGCAGTGTGACCCCAGGGATACCCTAATAATACCACCTAGCACAGGAGCACCCACAGTTGCTATTCTTCCCCTACACACATCTTCTACGCCTTCCCTGCAAGCTACACACTCACAGTACATACTACACACCTGTGCGTGCCTGGCACCTTTGGACATCACAACCACATTACAAGGTAGGTGCAGTTAACCCCACTTTATGGGTGAAGAAACTGAGCCTCGGAATGGCCAGGCGACTTGCCCAAGACCATCCAGTGGGGAAGTAGCAGAGTCCAGATTTAGACCCCCAGCTCTTTGCCTTCAGAGGTCGCAAGTTAGCAGCCAAGCTCACTGCTAACCCTCAGCAGTGGCCACGTGCATTTCACCTGTGCCCTTCTTCTGGGCTTGGGTTTGCTGATATTCCCCACGTCCTCCCAGCAGATCCTGTGGCCAGTGCGGATCCCGGCAGCCTGCCCCATTCCTGGGCCCTCTGTCTGGGGCCAGCTGGGAAGATGGGGAGGGGATACATGCACAGACGTGTTGTTACTGGCACAGGGTCAAGGGATCACTGTGTCCCCGAGAAGCTCAGGGAGCCCATGAGGGTGTGTCTGTCAATTATCCTTCATTAGCGGCCAGTATTAAAAGCCAGGGCTCATTCTTGGCCAGGCCCGTGGTCCCCAGATGCCCATCTCGGCTGGAGGTGGGGTGGGTCCGGGCCCAGCCCTGCTTATCAGCTCAGCTTTATCTGGCCCAGGAGCCGCTGGTAAATCACAGCCAGGGGCTTGGCTCTGGTCTTGTCAACACCAGGAGGCAGCCGGCCGCATGCCAGGAGGCCCAGGGATATTTCATTAAGCCGGACCCTGGTGCTGGAAATAAAACCCCCAATTAAACACTTCCCCTCCCGGAAACTGCAGCGGCGTCTGTAATCAAGCTAACAGCCGCCCTTCCACGTGGATGCAGGCTCTCAGGGCCGTGGAGAGCTGCTCATGAATCCATTAGCTTCTGCACCCTGGCAACAGCGGCGGCCGGGACTCCTGGGCCCAGCTGACGGCCCGGGAAGCTAAGATTCGGAGAGGGTAGTCCCAGGCTCCCCGCAGTGTGGTGGAATGAGGGTCAAAGGCAGGGCTGGGACCGAAGGCACCAGCTTGGGGCAGGATGGGGTGCCGGGGGGCAGGGGCAGCGCGTCCATCACGGCCCAGGAGAAGGACTCAGGTTCTGAACTACGGAGGCCCCCGTTCAAATCCTGGTTCTGCCCCCAGCCAGCTATGGGACCTCGGGCGGACCTCCCTGGCTCCGTTTCCTCATCTGTAAGATGGGAACCGTGATGGCATCCCAGGTCTGTGGTGTGAGGATGAGGAGATAAAGCACGGGAAATGCCTGGAGCACAGGAGGCCTTCAAGACACGGTTACATCGAAAGCCCTGCTGCTGCCCCCCACCCCAATTTCTCCAGAAGGTGCTCCCTCGTGGAGGCGAGGGCTGGAGCAGGACAGCACCCCATCAGCCACAACTGCTCCAGGGCCAAGCTCTGGACCCGGTCTCCTTGGGGCAACACCGGCCCGCTGTGAAAGCTCGTGGGCTTGATGAGACTCGAGGGAAGCACCTGTCAGAGTTTCTGAGAATTGTGAGTTATAGGCCATTTTAAAAGCATTTTACGACTCTCCTATAATGAGAACTAAACCAACAAGCAGGTACAGATCAGGAGGGGGTGCAGCTAATGAGACCGGAATGATTTGTAAGGAGCAGATCAGCTGTTTGTGGGTAAATGAGGCTGCTGGATGGCCCTTGGGCAGCAATAGGCTCTCGGCAGCCACTCAAGCCTTCTGGTACAAAGTCTCATTGATGCCAGGCATCACCTTGAACACGTTCCTTCCTTGACTCATCTGCTTCTGCCCTCTGGAGTCCCGAATTCTGAATTAGAGGGCTCGGAAGTCAAGGGTTTGGCTGGCGTCCCATCCCTGGGATGTTGTGTGGCTCTGAGGCCTGAGGCCTGGCCCCAACTCCAAGGAGTTGCCTGGCTGTCCTCCCCTCCTCGAGGGCCCTCCTTCCCTCTTCTCCATCTCTCTGTTCTCTCAGGCCTGGCGCTGATGTCACCTCTCTCTGGAAGCCTTCCTGATATCACACCCCAGGCAAAAGAGGTGGCTCTGACCTTCCTTTGGGGCTTCCTGGGCCTCTGAGCCAACCTCTTCAGCCCTGTGGTGAGGGGTCACCCCTTCTCCCCAACGCACGCTCACACACTCCTGAGACACAAGCAAAAGGTAGGAGGGCCCCTCTGTGGCCACAGCCCTACTGGCTGGCCTCTCCATCACCATGACCTCCAGGTGTCAGGGGAGCCCCGTAGCCCCGTGTCTGCTCCACTCCAGTCTAGGATGCTAAAGCTCCCCCCTTAAGAGTACTTGGTGCTTTACACACCTCAGTGGCCCCTTAGCCCTGCCCCACCTCTGTAAGTGGCCCCTCCAGTAAAGTCTCTTCCAATTCCCAGCTGAGTGTGTTTCTGCAGGACCCTGCCTACGGCACCCTGGTCCTTCACTCCACCCTTAACTCACACTGTAAAGATTCTCCATAGGCTCTTCCCTTGACCAGCCCAAAAAAGCTCCAGTTACTGTCCTCTTCCTGCCTCCACATGCCCTAGTGGGTGTTAGGGAGGCCCCTGGTGCCCCCCTCTGCTGAAGTGACTACCAGGACAAGCCAGAAACAGCAATTATGCTGTGGGAGCCCACGGTGGGTGTCTCTGCAGGTCCGTAACTCAGGACAGGAGAGAGAAAGGCAGGCTCCGTGATTGGGAGTGTCAGAAAAGGGAGTGAATTAGCTTGGTGCGTCAGGGGAGGGGGTGGAGGCTGGCAGGGGGCCTGTGCGGCAGCCAATATCTTCATGGAGAAAGCAATAAAACTGTGTTCGCTCATAAACGGGCACCACCAGGACCTATTTCCTGCTCAAATAAAATTAAACGTGATGGATGGAGCTGCAAGTGGCAGGCAGAGCTGGGGGCAGCTAAGTGCTGAGTGATGGGCCCTGTCCTGGGCCTGGCTCCCTGGGGTCTAGAGGCCCGACCCAGGCTGGCCAAGCAGCCGGTCCCAAACCTCCGGGAGGCAAGGGAAGTCTGTGGATTTGGGGCAGTGAGCCCGATAAATAGGGTGGGTGAAAAAGATGAACAGCAACCATTTCTCAAGGACCTGCAATCCTCCCAATACCCTCGTCACCTGGCTTTATCCCATATCCTAGATGAACAAGCTGAGGCACAAAGGGGTCTGGGAATCTGCTGAAGTTCACAAAGCTGCTCAGAGCATTGGCAAGCAGAGCCATCAGATTGTAGGATTCAACTTTTTCATTGGTAGGGAGAGGGCAGGCAGCTTGCTGCCCTCCCTTGGAATGCTCCCAGCCTGCAGAGGCCCAGGCCACTCACCTGTCTGCATGCCCAGAGCCCCCCCACAGGAACATACCCACATGCACACACAGGTGTGTACCTGCACACTCAAGGGAGCCTCATGGAGCAGTTAAACACACTCTAAACCAGACTCCGGAACTGATTCCTGGGTCTGCTACTCGCAAGCTTGTGAGCTTGGAAAAGGCACTTAGCATCTCCGTGACTCAGTTTCCTCCTCTGTGAAATGAGAGCATGATCAGAGTACTTACTCATGGCGTTCTTGT
This sequence comes from Canis lupus familiaris, assembly GCF_011100685.1. NCBI lineage: Eukaryota > Metazoa > Chordata > Mammalia > Carnivora > Canidae > Canis > Canis lupus. The sequence goes on along the minus strand of NC_049233.1, from coordinate 8,190,751 downwards.
GAGGGGTGAGTGTAGGTGTGTAAAGTGCTAACAACAGGTCCCAGAAGTGCTGTGTGAGGGGCCACGGATCCATGCTGTTCTTACCAGGTGTGTGCCTCTCTCCAAGCCCAGGCTCTCCTGGCACACCCTGGGGTGAGGGAGGTGTACTGGGAGCCTCCTTAGCACCCCTGCCTGGGCTTCATCTGACTTTAGTCCTTCGTTCTAAGGTGAAGTCAATGCCAGGCCTTGCCAGGTGCCCTGATGTTCCACTAAGGGGCCGCCTCCTCCAGGAAGACTGCTGCCTTCCCATACCTCATTCTCAGGCTTGCTTTGGGGCCAGGTTCTGCTTGAAGGCCCCTTCAAGGCACAGTGGTTGAGTGCAGTCTGGGTTCAAATCCTGGCTCTGCCATTTACCACATCATCTGGAGCAAGTGGCTTAAGCTTTCTGGGACCTCAATTTCCTCATCTGTACAAGCATAACGAGGGGATAGTTGTAAAGAGTAAACAAATACTCTGCTTTTAGGGCAAGACTTGGGACATAGATAGGCAGTAAACACTAGCTGCTATTATTATTAATGAAAGTGTCTTTTCTCCTCTTACTGAAACTGTGAGCTCCTTGAGGCAAGGGTGCTTGTCTCCTGTTAAACTCTCTGGTGCCTGGGACAGATGGGTAGCAGTGGGGGTGCATGAGCTACTCCTCCAGTCAGAGCTACTCTGCCCTGCAGCCTCTGTAAGTCCCTGCCTTCCAAAGACTCTCAGACCTGCCCAGACACATCTTTTCCAGGGCAGAGTGTCCCCTACAGGCAGGAGTGAGCTAGGGAGGGAACCCACTGGGGACAGACAACCCTATCAATGCCCTGATCACTCATGCCATCTGCGTTCATCTGACCAGTGAACCTCCCTAGTCAGGAGGTGGCAGGTAGCCGTACGAGGTAGGGGGCACCTACACATAAACACACACGCACATATACACACGCCCAGAGCAATGGTGCTTCTAGGTAATACCCCAACCCTCGGATCTGTTCCTACCTGGCCCCTTTCCTGGACGGAAGGGGCTTAAGTCAAACCCCACACTCCAGGGCAGCCCGGGTAGCTCAGCTATTTAGCACCGCCTTCAGCCCAGGGAGTGATCCTGGAGACCCGGGATCGAGTCCCACGTCGGGCTCCCTGCATGGAGCCTGCTTCTCCCTCTGCCTGTGTCTCTGCCTCTCTCTCTGTATCTCTCTCTCTCATGAATAAATAAATAAATAATCTTAAGAAAAAAAAAAAAACCCACACTCCAGCACTCTCCTCGCCTGCCAGCACAGGCCCTAGCCTATGTTATACCTGATACTCTTCACTCCCCCTCCCAGGGAAAGTCAGGCACCCATTAGGAGGCCTAAAGACCTTCTGGGTGGGGGAAGGGGAGGGCTGGGTCTGGGCAGAAAGGCAGCAGAGTGCACCCTGCTCTGACTCCGCCCCCACCCCCAGCCTCTGGACACAGGGGGAAATGGCGAGGACTTACCACTGCTGGCCCAGGGCAGGTACCAGGGGCAGCTGACATTCACAAAGGAGCCCGGCAGCCCGTCCGGCCAGCAGGCATACTCATCGAAGGTCCGATTGCAAAACAGGCCTGGGTGCAGGAGGAAGAGTCTCTGAGTCCCCGCCTGGACTGGTACTGGCATCTCCCCTCCGCTCCCACCACAGAGGCTGGTAGGGGAGACCCCCCATGCCCTGCTAAGCTCTGCTGAGCCCTTACCATCTGCCACGCACTTCCCCCAGCCAGCAGGTACGGGGCAAGGGGACCCAGGCACTTAGCAGCAGTGGAGCTTTGAGCAAGTTATTTAATGTCTATTTTCTCATCCGTAAAATGGGGTCAATCCTGAGCCCACAGGGCCTTTTGGGGACAAACGATGTGTGTTACATGGATACCTGAGCTCAATAAACAATCCCTACAGGCCTATCCTTCAAGGATCCATTGCAGACGAGGGGGAAATGGTAGCTCATGAGAAGATAACCTCCCTGTGGCCACTGTGCTGTGACTGCGGGGTCTGGATTGGAACCTAGGCCTACCTGCCTCCAGTCTCTGCTCTTTACACCAGCCTGTAAACTCCTCTGAAACATTTATTCTATAAATATGCTGCTTGGGCCTCCAGCCCCGGCACAGGCCAGGAAGTGCGAAGGAAGGCAGAGGATGGCAAGGCCAGGTCACTGCTCCTAAGAGGCTCAAGCTGGAAGTGGGAGGGAATAACATGGCACCCCAAGCTAGAGGCATCCTGGAGAGGCAAGGGATGCCCAAGCATGGCTTGGGGTGGGGATGCGGTTGGGGTGGAGGTGGGGCTTCAAAGTCTCCAGGGAATTGGTTGGGTGAGGGCCCCACCTGGACTCACCTGTGGCTGGAGGTGGAGTCTCAGTCAGGAAGCGCTGGCACTGGTGTCGGTATTCTCGCCATTTCTGCACTGTCTCGGAGAGGGACACAGTGGCACCCTGTGGGGGGGATAGGGAGAAATGGAATGCTCCTGGGTCCAGCCAACCTCTCTTTTACCTCCTGCTGCCACAGGCTTGGTTTCTTCATCTCCAGGGGACCTTAGAGCCCCAAACTCCACCAGGCATTGGCTATCTCTGAGAGAGGCGCAGAGCAAGTTATTGCTTCACTTGCTTCAGCAAGTTATTGTGTCGCTACCACACAGGGGCTCCAGGGGGATGTTTTGACATCTTTATGCCTCCCGTAGACAGGTGCGTAGCTTGATGCGTAATCAGTGGCCAACAAATGTCTACTGAAATGATGCGTTTTGGGCAGTGAGTGGGTGAAAGGGGAAGGGTGTGTGTCTCATTCATGGTCTCCTCTGGCCTCACCTAGGAGGCAGAGTTCCTGTGGGCTCAAGGCTTCACTATTGCCACAGATTCCTTTCCCGGGGTCCAGTCAGCCTGCCTGCAAGGTTCCTGCACTTTCGACCATTCTCTAAGCGGACATGTAGGCCCAGGGTGGGAGAGAGACTCAGCCGACGTCACGCAGTGTCCCAAGGAGCAGAGAGGGCTAAGGCTAGGACTCTGAGTCGCCCGGAGCAATGACGGTGATGAAGTACGCGAGGCATGTGGTGTGGTGGGGTTCAATGCCGCGGAGCCTGGTAACGCTACATCATTAGCATCTCTCCTGGAACATGCAGTCGTTTTCTGGGAGGCCAAAAGGATCCCCCACTGTCCCGTTCTAAGAGAACAGTAGAGATCAAATATTCGGTCCAGCTTCTGTCAACTGAAGAATTCCTGAGGACATGGGGTCAGAAAAGTTCCAGAATAGGGAGATCAGCTTGCAATGGGGTGGCTCCCATTATCTGTGAGTAAGGGGATATGAACCTCCACTTTTAGATAAGGTAAACACAACAGGCTTTTTAGCATAGAGACCTAAACAGACCCACCCGCGTGAGAAACGTCCCTTCTGAACATTTTTGTTCACTTTCAATTCTGTCTTGGGACGTGTTTCTTTTTTCTTTGCATTTTTTTCCTAAACAGGCATAAGATTATAAATATTCCTCATTTGGAGACTGTAGATGCTACAATGACCAGGGAGCCCCTTGTACAAAATTTAGGGCCTATACATAATTTAAAACAGAATTTCAAGTTTTGAAATCACAAAAATCTACATGTGTGCTGAAATTAAAATAGCTTATTTTTAGAAGCTTGCACCCTTGACTTGGTGCCATGAGCACATGCTGGATCTGGTTTGGGGTCATCCTGCCCTGGTTTCAGCTGAGTCATGGTTTGTAAGACACCTCCCATAAAGACACAGGTTGTCATGTGCTCATCTCTGCCCACATAGGAAGCCTCTGGAAGGGAACAAACTTGATTGAGCCCCAGCCATGCTCCGCTCTCACTCTGCTCTCTGAGCTAGTGTGCTAAGGCCCAGGTGGTGCCACCTGAAGGAGCTCTTCTGGGGGCAAAGTTCAAGTGATTTGTTTAAAAACCAAACAAATATAAGAACAAGGAATAAAATACAACAGTAGTGAAGGCAGTGTCTTGATTTTAGCTACAAGTGAAGGGTCAACAGAATTTTTCACTGGAGCCAGTCCTGGTGGATCAACCCCACTCCTCACCGCAGCCCTCTTCCTTCTATACCCGCCCTCAACACCCCAACACCCCTCCCCCCCATGCAGCAGCTGCGGGTAAAAGGACAGAAAGCAGAAAGGCAAGGGAGAAATCTTCATCTCTCTTTCTAGAAGGAAAGCAGGAAGGAAGAAGGTCACGGTCACAGCTGGGAACTAGGGCAGAAGGTGTATCTGTGGCAGGGAGTGGGGGAAAGGAAGCCTGTGGAAACCAGAAGTCTCGGGGCGTGCATAGGTGTGAGGTTAAAGGCTAAGGACAGCACTGTGATGGCCAACCTGGCCACAAACACGCCAGGGAGGTTCAAGGCAGAGGCAGTCCTGTCACCTGCTCTGAACAGAGCTGCTGAAAGAAAACTATCTTCAGGGCGCCTGGGTGGCACAAGGGAGTCTCTGCCTTCTGCTCAGGTCATGATTCTGGGGTCCTGGAATCGAGCCCCTTGTCAGGCTCCCTGCTCAGCAGGGAGGGCGCTGCTTCTCCCTCTCCTTCTGCCCACCCCCGCTCTCTTTCTCCCTCAAATAAATAAATAAAATCTTTAAAAAAAAAAAAAAACTATCTTCAGACTAGAACTCCCTGGGGGCAGGACTGTGTCTCCCCTCAGACTGGGGCTCCCTGAGGGCAAGGAATATTTCTCCCCTGAGACAGAGAGCTTCCGGACAATAGGGGTCCTTTGTCTTCTTCCAGCACCAGCTCAAGGTCTCCACAAACTTCTCACTGCACCATCCCCACCCCTCAACTCACACACACAAGTAGCACGAACTACCGGGACCCCTTGCTTCTCCCTCACCTGGTGTTTATGGGAGCCACAGTGTGCGCCAGGCTCTGGGAAGTAGTGAGGATGAGGGAGGTGGGGAACAGAGAGCAGAAAGACAGAGGCGTGGCCTGAGAAAGTCCCCAGGCTGCTTGGGGGTCGGTGGGGTCAAGGGGTTGGCAGGACAAAACAGAGAAAGCAGAGGTGAAAGTGCTCAGGGGGTGGTTGGGGCCAGGCTCAGTGTAAACTCGGCCCTGGGGGACTCTGGGGGCTGTGAGTTGGGGATGAAACTGGGCTAGCAAGAGTGGAGGGTTGGAGTTGCGGCAAGACAGCCCAGCAGGGACAAGGATGCGGAAGTGGGGATGGTGACACTCCTGCCTGCAGAGAAAAGCCACATACTGGTGTTCTGGTTGAATTTCTGGACCAAGGAGAGAGCAGTGGCCAGGACTGGGATAGACACGAGGCTCTGGTCTGGGACAAGGCTGGTGACCACCAGTAAGCAGGACCCAATTTCTCAGGTGAACAGACTAACACAGTGGAGGGTGAACAGCCCTGGCTTTGGGCTCAGATCCAGGCCTGACCCTGGCTCCCCCATAAATTAACTTCGTTACCTTGTGCAAGAGTTTTAACTTCTCGCCTCAGTTCACGCATGTGCAAAGTGGGAATCAGAATAGTCTCTACCTCTCCCCTACCTCGGGATTGCTGTGAGAATTAAGTGAGTTAGTGCTTAGAAGGGCCCCCTGGCACATGGAAAATGTGCAGTCAATGCAGCCCTTCTCAGGACTTCTGCGCTTATAGAAGGGAGAGGACCAGGTGCACAGGGCAGCCTGGCTTCCTGAGGAGACTAGGTGCTGCTCTTCCTTCACTTCCAGGATCAACAAACCCCCAGGAAGAAACGAACATATTTTTATTTAGGCCAAGGGCCAATCATTCTGCTTCGAGTGTGGCAGTGGCCAGCAGCAAGCCCACGTGGGGATAGTCAGGATTCCCTGTCTGTGGGCAGAGAACTGTGAGGAGGGGCCTGTCCCCCAGCCCCCAGCCCCATTTCATCCTCCTATGGCTTGAGTCCCTGCTTCAAGACTGATGGGGTGGAGTTGCGGGTGCTGGTGACGGGAAGGACGCAGCGGTGGATGCTCCTGCCCCTCACAGGGCAGCAGAGTTGGCCCAGAGAAGAGGTTAGCGGTGGGGGCTAAGGGTCAGGGCAAGGGCAGGTTGGAAGTTTCGAGAATCGGGCCTTGCCAGGCTTTGTGAGACCTCTCTGAAGGGGCTGTGGGGGTAAAATGGAGACAATGCCCAGGTGGAGGTTATCCTAAGGAGGGGCATCTCTCAGATTCAGGAGTTGCAGGAGGAAGCAGGAGGTGAGAAAGAGCATGTCAGGAGGGAGTGGTGTGCTGGAGAGAGCACTGGACAGGGACCCACAAGTCCTGGGTTTTTAAATCCCAGTTCTGGCTACTAATGTGGGATTGGTTGGATGCCCTTTAATCCTTTGGGGCCTCAGTTTCCTCATCTGTAAAATGGGCACACTACTGGTCTCAAAGAGTTGCCATACAGACCCAGCAACCTAAAGTGGGTGAACATCTTTATGAATTATCAAGCCCCGTACAAGTGGGCAGCAATGGAAGGAAGAGCAGACAGGGAAGGATGGAGATGGAGCGGCTGCTGGGGGGGGGGGGGGCGGTGACGGGTTTTTCTTTTTTTTTTTTTATTATTGAAGTTTGATTTGCCAACATATAGTGTAACACCCAGTGCTCATCCCGCCAAGTGGGTGACGGGCTTTCCAGCCCTGGGAAGGCACTCCGTCTCCAAAGACTGGCTGCTCACCTGAAAAATTTCTCCTACAGTTGTATTTCTCAGGGTGAACAAGTTTTATCCCTTTTCTGGGAACCTTTTTTTGATTGAGGGAAAGAGGAATGAGACCCTGGCCTCTCTGGGCCACCGAGACAGGAAAACTGGGAGAGGACTCCACAGGAGAAAGATCGCAACGAGGACGGCTCTGGGACCTCCCAACTGACGTGGCCCCCATCTCTCCCCAGGCCCCCACCTCCTTCCTCCTCGCCTGCCTCCCAGTGCCCAAACCATCACCCTGGCCCCTGCGCCCAGGAAGGGTGGGGCTGCCAAGCTCCTGGCCTTTGACCTCATTATTTTGTCCTTACGGGCTCCAGATATGTGAGCAGAGGGCAGGCAAAACTGACACCCGGTGTCCTATGCACAGGAACCCTCACAGATGCTGTCACACACATTACCACACACACACCACTGAGCACCTACCTGCTTATATACTGAGACGCGAGAGTCTCTCCCCCCTCCCCACGGACACAGGCTGTCTGGGGCTCACTCACATGCTGAGACACTGCCCCCAACACACACACATGCACACACACACACACAGACTCCTTGACTGGCATATCCTCAACTCACACTGTCACACACATGCACACAGAAGAACAGTCACACACTGTCATAAGCACGCTGTCCCTTGCCCACATACGGGCAGACACCCATTTACACAACAATCTCTCTCTCTCTCTCTCTCTCACACACACACACACACACACACACAGACCTTCTCATGGACACAGTATCACACATGGGGTTGCAAACACATGCACACTGTCAGACACACAATTCCATGCTGAGATGTTTCACACACAGTGACTCGGACGGCAGCAGACTGCCACACACAGGATCACATACAAATAGGCAGAGAGGGGCTCATGAAACCCACAGCCTCCTCCCCTTGCTCTCTCTCTTTCCGTGTTTCTGTTTCTGTGCTCTATCTCTGTGTCTATCTCACACACACACTCAAACACACACACACACACACACACACACACACACACACACTCAGAGGAATCTGCCTAGGGCCAGGCTGCAGCTAAGGAAGGGCCTGTGTTTCCTCAGAGCAAAGAATCGGAGGGCAGGATGTGGTTTCTTGGTGGCTCCTGGCCCGGCCCCTACCTGGGATCCGTGTCCGGGAGGGAGCCCAGCTCAGAACAAAGTCCATGATGACCGCCGTGCACCCCGGACTCCCTCCACCCTCCACTAGAGTGCAGAGGATCAGGCTTCCGACAGCCCCTCTCCACACCTTACTCTGCCCTGAAGAAAGTTTCCAGATTCCGGAGGACAAACGAGTCAGTTCCCCCACATGCCATTTCAGGAGTCCGGTGTCTCAATCTTTTTCATAACTTTCTGGGCCAGAGCTTGTGACTCCTGCTTACAGACGAGGATACCAAGGTTCGGGATGGTTGTTGTCCTACCCAAGATCACCAGCTAATAGCAGGCCGGAGATCTGAACCCAGGTTTGGCTGGTTCTAATTTGGGGTATCAAAGGTTTGCCTGTCTCCTCCTAGACCAGTTCCCTCACAGGGGTCCCGAGGAGGTAAGGAGTGGGGGCAGGGGGTGGTCCTTTCAGCAACAGTGAAGGAGTGTCCTAGGCCCCCTTCTTTAGAGGTCAATTTGGCCATCCCCCTGCCTGTGAGGAAGCGGCTGCCAGCCCAGCCAGACCTGACAGTGGGCAGCTCACTCTGGGTCCTTCCCACCTGGAAGCAGGTGTTAGACAGCCACCCAACTTCTCACCCCGTTCTCTGTTCCTGAATGACAGGGTCATCCTGTCCAGGAACTCTCCTTTTCTGAGCTTTTGTCCCCTGTCGGTGACATGGAGGGAGTAACTCTAGTCTTGCTGATCTCATGAACAGGAACCCATTTTTAAAGTCTTCTATGTGGGCACAGGGTTGTGTCACAAGGACTGCAGTGTCACCTCAGCCCCTTTGCTCAGATCTCTGTGGTGGCCTGGGATGCTCAATTCCCCCAAGGAGAGCATCCCCTGAAAGCTCCACCCTCTCACCTGGCTCATCTGCCCTTCTCTGCCCTCCCAGGCCTGCTAGGGCACCAGGATCGTCAGCTTTTGCACTGGCCCAGGGCTGAGGGGTGAAGGGATCAGAAGTAAGGGCAGGTTCAAGGAGCCAGATTCCTCCGGGAAAAGGGACTTTGGGGGACAAGACAAGCAGCCTCCAGAACCTCTCCTCTTCCCTTAATCCATACCAGGTCTGCAAACGGGGCCTGGAGCAGCATGGGAGCCAGCAGCAGGGCCTTCCTCCCCGGTCCTGGCCCGGAGGCAGTAAAGGTGAGCCCGAGAGGTGGTCATGCTAACGCCCTGCAGTCCTGGCTCCTGAAAGATGCCAAGTACACCAGGGAAGTCAAGACCTGGCTGAGGGACTGGGGAAGGTGCCGGGGAAGTGGGAGTGTCTCCTGTGGCTAGGGTCGGTATCTTAGCTGGGGGACAGAAACAGGGAGGGAAGGAGTCCGGAAAAGAATATGGGGAAGGGGGGGCACCCCCGCTGAAAAATGGGCCGGCACATCTGTCCATATCTGGATTCTCAATCAGGCTGGTGTCAGCCTTCGGCTAGGCAATGGCCCCTCATCCAGCCCCCTCATCTGTGCTGGGACACATTCTAAGGCCTGTCCGGGTCCGCTCCCCAAGCTCGCAGTTCTTTAGGTCTGGGGTAGGGACGGGAGGAAGAGATGGTTTCCTTGACACCGGCCAGGCCACCCAAGCCTCCTCTCCTGCTCTAGCATCTCACCACGTCCTCGGACAACTCCCCGGGCAGCGGCAGGCGGGCTACAGCCCCGGGCCAGGGTGGCGGCGCCGGGCAGGGCGGGCGGGCGGGGCGGGAGGGCTGCGCGGAGGGGCTGCGGGGGTCCTGCCGTGGTCCGCGGCCACAGGCATCCAGGGCGCACCGGGCGTCTCGGAGCGTCCCAGTGAGCCTTGTGCTCTACGTGGTCCACCAGGTGAGGCAGAAGGGGGGTCGGACCGGTGTGTGGAGGGGGCCTGGCTGCTTCCCGGGGATCGGGGGCCTCGATCGGGTTTGCCGCAGGGGCCGGGGGGAGGGGGCACGCGAGTCCCGTCTGGGAGGTCAGGAAGGAGGACAACAAGCTGCCACCGCAGGGTCCCCGGGCTATGAGGCAAAGGCTGTGCTGGGGGCGGGGGGTGCAGGGGGTGCCCGCACCCGGCCCTCTCCGTCCTCCGGGGCCTCCTCGGGGTCTCGGGCGGGCGGGCAGGGCGCGGGGGCGCCGTGGGGGGGGCGAGCCGGGCGCCCCGGGCCGCGGGCACGAGGCGGCGGGGAGCGGGAGTTGGGAAAGTGGCCCGGGGCGGCGGCGGGGGGCGGGCGGGGGCGGGGGGCGCCTGCGGGGCCGGGACCTTGCGCCGCCGCCCCAGCCCCCGCTCCGGGCGCCCCACTCCCGCCCGCCCCGCCCCGCCCCGCCCGGGCCGCGGAGTTTCGCCCAAGTCCCGGCCCCCGCCCCCCGCCCCCCGCCTCCCCGGGGCGGCGGGTCGGGTCTCACCTGGGGCCGGGGGCCGGCCGTGCGCAGCGCCCCGAGCAGCAGCAGCAGCGCCAGGCACAGCGGGCTGGGGGCGCGGGCCATGGCGGGCGCTCAGGGCCGGGCCATCGCCGCCACCTGCGGAACCGCGCGCCGCGACTGATCCCGGGCGGCGGGCGGCGGGCGGCGGGGGAGGAGCCGGCGCGGGGCCGCCCCGCCCGCGGGAGGGGCCGGCGGGGTCCCGCGCAGTGGGGTCGCCCCGCTCCAAGTCCTCGGCTCCTCCCGGGCTCGCCGCCGAAGGCCGTGGCGGGGGAGCTGGCGGGGCCGGGGGGCGGGGCCCTGGGGCCCGAGGATCGGCGGAGCCGGGGGCGTCGAGGGCGGCGCGGCGCGGGGTCCCCGGGCTCCCGGCGGCGGGCGTCTCTGCCTGCGCCTCCCGCATCCCCGTGCCCCGCCGTGCGGGGGCTCCGGACGTTGCCCGCCTCGGTACCCGCCGCCCGCCCCAAACACAGCGCGGGCGGGGCTGGGGGCCGGGGGTGCACAGGCGACCCTCGGTCCCTTCTCAGGGCCAGGCTGCGGCGGACGGCGCCGGAATGCGCGGACTTTCCTTCCCCGGTGCCCTTAAGGAATAGAGGTGGGAAGAGGGGATTACCCCAGCCTCAGAAGAACTTTGATGTCCCTGTTGGGAAGGGGGCGGCGGCAGCACGCAGTCTGGACCCTCCATCGGGCAGGTCTGGATCCTTCCAAAGGGAAAGAGGGTCTGTGAGATTAACTGCTCTCCCGGAGAGAACAAAACTTCTCAAAGCCCTGAGGGAAGTTGGAAGGACTGGAGGGTGGGGGATGGCGGGGGGGGGGGGGGGGGGTTGTGGGGGAGGGGAGGGAGGTGGGAGGAGCCAGCCAGTGCGAGGAGGCAGGGGCTCCCGTCCAGCATCCAGCAGGAGGGATCCCCCTCTCCAGGAAGCTCTACCTCCACTACCTGGGACTCTGGTGTTCCCTCCCTTGCGCAGAAGGCGGTGTGCAGTTACCTTTCATGTGCCACTTAGGCTTATTAGCTTGTTCAGCTGCCTCTGACAGAAAACCCCACATAACAATGGGGTAACCAAGGGCTCTCCTATAAAACAAGATCAGAGATTCAGCTTCTGGCTGGAGCAGTGACTCCCTGACCATTAGGGTTTCCCTTGTTCTTCTAGCCTCCACCATTCTTACGGCCCAGGCCTTCCACCAAATGATCCAAGGATACGGCCCCAGCCGCCACTGTGATATCCAAATTCCAGCCAGCAGGAAGGAGGAAAGGGAAGGGGAGGAGTGCGCCTCCATGGGTTAAGGACACATCCTCAAAGTGGCAGCGATCCACACCCATTGATCGGAGCTTTGAATGCATGGGCACTCCTCGCTGTAAAGAAGGCTGGGGAAAGTTCCCTTTGTCCCAGTTACTGGCAAGGTTCAATATTGGGGTTTATATTACTCTAGGAGAAGACAAAATCCGGTATAGATATATAGATGGTATGGATAATCGATTCCAATACGGAGAAACAACTTGCAGGCTCTGCTGTACCAGGGGTGGGGGCTGGGGAGGACGCTAGGGAAGGTATTCAGACAGAGCTGGGCGTTTGCCATGAATTAATCAGCCTCCAAATTACAGTTATTTGCTAATTGCCTATTGAATACTTTGCTATGTGCCAGACACTGAACCAGGTCCCAGGGAGAAGGTGGCAATGCTGCCTCTACCCTCAGGAAGATTCTGTCCTGGGCATGAGAAGACATTAAACAAATAATTATTGGAGCCATTTCTATGACAATTACAATCGTGATCAACCCTGCTGTGATAAGCAAATGCTACTGAAGTCCCCTCCTCAGCCCTGAAAAGACCGCTTCCATCCTGCCAGCGGGCTTTCTCTGACCAGGAGATCTTTGTGTCCGGCCAGGGCAGGCTAGGCACCCGTAGGAGCAGCTCTCAAGCATGGCTGGACAGACGTGGATGGACAACTCCCCCAGCTCCTGCCCCTGGGATGGGACACCTCAGAGGTGTGTGCAAGGCTCTCAGAGTTCCCAGCATGAAGGAGCCCCAGCCTCCTGCAGCTTCCTTCCTTGGCCTGTCCTGCCTTCCAGCAGCAGGGGACTAGTGCTGCCTGCAGGCACCTCCCAATACCTGGCCTGAAATCTTCACCCGAGTCTGGGTTGGGCATAGGAGAGTATCCAGGGACAGAGGTGACCTTCTGGGCCCAGAGGCATTTGGGTGGCAGGTTACTGAACCTCTCCCAGGGGCCCAAAGCCTCTGATTTTTTCCTGATGGTACCTCTCATCTCAGGACGCCGTACCCTGGGTTATAATTGCCTCCTTCTCACCTGACTGGAGATCCGAGAGCCAGCAGAGTGAATGCTCAGTGTTCACAAACCCTTCCTGGTTCTGTCTCTGGGGGTGATGAATGATACTGGGCGCCATGCCCTGGTTCTTCTGTGGAAGCGGCCTGCAGCTGCTGGGAGCTTGTATGTTGGACATTGGGAAGATCTGTCTACTCATCTTGTAAGTAAGTGTCTGGGTGGATCCAAGGTCTGATTCCTTTCATTCATTCACTTATTCTTTTTTTTTTTTTTTTAACAATTTAACATCTTTCCCTCCCTTCTTATCCCATCTCCAGAGGATTAGCTTTCTCAGACCCTTATATGACCTCATCCCTGAGCCCATGCATTAGTCCCTGATCACCTAGGACCAGGTCCTCAAAACTCTAAGCATCTAAGAAGCCTCCTTGGGACTGCCTCCGGCTTACTTCCCAACTGGACCTCTTGCAAGTGCCTCTCTGCCTTTCACACTAGGTCCCCTCTATCTAGGCCCCCTCACTTACCTCGCCTGGCTGGGCTCCTACTCATGCTTCAGGGCCTAGCTCAGATAGCCTCATCTCTAAGAAACATCTCTTCAGCCCTGCCGGTCACTGCCCCTTCAAGACCGCATGGGTCTCTAGGCAGCAGCAAGGGCTCTGGAAGGCTCCCCTAAACTTAGTTCTCCTCCAGGATTTCCCAACTTCTGCCCACCCTCAGAGCCTCAGTGAAGGGGTCACCCCCACCTGGAAGCTTTCCATAATTCCCCGCACCCAATTCCTCAGGGCCCCCTTCCCTCGTGCTTATGGCCATCTGGGTACTTTGGAACCCTCTTGAATGTTTGCTGGTTAATATCTCAATTTTCTCATGGACTCTGAGTGCCTTGAGGGCAGGGGCCTTGTTTTACTCCTCTTTATAGCCCACAGCACCCAGCACAGTGTTTGGCACCTACTAGATACTCGGTGACTCTTCTTTAAAATAAGAAATGGAATGAATGGAAGCACTTACTGTGTTCTATCACTGTCCTTATTACTTTCCCTCGTTGGACTGTGGGTTCCTTAAGGGAAGGGATCTCTCCTCGTTCATCTCTGGATATCCAGCATTAGCACAAGTCCTGGCACATAGTAGGTGCCCAGTAATGTTTGATGCAATAGAAATGTGTCAGTCTAAGTGTCCAGTGAAGTGACTGGCACATGGTAGGTGCTCAAAAAGTTATCAGAAGAGAGATGGGCTGGCAGAGAAGAGAGATTATGTCCTGGGGGAGTACAGTACCCCCTCTCCCCACAATGTTATCAGGGCCATTTGCTCAGGCCCTGCTATGGTCTGAACGTTTGTGTCCTCCCCACAAATTCATAGGTTGAAATCCTAACCCCCAAGGGGGTGATTGTGGAGGTGGGGCCTTTGGGAGGTGATTACGTCATGATAGCAGAGCCCTCTCTCATGGTGACATCGATACCCTTATTAAAGAGACCTCAGAGAAGTCTCTCCCCCTGGCTACCCTTCGAGGACACAGAAAGAAAGTGGCCATCAATGAACCAGGAAGCAGGCCCTCGCTGCACACCAAATCTCCAGTGCCATGATCTTGGACTTCCCAGCATTCAGAACTGCGATAAGTAAAGGCTTGTTGTTTATAAGCACCAAGTCTATGATATTTTGTTATAGCAGCCCCAATAGACTAAGGCTCCCTAGAACAGAGGGCAGGATGAGCTACCTAAGAACAGGGATTCGAACAAGTAGACTAGTTGGCCAAACTAACAATACCCATGAACAAAAACAACAGCCACGTCCTGCTGGATGCTTAGTGCCCTGATTTCCTCAAGTATTATGAGCAAGTATTGTTACACCCATTTTATGGACAAGGAGACTGAGGCCCAGGGATGAAAAATAAGTTGCTCATAGAGTAGTGCTGGCATTCATCCCCAGGGCCAGCTGTCCCCCAGGTGGGGCAGCAGTTCCCGACAAGCAGCTAGAGCAACAGAGAGGGTGCAAGCTCTGGCTCCGCCAGCCTGGCCTGCTTGGGAGCACCCCTGTGGCTCCTGCCTCTGTGACCCCAAGCTCTGGGTCCTGCTCCTTCCTCCCATGCCCAAAGCTTCTCCTGTGGCCCTAAAGGAAGGGGCCCCCTCAGCTTTTACTAACAACTTGGTTTTCAGATTCCCTTTTGGAATGGGAATGGGAGCAACTGATGTGTGCCCCTGAGGAAAAGATGCTGCAAGGCTCTTCTCTATGGGAACAGACCTGAGAGCAGGGCACCCTGTCCTTGGCTGAAGAAAAGCCTCCTTTTAGGAGGAAGACCTGCCAGTGGGGGAGGGTGGAGAGGAAGGGAGCAGGCTAGAGAACAACTGCTAAAAGATAGGTGTCTCTTGCCCATATAGATTAGTTCCTTTCTGAGCACCAAGTTCCTAAGAAATGTGCTTATTTTCCAAAGTTCAAGACTGCCCCTCTTCTGGGGGTCCAGATGAGGAAAGAGCCAATGTCTTATTTTTTTCCAAGATTTTTAATTTATTTATTCATGAGAGACAGAGAGAGAGGCAGAGACATAGGTAGAGGGAGAAGCAGGCTCCCGCAGGGAGCCCAACGTGGGACTCGATCCCAGGAACCCGAGATCACAACCTGAGCCAAAGGCAGATGCTCAACCACTGACCCACCCGGGCATCCCAGGGCCAGTGTCTTTTAGCCTAATATAAACACACACCTCCACACCGACCTTACAGCCTGTCAGTCTTGGGTTCAAATCTAGTTCAGTCACTCACTGAACACATCCCTGAGCCTTGGTCTCACAATCTGTAAAAGGAGGATAATAATAAAGACCATTTCCTGAGCCCTTGAGCCGGGCACTGACTGCTCACTACTGCCCTCAGCGTTGCCAGTGGAGTCTGAAGATCCGCTGGCCGCAGGGAGAAAGCAGAGACCTTAGGAGTGGGCCCAGGAATCCTCCTTCTGCAGGACCCAGGAGACTCCGGCTGTGCGCCGCAACAGAGGCAAGAGGGGTGAAGGAGTGTGCCACAGAGGGTGCCCCTGCCAGCAAGGGCTCCATGCCTCCGCCTCCTGCTCTTCTGCCCCTGTTCCAGTGCAGGGAGCACCCTGGGTTGTGAAGTGGGATCATCTTTATCCCCATTTTGCCCATACAGACCCTGAAGCACAAAGCAGAGGGGTAACTGGCCCGAGATGGCTCAAGATAGCCTGGATGTGACCCACCCAGACCTCAAGGCCTGACTGCCCAACCCACACTCACCATTCTGCAGAATTGTTGGACGATCAGAAACAGCACTGACCCAGAGCCTGGCATAAACAAGTGCTCCGTAAATGGCAGCATTAACACCACTCTTATTCCCCATGGCCCTCTATCTCCCCGGCTGTCGCACCAGCCTTGCCAGGTCTCAACAAGGCAGTAGGTACAGCTGCTAATGTCCAGTGTCTCCAGCTGAGGACATCCCTTCCTGGTCCAAACGGCTCCAGCCCTAATCCCCCAGGCCTGGGGAAGAGAGGAGCCTGGCTGAAACAAAGGGGCCCTTCCCTCCATACCCTTCCACTCTTGCTAACCGCCAACCCTCCACACTCACCCATCCAGCCGAGTTTCCCAGCTGCTGGCTCTGTCCAGCTCTGGGGAGTCAGCTGGGGAGGATTTACAGCCTCTTGAGCTGCAGCGATTAGTGCTCTCTTGGGTGGATGCAGCTTACTCTTTCCAAGGGGGCAGAGCATTGTTTTCTTAACTGACTCCTCTGTCAAGAGAGAAGTCAGCGAGATCACTCCCTCTTTACAGAGAGGGAAACAGTCCCACAAGAGTCACGGGGTTTGCTTGAGGTCATTTAGACAGGTGCTGGCAGGGTTTGTGCACCTCTGGACCAAGGAATAGAACAAAGTGAGGGCGGACAGCAAAGTTGCTCTTTCTTCTCCAATTGGGAATTCTGGCTAGAGATGACAGGGGCTCCCTCCATCTCCTCTGGGAGGCATTCATGTTGGCGGGGAGAGGTGAGAGAAAACCCAAGGGAGGGAGAAAGTCTTGGAGAGGGGGGCTTAGGAAGAGTGGTAGAACCGGTGAGGGTGGCAGGTGTTGCCCAAAGAGCCTTCTGTTCTCTTCCTTTTGACAACAAGATTACATACCCGAGCTGATTGAATGCTCCCCAGACCTGGGCACACAGTATGTGTTCATTTCCTGGGGCTGCTGTATCATAACGGGCTCACAAACTAGGGGGCCTACTCAATAGAAATGTATTGCAGATCTCAGGGAGGGGTGCTTGAAAAATCCAAAATCAGGGTGTTGGCCAAGGGCCGAGAGGGAGAATCTGTTCCAGGCCTCTCTCCTACCTTCTCTGGTAGTCCTTGGCTTAGAGAAGACATTCTCCCTTTGTTTTCACATTGTCTTCCAACTCTGTCCATGTCTGTCCCCAAATTTCCCTTTCGTGTACAACACCAGTCCACCCCAATGACCTCACTTGAACTTGATTACCTCTGTAATGACCTTCTTTCCAAACATGGTCGCATTCTAAGGTCCTGAGAGTCAAGACTGCAAGATTGCTTGCTTTGGGGGAGGGAGGTGTGATTCAACCCATAACACACCAAGACCACACCCCAGTGTCCCTCGATTAGCTTCTGTTAGTACGGCCAGTGGACTGTGGAGGAAGGTGGTATAGACCACCTCCAGGACTGGTCCATACAACTTCCTGCACGATCCTTCACACCCTTTCCTCCTCTACCTTTCAGCTAGTACACATGATCCAGTGGAGAATTCTAAGGCTCCAGGGGATGGTAGAGCCAGAAGACAGGAGGTTGGGGCCCTACATGACTGTCCGGAGCAATCTCCTGCTGACCTGCATTGTATTGTATTGTGTTAAGCCACTGAGATTAGGGAGTTGTTTGTCTCTGCAGTTAGCTCACCCCGACAACACATGGGTAGCATGTGGCCTGAGTCTGGGGCAGGGCTAGTTAGTCCAAGCAGAGGGCTTGTGAAGGCCCCCTCCACGGCTGCAGTTCAGGACTCCTGGCTCTAGGCACATCTCCTGCTGCTGTTCCCCTCACCATTATCAGTGGGTGGCAGCACTAGGAAGGGGATTCTGGGTCCCTATGGCTGTGGCTCCTGGGGTTAAGAACAGGCCCATTTGTTCTAATCCACCTGTCTCCTCTCTACCCCTCCTCCCTGCCGTTCCCACCTGTCTCTGCCTTTTTCTCTGGAAAGAAGGTGGGAAGCTGGGGAGGGGGTAGTTAGGATAGAGCCCACACTGTCCATTCATAGAATTAAAGCTCTACAGGAAAAGAGGAAACATCAAATTTCACACATTTGGAAATCAAAAAAGAAGTGTCATGCAGGCCTTCTTTACTGTAGCCTTTCAGTGCCTCTGTCACGGTCAAGAAACCCACTGTGACCAACATGAGAAATGAAACCAACATCAGCCTGAGTCTAAAATAAGAGGTGTCCTCAGACTAACGGCCCACCAGCAAACAGCCTCCTTCTTTGAAATTCTCACCAGCTATTCCCTTTGTGGCATCCTTCAGACCAGCCCATCACAGGCTTAAGGAGGAAATGCTCTGCATGGGGACTTGGAGTTGGGGTCAGGAAGCTGTTCCTGTTCATCAGGAGCCAGGATCCCCTCCAGTGCTGAGTCAAGGTCACTGTAAAGCCTCATTGTGGAAATACAAGTACACAGGGCAAGTGGGACCCCTGGTAGCAACCCGACTCGTCCTGAAGCCTTCTGGATCTCACTCTCACTGACACACTCAGGCTTGACAAAACCATCTCCCTTGGTTCTGCATAAAAGGAATGTGATAATCCATTTATTCCTTTCTCCTAAACAAAAGAAAACAAACACACACAAAAATCCGACTCCTCCTAGCCACCTGCACCTCCGTGCCTTGACTCTCTGAATGTAGACTCAGTGGTCATTGCCAGCCGCCTTTGACCTCACAGGTCACACCCGAGATTCAGTTTGAGGCATCAGCAGCCATCTGGGACTGATCCTGCTGCAGATGTCTCCTAGACCTCCACAGTCTAGAAGTCGCTGCTCCCATCTCTGGTCAAGTCCTGGCTAACTTGTGACATGATAATGCTTCAGAATTCCAGAGTGGTGGATGGTTACGGAAGTTCAGAGTCTCCCCCTGTTATCATGGTCTGACCCCTAGACCTGGCCTCTAATGGACCTGCGGCTTTTCACGGCAATTGACATTTTCCAAGGACCCAATCCTTACCCTCTCAAGGCCAACTCAAGAGTCATTTCCTTCTCTGTTCTGAAAGTCCTCATCCCCAACGCACTCAATGATGCTCTGGTTTCTGGCTTATTTGTCAAACGGGATGGCAAACAAAGCTGATGGGTCTACCCAGCACCTAATGACTCAGATGTCTGATCCTCCCTCATCCAGGTGCTCTCTGGGGCAGCTCCTTGGGGAGAGGGCTCCCAGAATTAACTGCAAGCATGGCAGTTTGGCCAGATGAAAGCACACAAACACTCCTCTGAGACAAAAGCTGATGATACCAGCACTGTGGTTGGGGGTATGTGGTGGGGGTTGGGAGGAAGTGCCCTGAAACCCTGAAATGGGAAACCATGGAGGCCTTGGCAGCGGTGAGTATGGCTGGAGTCTCAGCTGGGCTGAGACTCTGGAACTTATGGAGGCAAATGGAGGACAAGAAGTGGGTCCCCAATATTAAGCCAGGTCCAAGACATGAAAATCAAGTCCCTAGAGGTCTAAGTCTTCTCTGCCCATCAAAGAGGTTGAGATCACTGACTTTTTTCTCAGGATACCCTTCAATAAAGATGAAGTAATAAAGATCATGTGCACAGCAAAAGTGGACCTAGGCTGGCCAGCAGACCGGGCCCAAGGTATTAACTGTCATCATTAGGGCTATAGAAGTCATTGTCAGTCTGAATGACAAGTGGCCCAGGGAGGTACTTGCTGCCATCCTCAGGGCCTTCTTCCTGGCCACACCCTCCATCATCCTGGTCCAGTGGGACTACGTGGCCAGCAAGCCCCACATGGTGACACAACACTGAAGCTCTACGCTAATGGGCCTCATCCCCGTCCCCCCGGCATTGTCTCAGCCCCCATGCCGGGAAGCTGCTACTGATGGTGGGCCTTTGCCACCTCTGCCAGCTTTGCCAAGGCCACTCCAATGGCACATTCAAGACCCACAGCTCTCACCTCTGGGAAGAGACTGTTTCCCAAGTCTCTCTGTCAGGAATTCACTGAGCCACCCCAGGGTATCTGGCAGCGGTCACCACGTGGTGCTTTTTTACAGGAAAAATCAGCAAACTGAACCTAAAAGCAAACCGACCCACAAAAGTTCCCCAAACGTGGAGAATGGGCAGATTCTAAGGAGTACGTTCTCCCGTAAGCTCCCTACCACAGCCTGGTTTAGGGGAAAGACTCTGGTCAGGGTGTGGGAAGACCTGGGCTCTCACTTTGATTCTTCTGCTGTTTTCCTTTGTTCCCTAAAGCAGATCACCTCCACCTTCCAAGTCTCCTCATCTATGTAACTATCCCTGCCTGCCTGCTTACAGGACTGTGGTGAAAATCCAATGAGATAATGCATTAGAAAGAGCTGCTTATTTTTGTTTGTTTGTTTTTAAATTGCAGAGCACCACCTAGGTATGAGGAACCATGAAGGTCATACCCACAACGTTCTTGACCCTGCATGGTTACATGTCTGCAGATTTTCCTCCCAGCCCCCCACCCCCGATGTGTCCTGTGCTGCAGCCAACACATATTTGTTTTCATGGTTCAAACTCAGCCTGCCTTTACCATATTGGGCCTTTGCTCCTGCGGTGCTTCCTCCTAGGATGCCCCTATCTCCTTTTGCCAAATCCCATCCATCCTCCACAGCTCAGCCTGAAGTTTACTTCCTCCAAGGACCTTGCTTTATCCTCCCGGAGCAAAGTCAAAGGTGTCCACAGCACTGTCATGCCACTTCATGTTTAGTACAACAACCGCTCTCTGACTTACATTGTGGCTGCTCATGTGCAGTCTGCGTTCTCAGCTCTACCTCGTGCTTGATGGCAGGGTCGCTCTTGCACCCAACCTGGGGGTTGGCATGGGGCCTGTGCACAGAAGGTGCTCAGCATCTCACGTTGAGTTGGAATAAATCAGAAAGGACCTCAAGAGGTAATCAATGACTTTGAGGCCTAGAGGCAGATGAGTGGCCAGGCTCCAGGGAGTAGGTCTATAAACATCTTCTGGCAGAAAAGCCCAACTTCAAAGCCTAGCAATTTTAGATTATATTTGCATTGGAGGCTTTTAAAGTAACAAAACTTTAGATTTATGTCTTTGTGAACAGATGTGGAAGGGAAAATCAATTCCTCATAGAATTGGCTTATTTGTTTTTATCGCAGCACTAAATATTATGCATCAAATGACATTTTAATATATAAATTGACCCAGAGACATACACACTCACACACACACACACACACACACACCCATTGGCGAGGATGGAGTAAGCAGGTACCTGGGCTTCTCATGGCTGGACATGGCAGGTGTTTGCACGTTACGTGTCAGTTAAGTCGAGTTTACCACAAAGATGCTGGATTAGGGACACCTGGGTGGCTCAGTGGTTGAGTGTCTGCCTTCCCTCAGGGCGTGATCCTGGAGACCTGGGATTAAGTCCCGCATCGGGCTCCCTCATGGAGCCTGCTTCTCCCTCTGCCTATGTCTCTGCCTTTCTCTGTGTGTCTCTCATGAATAAATACAATCTTTTTTTTTTTTTTTTTTTTTTTTTACAGATGCTGTATTAGACAACTGTAATTGAGACAACTCTGAAAGAGCCCAGACTTTTCCCCAGAAGAGGGGAAATGTGCACATACTTCACTTGGGAGGGTTGGGGGTGGGGGGAACACATGATATGGAAGGCTGAGGCCATCTTGTCACTGGCTCCGGAGACTTTCCAGGGATGTTAAAGGGGATATCAGGAGAAAAGCTTGGCAGCCCCCTGGCCGCTTCCCCCCTATGCCCTCCTCCAACATGAGAGAAACGCCACAGACCGGCCTTGAGTGTGGTGCCCTCTGGGGCTGCCAGGCTGCCCCGTATGATCACCTGCTCATCCTAGTGTGGCTCCTGGAGTGAAGCATGTGAGCAAATGAAGCCTGAGCATGACCTTCCTCCAGCGGGCATCAGCCTGGAGGGCAGAGTGGGCAGGTAGTTGTAAGAAGGCAAGAGGAGGACCAGACAAAGAAATTCATTTGCTTAGCCTATCCCCTGGGCCAGCTGTCTCAAAGTCCAGGGTTCCCAGGCGCAAGAGTCTGGGATGCACCAGGGAACACCACCACAGCTGGCTGCTGGCAGCCAAGGACTGGCTTGGGCTTCTGGAGAAAGCTGACCAGACAGAAAGATCAAGTATATTCTCAAAAAAAATTTCCATAAACATGGAAAAAAACTAAAAGTAACTGCTTTCCCCAGGAGAGGGGATGACACATAATAGACCAAGCTTCTGACGTGGTCTAGCTAAACACCAAACAGTTGGTTCTTAGCTCTGGAGGGAGGGAGGGAGGGAGAGAGAGAGAGAGATAGAGAGGAAACAGTATTTTCTATTTGTCTGGCAACCTCTCATACAGGTTCTTATCATGATAGAGACTGGAGGTCTTTTGAGAGGACAATAGAAGAGGAACAATAGAAAGGAGAAGGATTTGCATAATCAGGAAGGAATACATGGAATCTGCAAATGACAGATGGGCATCCTTATCCCCTCAAACACAGGTTGAAGTCCCCAATCACATGTTTGAGGAAGCTGGGGCTCCAGTGACAGAAATACCCATGAATGTGTCAGTCAGGTGACTGGAAAAGAGCCCCCACATTCATAAATACCATCTTGAAGCAGCTGTGAAGGTGCCAGGAAATTCGAGGCTCAAGCTTCAAATATCTGCACCAGGTCAAATGAGGATTTGCCTGGAAATTGAGAGGAGGTGCTTTAATTCATCAGCCACAGCTGAGTAAGGATGAGCAGAGAGGCAGCTTCTGGCAGGAAAGGCAGGGAGCTGCCAACGCCACACATGTGTGAAGCGAACAGGAATTTCCCTGCTCCCTGAGGACACCTGTTCAATTAAAACTGTTTGTAAAGAAATAACTGTAACGCTGTCACCCTGCCACCTCCCACGTTCCCAAGGAGGGCGATTTTGCAAGTCCCCCAGGATGGAAGCAACTGGGAGCCCCTCCCTCCCTGGTTCCTTCTGGGGAGATGGAACAGTTAAGGGAACCTACTATAAACCAGCAGCTTCCCAGGAATGGGTATCAATTCAGGGTAGACAAAGAACATTTTCATTTCTTGAGCAGTCCTCCCAAGTATTTATATTCATCTTGGAAGATTGTATGTAAATCTAGGCTGGTTCATTTTTTGAAGAACCAGATGCTGGAAGAGAAAAGCTGTATGCATTGACCACTTTTCTCTCCCACGTGGTCAAGTTACAAAAGTTATTTTTTTCCTAAAGGCAAAGACAGCTCCTCCTTTAAAACTTCTCAGGGAATTTATGGCTCTGAGCAAAAAGAGCAGTTAAGAATCAATGCTTTTGGATTTTGGCTGTCTTTGTGTTTGGGAGTCTTTTAAAAAATCCACCTGGTCACTCCCCTCAATCTGGGGGCTCCCTCAGGCAGGGACCCCCTCTTTCCCAGTGTCTGGGAAGGGATAGGAATCCCATGCCTCCCTCAAGCTCTTTTTCACCACTTCAGCCGGTCTGGAAAGCTCTCTGCATTTCAGGGGTATAGCTTCAGTGTGCAGAGGTCAGAAATACTCTCTGAAGTTGCTGGGGGTCCTCCGAGGAGACCATAAGAAGGAAGCAAGGGAAAACAGGCTCATGATATGTTTGTTTGTTTGTTTGTTTGTTTATTATTTATTTATGATCTTATTTATTTATCCATGAGAGACACACAGAGAGAGAGGCAGAGACACAGGCAGAGGGAGTAGTAGGCTCCGTGCAGGGAGCCCGATACGGGACTTGATCCTGGCACCCCAGGATCACGCCCTGGGCCAAAGGCAGATGCGCTCAACCGCTGAGCCACCCAGGTGTCCCCATGGTATGTTTTCAAATCAAAGGAGGTAGAGAAAGAGAACAAGAGGAGACACGCTGGATGCACTGTCCAGAGGTCTCCCTCAGGTCCCAGGCTCCCCAGCTGCCCAGAGTGTTGCTGCAATTGGCTTACACCTGCCAGGCCTCTTGGCCCCCTCTCCCTGTGGGGGGCCTGCTGCCCTGCTCAGCAGCTCCCAGGGGCTGGGTGACACCTTTGCTGTGACTACATCCAAGCCCAGCTTCTCCCTCTGCCCGGTTCTGCCTCCTTCACCCCTGAACAGATGCTATTCTCAGGCATCCTCCAGCTCAGAGTCTGTTTCCAGAAAACCTGACATAAGACAAGGAGACAGGTAAAATTTTTAGTGTTTTTAAAGGTGGATAATTGTTACCAAATATGGAAAAGGCTCACAAGCCAACGTCTATTCAGCTCTGGGTAACATTTGTTGGATTCAGTATTTATTCAGTTTTTTTCTATTTATTCAGCATGTTTCTGGATTTATGCTCTATGTCCTAACTATTCCTGGAGTGTTGTCATGTGACATCTTTTTATATCTAAAGCAGGATCACTTTTTTAAAACTTTAAACCAAAAAAAAAAAAAAAAAAAAAAAACCACTGGAGATTCTATTAGACACCTAGGACTAAGTCACTGAGTTACTTTAACTGTGAGCAGCTTTTTGGCTTTTTAAATGGAAAGAATCCCCATAGCTCCTTGATTTTTTTTTTTTCATTTAGGATGGTGAATTACTTTTCACACTTTTGCTTGGCTGAATTGTGTTCTTTAGAATATAACATCTTACTCTTTCTTCTTTTGTATGTGGACCAGGAAGCCACCCAGCAGGGGGCCACATCCCAGTCTAGACCTCTTGTCTTCTCATTTGGAGTCCAGAGCAAATTTCTCCAGTTCCTTCCAGTTAATAATACACCTGCTGGTCTAGAATGCTCAAGAATCCAGAAGAACATGCTAAATGAACCTACTAATTCCCTTTGAAATTCTTGAATTTTAAATGTACATTTGTTTGCACACCATATAAACGCTGATATTTGCCTGGTAGCCTCTCCTCTATGCACATTATCCTTTCCATCCAGATAATGAAAGCTGCTCAAATTAACAAGTCACAGAAACACAGATGTACTATTTTTTGTGCACAATTATGAAATTTAGAGGTTTATGCCATTAGTCTCTGGCTTTTAAAAAAAAATCCAATACTGTCTTGCACAGTTCATCAGAGCATGGGCTGGAACCATTAGCCTAGGTTCAAATACCAGCTTTGTCACTTACTAGTTGCGAGAAACAAGGCAGGGTTTTTAGCTCCTCTGTGCCTCAATTTCCTCATCTGTGAAATGGAGCTGATAAGGTCAATACTGACCTCATGGGGTTGGTATGAGGATTACTTATGTGTAAAGTGCATAGACTGGTGCCTGGCACATGGTAACACAATGGTAGGACCTTACCATGAGCAATGGTGAGCACACAGGGCTTGAATCTTTCTTCAGAGAACTTGGCAGTTATTTATAAGCATGTAGCTTAAAAAAAAAACAGCTCTTCAGGCACCTGGGGGCTTATTTGGTAAAACATCTGCTTTCAGCTCAGGTCATGATTTCAGGGTCCTGAGATGGAGTCCTGCATCAGGTTCCCTGCTCAGCCGAGAGTCTGCTTCTCCCTCTCCTCCTTCTCCTCCCCCAACCTCCCCGATCATGCTGTCTGTCTGTCTGTCTCTCTCTTACATAATTAAAACTTTTTTTTAAAAGAAAAAATCCCAGCTCTTTCCCCCAAAATTGCATCAGCAGAAGAACATCCAACTAGACTCTCCAGGCTATAAGCTGCTCTATTAATCCTTCCTGCTTATTACTCATCTCATCAACTTGGGTTTCTGAATCCCCAGATTTTGCTGCCATACCACCTTTCAAAGGACTTGCTTTACTTCCATTTGAATTATTTTCTCTCTACTTCCCTCATTTTATGTTGTTTGGTCTAGAGCAACAGTCTTCTCCCTAACCTTCTCACTTCCATTCCTCCCACAGTCCAGAACCACTAGTGGTCCCATGATCCTGCCGTGGCATTCCCAACATGGTCCTTACCTGACTTTTCCTCCTTCCCCACCATTTACCTACACTTGCCAGTCAAATTGGGTTACTTGCTATCCATTCATTCTTTCATTCAGTCAATACTTAATGGGATACACAATTATGAAATTTAGAGGTTTACTCTGCTTTCCAGAAGCTTGCTATAGTTATTAATTCCTAAGATTAAAATTGCCAAATTCAGCTGCAATCAAGATGCTGCAAAAGGAGCAACAAACACCACCTGATGGAGGAATGAGGGGGATGAGGGGGGGTCATGGAAGTCTTCACAAAGGGTGCAGAAAGGATCAAGTAGTGAAGGGAGAACTTTTCGTCATAGCTTTAATAAAGTAAAACTGAAGTACAATAAACTGCACATGTTTAAAATATATGATTTGGGGGGTGCCTGGTGGCTCAGTGGGTTAAGCATCTGCCCTCTGCTCAGGTCATAATCCCAGGGCCCTGGGACTGAGCCTCACATTGGGCTTCCGCTCAGGGGGGTAGCCTGCTTCTCCCTCTCCCTCTGCTGCTCACCCTGCTTGTGCTCTCTCTTAAATAAATAAAATCTTAAAAATAATAAAGTACACAATTTGGTATGTTTTGACACTTGTGAAACCATCACAACAACCAAGAAAGTGAATACATCTCTCCCCAAAGTTTGCTACTGCCCCTTTGCAACTTCCTTCTCCTCCTCCCCTGACCTCTCCTCCTCACCCTGCCAGGCAATCACTGATTGCTCTCCATCACTACAGATTCATTTGCATTTTCTGGAATTTTACACATACATGCAACCATACATCATGCACTCTTTTTTTCACCTGGATCCTTTTAACTCAGCAAAATTATCTTGAGATTCATCCATGTTATAGTATGTAGCAATACAGTGTTCCTTTTTGTTGCTGAGTAGAATTCTATAGAATGAGTATGCCATAGTTTGTTTATCTATTAAGGCATGGATGGTACATTTGAGTTGTTTCTAGTTGCTAGCATTACAAATAAAGCTCCTAAGAATATTCATGTGTAAGTCTTTGCATGATACTTTTATTTCCTTGGGTCAATATCCAAGAGTGGAGTGCCTGGGTCATATGGTAGCTGATCCAGTCTATACTTGCTGAGGTGTAGGAAGTTTAACTTGTAAGAAACTGTCTAGCTGTTTTCCAAAAATAGTTGTCTCATTTTACATTGCCTCCAGTAGTGTGGGAAGGTTACAGTTGTTCTGCATAAAAGAGGTTTCCTTGATGAGGAAACAACATAAGGACAAAAGTATGTGTGATGCTCGGGGAACATCAAATAGTCCTCATTAAGCAAGTTGAGTGATAGTGGGCCACAGGCAGAGTTTTATTTTAAGCCAGCTCATTGAGGGCTTTGATATTTGGAGTATTCTTTCCAGGTGATAGAAACTCACTGAAAGCTTTTGAGGAGGGGATACGTTGTCTGGCCTCTAGCTCTGGACATTGTCTGTAGCTTCCCGTCTGCATACTATTCTCTCCTCCCTCATGCTATTCCCTTTCTTAGAATACATTCATCTGCTGTCTTGGTACGATTTTGGTACCATCTACGGAAAGACCAAGACCCAACTGAAATGTTCACCTGTCTTCAAGTTTATCCCTCACCCCTGAATTTCTTTAATTATTCTTTTATACATCATGGCCCCAAGTCACATTCACATTGCTGGGTAGTCATTCATCTGAGGTCCCCGAAAAGCATGGGGCTCGTTCATGCAACATCACCCACAAGACCAATTCGTCTTGGAAGATATATCTTCAGACACTTCTTTTTTGGTCTTATTTTTATGCAAAGTCCAAACAAAAATAACATTTTAAATCAACGGAGGTATAAATCTCATTGTTTATTTTGCCACAACCAACATGAGAATATGTGGACTGAATCCAAGAGAAAAAAAAAAATCACCCTGCCTCCCTTCCAGCTTCAGTTGGCTTAACCATCTTGTCCCCAATCCTTTGCTCTTTTTATGCTCACCAGGTCTCCTTCACTCAAGTGTGGCAAATTATGTAATTAGTGAAAGAGCAACAATTTTGCCGAGAAAATGGTTATGTGTTTATGGAAGTTCAATGGCTCAAAATGTCTAATGAAACCATTTAATGGGCCCAGAGAAAGAAAGCAGAACTGGGCCCCAGCCAGCTCTGCAAAACCAGGGATCGCTGAGAAGCACCCCCTGTAAAGAAGACCATTTTGAGGCACTGCTTGGGTAGCGAGTACTCATCCCTGGGGTGGCCTCCACACCCATCACTCTACTCTGTGCTGACACAGAACAAAATAATCAGTGAAAAAGTTCCCAGGAGATGGTCTGTGGCTTTAAACAGTCTGATCCATACCTTTGCTAGATCCACATCTTTCCTGCTTTTCCAATTTTCCATAAGATATTCAAGTCATTAGAGAACACTGAACCTAATTGTTATTCTCTGAAAGCCGGCCATGATATCCAGAGGTTTAGACTATGCAGTTCGCTTTCAATCATTTTAGCAACTGGACAGGAATATGAATAAAATGCACATGTTTTATTTGGGGACCTGCAGTTTGGTGTGCGGTAATATACTTCAATTCCTCTGTGCTCCCCCAAAGCAGCAGGAGCTTCCAAATTCTAGCCTCAGTTCGGGAGGGGACATTCTTTCCAGAGGATGCCATCCTTTTCTTTAGTGTGCCTGTTGACCAAGGAAATACCAAAACACTTTTGGGCTGGGAGCTTGGTTACTTTAGTTTTCAAACTGCCCTGGAAAGTTCTATGGCTTTGACATTGAATCTGTCTCAGAGCATAACAGAGTTCACTACTACAATGTACATTTCATGATGTATTTTCTACTGTTTAAAATTACCCTAGACTACGGGGGATTTTTTTTCTGGGGTCTTCCCTGGACACCTTGCCTGGGCTATTGCTTGGCCCTCTTGTTCGGATACTTGCTGGCATCTCTGATTATAGTGACAGAAGGATGGGAGGGGAACAAGGCAACATGAAATGTTCCCTTTCTTCAGAAGAGACGGGGAATGAAGTTGGTGAATTTAGCTGAGGGTGAGAAAGAGCACTCTAGAGGGGAAGGCCAGTAGGGACACTTCACTATCCTGAAGCTGCATGAACATTCAGTGTAGGACCCCATCTGTTTTGTTAAATTGACAATTTCCTTTAGCAGGAAATAAAGGTTCATACTGGATTTCAGACCAGCTACAGGGTAAGAAATAGCTTCACTTTTTTAAAGACTTTGCTTTTTAAGGCATTCAGCATGTAACCTAATTTCATTTGATGGAGTTTGTTTTTCCTTCTTCATTTGCTGCCTAGAAATGTGCACTTTATTACCTCCTGCAGAGTTGGGGTTGATGAGGGGGGCCAGTAGGAGACGCAGACTCTGAGATCTCTGGGCTTCAAAAGCACTTAAGAAATAAAATAATATTACATATAATTAAAATAAATGACAAGAGCAGCCATCCCTGTGGATTTGCTGTCTCAAATGCGTCACACCACACAGCTGTAACTCCTAAGGGGTAGTACTGACTGAACCCCTCCAGCTTTCATTTCACAAGCATGGAGACGAGGCCAAACCCAAACAAGTAAAGGACAGCACATGAGCACAGACACGGGTAGATTTTATTTCAGGGAAATGTGGTTTTCATTTGAGAGAAAGGCTCACATCTATTAGACCCTTTTTAGAATGCAACAAATTAATACTTTGTTTTAGATTTCTGAAAAATTCAAAAATCTTCCAATGTTCTAACGTGAAGATAGGACTTTATCTAAGCCAATAATTATAATGGAATGTGATTTCCTGGAATAAAATGCATTACTTTAAAATTGTTTTTTAAAATATTGATATGAGGGAAAACAGATACACAAGTGATTGTAGAATATCAACTTTTTAATTTTAAAGGAATCAGCAAGCAATTGCCCGGGAGATAAGACACACATCACCAAGTCTCTCAATAGCACTGGCTGGCTACATGGCTTTAGTGCCCCTCAGCAAGCAGAAATAAATTTACTTGATGTCGCACAAAAGAGCTACTCCTCTCAGGATCCAGTGATCTGGGGACAAAACTGTTCGCAAATACACCACAGTGATGAAGGTCAAGTCAGTACGCCTCGGTTTCTTGTAAATAGGACACACATAGAGCTTGGGGTCCTTGGGCGCGGTGGAATTAATGGCGAAGATGTGCAGGACAGGCAGCTGCGTGAAAAGCACCTTGGGGGTAGATTCTGTGAGTTTCCCATTCCGTCTGTCCCAGCCTGCTCCATCCATATAGAGCCCATAAATATACACACCTTCCTGGAGAGTCAAGCATAAGGTGATAGAATCTTTGAAAAACTGGGTGTTGTGAGATGGACATCCATTACTGTAATAAAGGTCTTTGGTTTAGAAAGAAGACACACACCAGTCTTAAAATGCCACCAAAAGAACAAAACACCCCTGGGCACATTGCACGAGTGAAATACTGAGCCCAATTATCCCCTGTGGCCTATCTTGAAGCCATGAGGGCTGTAGAAATGTTCCCGTTATGTCTTGTTTGAGCGTAGGGGTAGCCTGCTAGGGACAACAGACTTAACCAAATCACTTCTACAAGGAGGTAAGTCTCAGGGTCAGTGTAGGGGCATAACAAAGAATGGGACTTGGATCTGGGAGACACACGGGATCTCAGTCTCTGCCAGCCAAGCCAACCTGCAGCTCTAACCATCTCAGCGGACAGCGAGCAGGAGAGTCAGAGCGCCCCCAGAGGACAGGTGTGGTAGAGCTAGAGCGGGCATCTATTGATAGGGACCAAGTGTGGGGGGTTCAGCAGTAGCTGGCTGTCATCCCCTGTCCCTCTTTTACACAAAGGGACCCTGCCCTTGAGGTCTTCATCATTAAATCGGGGGAAAACACAAATTGAATACCAGCACACATTTGTTAGGGAGGCTGCCTGGTGACCCGCACTGAGACTAAGTGAAAGGCCACCCTGGGCGGGAGTGCTTGGGGGTCTTTGTGGAGGAGATTGCTTTGCAGGGTGGGCTGCTTTGGGGGAAGACAGAAGACAGAAGGTAGGCAGCCAGGAAGGAACAATAGTACAAAGATAGGTAGGATGGGTAGGAAAGCCCAAGCATTTTATTTAGCAGTGGTTATAAAATAAAGTAGGGCTTGACTGTGGAAGAGTCTAGATGCCAAACTGAAGAGTTTGAACTTTACCTTGTAGGCCATGGGGAGCCATAGAACATATTCAGTTAGAAAAGCAAGGCTAAAGGGAATCACAGGGAGACTCTGATAATCATGTAAGCCCATAAGATATATCTATGTAGAAGATGGTGACCATTTTTCCTTTCCAATGAGGAGTAGGGGAGGGGAAGCAAATGTAGATTATAATAAAAGAGAGTGAGATTAATTGCAAAGTGTTTCCTGGAATCCCCTCATATGAGCTAAGGGTATGAGGACCGTATTTTTTTGAACCAAAACCTGCAGTACAGGGTTTGACAATAAAACCATGGGCAATCCCAGAAAATCAGGACATATGATTACCATCATTGCCAGTGGGTGACAATACTACATGAATGACACGATCATTTAGGTATCATCCAACAGGAAACTGTAACCTTTTAGGTTCCTTTTCATTTCAGAACTTTACAAAGTCACAGTTAGAGGTGTAGTGGACTGAATAGTGCTCCCCCACCCCTATTCATGTCCACTTAGAACCTCTGAATGTGACCATGTGGAAATATGGTTTTAGCAGATGTAAATAGTTAAGGTCACATTGGATTAAAGTGCCTTTTAAACCCAATATGGGGGCACCTGGGTAGCTCAGTGGTTGAGCATCTGCTTTTGGCTCAGGTGGTGATCCTGGTGTCCTGGAATCGAGTCCCACATCAGGCTCCTGGTAGGGAGCTTGCTTTTCCCACTGCCTATGTCTCTGCCTCTCTCTGTGTGTCTCTCATGAATAAGTAAATAAAATCTTAAAAACAAAATAAAATAATGACTGGTGTTCTTGTAAGAAGAGGAGGGGACACACAGAGATACATATAGAGAAGAAGGCCATGTGACAATGGAAGCAAAGCCTGGATTGACACAGCTATAAGCCAAGGAACACCAAGGACTGCCTGTAACCATCAGAAGCTAGAGAGAGAGACCTGGAACAGATTCACCCCACCCTGAGCCGTCAGAAAAAAACCAACTCTGCCAATACCTTGATTTCAGACTTCTGGCCTGACCTCTGAAGAAATACATTTCTGTGGTTTGTCGCAACAGCCTTAGGAAATGAGTACCTATCTTGGCGCGAGGAAATGGGGTGCTACTCTAACAAATACCTACAAATGTAGAAGTGACTTTTGAATTGCATGATGGGAATGCACTGGAAGAATTTTGAGGGGGGTGATTGAAATAGCCTAGGGTAGCCTTGAATGGAGACTTCTGGTAGAAGTATGGAGGTTAAGTGTGCTTCTGGTGGGGGTGGCAGACAGAAATGAAGACTGCACTACTGGACACTGGAAGAAAGGCAACTCT
Source organism: Canis lupus familiaris (assembly GCF_011100685.1). Classification (NCBI taxonomy): domain Eukaryota; kingdom Metazoa; phylum Chordata; class Mammalia; order Carnivora; family Canidae; genus Canis; species Canis lupus. The sequence continues at coordinate 8,158,805 of NC_049233.1, read as the reverse complement.
TGCTGTTAGGTGGCAGAAAAGGCCAGAACTTGGAATTCATCTGGCCCCATCCTCTTCCTTGAAAATCGAGGGAATGAAAATCAGAGAAAGGGAAAATGAGCCTAAGATGTCTTGAGGACCTCGGTGGGGTCCTAAATGATTCCAGTTAATTCTCACTATCATCTTTGATGAGGTGAAATTATCACCTTTATTTCACAGATGAGGTAGTTGAGGAAGTTAAAGAACTTCCCCAAGTTGACAGAGCAGGTAACTTCCCAGACAGTGGCTCCCAGGGGCATCTGCTTACCTTGAGGGGCCCCGCTCTTCCCCGCTCTGGGTATCCCCCATCCAGGGTGCCACAGCTAGTGGGGTTGGGGGCGCAGCTGGGACTGGCCCCAGAGCTCAGGACTGCCGGTACTGTTGGTCTCTACTGCCCCCGACACCTGTCTAGTCTGTGAGCAGTCTCCAGCTCCTGCTCACGAGTTACACAAGTGCAACTTGAAATTATAAAGAAATGCTCTCTGGGGAGTTCCAGTGCTTGCCATTAATTTGCACTCTGACAAAATGGAGGAGGCTTTGGCACTGAAGTCTCCTGGTTAGGACCTAGGAAACCCCAGCTACAAAGCCAATGGACTTAACCGAGGCACTCATAGGTCAGTTTTAAGTAGAATTTGAACTTTCAACCCTGGCTTCAGAACTGTCCCTGCTATAGCCCAGCAGTGCCTACCGCAGGGGGTGATGCAATCTCCTCCTTGGTCTGCCGTAGAACTTCATTGTGGATGGTCACAGAGTCTAGGGCCCAGCCTTTGTGGGCGCGGGTCACTTCTTGCCTCATTGCTGTGAGGAAGCCTTAAAAAAAAATTAGATGATTCTGATGGCTTGTTGCAGTCTACTTGAGAAACAATAAGGGGGCAGGGCCAAGTGTTAGTTGTTTACCAATCTCCCAATTTCTGCCCACCCAGGAGGAGTTGAGATTGATCCTCAAGGACACATTTCTTTCTGTGTTTTGTTTCTGTAGGGACCTTCAATGAACTAAGTACTCCTTGCTGGCTGACAGCAGGAAAGTAGCACCCTTTCTGCCTCAGACAAAACCTTGGTTTGAAATTCTCTCCTGGGTTTCAACTATGCAAGTGTCTAAAAATTGTAATCCACGTCTAGATCATAGTCTCTATTTGAAAACACACTATTTAGGAACAGGACTGGAATGGTAAATATTCTGAGATCAGCATTCCAATGAAAACTTGAATCAAACCATTATCAAGCTTCTATTTGCTATCATGCAACAATTTCATTTCGTCTAAGGAAACAAGGCATAATGCCAAAATGGAAAACCCAACTTTTAATTTGATCAAACAAAGCAATCATAGCGGAAAGGAAAGCTATGTGTTTTAATGTGCATAATACAGTTATTTTAAGGCAATACATGGTTTCACATATTGTGGTCTTTCTTTACATTTAATATTTGCAAACCATGCTGTTCAATTCAATAAGAGAAGTCTTGGAGAGTAGCAGTTATGTTAAAAACTCTACCCTAAACTTCAAATGGACTTCAAAACCTTAGGAAGATTTATCTGTGACCTCTATATTATATTTGGCTCCCATGCTAATAGTGAAAATCATGAGGCTCTTTACTCATAATCATGAGTCAATTTTTTGGAGTATGTATGCCCCCGCTACTCCCAGTGAGATCTGAGAACTATTATGCACAAAGCAGCATGTAAGTGAGAATATTTTATTAAGTTTGAGAATAGAGGGAAAAGAAAAAGTTGCATAATAAAGCAGTGTACTGAGTTACTATCCCTTAAAACTGGAAAGAAAGAACAGTCCTCTAGTCTGGCTTAATGAGGGAATCAAGTTCTTCTGGTTCCCAAGTCCCTTCCTGGTTATTAAATTAGATAGCTGGGGAGGCACACATTAATTAATTAATTAATTAATTAATTAATTAATTAATTCTTTGTTAAAACTCTCAGGAGTGGCCACTGTTTACCAGGCACTGCTCTAGATGGGATGACCACAAAGATGAAAAGGGCCATTCATGGATCCTACTTGAGGAGCTCAGTCTAGAAGAAATATGGAGTAAGGCAGGATATATAATACAATGTTGTTATGAGCAGAGGTGTGGACAAAATAAACCACTCAGGAAGACAGCACAAGGAAGGCTGAATCAAGATGATAAAGTTGAAGGTGACTCTTGCAAGATACACAGGAGTTTGCCAGGTGGGACAATTCTAGTTAGAGGAACAGCATGTGCAAAAACAAGGAGGCAAAAGGTGAGGCAATGTTAGCAGATAAGGTTGAAGCAGGAATTTTTAGGGTCAGGGTTTAGACTTGATTTGGTGGCTAGTGGGAAGCCACTGAATATTTAGAGTAGGCAAATGATTTGGTTATATTTGCATCATATAAAGTGTACTCAAAGTGCTCTCTAAAGCAGGATTTGGGTGCTAAAGAAGAGCCTTTGAATTAATCCAAAAGGTCAATCCACCAGAGTAGCTGATTGTAGGGCTTTTCGAGTAGCTGATTGTAGGGCATTTATAGGTGATTCTTATAAAGCTATAGTTTCACAAAACTGAGAGTGCCTGATAGTAAAGGAAGATTTTATGATACCAAAAGCTAACTACAGGGGCCAAGAAATAGTACAAGTTTGCCTGGAAGCAACTACTGGTCAACGTCAATCTGTGGAGTCACTTGAAGTGATCTGATCAGCATGTGATTATGTTGACTTCAATGTCAAATACTGGAGATTCATACTCTAGTAGTAATACAAACATTTTATGTTTTTGCCTGTCAGTGGTGTTTGACTGCAAGGGGAGGGAGGTCATCAAGAAGATGTGACCACCAGTTCACCTGTGAGCTGCACCCAGGCAATCAGACACTCTTCACTCCCTCTCCTGTCCTTGGAACCTGGAGCCCTCTGCTTTCCCCACTCCCAGAAGTTGTTCAAGAACATAGCCTGGAGATAGTGACATGATTTTTGAGACCATCTGGATGGTGTACATGACTGAATCCTGTGAGGGCCTCTATATAAACCTTTACATTTGGTGGGTGGGTGTGAGGAAGATCTACTCCTTTTGCGGCCACTGAGACAAGCCTTTTGCGTAAATTCACTTGCTTGTTAAACCTGCCACCTACCAACCTGGAGTGGCCTGCCTCTTTTTGGGTCTCCCTCTGCCCTCTACAGAAGGGGGTCAGTTTCAGATTTCATCAGGGAAGCTTCCAAGAAGGTTACAAACCAATAATTGGTGAGCTAGCCAGCAGACCAAAGAAATCAGCCTTGGGAAAGAGGCATCTGAGGGAAACATCCTGAGTTGACCATGACCTCTCTGTGGGGAGGGGTGGCCTGTATGTCAGATGCTGTGGACCACCATAGGAGTGCAGGGGCACCAGGAAAATGCTGGCTGCTTTAAACTGCTTCTTTGAGAAACTGTGCACACTGCACTGTGGCAAAGAGAATGCTCAGCAAAGTGAGGGAGGGGGATGTTGTGGGTCATTGACTACGAAATGGACAAAACACCCTGCCATCTGACCCCTAGTACAAAGGAATGCAATAGCACAGCAATGGCAACCCCAGCCAGCGGGGCAGCCCCCAGTTCAGAAAACATTCATGATGAGAGCGTATACTCCAATTGAGCTTATTAATATTAATACAGCTGCCAAGTTCTAGCAAAAGGCCAAGAAAAGTATCCAAGCATGGTTAGTGGAGCTATGGGATACAAGACATCATGACATTCTTCTGACTGGGCAGGTGGCAGAAAATACAAGTGGCATCACCACACACCCATTCCTCCAGCAGTGCCAGCATGGTGCTCGGTGGGGAAGGCTGGTTCAAGGCACACATTCCCATCTAGATTGGACTGTTCTAACCTGCATGGAGGCTTGGCCCAATGAAGGCGATTTCTCTGGGAAGATGGAGCCCTGGAAATCTACAGAGGAGGTACAAAAAATTTTTAGGGAGTTGGGAATGACATAGGCCATCTACACTCCTGTCTTTGAAGGGCATGATCAGGGCCACATTCACTGCAGTAATGAAAGTCCAGATACTCAAGCCTGTCTTGGTATAGGCTGTATCAGGCTGTCCTGGTACAGATACTCTAGCCTGTCCTCTACCCACATCTGGTACAGGATGCTGATATCCATGCTAAGTCTAGTTGTGGGGCAAGATATTTATGGTGTTGGGCAATTCATTGCTGATCTGGGGGAAACTGACAGATCCTAGGAACCGGCAGGGGCTGTGGGATAGACCTGAGACAGAGAAGGAACTCAGAAAGTCAAAAGGCTATCCCAATCATCTATAAATGGTCCAGTAATAATAGCCCAGAAGCAAACGTGTTTGGCTTCATTGCTACAAGGACCCCACCTGAGCAAACAGACCAACAGCCTGTGGAAACTATGGAAAAGCCTTGAAATTTGACCAATAATTTTGACTTGCCCCATCTTCACCTACCATGTCTGATGCCCTGCCCACTCCAACAGAGGGAGGCCTCAGGAATGCGGTCTTACTCAGTGTGGGTGCCTCCTTATGCCCAGGGTATTGTTGGATGCAGTCCAAGAGTGCGTCCGTTGACACCACTGGAGGTGATGGGAGGACTCATGTTGAGTTCACTACTCACCAGTCCTCCAGAAATAAAATTGACAGTTCTGGTGGATACTGGAGCTGAATGTACTCTAACACATGGTAACCCTCGAAGTTTCCTGGCCCCCTCAGTGTCATCAATGATTATGAAAGGCAAACAGTTATGGTCAGGAAGGTCCTTTTGACCCGGCAAATCGAGCATTCTGCCCCCAAAAATGTGAGGCTGTTTTTCTCTCCAATACCAGAAAACATATTAGACACTAATATCCTACAAGGTCAAACTCTGCAAACCCCTATTGGTGAATTCTGCTTCCAGGTTACAGTAATCAAAGCAGTGTTGATGGAAAATGCCAACTGGGAACCAGTAAGTCTGCCAGCCCTGGAAGAGTGGTAGCTGTCAAACAGTATACATTGCTGGGGATGCATAAGGAGATAAGAGAAACTGTCCAAGAACTTCCCTGAGTGGATATTGCATGCCCTGCCCATATGCCATCAACAGTATGTCTGATAAAAAAGCTAGATGGCTTGTGGCGGATGATGGTGGACCTCTCCAAAATTGCATAAGATTGTGTCCCCCTATTCAATACGTGACTGTGCCCAACACTGCCACCATCTTAGATACCTTGGTCATGGTCTTAGGAGTTTATTATGTTATGCTGGACTTAGCAAATGCTTTTTTCAGTATACCCCTGACTTCTGGGTCACAGGATCAAATTTGCCTCCCATGGACTTTTGAAGCGCTTCCTTGAGGTCACCCTCACAGCCCCACCGTATGTCATGGCATGGTAATCCACGACCTGTCCCTGGTTCTCCTTCCCCACATCAGTAAAATGGTCCCATTACACTGACAATAGAATGTTAACATGTGAAGACTTGCCTCTATGGCAGGAAATGCTGCAGGCTTTGCTGGAACATCTGGGAGAGAAGATGAGTAGTGAACCCACAGAAAATTAAAGGCCCAGGTGCTGCTATAAGGTTTTGGGAGTCAGTTGGTGGGGTAAGCGGCATGTTGTCCCAGAAGCTATGATTGGAAAATTGATTATATTGGCTCCTCCCTCTGAATGAGGGATGTAAAAAATATGCCTTTGTTTGTGTAGATGCTACATCTGGTCTAACCCAAGCTTTCCTCTGGCACTATGCAAAGCAGACTACCACCATTAGGGGACTAGAGGAGCTGAGTAGCATGTATGGATACCCTCATTGACTAAGACAGTGATCAGAGGTACATTCCAAAGATCACAATGTGCAAGACTAGGCAAAGGCACATGACATTGCATGGCAGCTCCATTTCCCCTATAACCCGTGAGCAGCCAGGGTGTGTCTGTGGGGCAGGTAGAAAGGAAAACTGGAATATTAAAGCATCAGATTAAGTTAGTAATAGGTAAAACCACCTTGGCCCACTGAGCTACAGAATTCTCAGGCTTTCATACATTTGGATTATCCATCAGTAGGGCCTGTTCCCCATATGCCAGACTGGGGACCCCTGCCAAGGTCTCCAATCCCATAAAGGCATGGCAGTTGCAGGGAACAGCCATTGCCCCAGCTCTCACTGTGGATCAACGTGCTATGCTGCTGACAACACCAAGCTGCACCACACCTGGGACAGGAGTTACCTAATGGAAATTGCAATGGGATGTCCTGCTGGTATAGGTGTTAGTTAGCACCCCTGTGTGAGGGAGAACTACTCAATCTTCACTGGGATCCCACTGTCCTGCTGCAAGTCAGATCTGTTGAAATGCACTATGCCTGAAATGGTATTGCACCACTGAAGGAGGGGAAAAGGTGGGAGTCCTGGTCAGGCTTAACCCACTCCCAGTCCATCTCATGCCTGACGGGGCTACCTCCCTCAGCCAACATGGACGGTATGTATGCACAACCAGCTCACGTTCTTAAAACTGCCAATTTCCCTCTCCTCAAGGCCAGGTGGGTGTGCTGTTTTCAGTTGGTATGATCATTTGGGTGCAGTCTTTGTCTCTCCATTGGCCTGGAGGACGTTATAGCATACACAGAAGCCCTTGCTAAATTCATTCAGCAAGTCTTGAATGATAGCCAACAGAGCCTGTCCTTAACAAACACTGAAACATCTCTAATGAGAAAAACTGTCTTCCAAGATAGGATGGCCTTGGACATTGTTATTGCCTCGTAAGGAGGCACCTCTGCCATTATCCAAATAGAATGTTATGTGTTCATTCCTGATGTGTCTGCCAACGTATCATCTTTATTAGATCACATGAGGACACCAGCGGATGGTCTAAGTAATCCAACTCCCAGTCCACAGGACTTAATAAATCAGTAGTTGGAACCATGGAGCTCTTGGTGGAGAAAGTTCTGACTAATTTTGGGATCACTGTTTTGATCTGTGTTTTCTCTTGCATGTGTCCATACTGTTGCTGTGGTATCTGCCTGCCGTGCAGCCAGGTAGCTGCCAAAAGAGCAACCTCTCTGCTAGTGAAACCCCTTGCTGATGGCTCAGGTCCCACTGCAGAAGAGGGAAGCCCGTGAGATTATTAACAGCTGATCACAGAGTGTTGGTGGAGGTCATCAAGAGGACATGGCCACTGCCTGACCCGTGAGCTTTACCTGGGCAACTGGAGGCTCATCATCCCCTCTCTTGTCCTTACAATGTGTGTTCCACTTGCCTTTCCTGCTCCCAGAAGCTGCCTGAGGGATGTAGCCTTGAGATAGTGATGCATTGTTGAGGCCATCTGGTTGGTATACATGACTGGACAGTTAAGTCCTCTATGTAAACTTTTAACATTTGACAGGTGGGTACAGAGATCTATTCGGCTTATGGCCACCCAAGATAAGCCTCTTATGTAAGTGCCTTTACTTATAAAACCTGCCACCTACCAATCCAGAGTGGCCTGCCTCTTCCTTCAGTCTCTCTCTGTCTACCACATATGGGGGCTGGTTTCAGGTTACACCCAGGAAGTTGTCAACCAACAATGACCACAATGATAATATCCAGTTCTTTCTTGGAAGTCCCTCCACAAATGTCATTTTCATCACTCAACACTAAACATGCCTCCATGTAGCATATTAGACACTATGTAACCAGAGTAGTTAGAATTCAATCGACCCTATTTTGTGATATTTTAAAAGTCATCCCTGATCTATGAATCTGCAAGGCCATAATGCACAAGACATGAATCTTGTTCTTAACCACCCATCTGTACAAATTGAATAATTGAATTTTTCTCTAACACTTTAAATTCTGTCTAAGTTGCATATTTAACCTCTCTCCATATGGCATTCAGGACAATGACTAGGTGCCCGATGATGGATGAGTGGGATTCTCTCTCATGTAACACACACCTGCTTTGAAGACGTCAGCCATTGTCAGAAAGCTCTGAAAACCTCTAGTGCCGTTAGGGAAAGAGTATCTCCTATCTTCTCCCTACTGGGGGATGTGCATGATGTTGTCTAGTTTATTTCAACAGTACGCCTCCTGATGTTTAGGTAGCAGTCTTAGTATATTGGTAGGTGGAATCTAGAACACAGATTATCTTGAGCTGCTAAGAAAGGGAAATGTGAAATAAATGTATTTGAGGCCTTGAGAGCGGAGGGTAGGGAACTGTTCCCATGCCCCATTCCCACCCAGAGAACGTGGAGAAGATACACAGTTTTTCAAGTCTTGATAGTTTTGTTTTGGCTTCCTGAATAAAAAGACATGATCTTGTGGAATTCAAACTGTAGTAAATCCACTGAACTGCTCATTATTGAATTTAAAAAAATGAATGACCATCTTTCTTGTAGACTAATATCAAGGCTAATGGAATCAAAATCTGTGTTTTCTGAAGCCTGTATAATTTTAAAAGACTATTGATACATTTTTCTTTATAAAAACTTGAAAAGCAGTACTTTTGTCTTGGCACCAATTTAGTTTTAATAATTCTTAAACCAAATTTCAATCATCAGTGGTGGAAAAGTGATTCATGCATTCATATGCTTGACTCTGAAGTGAGAAACAAAAAGTTGGAGGAAAGTCTTCACTAATAATAACCTTCTGTTCTTCATGAGATTTAACCACCCACATGGAAATGGGTGATTTGACTATTCAAACATCTGAGTTGCATGTGGTCTAAAAGAGATGTTTTTTTGTTTTTTTTTAATTTTCCCCCTTCAAACTCATACAACACAATGGAATCTTAAAACACTTGTCACGTTTGTTCTTTAAAATTTCACTATTAAGCTGGGGTTATGCTTGAAAAATCACATCTAAAATAACACTTGTTATGTCTTAATTCCTATAATAGTAGTAACCCAACATTTCAGCAAACTAATTACTGTTGTTTGACTTGTGCAGTCAGTCGGCTTAAAGAAAGCTGTAGAGTTCTTTAAATATCATTTCAAACAAGGACTAAGAAAAGCCAAAAAAAAAAAAATATATATATATATATATAACTAATAAGGAAGGTTGCTTGTCTCAATTTGATCTGAGGAGGTTGGTATTCTGTAATGATGGTCCTATCAGCAATTTTTTTTCTTTAATAAATGAACCAATCCTTATGTAATGGGCCTTTGGTTGGGCAGTATTTCCTGTCTTATTAGTTACCAAGCTTCCCAGTAGCATCTCCAAAGATGAGGAGAAATGATGTTCCTGCCACAAGTGTATGACAGGCAGTTTTTCCCCCAAATGAGAAGCAAATGGAGTTCATTAGTAAGTTAAATAAAGGTCACAAATCATTAAACAAAGATGGGGTTGATCCACCCAATTGAATAAAAAGGTACCAGGCACCTTTCCTGATGCTTTGCCAGATGATGTAAGGTGGGGATCTTAAACTTGGCTAAAAATTAGAAATATCTGGGAAGCCTTTAAAACTCCTGATTCCCAGGTCACAACCTAGATCAATAGAATCAGAATCTAGAGGTGGGACCCCAGCATTAGCATTGCTTCAAGGCAGGGCTTCTCAAACTTCCATGGTCATAGGTATCAGAAGGGAAGGAACTCTTATTAAAATGCAAGTTATGATTCAGTAGGTAGGTCAAGGGTGGGGGCCTAAGATTCTCCATTTCTATCAAGCTCCCAGGTCACACTGATGCTGTTGGCTAGTGGGCCACATACTGGGTAGCAAGTCTAAAGCCTAGTTTCTTCACACATTAGAATGACCAAGGGAGCTTTTAAGAAAACTAATTGTACAGACTCTAGAGGCTTCATCACCAGAGGTTCTGATAAAATTGGTCTGGAGCCCCAGGCATTGCTATATATTAAAAGTTTCCCAGATGATTCAATTGTCGAGGTAGGACTGAGAACCACTGTTCTGTAAAAAGATCTGCACAGCAGGCTATTGACAGGTCACTGATCCACATTTGTTTTAAGAACAAATTTGACAAGTAGGAGCAGAAATGCCGCACAGTACAAGCAAAATATTAGGAAGGCTGTTAGAAGTACGAGTGGACTCCTTCCACAGCCCCATGGCCCCCTGAGACATATATATTTTCTCTGTGATGCTGTTAATCCAGGATACAGTTGGCTCCAACAGAACCTAAGTACATGTGGGAAAACTGGGGCTACTTCTGGTGTCTGCTTAATCCACCATGTCCCATGTGCCAAAATATTAATGACCTGAACTACTCTATCTTCTCTATGTTCTACTTTATGCTTTCTTTTCCTTGCCCCACCAAACCTTTCCATTGTTCCCTCTGGAGTGGGTCTATGGTTAATCAACTCTCCCATTTTTCCACCTCTTCACAGGGACATTCCCTTCATCATCTTCCTCTTACTGGAGCCTTCCTCAACCCTAAAGACACAGTACTTTCTCCATCCTTTATGAGAATCTCTGCAGCTCTGCCAAGCACACCCTTTGGCCACATGCTCCTCTCTACCAAATATGACCTGCCCTGTTCCCTGAGCATCCTCCATCACCTGGGCCTCTTTGGCCTCCATTCAGGATCTTGACCTCTTCGTTCCCTGACCTCACCATTTCTGAAGACCTGAACTCCACCTTTCCTTCAGTTCTTTCCTATGTAGTCTAGATCCATTCTTTTCATCACTTGCCCAGAAAAACTCCAATCCTAGATGAATCCAAATGTCCCCCTTCTTACACCTGTTTCAGGCTGCTGAATTATAGTCAGGCCATTACACAGTTGCCACTAGCCTTGATGGGATTCTCAAAGCCACCCAGCAATCTTTCCTTGTGCCTCTCAGGAGCCCACTTTCTTAAACATCTGCCATTCTCCTAAAATATCCTCTGACACCTTCTTGCTCCCGAGATCACTTTGCCTCCTTCTTCAAGGAGAAAATAGAAGGTGTCAGGTGGGAAACCCCTTAACTTCTTACCATCAAACTGACAAACTCAATTGTATCTATATTCGTTCATCCCTTATTACTCTTACAATAATGGGTATGGTGTCCCTCCACACCCATATGCTTGGAGTGCATCCCTCCACTCGGGAGCCATCCCCTCTTTGCTTCTCTTATCCCTCTCTGTTATCTTTGCCATCTCTATCTATCTCTATCTCTATCTCTATCTCTATCTCTATCTCTATCTATCTCTATCTATCTCTATCATCTATCTCTATCTCTCCTGGCTTCTTCCCATCTGTATGTGAATAGATTAAAGCCTCTCCTATCATTAGAAGAAGAAAAAAGGAAATAATTTCTTCTTACAACTACTCCTCCAACATGCTTCTTCTCTTCAAGGCCAAATTTCTTGAGATAATTATCCTTCTTGTCTATACTTTGTTTCCCCATTTCCTATTGTCTCACTCACTCACATTGAAGTCTGACTCCTTCCTTCCACCTTCACTCCACTGACGCTTCCATTGCCAACAGTGTCCTTGTTGATAAAGCCATCTGACCACTTTTAGACCTATCTTACTTGACCTCTGGCAGCATCTGTCACTACTTCCTACTTTCCCCTCTTGTCTAACACGACACTAGGATTTCTGGGTTTCCCTCTTCCAAGCTGTTTGGATGTGAGAGGACCATTCACAAGAGTTGGGTGATCTGGAGGATGGTGATACACAGCAAATATAGCAGAATCTTGATAAGGATGGTTTAGAAGGAAGATGACCAAATGATAGAACTGGTGAGGTTCACAGGAGGATGGAATATTCTACATTGGCAGGTAGAAGTGAAGAGTCAGAATCTTAAACCAGGACTTTGGATGAGTCAGTCCTAAGTAGAGATAAGTAGTCGCATCTGTGAGAATGGCTAATGTCACCCATGTGGGTACCAGGATCAAGGGCAGAACTTGCTTGAGAAGAGCCTGAGTCTACAAAGTAGACTGAGAAGCAGTCCTAGGAGAGGCAGGAGGAGAACCAAAAAAGATAATGAATGAAAGCCAAGATGTGAAAGTTTCCAGAACTGGCATCCTAGTTTGGTTAAGGGGAATGAAGTTGGCAAGGAGGTCACTAGTTTTCATGGCCTTGCAGATAGCAATGTTGAGGTTGTCCAGATTACAAATTAGACAGTTGGTAAGGAAGATAACAATGTGCAGAAACTAGAATTAGAATTATAAGGGATGAGGTTGTGACTGAAGCCAGGTTCATCTAAGCCCCTCCCACATGAAAGCAAGGAAGATGGGTTGTTACTCAATCTGGAGGCATTTCTGAGATGTCCACAGTCCTCCTATCATTCTGTGGTTTGAGGACAGAGCAGGTAGGTGCTATCATTCAGGGTTTAGAACCCTGAGGTTCACCTGGCTTCCCTCAGATGTCAGCTCTGGTTCAGCAAACAGTAGCTATGAGGCATGTTTAGGATTGTTATGGGATTGGAAGAGATCTCCTAGTCCCTTCCAATCCTAAAATTCTATTAACCCCCCAAATGTCAGGCTTTTATAATGAGAGTGCTAGTTAATGATGTTGCCCTGAAGACAAATACATAGGCCAGAGGTTGTAGATGATTTTTACCGTAACAAAAGATAAAAGGACAAAAAGTAACCATCCCCTTGCTTCAGCAAAATTCTTGGAAAAATCTTGGTTTGTACTAGTGTGTAAGTTGTCATTGATATCTACTATGACATACTGACATGGCTTGTTGAGACACTGAGGAGAAAACAGAAAAACTAACGCAAGTTGGCATCCAATTGGCATCAAGCTCCAGACTGAGTTAAACATTTGGAGAATAAGGATACTGCATGGTTCAATCTACTATAGAGGTGTGAGGCCCAAAAAAGCACATTCAACCTCTGCACCAGCAGCACCTGTGAATCATACCTAATGCCAAATGGTAAAGCATAGCTATCAAATTACGAGGTTTTGCAAGGTGGTCTATACCCACTTGAATTATACTCATAATTCACAGTCCACACTTATGACACAGACACACACGCAAACTAGAATCAATCATGTGTACATAGTGCTATGGAAAGGTGTACCTGTGGGAACCAGAGGCCAAATAAATTCTTCAAGAACCCTGAGAAGACAATCTTAAACAATATGTGAACATGTGTATCAATGACTGATGGGAAAATCCAGTGGAGCACAAAGGTTTTCTTGGGAGGCTAATCCATGCACTGTCAAAAGCTGAGCCATTGAACAAATATTATAGGGTCATGGGTAGAGAAAGCTTGACCATTTTAATAATCAAACCTAATTGCCACATGGTTGAACTCATCAACTGCTACAAGAAATTATTGTGAAGGGGGCTGAAAATATTACTCCATGGTGATGGACTCAGCCTCTTCAAGTAAGACTGACAAAATACCAGGCCACCATGAGGCAAAGGAGCAATGCTATAAATAGCATTATCTTAGGCACAGACTGGAGTGCACACAAGTCCTGTCACATGTCATTGTGGCAGTGTGGACCTTGAAGTCACTTAGCCTGAGGAACAATCATCAGAGGCATGATGGCAAACACATATCAGACAGTATTGGATGCCATATTACATTATAAGAATACAAAACAAATTGTCATATATGAAAATGTTTTTTCATATATTTTATAGCCTAGGTGATTTTGACGATACATCTCTGTGATGAAACTATGGCCTCATTGCAAACTGCATTGTGTTTTACTTAAACGTGTATTTTTTTTTAATTAAAGAAACCCATTTGCTTAAATATCTTGTGCCAAAGAAAGAAGCTTCATCAAAGGGGACTAGGTTAAAAGATATAAAACCCATTGGGCAGCCTGGGTGGCTCAGCAGTTTAGTTCCGCCTTCAGCCCAGGGGGTGATCCTGGAGACCTGGGATTGAGTCCTACATCAGGCTCCCTGCAGGGAGCCTGCTTCTCCCTCTGCCTGTGTCTCTGCCTCTCTCTCTCTCTTTCTGTGTCTCTCATGAATAAATAAAATCTTTTTAAAAAAAGATATAAAACCCAGGAGATATAGTCATGCTGAGAAATCAATTATTGATGTCAAATAATGACCAGAGATGCTTTCAACTGGAAAGCACTTTATCTGCTTACACACTGCCTGTGAACATGCATGAAGTTGCTGTAACCTTTATGTTTTCCAGATTTGGTCAGGTAGTATGGAACAGAAAGTTATTTGTCTCTTGTGTCAAAAGAAGGAAAAGGAAGCAGAAAAGTGATTAGCATGCAGAGAAAGTTGGCCTCCATTCTTCTAGGCTACAAATGGAAAGCAGTCATAGATAAGGATGTATGTCTGTATGCTTGTATGTAAAGGTAGCATGCTTGAATAAGTCCAGGGCTTTCCAAGACATGGAGAGCCATTAGCGAAAGAATCAAAGTTTAAGCTGAAAACAGAAATGAAGAAAAGAGAAAGGATTAGTATTATTAACAAATAAAGACAAGAAAACTGAAACGTATGTCTGTATTTGTATTTCTTTAAATGTTCTGGTTTGTAACATTTCTTAACAAATAGTAACAATGAAAGATTAGTTCATATTAATACTTTGCTGTGTTAAGTCATATTTCTAATGGGAAAAAAAGCAATCATTGAAGTACAAGACTTAGCTTGTCTGCATCTGTGGAAAGCCAAGGATCAACCAACCCCTCTCTCTTGGTTTCCGAATTATCTAAAATGCACTCAATAACCTCACATCTTTTTAAAAAATCACTGATCTTTACCCCTCTCCTGAACTCCCAAGTCAGCCAACACACCTCTCTACCTGGATGTCCTACTAACACTAGCTGACAATTTTAGTAGGAAAGGAAGGGAGGAAACTTTCCTCCCAACCTGTTCCTCTCCCAGTGCTCCCTGTCTTATACCAGGCTTTCAAACTCAACCATTGTCAAAGATTCCCCCATTTAATCGTTCCATCAAATCTGTCTCTTCCTCTTCACCTGGTTGAGGTCCCAGGCTCTCTCCCTTGGACTTCGTAAGAGTCTCATTGCTCTGGACCTCCATAGTTTAGTCTATCCCCTACCTTCTCCTGGGATTATCTTCTGATTTCTGTGGACTTCTAATTGCCTTATGATGTGGCCTAACCTCCCCCAGAAGACTCTGAACTCAAACCTCACTGCCCCCCACCTATGCTCCCTCTTCCTGAGCTCTGGCCACACTGCTGTCCTTCTTTCCCCATGCTGTGTCTTTGCTCAGGTCTCTGGCTGGAATGCCCTTTTCTCAAGTCCCTGAAAATCCTATGCTGTGCTTCCTGTACAAAGCTCTTCGGGAGCCCTGCTTTGGCAGGATTCATCTCTCTGTACTACTGTGGCACTTAGTTCTCACCTGGATGGAGCACTTATCACATTATGTTAACGTTGCTGATGGGCCTGTCTTACCAATCAGATTATGAGCTACTTTAGGGGATGAATTGGGTCTCAAATCTCTCTCTATTGAAAGCACCTAGCAGAGGGGCTGGCAAATGGAAGATGGTTAGACAATCCTAATTAAGTTAAGTGTTATTTCTTCAGTCCCTCAAGCCAGGAATTACCTGGTGACAACTCACTCAAATTGAGGGCTGGTAAGGAGGAAAGAGAGACTTGTAAGTAGATTCACAAAGTCTGAGAACCATAATAGAAGTGTTTCCTCCCTAAATTCAATGGAAGTTCTGGGAGAAAAATAGATAAGTGAAATCTGGGAACTGTCCTTTATAAATCTAAAGCCTATTGAAGTAATAGTATCTATGTATAGTTTTGTAAGATAATATACAGAGAACAATTACAGATATATCATTTTAAAAGATTATTTATACAAAGAAAACTGCAAAAATTTTAAGTGTCTATACACTTACTTGATGAATTTTCACCAAGAGAAGAGCCATGTAACTAACATCTAAATCAAGAAATGGAACATTCGTAGACCTTCAGGTCATGGATCTGTTTTGCCTGTTTTATATGGAATCATATGTTATACATACATCACATATAGATTAAGATGTATGCAGTAAAACACATTGTAATGTGTTCTGTTTCACTTCCTTCACTTAATATTATTTCATGAGATTCAACCATATTGTGTGATTGGCAATAATGCTTCCTAAATTTGTATGTGTGAATACTTCTTAGATTGTATTAATGCAGCCACAAATGAAAGAGGAGAAGTAACAGCCAGCACTACAGAAATACAAGCAAATGGAAGAGAATATTATGAAAAATTGTATGCCAACAAATTGGACAGCCTAGAAGAAATGGCTAAATTCCTAGAAACATATAAACTACCAAAACTGAAACAAGAAGAAATAAAAAATTTGAACAGACAGATAATCAGCAAAAAAACTGAGTCAGTAACCAAAAACACCTCCCAACAAATAAAAGTCCAGGACCAGATGGCTTCACAGGCAAATTCTACCAGACATTTAAAGAAGAGTAAATACCTGTTTTTCTCAAACTATACCAAAAAATACAAAAGAAAGGAAAACTTCCAGATTTATTATTTTAGGCCAGCATTACTCCAATACCAAAACCAGATAAAGACACCATGGAAAAAGAGAGCTATAGGCCAATATCTCTGATGAACATAGATGCAAAAAATCCTCAATAAAATACTAGCAAACCTAAGCCAACGATACGTTTAAAAAAAATCATTCACCACAATCAAGTGGGATTTATTTTGGGGTTACAAAAGTGATTCAATATTCACAAATCAATCAATATGATATATCCCATTAGTAAAAGAAAAGAATAATACGATCTTTTCAATAGATGCAGAAAAAGCATTTGACAAAGTACAACATCCATTCATGATAAAAACCCTCAACAAAGTAGGTTTAGAGGGAACATATGTTAACATAATAAAGGCCATCTATGAAAAACCCACAGTTAATATCATCCTCATTTGGGGAAAACTGAGAGCTTTTCCTCTACAGTCAAAAATAAGACAGGGATGTCCGCTCTCACCACTTTTATTCAATATAGCACTGGAAGTCCTAGCCACAGCAGTCAGATAACAAAAAGAAATAAAAGCCATCCAAATCACCAAGGAAAAAGTCAAACTTTCACTATTTGCAGATGACATGATACTCATATAGAAAACCCTAAAGACTCCACTAAAAAACTGCTAGAACTCATGCATGAAGTCAGTAAAATTGTAAGATACAAAATCAACGTACAGAAACATGTTGCATTTCTATATACCAATAACAACACAGCAGAAAGAAAATAAGGAATCTATCCCATTTACAATTGCACCTAAAATAATAAGATACCTAGGAATAAACCTAACCAAAGAAGTGAAAGACTTGTACCCTGGAAACTATAAAACATTGATGAAAGAAATTGAAGGTGACACAAAAATTTGGAAAGACATTCCAGGATCATGGATTGGAAGAACAAATATTGTTAAAATATCTATGCTCCTCAAAGAAATCTACACATTTAATGCTACCCTTATAAAGATACTAGCAGCATTTTTCATAGAACTAGAAAAAACAATCCTAAAATTTGCATGGAACCACAAAAGACCCTAAATAGCCAAAACTATCTTGAAAAAGAAAAGCAAAGCTAGAGGCATCACAATTTCAGACTTCAAGTTTATTAAAAGCTGTAGTGATCAAGACAGTATAGTACTGGTGCAAAAATAGGTACATAGATAAATAGATCAGAATAGGAAACCCAGAAATGAATCCACAATTATATGGTCATTTAATCTTCAATAAAGCAGGAAAGAATATTCAATGGTAAAAAGACCATCTCTTCTACAAATTGTATTGGGAAAACCTGGACAGCAACATACAAAGAATGAAACTGGACCACTTTCTTATACCATACACAAAAACACGTTCAAAATGGATTAAAGGCCCAAATATGAAACATGAGACCATAAAAATCCTAGAAGAGAACATAGCCAGTGACCTCTTTGACATTGGCCATAGCAACTTCTTTCTAGTTGTGTCTCCTGAGAAAGGGGAACAAAAGCAAAAATAAACTATTATAACTACATTAAAATAAAAAAGTTTTGTGGTCTGCAAAACTAAAAGTCAACCTAAAGAATGGGAGAAGATATTTGCAAATGACATATCTTATAAAGGTTTAGTATCCAAAATATAAAAATAATTTATAAAACTCAACACCCAAAAGATAAATAATCCAATTAAGAAATTGGTCAAAGATATGAATAGACATTTTTCTAAAGAAGACATACAGAGGCCAACAGCCACATGAAAAGATGCTCAGTGTCACTCATCATCAGGGACATACAAATCAAAACTATGCTAAGATGCCACCTCACATGCCACTTCAGATGCCACTTCAACAACACAGGAAACTACCAACGTTGGCAAAGATATGCTGAAAGGGGAACCCTCTTGCACTGTTGGTGGGAATGCAAACTGGTGCAGCCACTCTGGAAAACAGAAAGGAGGTTTCTCAGAAAGTTAAAAATAGAACTACTCTATGATCCTGCAATGGCACCACCACTCAAATAATACAAAAATACTAATTCAAAGGGATATATGTACCCCGATGTTTACAGCAGCATTATCTACAACAGCCAAAGTATGGAAACAGCCCAAATGTCCACCAATTGATGAATAGATAAAGAAGAGGTGTTATACACATACACACATGCGCACGCACACACACACAACGAAATATTACTCAGCCATAAAAGAAATGAAATCTTACCATTTGTAATGACGTGGATGGAGCTAGTATTATTATGCTAAGTGAAATAGAGAAAGACAAATGCCATCTGATTCCATTCATATGTGGAATTTTAAAAAATATTTTACTTATTCATTCATGAGAGACAGAGAGAGAGGCAGAGACACAGGCAGAGGGAGAAGCAGGCTCCTCGCAGGGAACCCGATGCGAGACTTAATGCCTGCACCTGGGATCACTCCCTGAGCTGAGGGCAGATGCCCAACTGCTGAGTCACCCAGGTGCCCCCATATGTGGAATTTAAGAAAGAAAATGAACAAGCAAAGGGAAAAATACACACACACACACACACACACACACAGAGAGAGAGAGAGAGAGAGAGAGAGAGAGAGAGAGAGAGAGAAAGGCAAACCAAGAAACATACTCTTAACTATAGAGAACAAACTGATGGCTACCAGAGGGAAGGTGGGTGAGGGAATGGATGAAATAAGTGATGGAAGTTAAGGAGTGCATTTGTTGTGATGAGTATTGGGGTGATGCATGGAAACGAATCACTATATTGTACATCTGAAACTAATATTACACTGTATGTTAACTAACAGGAATTTTAATAAAATCTTTAAAAGAAAGAATTACTTGAAGTAAAACTATTGTAGTAAAACAAGAAGTTGTCATGTTTCAGAACTTTATGAACTCTATGAACTCCACATTTTATAAATCTGAAACACTGACCATGGTAGTTTTTATGAGCTTACCAAATTGTATATAGTTTATTATTACGTCACTAGACATCTGGTCAGTAACCAAGTAAACATTTCTAGAGTGAAGGAAGAAATACAGCAGAATCACAAAGTACTTTTTCAGGGGGAAAAGAACTGAGGAGCGGGTGGGGACAGACTCTACACATTCACTCAATAAAACTTCCGCCACATGATCATTTTCAAAATCAGTCTAATTTTCTGAAATCTAGAAACAATTTCTGCATATTTTGATGCTTCATGTTTGTCATTTTCACGAAAATTTAAAACTAAGATAAGAAACGAACAAAACTTTATTATTTCACATGTCCTAAACACAGGCTTGCTGAGGTAGATGAGAAGAACAATGAAAGGTTTGCCTCCGTTATTGTGCACGCAATGGTAGAACAAATTCCAGATTGAATTTGTAAACAAATACAGAAGGATCATCTGTAGTTTCCAACTTCTGAAAACATGTGTCCAGCACTTAGCAAGCTGTACCTCTATACTGTTGTATATAATATGTATTTATCACACAGTGCTACTACACAACTACCCTCATCCTCCAACACTGCCCGCTCTCCCATGAGCACATACCTTGAGGATTAAAGAAACCAGTCATCCAAAATACGTTGGGCCTCCCTTCAAATATCCAAGTAGAAAACTGAGCATTTCTCTCCAGAAGTTCAGTAAACCAGAAGCCCAGTGTGGATGAATCCCAGGACACTCTTTTCCAGATCTGAGGTATGCGAGCATCATACATGTTGTCCAGGGCATCTCTCAAATTCTGAAAAAGAGAAGTTAAAATATAAGAATGAGAAAAACCAACAAAAGAGGGAAATGATAAATGATATCACAGCTCACCTCACTCATAATGATTGTTCCTTCAATGGCCAATTTTAGGTCACTCAGGCTACTGCGAAGTATTGAGATGACTTTTTGCATTCTGTCAATTTCTTGTCTAAGAAATATGTTCATTGAATTAAGATGTCCCATCTTTATCAAACGAGCTTTCACCTTGAAAAAAATACAAGAAAGGAATTTTTAAAAATCATCTGTCACTTCTCTTCCAATGACCTCTCCTTTCTCTATTCTTTTTCTTCCTCTGGATATACCTCTACTAGCCCAAATGGATTCTAAAATATCTCTTGCAGAACCAAACTTGACATTAAATTCCTTATTTTCCAGGCCTCAAAAACTACTGTTCAATTAAAATGGTTTTTATTTCCTACTGATTGTACTTAGTTGATAATTGGAAATGTACTTTAAAAAGCTGAAACAAAATTGTACCTTTTTCCCTTTCAAAATGATTAAGTGCTAAGTGTCAGTTAAATATTCTCTTGCAATCCAACCTTTGTAAGAGTACAGTTTGGTATGTTTTTTTTCATAATGCTTACAGAGTCGTTATTAGAAATGTCACAGAAAGTTAATATGGCCAAAATCTTTACAGAGCAGTTACCAATGAATGATTGGTTGCATTTCCTAAGATCATTGTTGCCTTGGCTAGGGTGACTAAAAGAGCCTCTCCTAATCTAATCAATGAAAATATTTGACTTTGCAGGAGAGCCATTAAGCACCTGTTATTTGTTCCTTTTGGTATATCATTTATTGATCATTTTGAAGAGATCAATATAAAAGCATCTGGTTCTGGGAATAATAAAATGTAACAATTATTGGAAAACAAGCCAATATATATATATACACATTTGAATTTAGTGACCCATACCCAAGAAAAGATTGACTATGAATATTGGCAAGAACTTACACAGAGATCTGAACTTTCTGCTAGTCTCAATTGAAGAGATGCCGGTATAGGAGGGGTAAGGATAGCCATATGAAGTGAGAGAGAATTTAGAGAAATGTACCAGTCCATAGAGTCACCAGAAAGTCAGTCAACTGTAGGATTCTCAGCTGGAGATGCCCATGGCCCCTTCTGGAGTCATGGAATGTTAGAGATGATGGGTTTCAGGCTCATGTGGATTATCTTCCTCATTTTATAGAACATGTTTGCTAGTGTGATGCTGAAGTGTCCCACTCAGCAGTGGACACCTCTGCTTTCCTGCAGCTGGGCCACTTCTAATGAGTGAGGAATGAAGAGGGGAAGCACAAACTCAGGGAAGCCGTGATATAAAACCTGACAGCTGGGTGGGAATATCTGGGCAGGTAGAGCAATGATATTGAAACCCCAGTCAAACATGCTGGTGGAGGTTCATAAACCCAGTCACTATCCCAACCTTCACTCATTCTCCTAAATTCCTGATTCTGGAACTTACATTTTTGCAGGCTCTACTGCCTCGTTCTCCTCTCGAACCCTTCAGCCTCCAATGGCTGAATAGCATAAATATCACCCCCTTTAAATCATGACTACTCTATCGAAATTCACACTGAAGGAAAAAGGAAATTATGGAAATACCTTTGCAACCCCTACAAGTGGGAAATTAACCCCAGGCATATTGGCTACAATGTCACATCAATAGACCAGGTACCTTTTAGTATATTGACAGCCCCAAACAAATCACCTTGCCCTACTTACAGTTTGAAATGAGAAACTTATTTTGCAATAGAGACTTGCTTAGGGAAAACTTAAACTCTTGAAAATCTAATCTTAGTACTCATTTTATTTTGAAGATGGTTATTGTTCCAGCCTAAAATTATCTTTGTATTAATAGGATGAAAGATCTGCTGCAGTCTTACATAGGATTTTCATTATGTTTCTGGGACCAGGTAGTCTCTTCTTGAGAGATGTGGCTCTGTTTTTACCATGGAAGTCAATAGTATAATTATATTTCAATTTACAAAATTCACTTTACAGCCACATTTTCAAGAACACATATCTCTCTTCTATAAAATAAAGGACACTAAAAGGTAAGTGATCTTAGAAGAATAAGCCATTTTAGATGCCTTAGTACAAACTCCTTCCCATTTAGCAAACCACTTAGTGACATCCCTCACATTCAGTCCCTGCTAGGATATTGGCAGAACAGAGAATTTGGGGAAGTGGCCCTGACCAAGTCTGGATGGCTCAAATTATCCCAAGATCCTGCCCATCCCGCCTCCAGTAATACCAACCTTGTGGTCAGTCTAGTCATCACAGTGACTAGTGAGTTTTATCTCACTTTCACATGCTAGTTTTTAAAATCTTTGAAGGCAGGTTTTTATGCCTCCTCTGTCTCCTGAAGATCACTTACAATGAACATTGAAAGTATGTACTTACATTGTGTTCCCATTTAAAAATTTATTTACTCCCTTTACTGTAACTATCTCTATGTGAATAATTGATTTTAGTATATTGGCCAAATGTCTCAGTACCCATTTACATAACAGAAAGAAGAACTGTTTTAAGAGGCAAGAAAATCTGTCCCTTTTTTTGTTGTTGTTTTGTTTTGTTTTTTGTCGTTTTGTTTTTTTGGTGTTGGAGGTACTCATTTCAGTGGGTGGTAGCCTGTAACTCAAGCAGCCTACGGGCTCCTAGCTGAAGAGTTCATATTTCCCAGATGTGAGGATGCAAGACAGGGTAGACACAAGACAGTTGTTACAGCAGCACCAGGGCATTAGCCTGTCCCTTCTTGGTTAAAGAGCTAAACTTGACTTAGCCACATCCAGGACTCTCCGACCATTGGCAATGAGGAGTGGAGGCTGAGAACAGGAGAGAAGAGCCCTGTCTTCTTGCATGTAGAAGGAGGCCAAGTTGGAGGACCTTTCTCAGAACTTTCAAGTGCCAGAAATTTTACCACAATTAAATATTTTTTTAGATCAGTAGTTTTCAAAGTGTGACCTGGGACCCCTGCAGGCCCTGAGATCCTCTCAGGGAGTCTACAGAGTTCAACTTTTTCATAGTAATACTAAGACACCATTTGACTTTTTAACTCTTCTGCTCTCAGGAGCGTACAGTGAAGTTTCCCAGAGCTACATGACTTGTTGGTATCACAACAGATTGAATACAGAAGCAGATATGAAAATCTACCTGCCTTCTATTAAACAAGACATTAAAGAGCTTTGTAAAAATGTAAAACAATCCTACTATTCTCAAATGAATTTTTTTGTCTTGGAAAACATACTTATTTTTTAATTAAAATGTTGTTTATGTTAACATGTAGGGTTTATTACTGTTATTTTATAATAAAATGATATACATTTTTGAAATGTCTCAGTTTAAATTCCTAATATAATAAATATCAGTAGTTACAACCCACATAAATAAAAGCTACTTGGGGTCCTCAGTCATTTTGTAAAGGAGTCTTGAGGTAAAAAAAAAAAAAAGAATGATTTAAGTTAATAAGCAAACAATTAGGAGGTTCAAGAAGTAGAACACTATTGCCATCCACACTGGGAGTGAATTCATTTAAATGGCTTGCTTTTCTGGCTGGAAGGACTGAGAGACTAGAAGGGTTGGGGAGGGGGGCGGGAAGCAGAAGACAAAAACAAGGGGTAAGTTTAAAGAATGGACAAAGCAGGCTTTGGGGAGAGAGGTTTCCAGCCTAGGGGGGTAAGATGTCTAGGGAGCCAAAGGCAAAGGAATCCAGAGATGGGGGAAAGGTAGAGAACAGGTGATTAAAAGAGAACATGGAGAAAGAGGAGGAGGCAGCGAGCAGAGAAAGGTGTCAAGAAAAGCGCAGATCATAGTTTGCAAGATGCTTGAGAAGGGGCAAGGAAGAGAAGACCACGAGGTTAAAAGAGTTGCAAAGGAAGCAGGAAAGAGCAGAGAGGGGAGGGACCGAAACCTATCATCCCAGGACCAAGTTAGGCGTTGTGGAACATGAGGCTAGCCCTGTACACACCAGGGGGAGGAGGGTGCAGCTTACCTCGTGAGGAATGTAATCAGGAGGCAGTTTGCTCAGCATATCTTCAGATAATCTATAAACGATGGCTTCCCGGGTCTCTCCCACACCCCCTCCACTCTCTTTGGGTTGAATGTTGGTAATTGTTTCAAGAACAGCAGAAGCAGTGTTACTCTGATACCTGATAAAAGAGTGAACTGTTCAGAATGTAGCAGGGAAATGTAGGTGTTCAGAGATAATGATCAAAGCTAAAATGAACTGATAAGATCACTTAAAGCCAGACAGAAGAGGAGTGTGGGTGGGGGGGAAGGAAACTTTACCACCAACCTCCAGGAATGAAAAAACTAGAGATCCATCTACTGCCTCCTAACAAGACATCAAGAACGTCACCGAAAATGAAAGGCTCTCTATCTTTAGGGAAAGAGATTCCATGAATGTCATTGGTAATCCAAAGCAGTACTATCCAGTTTTGCTCGGCACTAACCTACAAACCTCATGCTGGATAACAAACACATCTCCTATTTATTCTCCCTCAGTTATAGACTGGTCATAAGACTCTATAATTACATGACAATTTGTTAGATCAAAGAGGATCACTCATATTTCCTCTGTGAATTACACATTATTAAAATTTCTTCAGTATTTTCTGTTTTGTTTTCTCATTTTCCCATTTTTGTTTTATGATTTCCAAAGTAATCTATTGGCATCCCTCTGCTCTACCTAAATGCAGCCACCCATCTTTAAAATCCATGTATCTGGGATCCCTGGGTGGCGCAGTGGTTTAGCGCCTGCCTTTGGCCCAGGGCGCGATCCCTGAGACCCGGGATCGAATCCCACGTCGGGCTCCCGATGCATGGAGCCTGCTTCTCCCTCTGCCTATGTCTCTGCCTCTCTCTCTCTCTATCTCTCTCTGTGACTATCATAAGTAAATAAATAAAAAAATTAAAAAAAAATCCATGTATCCATAGTGATTGATGATGACATTTAGAGCTAAAATGACCCGGCAGCTCTGGATTTTGTCTTAACATTTGCATATTCCCATTGATCTCTGAACCTCTTTCTCAAAGGGTCAAGTGCTCCTTCTCAGACATCTGCTGGAACACCACTTCTTTAAAACACTCTCTTCACGAGGAAGCTTGAGATGGATAGATTCCGTTAACTTTCCCCTATTAAATACAGTCCCTGGTAACTGCCTCCTTGCAGACAGCCTCTCCTCTGCTGTCCTGCCTGCTGCATCATCAATCACGGTGGTCTGAAGTCTTCACCTGGTGTAAAAGGAGCCCTACAGACTGAAATATTTGGGGAGAGCTGTTTTTGTTGTTAAGATTCTGCTGTTGGGGCACCTGGGTGGCTCAGTTGGTTAAGCGTCTGTCTTCTGCTTAAAT
The DNA here is from genome assembly GCF_011100685.1 of Canis lupus familiaris. Taxonomy (NCBI): domain Eukaryota; kingdom Metazoa; phylum Chordata; class Mammalia; order Carnivora; family Canidae; genus Canis; species Canis lupus. Next base: position 8,133,466 of record NC_049233.1, on the reverse strand, counting down.
CGTGATCCCAGAGTTCTGGGATGGAGTCCAGGGTCAGGCTTCCTCTTCCTCTGTCCCTCCCCTGCTCATGCTCTCTCTGTCTCACTCTCTCTCAAATAAATAAATAAATAATAAATAAATAAATAAATAAATAAATAAATAAATATTCTGCTGTCTACTATTTGTACTAGTTCTTGGTAAAACGATTTTATATACTCCTATAGACATAACATTTCAGTCCCAGTTAGGAATAAAAAAAGAGCATTTTCATAGATTTATTGGGGGGTAATTGACATACAATAAGCTTTTCATTTTAGCCAGTGTAAAATTTGATAGATTGTGACACCAATAAAACCATCACCACAACCAAGAAAATGAATATATCTGACATCCTCTGAAAGTTTCCCTGTGCCCTTTGTGATTCATCTCTCCATGCCAACACCTCACTGTCCTTAAGGCAACTGACCACAAGTCCGTTTTCTGTCAACATATACTAGCTTGCATTTTTTTTTTGAGTTTTATACAAATAGAGTCATATGGTATGTCTTTGGATTCTTTTCCTCAGCATAATTATTTTGAAAATCATAGATGTTATATATATTAATAGTTTATTTCTTTTTATTGCTGAGTAGTATTATTTGGGTATATACATCTGTCCATTTACCTTTTGATTAACTTTTGAATTGTTCCTGGTTTGAATATAAATAAAAGTTCTATAGTCGTTTATGGTTTAAAAAAAAATCCATGTATCCAATAAAGATTTCCAATGTACCAGGCACTGAGCTAGGTGCTATAATATGGTGGTAAACAGATCCCTGCCTTGGTGCCTCTCTCTATCTACTGGAAGAGGGGTGCATTTGTCAATACCATTGTAACACATGCTGTGGAGTAAAAGAACAAGATGCTTTAAAAGAGAGTAGTCTGTCTGCCTCTCTCTCTTTTGTTCTCACTCTCTAGAGCTCTTCTGGGTCAACCAGATGCTTTGAGAGGCACAGTTTTTGTCTTGAAGTGGCTGGGTGTGGACACATAGATGGTGTGTGTGCATGAGTGTGAGAGTCAGTCAGATACTAAAATCCCCTACTATTATTGTACTGTACTATTATTGTACTATTGTTGTATTGCTGTCAATTTCTCCCTTTTGGTCTGTTAGTATTTGCTTTCTATTTTTAAGTGATCCCTATGCTAGGTGCACAAATATTTACAAATGTTGTATCTTCTTGGTGAATTGACCTCTTTATCATTTAATGACTAACCTTGTCTTTTATTAGTCTTTGTTTAAAAATCTATTTTGTCTGATATAACTACCCAAGTTTTCTTTCAGCTTCTATTTGCAAAAAAACATCATTTTTCATTCCATCACTTTTAGTCTGTGCATGTTCTTACATTTGAAGTGAGTCTCTTGGAGGCAGCACAGGTCTGTTTTGTTTTGTGTGTTTTTTAAATGCATTCCGTCACTCTATGTCTTTTGATTAGAGAATTTAGCCCATTTACATTTGAAGTAATTATTACTAGTCATGTGCTTATTCCTATTTTGTTAATTGTTTTCTGGTTGTTCTTTAGTTCTTTTCTGTTCCTTTTCTCCTGTTCTTCCCTTTTGCTTTAATGACTTTCTGTAGTGTTATGCTTAGATTCCTTTCCTATTATCTTTTGTGTATCTACTATAGACTTTTGTTACCCTGAAGCTCACATATAACAGCTTATTAATATAACAGTCTATTTTAAGTTGACAGCAAATAGGTAAATAGGCATTTTCACAGGAAGACTGAGGTTGTGTTTTAGTCCACTATGGTTGCCATGCCTTGGGGGTAGCAGCCTATCAAGAACTGTCTCTCCAATTGTTTCAGTTCTGTGGGGTCCAGAAATGCAAGCCCCCCAGCCACCAATGCTGGGCATGCAAGGGACATCCTCTGCATGGGCTGCATGTGTCTGCTGGCTTTAGCAGGGCTATGGAGGAAAATGGGGCTGGGGTGTGCCTACCAGCTTTATCAGGGTCACAGGAACCACTGGGGTTGGGACACTCCCACCAGCACTAGTAAGGCAGAGGGGAGAATCCATAACTAATGCCAATCCGTGTCTCCATCCCTAGCAAGAGACCCAAGAGGTCCCTGCCCCTCTAGGAGATGCCTTAAGTTTAACAAATGAATCTCCTTCATATATGGTCTAAGTGCTTTTCAAACCGCTGCTTTTGCTTTGAGTCCCAGGGGTGAGTGATTCTGCACATAAGCCCTGTAACAGCAGGATCTTAATTCCCTACAGCCCTTTGGGTCTCCTGGATATAAGGCACATTGGTTTTCAAAGTCAGACATTTTGGGGGCTTGTCTTTCTGGTACAGATCCCAAGAGCTGGAGTTCCTGATGTGGAGCATGATCTCCTTGCTTCCCAAGGAGAAGCTCTGTATTTATGATATTCCTCCCAATTATGTGTCACTGTGCAGTGGTGAGGTTTTGGGTGAGATGATATCTCTGCCTCTCCTACCCATCTTGGGGGGCAGGTGCCTCTTCGAATCACTATTTTTGTATTGTTTGGGCAAATACTTGTAGTGCAATTGCTGGGTAAGTAAGTTCTATTTTTAAGTTTTTGAGGAACCTCCATGCTGTTTTCCAGGGTGGCTGAACCAGTTTGCATTCCCATCAACAGTGCAAGAGGGTTCCCCTTTCTCTGTATCCTTGTCAACATTTGTTGTTTCCTGAGTTAATTTTGGCCATTCTGACACATTCTGGTCAATGAGGTGGTATCTCATTGTGGCTTTGATTTGTATTTCCCTGATGCTGAGTGATGCTGAGCATTTTACAAAAGGAGGGCAAAATAAGGCATTGAAGAGAATGCTAAAGGATAATTATTGTGATGGAAAGTCTGAGGTATAGAAAAGAATAGGTCAATGCATGGGCACATCTAAATAAGCATTATGCTATAAAACAATAATTATATTGTAATTGTGGGTTTATGAAAAACAGATAAAATTAAAATACTGAAATGCCAGGAGGGGAGTGCTGTAGTTAAAATTATCCAAGAGTTTTTGATTAAGAGGAGGGTAAAGATATTAATTTTACATTTAATTAAAAGTGGATGTTAAAATTTCTAAAGAAAAAATAAAAAGAAGTAGTACATAACTAGCACAGGGGTAAAAATAGAATGAAAAATATTCATTCAGCAAGAAGTCAAAGACAGGGAAGATATAGCAAAATATAGAAATGATGGTGCCAAAAGAACAACATTTTATATTTTACACACGTTATACTTTTGTATTTATTTAACATTTAATAAATCAGTTTTTTTAATAAATCAGTTTTTAAAAAAATAACAAATGTCCAAAGATGTGCAAGATTATTTTTTTAAATTTATTTTTATTGGTGTTCAATTTACCAACATACAGAATAACCCCCAGTGCCCATCACCCATTCACTCCCACCCCCCCGCCCTCCTCCCCTTCTACCACCCCTAGTTCGTTTCCCAGAGTTAGCAGTCTTTATGTTCTGTCTCTCTTTCTGATATTTCCTACACATTTCTTCTCCCTTTCCTTATATTCCCTTTCACTATTATTTATATTTCCCAAATGAATGAGAACATATAATGTTTGTCCTTCTCCGATTGACTAACTTCACTCAGCATAATACCCTCCAGTTCCATCCACGTTGAAGCAAATGGTGGGTATTTGTCGTTTCTAATGGCTGAGGAATATTCCATTGTATACATAAACCACATCTTCTTTATCCATTCATCTTTCGATGGACACCGAGGCTCCTTCCACAGTTTGGCTATTGTGGACATTGCTGCTAGAAACATCGGGTGCAGGTGTCCCGGCGTTTCATTGCATCTGTATCTTTGGGGTAAATCCCCAACAGTGCAATTGCTGGGTCGTAGGGCAGGTCTATTTTGAACTCTTTGAGGAACCTCCACACAGTTTTCCAGAGTGGCTGCACCAGTTCACATTCCCACCAACAGTGTAAGAGGGTTCCCTTTTCTCCGCATCCTCTCCAACATTTGTGGTTTCCTGCCTTGTTAATTTTCCCCATTCTCACTGGTGTGAGGTGGTATCTCATTGTGGTTTTGATTTGTATTTCCCTGATGGCAAGTGATGCAGAGCATTTTCTCATATGCATGTTGGCCATGTCTATGTCTTCCTCTGTGAGATTTCTCTTCATGTCTTTTGCCCATTTCATGATTGGATTGTTTGTTTCTTTGGTGTTGAGTTTAATAAGTTCTTTATAGATCTTGGAAACTAGCCCTTTATCTGATATGTCATTTGCAAATATCTTCTCCCGTTCTGTAGGTTGTCTTTTAGTTTTGTTGACTGTATCCTTTGCTGTGCAAAAGCTTCTTATCTTGATGAAGTCCCAATAGTTCATTTTTGCTTTTGTTTCTTTTGCCTTCATGGATGCATCTTGCAAGAAGTTACTGTGGCCGAGTTCAAAAAGGGTGTTGCCTGTGTTCTCCTCTAGGATTTTGATGGAATCTTGTCTCACATTTAGATCTTTCATCCATTTTGAGTTTATCTTTGTGTATGGTGAAAGAGAGTGGTCTAGTTTCATTCTTCTGCATGTGGATGTCCAATTTTCCCAGCACCATTTATTGGAGAGACTGTCTTTCTTCCAATGGATAGTCTTTCCTCCTTTATCGAATATTAGTTGACCATATAGTGGTATTTGTAATAGAAAATCCTGGTAAATAACAAATCCTGGTAAAACTCTATATATACAGCCAGGAAAAATGTGATGTAGCTCTGGATGCTTGGTAAAGTGAGGTTATTGAATTGAGATTACTGAATGAAATAGCATGGTAATTCTGTTTTATGGCTGTGTAATACTCCATTGTATACATATGCCTCATCTTCTTTAATCCATTCATCCATCATGGTCATTTAAGTTGCTTCTATATCTTGGCTATTGTAAATAATGCTGCAATTAGCATTATTACTCAGCCACAAAAAAGAATGAGATCTTGCCATTTATGACAACCTGGATGGACCTGGAGGGCATTATGCTAAGTGAAATAAGTCAGACAGAGAAAGACAAATGCCATCTTTCACTTACATGTGGAATCTAAAAAGCAAAACAAATGAATAAACAAAAAAAAAAAAGCAGAAACAGACCCATAAAAACAGAGAACAAACTAAGTGGTTGTCAGAGGCGAGGAGGGGGGCAAGGATGGGCAAATAGGTGAAAGAGAGTGGGGGATACAGGCTTCCAGTTATGGAATAAAGTCACAGGAATGAAAGATACAGCATGTGAATATAGTCAATAGGATTTTAATAGTGTTGTATTGTGACAAATTATAGCTACACTTGTAAGGATGGCAAAATGTATATATAGAGTTGTCAAATCACCATGTTGTACACCTGAAACTAATGTAACACTCTGCGTCAATTATACTTCAATTAAAAAAATAGCATGTTACAGAAACCTTACCAGGGTGTGATTACAATTTTTATTGTAAATATTGTGCACATAAGCATAGAAAAAAATCTAGAAGGGTCTATTAAGAATGAGATTTTTATATGATGAGCATTTGCTGTGATTATTACTTTCTGCTTTCTATTTTCTGTATTGTTTGTTTTTCTCAATGAGAAAGTACAAATTTTTTTTATAATAAAGAGTATTATGACTATTTTCATTTTGAAAAGAGAGAAAAAATAAGCCCCCACATGCAAAGCCCACCAAGGACTCAACAGAGATGAATCACTGACAAACGTTTGAGGTTCATTGAAATGCATCTTAGAAATTCCTAGTAATCTTCGTGCCCCACCAGAAAGGCTCCTTTCCACCTCCCTAATAGCATACGGAAAGAATTACACCTTTTTCTTTTTCATCTATAGCATTGAATTGTGCAAACTGTCTCACTAACTAACAGAATCCTAAGGAACTACTGCTAAAATTATCCAGGCTTCTTTGCTTATGGAAAAGCCACATTTTGCGTCCACAGAGGGAATTCTATTCAGCTAGCCTTTAATTCATTTAGGAACCAGATGAAGAATGGAGGAGATGCTCTGTCGTCAGCATTTTCATTTGGTTGGCAGGTAGAATTTGGTTGTATCTGGACCCAAACATACGTATCCAAAGAATTGCATCCTTTCCAAACGTCATGGCTAAGGTAAATGCATCAGCCACTATGCGCTGTAAGCTGGTTTTTCAGGCGGATACAGTGATTACGAGGATCTTGTGTCAAACCCTAGTACATGTTTGTAACCCAGCCAGTTGGAGTATTGACTCCACATTACTTTTAAACATATGAATTTCACAGTAAGGGCCAATATGGTAAAAGCTGATTTCTAATAAAATTAAATGAAAATGGATTTTGTATGGAGCACTTGGGTGGCTCAGTCATTAAGCGTCCAATTCTTGATTTCAGCTCAGCTCATGCATGATCTAAGGATACTGAGATCGAACCCTGCATCAGCCTCTGCACTCAGCATGGAGTCTGCTTTTAAGTCCCTCTGCTCCTCCCTCCTCCTGCTCTCTCTAAAATAAATAAAAAGTAAATAAATGAATAAAGTCTTTAAAAAAAAGAAAATTGATTTTGTATAATTGTATAGAGAATTTTAAATTTATTTTTTATTATTTTTTGGTGAGCAATTTCTATGTAGATTGTTGGAGTTTTAGTATATCCCCAAAGAGGGACGGCTGGGTGGCTCAGCAGTTGAGCGTTTGCCTTTGGCTCAGGGTGTGATCCCGGAGTCCCAGAATCGAGTCCCACATCAGGCTTCCTGCATGGAGCCTGCTTCTCCCTCTGTCTATGTCCCTGCCTCTCTCTCTTTGTGTCTCTCATGAAAAAATAAAATCTTTAAAAAAAATTTTTAAAAAGAATATCCCCAAAGACATTTATTTTTAAAGTTGAAAGATGAACACATCAAGCACACACAAAACTGAACATATACACAGGTAATAAAACATTCTAGTAAAATGGAACAAAAGGCCCTTGTGACTCATTCCTGAATTTTGAAGTATGGTGCTATCCCAGTTTTTAAAAGTCATATAAAGTCTAAGAATAATACAGATAACTCTAAGGAGGAAAAGCAGGAAAATAGCTGATGCAACAACCAAAATGAAGTCATCAAAAGTCAAGGAGCCACATATTATATACAATTCTCAGACAGGTACATTTCTGTGATTTCTATTACTCCACGATCTCATTCTAGCATCAGATACAGTGAGGGGAGACTGCTACAGTAGGTGTCACTATCACGGTCCTCTTGCTGAGGACTGTGAACAACCAGGCAAGTCTGGGTAGTGTGAAACCTCTAACTTTATCCTAATCTCTACATATCCACATTTCTGCTGACTCCTAGGGCTCTCTGTTTCCCAAATCAAACAATTCCAACACCTGATTCACTGTTTCCATTCTCTCTTTGCCCTGATCTGTCCCATCTTCTTGAACATCAATGCCTTCACCCAGCCGCTAATCTACAAACTTCAGAGATAGTCTCCTCTTGATGCCACTCTCCAGCTCTTCTTGGTTTCCAAGACCTATTTCCAAATCACTGCTAGCCTCTATCTAGAAAATTCCAGCATTTTCATGGTGCCCCAAGCCAGTCTCTGTATGTGCATCAGCCTCATGGGTAGGCTGCTCCTCTCTTGAAGTCCCTCCCCACCATGCTCTAGGCACACTGGATTTAGCTCCTCGCACGCAGCACACGCTTTCACATCTTCATGCCCCCCCTTGGACTGTTCCTTCACGTACGTACCCTAATCTATGCCTTTTATTTTCACTGTGCCAGAGCATTTTATTTTAATATTTTTTCAATTGTATATATTTAAGGTGTACAACTTGGTGACTCAATATATGTATATACACTTACTGCTCATTATCTTCCTCTTTCCTTGCATTGTCCTTCTTATCTTTGGTGTTGTTGCCCCTTCCTCCCTACCCCTTTTCTTACCTGGAACTCCTGCATGTCCATTAAGGCATAGCTCAGAGATGACCTCTCTCACTAGCTTACTTTAAATTCCTAAGCTGGAATATATTGCTTCTTCATCTTTGTTTTCCTAGCAGTGTGTGTGTGTGTGTGTGTGTGTGTGTTCTATATAATCCTGATTTTAGGATCCATCATATTGTATTACATAACTATTTGCCACTCATTCATTTTCCCTAATACATTATGAACTCCAAGGGCAAGGATGGTGTCTTGCTAATCTCTGTATCCCGAGTTGGCTAGAGAGTAAGTTCTCAATAAATGTTTGTTTGTTGAATTCAGGCCAGTTGGTTTGAATTTTATTAAACTTCAAATATAAAGGAGAGCAATTCTCCAGTAATTATTTGTTTCTTCTTATAGTAAAAGTATAGTAAATTACTGTTATCACTATTTGCTTCCTTCATGGCACCTTTCCCCATACAAAGGGAAATATATATAAATTTAGGTGCTCCTCAGAACACAGGAGAATCAGAAAGACATCATTTGAAAGTAAAGAAAACCTGCATTTATTATGATATTTAAGCACAGATCTTTAAAGTTTAAAGAGAAGAAAATCACAGTAAATCTCCATTCACACCAAGAAAATCAGAGATCATTCTTCCTACCTGCTCTAACTACAAATAAAAAAAGGGAAAGATCCCATGTCTGGGGCACTCAGGAGCTCTTGGCTCACCCCCAGCTCATTGCCTCTTTGGAAACATGCTCTGTACATGGGGCTGGGTGCCAACAGTGCACAGCACTGTGAACATGACCATTCTGTTCTTGGCTGGCACTAGCCGCATTCACCAGTGCTCCAGGGAGGGGTAAATGGACATGCTGCTGCTGCTAGATCTCACCTAAGAAATCATTGTCTTGGTGGGTGATTTTATTTTTTTTATGAGGTGATCTGAGAATAATCCTCAGGACATGGATGTGGGGAAGAAGCCCTGAAAAGCTGACCCATTTTGTATAAGATCTGCACAAGCTCTCTGGATCATCTCCCCGCCACACATTTTATTAGGTGCAGAATGCCAGGGCTATACAACTCACATTTCTTTATCCACTATGTGATTTTTATGTTTGCAAGGTAGGAAAGGCAGAAGCAAAGGTATGTTTGCAAAGGTAGGAAAGGCAGAAGCCTAGTTAGCTAGCTATTATGGAGAACTGCAAATATCTCTATATGCCTCAAAAGCCTTTCAGGCTTTCAGGAAAACAGTCCCCATAAATGCTCTGAGTTGAAGGAGAACTATAATACTTCATGAGCTTTGGTCCCGAGTTACTTCTAGAAGAAAATTTCTCTTTTGAGTAAATATAGGAAGAAGCTCCTATTGGTCTTTTAGCTTGGTGGTTTGGGGCAGCTGTCCAGGTCACCTCTGCTGAGTGGTAGAGTCAAGGTCATGGGTAATAAAAATGCAGGACAAATAAAAAACAGAACTGTCTACAAAGAAACAACCATCTAATGAGATATTAGTGCACTATCACATCCAAATCAGCCTAGATTTACATACGTCTTTGCACATGAAATAACAACGAGCATACATTTTTAATAAAAATCTGAAACTCAAATTTCAGCTAATACTAAAAGAAATACAATTAAATTCATCCTGCATAGAAATGAATATAAAAGTTGTAATAGGGCATTTGATAAATTTTAGAAGGTAGAAAAATATGCATAACCGTTAATGAGAAAAAGAGTGAAAATAAATAACTGTTTTTGACATTGAGATAGTTGAATTTGCAGAGTCCTTGGTACCTTATAAATCTAGATAATAAAATGTGAATAAACTATGCATTTTTATGGTATCTAAGCTCTTGGGAGAGATTTTACTTATTTTAAAGCATTTATTCAGCTGTATTTCCCACTCACCTTTTCAGGGATTCTGCATTCTTAAGGAAGAGAAAGACCTATCGTCCCCTTTCGCAAATCTCCCTCTCCTCTCAAATTTATGGATGCTAGGTTCAGAGCACAGATGCTATAAGCAAGGACATAGAGTTCTCCACCATGGCCTAACCATAGGCCAGAAGCCTATCCGGAAGAGTGCTGTTGAACAGGGTGCACATCAGATAAATTAAGAAGGATTCTTCTAGCTGGGGACATTCACACAGATTTCTCACTGATTCTTACAGAGTCCACCCCCTCTAATGGATTCAAGGGTACAAATCTCTGTACAAATATACTGAAACTTCTCACCTGGGCTCCAATCCATGTCTTTCTCCCCACTCAGATACATCCCTCCGTCTTTCCCAATTCAACACAACTGAACAGAACTCTGCAACCTCCCTCTCAAATGCCCTTCTGTTCCAAATTCTACCATCCCAGCTTCCAGACCAGAAATGTCAGGGGAAGCTTTGATTCCTTCTATCATCTCACACAGAACTTGAAAAGTCACTTCTTGCTGGAATGGGAGGGGTGTTGTTGGGAGGGGGTGGGGTTGGTTTTAGCTGAGAAGCTTTATCTGCTATTGCTTACTGCCTCCTGGTGGCTGATGGGGGAACAGCGAGGGGTTGGAGTGCAGCCCTCCAGGAAGGCGGCCTGGAATGCCTAGCATTCCAGTCATCAAATATTTCAGAGCCAAGAAAAAGAAGACTCAAACCTAGGGCAAAGCTCACCCAGAGACTAAGAAAATGACCACATGCATAGTTGCACAACAGAGCCTGCTTGCCTGAGCAGGAACCAAACATGGACCAAGATCCCCAGGAGGAGGAGAGGAGGAGTGGGTGGGAAAGACCCAAGGACAGACCAGGTGGGGAAGTTAAGAATGAAGAGAGATCAGAGGAGGAGGACTGCAGGTCTTACAAGTCAGCTAGTTGTCTGACAGATTGGAGGCAGAGTTCCAGCACCTTCTACTTGATCTCACTTGGTGTGATGAGAGATTACAAGATCCTGACACTCTATTTTGGGAAAAAATAGCTGTGGCATCTAATCTATAGCATGCTGGCCAGTGATGACATAGAAACCTTTGGATAGAGTGGTGAAGAGAGCTGCCAAAAGACACAGAAGGCTCGCTGTGCTCTCTACTCCTTAGGTGGCAGCAACAAATGGATGAAAACTACACAATACTCTCAGCCATTGCTCTATACTCACTAAATCTCACAGGTCCCCTTTGGGACATGTCCTACAGCTTTGCTCTACCCTCTCCATTCTGGCATCATCCCTGATTTTGGCCTGCATCAAACCACATCTGGATTGATCCACAGGGCCTCCAAGATGGTCTTAGTCCAAACAGTCTCCAGATGAAGGGAAATGCACTCAATTTCACTCAAAAGAAGAGAAAACAAATTAAAACTATGCTGAGATACCATTTCTCACTTGTCATATTGGTGAAAATTCAAAACCTTCACCAATACTCTGTTGATGAGGCTGTGAAAGAAGGGCCTTGCCACATTGTTGTTGAGAGTGCAAAGTAGCACAGTCCTGTGGAGAGGACTTGGCAATATTCACTAATCCCTGATCTAGCAACTCCACTCACAGCCACACACCCTGAAAATATATCTCCAACAACATGAGAAACCTTAACCATGAGATTATTAATTGAGGAATTATTTGGGATAGCAAAATACTGGAAACAACCTAAATGCCCATCCATAGGAGTCAGATGATAAACTATGGTACATATTAACAATGGAGGAGCATGCAGCTGTAAAATAAAAAAATAGTGAGGAAGACATGGGAACATATGGAGTGATTACAGGATACATTTTTTAAAAGATTTCATTTATTTATTTTTTAGAGAGTTTGTACAAGGATGGGGAGGCGCAGAGGGGGAGGGAGAGAGAGAATCTTAAGCAGGCTCCATGCCCAGCAAGGAGCCCAACGCAGGGCTTAACCTCACAACCCTGAGATGGCGATCTGAGCCACAAACAAGAGTTGGATGCTTAACCATCTGAGCCGCTCAGGTGCCCCACAGGATACATTTTTAATTGGAAAAGATAAGACACAAAATTATATATAAAGTATGGCAACTTTATGTAGGAAAAAACAAGTAATAAGAATATATATGTATTTATGTTTTAGCAAAAAGAAACACAGGAAAGAGGCACTTGCGTGGCTCAGTCAGTTAAATGTCCAGCTCTTGGTTTCAGCTCAGGTTATGCTCAGGGTCCTGAGATCAAGCCCCATGTTGGTCTCTGCATTTTACAGGGAATCTACTTGAGATTCTCTCTCCTTCTGCCTCCCTCCCCACTCATGCACTTGTGCTCTGTAAAGTAAATTTTTAAAAATTAAGGAAAAAAACACAGGGAAGATAACCCAGAAACTAATGCATCTGGTTGCCCAAAAAGGTAGAGGGAGGGGTGTGAGAACACCTTTTATCTAGCCGTGACTCTCAAGCCATGTCCATGTTTCATGTATTTAAGACAACCGACAAAGATGGACAAAAACTAAATGTAATATAAACAGAAATAAATGAATGCACCTATCTATCAATTGATAGCATAACCACACAGAGAAAACAATCTGAGTGACTTCTGAGTAGAATGCTCTGTACAACCTCAGTGGGATGTATTCCAGGGATTAAAAGAACTGCAAAGAAATCTTGATCTCCACTTAATACATTTGTTGTTGGTAGCGGTCTTGGTGGAGTCATTTAGAGCAAATGGGTAAATATATTGAACTTAGTGTGATCCAGAGCTCTTATCATGGGAGAGAGGAGACTTCAATATTGAAATGAGGGAAGACCAAGAAGAGACGTGAAGTATACCTTTGAAATTGGAGTTACTGGTATTAGCTCATGACATTTTTGGTGTCGTTTTGTTTTTAAGATTTTATTTATTTATTTGAGGGAAAGAGAGAGAGAGAGAGAAAGCACACAAGCAGGGGGAGTGGCAGAGGGAGAGGAAGAAGCGGGCTCCCCACTCAGCAGGGAGTCTGATGCAGGGCTTGATCCCAGAACCCTGAGATCATGACCTGAGTTGAAGGCAGACACTTAACCAGCTCAGCCACTCAGGCACCCCAACTCATGACGTTTTAAAAAGTACTTATTTCCTAGCTCTATCCATTGAGGGGGCTATAAGCACACACACACACACACACACACACACACACAGAAATAGATGTGGTTACATAAGGATATAACTGTAGATCTATAAATATACAAAGATATAAATATAGAAAGAGAAAAGGTAAATGGTACAAACTGTTAACAACTGGTGACTCTGGGTGAAGGCTATATGACGTTCACTGTACTTGCAACTTTTCTGAGGATTTATAATAGTTCAAAATAAAAAGTCAAGGGAAAAAATAATTTGACTCCATCACTGCCTTCTATCTGCATTACATTTTAGGCTTACTTCTCTGGACTTCTTCTAGTTCTGGTTTATCTTTCTTGAGAGCTGATGACCCAAACTGCTATGGTCACATGGGTAAGTCAGGATGCGATGAGTTCAACCCTGCTTTAACACACTCTGTGGCAGGATCCTGTAGCCCCCAACAGGATCCAACTCTCTAGGAACCAGCTGTCATGACTCCTTGGGCTCTTGCAAGGATGAACTCAAAGTTTGGAGCTCTCATATGTGAGCTTTTTCAATTACTAACATAGAAGTGCTTTACATCATTGGCACTTTTTCTGCCCATTCACATGAACTGTTTCTATAGACTATTCTCATTCATTATATTCTTCACAATCCAGAAGAATTTAGTATTGCTGGCACATTCAACACATAGGTCCTGAGAGAGACAGTAATAAAAATAGACAAAAGTTTTGGACATGATAGCTTTTATATTTAATGATGGTAGACAGAAGATAGCAAATAAATAAGTAAGTACAAAATATCCCAGCTGGTGATACAATCTAAAGAAAAAAGTAGGCAAGGAGGATGGAGTCTGGGGTGAGGGCTGAGGAGCAGTCTGCAATTTTTAAATAGGGCACCCAGGGAAGACATCATTGAAAAGGTAACATTTAATTAAGGACCAGAAAGAGGAAAGGTGAGCCAGTGAGCCACAATGATATCTGGGGGGAGGGATGTTCTGGGAGGAGCAAGTATCCCATGAGGGGAGCCATATGGTCTATCTGAGTAATAGGAAGCTAGCAGGAGCTGGAGCTGGGCAGTGAGGGAGGGAGGGGACAGAGGAGATCAGGCTGAGAGGTGGGGGAAGGTGGTCCTAGCGGGCCTTGCAGGTCACCTGTATGTCACCATCTGCCTTTGATCTTGACTTAAGAGTGAGATGGGGGACTTAGGAGGGTTCTGAAAAGAGGAGTGATGGGGTCTGCCTCAGATTTCTAAGGTTTCAGCTAAGGCAAAACTCTTTTTCTGTGTTCTTTCTTTCAGATAGTGTTTGAGTTGATTTCAAATGGATCCCTGAGGAATTTTTCTTCTTATTTCTTCACTTCTTTCCTGTCTCCAGCTAACCTATGAAGGCCTCTTCAAAATACCACCAGAGCCACCACAGTTCCATCATGGGGTCTGAAAAGAGTGTTAGCCATTCATGGCTCTTCTGGGTCATGCCTACATCTCTAAAGATGAAAAGCAGCATGGGAGAGATCAGAGGATCTGGAGAAATCAGAATCAGTATGGGTAACAGAGAAGCCAGGAGGCCAAGCCTTACACAAGAGGCAAAGCACACATTCAGGGGGTGGAGAGAAAAATGCAGTGAGAGCAAGTTGGAACTCCATGGATGGTGGGCAAGAGCAGAGAAGCAGAAGGTGAGAAACTTCTCTGCCCCTCTGCAGAGTTGTTAAAATTGCAGTGGCAGGTGAGTGATGCGGGGAGAGAGACATCCCACTCCTCGATTGGTTGTCACAGCTTAGATTCTACCAGAAGAGTCTGGTTTCTTCCATTCACCCAAACCACTCTCCTAGACATAAACTCTGTGATCTTTCTTCGAGGGGCCAGAGGCAATGACCATCCAGATGAGAATCTCAGCTGGGGACTTTTGGTACTCTCTCTGTGGAAACGGAGAGCCTTGTTTTCAGGTTCCTTCATTCAATGAGTGGGTCTGAGAAGGGACTGGGGATTTGGCTGCATTTCTTGTCTCTTCACTTACCCTCTCTTACCTTGGTGACCAGAGCAGGGGCCCTCACCTTGAGCTGAAACCCCCAGCCTTTCCTCCAGGTTCTGTAGCTGTGCTCTGTGCTCACCATGAGTATTAGTGACAGATGGGTGCAAGCAAGTAAATCAGAGGACAGGAGCCACAAGAGAGAGGATCAAGCAGAAACACAATTCTTCCTCCTCTTTCTCTCTGTCCTCCTGGCCCTTTTAGATTCTGTTTGTGACCATTATCTTTAATGGATTTTTTTTTTTTTTGGTTAGAGGCAAGAAGCTGGAAGACTATGGTCCTATCAGTGGAAAGCATCAATACCAATAACACCAACTGGTTTTACGACATGACAGAGGAGAAATAATCAACGCATAAATTAGAGCTTTAGCTTGTCGTAAACTCCGGAGCATCAGGATTTAGTAAGGGGAGAGCAGGCCAAGATATGACAAAGTTATAATTGGGAGACAGGAAGTCACATTATTTTTCACAGAAAAATAAAAAGAAGGGAAAGGAGAGAAATTAAGAGAGAAAATGAAATGCACAGTCTTTGCCAGGCTGAGTTACAAATGATCCTTTAAAATTAAAAAATGCCAGGAACTTACGTGATATCAGCATTAGGGTGCAGCCCAAAGACTTCGGGGTTATCTAGGGATGGCAGTGACTGGATGTACTCAAAATACTGATCCAAGGTTTTGCACAAGGGGATTTTATATCCAGTATAAAAACAGAACGATGGCTCAAACATCTTCTCACTGAACCAGACCTATGCAGGAGGGAAAACAGAAGAAATAAAAGTGATGAACGTCTAAATGAAAACTATAAGGAAGAAAGGGGTCACCTTATTTCCATTTTAATAAATTTTTATATTGGGTTTGAAAGGACCTTAAGAAACCCACTGGTAGAAATAATTAGCAAAAATATGAAGAAAAGAGAGAAGCTACCTGACACAAAAACAGTGAAGCCCAAGCCTCTCTTGAACACCCAAGAAGGTGCTTGCTAATAGTGACCAGAGAGTGGCCAGCCTTGCAAGGCCACTCTCTGCTCCAATAAACTCGTGACCCTCCATCCTACTTTTTAAGACAAATGAGAACACACTGCAGAGATAAGGCAATAGTCACACATGCGAGAGAGGATCTGGGCATTTCCATGGCCTCCTTTCACCCCCAAAACAGGGTTCATGCCAGGGGCTATGCTGTGTTCCATGTGGCTCACAGCAGCACTGCGCACCACACAAGGCCAGGAAAACGTGACAATTGTCTCCCCTCCCACCCTGAGCTGGAGAGCTCCCTCTGTTAATTAAGTTATGTCCCTGGCCACAAGAAGCAAATGTATCCAACCGTCTTATTGTTTGCCTTAAGACATCCTTTTCTCATTCCATATGAATTGATTATCTGTAATGTAAAAGCCAGAGAACAAATATATACTTGGTGTGAATAGACTTATTCTGAAGAAGAGAAAAAAAATAATGCTGAATGCCTACGAGCCAGATTTGAGGCAATGACTTCAGTGTCTAACAGAGCAATTTTCTCAGCAGGAAGGAAAATAATGGGAAGACAGGAGGAACAGAAGTACAGGCAGGATGTCTGAATCACTCAGAGGACTCAATGTGAAAAGAGATGGGGATTGGGCTTTACTTCAGTGGGTTACACTTTATCCAGCATCTTCCTTCCATCCCCTTCTTCCAGCTCTTTTTAGGTCCCATGATCACTCTGAAATGCCCTGTGTGCTGGTTCTCTCTTCTGCTCCCCCACCCCACCCCACCCCCAGAGACACCTCTCCCGCCCCCCCCCAGATGTTCTATCCTACTCAACTCCTGTGCACAAGGCATGGAGCTTATAACTGGAACAGAATGCAAAGGGGAATCTTTCCTTCAAGGAGCTAGTGACCCAGTAGAGGGGTAAGTCAATTTAAAAACAGACCACCGTCCAAAGGGCACCAAGGTAAGAGCCAGAGGAAAGAAGAATAAGCAGAGTACAAGGAGGCTTACAGCAGGAAGAGAGAATAGCCAGCTAGATGTCAGGTAAGGCTTTATCTGGGGAGTGATCTTAGAGAGAAGCCTTGAAGCACAGGATTTTGATGAGGGAACTAGTGACTGGGGAGACCACACCAGCAAAGGCACAGAGTAACTGATGCAAAAATGTGAGGCAGGTGGAGAAAGTGACGAAATTTGGGGTAAATATTCTTTAGGCGATGATTGGTGTGAACTTAAGAAATGAGGATCCTCTGAAAGTTATTAAAGAGAGTGGTGCTATGATAATTAATTAGAAAGATTGTGTTTTTAGTGATGTGGATGACTATGGAGGCGAAGGCTACAACAGTGACCACGCCGAGTTCCCTAGTACCTATTTCTTCTACATTCCGGTTTCTTCTATCACTTTGTCAATACGCACATAAATTGCCAGAGTCACAAACACACAAACAATTGAGTTTCACCAAATCTGGAGGACATTTGGGGGGATAGTCAAAATAAGGACTAAGAAGTCAACATGGAATTACTTCAGGAGACTCTAAAAGGTACCTTATAAAAGATAAGCAGTCATCCTCCAAGGACAATAAAGTTCTACAGTTGTTGGTTTGAGGGGAGACACAGCCATAAGATGTTGAGAACAGAGAAAACAAACAGGGGTTCAAAGAAAAGCCCTGAGTTGAAAGTCAGAGGGATAGAAGATCCAACTTGAAGGCACCGAAACACAATTTTTTAAATCTTTCTTTTTTATTCTTATTTTTTTAATTTAAATTCAATTTGCCAACAATTAGTATAACACCCAGTGCTCATCCCATCAAGTGCATCACCCAGTTACCCCATGCCCCCACCCACCTCCCCTCCAGCAACTGTTTGTTTCCCAGAGTCAGGGTGTCTCATGGTTTGTCTTCCTCTCTGATTTTTCCCCAATTCCACCCCCTCTTCCCTTATGGTCCCTTTCATGATTTCTCATATTCCACATATGAGTGAACACAGTTAAACTGAGTAGCATGGTCAGGGTAAAGTGACCATAAGAAGGTTAGGCCAGCAGGTCAGAAGGTAAGGCTGAAGCAGAGACTGAGCTAGGAGGAGCATGTGGGCTCCATCGTGCTTTCTACAGCCATCCTCAGTAGGGTTTCCTGGTAACCCTGTGTCCTTATATCCAGAGACCCAAACTCACCTCTCTGGTTATTGAGGTGCCATCTGGAACAGGCGAGGGGAAGGAAGAGAGGAGACAGGAGGCTGACAGGAGTGCAGGATGAAGTGCAGTTTCAAAGGGAGCAACATGTGGGGCAGCCCAATGCTCAGAGAGCTGGAGCCACTGAAGGTGGAGCAACTCTAAGGGAAGTCAGGAGAGAGACGGAGATAAAGAAGTGGGGGCTGGGCAGGGAAGCTGCCTAGGAGCAAAAGAATAGAAAACAGTAGGGTGAGCTTTTCATTTAGAGCAGTAATTAAACTCCAGAGAGGAGAGTGATACCCAGGCCCAGAGGATGGAGAACTGTAGGCTTCAGAGAGGGATTTGGGGCCCGCTGACTAGTCTTCTATTGCCCTGAGTGTGTGTGTGTGGTGGGGGTTGCAGTGCAGTATGGTGGGTGGGGGGGATAGAGAAGAAGAAGAAGAGGGGGAAGACAGGTTCAGGTCACAGGGAGAAACCACCCACTTTGAGGGCTTGAAGGTGCAAAAGCTTGAGTAACAGGTGCTCTTTCTCTCCTTCCCTTTGCCCACAAGCAGCTTTGAGCTGCTATCCAGAGAGCCAGCTCTGGTTCTGACATGGAGGGCAAAGAGGTCTCTTAGAAATCCCCTTCACTTTGCCAGTAAACTGCAGTGTTCTTGCCACCTTTAATTAAGGCAGTTTCAATAAAATCAAGACAAAATGGCTAAGACGGTTGGTTAGTTGGGACTCTTCTTGAACTCTACATTTTAGAAAAAAGTCCAGGCTATATTTAAAGCTACTATAAGGTGTTGTTTAAAAAGGAAAAAAAAAAAAAGATACTTGATTTTCAGGTTGTGCTCTGGGGTCAGTAAAAATCAATCCAATCTACTCTGTCTTAGATGACTATGACCCCAGGCATATAAATCTCAATCTGCTGAGATTAAATTACGTTTATCATCATCAACAAACATGTATTGAGTGTATCCTAGGTGCTAGATAGAAAGCAGAAACTAGATGCCTTGTTTCTTATTTTAATGGGTTTACAATCTAGTGGGGGAGGCTGAACACGTGTATTAGGATCACATATTCCCTTTCTCACTCTCTAAGGCAACTACTTCACATCTCATCCCCTTTCTTCAAATGTTCCACACTTGCTGTCCCCTCCCCTCAGCTTATGACCTGCATTTCTTTGGCTGATGATGCTTCTTATTTCACTCTGAGCATAGATATGATCAGAAGAAAGTAACCCCATCTTCCCCCACCAAACCTTCCAGTTTCAGCACCCATACCCCTAGACTTCCCCCATCATAAGGAATGGGCTGGCTTCCTTCTATCAACCGGTATATATATTGATAAATCTAAATCACCACTGGTTGTAAAATTATCATAACTAGTGGCAGCAATGGGAATAAAAATGAGGAGGAGCCAAAATGTTCCATGGCAGTAATATGAAAGAAGCAAGTCAGAAGGGCTATAATGTAGGGTTAGATTTTCACTTAAGTAATCATATTAGAAAATGTAAAGACTAAAAATGGAATACATAATTTTCATACCAATATGAAATATAAAAACACATTTTTAAAAAGCAGGAAAGAAGAAAAAAGGCCAAAACAAACAAACAAACAAAACATGTCTAATGAAAACCACAAAATAAGATGATAGAATAAGTCAAAATACAGCAGTAATCACAACAATAAAATGATTAATTTGCCTGTTAAAATACAAGATCTTCAGACTAGATATTAAAAATTTCAGCTTTTCAATTTTCAATTTTGTTGTTTATAAGAGATAAGTCTGAAACATAATGACACAAAAAGGTTGAAATAAAAGGAATAGAAAAATATATACCAGGTATACTAAAATTAAGTATTTCTAATCATTAAAAGACTAATAAAAGTGAAGAGGCAAGGCTCAGAATGGGAAAAGATATTTGCAACCACATAATGAACAAAGAACTTACATACAGAATATGCAAAAACCTCCTATAGATCAATATTTTAAAAAGACAGATAACCCAAGAGAAACAGAGGCAAGAACATACAAGCAAGTCACAGGAGAGAAAACTACAATAGTAAATCAACACGTGAGGGTACTCAAGTCCATTAGCATTCAGAGAAATAAAAATTAAAACCAAAGTCAGACACCATTATATATCCACCCAAATGGCTAACACTTAAGAGACTAATGATGCCCAGTGTTGGTGAGGATGTGGTGAAATGGAATATCTCATTCTTTGGTTGGATGTATTCTTGAAATGACACTTTGGAAACCAGATTGATGAGACTGACTAAAATGGAAAGTATGCAGACTCTATATCCTAGCAATTCAGCTCCTAATAGAAAGGCATATTCATGTGCTCCAAGAACCTGGTACAAGAATGTCCCCAGATGCATTATTTGTAATACCTCCAGGGGGAAACAATCCTAATTTCCACCAATATGATACAATGGAACCCAAGAGAGTAAGAGAAAATGAATAGACTACAGGCAACATGGGTATATCTCAAAATTCCAAATTGAGAAAAATAAGCCAGACACCAAAATGGTAATATACACTATGGTTCCATTTATATGAAGTTCAAAAACAGGCAAAATTGAACTATGTTAATATGAGTACTTACTTAGATGGTAAAGGTACAGTGAGAAAGAAATGGTTTGTATAAAAGTTAGAACTGCGGTTACCTTGAGGGAATGGGGAGTTGTTTTTAATTTTTTTTTAAAAATTTTATTTATTTATTCATGAGAGACACAGAGAGGCAGAGACACAGGCCAAGGGAGAAGCAGGCTCCACACAGGGAGCCCGATGTGGGACTCGATCCCGGGACCCCAGGATCACATCCTGGGCTAAAGGCAGGCACCAAACTGCTGAGCCCCCCAGGGATCCCCCAGGGAATGGGGAGTTGTGATGGAGAAGGTGCATGCATGAGTCTTTCGGAGAGCTGGAAATATTCTTTGCCTATATGGAGAGACTTACTAAGCCACATATTTATGTTTTTTACATTTTTCTGTATATTTCATATTTCCTAAAAGTAGGCTGTATTTTTTAAAGATTTATTGGTCAAATACTAAGTACCAATAAAGTCCCTTTCCTCATCTTCCTTCACCTCTCTCAGTTGACTATTTCTTCTCTCTTGATACATTAAAGTACTCAGAGCCCTGTCCTTAGCTTGTTTTCTTTCTCTGCACAATCTTCTTAGATGACGCTTTCATCTGTTGACTTCAAATAACCATCTGTATGCTGACAAATTCCAACTCTTTTTTTCTCTAGCCCTAACCTCTCTCCTGAGTTCCAGACCTATAAATTCAATTGCATTGTTTACCTTCCTTCATTCTTATTCAATAAATATTTATTGAGCACGTAGTATGTTCTAGGTTCTGCTCTGCATGCTGGGAATCTGGCAGTGATGTAATCAGGCAAAGTCCCCCCCCCCCCGCCCCCTTTAGGGAACTTACAGTGTTAGACAACTCCAACTGGGTGTCTAGTGGGCATCTCAAAAGTTACATGATCAGATCTCCTAATTTCCGCCCCCAGCCAGTAATACTCCTTCTGAAGCCTGTCTCTTCTGTAAATGGTTCTATTACTCTCTACCCAATTGTTTAAGTCTAAACTAGTAGTGATCTTTGACTCCCTCTTTTTTGGCCATCAGCATTCTACTGGTATTATCTGTACAATATATGCAACGTCTAATCACTTCTCAGGGTCTCCAGTATTAAAACTCCCATTTTAGATACTCTTACGATCATTCTAACACAAAGTATATAAGACATCTTTTTCTTCCTTAAACCTCAGATATAGAGAGATGAGAAATTATATTCCTTTATTTTATTATTCTCGTGAGTCTAGGCTCCCCCTTTTTTAGAGAGAGAAAATTGGAGAGAGAAAGCTAGTGAGTAGGGGGGAGGGGCAGAGGGAGAGAGTGAATCCATACTCAGCAGGGAACCCAATGTGGGGCTCAATCTCACAACCCTGGGATCATGACCTGAGCTGAAATTAAGTGGGATGCTTAACTAACTGAGCCACTCAGGTGCCCAAGTTTAGGCCCCTTTTATTTTCATTTTCCTCCATTCAGTCTTGATTTCCACTCCCAGTCTCCTTCCCTCAGAGGATATCTATTTAAATGTGCTTCATCTATGTCTTTGTGAAATATACATGTATTACTTTATAGATCTCATTTTATTTTTTTAGGCTGTGTACTCAACACTAAGTTTTAAAAATCTATGTAGGATGTCATATGGATCATTTCTTCTAAGTGCTGCATTAAATTCCATGATAGGTATCTACGACATTTAACTCAGCTATACCTCCATGGCAGACTCGTAGGTTACTTTCAACTTCCTACTACTACAAACAATACTATGAGCAATATCTTTGTACGTGTTCATGGACCTGTTCGCAAATTTCTCTGGGATATATATATAGGGTATGTATATATATATATATATATATATATATATATATATATATGCAGTATAGTGGGTATATATATATATACACACTCAGGAGTGGGAGTCTGGTTCAGGAAGTGTCACACACTGGATGTGACTAAATGCTGCCAGATTATATCCCAGAAAGGTGAGCAATAGTATTCCATTGTGCTCATTCACTAATCCATGTTAGGTATTTGTAGAGGATGTTGCAATGCACCACCAGTTCCTTCTTTAGGACCCAAGCACTTGCTCCTCAGCTTTCTGGACTATTGACTTCTAAGGGCTCACCACATTGTCCCTCCAAGGTATTGCCCTGGTGGAAGGGAGGCACCTCAACCAAAGTCATGTCCTGGGAGAAGGGAACCCACAAGCAACCCAAGCAATGATGGTTACCTTCAGCTCCACATACAATACTGCCATAAACATTATTATACATGTCAACTTGTGGACTTTTTCTAGAAATGTTTTGGGATGTGTCTACCTAGAATACTTAATTTCAGTAAGGTTTTCCCAGTTGCCTTCTGGGAGGTCTGTACTGACTTAATCTCCAGTAGCCAGGTTCTCACCTCCATACAGCATTTATCATTATCCACCTTTCTCCACATACAGCTTTAAGAAATACTTGCAAAAATAAATAAGTATTGAACGAAACATCAGATTCCTGGTCAAACTCCAGCTTACCAAAATATACCTAAAGCTTATACTTTGTTGTTTTTGTTAAGGGGACAAAATCATTGAAACAGAGAATTGCCAACATAGGGCCTACTATAAAGAATTCAAATAACCATAAAATACTCATGTATCTGATTTTTCCAACTTAGCTAATGTATATTGCTTCTTTTAACGTGAAAATTTTAAGAAGAGTTTGAATCTGGTAAACACATTTTTTTTTTTTTTGGTAAACACATTTATACCATCTATCACTGATGTGAAAACTGTAATTGCCAACGAATAATTTTCTCTAGAAAATGTTTGCCAATGTGATGATGTATGTGGATTTTACTGGGCACAAAGGGAAAAATGAACAATTGTTTATCCTAATGGAAAAGATGTGAACACTCAAATTATGGTTAATTCTCCAATCACTTATTTGGGGACTTGAAATCTTCACAAGACCTGCACTCAAAGGAATTAGCAAATTAATTGTCACATTTTCATGGAGGAGGGGTAGTGCGGAGAGACCCTGAAAATAAGCAACTCATTTATACAGCAGATAATTCACAGACCATTGAGAGTTGACCACTATTCTGCTCTGGACCATAAGTAGATTGCTAGTTGGTTTGGCTTTGGTTTTGGTTTTGGTCTTGGTTTTGTTGGCTGTTTCTTTTCAGAAGCTGCTCTATGGATTTTCCCCCCTAAGTTTGGCTCACCGATTACAAACAAACAAATATTCTTGTTTAAAAGGAAAATGCAATAAACTGTGTCCCATGCCTTTTCTGTAAATTGACTTACTCTAGCAAAGCAATTAAGTAGACGTTTATCAAAGTCGTCTGTCACTCTGCCTCCGTATTGTACTTCTCCAATCATGTACCGAACTGTACTCCATGACACACCCTTTATTAAAAATACAAGAGATTATTCATTGTCAATCCAAATGAGCAACTCTAAACATTTCAGATCTTTTCCTGGAGAAAATGTCTCAAAAACGAAGCACTAGCTAGATCACATTTAAAATGACTCATAATCTTCTGTTACTAACTCTTTTGCTATTACATGGCTGAAACTGCTGGAGTTTGGTCACCGAAGAAAAATCTACAATACTAAATATTGGTGAATATATTACTCATTGATTATTTAAAATGGGGGAAAAAGACTTTTTTTTCACTCTGTGGATGTAATCAACTATAATATTCATTATACTAATGCCGAGCCATTAGAAAAAAGTAGTGTTTAGTGAAGAAAGGAAAAAAAATCAAGTAATCAACGATTTAATAAGCTTTCCTAGTAATATGTTTTCTGAATCAGTATGAGAACAACTAGAAAATTATTCATTCACAGCATTTTTCTACAATGCAATCCTTTGCTGTCTCATTCTATGAACTATAACTAAATCAAAGTATTTATTAATTTCCATAGCAAACTTATTCTAGCAATACATTAGAGATATTAATACTTTTTTTTTCACTTAATACATTTGGAGTAGGAAAAGTAAGAATGCTTGATTTTTTAAATTTACTTTCTTTTGGCTAAATTTTGATTCATTAGCTCCACTGCCTTTCAAAGCAATTATTCCAAGGTTAACTATTATTTGTATATACCAAATGACAAATAATAACAGAATATGAATCCATACGATATAATTTTTCATCAAACTGTCATACTCAATTTAATATCCTTTTGTAACTTCAAGGAAAAATGATGATTTGATTCTAGATCCTCCAGGGGCCTACATAAAAATTCATCATGGCTCACCATCACCATACTGATACTTCAGTATCTATATATAATTAGCTCGAGATCTACTATGAGAAAGAAGAGAAGGAGGGACGGTAAGAAATTGGTATTGAGTTCTTATTGTGCACCATATACTGTGTTTTCACAAATGCTAACTCACTTATTCCTCACAGAAACCATGGCCACCTTGTAGATGAGGAGGCAGGCTCTGAGAGGCTCATAAACTTGCTCAAGATCATAGAAAAAAACAGATTTCCAATCCTTTCTAATACATGTGGATGAACAACTGGGTTGTGTTCTTAGCTCTGTGAGGAGGAAGTCCTTTATTCTCTCTTGTCCATTATCTCATCAGTACAGTGGGGAGAATAGTAATGCCTTCTGTGTCTATCTACAGATGAGATCTTTCATGCGTGAGCACTCTGAGACTTGTGAAATGCTAGACAATGATCAGTGACCATGATTAGAAATTATTTCTGTCTATTTGCATAAGCTTAAACATCTGTTAAGATGTGACTAAAGGTGAGAAAGAACTTTCGCATGGGTCGAGAGATAACATTTTCACTTCTGAAGAGGCATCAGGGAGATGCTGGAAGAAAGGTCTGATATGAGATGTCTGTTCTCTTGAAGTGCATTGGAGCACTTACCTGTGATATGAGGAAGGCCGTGGAGTTTCTGCACACACTGAGTTTCCTCATTTGTGGTCGGTCTCTGTGGTGTGTGCACGGGAGAGATTTGAGTGGGGGGGGGCACACGAATATTCAATCGGGGTCTGAATGCACTCCTTATGGGCAATAGAGGTGAGGGGAAACGACTGGACCAGTAAACAAGGGATCAGAATGGGGAGGCCCTGGGGGAACCTCAGCAGGTTCAACTGTATATTATAGACTGAAAAAGTCTATAGAACCTTGATTTAAGGACAGCAATAAAAGTAGGGAGAAAAAGAATAATTTCACTCACTTTTTTAATATCACATTCATCAAGGTGGTTCTGGATGAACTGGACACTGGCTGAAAAGTCAGCAGAATTGAATTCATAGGGAATATTCCATCCTAAGGGACCAAATTTCCGCCGCTCCTTAACAAGACAAAGGAAAGTAAGTTGAGATTTTGAAATCGAATGCAGCTGATTTCTCCTGTTATCATTAAAACACAAAGTACAGGAAAAGGAAGGCATGATAGGGAGATAAGGTGATGTCATAAAAGAACAGTATACAATTTTGGATACCTTAGCCACTAAAATATTATTC
This sequence comes from Canis lupus familiaris, assembly GCF_011100685.1. NCBI lineage: Eukaryota > Metazoa > Chordata > Mammalia > Carnivora > Canidae > Canis > Canis lupus. Next base: position 8,107,443 of record NC_049233.1, on the reverse strand, counting down.
CATGGCTCTCTTGCCAGGTGGTTTGCCAGAACAAGTCCTCAAACACTTGCCAAGTTGGGAGTTCTTGGGTTTAAAAAAAAAAAGTCCAGGTTTCCATCGCCAATTCAAAAAAAAATGCCTTAGGTGCTCAATAAATATCTGGTAAATGAGCTCATATGTTCTAAGTTAGACTCTTAAAAGTTTCAAATCTTAAGTGTAAGAGTTTGAAATTTTGTTTTTTCAGTTGAATAACTTAAGCATTCAAGAGTATTTAGACGCCCCTACTAGTTTTACTCTGTAATCTTGCAATTTCAGACTCTGAAAACCCCCCATCTCTATTGTAAAACATGACACATCCCTCTTAAAACTTTCACATTTCCCTCATCTGTTCCCTTCTATGGAAAAAAAGGTGGCTAAATGTTTTGAATTGCCAAATTACCCGGAAACAATCCAAATGGGCTCACATAAAATGATTCAATATTCTGGAGACCATTTTAAATGTATGTAAGAGTTAGAACCGGTACTTCCAGGCTCTGATCACCTAGCAAACCACATAGATTAACTCAGATATCACTATACCATTAGCTTTCTCTGCCCTGGCATACAACCAGCCTCTAAGGAAGGTCCAATTATTTATTTGGGTTAGCCTCTAGCCCTTTGACCCTAGTGGCTGAGGTGAGAATCCATGAGGAGAGTAGAATCCCAAGAATCTATGGAAAGGAATAATTCTATTTCTTTACCTCTTAATATATACTAACTTTTGTTTCTCTCTTTTGTTTTCCCTAACCCAACACACACAATCTCTCTCTCATGATGTTTTGACAAGTCATTCCAATACTTCTTACTACAGCTGCTCCATGCTTTCAATCCTAATTAAACCACCATTTAAAGGAATTTTAGTTTAGACAAGCTCGTAGAGGTCAGAGAAAAAAAATTCAGAAAGCAAGAAGGTTTAACTACTGATTTTCAGAATATGCTTTTAAAATATTAAGTAAACCATGAAAATTAATGTGGATAATTTGGGTCCAGATGTCCTGACCCTGGGAGATCAGACTGTTAAATAAAAATTCAAACAAGTAAATCTTAAAGATCTCCATGGCTTTATTGAACAGTTGATGAATCAAGTAGCATCCCACTTAGCAAATAGGAAAGAGCCTTGAAGAGCTACAGAAAAAGAAAAGTTTTTAAAGGCAGAGAGGAGATGACACAAGGAAGTGGTAAGAGAGAAAAAGGATTATTTGGGTCAAAGGATTATTTGTCCCCCTTCCTTTGGGGAACAAAAGAGGTCTACTAGGGGATTACCACACTAGCACTGACCAGGAAATTTCAGATTAACTGGTTAAAATTACATTTCCTGGAGAAGTTTGAAATTGCAGTTAGGTTATGTATGATTTTTCAATTTGGTGATGTGGGCTTAGCACAAGTAACTCTATTGTGTCTGTTGTCTCCTTTTTAATAAGACTGACAGCATACAAATAACTCTTAAAAAACTAGTACACTACTAACATTACTTCTAGACCTATACTTCTTTAGGTTAGGTTGTCAGGTACTAGCATTTTCTATGGTGTGACTCCCATTCTCATCTCTTAGCTGATAAAAGTCGGACAGCCAGCCCAAGAAAGGCCAACCAGATTCCTCCTCTCAGGAATTTGGACTTAGGGTTCAGAATTGCTACCTAGAGTTTACTCTAGTTAGAGTAAATTAGTGAGACTTGGGGCAGCCCCGGTGGCGCAGCGGTTTGGCGCCGCCTGCAGCCGAGGGCGTGATGCTGGAGACCCAGGATGGAGTCCTGCGTCCGGCTCCTGCATGGAGCCTGCTTCTCTCTCTGCCTCTCTCTTTCTCTCTGTGTCTCTCATGAATAAATAAAAATCTTAAAAAAAAAAAAACTAGGGAGACTTTAAACTTGAGAGCTGTGAAGCATAATCTTCCCTTGAACACAGAGAAGGTGAGAAGGAGCAGAGGTGCCCTGATCAGTGGTTTTATCCCAGGTGCATAAGGGGGAACCCTGGCTCTTAAAGGTGTCAGCATCACTCGATGGCTGTCTGCTTCCTGGTATCAGTACTCATGTTGCCATGATGTTTTTCTAACTGTTTCGTATTGAAATGCTTGGTCCTGTAAACCAGATTTTGAACCTTGATAGTGAGAAACATGTATCCCATTTTTGTCTCCCCTTTGTTTCCCCTTTTTTGGGGAAAGGATTATGATTGTGTAATAAATACTAGATTGATTAATGATTATTATCAAAATGAAAGGCACTCTCCTTCTCACCCTCTGTGGGGTCATTTCTGAGGCTGACACAAATTCAAAAGAATTTCTTGAGTGGATCTCAGAAACACTGAGGTGAGCCTCCTCCAAGTTATTTTGAAGCAAGAGTAAGTTGAGAGTGGGGAGTGTGATATTAACATGAAAATGCATTCAGCTAAGCCTTGAGTCTCTGGAATTTCTTCCATCTTGACACCTTCAAAAAAAAAAGAAAGCTAACTACTTATTGGTGAAATGAAAATGTTTTCCCATTTTTAAAAAAGAAAATCAACTCTAAAATAGTTTCACCTATATTTGACTTAATTTTTTTTTAATTTACTGTTCAATTAGACAGGAGACTGAATGAAAAATAATTCTTCCTTTCCAATTACTAGAACTGCTTATATTGGCTCTATGGAAACACTCCCATTTACACGCACTGAGCCATTGCAATTCTGTTGCTCCTTAAAATGTGATCTTTGAAAATTGTTCCAATGCTGAGATTTGCTTCACTTTATGGTGTTTACTATCAGATTTCATTTAAAGCATTTACTTTTTAGGTTGGATCACTAAAGTCATAGACTGTTTAGCTTATCTTGGGGAAAAAAAAGACAAGATCTTGGGGGGTGACTTTTCTTTTACAAATGAAGTAATTTCAATTTCTTGAAAAATTTTTTTTGTATTCACTCATCTCTCTAAGTGACAATAAAGAAATAGCCCTGAATTATCATCATGGAATACTATCAGAACAGACTCAAACCATCAGAAGAAGAACTAAGAACTCACTTGGAAGCTCAGGAGCAGGAGGCTTTGCTAGAACTTGGAATATTTGAAATACTGAATCTCTTCAGTTCAATTAGTATTCTTAAAACTATGGGATGAGTCCCATGTGAGACAATGGAAAAATATTAAAATCAATGTATTTTCAAGAAGTTTTAATCTGGTTGAGAAAATAAGACTTAGAAATAAGGAAAGGACAATGTGATAGTGACTATAATTAACTGTCAAAATATAACAGATGATAAGCCTGAAGAAGACATTCAATCAGAGGCTTCTGGGAAGAATGTAACTGAAGCTAGTCTTTGAAAAGGAGGGAGAAAAGACTTCCAGGCTTCTCAAAGGCTATGAGGAAAGACTGGAACACAAAGCTCAGATTCATCAAGCAGGAGGCTACAGGTAAGTGGTTTTACTGCAGCAGAGAGTGCCCTCGTGGGAGTAGCTAGAACTATGTGCTCTCATGATGATTCAGGAGTGGCACATAGATGTGAATGTCAGAATAAAGAGTTAAAACCTGATTCAACAGAAGGGAGTTATTGTTCATTATTAAGTTGGAGAAGGGTGATCTTATTTTATTTTATTTTATTTTTTAAGATTTTATTTATTCATGAGAGACACAGAGAGGGAGAGGCAGAGACACAGGCAGAGGGAAAAGCAGGCCCCCTGCAGGGAACCTGATGTGGGACTCGATCCCAGGACCCCCCGGGATCATGACCTGAGCCAAAGGCAGACACTCAACCACTGAGCCATCCAGGCGCCCCAAGAGTGGGGTGATCTTTAAGAAGACTAGTCTACTCTTTACTGAATTTGACTAATATGGCTCCTTCTTTGTATCCCAAAGAATCTACAAAACACAGAACTATTAGTGAAATATGGAAAACATGGAATCCTCCTTTGGACACTGAAGACAAATTGCTCAACGTAGTCATCATCTTAATGATGTTAAAGCCATTTCCAATTTTATGTTAAACTCTACCTCAGCCCAATGAGCCCACCTCTCGACAGCCCAACACAGAATCATTTCAGCTGCATCTGCAAAACAAGTTTCTCTTTGGAACGTCACAACCTGTTTCTTTAATTACTGGAGCTCACGTAAAATGAAAAAAATGCAATCCATATTATAAAACATATGGGAAACTTTAAAAGGTAAAAATAATGAACAGAAGTGGCCGGGACCCCTGGCAAAAACTGCCAAGCAAAATGTAAAAGTTCTTTCTTTAAACCTGTATCATATTACTGTAATTATTCTGAGGATATTTAAATGAAGAACTTTGTAATCATGCCTCCCCAAAGCAAGAACTTCCTATGCAGTATTAAACTTGAAGGGAATGTTTGTCAAGGCTCAAACTTGAGAGAGAAAACAAGATGTAGGAGAAGAAAACACTTTTCTGAAAGAAGAACTGCTGGCAGTGGATTTCCTTGGGCCCTGTTCCATGCGGCCATTTTCATTTCATATTTAATTATTTTTAAGAGCCAGGATAAAATATCCAAGTCTGCAACTGCCACTGCAAGCCCCTAGAGCTCCTAATCAATGACTTTAGCAAGAAAACTTCACAGACTTGTGCATAAGCCATTCGAAAAGCCCCAAAAAGTGGGCCTCAATGTGGGTAAGCCAAGGTGATGAGAAAAGTTCTAAACCACGAAAAGGACACAAAAGTGATGAAGGACGCCTGTCTTAAGGGCAGTGGGTATTTGGCAATTATTCTCAATTCTTGTTGTGTATTAGAATCACATAACAAGTTTTTAAAAGGACTGAGCATCCCACCTTGCTGCCTCCTTCCAGGGATTCTGGGACCCAGACAATGCTGAGAACCATTTCATTAGACATTCATTGGGTCCAATGGACTCTTCAAACAATGGATAGTACACTGACCATCAAAGGACAGCACACTGACCACCAGAAAATGCTATTCTGACTTTCTGCAGGAGGTATTGGGAGGACACCACAAATGTTAAGTATTGAGTTTTAAAAGAACAGGACTTTGGAGGTAGATATATTTAAAATTAAGATCCTGAAGGGTTAATGTGGCCTTGCTCTGAAATCCAGAATGCCATTGCACTGGAGTTTCTGGGAAACCATAGAGAGATGATATAAAGGCCAGAGGGAAGATTCCAGTGAGAGTAATCTCCAAGAGGATGAGGAAATGTCCTCAGGGAGTAGCGGCCAAATAGAGCCAAGGCATCCACTAGCATGTTGGGGATGGTGGGCTCCCATGGGGATGGTAGAGGGCTGGCTGGCTAGGACAGAGATATCACCTGACTGCTGTAAGAGTGCTGTTGCTATAGCAACTTCTTGGCCTATGTAGATGGTAAGTTAACCTGGCAGAGAGGAGAAAGAAGAGGAGTCTGGGGCAAGAAGAACTCAGTGCAACATTGGCTTATGTATTTGCAAGTTCACATGGAAGCACCCAGGGCGCCCTTCTACGGGTAAGCCTGCTCCTGCCTCAACCACAAAACAAACCACACTATTTGCTACACCACCCAAGACAGTTGTCCTTGACCAGCCAAGTCTACTTCCCCATTGTATGGGAGAGGAAGAGTGTTCATTTTGTTCTCTGTAACAGTGACTGAGGTCCGCATAACACATGATGCCCTTGAGTGGGGGTGAGTTGATGGCATGATGCCAAACCACAGTTCAGTAAGGGAATTACATGGAGGTCACACAGCTCTCCCATTTGACCTCTATTTCACTACCACGTTCTGTATTCTGAGGTGTGATGGGCTCCAGCACGAACTCCTCCCCAGCTCTGAAGCTTGAGATTATGGGATATGAACAAATTCCCTGTTCTTTTTGTGAGTCTCTGCAAGGACAAATGCATAAAAATCATATTTGTATAGAGCAAGGGATATCTAGGTTAATTTGGAGGAAATCAGTCAATCAGTTAACAAATCAGGTGTTTGGCTATTATGTCCAACAGTAGTAGAGAAATCTAAGTCACAATCAATCCAGCCCAGAACAGTCCTTTTAGTAATGGCTGCACTTCAAACTTTAATATGCACATGAGTCACTGGGGCATCTTATTACAATGCAGATTCTAATTCAGCAGGTCCACGGTGGGGCCTGAGATCCATCTCTTACAAGCTCCTGGGCTATGTGGATACTTCTGGCCCAGGACCACAAGCCCCTCAAGAATGCTGCATTTTGCTATCAAGCCAGCTCCATCCTAACAAGTAAAAGAAAATAGTTAGGTGTATCACAGTAAATATTTCTGCTAATAAGAACAGAGGAAACCATGCTTGAATTATCCATGCTCCCTGTGTAGTCATAGAACTTGATAACAGTCTTAGAAATGGGAAAAAACTTGAAAGATCACCTCCTTCTGCCTCTAAACACACAGATGGGGAAACAAGAGGTCCCAGGAGGGACAGAGCTTGACTATCATCACACAGCTAACTAATTTCATGGCAAGTCTAATGCGGCAGCCTCCTGGTCTTCAATGATGTGCGCTTTCTGGTGCACTGTGACTGGATTTTAAGAGACATTCAACCTCCTAGCTGTATAGACCTAGCAATGGAGACTTTTCTGTTTTAACCCAAATACAAGTCATGTCAAATGCGAGGACCCCTTAGTCCTAGGACCGGCCCGTGGACCTGTTGTTCTTCTGTGTAGCACTTGGATAATGGCCACAAAAATATAGGTTGCCACACTGACCATATGGAAAATACCCCCAATTATCTCCCCATGATAAGCCCAGTGGAAGAGTTGAATCATCACTACTGGGAACAGAATCATAAAATATATTATTTGTGAATTGGGAATTAAATAACAGAGTTAAAGTAATATTTGTATTAGAGTATGATAAGGCCTAGCAAAACAAACAATTCCCAGATAAGAACGTATGAAATAGGCTTCAATGACTTGAAAGCTATAATTTACAATCCAAAGGCCACAATGGAACTTAGTAAAAATAACCACCCGCAAAGTGTTTAGCCTGATTTTAACTCTCTCGGGGTTCAGGGGCCGATATACAGGAGATGCACAATTGTCTCCTCTCTGCAGTCCTCTCTCCTGGCCACCTGGGAACCCAGTAAAGTGGCAGGGACAAGGGGCCTGAGAGTAAATCCTCCAAATATGTTCTGGGATGAGCACCAAATTCCCCTCCACCTTTGATCAGGGTAGGGAGAGAGGAGGTGAAGCTCTGCATGCTGCTGTACATAGCTAAACCATGACTCCTGGTACAAGTCAGGTGATTCATTCCATCCTCACTCCAGCCTCAGTGAAGGAAGAAATGTAGAAAGGGTTAAAGGAGGCTGTTCATCCTCTCTGACGTCAAGGAGTGAAACAAGTACATTAAAATTATACAGCTTTCAAGTATAGAACAAAATATAAAATTAAATGTAGAGATGCCTGGGTGGCTCAGTGGTTGAGCATCTGCCTTCGGCCCAGGGTGTGATCCCGGGGTCCTGGGATCAAGTCTTGCATCGGGCTCCCCGCAGGGGGCCTGCTTCTCCCTCTGCCTATGTCTGCCTCTCTCTCTGTGTCTCTCATGAATAAAAAAATAAATCTTTAAAAAAATCAAATCAAATCAAATGTAGAACAAAGCAATAAAAAAATGAAAATACCCTATAGACAAGTGGCTGTGGAGCCATAAAATTACCAGACTGATATATAAGTGTACAGTAAAACCAAATCACAAACAACTTGAAAATGACAGCTAACTATTGTCCCTCCCAATATCACCACTGCCTTCACTGGTAGGCTCAAAATATACTTCCGTGCTAGGCAGAAGTGTCGGGCTTGATTTTGAGATCTACTGCCTATGAATTTAACCTCTCTGAGCCTCAATTTCTTCATTTTTATTTTATTTTTTCCTGAGGTGCAGCTAATTTATTTTCACACACTAAAGGGAGTGGGGGGGATGGACCCATGGTAGGGCTGAGGCTGTGCTGTCCCTGTGTCTAGTTTAACAAAGTTCTCCTGTTATTTAGGACAGTCCAAGGGATAAATTCCTGAGAGTCTGAGGCAAATCACAGGCTTTGGAGTCAGACTGATTAGATAATCTATGAGAAGCATGTAGCAAATAGCTGATGCTCCTGCTTTCCTGTCTTCTTAAAAGTACTACTATCTTTATTCGTGTCTTTATGCATCTGGACATATCATCAATCAATTTCCTCATTTTTAAAATGGTGATAATCCGACCTCAAGAAACGTGGCTGTTAGTATTACATGAGATGGTGTACATAACATTCCTGGCCAGCACAGGCACTTTGAAAACCAAATTCCTATCTAAAGAATCCATGTTCAGCTCACAGATATTTATTGAGCTCCAGTAATGCCCTGGATGCTGCTATAATGGGGGAGAGTCAGCAGGTACAAAAAGCCAAAGCCTTTGTCTCCAAGAGTCGTACACTGTCATGGCCATGGTAAGGGGCAGGTGCAGTACACAGACAGGTACATACTATGCCAGGTGGGGCAAAGTGCCATGAAGGAGAAAAAAAAGCAGAGCACGGAGAGCCAACAGTGCAGCAGAGAAACAACATGGCATCATTAGCATCCCCCTAAATGTGCAAACTGCGCTCAGAAGTTACCTGCACAGTGGAGTGTAAAAACGCCACTGTGTAAAGCATCGGCTTCCACATGGGTAAGTTACTGATATCCAGAAGGTCTTGATTAATTCCAGCAAATGTTCTTTTCAAACCTGCGCGTATGCCTTGGGGTGGCTCATTGGTGAATTTCAGAGAAGTCTGTCGTAAAAAGTAAATGGTGATTTTGTTTCTATAAGTTATTGTAAGGGATAAAATAGACATTACAGTATCTCAGACAGCAGTGTACCTATGGTACATAAAATGTCAGCTGAACTTCAGCACTGCGTAAATTAATGACATCAATCATAGCTGAGACCCCATCAATCAGTACTGAGTCTTAGAACTCCTCTGTGGAAATATTTGTGATATAATATTGATGATTATAGTCAAGATTTTGACAATTACAGTATAAGATCTTGCAGAGTCGAAAGCCTTGTCATGTTTTCATTTTTCAATAACCCCCCTATGCCATCTCTATTAGAATGGATCGAAAGCCTTGGATCGAAAGCCTTGTCATGTTTTCATTTTTCAATAACCCCCCTATGCCATCTCTATTAGAATGATTCTCAAGGAAACGACACTTATGTCACAGTAACAAACCTGAAGCAATGTAATTGGAAATCGGTCGTGGGGCTCAGTAGTTATCCACACTCGGAAAGAATCATCATTGGCTTCTGTGGTAATTAAAGTCTCTAGCAATTCTTCCATGAATTCCAGGCCAAGGTGACAATTTTGTAGTAATACCCAGCCACCCTGCATCCAAAAATGATTTCATATTAGTTTCTTGTCACTTTTTTGCAAGGATTTTAAGAAAAAAAATGTACAAATTAAAAAGCAAAACCCCTTTGCTTAGGGCATGTAAATACTCTGTTTTGAGTACTTATTTTTTAATGAAATGATTGTACATCAATACAAACATTTCTTCTGCTACTGGTTAAACTGGAGCCAAGTAAGTTGAAAACGATTGTACTCTGACACCCTTGGTTCAGAAGGAAACAGAAATTAAAACCTGAAGTCTTGTTTAAGTACAGTCTGTGCACCATCTAATGGTGGGAATGGGTATTTTGGAATTTATAAAAACTCTTCCTAAGGTAAATCAGAACTGACTCATCCCCAAACCAAATCATCCAAAGTCACAAAGAGAGATGCACAGTAGCTCATGAAAGTCAGAGTCAACTCACTTGGTGACTTGTGCTACCAGAATACTACATTTTATTCTTTGTCATCACTCTTATCATGTAGTCCCCAAACCACTAATCTTACTAAGCACTATTTTAATACTTGGTAAAACTATCTCTAATAGTATAAGTCACATAACCATCACTGCAGTACGAGAACACAGACAACCTTCCGATACCCTTATATCAACAAGATGAGATCAATACAGCTACAAAATATTGAGCGCAGTAAATAAATGGCTCATGCATTATGCCTTCTACTGTGAGAGAAAATACAACTCAGACTGGCTTAAACAGCCAAGGGACATGTTGGCCTGACAACTGGGGTGTGCAGAGGAGGATGGACTTCACAGTTAGTTTGTACCATCGTGGATCCAGTCAGTTGCTGATTCCCCATTTCTTTCGACAATGTTAGCTTTGTCCTAAATATGATGTCCTCCAAGTGTGGCAGTGTGGCTGCTCCTATTCATGGACTGTTGGGTTTTTTTCCGCCTCATACTATCATTATTATCAATACTTATCCCACATTGAGAAACAGAACATGGAACTTATGAAAGCTAATATTCCAAAAAAGGTTAGTGTGAATGCAGTATTGAAATTTAAAAGTTTCTCATTCGTGGAAACTAAAGAAATGATTTAAAGTCCAGAGCTAAACTGTCAAATCACTCAATGGAGTGAATCATTTGAGCTGAGTAAAAATAATTATACATAACTGCCTTGATATATATAAATTAGATACAATATATTATTGAATATAATTAAGTGATAAAGATAAAGGCTTCGGGCACTTGAGAATTAATGACCAACTTGAGAATTTGATGGACCAAGCAGAGACTTATTAGCTCATTAACCCTCTCTAGTCATTAATTCACAAGGAAAAGCTGCACCAAAATTGCTAGAAACCTTATGAGATCAAAAGCTTAAACATAAACTGAGATCTTCCCTTTTTTAAAAATAAGTGGTACGATTTCTTATCAGAGCTGAAATTGCTATCTACCAAGCATCTCCAGATAATTAATGTCCTGTGTATTTATTAGATGTTCTGGAAAACATTTCTTAGCATTCCACCCAGCTTGCAATCAATAAAAACTATTACCAATATTTAAACACAACATCCTCAAATATTTCTATTTGTCTGAAACTACCCATTAATTAAGAAAATAAAAGTCTGACTTTAACCAAAAATTGAAATTTAACTGACTTGATCTGTCACTTCTTAAACACTGTCAATATTGATTGCGAAATTCCAGTTATAGCTGCGTTCTTAGAAACCAGGGAATGTGTCTGCCTAATTGTCAAAAAAATATTTAGTAAAAATAAGAGCTTATGCTATGATGCTATGGAAAATAAAACAACCTTTTCATGGGGACATCAGATTTAAAATTCATTGGTAATCAAAGGTTGACTACCCATACATTTAAAAAATGGAAAGCTGATGATGGAGCATCCCTGACAGAATGATTCGGCCACCACTGTGGTCCCAGGTAGACCTGGTAGCCAGAGGGCTGCCAGGAAGAATGATGCACCAGCACTAGCTGCTCTCACTACCTACCTGCTGCATAGACATCTGAATCAGCTTTCGAGCGTGTACCTCTTGTCCTTGCCCCATTGAGATAGTTCTGCATTCTGTAACATAGGAGAGGAATCGCTATGAGGAAACGTAAATTTTATAACAGCACTGGGACAAAAAATTAATTTCTCAATGGCTATAGCCCCCCGTGGCTTCTAAGAAGACCCCTTGTGATTAAACAGGTATGGCCTTTGGTTGTGTTGATGCGAGAAATGGGTGAGGCAGAAACTGGAAGCACCATGGGGAAAGGTGAGGGCAAAGGGAGAGACAGAGGGCCTGACACTGGGCTTTGAGAGAGTTTGGGGGTATTTGGAGAGAAGGAGGGAAAGGACCGATGGTGGGAGACACAGCTACAAAGCTATCACAGGTATTTGGAGGGAAAGAGGATTTTTGGGTTTTGCCATTTTTAAAAAAGATTTATTGGAGAGATCGAGAGAGGTATGAGCAGGAGGGGCAGAGGGAGAGGGAGAGAGAAACTCAAGCAAACTCTGCACTGAGCATGGAGCCCGACGTGAGGCTCAATCCTAGGACCTTAAGATCATGACCTGAGCTGAAACTAAGAGTCAGACACTTAACCAACTGTGCCTCCCAGGTGCCCCCCCATATGTTTTTTTAAAAAGATTTTCAAAAATTTATTCATGAGAGACACAGAGAGAGAAAGAGAGAGAGAGAAGCAGGCTCCATGCAGGGAGCCCGATGTGGGATTTGATCCCAGGACTCCAGGATCATGTTCTGGCCCGAAAGCAGGCGCTAAACCTCTGAGTCACCCAAGGATCCCCCATATGTTTTGATTAGAATCTTTCTTTGGTGGTTTCACAGGTGCTTCAGTGAACATTTAATTGGATTTTTATTCTTTTAAGATGTCAGGTTTGCAGTGCTTCCTGGCCATTTTGGTTTTGTTTGCATGGCTGTCCATTTTCTGAGAGAGAAGTCAAGGCGATTGGGCCCTAAGAGGGCTACATTAGGGGTAACAGTGCCTTAGACTGGATCATCACCTTGGAATTGAGTGTGAAGAGAAAGTGGAGGCCACCCTGTGTAAAACAACATACATTACCCATCACTCTGCTGCTCATGCTGCTTCTTCCATAGCATATTGTGTACTTTTCTGATTAGCATATTATACATTCATTTGTTTTTGGATAATTGTCTGTTTTTTCCCTCACACTAGAATGTGAGCTCCAGGAGAGGGAGGACTTAGATCCTGGTGGCTTACCCAGCACCTAGACAGTAGGTAGCACTAAGTAGGTGCTCAATAACTGTTTTCTTAAACTTTTAAAACTGAGATATAGTTTAGCCTTTAGAAGTATACAATTCAATGTTTGTTAGTATATTCATAATTTTGTGGAACTATCATTTCTATCTACTTCCAGAACATTCTCATTATACCCAAGGAAAACATCCATTAGTGGTCACTCTCCATTGCCCCCTCCCACCACAGCAACCACTAATCTACTTTCTCTTTTCTAGACATTTTATATAAATGGAATTATACAGTATGTGACCTTTTATTCCGTCCTCTTATACTAGCATAATGCTGTCTTGACAGCATTCATCCATGTTGTGGGATGGATCACAACTTTATTCGTTTTTAAGATTGAGTAGTAATTCCCTGAATTGATATACTACATTTGTGTACCCATTTGTCAGTTGATGGACATTTGACATCAACTGTCCATTTTTTGTCTAGTATGAATAATGAACATGAATGCTATGAACATTCGTGTATAAGTATTTGTGTGGACAACTATTCAATTCACTTTGGTACGTACTTAGGAGTAAAATTAGATCATGTTGTAACTTTGTTTAACCTTTTGAGGAACTGCCAGACTGTTTTGCAAATAGCTGCCCCATTTTACATTCCCATCAGCAGTGCATAAAAGTTCTAATTTTTCCACATCCTTGCCAACATTTACTATTGCCCATCTTTTTCATTATAGCTATCTTAGTGGAGTGAGGTAGTTATCCCTTGTATCCCATCGTAGTTATCCCATTTTCAGTTGCATCTCCCCAATGACTAATAGTGTTGATGATATTTTCATGTGCTTATTGGTCATTTATATATCTTCTTTGGAGAAATACCGATTCACATTTATTCTCACTTTCAAATTGGATATTTGATTTTTCATTGTTGAGTTGTAAGGGTTCTTTATAGCCTCTGTATACCAGATCCTTAGCTGATGTATGACGTGAAAATACGCTCTCTCATTTGTAAGTTATCTTTCTCACTTTCTTTGATGGTGCCCTTTGAAGCACAAGAGTTTTAAATTTTGATGAAATCTAATTTATTCATTTTCTCTTGTATTGCTTATGTTTTTGATATCATAACTAGAAAACCACCACCTAATCCAAGGTCACAAAGATTTACACCTATGTTTTCTTTAAGAGTTTTATGGTTTTAGCTTTTACATTTACGTCTCTGATCAATTTTGAGTTGAATTTTTCATATGGTATGATATAAAAGTCGATCTTCATTCTTTTGAAAATGGGTATCAGTTTTTCCAGCGCCATCTGTTGAAAAGACTGTTCTTTCCTTCATTCAATGCTCTGGCATCCTTGTTGAAAATCACTTGACCATATATGTGAAAGGTGATTTTATGGAACCACAATTCAATTCCATTGTTACATATGTCTATCTTTATGCCAGTACCATCTTGTTTTGATTACTGTAGCTTTGTAGTAAGTTTTAATATTAGGAATTGTGAGTCCTACACCTTTTTTCTTTTTCCTTTTTCCTTTTGAAGATTGTTTTAGTTATTCTGGGTCCCAGGTAATTCTAAATGAATTTTAGAATCACCTTGTCAGTTTCCACAAAAAGGGCGGCTGGGATTTTGATAGGGATTATGCTAAATCTGTAGTCAGTGTCAGTGTTGCCATCTTACCAACATTAAGTCTTCTGACCTATGAACACAAGATGTCTTTCCATGTATTTAGGTCCTCTTCAATTTTTTCAATTATGTTTTGTACTTTTCAATGTATAAGTCTTGCAATTCTTTGTTAAATTTATTCCTAAGTATTTTTATGATATGGTATATGGAATTGTATTTATAATCTCATTTTTGAATGGCTGTTCGTTCCTATTGTATAGAAAAGTGATGAATTTTTAAATATTGATCTGGGATCCTACAATCTCATTGAATTCATTTATTAACTCTGTTTTTTTTTTTTTCATGGACTTCATAGGGTTTTCTATATACAAAATCATGTTATCTGCAAACAGAGATCACTTTACTTCTGGTCTAACGGCCCCTGTCTAACAACCTCCAACACAGAGCTGAATAGAGGTGGTGAGAGCAAACATCCCTAACTTTCTCCTGATCTTTGGGGGGAAAGCATTCAGTCTTTTACCATTAAATATGATGTTAGTTGTAGGGTTTTGGTAGGTCACCTTTATCAGGTTGAATAAATGTTTATTCCTTTTTGTTCTTATTGTGAAAGAGTATTGGATTTTTCTCAATGCTTTCTCTGCCCTTATTCAGATAATTAGTGGGTTTTGTCCCTTATTCTATTAATATGGTATATTATATTGACTAATTTTCATATAACCAATCTTGCAGTCTTGGGATCAATCCATTGGTTGTAGTGTATATGGTGCCAGATTTAGTTTGATAGTAGTTTGTTGTGGATTTTTACTTCTCTATTCAGAAGGGATATTGGCTTTCTTGTGATATTTTTTGTCTGGACTTGGTATCAGGGTAATACTTGTCTCATAGAATGAGTTGGGAAGTGCTTCCTCCTCTTTTACTTTTTTGGAAAAGTTTGTGAAGAATTGGTGTGATTCTCGAAATGTTTGGTAGAATTCACCAATAAAGCCATCTGGTCCTGGTATTTCCTTTGTGGAAATTTTTGGTTACTAAATCAGTATATTTAATACTCCTTATAGTTCTACTCAAGTTTTCTGTTTCTTCTGAGTCATTCCAGTACTTGTCTCTTGATAATAATTTGCTCACTTCATTCAGATTATCTAATCTGTTGGCATAATCATTCATAGTATTCCCTCATGATCTTTAAAATTTTTGTCAGATCAATAGTGATGTTCCTCCTGTCTCCTGTCATTCCTGGTTTTAGTAATCTTAAGTCTTCTCTCCTTTACTCTTGGTCACTCTGAAGATTTGTCAATTTTGTTTTCTTTTTTCTTTCTTTCTTTCTATCTTCCTTTGTGTGTGTGTGTGTGTGTGTGTGTGTGTGAAGTAATGGCATACATTATCTATTATGGAGGCTTTCTCTTTTCTTATTTAAGGTTCTATTTCTCTCATAACCCTCAGGACTCACTTCCATGGTTTGTCTAACAAGTTCTGGGAGTGAACTTCCCTGTGCAGTATATACTTTATTTCTCTTGTCATCAAATGTTCACTTACCTGTTTATGACTTTGGGCAAGTTACTGATCATCAAATTATATTTTCTGAACTTTTTAAAAGGATAATTTAAATTAACCTCCTTGCCCATTTCACAGTCTCGTGGAGTAGGGGGTACTTAGGGGGTACTTAGGCTCAATATATTACCAATATTTTAACTTTTTTTTTTACTAGTGGTTGTTAGATAGGTGTTTGATGATGTTTTCAAAGAAGATAACTTCTAATTTGTTGATTTTTTGTTGTTTTTTAATACCCTATTTCATTTTTTCCCACTGAAATATTTATTATTTTCTCTTTTTTTTGCTTTGAGTTTAATTTGCTTTTCTTTTATTTAAATTCAATTAACCAATATATAGTACATCATTAGTTTCAGATGTAGTTTTCAACAATTCATCAGGTGCATATAACACCCAGTGCTCATCCCACCATGTGGTCTCTTTAATGCCTGTCACCCAGTTACCCCAAGCCCCCACCTCCCTCCCCTCCAACAACCCTCAGTTTGTTTACAAGAGTTGAGTCTCTCTCTTTTTTAAAGATTTTATTTATTCATTCATGAGAGACAGAGACAGACAGACAGAGAGAGAGAGGCAGAGGGAGAAGCAGGCTCCATGCAGGGAGCCTGATGCGGGACTCGATCCCGGGACTGCAGGATCATGCCCTGGGCCGAAGGCAGGTGCTATAAACTGCTGAGCCACCCAGGGATCCCCAGAGTTAAGAGTCTCTTGTGGTTTGAATCCCTCTCTGATTTTTTCCCATTCAGTTTTCTCTCCCTTCCCTTGTGGTCCTCTGCACTATTTCTTATATTCTGCATATGAGTGAAACTATGATAATTGTCTTTCTCCAATTGACTTATTTCACTTAGCATAGTTCCATCCATGTCGATGTAAATGGTCTTTTCCAAAGGCTGAGTAATATTCCATTTTGTGTGTGTGTATATATATATTTTCCAAAGGCTGAGTAATATTCCATTATGTGTGTGTATATACACACACACACACACACACACATATATGTATATATATCATATCTTCTTTATCCATTCATCTGTCGATGGACATTTTGGCCCCTTCCACAATTTGGTTATTGTAGACATTCCTGCTATGAACATTGAGGTGCAGGTGCCCCTTCATTTCACTACATCTTTATCTTTGGGGTAAATACCCAGTAGTGCAATTTGCACTTCTTTTCCTAGTTTCTTAAGGTAGAGGTTTAAGTTATTGACTTGCAATCTTTCTTCATTTTTAACATAGGCCAATAAATATTTTATAAATTTTCCAAATGGTTTGGAGCAACTGGACTGACTGACATTGGAAAATAAGGAAGCTTTGTCATGAGAGGAACTCCCAAAAGAAGGGGGATGCAGAGGGTGTTATAGGAAATGTTGTTGCAGGTAAGAAAGTATGATTACACTTTGGTGGTTTGGGGTTTTTTGTTTGTTTGTTTGTTTGTTTGTATTTAAGAGACTTTAATAAGAATTCAACTGCCTTTCCATTTCTTTCCAAAATTAAGCTTGTCTTTCTTTCACTTTGTTTTTTCCTGTTTAAAAAATTCTTTTTTCTAAATAAGTAATATATGCTCATAGTGAAAGCACCGGGAAATACAGGAGAGTATAAAGGAGAAAATACTCTGTGTCTCTCATGAATGAATAAATAAAATCTTTCAAAAGAAGAAAATGAAAATCATAAATAACCCTCCCTAGATTTTAATTCTAATCTTTTTAATATGCATAATCCACAATAATTTACTCTCATTTTAAAATTTAGAATGTTCTGAAAACTGAAAGTTTTGCACAAAATCATTGTTGTGGCAAACACTGACCTGACTGCGTATATGAGGTTATTTATAGACTTTATTTATCCCTATCTCTATGAATATTAATACTCTTATCTGCTGTATATTATATAATATATGAAATATTACCTTTCTAAAAGCTGGAATATTCTCATTTCTGAAACATATCTGACCCCAAAGGTTTTGAATAAGGGATTGTAGATCTATTTGTATTAAAAATTATATATATATATATATATATATATATATACACATGTTGTATTATGTGTGTGTACATATGTATATATATATATATATATATACACATACTCATTTATGTTATTTTAAATCTCTACTTCTTAACAGTATACTGTGAGCATTTTACTGTCATTAAATATTATTGGAAAAGTTTTTAATGGTGGCATGGTATTCCATTATGATGATGCATCTTTGTTCATTCAACCTCTACCCTTTTGTATATTCAAGACATTTTCAATTTTTCAACATTATAAATAGCACGAGAGTAAACACTGTTGTATATAAATCTTAATATGAAAAAAAAATAAATCTTAATATGTATCTCTTGGAACACTCTTAGAAGAAATCCATACATATAAAATAGTTAAGACAAAGCATACAAATATTTTAGATTTGTGATATATACATTAAAGAGAATTGTAAGTATCGCTAGCTAAAATGGATGCTGTCATTCCAAGCTCACATGTCTATCCTCTTTTGCATTTTTAAAAGATTTTATTTATTTATTCATGAGAGACACACAGAGAGACAGAGGCAGAGACACAGGCAAAGGGAGAAGTAGGCTCCATGCAGGGAGCCTGATGTGGGACTCAATCCCAGGACTCTGGGATCACGCCCTAAGCCAAAGCCAGATGCTCAACCACTGACCCACCCAGGCATCCCTCCTCTTTTGCATTTTATTGAAGTTTCAAAACTTCATCCGGTCAATCTGCTTTGGTTTTGGATTCTGGTATTATGATTAAGAAAATCTTAGCTACCCCTATAGTATCAATATATTCTTTTTTTTCTTTTATAGCTTTATTAATCTAGAATTAACTTTGGAATTAAAAGTGAGATAAAATTCTTACTTTTTTCCTAAAGTTAACCAGCTATCCCAATGATGTTTATTGACTAATCCATTTTCCCTCTATTGATTTGAAATGTGAACCTTATCATAGACTAAGCTATTATAGATACTAGAGCCTAATTTGAGGCCTTTCATTTTGCTTCATTGATCTGTTTATCTATTCTGAGCCAGTTCACACTGACTAAATTATTGCCATTTGATAAAGGTTTACAAATATGGTGGTGCTTGTTCCCAATTATTCTTTTTCCTTTTCAAAGCTTTCTTGGTTATTCTTCTCCATTCATTGTTCTAGATGATCTAAGATCCCTATACTATCCAATTAGAACAGAAAATACAGTTGGAATTTCAATTAGACTTGTATTCAATTTATATATTAATTTAGAGACTATTGATATCTTTACAAAATTGAATCTTTACACTGGCAATGTGGTTTAACTCTCATTTATTCTATCCTACTTTTACACCTCTAAGAAAGTTTTATAGTTTTCCTCTGATAGGTATTTTAAAAATTATTTCAGTTTTGTTTTTATTGCTATAGTGAATGAGATTTTTTACATTTTATTTTACAAGAATGCTCCATTAATTTTTTTATATATTTATTTTGATCAGCCACCTTGCCAAACTATCCAGTTAAATCTAATAGTTTTTCAGTTGATTCATCTGTGGTTTTAGTTACATTGCCTGAGAGTAATGATGGTTTTTGTCCCTACTTTCCAGTAGTTATATCTTTTATTTGTGGTTCTTACAAGCCATTAGCTACATCTTCCACGACAATGCTAAATAATGGTGGTGATGGCAGATATCTTTATCTTATTCCTGACTTTAATGTTTTAGTTGTTATCCAGTAAATAAAATGTTGATGTCTGAAGTTCATATTCACTGTCGTATCAATAAGATATTCTCTGTCTCTGCTTCTTAAAAGTCGAATACAAATGTTGAATTTTTGTAAAATGCCTTTTAGCATCTATCAAGGAAATAATATGATAGCCTATGGAAAAGCCTTTTACTTACTGTTGTGATGAAATTTCTTACTACTGTATCTTTCTTATATTCACCCATGCATTCCTACGTGGTCAAGGCAAATTATTATTTTTTTGCATGTTATTTTTTTAATGTTATAATGTTATAATGATTTCTTCTTGCTTTCATTTTCGTTAAGATCTTTACATTTATATTGATAAGTAGGGTCTATCTGTAGTTTTCTTTCTTTTGTGAAGTTCCTAAGTTATCTGTCTATATCAAGATAATGCTATTCCCTTAAAATAAAGAGGAAAATGTGCCCTCTTTCTCTGTGTTCTGAAATGGCATAAAACACGTGAAATCTGTAAAGGATTTACTAAAAATATTGTCCAAGCCCAGAACCTTTGCTGAGGTCATAATTTAAAAACTTCTCATTTTTCTCATCTTGATTATTGATGTATACAGGTTTTTCTACCTTTTCTGAGAAACTTTTGTAAATTTGTATTTTTCTACAAACTTGTCAATTTTAATGACATTTTTAAGGTTATTACCATAACTATATACAATTCTTTTATTTAAACTTTTTCATCTGTGTGTTTTTTATACCAATTTTCTCATTCCTTCTTCCGTATATTTGTGGGTTTGTATTTTACTTGTTCTCTTTCATTTATATTTGGATTCTATTTTCAAACCCATTCTCCCTCTGGGACCCCTCTCTCCCTTCTCCAGGCTCTAGTAGGGTTCTAGTAGGGTTCTCATGCCATTTGTCCCTTCTCCCTCTTGCCCAGGCACCCAGTGCTCCTGGGCAGAATTTATTTGCTCTGAGTCTCTCAACTGCGGAGTCTGACAGGCACCTGACAATATCCATAGTGAGAAGTTTTTCTTTTCTTACAAAACCTTTTTGACTCAAGCCCATCCCTCAAGGTGCTGTCTGGTAACTGCTTAATTCATCCAATGAAGGCAGGGAGAGGAAATGAAAGAGCACACCATTGTAGTGGGATTTGGAAGCCCTGAGATAAAGCCTGAATTGGATCTATCCCCAACTAGCTGTCTGATCCGATCCTCAGACCTTAGTTTCTCTAGCTATAAAATAAGGTATTTGAATTTCAAGATTTCCGGCCTATTCACTTTGAGCATTCTATGATTATCTATTATCCAGTTACCCAAATAAAATATTTGTGGTTGAGACTAGATTAATATGTTATTCTGTCTATATAATAGTTTCATTTTCACAGCTATTTTAGGGATTTTTAATCCAAAGCAGTGAAGAGCATGAGATTTTCTAGCATTCTTAAAAACTATTCAGCAAAGAGTTCATTATAAAATTCATTGGGTCCTTCAGGATCAAATCTATTCTGTTTTATCTTCCTAACAAAGTAACCAACAGAAACTTGAATGATTGTTGCAAAAACTAAAGTCATGGCAAGAAATGGAAATCACCAAATTTCCAAGTAAAGTAGTATGATAACATGTAATAACACTAAAGGTAATAGCACAGTTCCAGCCTTATGTATTCATTTAATGTCATGGTTATAATATCTCCCAATGGAGACCTTGAGTTTCTTAATTCTGTTTTTAAGCCCTTGTCCTAGACAACAGCACTATTTTGAGGTAACATGTAAAATTGTAATTCTAGTTGGAAACACACCTATCTTCTAGGAACAATATTGCCTTCTAAGACATGCCTCCACTCTAGCTCCATACATGTAGTTCCTGCTATGAACCTATCTCTGCAGCAACAGTTCACTGATTGGCCCAGAAAGGAGCACATTACCAAATCAAAACCAATGAATTTCTTCTCTTGATATTTGGACTTGGGACCAAGAGAGTAAGGGGACTTTCCTTACTGCTAAACTTACTGAACAAGTAAGCAGTGAAGATCATGAGCAACCAGAGACCAAGAGTTCTGTCACATAGAGATTGGCTCATAGTAAGACAGAAAAAAGGAACCCATAAGCAGAGAGAAATGGGGGTAGCCAGACAAAGCAATGGGACAAAGATCCATAGAGGAAGACATCTGAGAGAGATCTGCAAACTACAAGGCTGCAAGAGAGGCATCACTCTTAGACCAATGAAGATGACTGGCACATTGCCATAGATTCCAGAGCAACACAGCCTACATTAATATGGTTAATGAGACTTAACCAAGAACAGTTGCTATTAGAACCTTGGAGCTTTTTACATTGGGTACCAGTGCTCAGACTGAAGAAAGTGATCATTCAAACATGGATCCATATAGAACACAGAAGGGTGTGGTGACAGTGAACAGAGCAAAGTCAAGATGCGGAAAGAAGGAATGAACAGAGACCCATGCTATCCTAAGCTAATGGTTTACAGTAATTTCTTCATGCAGGACATCTGGTGAATACTTGGAGAGGACTGAACTGCTTTTATATCATTTTATGTTAGCATTAAAATGAACTCAATGCAAGTTTTATTTCATAGGGTAGGGTTAGTTATTCATAATCAATCACTTTTATGATCTTTACAAAAAGACATAAATGAGTTAACCCAATAAGGTATTAGTTATAGAGATCTGAACCTGAAAGATACCAAATGGCAATTCCAAACACATTCTGATGTCCAGGGTATGAAGAGCAAATAAACAGCCTTCTTACAAATAGCCATCTTATAAGGGGTGGCTCAATCCTACCAAGATGTGCTCTGTTATCATCCAGGTCCTCATCCACTGGCCTTACTGACTCAGTAACTGCTCTCATCACTTATGTATTTCTAACTCCTTGCCCTGCCTCCTCCTCCTGGAGCAACTTTCTTTCTATCTCCTACTATCCCACCTGATGAAATTTTATATATTTTCTAGATCCTACTCAAAATATCATCACTGTGACGCTTTCTTTGCACCCCCTGCAGCCTGAGTAGCTCTGAATCTTGTAGTCAGGTGTGTCTGTCAGAGTTACAGCATTGTCTCAATTACATGCTTACATGTCTGTCTTTCCCGGCTATGTTGTATTCAATCTCTTGAATACCTCTTGAATCTCACTTGCTGCCTATACTACAGGGTTATTAAATGAATAATTACTGTGTGTCATAACAATGGTTATAGTTTTTGAATTTGTGACAAAATAGACTTTTCTGTAATTTTATATAGACATGGCAATATCCCTGTATGTTCATTCTTGTGAGTCTGCTATCCATGTGATATATTCCTCTGCTCACAACTTAAAAAAAAAATAGCAAAACTAACATTAGTGTGTTCCTCTCTGCACAAAGTTACCTGTATCATACCCACACTCAAGGAGATCTGAAAAGGGAGCAAAGAGTTTGATATTTTATCTAACTCAGCTTTGTCCTTCTAAGAATCAGTTATGAAATTATGAAAGGCAATGTTTAATAAGACAAAAATATGGCAGTTTTGCTAAATGGCATAGATTTCTGGTCATACCCAGCTTCAGTTTCTTGGCCAGTGCATCAATTTGAATGGTAGGATCAGATCCCATGGACAGGAAACATATCAAAGGTGTCCGTGTATCACTTTCTTCCCAAGTTTTCTCCAGATTTAAGATAACCGGTTCAGTGTACTTCTCTTCCAAAGAATCTGCAATATACTTTCTTGCTTGAAAAACAGTACGGTCTGGGCACCAAGACCTAGAGATGAATACAAGTTAGAGGGGAAAAATTTTTTTTTTAAATCACATCAGTGGTAGGGTGCCTCGGTAGCTCAGTCCATTAAGCATCTGACTCTTGATATTAGCCAAAGTCATGAGCTCAAGGTCACGAGGTCAAGTCCCACATCAGGCTCCAAGCTGAGTGTGGAGCCTGCTTGAGATTCTCTCTATCCCTCTTCCTCTGCCCCTCCCCCACCTCGCTCACATGCACATGCTCTCCACCTCTCTCTCCAAACATAAATATTTAAAATATTTTTAAAAATCACATCATTAATTATCCCTAGTCCCTGAAGCTACCAACTTCAAGTAAGCAATTCCTCATTCAGACTAACACACAGGAGAGCATGCTTATTCTCTGATATTTATCATGTGCCTACCACCCATCAGGCCCCACTTCAAGTGTGGGGACTTAGCAGGGACACAGGGGAGATGTTCCTCTGCCAGCTCCTGAACATGATGCGGGGGCCATCCTGCTGCACATTCTGAAGCTCTGCAGTGTTCAGGGGAGACTTAAATATATACAGCAACCTATCAAATAAATATCATTTGATATTTTATATTTTAGATCATAGACAAGCTCTACAGATTATTTGCTAATAGATTGCACTCTTCATTTGACATGGAGTCAATTGTTAAATGATGGGTAAAAGAGACATCTATTAAAAAAAAAACACAAAACAAAAACAACAAACAAGTAGCTCCTTCCTCCTCTGCACATCATAAGGTCACCACTGCTGACCACTCTGATTACCCTCAAAAAGCAGACAACATCGAGGAAACAACTTGTTCAAAGAAATGCAAGCTCAAGTGTATAATGTTAGGAAGACAAAGACTACTCCAAAATAATCCTACATCTTTTTGTTGTCCTTTTGGTGGTCCCATCTACCTCCCATTCCACCCTCCTACCTTGGCCATCAATCACTCTCTCACACACACATATATACACACACACACACACCCCTCCCTTCCAGTATGGAAGCCTTCTTTGAGCTACTGGATATTTAGAAAATATGAACAGTGAGAAGGAAGAGAAAGAAAAGAAAAGAAAGAATTTTCTTCCTTATCATCAATTTTGAAATTTCTTTCCATTTTTAATAGCCAAAACAGCATTTATACATTTAAATAGGCAGGTCTTGACTTTTTTTCCTCAGGAAAAATGGAATTTCAGCTTATAGACTAATTGCCTTGCAACTCTGTGAGGTACATTTTTTTTTTTAGGAAGTAAATTCAACAATAACTGATCCACTCAATGGTAAATGATGAACAAAGGGAATAACAAAGGCATATTTTTCATGTTTTTTGCTAAAAGCCCCATCATTAATACATTCCCTGCCACCATCACCATTTTATTTGCTTGTCAAGGAACTAGGAATTGCCATCTCAAATGGCAATTTGGAAGTGCACACATTTATAATAACCACTGGGACACACTGAAGTAAACTTACAGAGGTAAGATCTGTAATTTGACAAGATGACGAGTGATGTTTCTAGATCTGATAATACCTATTCTCACCTGATAAGTAAAAGTTTGCGGCAGGTATCGAGTGAATCATTATATCCATCAGGGATAATTTCTTCCTCTGGAGCATCTTTATCAAACCAGTTTTTCCATCCTTTCTCATTACGAGATATCTAAAATAAATAAGCCAATTAGCAAGCCATAAGAATAGATGCAGTTGGAATATATTGGAGAGAATTCTGAATAACCTTAGAGGGTCATTCTTTATAGGCAGGTAGTTTTTCAAACATAACCACACAGTTTACTTTTTTTTTTTTTTTTCAGAATCAGTGACTCAAGGAACGTGGGTATTACTATTCCCTTTCCATTTTCCATTGCTTTTCTACATTATTCACTGAAATTATGACTGTGTGTCAATTACACCAACTGATTGGACAGGAAAAAAACACAGACCAGGATTTTACAGCCTGCCAATATATTATTGGCATTTTGGGACAGATTATATTAGGGGAGCAGTCCCGCACACTGTGGGATTGTTAGCAGCATCTCTGGCCTCTACTAGATGCCAACAGTACCCTTGTCCCTAATTCATGACAATGAAAAACAGCTCTAGATATTCTCAAATGCTCTCCGGGGGGTGGGGGGGGGGTGGAATAAAGTCATTCTTGGTTGAGAACCACTGATACTGACCATTCTGATAACCGAATCTCTAAATGTTGACCTCTACTTAAAATAGTGATAGATGACAAAGTCTAAACTTTTATTTTCTCAGTGATTCCTTGCCTCGAGACCTTACATCTAAGAATAGAAGAAGTTTCTGCAAGAGCTGGTCTCAAATACCTATTCTTTCAGAAGCATGGCAAGAAACTCCAGTTTTCAGAAGCATTAAAAGGCACTCCCTGAAGCCCCAGTACTGACAAAACCAATTACAAAAACAATAGATTGATGAGTCTGATGCTGCCACTGAGCAACAAGCAGGCTGGATCATTTAGACAGTGTTTGTAAGCACGTTTTCAAAGCCGGGGTCAGCACTAAAAGCAAATAGCAAATACGAATAGAGCAGGTACTATGTGCCAGACCCAAGAATTGTATTTTTACCCAGATTATCCTCGTTTTTCACGGAGGCACAGAGAGGTTGAATAACTGCCCAAAGTCCACGCCATGCAAACAATTCTTCATGCGGGATGCAGGCTGGGTGCAAATGAAGAGCAAGACAATTGCTCAGTAACTAGGTTACAGTTTCTTCCCCAGGCACTCAAAGGAGGAGGAGGATTTCTGAAACATTTTACGCCTGCCTGCCATCTTTCTCCTGAAGATTGCAGTGGCTTCCCCAAGTTGGCTGCTCCCAAAGAATCTGCCGGGGACACTTGGAGCTCCACTCCTACTGCAGGGGCACCTGCACACTGCCCACACCGCCCCCTGCAGGCCTCCTCTGCCTGCTGACGGGCCTTGCACCTGCTCATCTGAACTCTTCTCTATAGAGCCTCCAGGGTGAATCGCATCTGCAAGGAGCAACAGGATAATCCTCCAGCCTCTGGCTGTCCGCCTCCACTTTCCCCAGGCACTAAACAGTTCAGCCTGAGATGCCAAAGCAGGCAGCTGCTGTTGGAGGCTATTTTTTGCTTCAGTTCCTGACACCCATTTAGCTGGGAGACGGATCCCCTTCTCTTTCTGCCCTTTACCCCCATAGAGACGCCAAACTGATGGCCACGGGATGGCAGGCCCCATGAACTTGTGCAACTTTCCTGAGAATGACCACTCCCCTCACTTCTGGCCCATCCCATGGTGAGTTGGAGAGATAAGGGAAAGAGCATAAGGTCAGACACCAGCTTCGCCATTTAGTGGCTCCGCAGCCTTGGGCAAGTCCTGAACCTCTCTGAATCTCCGTTTTCTCACCCATAAAGTGAGGTCAATACTATTTCCCTTGCACAAAGTTGTTGCAAAGTATTTATCCTATTGTTAAGCAGTAGTAGTTACAAGATTCTACACCATGGGGAAATAAGTTCTAATTAACAGAGGCAAACCATAATGGGTATCCCAATATCGATATAACCCGTCAGCAGAGGGCACAGGTGTTGAGTGCTTTTTCCCAGTGGTGCTCCTGAGGTGTCCTTTATCAGTCTCCTGCCAGACTCCGACCACCTTATTTCTTCCCAAAGTATTTGTCTGTGCCTAATTGCCCACCGCAGATGGAAGCCAGGGACCCTGACCCAGCCATGGCTGAAAAGGTAAAGAATCTCCATAATGTTTCAGAAATGCCACTAAACAGACATACCTGGTATATGCTGGGCTGGGGGGAGGGGGTGTGTGTGTGCAGAGGGGAGGGAATCACGTGATGATTCAGCATGAGGTCTCTGCCAACTTGTAGTCAACGCATAGCCCCAGTTATCCATCACCAGCAACGCCAACAAAGATGACTTTAAGCAACTGTCATTGCATCAGTGACAGGCGGGTATCGCCAACTAACCTCAGAAAGAATTATCTTTATGCTGAGTTGCACAATTGTTTTCCAGTGAGAACCGAATCAACAACGAAGCCACAGTAACACATTTACACTTTCAAACTAGAAAAGCAACAGGTGAATCGGGACCTGTTTTACCATTATCCTTCACCATTTTATATTTCCACCATGAAAACGATTGTTTTAAAAAGGACCCCAACCTCTTTATTTGTTTCAAATTTCAGTTTGCACAATTTATTTAATCAGAAGCAGCAGTAAAAATGTAAAAACATAGTCTATAACAAAATAGTCTAAAATAAAAGGGTCCACTGGTTCTGACAGCTTGAGTTAAGCAGACTCATAAATGACCCAGCCCACGATACAGGAGGAAAAGGCAGTCACCTGCACCTATGACAAGGCTCCTTCTGATATTCCACATCTAAAATCGCCCACAGAAGCTTAATGCCTTAAAGCTACACTGTTGCATTGAGCCTTTTGCGTACAGGAATTGACACCAGGGGGCCCCAATTTAAATGGCCCCAGAGCCACTTGGGTGGCTCAGTCGGTTAAGCATCTGACTCTTGGCTTCCGCTCAAGTCATGATCTCAGGATCGTGAGATCAAGCTCCAAGTCGGGCTCTTTGCTCAGTGCAGAGTCAGCTTGAGATTCTCTCCCTCACTCTCTGTTCCTCCTGCTTGTGTGTGCTCTCTCTCTCAATTAAATGAACAATCCTTTAAAAAAAAATGGCCCCAGGTATGTTTGGGTTTCTAGATCTGTACCTTTATCCAGCCCTGTTACCTGGTTCATAATTTCTGCAAACTGTGGAAGTTTACTCAGCTCCACAAGATTCAGCCAGGTCATATCAAGGATCCAGCGAAACGGCTTGGGAGGGCAGGCTTTCAGATCCAGAGCTGCTCCCCCTGGGGAAAGGTGTCAGCAGGAATCAGGTCAGTGTATGCTTCACTTTTAGACACATTTTCCAAATAACAGAAGTGAGGTAACCATATTACAGAGAAAATGGGGGAAATCATCACAACAGAAAATGTGGCTATCTTTTTTTGGTCCATTTCCTTCAAGTCTTAGTGTTTTACTTTCTGATTTACACCACCTTATAAAATACAGATGGCAACTCCTTGTCATTTCTCCCTGCACCTAATTTTTCTCAGGTGGCCGCAGCTGTTTGCATTTTTATAGTTTTTAAAAAAATAATCAATTTTGTGAAATTTACAATGTTGATGTCAATGAATAGTTTTAACTTTTCATGGGTGATTTTAAAAATCACCTCTTAGTCTTAACTCCTCCAGAAGTTTGATACTCAATACTATTTTTTACCAGGTCAAAAAGATGGAGAGGATTACAATACTTCTGTGGGTTTTTAAGGGAGTAACTCATGTTCAGATCATTAACTCAACATATATTTACTTAGCATTCTCTGTGTATCAGCATATTCCAGACATTGGGGATAAAGCAGAAAAAAAACCACACAAGGCCTCTGCTCTTAGAGAATCTAGCAGAGAGCATGAATTATAGCATTGGATCACATTTTGAAGCAAACCACAAATCAAATGAGCATACCCAATGGGGCAATCTTCCACTAAGATACATAATTATATTTACAGCTTCAAAATTCCTCTATTGCATGTCTTTAGTAACATGTTATTAGCTGTGTTGTTTAATTCAGATGTGTGCAAAACAGTGATTCTGAACTTTTAAATCCTATAATCCTCCTGAAGAACTCATTAAATGCCACCACTTCACGTATCAACCATTGGGCAAAAGAAGGAATGGAGGGGACTGCCCGCAGAGGCTGCTCTTCCTCTAGCACCTTCCTGAGAAAGTGAGTGAGCTGAAGTATTCTTTTCTCATAAATCCCTTTGTGCCACCTCTGGGTCAGTGGCTCTGAGCACCACAACACCTCTAGAACAGGTCAGCCTTCTCTGGACACCACACCCCCATCACCCGGGGAAAGAGAAAGCTGTCCTCTCACACCATTTCTGCTGGTACCCAGTTTACTGATGGAGAAGCAAGTGCTAGAGAGCATCACCTGCAGACTCAAGGGACTCTGTTCCTCTAACTTAGAGACAAATGCATTTTCTTCTTGATTCTTTCCAAAAGCAATGTTTTCATGTGACTTTAACTTTTAACATTTAGACATCAGGAGAAGACACCTAAACCACAACCCGTGTTTTCAAATATCTTGGTGCACCTCCACTAAGCCAAAACAATCACAGCCCATCTTACTCCCCAAGATATTCTGGCTCTGCCACTTGCCAGCTGCATAAACACGGACAAAGAACTCAATATCTTTCGGTCGCCTCTTCTGTCAAATGGGTGTAATAATCAAATCTACCAGATTAGTTGCTGTGAAGATTAAAAAATGTCATGTATGTAGAAAGCTCAGAGCAGTCTTGGGCCATAGTAAGAACTATGTAATCATTAGCTGTTATTTTGACATTAGTTCTCTGTTTTGGAAGGCTCAGGTCAAATCCAGCCTGGAAGGCAAGAGCAGACCCCCTAAGGTGTCTTTTTGTCCACGGTTTCTGACAAAAGAAAGATGGTATCTTTCTAAAATAGAGGCAGGGAAAATTTAGTTATATCAACTATTCTATAACGTGGGATTGTCCCTGGTATCTGTTTCATTTTTCAAAGTATTCTCACATTCTCAGTTGAAGAAGGAAGTCAAAGACACCTTCTAAATACTGCAGAAAAGAAGTAGGAATTGACACAAAGGGACAGTCGTTCCTAGATCAAATATTTCTGCTATGATAAATAAGTCTTTCTTCTTCCCCTCTTAACTACTGAGTTAAAATGATAAAAAAAAGTCAAAGTCTAAGGGCTGTATTTGTTAACTTTGTAAAAAACTTTGAAAACAAAATCATGTATCCTTTTCATAAAAATAATTTGGTTAAAATATAAGCCAGCTCAAAACTAATACAAACTGTACAATAAACCAATTTTGTTTGTTTTTCAAAAAATAAACCTCTTTTACTGCTGAGCTGATTGTACTTCTGTCAACAACCTATCATACAATCCCAAATTAATCTTTTTAAAGCACTGCTCTGTTCATGGTACTTCCCTGCTCGTAAAACATTCGATGGCTTCCTATTGCCAACTGAATTAAATTCAAACTCTTCTCACTGGCTCTCCTGGCTCTCCTGGCCTTGTGCAATCTGGCTCTCTCTGACTCTATGGCTTTATGAAGCAAGATCACAGACACACTCTCACCATGACCCAGATGTGCAGCCTTTTTAATTTTTCTGTGACCACTCCAATCCTCCTCACAAATTTCTTCCTCATTGTGTTCATCAGTCTCCTCTGGTTTACATCCTATCCCTCGAAGAATCCAGTCTCCATCAGGTAATGGCTCTGGTTTGGCTGGGTGGGCGAGGGGAGAGATGAGTGGACTGGGATTGGGTCGGGATGGGGAGGATGCCTCAGATCCGCATGCTGCCCTCCAGTCTCTGCCATGGGCTGGGATTCGTGTACTGTGTCCTCTGTGCTATGACAAATCCTGTCTGACCTACAGGGGCATTGGGCTGCTATCCACAGAACACTGGTCTTTTGTGCCCAGGAATAAAGTTCTGCTAGCCTGCAGCTTCTTGGTTTTGAACTGCAGGCCCTGGCTGTACACCAGCCCTCTCAACATATCCACACCACACTTGAGCTTGCCACACATCAGGCTTATCCCTCTAGCCATTCCCCTCCACCAATGCCAGGTGGGATGTGGCTCCGGGCAGAATGCAGGGACATCTCCCATCTGGATGTTTCTCAAGAGCCTTTCTGTATCCACCCAAGGTTCTGCCTCAGGAGATTGGGAAGCGACAGGATCTGGGTACCTGACCTCCTTCTACCTTCGATTCTCTTGTCCTTCCCACCACCCATTATGGCCCAAAGAGACAGGTTTCCTTCTTCTTTCTAAATCCTATCTGGGGGGCTGTGTTGGCAGATGGGACTCAGGAAGCAAAGCCAGCTCACGGATAAGGAAAGATCCAAAGTATACCCCTGATCAAACTTGTGTTCCACAGTTAGAAGGCTTTGCTATAATTGAGGCTCATTTTTCTCCTGCTTCTGCCTAGATCCCCACAGATGTCAGCATCCTTCCTCCCCATGGCCTAGTGCCCTGGACACTGAGGCTGTGGCCCCTGGTCCAAGGGAAAGCTTCAAGGTGGCTGAGGTAAGTCAAAGGAGCTTTCTGGGTTTGGTAAATTTGGGCTCACTTTATTTAAACGTCACAGAGGCCACAAACCTGTATGCCTGGACCCTCCAGAAAGCCTGCCCGCCTCTCCCAGCTGGTACTTATCACTTCCCCTCTGAGCCCCACAGCCTCTTGTACATGGAGGTAGTAGGGGATGGTCTCTGAGCTCATACAACTGGTCAGTGGCAGACCCTGGCTCATTTCCCTGTACCACACTGACTTATGTCTACGCTTGAAGACATCAACTTCTCCAGGTGCATTCAACCTGAGAAAAAATATGAACTGTATGACACAGTCCAGGTTCCTTTGAACTACAAGACATGAAAAGTCCAGAAATTTTAGACATTATGTAAGATCATTTGCAAAGCTTCTACAACAGTCATCTAACCTGAATCTGGGGAAGAAATGAACTAAAGTTGAGAAAGAAGATAATAGAGTAGTCAGTTATAGCTTCCTGCCTGTTTATTATAAATAGGAAACTGTAGGTACAAGTGTATCCTGTCGTATCCCCTTGTAGGATAAATTTAGAAATACTCTACCCTTTCTTTCTACATGTTATCTTTTATTCCCAGGGGTTTGGTTGTTATGCCCTATCTTTGCATCTGTCTGACTTCTTCTAAATTGTCTGGCATATCCTTTCTAACCACTGGATATCTCAAATTCAACATGTGCGCATAGTTCCCAGAGCTGTTCAAAAACATTCAATTTTCCCTTCTTCCATGCACATGGGAAAAGTATGTATCCCTGCTCTCTTTGAAGCTAGCTGTGGCTGTGTGTCTTGCTTTGGCTAATGAAAAATGAGTATTTAAGTGACACATGTCATTCATGGAGTAACTTTTAGATGCAGGCACCCAATTTGTCTTATCCTGTTCCTCTGCCATAGTAATTATAGAAGCAATTCCTAGATGACCATGACAGGCATGTTGGAGAGAATAAATGAGAATCTACCACCCTTGTTGTGTCAAGCCATCAAAAGTTCAGGATTGTTTTCATGGCCACGAAACCTGGCCTCTCCTTTATATTCCCATTATCTTTACCGGGCTAAGTATTACCCGTGGCTGGGAAGATTATAATAAATTCCCTTGAACCTCTTATCTGCAATCCTATGCAAGCCTGCCAGGGTCATCTTCCTAAAAGATGGTAAGAGATTCCAGAAGGACTACATCTCCACCTTATACAACTCCTTGTCTCTCACAAGATCAAGAAAATCCTTCCTCTAGGAATCAAGGCTCAAAATTTACATGCCCCCTTCATTCATTCCTTTTCTGATGCTGCTCTATTTCAGCGTGGAAGGTCTCCTTCACTTCTACCTCTCCCTCACGGTCCTTTTTAAATGCCACTTTCTTCTTTTGGGGGGTGGGGTAGCCAGAAAATGTCTTATTAAACTTTATACAAAGAGCGAAAAAACATAAGAAATACATCAGAACATTTTTCCCATGGATCAAATCATCTGAAAAATTCACGGCTTATCCGACAACAGTATATTTTCCAAGCAGCTCTTACTGGCCTCACCAACCACAAATCTCTCCTTCCTTTAGAACATTAAGACTTTGTTTTTAGCTCTCTTGTAGCATTTAGGGTTTTCTGCAATAATTTAAAAAATTATCTATATTCCCATTATGGGACTGCTTGCTGTGAAAACAATGTCTGGTTGATCCTTCTATCCCAACACTAGCAGGGTGGGCTTGCAGAGTATATGCTCAATGAATATTTGTTTGACTGAATTGAATGAAAATCTTCTTAATGATACTTTGAACCCGGAATGGAGATGAGCATTAAAGAGGATTAATTTCCAATATGAAATCCAAGGGTGCCTTTTTCAGTCTTAAAAGTCATTATACTCCCTTGCTCAAGGAATTGATCTCTTGCAATAGATAGAAAGCTCATCACCAGCCTCACTGCTCTTCTCTTTGGCATTTGGGCTTCCCAACCACAGGCAACAATGATCAAACTTCAGGTAAGTTTGATAACTAAAACAAAAAACAAAAACAAAAACAAAAACACCACCACAGACCTGAGGAAAATCATTTCGAGCAACCAGAGCAAAGCAAATGGGAATCAGAAAAAAAAAAAAAAAAAAAAGAGGTATAAAGAACTTGGCTCTCCCAAGAACAACATTCGCCCACTGTATTATAAAAATGGGTCTCCAGCACATCAAAGTGCTTATCAGAAGCGCTCTCCTTTACATACTGCATCCATACTCCAAGCCCTTTACCTTTAATGAGAGCCTGAAACTCTCTGTGTTTCACTGTTCCTCTCTGAAGATCAATCTTCAAGGTCATGAGGAGTACAAAGAGGAATTTGTGGTTTTCGTACAGGCCTCTGACAGAGTATGTAAAAACTTCGTATGTCAGATACTCAATAATATTTGTAATTCTCTTTTGAGGTAGTGGCGACTTCTCAGATCTGCAACACATTTTAAAAATTTGGGCAGTAAACAGCCATTTCTAAGACAGTAGGAATACAAACAAAAAAATTTGAGGTACTCTGCGCAGGGGTCGAGGGTGGGACACAATGGGGTAGGGATGGGAGGCCCCACCTGGCCATAGACTGGTCAAATAACTTCAAGAACTGGGCCAGCGAGGTCTGGTACATGATGTTGACCATGCTCATCTCTGTGATGAGGAAGTAGAGGATGCTTCCACGGGTGGCTGCAGGCCGGAACTCCTCCTGAGCTGTGTTAATTTTGATCTCAGTCTCTGCGGCCACGTGGAGCTTTTCACTCACTTCGGCTGCTGTCTGCTTGGTGGTTCTGAGAACCCCGATGAGAGATTCGTCATCTACCAAGGAACCTAAAAGTCAGACAGGAAAACGGGAGAACGCAAGATGGGGAAGCCACAGAGCAAGACGCATCACTTCTGAAATCATCCTGTTCATTTTCAGGGCCACTTCATCAAAGCCGGCAGGATAGAAGGGCGGATGTTAACACACTGAAAAGCTTCTGGCCCAACTGTCATCTGATGCCTGCATCCTTCTAAACATTCCTGCAGACAGGTTATCCCTGATGCTGCCTGTAAATTTGCAAAAGGTGATTCCCAAGGCAGCCCCCGTAACTTGGTCTTCACATGTCTGAAGACAAAATCTGGCTCCCTCCACCCTGGGTGGTTTCAGCTGTGCTTTATGTGACATGGCTTTCAACGCTATTACCATCTCCGTGGTCCCTCTGAAAGTGTCATGAGAACTTGCTACTGAGAACTCTGGTGCCTCTGTGTCTCCAACAGAGAAAATTGGAGGATGGTGCAAGTGTCCCACCAGGAATAAAAATCCTCATTTTATTTTGAGTGTCACCCTTCATTATTGTTTTTAATACGAATAATACATCTGTGCCAATACATTCCATTTTAAGATACGGGAAGACACTTCGGACATGCTGAGCTAAAGGTCACGATATCTGCAAACAGCAGTGCCCTGGCCTACCCTCCAATTCTGGATGGTGGGTGAATGCTAGGAAAGTGTGAGTTACTCTGATGGGCATTCTAGGTCTACTATGGAAATTCAAATTGTGATTCACCTCACAGGAACGAGACCTTGATCCAGCACGCTCTTGGCTGGATTGGGGGGAGAGCTCTCAGCAATCCTTGCTAATATTAGAATGCCCAGGAGTATCCAAATGGCAGGGAGATGTCACTGGACCAGGGGACAGACAACTTCACAAACACAAGCAATGCAATCAAGGCAGATAGAAGGATTTTTCCCTGAGATCACCATCAAGGCCATGCAGGAGAATGTTGTGAGAATAACACATTATGTACTTCTGGAGGTTAAGATTTTTGCTTATCCAAGGAGTACAGTGCTATTGGGAAGCACTCTTTATGAGTCTGTAATAAATGGTAGAATTTAGGCTACTGTGATTTGCCTACTGCAGAACAATACAGTGTTTGTTGGCTTTATTGTCTTTGGATAGGATGTTTTTATTTATTTAGAGAGACTACATCCCAAAATTAGGGTGTAGCACGTGGATCTGACTGCCCTTGAGGAGAACCCATCCCTGACTTCTAAGTGGGAGGTCAAGGCAAAGTGGAGAGTGAGCTTCGGCCCTGGGTTCTTAAGTGCCTCTGACACAGATTACACACATCATAGCCCATTGTGGTAATTGTATTTCAATGCCAAATGAAAGAGTCAATCTCTATTAAAAAAAATTAGATTGAGCACATTAGTTTCCTTTGGGCAAGCAAATTAGCCCATTATGAGTTACCTAGCTTACTGGGAGCCCTTATTTTTCTCAGGAGAGAGCAATTACATCGAGAAAACTGTATTCTTCTCAAATGCTCAGACTCTGTTTGCTAATTCAAAAATCAGATTCTCTGAGGTCCCTCTTTAAACATCTAGATAAAAATTGTCTTGCTTGTGTTTGCACTGTTTTTTTTTAAGATTTTATTTATTCATCAGAGAGAGAGAGAGAGAGGCAGACACAGGTAGAGGGAGAAGCAGGCAGGGAGCCTGATGTGGGACTCGATCCCAGGACTCTAGGATCACGCCCTGGGCTGAAGGCAGGCGCCCTAGGCTGAAGGCAGCCACCCAGGGATCCCCTGTGTTTGCATTGTTAACTCAACTGCTTTCTCACATCTATAGTCACAAAGGAGGGTGCTGAAAAGGGGGTCCCAAGAAATCCTGACTCGGGACCCATTACCCATGTACTTATTAATAACATGGTACCTTTTGTGGCGCTTAACTTGTAGAGAAGGTTGTCTTCAAGTTCCTTCATCTTCCGCTTGTTGAAAGTTACATCCTCCAAAAGCTTAACCCTCTCAGACTCTAATTCCTGTTATTAGGAAACAAGAAATAACAGCAGAATTGTAGTCACCGGTAATTATGGCAAATCCAATTTCTCAGTGCTTCTGATCAATTTTTTAAAGTTTAAACCAAAGTGCCCGTGAAATGACTCTACTTTTTTGTTCCTCAGGACACTTTTTAAGAAATTATGCCTACTAGCGTAAAGTTTCCACAGTGCTCACACTGGCATGAATGAGACACCGCTGCTAAAGTAATTTTGTCTGATTATCCCCGTGTTCTCTTCCTGGCTCTATGGTTATTTAGATTAGAGAATCCCATTCTCTTGGCCCTGTTCCCACACTGCCTTTGTGTGAAATGTGAACTTGATTGGCAGTCAGAAATGGTAGAAGCAGAGACATACTATCAAAGAACCAGGAGGCCATCCAAGCCGAACATGAGCTCTTGGTTTGGGATCCACCTCTAGCAACACCAGGTACCTGGTTTGACAGAGCCAATTGCCAATACAAATCCATTTGCCATGGTTTAACATCTCTAACAGAAGGGCTAACCTGGATGTTTAAAAGCATATTTTTTTCTACCAAAATAGTGTATTTTTCAAATGACACTTTGAAAAAATTTCAAACTTTCGGAGAAGTTGCAAGACTGATACAATAAACTCTCACATATGTTTTGCCCAGATTCACCAGATAACATTTTGTTTTATTGCTATCTCTTCCTCTATAGAATACTTATCATCATTTTTGTTCTTCTTATAATTGGTGAACCATTTGCTGAGGTCATGATCCTTTACCCCT
The DNA here is from genome assembly GCF_011100685.1 of Canis lupus familiaris. NCBI lineage: Eukaryota > Metazoa > Chordata > Mammalia > Carnivora > Canidae > Canis > Canis lupus. The sequence continues at coordinate 8,070,736 of NC_049233.1, read as the reverse complement.
AAAAATTTAACAAATCTCCTAAGAACCAGGACATTCTCTTACTCTAGTATACTGTAATTTTCAAATTCAGGAAATTTAACATGGATATAATACTCTTGCTAAACATAGAGTAAATTGAAGTTGTCTCAATAGCATTTTTATAGTATTTTTTTTATCTTCTACAGAATCACAGTGTACTTAGAATTATGTTAAAAGGGGTTTTAAAACTACTTATTTGAGAAAGTTTTTTGAAAAAAAAAAAAACACTTCAGAAATTCCATCACTTTCAGAAAGTCTTCTTAAACCAATTGTCATCCAAAGCCACAGCACAAGGTTTATCTTTCTATCTGCCATGGCTTGCATCACAGTCTGTGTGTAGATTATGTCCCACCAATGAGATTCTGTGCATCTAGAGGGCAGGAACTTGTCCTATTCACTTTTGTTTTCTTGACAGCACTTACCTCGAGGCTTTGCAGAGAGGGGACTCAACCTAATAAATATGTGCTAAACTGAAGTGTGCTGAATTTAATTCAACAGCTTTATTTTACATCTGGGGAAATGGAGGATCCAGAAATATTAACTCTAAATCACATCCCAACATAATCCCCACAGCTCATTACTGGCAAATGCAGGCTAATACTCCCATTCTCCAACTCCGAGACAAGTGCTATTATGGTCATCGTACTATCAGGTTTGCAGTATTTGATGGGGGTGGCAACGAAGGTCATGGCTGCATTTTCAGGGGGGCAGGGGGAGGAATACTTCATGAACTGTTTCCATTAAAATGGTCACCTCTGGGTGGCAGTATAAGAATATGTGGACAAAATGAAATCACATCAGCTTCCTTTTCAGTTTGATCTGGAAAAAAAAGCATCATGGTCCGGTAGACACTTGTGGGTTTTACAGCACGACCTGTAAAACTTATCTAGGAGGCCTGACAGGATGGAAAGTCCATGCATGTGTTTGCAGAGGCTAAGACCCTATTCTCTCTGGTTTCTGTTTGTTCTTCTGTAAAATGAAGGTGTGTAAAAAGAGCAGGACAGTTAAGAGGGTTAAACATCATAGTCTGGATGTCCTCCTACAGATTAAGAGTGTGTGTGTGTGTGTGTGTGTGTGTGTGTGCTTTTTTTCAGCAAGGTTGATGTTAGCACCTTAGAGCATCCTTGAAGAGGAGGCTGAGACCTAGAAAGGCAAGTGCGGGGCCCTCTGGGGACACAGAGTGTAGCCTACCTCAGACAGTGGAGTGGCCTGCCTTCAGGAAGTTCGTGCGGCCTGCACGCAGCACCTGATCATCTCAGATCAGACCAGCAGCACCACTTAGAGCGTGAAGGAAGGACTTATTTTCAACAGTTGGCACGACGTGGCCCAAAGAGGGGATGGGGCCCATGCCCTCTCCGCCTGGCTGGCCACTTTTGGCCCCATGTTAACCATCCCTGTTAATCAGGTAGGGCTTCACTTCTTTTACTGAATCTCTGTTTCTCTGGCATAAGGACCATTTCTCTTTCCCTCTTCCAGTGTCTTTTCTGTGTTCGTGGCATCTATGACTATCTCTTGCCTTTCCTTTATCTTTGTCCAGTCTTCTGCTACCAATCTTTTTCTCAGCCTCCCCTGTTAAGCTTCTCTGGTCTTTTATAAGTCTTTCTAGTCTTATTGTTTCTAACCTTGCCCTTCCCCTGAACCCTCAATACTTAATTCTCTGTAAGCAAATATAATCTTTCTCGGATTTTACGCAAATATGTTTTCCATATGCAAATAAGTATAATTACATTTTAGGCAAGCATATTTTATGCATAATGTTAAATGTTTTCTGAGATTTATCTTAAAAATTAGTTTCAACTTGTATCAGTCTCTTAAAGTCTTCCAGTTTTAAGTTGTTCTTTGTTTTATTAGAACCTTCAATCATACTTAATTTCTCTGCCTTAATGCAAATTTTATTCAATTAAAATTAGAGTTGGGCTCTCTGTATCATTAGAGTACTAGACTATACTAGTTGAAACTACTCCAGTGGTAATACACTCATTTGGAGCAATTTCTTTTTCTACAAGATCATTATTTTATTGAATTTTTCAGGGACATCAAGGAGCATCCATCCATAGGACTATGAGGGTCGACATACTCCAAGGTTTAAAGCCAGAAGTAGAAAGAGCAGTGTGAATTCTGTGTGTGTGTATGTGTGTGTGTGTGTGTGTGTACGTATGTGCAGGCACATTTGGGGTTGGAGGACAGGTGAGTTAGTTACATGATTTCTTAACAGGACTTGACACGAGACAACTAAACTAATATTTATGTTAACAAAGGCAGATGTGGTTGGCGTAATTTTTTCCTTCCCAAATACTTAACAATTTCATAATACATTTTGAGCATTATTAAAATTTATTAGAAGTAGTCTTTAACCTTGAGGAATTATTACCTGTTTCTCAGTTAAAATTACTCTCCTTAATAACTGATTCTCAAGTCCTTTCATGGTGACAGTAAAATCAATGACTGATGTTTTCGCGTTGATCTCAGGGGTAAAGGCAGGGTTTGGTAACTTTGTAGTAATATAAAGTTTAAATGTATCCATGATATCACATTCCTTATCACCGACTTTCACCTACATCGATTCAAATATAAAAATTAAAGAGAGCTTAAAGGGCAGAACAAGGAATCTGTGGTTAACTTAGGAAAGAATTTATCAGAGGTCAGTGCTGTGAAACTTGAATGAATTGCAGAGGAAAAAGTTCTAACACTTTCATCAGTGATCTTAAATAATTTAGATATGTGGTCCTGCCGGAAGATGTTGTTAGCCATGACACCAAACAAATTAAATGAAAGATTTATCCCAAACAAATGTGGAATAAACTCAGACACATCTCAGATTTGACTATTTTCTCCCACTTGGAGGAAACTGTTTCCTATTAAAGAAATTTGTGGTGTTTAGCGGAAGTGTTATCTCTGTTTTCAGTCATATCTAAAGTGTATTAGACTTCAGAAAGAATTAAGGAACTTTTCAGAGAAAAAAATGTCAACATGTTTTTCAGAAAGATAACTTTTCTTAAACACTACGATTTGCAATATATTAAAAAACAACTGGTTTTGCTATCTAAAACTTAGGTGGACATTATACCATTTTAAAGAACTTACATTTTTAATTAATCTTGATTCCAGATGTGGATAGAAACCACCTCAATAAGGCCCTATCATATTCTCAAGCACCATGTCTGCACACTGCAGATAAGAATCTGTTCCTTGGGATCCCTGGGTGGCGCAGCGGTTTGGCGCCTGCCTTTGGCCCAGGGCGAGATCTTGGAGACCCGGGATCGAATCCCACATCAGGCTCCCTGTGCATGGAGCCTGCTTCTCCCTCTGCCTCTCTCTCTCTCTCTCTCTCTCTCTCTGTGTGACTATCATAAATAAATAAAAATTTAAAAAAAAAAAAAAAGAAAAAAAAAGAATCTGTTCCTTTAAAAGACCTTCAGTTATAAAAATCCTACACCCTCCTTGGGCATGTTAAATATGGCACATAAAAGATTCACATTATGAAGAAATGTTTTCATTTTTTTAAAGATTATTTATTTATTAATTCATGAGAGACACACAGAGAGAAGTAGAGACACAGACAGTGGGAGAAGCAGGCTTCACCTGACGCGGGACTCCACCCCGGGCCCCAAAAACATTTCTTCAGGCCCACCTGGGTGGCTCAGTGGTCAAGCGTCTGCCTTCGGTTCAGGGTATGATCCCAGGGTTCTGGGATCGAGTCCCGCATCGGGCTCTCCACAGGGAGCCTGCTTCACCCTCTGTCTGTGTCTCTGCCTTTCTCTGTGTGTCTCTCATGAATAAATAAATAAAATATTTTTTTAAAAGAAATCTTTGTTTAATGAGAAAATTTGCATTCTGTACTTATTCACTGATATTCATGAAATTAAGTTGTCCAAAGCAAAAAATTGCAATCAGAAATGCTGTCATTTATCAAGAAATAAAACCAAAGAAGCCTAGAAGAAGAGAATGCCACCAATTAAAAAAGAAATGCCTCTAGTGGAAACAATTCATGTTCTCACCAGTGATGAGAAACAGGAGTCCACAGCTTCCAGCAAAGTCTGTGAGTTTAGATTGAAAGCTAATACAGAGAGAAATGAACAAATCAATGTCTATAGACTTTATTAAAATGCCATTTTTCCAGTGAGAAAAATGTATAATATAGATGAATTTTATAGGATAGATGAATATATAATTTGTAAATCCGATTTTCTCAGAGCTGCCAATATATATGTATTGTATGTGTGTTAACACTAACATATTATTATGACCAGACAATGTCTTTCTTTAACTTGTTATTTAGTGTCAACTAAATGGCTATTTCTACCAAGATATTGCTGTCCCCTGTATTTTTCATATACTATTTTTAAAATGAGGGAAGCACTAAACATGAGTTTGGCAATCATTTTCTCCAGTGTATCAAATAACTATCACCTGAAGGAAGGTGGCTTTGCTGCTATGCTCAAAAAGATAAGTAGATGTCACCATTGTTCTTTTCTTGTCTTCTTCTTCTTCTATTTTTTTCTCCCCAAAACTCACCTTGAACGTGGTGCCTGATTTAATGAAATTCTTTTCTAATACATTATCCAGGGCTGGATCCAGCTCTTCGCGAATGTCCTCAATAAGAAGGGGTCGCCCCAAGGAAAGGCTGTCCTCCAAGTGTGTGCGGAAATATTTATGGTTCAGGGATGTTACCTAAAAATAAAGGGTTCACTGCTATATGAGTGCTAGAAAGAATGTGCTTATTCCACAATGTAAACCAAGAGATTTGTTGGATAAGTGCTTAAGAATATGAAGGGCTGTATAGGAAGACTTATGAAAATAAAAGCAAGAACATTTAATTTTCAAAACTTGGTGAGCTCATGACTTTGTGGAGGCCCTGGATGTGCAATAATAGTCTCTCTGATCAAAACAGAGTGGCACTCCTTCAAGGAAATGTCAGAGCTCTGCTCCTACTCATCAAAGAGAAGAAATCAAGGATTAAACCTGTTATACTTACATAGTCTCAATCACTCAGAGAAAGGAAAGTAACTTGAGTATTTGCAAAATTCATTTATCTTCTCAGGACAACTCATGAGATGATCAAGTGATGAAAAATAAGCATAAGAATGTCAGAAATTATATAGTGAATCAAACCAAGGGCTTATCCAGGTATTCTGTCTCTAACAGTGGTGCAACAGAAGAATGTGATAGATACTTCCCATAAAATCAACTTAAAATACTATATGTTCACTTTTTATATTATATTTTTAAAAAATCAGTATTCTGAATGCCTGGTAGGGCCCCGTTTTTTAGTTCAGTGTTTGTTGATTAGTTAAAATAGACACACGGCGCTGGTTGATCCTTGCATTGGCCAAATGGCTTTGAACTCTCGCTTCTCCTATGATCCCTCCCCTGCCTAAATGTGAGGCTTCCGGAAGGTTCAGTCCTCAACTCTCCATCTCCTTATACTCTACCCTCTGAATTCAGCTACTGCCTCTATGCTGCTGTGAGGGCTGATCTTAAGACACAAGGAAGAGCCACTGGAACAGCAGGTGATTAAAAGAGTAGAATTAAAAGATATTACCTATCGCTTGCTATGAAAAAGAGATGCGGAATTAAAAATTAGATAAGTCTACCCTTGTCTTGTTTTGGATAAAAAGAAAATAACTAAAAGAAAAAACCCTGCATAGGAAGGAATTTGTTTCCCTAGATGAACAGCTTTATTTACACAAATGATGAGCTGTGAAAGACCTCATTATGAGTTGATAAGGTAAATGAATCTAAACAAATAGCTTTAACCAGTTTATTAAACAAGAAGAAACAAGGTCCCAATGAGACTAAATATAATTGTCCTCCTCTATTTCCTAAGGAGTAAATTCTATTTTTGTGCTTTGCTTCCTAAGTGTGATGGTTAATATTCTATGTCAACTTGACTGGGGTAAGGGATGCCCAGAGAGCTGCTAAACACTCTCAGGGTGTGTCTATGAGGCTTTTTCCAGAACAGATTGGCCTTGGAGTAGGTAGACTGAGTAAAAAAGATCACCCTCACCGATTTGGGTGGGCATCATCCAATCCATTGAGAGCCTGAATAGAGCCCAAAGATGAAGAGCAAATTTACTCTCTGCTTGAGCTGAGACATTATCTTCTCCTGCCCTTGGGTTCTTGGGCCTTTAGACTTGAACTGGGACTTATACCACTGACTCCCCTGGTTCTCAGACCTTCAGAGTTTGGACTGGGATTCCATGACCACCCTTCCTGCATCTGCAGCTTGTAGACAGCAGATTGTGGGACTTCTCAGCCTCCCTCATCCCATGAGCCAATATCTCATAATAAATCTTTTTCTATACCTCTGTATTTATATAGAGATATCGTATGCACAATGTTTCTCTGGAGAACCGTAACTAATACACCAAGTAAAGAAATAATAATTTTCAAATTGTCAGTTTATTAAAGATAACCTTTAACCATCTTCAATATCTTTTATTAATTTAAATTAATATCTTAGAGTCTTAGAAATTACTATCTTAATTCCAAGTTTAGTTCCCTTGACTTTCTTGTATAGTAACACTATGTGGGGGCTACCACCAGAGCCTGGGTAACCTGCTCACAGACTCTAGTGTTGGGTCTTTACAAGGTGGTCAGTGAATTCTTTACAGGAAAACTTGATGAATACAGTGAATTCTTTATAGGGAAACTTGATGAATACCTTCTTTTTCTGGAAGTCAGAGCTGAAGGTTCTGGAGGTGGGTTTGGAGGTGGCCTTGACAAAGCTGCCACAGTGGAGTGCAGTCCTGGACATACAAAACATGTTTTGTTTTTCATTTATAAAGTGTTTCATTGGGGCACTTGGGTGGCTCAGTCAGTTAAGTGTCTACCTTTGGCTTAGGTTATGATCCTGGGGTTCTGGGATGGAGCCCCACATCTGGCTCCCTGCTCAGTGGGGAGTCTGCTCCTTCCTCTCCTTCTGCCCCTCCTCCCATTTATGTTATCTCTCTCTCATTTACTCTTGCTCTTTCTCTCTCAAATAAATAAAATCTTTAAAAAATAAAGTGTTTCATTTTGTTTTCCTTCCCATATAAAGAAATAGCATTTTCATTTTATTCTGTTTTCATTTATGTGTGTTTGTGCATGTGTTTATCCACATGTTTAAAAAAAATAATGCCTTCTGAGTAAGGAGAATATAGTTCAATCTTCTTACATTATGTTTTAAACATACATAATTATCTCTGGCATATGTCTATTACTTCTTCAAGAAGATTGCTGAGAATGGGTAACATCAGAAGGACATAGTCAAAGTCCATCAAGGAGTTTAATGTCAAAATGGAAAGACAAAGCTATGATCAGGAAAATTAAGAATAGAATGAGTAGGGAGTCGGACAGTCAGCAGAGGCAAGAGGAATGGAACAGGGGACACACTGTAGTTGCGCAGGATCCAGATCCAGGGAGGTCATGAGCAGGAATGCTCCTATATACTCCACTCATACATTCCTTCTGTGAATACAGCTCCTCAGGAGCTACATTCCCATTAGATTTCATTTCCCTTAAATCTCCTCCTCCATTTACACTCTCTTTCTGGGATTTCTCTGGGGTTTCTAAATTAAACAGACTGACACATTGTGTTCTGGAGTCTCAGTGAGTTGGGAGTATCTTAGGGGTGTTCCAGAGCACCAGGAAGCATCCACATGTCAGTGAAGCCCTCATCTCACAACAAAATCTTTCAATATTTCGTCATTAAGTGGTGTTTGTTGTAGGCTTTTGGTAAAATACTTTTTATCTGATTAAGGAAGATCCTTCCTATTCTTAGTTTTGCTGGAGGTTTTATCATGAATGGGTGTTGAATTTTACTAGGTGCTTTTTCTGCATTTAACAAGATGAACTACATGATTTTTCTGTTGCTTTTCTCCCCCCCCCCCCCGCCACACACACACCTTGTAATGATGACACACTCTAATTCACTCACTTAAATTCAATAAATACCAGAATTCCTACCTTACAGAAAGAGCAGTGCAGAAAATATAAAGATGGTATAAAACCATAAACCTTGCCGGCAAGAACTTTATGATATAGTAAAGGTAAAAGACAAGCGTGCAATGAACAATGATTGAAGACAGACTCTAAGTCCACATCGGAAATCCAAACAAGACATTGTGAGCATTTAGAACAAGCTACATTAAACTGAGGACACAGGGAAGTCTTGTTGAAGGTAGTGTTGGATGTGAACTTTGAAAAACATTTTAAGACATTTATCTGGGATGTAAATGAAGTGGGAAGTAGGGTAAAGAAAGACATCGTGGTTTGTAAAATAGTATAAGCAAAAATATGGAGCCAATAGACTTAGAATCTGAGAATGTTATCTGGGAAATGGAATTGTCGTATTGGTAGTTGAAATATTGACGATAAATCTGAGATGCTGGAATCCTGCCTCTGTCTACCTCTACCTTAAAATTAACACCATATCATGGGGCACCTGGGTGGCTCAGTCAGTTAAGAGTGTGACTCTTGATTTCAGCTCAGGTAATGATCTCAGGGTTGTGAGATCGAGCCCCATGTCAGGCTCTGTACTGGGCATGGAGCTTGCTTAAGATTCTCTCTTTCACCCTTTCCCCTACCCCTCCTCCTCTATAAATACATACATACATACATACATACATACATACATACATACCTTTTTAGACCCCCGCTCCAAACCTGGACTCTATAATGCTATGAAGTGCCATGTACCTGAGCTAGGTTGGAGCACATAGCCTTAAACCAAGGAGTCATGAGTTCTATTTTTGGGGCTTTGCTGTAAGCCCAAACCCAAGGCTCAGAATATAAGCCACATCCAACATTGGCAAAGAGGGAGGGAAAGTGACAGAGAGGAGAGTACATCACGAGAGAACACAAAAGAGAGAAAATAATCCAAGCCCTTGCCCCAAACCACTGTTACAAAACTCAAGCATGTAAACCAACAAACAATTATCACAGAGATGACAACTTTATGACCAGCAGAATTAAGTGAAATCCTGGGAAAATTTCATGATTTTAAGAATGCTTTCACATACACCCGATGGTACCTACCTGCAAGTCATTTTCTCTTTCCTTTGATTTAATCCAAGTTTTGCCTTGAGTCTGTGGGTCTATGAGGAGTGGGTATCTGGTGGCCTTCGTCACAATGATGCCATTCTGAATTGAGAGGTCATCTCCTGGTAATCCCTGCAGCCCCCACTCCCCAATCTAAGTAACAAGAAATGGATATGGCCAGTCAGAGAGCAAGAAGGTTTTCACAGTAATTAAAAGTGCCACAATATTAAAAGAATTTAATATTGGAATATATTTTCTTCTATTGAGACTATGCAATGGGTACCTAGAAAAAGACAAATAAACTTGTAAATGTAAACCAAATAACCTTCACCTAAAAAAAATAAATTTCTAATCTAATAAATCCTTTAACTCCAGATTAGAGTTTAGTCCTTTAGGGTTTAGTACTTTATACTACTAATTTTCAAATTTATGAAGGAATATTGTAAAATCTGTAGATTTTTGAAGCTTGGTTGCTGAACATTCAGAGAACATAGGGGCTAAATTCATGGTAAGACTCAGTTGGTGGTGGGATCCAGATGAGGCAGGGTTAGTGGAAACCAATAAACTGAAATAGTTGGAAAGATAAGCAGCAATAGTTAAAGTCCTGAAGCTTCCCCTTTAGGGGGGAAGCTGTCCTTTGGCTCTGTTCACTCAGGGAGCAGGATTTGCATAGGTGGAGGCAGAGAAGTTAGGAGAGAGAAGATATTATATTGGCAAGTGCTCATCAACGACATTTAAAAAAAAATGTTTCCTCGGGCTCATGGCTGGCTCAGTTAGAAGTGTGCACGACTCTTGATCTTGGGGTGGTGAGTTTGAGCCCCACATCAGGGGTAGAGATCACTGAAAAATAAATAAATAAACTTAAAAAAATCTTCCCTAATTATGAGAGAACTGCCAGCCTGCCTCCACATGGTCAATAAAATCACCTGAGATCCAACAAATCCACAAGGTTCTACCTTCATTAAAGTATCCCGGTAGCCTCCAAAGGCCATAATTCATAAGGAATATCCTGGCCCACTTTGCCTCATCAGTGCCTGCATCTTTAATACATCATCTAGTCCCTGTAACAACCAGTTGAACATTGTTTGAATTGGAAAAGATTAATTTTTTAACTTTTAAATACAGATAACACGAAACTAATAGCATGGCTTCCCAAAAGAAACAGCCACTGGGGAACATATTTACAGATCAGAAAGCAGCTCATGAATACAAATTGCCTGGAAAGCATTTAATGCCATAGAAGCTCTTCAAGATATGCTGAAAATTGACAGTGGCATCAAATTCCCAGCAAGGAAGTTTAGTATCGTGGGGCTTGCCATCACTCAGTGATGCCAGAACGTGCTGCTGTACACTTTGGACACTACGAAAAGACGGTTAATGATCAAAAGAAGATGAATACCAGTATTTATGGCCTACCTAATGCCTATAATCACCTAAAGTGTTTGAAAGAGTGTGACTTAATAGAAGTGCTGCAAATAATAGAAAGTTAAAAGAAGAGTTCAGTCTTAGCAAGTCGATAATCTGTGAATGATCCCTTTTTTCGGAGGATTTTATTTTTTTTTTATGTAATCTCTACCTTCAATGTGGGGCTTGAAATCACCACCCGGAAATCAATTGCACATTCCACCAACTGAGCCAGCCAGGTGCTCCCACGTATGATCTTTTAGTTCACAGCAGTGCAACTAATATTAATTTGAAAGCAGGATTTATTAAAATGCAAAGGAACTTTTTTTATATAGAAAGCTTGTTTAAAAATTAATTCCTAAGTGTTTTCAAAACAATCTTTTCAATTAAATGAAAAAAGAAAGAACAAGAGGTGAACCTTGATTTTTTAGTAAGTACATCTGGAATTCAAATAATGTTATAAGGAAAGTGACACTCACTGTAGGCGGATCCACCAACATTGAAATAAGATTCAGGTTTTCGGTGAAAGGAATCTTCCGAGCTCTCAGCTCTATCTCCCATTGATCTTTAAGCAAATAGTTCCGAAATATCTGATTGAAAGGACCAAGGTAGGAAAGGAATCCGGTGCACAGCAAGATATCACCTACAAGTCTGTGGAGAGATGAGAGGTGAGTCACCTAACCCATTCAAGTTCTCCCATTAAGGAGTCCCAAAGGCCACAGGGCAGCTTTGTTTTGTTACTAGGCAAAAATCTTTCTCTGCTCCCTGCATAACACTTGGGAACCAGACATGGAGAGACCATGCAAAAGGGAGCCCCCCCAACCCAAATGGTGAGAGGAGAGGCCACATTAGAGGGAGGCCAAGGAGCAAGAGAGAAACTGCTTCCTTGAAACCTGTAGGTGCAGAGACCTGGCTCCTAGGAAGGAAAGTATCCTTTTCCCATGCCATGCCCCGGTTCTGATAATATTTGGTCTTGATAAAACTGTTTTCTTCTCCCCCTCTGGCACTCCTCTCCTTCTCCCAATTCTTGCTGTTCTCTACTTCTCTCTCATTTCCCTCCCTTCCAGTTTCTAGGACACCAATAGACACTGGCACAAGAGACCCTTGGTTTTAGAGCAAACCACTGATCCACACATTCAAAGTCATTGAGGTGGAGAGTATAGAACTGGAGAAAGTATCTAGATGCTATTTGCCAAACAATATTAGAAGCACTCTTAGGGGGATGTCTGGGTGGCTCAGTGGATTAAGTGTCTGCCTTCGGCTCAGGTCATGATCTTGGGGTCCTGGGATGGAGTCCTGCATCAGGCTCCCTGCAGGGAACCTACTTCTCCTTCTGCCTGTGTCTCTGCCTCTCTCTCTGTGTCTCTCATGAATAAATAAAAATCTTTTTTTTTTTTTTTAAAGAAGCACTCTTGGGGATGCCTGGGTGGCTCAGTCAGTTAAACATCTGACTCTTGAATTCGGCTCGGTCATGATCTCAGGGTCGTGAGATCGAGCCCTGAGTCAGAGTCTCTGTTGGGCATGGAGCCTGCTTAAGATTCTCTCTCTCCCTCTTCCTCTTCCCCTGCCCCCTGCGCACACTCTCTCTATCTAAACAACAACAAAAAACAAGAAAAGCAACAACAGAAAAAGAAGCACTTTGATACTGAAAACCCACATTTCTGAACCAAAATTGAGATTTAAAATGTTTCACAAGCTTATGATCACTCTCCATTTTATTGAGAACGGATAACCTAAACTATAAGATTCAGAAATGGATATATGGAGATGAAGGAGCAAAGCACTTCACCGGGGAGATGTATTTTATTTTCTTGAATGTCACAAAGAGGTTTCGGGTAATCACCAAGAAGGAAAGTAATTATAACAAAGACCAAAATTTATACCTATTGATCTGAGCTTTAAACTCTTTGCTTTGCTGAGTCCACCGGACTTTTTCTCCACTCAGCCCATCGATGAGAGTGGAAGCCGCCTGCATCTTTTTCCGGCACATATCTGCATCATTTACCAAATCCTACATTCATAAAGAAAGAACATCTCAAAGAACTTTTCAAAGTGTTTCATCAAACATCCATGTATTCACACATAAAAATATGTGGAGGGATTTCTTAATTCGCAAAATATAGTCTAAAAAAAGCAATGTGAGTAACTTTACGTATTAAATTCTGGTAATGAATTCATCAGATGGTTATTTTACCTTATGAAATTTCAAGGAAAATGATTTTGTAAGAGAGAATCTAAATCACCTAAATTAATATAGTATTTCTATTCAGTTTTTTCAAGACAGTCTCAAATCAATAAAATGTACCAATTTTGGTTTTGGATTTAATAACTCTGAGCCCTTGGAAGTTTGTTTACAAAGTAATTTTTTTCCCCAGAAAATTTTACACAACAGCGAAGTGTGGTAGCCAGCTTGTATCAACTTACAAGAGCCAATTGTTATATTTTTTAGAAAACTTGTGGGCTGGTGTGGAACACAGACCTAATTAGAAATTAAATTATATAAACTTAACAATTACAGAAACTACATGAGAAGCAAAGGTAATAGATAATCCAAACTCATCATTTCCTAATTGTTTACATTTTTGAACTATCTATGTGCTTAAGGTTAAATCCACTGTACCTGCACGGCAGTATATAGTAGTGTGCAGTATGTAACAGTGCTATATACATAATAGCACAGTATATAATAGTGCACTGTTGTGCATCTGTCTTCTTCTTTTTTTTTTTTTAGTTTCAGATGGAGCATTCAGTAATTCATCAGTTGCATATAACACCCAGCATTCATCACATCAATGTGCCCTGCTTAATGTGCATCTGTTTTCAAATCTGTGTTCAGTGTTGGCACATTGGTAGCTTAGAACTGACTGGTGGGAGGACCTACACCACAGAAATCGGGAAACTGTGCAAATCATGGCTTTTATTCCCCCTGGGCCCCTCCCACCCCCAGAGCCTATTGTTACCAGACCACCACTGCTTACAGCCTATCCCATGAGGTTGTATCAGGATCCCTCTTTGACACATAAAGCTCCATCAGTTGCTTCCAACTGGCTAATGAATAGTGCCTGCACTGAATCTCAAACCCAGTTCTCTAACCTCCGAATCAGTACCCTTTGAGGATGATACCACAGCTTACTGTTACTAACAATGATTATTAAAGACACACACAAAAAAAGACCTTTGAGAGTCAAAAATACAAAACAGAGACCATATCCAGTAATGGACAATCAGGTAAATTTTTTTTTTGTCAATAAACATTTACCTAATTTCTAAATACAACACACCCTTGTGTAAAATTTTAACACATCGCTTCAGGAAGTTTGTATATTTAATCTCACCATTTTCTCATTCATGGCTGCATCGAATTTTGCTTGCACTTTATCCAGCTCGCCTTGTTTCTCATTGAGCAGAGCCTGTGCCTTCCCCAGCTCAGCATTAGCAACCGCCAGACGGCCCTCCTGCTTCGCTAGGTTAGCCTTAAAGAGCAAGAAGAGGTAACTGCATGGTGCTAGTTGTATTAGGTCTGTAAAATATTTTTGGTTTTAATGGTAAATAATAACACGAATTACACAATTTTTGCTCAAGACGGTATTTAGAGGTTGAAGCGTGTTCAGTTGGAGAAGCAGAGCTTAGAGATAGTTCATTAAAGTTATATTTCTTTTTCTTTTTCTTCTTCTTTTTTTAAAGTAGGATCCACAGCCAGCATGGAGCCCAGCACAGGGCTCAATCTCCCAACCCTTCGATCAAGACCTGAGCTGAGTTCAAGAGCCAGATGCTTAAGGGACTGAGCCTCCCAGGCACCCATCTATTTTTTTTCAATTATTAGTGTTCAATATAGAAAACATGGAAAATGCAGCAATGCATAGAAAAGATAACAGAAATTGCCTGTGATTTTACCCCATGATAGTCTGAGTATTGTGTTAAGAAGATGATAACCGATATTTTCCAGTTTTTTTTTCACTTAATATAGTGTAATCATTTCCCCTTAAATATGCCCTTAAACACTTTTTCAGGAGCATTAGTAATATGACTGCATGATATCACACCAGTTGGATGTATCATAATTTATCCAACCTTTGCCCTACTTTTAGACATTCCCTCCCAGCATTTTTAATTATTATAAATAAAGCTGTTGAGCATGCAAACATTTTGGGTTGCTTCCTTCATAAAGATTTTTTGAAGTGAAATTACTGTAATGGTAGATTTTTTTCATCTTTTTTCTGAGTCCTAGAGTATGGACTTAGAAATTATCTGTTTCATAGAAATTTAAATGAATTGGTAAAGTAAAATAGCAATAAAGCCTTCTGGGGTAGAAGTTTTTTGATGACATTCTCATTTTCTTTTTCAATATTTAATTTATTCAAATTTAGCCTTTTTTGCAGGAAATATTAATTTAGTTAATATTATTGTTATTAAATTTAATTTTTTAAATGTATTTTATATAACTTTAAAATTTGCCTTCTAATTATTTAAATCCACATATCTGTGATTTTACATATTTTCTTCTTGATTATATTTTCCAAGAATATGTCTTTTATATTTTGTTTTTGGAAAGCAACAATTTTTCAATTCTGCTACTTTTCTATAATTTTCAATGTTATTTTTATTAACTCTATTCCACTTTCCTTAAGGTTTATGTGTATGTGTGTGTATTTATAAGTGAGAATGTATTGGAATGCTTAGTTTAATTAATAGCTAAGAAAGTGCCATTGAGCTACATAACAAAAGCTCTGGTAACTAACTTCTGTCATAATTTCTTAAAAAGAAAAAAAGAAGTCACTGGCTTTTTTTAAATGTAAACTTTCTAATTTTATTGCTTATATTCAGAAAATGAGGCTTCAGCAATTTCTGCCTTTAAGAATTAAATCAAGATGTTCTTTTAGAATTGAATATGATAGATTTTTGTAAATGTTTCTGGGTCACTAGAAGTAATTTCATATTCTTTGTTCATATTCAAGAAAGTTCAATGCAGCTATTCAACCTTAAAAATGAAACAGTGTAAAATCTTTGTATAATTATTAGTTTATGTCTGCTAAAGACTGGCTGTATAATTTGCAGGACCCTGTACAAAATTAAAATGTGGAATCCATTGTTAAAAAATTATTGAGAACTTCAAGAGGGTGACAGCAGGCCAACTGTGGATCCTTCTAAATTGAGGTCCTGTGTGCACAGCACAGATCACACACCCATAAAACCATTCTTCCACACAATCTCAAATTACAATGTATTTTTACTAATTTCCACTAAAAATATTAATGCATCTTGATTTTTGTAATTTGATAATATTTTATTACAAAAAACATTATTACGATTAAGTCTGTGATCCACAAAAAATTGTGGATCACAATTTTTAGGAAAATTAATTGTTCTTATGAATGCATTTTTTCTTAAATTCTACATCTCTTGGTATCTTTTTTCTTGAGTGACCTTCCTACATTTTCTCATCATTTCCCTTTATTAATACTTTCTTATTGTTAACTTATTTTCTATTTTTCTCCAAATTACCTATGCACAGAATTTTAAAAGGCAGCCATTTCTATAAGGTTTATTATGAAAACCAGCAACCCCCTACCCACCTGGTCATCATTTTCCATTCCAACAAGCAACCACTTTCAACTTTTTAGCTTGATGGTGGGGGTGGGACAGGAGGGTAGGGTGCATCAGAGAGGTGTATTTTATGAATCCTGAGAATGTCCTTCTGTTCCCTCAGACCTGAAGAACAGCCTGACCCAGTATAAATGGTGTGTGCGCACATGTGTGTATGAATGAGTGCACGTACTTATCATTTAGTACTTAAATTGCATCCTTAAGAATGTCTCTTAATTCCCTTAGACATGGAGGGCAGCTTGGTCAGTTATTGAACTCTTGGACCAGAGCAATTTCTTCAATACTCTGCATATATTTATCCATTACATTCTAATATTTAGGGTTGCAGGAAGTCTGCGCCATCCCGATATCTCTTCTGTAAGCAACTTTTTTTATTTTGCTTGATCATTTGTTTCTTAGATGCATATAAGGGGTTTTTCTCCGTATCTTTTAAATTTAAAATGTTTCTGGGTGTTGACCTTCATTTTTATAAACTTTGTTTGGAATATGGTAATCAAATTCTACCTCCAAACCAAGTCTCGTTAAACTTTAAAGAAACAGCATGTTTTCTATTACGACAGCTTAATGGTTACTTGCAGTGAATTCATTTCCTATTTAAGATAACAAGTTGGTTTTGATGTCTTGTCTGCGATGCCAAGAAACGCTTAACAGATGTAAAGAAAATGAGAAACTGTGAGAGGACATGAAGGAAATAAAAAGTTTAGTCAAAATTATGCTTTGTCTTTTCATAGCAGTAAAATAATAAAATCAGTGACTGATTTTATTAAACATTGATTTCCTAGGAGAAGGATGGAAACTCTTACCTTCAGGGGCAACACTTCTCTATTGATACCATAAAATGTTGCCATAGCAAGTGTCCAAGACAGCAGACCAGCCACATTCCCACAGACTTTTTTTGCATTTTCCAAAGAATAATCATCCATGTTAAAATACGGCTGTAGCAACTCAACAGTCTCTTCATTTATAGTATCCTTGGGGAACTGCTGAAGGCTCCACAGGAACCCTGTTGCACTCATCAGCTGAAAAATAGCATTACAACCCGGAATTCTGAGAGAACGTAAATAATTTCTTCCTGAGTTAGTATATAATTCTAAATTGAGTTTTTTCAAAGAAGTAACAATTGATTCACTCTCATACCTACACATCAAGACTATGACGACAGTTGACCTAAATCTGTAAGTTGCAAATTATCTTCCTGTTACCATGGTGGAAGATTAAAGAAGAAAAGATATGTCAGTTTCCTGTCTAGTGCATGCATCTGAATGCCACCAACCACACAACTTCCCTTTTGGAGACTGGGTTGGCACATCAAGAGTGTGCCAAGGGGCACCTGGGTAGCTAAGTGGGTTAGGTGTCCGCCTTTGGCTCAGGTCATGATCCTGAGGGTCTTGGGATTGAGTGTCAAGTCCTTTGTGGGGCTCCCTGCTCAGTGGAGAGCCTGCTTCTCCCTCTCCCTCTACCCCTCCCCACTGTTCGTGCACTCACGCTCATGCACACTCTCTCTCTCCATCAAAGAAATAAATCTTAAAAAAAAAAAAGAGTGGAGCTTGCTTCTCCCTCTCCTTCTACCACTCTCCTCTGTTTGTGTGCTCTCTCTCTCCCTCTCTCTGTCAAATAAATAAATCTTCAAAAAAAAAAAAAAGAGTGTGCCAATACTAGCCTCTGGTTTTAGACACTTTTTACAAAAAGAAGCCATTTAGCTTTAAAATCTTTCCCTACTTACACTTTGGGAGATGCAGTCTCCCAAACTCTTCACTACATAATTACCAATCACTGCCTGCCAGCTTGTGTTGGCTATATTGAAGTCCTGGGTAGAGGGCATCTGATGCACCTTACAGGACTTGCAAAGATTTCTACTTACTTTTAATGACTCTCCCCAGGAAGGTTTGCAGCAAGGTTTTTCTGGATCCATAGTGACTGGGTCAATTTTCTTTTGAAATAGTAGCAGGACACAGTCCATGATTCTCATAATAAGATGTGGAGGCTTTGCAAGTTTCCTGACTGTGGCAATATCATTTGGTTTGATGGTCTGTATTTGGGATTAGGAATCAATATATATTTTTTTGTTGTTGAGTAGTATTAATAATCCTATGGAAATCTAATGTTTTTAGATAATGAAAGTAGAAAACTTTAAAATGTATTTCCTCCCCATCCCCTGACATTATTCTCCTTAAGGGTTTGTATTCCAAGATTTTTGCATAATAGTTCTTTCATTGTTGCCTTGGGATTTCTATTTGTTCTTACTCTTTTTTTCTCCTGTTGTCCTCAACTAATTGCTGTAGAATATCAGTACCATGTATTGCCCACACTCCAGACCTCTGTTGGCAACAAGCCTCATTGATGGGTAACATTCAGATAACTTGCATCTTCAAAGCACATACTCTATGTGTGGATATGAAAAGAGGAGCAAGTCTCTGAATATCAAAACCTCAACTTTGGTGTTCATTTTAAAGGCTGCCCTATCTATGGAAGGGGGAGAAATTCAAAGGAGAAAAGAGAAGTTTTTATAGCTTATGGCTCACAAAAGATAGTTTTCAAAGTTTCTACCTGTGAGCCGGGTTTGGAATAAGATGTTAGCTGATATTCAAGGCAAGAAGGATTGGAACATAACATAATCAATAAAATCTCCTAACACTTGTTCATTCGGTGATTTCTCTTTCTTGTATGTTATTGTATGTTACTGTAGGATTCGTAAAGGGAGTGGGGGTGGAGAATGTGTCCTAATGATTGTCATGATTTTATTAAATGATTATCATAAATCTATTCATTCAACAAACATAGGCATTCTCTCACTTAAAAGAATAAAGAAAAAATAGCCCCATCTTCATAATCTTCCAAGGAAGAGAAAGAAAGCACAATCAACCTGAATTAGAATTGTCATCATGGTAGAAGCAGAGGAATGACAGGAAAAACAAAGGAGAGCCAAAGACCCAAAAACTTTCTGGAAGGCATGAGCCTTCTAAATAAGAGAATGACTCTTATTAGGCAATAAAAGTCAGGAAAAGCATTCCTGGCAGACGAAGAGACACGTTTAAACAGACCATGCTTCTTCCAGAAGCCTATGGGTGTTTCTGCATGGCTGGACCACACTGTGTGTAGATACAGAATGACAGAAGGGCTCCAGGGGTAGACAGGAACCCAGTTATCAGTAGCAACAGTGGCCCTGATATTTGCTGAGTACCCTCTATGTGCCCAGCAAACTGTATTCATTACTTTTAATGCCTACATTGATCCTCCAAGGATCGATGAGGAATTATAATCCCTGTGAAGACCCAAAAAAGTTAAGTAAATTTACTCCAGATCATCTATTTAAGAAGTGGTAGTCTCGAGAGGCAACTGTAAGTTGCCTCCCAGATGTGGACCTTATCCTAAGAGCCCTCAGAACCCACAAGGAGATTTTTTTAAAGGGCACATAATGTAATCTGGAGGGGATGCTTTGAAGGAACTGGGGAGGTTCTCTGTATCATCTGAATCCCTTAGGCTGTTGTTAAGGCCATTAATCACTCGCATTAGTTCTCAGATCTCATGGAAGGCTGATTTATGGAACGAAACTAATAAGTTACAAGAACTGAAGATTTAAAGAATTAGAATATTGAATCAACAGAAACATTTGTCTTCAGTCATAGAGATTATAAATCACATTCGAATTCAATTCAGTTTTCAGATTCTAGAAATTCCCAGTGAATTTCACAGAATGAAACCTGAAGCAGGCTGGGACTTGGGCTGAGAGTGGTAACAGCGCTTGCTCACATTCAGGGCTGCCTCAGCCTCTTCCAGGGCCGGTTTAGCTGCTTCCAGTTTGGTCTCAGCCTTTACTTTTTCACTATCGATCTCATCCACAATTTTTTGGGCTTTGTCTTTTACCTCCTGTACTTCGTTTTTCACTTTGGCTGATGCCTGAGCGCTTACTGTGACTTCTGCCAATACCTATGAATTTGAGGGAAAACAGGTAAACCTTTTGAGCAAAATTCATAGATTTGATCAGTGAGAGACTATTTATACAATATGATATAAAACACAAATATGTATTTTATATATATTCCCCATTCTATGTTTTCAGGAATATTAAAGGAACTCCTTAAGCAGTTCCTTGCAGTCTTCTATGTCCTGAGCTTTCCTAAGACTTACAAATACATATATTATATTTATATATACAGAGTAAATAAGTAAACATGTTAAGCTTTTAGGAAAATGGTATTTCCACTTGATGTAATTTCTAGAAAATTAACACAATTCAAGCATGTGTAGTGGAATATGTTCAGAAACCATAATAATGCCCACGTAATAAAAATAAAGCAGGCCGTGTTTGTTGGGTGCCTACCATATGCTCGGACTAAGCTAAGACCTCTCTGATGCTATCTTTCTCATTTCAGTAACCAGCTAAGGGTCAGAATTTAAGTATCCATTCTTAACTGGCTCAGCAAGGTGAAGCTGAAAGCAGTCACAGAGTGGTAGGGTCACAGATAAAGGAGCAGCACACATACAGCTCTATCAACTTGGGAAGAGTATCTTTTTTTTTCCCCACCAACAATTTCTCTTAGTTTTTTCCCTCCTTGACACAAACTTCAGATGAGACTTGGATCATTCTAGAAACCTAGAGCATTCAGGGATCTTAAAGAGAAGACCAGATATAACTCATAGAGAGGCAAAGATTCCGTAAATAGATGAAAGAGAACAAAGGAAACAGCCCTAGAGGAGAAAGAATAGTCTTAGACCACACAGAGGATAAAATAACTTAGGTGCATCTCAGTATAAGTTAAACAAAAATACCTAACAGTCTTTGTAAAACATTGTTTCACTAGAAATAGTCTATGAGTTCCTGTATTATTTATTTTTAATAACATTTTTAGCTTTTTAAAATATGGAATAATATTCCTTGCCACTAGTTATACGGTAAAGGCCAACTCACTTCATCTGCTTTTATGGAAGCCACTGCCAATTCCTTCTCCTTTATTGCAAGATCCTGAGACAGCTTAGCAACAGATTCGCTTGCCTCCATAAGCTTATCAAGACCTTTACAAATACACACACATACACTTTTGCTTAGTATATGAACATCCGTACATCAAATATTTGCTCAATGTCTGCTACTTATAAGGCCAGTATTTGTACCAGTATTGTAACAAACACAAGATAATTATTATTTATGGGCAAATACATAGATATTAGGAGCATCAATACTGATCATATCTCTGAGAGTTTTGGCAGCGAGTGAAGAACACCATCTATCTAAATTTTTTATTTTTAAGATTTTATTTATTTATTTGAGAGAGAGAGGGAGAGAGCTAGAGAGAGAGCTCAAGTGGTGAGGAAGGGCCGATGGAGAAGCAGGCTCCCCACTGAGCAGAGAGCTCAACACTGGGCTCAGTCTCAGGACCCTGGGATCATGACCTGAGCTAAAGGCAGCCACTTAACCCACTGAGCCACCCAGGAGCCCCTTATCTAGCTAACTTTAAGGGAAAGTCACCATGTCAGACTGAGTAAGATTAACTTAGGAAACTTATTTGCTCTCCTTGGCTTTGCAAACATCATTTTTAATGATGTAAATATCATTTTTTTTGCCTTTGAATCATACTGCAGCTGTGACAAATGAGACAGATAATACATTAATAGTTTTGTGGTTCTCTTTGCTGTGAAAATGAAAACAGCTGCTAAAACCCATGCAGCTGACTTCTGTGACTTTCAATGCCATACAGCACAATAAATGATTAACTGGATTTTCTCACATTCCAACTCAGTTCTAGACAGTGGTGTGTTGGTAAATGTTTAGCATCCAAGTCTCTTGGGGGAGAGAGGGGACGCTCATTTGCATGTTTTCCAATTTTCATGGTATGAGTACTCCCACCATGGTTGATTTGAAGTTACCAAGAGACTCCCAGTAGCACACCTTTATATGTCTACCATACTGATAGAATGAAATAAATAAGCTCAAGAACATTAATAGCAGTAAGATAGAGTAAAAATAACTAAGATGTGATGAATTCTGAGTATTCTTACCTTTTTCAAATAGGACTTATTTGTGACTTTATCTGATTTAATTTTTTATTTTTTTTATTTATTTATTTATTTTTTTTTATTGGTGTTCAATTTACTAACATACAGAATAACACCCAGTGCCCGTCACCCATTCACTCCCACCCCCCGCCCTCCTCCCCTGATTTAATTTTTTAAACAGATTTTATTTATTTATTTATTTATTCATTCATTCATGAAAGACACAGAGAGAGAAAGAGAGAGAGAGAGGCAAGCAGAGACACAGGCAGAGGGAGTAGTAGGCTCCATGCAGGGAGCCCGACGTGGGACTCGATCCTGGGTCCCCAGGATCACGCCCCGGGCCAAAGGCAGGTGCCAAACCGCTGAGCCACCCCAGCCAGGATCCCCTCTGATTTAATTCTGAATGAAGGATGTGTTTAACAACCAGGTCATAAAATTCCTACAAATTAAAAATCAACTCGAGAGCCAGTACAAGTAGCTCCAGCCCACCACTGATCACAGAGCATCCCATGCAAAGTTACAAGAAGGTAAGCCATGAGAAAAACAGAGGATGGTTTCTTTCACAGTGTTTCCACCACTATAACTGCACAGACCTTGGAACTCTGTTATGCTCTGAGATCACATTTTTTTGCAGACAAAGTGAGGGGGGAAAATCTTTGCACTTCTTTTTGGACTGTTTGGGCCAAATGCTTTCTGGATGTATGATTTGTTCCGATTTGTACTTTCTCTGCTAATATTACATGTACTGGACACAGAAAGCCATTGTTCAGGCAAATTACCTCTTTTGTTTTTACTTATTTTTCCTTTTCCTTTGTTAGAAATTTGAGAAGCATTAACAATGCATGACTCATGCAAGTCAACGCAAAGTGTAATGAGGCCAAAAACTGAAACGGAGGTCAGTTCCCAAGAGCTGGCTTTTCTCCACCTGCAGGCAGCAGCTCAGTGACTATGGGGACTCCTGGCCCAACAGCATGGACTACAGTTCAGGGGCAGGCAGAAAATGGTTTGAGAGAGAAAACAGGCTACCTCCGCAGATTTTCTTCTGTCCAGAATTTTCTTCTTTTTAAAAATATTTTATTTGGACTTTGAGACTAAGAGTAGGAGCAGGGGGTAGGGGCAAAGAGAGAGGGAGAGGGGCAAAGGGAGAAGCAGACTCCCCGCTAAGCATGGAGCCCAATACGAGGCTCAATCCCAGCATCCCGAGATCATGACCTGATATGAAGGCAGATGTTTAACTAACTGACCCACCTAGGTGCCCCTGCCTGGAAGCTTCTTAACAGGTAAAAGGCCCTAATAACATCCCTCAAAATAACCTATTACTAATGGTAAAGGCAGCATTTTTCTTTCAAACACAGTATCCATCAGTGGATATGTATATACATACATATAGGAATTCCTATCAAAAAGCCCTTAAAAGATTCCATTCTGCTTACCAATATTCATACGTTCAGCTTGTTCATTGATATGTTTCACCTTTTCAGTATAAATGTTTTTATAACCATTGATAAATGAGAGATAAGACTTGGGAGTCACGTGTGCTCTTCGGCGGTATCTGAAAGTAGAACATAGAAATGATCTTCATCTCTATCATTCTGATGTATTCCTATAAGGCATCCTATGCTGTGGAATCAGTGTAATTCTGAAGGGTGATTCCCTAGCAGGAAGGCAGGAATGGTGAATGGTTTCCCTAGAAGTCAGATGGAAAGGACACTACATAGCTGGTGTATTGACCCTTAAGGGGTCTTTGACTCGACCCTTACCCCGCCTTGGGCTTCTGCTTCCTCATATGGAAAACTAAGAAAGGAATTACTGCCCTACACCTGCCAGCATTTTGTGAAAATATATATAATAAATATATACATATATATTTACACACACACACTTTGTAACCTTTAAGGTTCTGTACAAATATTAGGGATAAGTGGTCAAAATGAATTTGTGCTGTGATCTGCTTTCATTCAACTGATATTTGAATGAAATACACTTCTTCACGGCTATAAACCAGCTGGGTGGGCTTACAAAAGTGAAAGCCAGTCTCACCCTCCAATTCACCAGATCTAGAAATGAAGTCAGCCATACTTGATTTGCACATTCAATTCACTAAGGCTTTATTTAGTACAGCAATTCTATTTAACAGTAGAATTAAATAAAAAGAATTATTTTATTCAGGAGAAACTCAAGTCAAAGAAGAGCTCCTCACATACTATAAAATCATTTTACCTTTTAATTAATTTTTCACTTTTGGAGTTCTGGAAATTTTTAACATTAAAAAAATTTTAAGGACTCAGGCACACATATGACTAGCACTTAAGCATTTAATAAGTATCACATTCAGAATAAAATTCTACAACCGAAGAGGATATGAACATTTTGGAAAACACACCAAATTTTCCTAAAATAGAGACACAGGTTTTTGTAGCAAAGAGAAGGTAAAACTTTCCACAGGTGACAGTGACAGAAGGAGTTCAAATTAAATGGAAGGAAAATCTTGCTAACCATAAGAATTAATACACTTGGATCCACCAAGAGGATTTGGAAGGTTATCTAGAACTTTATCTTAGAGGGGGTTCCTTCCAACAAATGTTGGTGAGGATATGGAGAAATGGGAACTCTCTAGCACTGTTGGTGGGAATGCGAGCTGGTGCAGCCACTCTGGAAAACACTATGGAAATTCCTCAAGAAGTTGAAAATAGAGGTACCCTATGACCCAGCAATAGCACTACTGGATATTTACGCCAAAGATACATATATATTGAAATGACGGGACACCTGCACCCCAATGTTTATAGCAGCAATGTCCACAATAGCCAAACTGTGGAGGGAGGCACGATGTCCTTCAACAGATGAATGGATAAAGAAGATGTGGTGTATATATATATACAATGGAATATTACTCAGCCATCAGAAAGGACGAATACCTACCATTTGCTTTGACGTGGATGGACCTGGAGGGTATTATGCTGAGTGAAATAAGTCAATCAGAGAAAAACAATTATCATATAGTTTCATTCATATGTGGAATATAAGAAATAGTAAAAGGGACTATAAAGGAAAGGAGGGAAACTGAGTGGGGAAAAATTAGAGAGGAAGACAAAACACTAGGGACTCCTAACTTTGGGGAAAAAAACACAAAGGGTTGCAGAAGGGGAGGTGGATGGAAATATGGGGTGACTGGGTGATATAGGCAGTAAGGAGGGCACTTGATGGGATTAGCATTGGGTATCATACTATATTTGGCAAACTGAATTTAAATAAAATATTTTTTAAAAAGAGGGGGTTCCTGGGGCACCTGGGTGGCTCAGTCAGTTAAGCGTCTGCCTTCAGTTCAGGTCATGATCTCAGGGTTCTAGGATGGAGCCCCACATCTGTTTCCCTGCTCAGTGGGGAGCCTACTTCTCCCTCTCCCTTTACCCTTTCCCCCCTGCTTGTGTGCACTTGCTCTCGCTCTCTCTCTTTCTTTCTGTCTCTCAAATAAAATCTTTTTTAAAAGCAAGGGGAGTCCTGGGGATAGTTTTAAGTAAAGAAAAGGGTCCAGGATAAACATAGCTTTGTGAGATAGGAACCCTCTGGAAAATCCATGAAAATGTTACCCAGACCCTCTACGTAGGAAAATTCTTTCTGGCAGGTTGAGCATCCCCAGCAGCCCAAAGATCATGTTGACCCACCTTTATTCACATCTATCAAATGTACACAAAGAGTATCCTGCTTTGGGAAGGGAAGAAGTTGTAGTTTTGAACTGTTGACAATAGCTTTCACATGTAAACACCATTGCTACTTTTAGCCAATGGACTTTCCTAGAGTCAATTAAAATTATTTGGCATGAAAACATTGGTAATACCAAGAGATGCAAATGCAAAACCTAAATTCCCTAACATAAGGCAATGGTGAACTTTTCTTTTTTCTCCAAAAGAAAACCAAGCAAATGATATAAAGTGACTCATTAAGCATCTGTTACTTTGAGGCCTGGAAGAGAAAGAGGCACTTAAGTACGGATACTAGTTAATCCTGAAGTCTCATTGATTTATCATTATTTCAATACATAACCGCCAGAAAATCAAAGCAAAAAAAAAAAAATCTAAGTGCAGCAGGGACTCTGTCCTCAATTGATATGGCTGCGGCACCGAATTCCTCTCTGAGATGAACTGCGTGAGGCTGCAGCCACCATGGTCCCGTACAGTCACTCACCTTTGGAAATAATTTTCACAGCTCTCGGAAACCATATCATGGAAGAGGCCCATTGTTTCTACAACATGTCTTTTAGTGTCACTGGAGCAGACAATACTATAGCCTGAAAGGAAATAGGAGGCCACAGCAATCAAAGCCTCCTTTGGCCAGCGACTAAACCAGTCCATGGTGCAACCTGATATCAAGCCAGGAAATTTCAAAGAACGGGCCCGGAACTTCTCACCAACCTGTTGACAGTAAGGTCAGAAATTCGTCAGACACACAGAGAGATTATAATAAAATGGCTAGAGAGAGGCTTAGGCATTCTGAGCCAACAGTGTGACATCACAATTTTAAAAAAATCTTGGGGTGCATTAATATATAAATTAAATGTTCAGAGGAAGGGAGGGAGTATTTCCATATTTTTCTCTACCCTAAGGCTACATCTGCATTACTGGGCTGGGTTCTATGAGCTACCTTTAAGAAGAAAGTGATAAACTAGAACTCTTTGTGAGAGAGATGACCAGGACAGTGAAAGGCCTGGACACTAGGACAAGTGAGAATGGCAAAAGCGGTGGGAGATGTTTGGTCTACCAAGGAAACAAGTTAGAGGATCTGCAAAAACTTTCTCTAAATATCTAAGGAGCTATATGGGGAGCAGGGAGGGATTGGGTTCACTTTACAAGGGAGAAACAGAATCATGGAGGCAAAAATAGACAAAATTCAATTCATTCCATAGAAGACCTCTCTGGGAATCAGACTATCTAAAAATTAAGTAGGTTGGCTTGCTAAGTTAGTGACACTCGCAGAGCAGAGCTGCCTGATATAATTATGATTGTGGAAACGCTCTAAATATATGCTGCCCAGAATGGTGGCCCCAAGTAACATGTAGCTACTGAGCATTTGAAATGGAACTGATTTTTATCTTTACTTAATTTTTAACTAATCAAGATTTAAATGGCCATATGTATCTAATAGCTACTATACTGGACAATACAGTGAGCTAGGGATATTCAAACCTATATCAGGGACATTCTAGATGGTATGTCTATGCTGGAGGAAGAGCTGGACAAGATTACATAACCAAATTCATCAAATTCAAATAATCTATATCCTCAGGCAATTAATGGAAGTTGTAGGCTATGCAATAATTTCTAATAAAATGAATATTTTAAATTATCACTCTTTGGTGTGAGATTGCCTTCCAGTGGAGATTGGTGATAGTAAAGTGTGAATTTCAATTCAGTATAACAAATGTTAGTTTCTGAGCAAATCATCTCATCAGAGAAAGTAAACTATTAAGTACATTTCCATAAGTAACTCCTCCCACATAAATATAAAGTAACAACTCACTGGAGAAAAGCAGAGAACAACATGCAAGTTCCTCCTTGATCTTGAAATGAAGTACTCATACAGATTATCAAAGGTAGGAGGGTGGCGAGGCAGTTCCTTTTTCATCACTGGTATTAGGCCTTGGGTGATTTCATCCATCTCATCTCGTGCAAACAGATTGGAGATCTTTGAGAAACAGACAAGAAAGTGTTGTGTATTTTACAAATTCCCCACATCAATTCAGTCAAAGTCTAGTCCCTTTTTTCACCCACATGTCATCTTCTTTTCATATTTTCTTTCTGCATCTCCACAGTCAAAATCCCTCATTTGCTGGAGATTACCAAAAATACAACTTTTTATTGAGCAGTTTAATCAGGAGGAAATTTTGTTTCCCCTTACTCAAATAGCTATCACCAAAAAAGTATCTCTCCACCATTCCTATAATATCTTTAGAACGTCCAGTGATGCCCTCTGTTCTCTAATTCATAGTCAGTCTCAATTATGGCTGTGAGGTAATTTTTTACTATGTGTATTTTTATATTCAGGTATAATTGATACACAATATTATATTAGTTTGAGGTGATTCAGCATTTGTATATATTGAGTAATGATTACCACAATAAATCTAGCTACCATCTGTCATCATACAAAGTTACACAATATTTTTGACTACTTTCCCCATGCTGTACATTATATCCCCATGACTTCTTTATTTTACGACTGGAAGTTTGTACTTCTTGATCAACTTCACCCATCTCCCCCATTCTCACCCTGATATATCCACCCTCCTCTGTCAATCACCAATCTGTTTTTTGTATCTTTAAGTCTGAGTTTGTTTTTTAGATATTTCATATAAGCAAAATCATGCATTATTTGTCCCTCTCTGCCTGATTTATTTCACTTAGTTTACAACTCTCAAGGTCCACCCAAGCTCATGAATGTCAAGATAACATTCTTTGTTGTGGCTGAGTAGTATTTCCGGGGTGTGTGTGTGTGTGTATGTGTGTGTGTACATATATACCACATTTTCTTTATCAATTCATCCACTGATAGACACTTCAGTTATTTCCATGTTGTGGCTAGTGTAAATACTGCTGCCATGAGCAAAAGGTGCATATATCTATTTGAAATAGTGTTTTCATTTTCTTCAGATAGATACCCAGTAGTGGAATTGCTGGATCACTATTTTTAATTTTTTGAGGATCCTCCATACTGTTTTTCAAGTGGCCACACCAGTTTGAATTCTCACTAACAGTACATGAGGGTTCCCTTTTTGCCACATCCTTATCCAAACTTGCTATTTCTCATCTTTTTCATAACAGCCGTTCTGGCAGGTGTGAGGTGCTATTTTGTAGTGGCTTTGATTTGCATTTCTCTAACAATTAATGGTGCTGAGCATTTTTTCATATGCTTGTTAGCCGTCTGTATGTCTTCTTTGGAAAAAATATATATTCAGATCATTTGCCTAGATGATTATTTGGGTTTTTTTTTATTGAGTTGTAGGAATTCTTTATATATTTTGAATATTAGCCTCTTATCAGATATACAACTTGCAAATATCTTCCCCCATTCGGTAGGTTGCCATTTAATTTTGTTGATGGTTTTCTTCATTGTGCAGAAGCATTTTCGTTTAATATCATCCCATTTGTTTATTTTTCCATTAGTTTCCCTTGCTTTTAGAGTCAAATTCATAAAAACATTGCTAAGAACAATGTTGGGAAGCTTACCACTTACATTTTCTTCTAGGAGTTTTATAGTTTCAGGTCTCACATTCAAATCTTTAATCCATTATTAATTAATTTTTATGCACAGTGGAAGGTAGTGGTACAGTTTCCTGCTTCTGCATGTGGCCGTCCAGTTTTCCCAACACCATTTATTGAAGAGATTGTCCTTTCCCCATTGTATATTCATGGCTCCTTTGTCATAAGTTGATCATATATGTGTGGGGTTTTTTTCTGAGCCCTCTATTCTGTTCTGTTGATCTCTGTGCCTATTTTTATAGCAATACCACACTGTTTTGATCACTATAGCTTTGCAGTACAGTTTATAACCAGAGATCATGGTATTTCCATTTTTGTTCTTTTTTCTCAATATTGGCTATTCAAGGTCTTTTGTGTTTCCACAGAAGTTTTAGAATCCTTCGTTCTATATCTATATAAAATGCCATTGGAATTTTGATAACTATTGCATTGCATTTGTAGATGGCTTTGGACATTATGGACATTTTAACAATATTAATTTTTCCAGTCCATGAGAAAAAATATCTTTCCATGTATTTGTGTCTTCCTCATTTCTTTCAACAATGTTTTACAGTTTTCAGTCCACAGGTCTTTCACCTCTTTGATTAAATTTATTCCTAAGTACTTTATTCTTTTTTTATGTAATTGT
Source organism: Canis lupus familiaris (assembly GCF_011100685.1). NCBI lineage: Eukaryota > Metazoa > Chordata > Mammalia > Carnivora > Canidae > Canis > Canis lupus. The sequence goes on along the minus strand of NC_049233.1, from coordinate 8,040,811 downwards.
AAATGCCATTGTTTTCTTGATTTCTCTTTCTGATAGCTCATTATTAGAGCAAATGCAATCAATTTCTGCATGTATGATTCTTGTATCCTGAAACTGAACTGGTGTATTCTAACAGTTTTTTGGTGGAGCATTTAGGGTTTTCTCTATATAATATCATGTCATGTATAAATACAATTTTGCTTCTTTCTTTCCAATTTGGATGCTTTTTATTTTTTTATCTTGCCTAAGAAAAAACTTCTTGTTAAGTATGATATTATCTGTGAGTTTATCATATACGGTCTTTATTATTTTGAGGTCCATTCCACATTGTTGCAAGTTTTAATCATAAAATAGATGTTGAATTTTGTCAAATGTTTTTTATGCATCTGTTGTGATGATATGATTGTCTTTCATTTTGTTAATGTGATGTATTATGTTGATTGATGTGAATATTGAACCATCCTCGCATCCCTTGAGTAAATCCCACTTGATCATGGTGTATAATCCTTTTGCTGTATTGTTGAATTCAGTTTGTTATTTTATTGAGGATTTTTGCATCTGTGTTCATCAGGGACATTAGCCTGTAATTTTCTTTTCTTGTGGTGTCTTTTTCTGGCTTTGGTATCAGGGTAAGTCTGTCCTTGTAGAATGAGTTTGTAAGTGTTCCTCCTCTTCAACTTTTTAGAAGAGTTTGAGAAGAATTAGGACTAACTCTTCCTTCAATGTTTGGTGGAATTGGCTGGTAAAGCCTCTGGGCCTGGATGTTTGTTGGTAGGTTTTTGATTACTGATTCAACATCCTTCCTAGTAATCTATTCGGATTTCCTATTTCTTCATGATTTGGTCTGGGAATATCATAAGTGTCTAGAAATGTATCCATTTCTTCTAGGTTGCCCAATTTGTTGATATATAATTGTTTGTAGTAGTCTCTCATGATCCCTTGTATTTATTTCATATCAATTATAACTTCCCCTCTTTCATTTCTGATTTTCTTTGAGTCCTCTTTATTTCTTGTTTAGTCTAGCTAAAGGTTTTGTCCATTTTGCCTATTGGTTCAAAGAACCAGCTCTTAGTTTCATTGATCTTTTCTATTGTCTTCTTAGTCTCTATTTCCAGTCTGATCTTTATTGTTTCCTTATTTCCACTAACTTTGGGCTTTTTGTTTCATTTTCTAGTTCCTGTAGGTGTAAAGTTAAATTGTCTATGTGAGATTTCTTTTATTTCTTGAGGTAGGCCTATATTGCTATGAACTTCCCTCTAAAAGCAACTTTTGCTGCATGGCATAAGTTTTGGTATGTTATACATTTGTTTTCATTTGTCTCTAGGTATTTTTTGAATTTCTCCTTTCATTTCTTCTATGATCCAGTAATTATTCAGTAACATGCTGTTTATTTGTAGTCTCCATTTATTTGTAGTCTTTCCAGTTTTCCTCTTATAATTGATTTCTAGTGTCATACAATTGTGTTCTAAAAAGGTGCTTAATATGATTTCAATCTTCTTGAATTTATTAAGACTTGTTTTGTGGCCTAACATGTGATGTATCCTGGAGAATGTTCCATGTGTGCTTGAGAAGAGTGTGTGTTCTGCTGTTGGGGATGGAATGTCCTATATGTATTAAATCCACCATTATAAAACCATTATGCTATGGTCTAGCATATCATTTAAGGCTGATATTTCCTTACTGATTTTCTATTTTAATAATCCATCCACTGATGTAAGTAGGGTGTTAAAGTCCCTTACTATTATTGCACTGCTGTCAATTTCTACTTCTAGATCTGTTGATATTTGTTTTATATATTTTGGTGCTCCTATGTTTGGTTCATATACATTTATAGATGTTATATCTTCTTACTGGATTGACTTTTTATCATTATGTAATACCCTCTTTATCTTTTGTTATTGTCTTTGTTTTAAAATCTATTCTCTCAGGGGCACCTGGGTGGCTCAGTGGCCGAGCATCTGCTTTTGGCTCAGGTCATGATCCTGGGAGTCCTGGGATCGAGTCCCACATCAGGCTCCCTATGGGGAGCCTGCTTCTCCCTCTGCCTCTCTCTGTGTGTCTCAATTGAATGAATGAATGAATGAATGAATGAGTGCTTTTAAAAAAATTAATAAAATCTATTCTATCTGATCTAAATATAGCTATACCAGGTTTCTTTTCATTTCCATTTGCATTGAATATCTTTTTCCATCTCTTCATTTTCAATCTGTGTCCTTACTTCTGAAGTGGGTCTCCTGTAGGCAGCAGCACATAGATGGGTCTTTTTTTTTTAATCCATTCAGCCACTCTATGTCTTGGATTAGATAATTTATTCCACTTACATTCAAACTAGCTTTTGACAGGTATCTACGGATTGCCATTTTGTTTTCTGTTTCCATAGTTCCCCTTGGTTCTTTTCTTCTTCTCTTTTTCTCATCCCTTCTGGCTGATTATGTTTAGGTTCCTTGCTCATTTTCTTTTGAGTGTTTACTGTAAGTTTTTGCTCTGTTGTTACTATGAGGTTCACATTATTTTATATATATATATAAATAATATATATTATATATTAGTCTGTTTTAATTTGATAGAAACTTAAATTTGAACACATTCCTAAAATGCTAGTTTTACTACCTTCCCTCATGTTTTATGTCTTTGATGTCACATTTTACATCTTTCTATATCCCTTAACTGATTATTATAGTTTTAGTTATTTATCACCTTTACCTTTACTACCTTCATAGTAGTTTCATAAGTGATTAACTTATTCCCTTCACTATATATTTAGCTTTTCCAGTGATATTTTTATGTTTTGTATGCTTTCTTGCTACTAATTAGTGCCATTTCTTTTCAGCTTAAAGAAGTCTCTTTACTATTTCTTGTAAAGTTGGTCTGGTAGAGATGAACTCCTTCAACTTCTAACCTGAAAAAATATTTCTCTCTTTCAATTCTGAATAGTAACCTTGCTGTGTAGAGTATTCTTGGTTGGAAGTTTTTTTTTTTCCTTTTAGCACTTTGAATAAAGTGCCACTTTGCCACTTACTTCTGGCCTGCAAAGTTTCTGCTGGTAAATTTGCTGATAACTTAATGGAGGGTTCCCTTATATGTAACAGTTTGTTTTTTCTCTTGTTGCTTTTAAGATTTTCCTTTTAGAACACAGGCAACACCCTTTTTGAACTTGGCCACAGCAACTTCTTGCAAGATACATCCATGAAGGCAAGAGAAACAAAAGCAAAAATTAACTATTGGGACTTCATCAAGATAAGAAGCTTTTGCACAGCAAAAGAAACAGTCCACAAAACTAAAAGACAACCTACAGAATGGGAGAAAATATTTGCAAATGATGTATCAGATAAAGAACTGGTATCCAAGATCTATAAAGAGCTTATTAAACTCAACAGCAAAGAAACAAACAATCCAATCATGAAATGGGCAAAAGACATGAACAGAAATCTCACAGAGGAAGACATAGACATGGCCAACAAGCACATGAGAAAATGCTCCGCCTCATTTGCCATCAGGGAAATACAAATCAAAATCACAATGAGATACCACCTCATACCAGTGAGAATGGGGAAAATTAACACAGCAGGAAACCACAAATGTTGGAGAGAATGTGGAGAAAGGGGAACCCTCTTGCACTGTTGGTGGGAATGTGAACTAGTGCAGCCACTCTGGAAAACTGTGTGGAGGTTCCTCAAAGAGTTAAAAATAGACCTGCCCTACAACCCAGCAATTGCACTGCTGGGGATTTACCCCAAAGATACAGATGCAGTGAAACCCCAGGACACCTGCACCCTGATGTTTATAGCAGCAATGTCCACAATAGCGAAACTGTGGAAGGAGCCTCAGTGTCCATCGAAAGATGAATGGATAAAGAAGATGTGGTATATGTATACAATGGAATATTACTCAGCCATAAGAAACGACAAATACCCACCATTTGCTTCAACATGGATGGAACTGGAGGGTATTATGCTGAGTGAAATAAGTCAATCAGAGAAGGACAAACATTATATGGTCTGATTCATTTGGGGAATATGAAAAATAGTGAAAGGGAATAAAGGGGAAAGGAGAAAAAATGAGTGGGAAATATCGGAAAGGGAGACAGAACACGAGAGACTCCTAACTCTGGGAAACGAACAAGGGGTGGTAGAAAGGGAGGTGGGCAGGGGGTAGGGGTGACTCGGTGATGGGCACTGAGGGGGGCACTTGATGGGATGAGCACTGGGTGTTATATGTTGGCAAATTGAACTCCAATAAAAAAAAGTAGAAAAAAAAGATTTTCCTCTTATCTTTAACCTTTGACATTTTAATTATAATGTGCCTTGATGTGAATATCTTTGGGTTCATCTTATTTGGAACCCTGGGCTTCCTGGCCCTGGATGTCTATTTTTTTTCCCCATGTTAGGGAAATTTTCAGCCATTATTTCCTCAAATAAGTCTTCTGCCCCCTTTTCTCTCTCTTCTCCTTTTGGGCCCCTATAATGCAAATTTTGTTCCACTTGATCAACATCATATGTCTCATATGTCCCTTAAGTTATCTTCATTACATTTATTTTCTTTTTGCTGCTCTGTCTGATCTGCACTGCTTTGTCTTCCAGTTTGCTGATCTCTTCTGCTTCTTCCAATCTGCCATTTAACCATTCCTGTGTATTTTTTCAGTTATTATTGTAATTCCTCAGCTCTGTGACCTCTATTTGGTACTTTCTTATGTTTTCTATATCTTTGTTAAAGTTCTCTCTGTGTTCATCCATTCTCCTCATGAGTTCAGTGAGCATCTTTATGACCGTTACTTTGAATTCTTTATCAAGTAGATTACTTATCTCTATATCATCAAGGTCTTTTTCTGAGGTTTTTGTCTTTCATTTGGAACATATTTCCCTCTTTCCTCGTTTTGTTTCACTCTGTGCATTTCTATGAGGCAAAACAGCTACCTTTCCCAGTCTCTAAACAGTGGCCTTATGTACGTGATGGACTTTCTCATTCATCTTTGCCCTAGCTCTTGGTTATCTCACAAAACTTTTTGGTTACCTAAACCACCTGATTTACTGTTGATATGTCCCTGCTGTTGAGGGTGCATCAAGACTAGTCAGTGTTCCAAGGGGGAGTAATCTCCTTTCATACTTAGTTTCAGGTTGATTGGAATTTAGATCTTCAGGCAGAAGCTTTTAAAGTATGCAAATACACACAGTCCTGTAGGGCCATAATCATGATCCCTCTGTCCTCCAGACTAGGAGTTCTCTCCAGATTGCAAAAGTTGGGGCTCCAGACAAAGTATAAGGCCCTTTCCAGGAGGTCTTGCTGATCTATAGCAAGGCCAAGGGTTTATGGAAGGATGATATCTTCCTGCTTACATTCCCTTTGGGTATCTCTTCAGTCTCTAGATGTGTAAGAAACATAAAGCCTTCTGGCAGAAGCTCCAAGCTAAGTAAATAGGCCCCTTTCACAGGAAGACTGGGGTTGTGTTTCAGTTGGCTATCTGTGCAGTGTACTGGATATGGTGGCCTGCCAAGAACTGTCTTTCCAACATTACATTCCTATGGAGCTGAGAATGCCAGTCCCGTTGGTCACCAGCATCAGGCAATCAAGGGGCATCCCCAAGTAGATTGCCCAAGCCAGCCAGCCTTAACACAGCAGCTGGAGAGTGTATACAAGGGGCATACTTGCTAGCTTCAGAAAGGCAGCAGGAAAATGTTTAACTGCATGTATCCATGGGCCTCAGGACTGCAGCAGGTGAGTGCCTTGTCTGAGTGTGTGCACCAGCTTTAGACCAGAGTGTTAGAATGTTTTGACCACTTGAACTTGCCAGCCCCAGCCAGGGGATGAGGGAGTGTCATAAACACACATGCTTGCTGGCCTTACCTAGAGAGCAGATGATGGCCACATTCATGGTCATCTGCCCCAGCCAGGGAGCAGGGGAGTGCTACAAACCACCAAATTTTCCAGCTTAAAGAAGATATGGGATAGTACTGACCATTCATTCACCCCTGCCTACCTTAGCAAGGTGGCAGGAGGGTGCCTTGTCTAAGCTTGCTCATCTGTGCAGGCAGGGTAGATAGAAAGTACAAAACTGGCATCAACCAGGCACTCCATCTCTGGGGAGACTTTCAACTCTCCTCTGCCTCTCTAGCTGATACTTCGAGATTAGTAAATGAATCTCCTTCAAATCCAATTTAGGCACTTTTCAAACTGTTGGGGTTTGTTTGTTTGTTTGTTTGGCTGTATCTTGGGGTAAAACTATAAGGGAGCCCTTTAGAAGTGAATCTCAGTTTTCCATAGCACTTTGGGTCATTGGATATCAGGCCCTTGGTTTTCTTTTTTTCTTTCTTTTCTTTCTTTTTCTTTTTTCTTTCTTCTTTTTTGTCCACATTGGTTTTCTAAGCTAGACATTTTGGGGGCTTGTCTCTCTGGTGTATATTCTTGGGATTGGGGTTCCTGATATGAGGCACCAACCCCTCACTCCTCCAGGAGAAGCTCCACATTTGTGAGAGCCCTCCCTACTGTATGTCACCATGCTGAGGGTGAGGTTTTTGGCAGACTGTGTCTTTGCCTCTTCTACCTATCTTGATGTAGTCTTTTTATCTTTGTTGTGGAGATGTGGTTTATCTAGCTTTCAGATCTTTTTCCAAGGGAAATAATCCATATGAGACAGAACATGAGAGACTCCTAACTGGGAAATGAACTGGGGTGGTGGAAAGGGAGGTGGGCAGAGGGTGGGGGTGACTGCACTGAGGGGGGCACTTGATAGGATGAGCACTGGGTGTTATGCTATATGTTGGCAAATTGAACTCCAATTTTAAAAAAAGGAAATAGGGATCCCTGGGTGGCGCAGCAGTTTGGCGCCTGCCTTTGGCCCAGGGCGCGATCCTGGAGACCCGAGATCAAATCCCACATCGGGCTCCCGGTGCATGGAGCCTGCTTCTCCCTCTGCCTATGTCTCTGCCTCTCTCTCTCTCTGTGTGACTATCATAAATAAATAAAAATTTTTAAAAAAGGAAATAATCCATATGTAATGTAAACTGCTTCTGTGGGAGGAGGTGAATTTAGGATTTCCCTATGCCATTATCCTGCAGAAGTCCTCTCACCATTGTGCAGGGAAAAGTTAACCCAGTGGGCCTGATTTTGAGAAGAGTACGCTTGCAGGACTAGTACTTGCCCATCATTTGGGAACCTGTTTTTTTAATGTCTCCTCCATTACTAATAAGATTGTTCTGTGCCTGGACTATTTATACAAACATTGTGATATATAGTGAACATCTGCTTTCCTTCTGGGAGCCTGGAATTTTGGCAGCCGTGTCTAGGCAGGGAGTGACAACCAGACTAGCCCCAATAAAACAGTTGAACTCTGAATTTCAAACAGGCTTCCCTGGATGGAACACAGTACAGGAGTTACTGCACTTCACTGCTGGAGGGGAAGCACATTCTGTATGACCCTTTTGGTGAGAACATACAAAGCCCTCACATAGATTTCTCCAGATTCCACCTGATGTGTCTTTTTCTATATTGATCAGGCTGCGAATCCTTGCTGTGCTGCTGTGATAAATCTTAGACATGAGTACAACCATCTGCTGAATCCCATGAGTCCTTCTAATGAAGCACCAAGCATGTGAGTGATCATGGAAGTGCTGATAAATATGGTGTCAGAAGTGGTGACACAACCATCTACTTAGAGCTGGCCAAACTCTTTCATCTCTTTTATACCACTGACTATTAGTTACATACTTTGATTCTTCTAAAATAAATTACAGGACTAAACTGAAGACTGATGAAATAAACCAGCAATCATATTTAAAATGGAACAAAGCATACAAAAAAATCTGGAAGTGGGCAGTATTAATCTCACATGTAGTTTTTCCAAAAAATCTACCAAATCTTGTACATTAATCATTTCTAAAATGAAAAATGTATGTCAAATGCCCTTACTTGTGAAGAGTTGCTGCTTTTTCTGTTTAAATATAATTTACATTTTTAAAATATGAACTTTTTCTCTACTTTTGAGACCTACCTCTCCTGAAGATAACAGGTTGTTAAGATATTCCAGAAATGCCTCATCTTTTATTTCGTTGTCAGTAAAGATGAAGGTGATACCTTTTCCATCAGCACCAGCAACTTTGTACAGACCTTTTAAGTCCTCTGTTAGATTACTTACATTATAAGACCTAAAAAGGGTGGTAGGAAACTTAAAATTAAAATATTATATATATATATATATATCATTTATTTCAAAAGACAATATAGCCTATGGTAGTTAGAGCACGCACCTGCTCCAAGAGATATTAAGTAAGAGTGCCTGCTTTAAAAAAAAAAAAAAAGAGGTTATAATGAAATAACTATGTTATCATTCAAAGCAAGTATGTTTTATTTAACTGGAGAAGTGAGAAATGGGAATTCAGCAGAAGTGACTCATAAAGAGTAGTTAGAAATTCAGAAATGAACTTTTCTCTGCAAGCTGAGAGTCTTCCACAACTCATTTTGCCCAAGTGAACATACACATAATATTTAAAACTAATCTGAAACTTGGATGAGTTTGGATTGGTAAGAAAGCAGATAAATTATAAATAAAATTAGTAATAAATTATATATAGTGGTAATTTGTGTATCCCAGTAAATGGCTAAACACAGAGACAGCCTACAGAAGATGCATTATGCAATGTGTTATAAATAATTGAAATGTTATAATTATGTAGTTACAGATTATGACAAGAAGATCCTGGTGTTCACTCTGTTTTCTACTAAATGTATATGCTACTGGAGGTGATGTGTTGTGCAGAAATAAAGCAGACATTTTCTGAAGTGTTGCGTATAAATCCTATGAATAGATTGACAACACAGACACCCTCATTTGAAGGAGGTTGTACAGTGCAAGTAATAGGGAGCTCCATGTAAGCCACAGGGTCTAGTGGAAAGACCATAGGCATTGGAACCAGAAGGATCTGCGTTCAAATTCCCACTGTGCAGCTTTGGAAATGTTTCTTCACATTTCTCAGCTTCTGTTTCCTCCTCTGCAAAATGAGGATGATATCTGTTTGTAAAGCCTGCTGTGGGCATTACAGATGACTCAGCTTAAGTGCACTCAAGTGAATAAATAGCTGATTTTAAACTCTACCCACTTCTGAGTGGCACTACAATACAAAGTCTCGTAGACTTTGGTAAAAAGAACTCCATTGAAAGAATATACATACCTTTCAAAATAATTCCCAAGGGAGACACTCGTTAAAAGGAGAAACTAGTAAAATGGCTTGCTGAGATGTAGGTACACCTGTGAGAGTAACATATCCCATACCTTCCTGCAGAAGTGGTTTGGCCTGGGGCTGTTGGGACTGACCAGTGTCTGAATCATCCAGGCAATGAAGTCATAGAACCATTTTGGCATGGTTTGGGGTTATTGTTGTTATTATTATTATTATTAAACTGAAGGTTATGTACTGCTTTTGAGATATATAGACACAGTCCCAACAACCCCTCTCTAGGTCAGGGCCTCTCTCACTTCTTTCTTTCAGAGAGAAGCTCTTTGTGGAGCTTGTAACTTGCCACCTTTGCTTCTTCATTTCCTTAATGCAACATGGCTCTGTACTCATCACTCCACTGAAAGTGTTAACATGCTATTAGCTATCACTTTTCATGTCTTAACCTAATCAATGCTTTCAGGCTAATTCTCTACCTCCTTGGTTTCTGGAAACCACTCTGCATTTCCTCCTCTCTGCCTTGCCTCTTCTTCTCACTTTCCATTGAAAGTAAGTCCCCTTTCTCTATGTTGGAGACCCCGGGGTTCTTCCCTTAACCATCTCTTCTCATTATGCACCCTACTCATATTCCTCATTACCTTAAAAGTGTTCTCTCCACTGAGTCTTCTGTGCTGACATTTTCAGAACCCATTCCTGAATTCCACACCTATGAGTCTAATTAACTATGGAAATGGAGTGTTATGCAAGTTTTCACTCTCTGCATGTATCAGACTGAATTCTCATTTTACCCCCTTAAAAGTGGTCATTTGTTCAACATATTTTTATGGCGTTGGTTAAAAGTACCCACTTGATAGTAATGGTAGATGAGACAAAGGTTACAGTGGTCCATCACCAGGGAGCTCACAGTCTAGTGAAGGAGACAGAGGAGTGAACAAGCGTTTTGGTACTAGAGTGTGATAAGTACTCCTAGAGAAACTAGGTATATCATTCTAGACTTTCTTCTTACCTCTTCTTTACTGCATATTCGATCTGTTGCTAAGTCCTATCAATATACTAGGGACTATAAAAAGTCCTACTCTAAATTGTCCCCATGGACTCCTCTCTACTCCCACTTTCCCTGCTGTTTTAAAATGCTTCCAGGATTTTTTGTCTCTTTATGGTAAGAGACAACAGATATACAAAGGACTGCCATGAAGGAAGAAGCTTGTAGTCATGGATCCCAAGGAACAGGAAGGAATATGCCACACCATAAAGGGCTGCATGGGGAAGCATCAGGATCAGTCAGGAGGTGGAAGGAGGGGAACCATGGGCCACAACCTTTTCTGGTTTCTGTGAGGAAGGTAAAGCCAGGTAGGATAAACAGATTTAGGATTGGCTTGTTTGAATAATTTCAGTGGGCTCTGGGGCATAGATACTGTCCCCCATTACTAGTCCTTGGCTCTGGAGTGATTAGGGCATAGCAATCTTGCTTCCTGGTGTATAAAGCCAGACAGATGGTAATGGTTCAGAGTATGAGCTCTAGACTGGTTGGCTTACCTATGAAAGGTATCCTACTGGAGCAGCCATTAGCTGTCTCTAAGAACTGCCTTGCCCTGGGGGTGGTGGGGTGGGCAGTCAGCAAGACCCAGTGCCGGAGCATCAAGAATACAAACACCAAGAGGATCCCTGAGTGGCTCAGTGGTTTAGTGCCTGCCTTCAGCCCGGGGCATGATCCTGGAGTCCCGGGATCGAGTCCCACATTGGGCTCCCTGCATGGAGCTTGCTTCTCCCTCTGCCTATGTCTCTGCCTCTCCCTCTCTCTCTCTCTCTCTTTCTCTGTCTCTCATGAATAAATAAATAAAATCTTTTTTAAAAAAGAATACAGACAAGAAAATACAATTATACAAAATACAAACTAGAAGACTGTATGCCCCATAGAAGGAGGCAGCTATTCTCAGATCCAGCCACCGGGGAATGTAGGCACAGTGTTGCTAGATCTTCCAACTGTTTCAAGGGGAGTCAGAAATCCATCTTTTACGTGAAATCTCCCAATTTTTAAATGTTGACAACTGACTTAATTTAATTTACATAATCTCTAGACATTTGATGTTTTATGTTTCTTAATTGCTCTTATAATTTGTACCTTGATAAATTTTTTTAATCTATTTGGTAGCAGAGTGGTGTGTATAAATTGTTAATTTAAAAAGGGACCTAAGGGATCCCTGGGTGGTGCAGCGGTTTGGCGCCTGCCTTTGGCCCAGGGCGCGATCCTGGAGACCCGGGATCGAATCCCACATCGGGCTCCCTGTGCATGGAGCCTGCTTCTCCCTCTGCCTATGTCTCTGCCTCTCTCTGTGACTATCATAAATAAATAAAAATTAAAAAAAAAATTAAAAAATAAAAAAAAATAAAAAATAAAAAAAATAAAAAGGGACCTAAAATTTATCAGGAAATACAAAAGGCCAAATATTCAAGACAATCCTGAAGAAGAAAAGTTTTCCAAGACATATTAAAACTACAGTAATTAAAACAGCTGGTAATAGTACAAAGATAGATAAATCAGTGGAGCAGACTGTAGTCACAGACATGATCAGTTGACTGATGGGAAAGAAATGACATTGTAATGTGTCGGGAAAAACATGACCTTTTCAATAATGGAGTTGGAGTGGCTGGATAGCTATATTGAAAAATATAATCTTAACTCTTCCCTTAGACTTTATAAGAAAATAAATTCTAGGTGGGTTATAGTTCTAAAAAGAGTACATTTTATTTGCAAATGTGAAGGAAATCACAGGAGAATATCTTCATAGGTAAACAAAGGTAAATGAGCATTTTTTAAACAGAATACAAAGAGCACTAAAATAAAGAGAAAAAAATCAATAGCTTAAGTTTCATTAAAGTTAAGGGGTGCCTGGATGTCTCAGTTGGTTAAGCTCCTGCCTTCAGCTCGGGTCATGATCTCGGATCGAGCCCCATGTCAGGCTCTCTGCTCAGCGGGAGTCTGCTTCTCCCTGTCCTTCTGCCCCTCCCAACACTGCTCATGCTCTCTCTTTCTCTCTCTTTCTCTCTCTCTCTCTCAAATAAATAAAGAAAATATTTTTTAAAAAGTAAGATCCACTGGGAGTGAAAAGGTAAACCAATGACTTGGGGAAGATAAGTGTAATACACACTGACAATGGAATTATATTCAAAACATATAAAGAACTCCTAAAAATCAATGAGAAAGAATCACACCCTCATCATAAAAAAAAAAAAAAAAAAAAAAAAAAAAAACAAGCAAAGGACATACACAGATATTTCACAAGAGAGACTGTCCAAATGGCCAATAAGAAGTGAAAATATGCTCAACATTACTAGTCACAGGAAATGCCAACTGAAGCTACAAGAGACATACCACTACACAACCACCAGAGTTGCTGAAGTAAAAAAGACGCATATGGTGCAAAAGGTGCGCCAGGATAGAACAACTGAAACTCTCAGGAGCTGCTGGTGGATGTGTAAATTGGTAGAACCACTGTGGAAAACAGCTCCTCAGATGGACTAAAGCTGAATATATGTATACTCCATACCCAGCAATTCTATCTCTGGAAGTATCCGCAGTCATGTGCAAGAATATTTGTTACAGCTCTACTTGCCAAAAAACCCCCACAAATGCTTATCAACAGTACAACAGGTAAACAAATTGTGATAATATGTGATACAGTGGGAGTCTATACAACAATAAAAGGGAACAAACTATGGGTACATGTAGCATCATGGATGAACCTCACAAACATAATACAAGCAACAGAAGCTGGACATAAAAGAGTAGATTCCATAGCATTTGATTGATAGAAAGTTCAAGAATAGGTAAAATTACATGGGTTTAGAAGTCAGAATATGGTTAGCCTTAAGAGGGTAATGACTGGGACAGGACCTGAGAGGTACTTCCAGGGTGTTATTATTTTATTTTCTCATCTGTTTTTTTTATTTTGTGACACTCATGATTCGTGTACATTTCCTTAAATGAATTACACCTAAATAAAAAGTAAATTTTAAAAACACACCAAAAATTAAAAAAAATTAAATCAAGTTGTCATATTTTTTGAGTGAACATTTTACTTCTGAGAAATTAATTATAGAAGAATGCAGTGCTATGTTTTATTTCATCTCACCTGGTTAATGTAATCTGGAATATTTGATACCCAGCTATAAAAGAGGCCAATCTCGAAAGACTTTGCTTTCCTGAACCGCCAACACCCACCAGCAATGCATTTCCACATGATGTTCGAATTATTCGTGAAACCTGTTTGGAATAGGATGTATTTAAAAATAGAATTCAACTTTCAACTGTTTACATTTTCTTACACTACATGAGTCCAAATTTTGAACATATGCTTGTGGAACACATTAGACTTTTTTCCTTTAATGGGATATGTCAGAGCTTTTAAAATTAATGTCTCTATTGATTTATTTAACTCCAATTCTTTCTGTACCCATCATGAAAGAAAGTATAAATTGGCTTTCCTATCTCCTATTTCAAAGCCATTTTCTGTGTGTGTGTGTGTGTGTGTGTGTGTGTGTAATTTTATTATTTTCAGACTCAATGCATGATGGAGCTGCTCTTCCCAATCTGCAGAAGGAAGTTCAGAATTGTCTGCTTATTATTCAGTCTAACACACTGACCTATAGAGACACCTTGCTCTACAAATGAATACTACTACCTTGGCTGTACCTCTGCCAATGAAAAAACTTTTAAGTACCAAATTCTACTTACAAGGGGGACAGGAAGGCATTTGTAGAGAAAGACTTAGACTTTAGTGTGCTGCTATTCTATGTGTGACTTCCTCAATAAAGATAAAGCTAGAATTGTGGTTCAAATTTTATGCAGGCCAGTTGAAGACATTGCTAAAAAACTGCCTTTTACATTAGTGCCACTGATTAGGACAGTCTAGATGGATCACTAAACTATCACCACTAAAAAGCTTTTTTTTTTTAAATGCAAGTTTTACAGAGTCCCAGACCCCCAAGACCTCACCACAGTGAGTACTCAATAGTTGCTTGTTGAGTGTATGAAAGTGAAACAGCCCTAGGACATCTGGAAATTCACCAACTCTGGGGGAAGAGCAAGCCGCTCTTCATCAGACCTCCTTACACTGTGTTCTGACTTCCTGTAGCAACTCCCTTTCAATCTACAAATTATACAAACAAACAGCTCCTTTCTGTAGCCTTTCAGACTTGGATGAAGCCATGGTCCTTTGGGTGTTGCCTCTAATTGGTTTCTGTTTGTACACCAGTCCTGTGCACCTGTCCTACTCCTTCCCCATCAGTTTGCCTGTAATCTGTAAGGCAATCATGAAACAGATGTGCTTACAAGCATCAACTTTTCTTTCATGGAGAAGGGAACAGGATTCCCATTATAACAAAATAAAAGTTGAGCAGGAACTATTCCTTCACAGGTTTCTCAAGCTTACTTTCTAGAAAGGAAAACCCCTGACTCAACATGTCAAAAGCTCTGAACACAAAACCCATGAATTTGATCTTGAAAAATATTTGCCATCATATGTAGGTGGAATCAGCTAAGGGGTTTCTGATTAAGCATCTTTTTTTTCTAAGACAGTGAACTGACCCAATCTATGGACATTCTTCTATACACTACCTGACACTATATATTTCTTCTCTTAAAACATCTATCTGTGAAATTTACTCAGTCTTTACATGATCTATTTATATCAGCAAATAGTCAATAGTTAGAACCTTAATAAGATGAGTCATTGCATCTTTGAAAAACACTAGATCAAGAGATGTGCCTCTAATGATTTCGTTGAATTGTCTCTGATAGAACTGGAGTTTTTCAGACAGAAAATCAAAGGATGGTACCTGTAGTGAAGAGAGAGAGAGAGAAAAATAATATTTAAGAGCCAAAAATCTGTGAAAGTAGCCATTGTAAAGGCTCTCAAAAGTAACTCTAATTAAAAAAAAATAACCTAATGGAGGGGTACCTGGGTGGCTCAGTCGGTTAAGTGAGGGATTCTTGGTTTCAGCTCAGGTCATGATCTTAGGGTCATGAGACTGAACCTCATGGTCAGGCTCCACACTCAACATGGAGTCTGCCTAAGATTCTTTTCCCTCCCTTTCTCCTTTCCCTCTCACTCTGCCCCTCCCCCCACCCACACATGCTCTCTCTCCCAAATAAATAAGGTCTTAAAAAATTGTTTTAAATAAATTTTTAAAAATCTAATGGATTTACAAACATTTGTCACATATTAGTTGACTTTCAGTTATTTCCATTTTCAGAGGCCTGTGACCTATAGCTGTATGAGCTGATTGCCAGTATGAAATCATTTTTTGACCTTTCCCTTCAAAATCCCTAGTACCAACTCCTACCCACAGGAATTATGACTGGAATATAACAAACATTTCTCTGTTTGTATTTGCTTTAATATTGTTTATGGATTTTAAAAAATACACAGAGTTTTACATCATTGATGTAGTCAAATGGATTTTTTCCAAATGGTTTTGAAGTAAATATTCATAGATCTGTTTTGCAATTTTTCCCCCTTTTAATTCTTTGATCTACATGCACTTCAGAATTACTTTGTTTGTGACTCTGCCTAAAAAATCCTTTCTGTGGTGTCTGGTTGGGTGTCAACTCTTGGTTTCAGCTTAGATGGTGATCTCACAGTCATGAGATTGAGCCCTGAGTTGGCTTGGTGCATAGTGTAGGGTCTGCCTGGGATTCTCTCTTCCTTTTCCTTTGCTCCTCCCCCTGTCTCACTTTCTCTCTCTCTCTCTCTCTCTCTCTCTCTCTCTCTCTCTCAAATAAACAAATCTTAAGAAAACAAATCCTTTAGGAAGGGTGCCTGGGTGGTTCAGTTGGTTAAACATCAGACTCCAGATTTGGGCTCAAGTGGATTTTGGCTCAGGTCATGATCTCAGGGTCGAGATTGAGCCCTGCCTTGGGGTCTGCACCAGGCATGAAGCCTACTTAAGATTCTCTCTCTCCCTCTCCTTCTCCTCCTCCCCCATCACCTGAATATGCACGCTCATGCTCTCTAAGAGAAAAAAAAACCAGAGTCCTATTTCAAAATTCATGAAACTTATACATGAATTTATTTATTTATTTTTAAAGATTTTATTTATCTATTCATAGAGACAGAGAGAGAGAGAGGCAGAGACACAGGCAGAGGGAGGAGCAGGCTCCATGCAGGGAGCCCGATGTGGGACTCAATCCCCGGTCTCCAGGATCACACCCCGGGTTGCCCCAAACAGCTGCGCTACCGGGGCTGCCCCCTATACATGAATTTAGAGAGAATGATGTGTTGCCATTCAATCAAGTAAGTTTTATCATGTTTATCCTTAGATGTTTTACATATTTGTTGCTGTTGAATGAAGTACCTTCATGTTAAATTTTCTATCTCATGATTGTTGGCAAGCATTGGCAAACTTTTTCCTGTAAAGGCAAGTAATTAGGTTTCGTGGCCCATATGGTTTGTTGCAACTATTTAACTCTACCCTTGAGTGCAAAAGTGGTCCTGGGCGCTAAGTAAACAAATCTGCATGGCTGTGTTCCAATACAAGTTTGCGTATGAATGCTGAATTTGAATTCCATATAATTTTCACACGTCACACAATATTATTCTTTTGATTCTTTTTCCACCCATTAAAAAATGTAAAAACCCTACTTAGCTCACAAATATAACAAAAAAACAGGCAGAGGCCTGGATCTGGCCCATTAACTGTAACTTGCCAGCCTCTGGTATAGAGGATAGTTATTGAGTTTTTTATTTATCTCATACTTGGTCATCTTACTGAACTGTCAGTAGTTAAAACAGATTTTAAGTTCTTCTATATTTTACAAAGAGGTAGCAATATCATTTGCAAACAATATTTTTGTTTCTTCCTATCTATTTTTGTTTTGGTCATTTGTTTCATTGCCTAGAACTTTCAAAACAATATTAAATAATAGTGCTGATAGAAGGCATCCTTGTCTTATACTTGACTTTAATGGGAATGCTGCTAGATTTTACTGAAATATTTTACTTTGTGTATGATGACATGAATCAGCATGTAACGTAGAAGTTGCAACATGGTGGGACTCTGGGGTGGGGAGAAATATATAGTTAGATGAGTGATCGAAAAATGTTTTTCAA
Organism: Canis lupus familiaris; assembly: GCF_011100685.1. Taxonomy (NCBI): domain Eukaryota; kingdom Metazoa; phylum Chordata; class Mammalia; order Carnivora; family Canidae; genus Canis; species Canis lupus. Next base: position 8,023,557 of record NC_049233.1, on the reverse strand, counting down.
AGGTGAAAATAGATACCAATTCATAAATTTTGGGCACTTCAAACACGGTGTCTTCAGGTTCATCACCGGTTGGTTCAGGCATCTCACGGAGAAAATCTACAAAATATGGTTCAGGAAGAATGTACGATGCCACATCTGGACTAATATTTTCTTCCAATGCTCGAACAAGATGGATATTAAACCACTGCTCATCTTCAGGAGTTATAAACCTAAAAGGCAAATACAGGAGTAAATATGCAAAATATGAAGGCATCTTTCCTAATTAAACATGTTCAACCTCCCTCTACCTCCTAAGGCCCCACCATGCACCTTGGTCCCCTCAGACCCGACAAGGAGGACATAATTCCATTCAAGAGAGTCATTGATTATTACTTACAGAAAATGTTGGCCAAAAGGGGCACCCTAGGTGGCTCAGTTGGTTAAGTATCTGCTTGGGCTCAGATCATGATCCCAGTGTCCCGAGATTAAACCCTGGATCAAATCCTACATTGGTGCTCCCTACTCAGCAGGGAGTCTGCTTTTCCCTCTGCCCCTCACCCTGCTCGTGCTCTCTCTCTCTCTCTCTCTCATATAAATAAATAATCTAAAAAAATAAAAAATTTCTTTATTTTCTTTAAAATAAATTTCAAGAAATACTGGCAAGAAGTCTCTCCTTGATCAATCTTAGGCTCCTCTGAATCCTCTTCCCAGTCAGGCCTTGACTTTTGGATTTCCATGTCCTTCTCTGCATCACCCAGTTATACCAAGAATCCTGTTAAATCGGTTTAGTTCCAGAATCTCCCACTCCCCATATCTGATCACCCTCCAATACCTGACCAAATTCCTCTCTCCCCATCACCTCCCAGGTAATATCTGCTCACCCTAGTCTGTTTTCAGCAAGAATCCTATTAGGTCAGTTTAGCTAGAATCCCTCCCTTACCCTTGATATTTCCTCTCAATACTTTTCTATCCACTGACCTCCCTAAACTGGGCCTTCCCTATAAATTCCCACTCTTTCCTTGTCATATTTGCAGTTGAGCTCAGTTTCTCTCCCCTACTACAAAACCCCATTGCAGCAGCCCATATGCCCATTGCAATAGTCCTGAATAAAGTCTGTATGCCTTGCTGTTTTAATAAGTCTCACAAATACTTTTTTTTCTTTAACAATATAGATAGGTCACTTAGGTAGGGTCAAAGTTCCCGAAAACTTGCAATAGGAATGCAGACTGACATTCCGTAGTGGGTGAGCATCCTCCTTCTGGTTTTGTGAACAGACTGTACACAAAGGTACTTTTAAGACCTACAGTAGCAGAAGGGGAAGAGCAGAAGGAGGCAGACCAACATTTGAGGAATGCCACATATGTGTGTGATGCTATGGTAAGCCCTGACAGCTTTGTAAGATTAGCATTACCATCCATATTTTATACAGGACGACACTGAGGCTCAGAACAATGACTGAGCCTATGTCCCAGATTTCACTAAGCAAAACCTACACAGGGCTCAAACTTTTTAGAAAATATACATAACTAAAATTTGCCCCTGGATGTTATCAAGTCTCTGATGATTTGGTGATTTAACAAGATGTCCTGTGGAAATGATACTCAAGTAAACTGGCAGAGCATTTTTTTTTAAGAGGACCAGCAAGCAGGAAATGGCATCAAATGCTTCCCAAGCCCCAGAGCAAATGAAGACAATACTCTCATTATTTGAGTAGCTAATGCAGGAATTAGTCTCACAGTGTTAACTTCTTATATAGTACATTTCAACTCAAGTGCCATAATATACACCTGTCTGCAATTACTCTGTTGCATTCATGTTTGAAAAGCGATAGGAGAACAGATATCGAATCACACTCCTCGGCTTTTATGGTTAACATTCCTTGCCAAATTCTGGAAAGATCTCGAAGATTGAAAATGTAATGAAATTTAGAAGGAGTTGGAAGCATCTTCACCTAGAAAGGGACAGAAATGTATCACTCTCAATGTACTTTGCAGATAAAACTAAAAGCAGAAATGCTTTTAGAACTACTTTATTTTATACATTTTGTTTTAGATGAAATAGGCTGAGTGAATAAACCAAAATCAAGCTTATGTTTTTGTTGTAGCACCGAGGAGAAAAACACATCATAAATAAACCAACATAAAATTTCAAAGACCATAAGTTCTTGAATGGGATCCATTCAAGAATAACACTCTGGATGCCAATCCCGATGCCTGGTCTACCACTATTAGTTGGCTTTGAACAAGTCACTTTCCCCTAAATTCTTAAAGCCTATGTGAGTTGTGGGAGTGATCATTCCTAATCATTGTTAACCATATTACCATGTACGTGGAAATACATCATAACAAAAAACAGCGTGAGCTGGTTGCCATGCAGTTAAGAACAATGAAAGTTCACTTCCACAGTCAATAATGACTATTTCCATAGATTGCTATAAGGTCTTTAGTATATTTGGATTTCCACCAATATATTTGTCTATCATAATCTACATTTCACTGTGGAGATCCAAACGCAGCATGCTTTCACATATCTGTATATCTATGATAAGTTGACAGGCAAGTCTGACATGCAGCTATTATGACTAGGTGGCTTTCCTGGGTTTCATTTGCTTGAACACTGACTTACTTATTATTTCTACCAACAGGCAAAGCTATAGCAATAACACAGTCTTGTATGGAGAGATACAGATTAAGGGATAAACCTGAGGTGTACTCCGTATGGGAAACAGGGCTGGCCACGTGGAAATATTGCAATTAATTGATACCATTAGCATCATTTTGGACATGAAAACAATAATTCTGGAGATTCAAAGTAAACTCTCCACATGATTAATTCAAGAAAGCAAATGCTTTCTTTAGGACCTGTTCATGGAATATGCCCTTTCTACATTGAAAAAGTACCCCATTGAGCTTACAGTATAATCTTTACAGGCTAATTCACAGTGTAAGTTAAAAACAGCAGGTAGCTGGGGAAGACAAGTGTTATTTTATCAATTATTCTTCTATTTCCCTCTGCTTAGTTCCATTTCCAGCTAAAATGCTCATTCTACTCACCAAAATGTAAAATTATATTATAAATATGCAGACATAAAGGGCGTGAATATTGCTTTACTTCTTTGTTATAAAGGACTGCTGCTGGGATGACAGCCATTGAAGCAATCATTGAAGAGAATCAAATAAATTCCTTTTTTCCCCTTCTTCTCTCACATTAACCTGCTTCTTTCCTTTTAATTGTCAACTCCTTTCTTTTCTCACCTGGGCTTCTGCTTTAAAGCTGTTTAAAGTAGGGGCGCCTGAGTGGCTCAGTCAGTTGAGCATCAGCTTAGGTCATGATCTCAGCGTCACAGGATTAGCCCCATGTGGAGCCCTATGCTCAACCAGGAGTCTTCTTGATGGTTCTTTCCCTCTGCCCCTCCCCCCACACGCCTTCTCTCTCTCTCTCTCTCTCTCTCTCTCTCTCATATGAATAAATAAATCTTAAAAAAACAAAGCTGTGTAAAGCAATATAAAGATAAAGTGGTATACAAGGGTTAAAAATGCTTTGTGAGGATGGGAGGTTTGAAGATACAAAAATGCTGCTTATTTGGAGGTAGGGAGGGGAGGAAGATTAATTCATTATTCAGTGGCTATTTTTGAACACTTCCTGCTGTCCTTAAGAAGATACCATGGTGCAGCCTGGGTGACTCAGTGGTTTAGCACGGCCTTCGGCCCAGGGTGTGGTCCTGGAGACCTGGGATCGAGTCCCATGTCAGGCTCCCTGCATGGAATGGAGCCTGCTTCTCCCTCTGCCTGTGCCTCGCTCTCTCTCTCTCGCTCTCTCTCTCTCTGTGTGTCTCATGAATAAATAAATAAAATCTTTAAAAAAAAAAAAGATACCATGGTAACTAACAGTTCAATCTGCTGTCATCATGGAGCTTCCATTCTAGTGGGGGACCCTGACAATAAATAAATAAGAAGCAAATATATTGGTAAAGAAACAAATTGACAAATAATAATGATAAAAGTGATGGTTGGAAAAAAATAAAGTAGGGTCAGGAGACAAATAATCCCTGTGATAGGGCCATGAGCAGTTACTTTAGAGAAAATGATCTGAGAAAGACCCTCTTAAGGTCAGAAGGATGAGAATACAATGGTCCAGATGCACAAAAAACATGGGGTGTTCAAGGAACAGTAAGAGGGCAGGGCAGCTGGAGCAGAAGGTGGGGTGAGAGGCAAGCAGGCGCCAGCTCAGGGTGAGTTTCACAGGTGAGAGCAATGTGTTGGGTTTCACTGTAAGTGTACCTGGGAGTCTACTGGTGGTTTTAAGAAGGAGTAAGGGGGATCCCTGGGTGGCTCAGCGGTTCAGGGCCTGCCTTTGACTCAGGGCGTGATCCTGGAGTCCTGGGATCGAGTCCCACATCGGGGTCCCTGCATGGAGCCTGCTTCTCTCTCTCTGCCTGTGTCTCTGCCTTTCTCTGTGTGTGTCTATCATGAATAAATAAATAAAATCTTTTAAAAAAAAATATATATATAATGTTAAAAAAAAAAAGAAGGAGTAAGGATCTCTGATTGACTTTTTAAAAAAGCGTTTTAGGACTGTGTAAAGAACAGGCTCTAGAAGGGCAAGAAGAATGCAAGTCATTGCATGGTCCAGAGGGCAGGTGATAGAAACATCTGTCAGGGTGGTCACTCTGAGATGACAAGCACTGCTCAGCTTTGGGATATATTCGGTCTCAGTGAAGCACAATCACTGAGACTTGCTGATGGGTTGGAAGTAGAAGCATGAGCAAGTCCAATCAAGGATGGCAATAGTTTTTTAGTCTGAGGAGAAAGATCAGTGGTGTTGCTATTAACTAAGATGCCAAAGGCTGAGGGAAGGTCATATTGAAGGAAAAATTAAGAGTTCTGTTTTGGACACATTAACTTTGAGGTGGTTGTTGGACATCTGAATGGTGATGTCTACTAAGCAGTTAGAAATCAGTATGGAGTCAAGCAGAGAGGCCTGGAAAGGAAGCACTGATTTTGAAGTCATCAGCACAGAGATGGTGTTTAAAGTCTTCAAGCTGGAGAAACCATCTGGGTAAAGAATGCAGATAGGGGAGAGATCCTAACGTCAAGATTGGGTGCACTCCAGTATCTAGCGGAAGGGAAGAAGTGAGGGGACTTTTAAAAAGGTAGCTTGTCAGGTAGGGAGAAAACCAAGAGCATGAGGTCCCTTGAAAGCCAAGTGAAGAAAGTGTCGAGAGGGATAATTTATGCCAAATGCCACTAAAGAGTCAAGTAAGAGGAAGAAATCAACCTTTGGATTTGGCAAGACTGAAGTCTTTAGTGACCCTGATGATAGCAATGGAGTGAAAGCTTGTGTAAAACAGGTTAAAGAGGTAAAGAAATATGAGAAATGGAACCAGTAAATGTTCGTGTAACAAAAGAAGCTTTAGAGGCACCTGGGTGGCTCAGTGGTTGAGCATCTGCCTTTGACTCAGGTTGTGATCCTGGCTTCCCGGGATCGACTCCCACATCAGGCTCCCTGCAGGAGACCTTGCTTCTCCCTCTGCCTGTGTCTCTGCCTCTCTCTGTGTGTGCCTCTCATGCTTAAATAAATAAAATCTTAAAAAACAAACAAAAAGAAACAAAAGAAGCTTTGATGGAAAGACACCCAGAAGGCCAAAGCTTTTCAAAAAGATATGTATATAATCACATTAAATTGAATAATAGTCCCACTGGGAAAACAGATGGCTCTTACCACAGAAAGTTATCTCAGACACTCAGCCCTTGCCATTCATTTTGGTATTTCTTTAAGAGAAGCAGAACAGCATGTGCAAAGACCCTGTGCTGGCAAGGGACCGGTCCTACGCAAGGAACTGGCCACCACAGGGCACTCTGTGGACCAAGCATTTCATAAGAAACACCCAGTTCCTCTTCTAATAATTTTCTTATGTAGAACTGCCCCAGTTCACCTAGTAATCTGAGAATTTGGCACCCTCCAGGTTTTCCCAGGACATAAGCTGCCTCCCAGATGTGTATAACTGGCCTAATGAATATTTTGGCAAATGTTTCAGCCTTGTTTTAAGTATAAGCCTGAGATGTCACAGACATGCTCAGTTGTTTTTTCATGAGTCTGCTTTAAGCAATCTGCTGACAGCTACAGGGTTGCTGAACTTTATTTAGAGCACTGACCTGTATATTAAAATCTAGTCTAGGGGCACCTGGGTGCCACAGTTGGTGAAGCATATGGCTCAGGTCATGACCTCAGGATCTTGAGATTGATCCCCACATCAGACTCTGTGCTGAGCAGCACAGAGTCTGCTTAAGACTCTCTCTCCCTCCCTCTCTGCTCCTTCCCCCACTCTAAGGTAAAGAAGTCTTAAATATATATATATAATATTATATTTATTATATATTATATATATTATACTTATTATATATATTCTATTTTGTTAAGTACACTTCCATCCATTTGCTGATTCTCCATCTCAGAGACTCACACAAGTTAGACTTTAAGTCTCAGGTAGTTAAGAACACCTGGAAATTCATGTATTCAGTCAGTCAGTAAACATGTGAGTGTTTGACATACAAATCAGAGTAACAAGTGAAAAAATGGTATTTTTATATTAGCAAAATTCTACTTTATCTTGGATGTCATGTATGGTTTATAGTAATATCTCATACATATGGAAAGCATCATCCAGTTGGAGTATTTGCTCCTTGGAAGGAAAAGGTGTCATAAATCTATCTGACCACCTAATTTGTCTTTTCCAAAAAAAACCTCCGCCACTCCATGATGTGATGATATGTTCATGAGCCATGAGATGAGAAAGGACCAAATAATAGTGGATTTTTTGTTATTACAGACAACAACGCTTCTGTACCTTAGTCCACTGCCACAGCACTCTGCCTGCTGAAACTAAATTTGTAATCATCTCACATATTTCAAGTTTGAACTTTCTGCAAGGATCGAAGTACCCACAGCCAATAAGTCCTGCAAAATAAAACATGATTGAAGGCACATGCTTACTTAAAAGATTACAAGGTACATGTTTATCCCAGTGAATAAATCATTATAAGACTGACTTAGCTAGGTGATGTCAAGAATTTCTCTCAAGGAATCAGCTAAGACTAGAAGTCAGGAGTGGGGCCAGCAAAGCTTAGTGTGCAGTGATAAGCATTTTGTATGTATTCACTTAATCTTCCCCACATCCCATGGAAAAGGATCTCAGATAGATACTATCATTATTTCCATCCTAACTTGCCCAAGGTCACATAGCTTGTATTTGGGTGAATCTAAGATTTGAACCCAGGAAGCCTGCCTCTGGAGCCTGTAAAACAGCACTCCCCCTGAAGCATATAAAAGCTGGAAAAGAATTTAGAGACTACTTGCTCCTATCACAGATAAGGAGACCAGACCAAGACCAAGAAAGCAAACTGTTCAAGGTCACACGGATTGATTGTTGATAGAATTGGAATCAGGACCCACATTTTGTGACCCTGACCTGGGTTGGTGACAAAATGGTCCCTAGGAAACACCCAGCACAGTGACAATCTGATACAATCACCCTCAGGAAGGACTTGGTTGGAGATTTATAGACTGTTCTCAAATTCTCAAAATGTTTTTGGTTTTAGACTGCAAAAACAGATTTACTCTACTTCACTGCATGTTGAATAATACCTTCAATTCTAAGCATGGTATTTTCAGAGGAATACAAATAGGAATATCTGCTCAGAGCTGCAGAGCAGGTTTATGAAAGGGCGGAGCAGCTAAAGAAACTGGGGTTCATTTACATGGACCGAAGAAGAGTAGCCCTGAGGGAACATCAAATTGTCCTATGAAGGCAGGGTTGGTTGTGCTAAATGCCTGCAAGGCCCTTTGCTTCCTGAAATCCAATAATTCTAGATCCCTGACTTCCCATGGGACAAGCATGGCATCGGAATCAGAAAACAGGATTAGCACCACATCTCTGCTACGTACTAACTGAATGGCCTTGACTGGACAGCCATTTCACTTCTCTGAGCCTCAGATTCTCATTTCTCTCTGTCTTTAGTTTTCAGTATGAATCATATTGAAGCGTATAAAATAGTTTAACAACTAAACACACAGACTTACATACAGCCCACGAGATTGAGAAACAACCTTGCCCCAGTAGAGCAGAAGCCCCTGTTCATCCACCGCTGCCCACAACCCCTTCCTTCCTCTAAGTGCAACCACTGCGCTGACCTGGTAAGAATCCGAGACTTGCTTTTCTTTATAGCTTTGCCACTTAGCGTTTTCTTTAACTTCAATTTTTGAAATTTAATGTAATGGGATCATATCACATATTCCTTTGTGACTTGCTTCTTTGACTCAACATATTTCTGGGCTTCATCCACACTGAGGCCTGTAGCTGTGTTTGTTCATATTCACTGCTGCATATCATTATGCTGTGTGCCTACGCTGCAATTTACTGATCCAATTTTACAGTCGATAAATATTTGGATTATTTCAAGGTTTTTGCTACCAAGGACATTGTTCTGTAAACATCCTTGAATGTCTTCTGGCACACATGCACAAAATCAAGCAAAGACGGATTAAGGGTTTAGGTATGGAAGGCAAAACTATAATGTCTGGAAGAAAATAGAGGCCAGTCTCTACATGATCTCTGGGTGGGAAAGGATTTCTTACATGCAACTCAGAATATGCAAATAATAAAGGAAACAAATGATAAACTGACATATGTCTGGGAGTGGAGTTGCTGTGGGTGTTCTCACGTTCTGCTTTACCAGCAATACTGTCCACTTATTACCCACAGCACTCATGACAATTTATACTCCCACCAGCAGGTGGTGAGTGTCTCAGTTCCTGCACATTCTCACCAATGCCTGATTTTTCATTTTTGCAAATCCAGTGGGTATAAAATGGTATCTCCTCGGTGTTTTAAACTTGCATTTTCCTGAATATTAGTATGCCTATCATCTTTATATTTATTTATTGGCATTTACTTCCCTCTTAAAGTGCTTGATTTTGTGTCCATTTTTATATTAGGATGTTTGCTTTTTCTCTGATTGATTCATAGGATTTCTTGAAGTATTCAGATTACTAACTTTTTTGTTTTATTATATGTGTTGAACTTTTTTTCTCCCACTTTGGGGCTTGTCTTTTCACTCTTCAAAGTTGGTTTTTAGACAAACAAAAGTTCTTAATTTTAATCTGGTCAAACCTGTCATCTCCTTCCTTATGGTCTATGCTTTCTGAGTCTCATTTAAAAAGTTCTTTCCTAGAAGAGGAGTTAAGATAGTGGAGGAATAGAGGGACCCTAAACTTGCTTCATCCCTCAAACACAGCTAGATGATTATCAAATCATCCTGAACATGCAAGAAGTTGATCTGAAGACTAAGAGAACAAACTGCACATCTAGATGTAGAAAAGTAGCCACATCATAGAAGGTAGGAGCTCTAGGGAGGTGATTTTGGGGAAAAGGACTCCAGGGTGCTGCAAAAGGAAGGGAGCCCTCATCACAAAGAGAAGAGAAAGAGAGGAAGAGAGAGAAAGAGTGAAGCAGTAGGCAGAGTGTTGCACAGGAAAAACTCTTCCCCAAAATCAGTGACTAGGAAAAGGAGAAGGACTGACTACCACAAGTCTTTATAACTGATGGAGCTCCAAGTCTGACGTCCTGGACATCTGTGCCATTGAGAGGCCATGTTTGGCAGGCTTAGCAGTGGTCTGGTGGGGAAGGAGGGCAGTAGCCCGGGAATGTGCAGTATGGTCTGGGGATCCTCTGAGTGCGATGGAAAGAAACAGTTCCCCTTCTTGAGAGTGCATTAGGAGAGTCATGGCACGGCCTCTGGGGACAAAAGAGCTGGTGGGAGCCAACATGCTCCCCTGTTCACTAGCATAGGAACAGAGACACCTGCTGAGGGCAGCAAGCCTTGGTGCCAGCTTTTTGATGCACTTAACACTTTGAACCAGTGTATGGTCAGATGACTGCTTTTCTGGGACAAACCAGCACTGACTATAGCATGGCAAGACCCTCCCCCAGAATATCAGCATAGGTCTGTGCCATACAGGTCGCTAAAATTTGGAATTTTGAAAACCAGTCGGACATCTGAGATAAAACACAGGAGTACTATGCTGCCTGGCTGGTAGACAGCTGGGACACAGAGTAAAGACAGAGATCTGATGGAAGCTGGGGACACAAGAGGAGTGATTGTTTTCTCTTCTCTGAGGGCTTCTTGAAGAGTGGTGGGTATGTACTCCCCACTCCAGAATGAGAGAGTGAGCCAATGCTATTCCCTGTACCCTCCCCGGTACCAACTTCAATGAGCAACACAGCACCTCCCCGTAGAGGCCAAAGATGCCTATACCAAGCCCTGCCCTCCTGTACCCTGCAGATGGCATCTCCATTAAGGCAAGTCCACCTGAAAATCAGTGCAAGCAGGCCCTTCCCCTAGAAGACCAGGACAAACCCCTTTCACTGTCTACTGACCATAGGGTGCTGCAAAGCTTCAGTTCTAGCTTCTTTGGGTTTTGATTTGTTTTGGGTTTTTTTGGATCTAGTTTCTTTTAAAAAGCAGACCAAAACACACCTAGTTAAAACTGGCCACATAGTGGACAAGGTCCAAACACCCCCACTGCAGGCAAGGAGAAACTCTGCAGAGGGCTGACCTGGGGGAAGGAGCAGCCAAAACACAACAGTAGAGTGCACATTCTGAAACACCTCCTGAGCACCTGGCCCTTTTTCTTTTCTTCCTTTCTTTCTCTTTGGGGTTTCTTCTTAATATAGCCATTACTCAGGAACAGGAATATAAACAAAATTGTATAAATTGTAAAATTGTGTTGTTTCCTAACAATCACACACACAAAAAAACAGCAACCTAAACAAAATGATAAGAGAGAGGAATTCACTCCAAAAGAAAGAAAGGGAAGAAGTAACTGTCAGTGACTTAATCAATACAGATATAAATAAGATGCCTAAACAAGAATTTAAAACAACAGTTATAAGGATACTAGCTGGTCTTTAGAAAAGTGTAGAAGACACTAGAGAATCTCTTACTACAGAGATACAAGAAGTAAAAACTAGTCAGGCCAAAATAAAATATGCTATAAGCGAGATGCAAAATCAACAAGAAGCAATGGCAATGAGGATGGACAAAACAGAGGAGTGAATCAGTGATACAGAAGACAAACTTATGGAAAATAATGAAGCCAAAAAGAAGAGGGAAATAAAGGTATTGGATCACAAATACAGACTTAGGGAACTCAGAGACTCCTTAAAGCATAATAACATTCACTCTTTGAGGAACCTCCACACAGTTTTCCAGAGTAGCTGTACTAGTTCACATTCCCACCAACAGTGCAAGAGGTTCCCCTTTCTCCACATCCTCTCCAACATTTGTTATTTCCTGTCTTGTTAATTTTCACCATTCTCACTGGGGTGAGGTGGTATCTCATCGTGGTTTTGATTTGTATTTCCCTGATGGCAAGTGATGTGGAGCATTTTCTCATGTGCTTGTTGGCCGTGTCTATGTCTTCCTCTGTGAGATTTCTCTTCATGTCTTTTGACCATTTCATGATTGGATTGTTTGTTTCTTTGCTGTTGAGTTTAATAAGTTCTTTATAGATCTTGGATACTAGCCCTTTATCTGATATGTCATTTGCAAATATCTTCTCCCATTTTGTAAGTTGTCTTTTAGTTTTGTTGACTGTTTCTTTTGCTGTGCAGAAGCTTTTTATCTTGGTAAAGTCCCAATAGTTCATTTTTGCTTTTGTTTCCCTTACCTTCATAGATGTATCTTGCAAGAAGTTGCTGTGGCCAAGTTCAAAAAGGGTGTTGTCCGTGTTCTCCTCTAGGATTTTGATGGATTCTTGTCTCACATTTAGATCCTTCATCCATTTTGAGTTTATCTTTGTGTATGGTGTAAGAGAGTGGTTTAGTTTCATTCTTCTGCACTTGGCTGTCCAATTTTCCCAGCACCATTTATTGAAGAGACTGTCATTTTTCCAGTGGATAGTCTTTCCTGCTTTGTCAAATATTAGTTGACCATAGAGTTGAGGGGCCATTTCTGGATTCTCTATTCTGTTCCATTGATCTATGTGTCTGTTTTTTTGCCAGTACCACATTGTCTTGATGATCACAGCTTTGTAATACAATCTAAAATCTGGCATTGTGATGCCCCCAGCTATGGTTTTTTGTTTGTTTGTTTGTTTGCTTGTTTTTAATATTCCCTTGGCTATTCGGGGTCTTTTCTGATTCCACACAAATCTTCAGATGATTTGTTCCAACTCTCTGAAGAAAGTCCAAGCCCTATGACCCAGCAATTGCACTGCTGGGGATTTACTCCAAAGATACAAATGCAGTGAAATGCTGGGACACCTGCACCCCAATGTTTATAGCAGCAATGTCCACAATAGCCAAACTATGGAAGGAGCCTTGATGTCCATCGAAAGATGAATGGATAAAGAAGATGTGGTATATGTATACAATGGAATATTACTCAGCCATTAAAAATGACAAATACCCAATGTTTTCTTTGACATAGATGGAACTGGAGGGTATTATGCCTAGTGAAGCAAGTCAATCGGAGAAGGACAAACATTATATGGTCTCATTCATTTGGGGAATATAAAAAATAGTGAAAGAGAATAAAGGGGAAAGGAGAGAAAATAAGTGGGAAATATCAGAGAGGGTGATAAAACATGAGAGACTCCTAACTCTGGGAAACGAACAAGGGGTAGTGGAAGGGGAGGTGGGCAGGGGGTTGGGGTGACTGGGTGATTGGCACTGAGGGGGCACTTGATGGGATGAGCACTGGGTGATATGTTATATGTTGGCAAATTGAACTCCAATAAAAAAAGCATAATAACATTCATATCATATGAGTCCCAGAAGAAGAGGAGACAGAAAAGAGGGCAGAAGGTTTACTTGACAAATTACAGCTGAAAAATTCCCTAATCTGGGGAAGGAAACAGATATCAAAATCCAAGAAGCAGGGGGAACTCCCATCAAACTGAACAAAAGCCGGCCATCAACAAGTCATTTCATAGTCAAATTCACAAAATACACAGACAAGGAAAGAATCCTGAAAGCAGCAAGAGAAAGAAAATGTCCTTAACCTAGAAAAGAAGACAGATAAGGTTCACAACAGATCTGTCTACCGAAAGCTGGCAGGCCAGAAGAAAGTAGCATGATATATTTAACATGCTGAATGGGAAATACACAGCCAAGAATACTTTATCCAACAAGTTTGTCATTCCGAATAGAAGAAATAAAGAATTTCCTGGAAAACAAAAATGAAAGGAGTTTGTGACCACTAAACCAGTCCTGCAAGAAATATTAAGGGGAACTCTTTGAGTGGGGAAAAAAAGACCAAAAGCAACAAAGACTTGAAAGGAACAGAGAACATGATCAGATATACCATCTTTACAGGAAACACAATGGCACTAAGTTCATATCTATCAATAATCACTCTGAGTGTAAATGGACTAAATATTTCAATCAAAAGACATAGGGTATCAGAATGGATTTAAAAAAAAACCCCACAAGACCCATCTATATGCTGCCTACAAAAGACTCATTTTATTTTTTTATTTTTTTATTTTTTCAAAAGACTCATTTTAGATTAAAGACATCTGCAGATTGAAAGTGATGGGACAGAGAACCATCTATCATGCTAATGGACATCAAAAGAAGGCCAGAGTAGTCTAGTCATACTTATATCAGACAAACTAGACTTTAAATCAAAGACTGTAACAAGAGATGATGATGATGAAGGGCATTATACCCTAGGTATAATAATGTAATATAATATAATATAATATAATATAATATAATATAATATTTTTTAAATTCCCCAAATGAACGAGACCATATAATGTTTGTTATTCTCCGATTGACTTGCTTCACTAGGCATAATACCCCATTAAGGGGTCTATCCATCAAGAAGATCTAACAATTTTAAACATTTATGCCCCAACTTGGGAGCACCCAAATATATAAATCATTAACAAACATAAAGAAACTCATTGATAATAATACAATAATAATATGGGGCTTTAACATCCCTCTTAACAGCAATGGACAGATAATCTAAGCAGAAAATCAACAAGGAAATAATGGCTTCGAATGACACACTGGACCAGATGGAGATAACAGATATTCAGAGCATTTCATCCTAAAGTACCAGAACACATTCTTTTTGAGTATACATGGAATATTCTCCGGAATAGGTCACATACTGGGTCATAAACCAGCCCTCAATAAGTGCAAAAACATGGAGATCATACCATGCATATTTTCAGACCACAACACCATGAAACTTGAAGTCAACCATAAGAAAACATTTGAAAAGACCACAAACACATGGAGGCTAGAAAACATGCTACTAAAGAATGAATGAGTCAACCACAAAATTAAAGAAGAAATTTAAAAAATACATGGAGGCAAATAAAAATGAAAACACAACAATCCAAAACCTTTGGGATACAGCAAAAGTGGTCCTAAGAGGGAAGGATATTGCAACAGACCTACCTCAAGAAGCAAGAAAAGTCTCAAATTCACAACCTAACCTTACACCTAAAGGAGCTAGAAAAGGAACAGCAAATAAAGCCTAAAGCTTTATTTGGAAGGAAAGCTTTAAAGGAAGGAAAATAATAAAGATTAGAGCCGAAACGTATGATATAAAAAAACAGTAGCATGGATCAATGAAACTAAGAGCTGGTTCTTTGAAAGAATTAATAAAATTGATAACCCCATAGCTGGACTTATCAAATAAAAAAGAGTAAGGAACCAAATAAATAAAATCATGAATGAAAGAGGAGAGATCACAAGTAACACCACAAAAATACAAACAATTATAAAAGAATATTATGAAAAATTATATGCCAAGAAACTGGGCAATTAGGAAGAAGTGGATAAATTACTAGAAACATGCAAACTACCAAAACTGCAACAGGAATAAATAGAAAATTTGAACAGACCCATAACCAGCAAAGAAATTCAATCAGTAATCAAAAATCTCCAAACAAAAAAAGAAGTCCAAGGCCAAATGGTTTCCCAGTGGAATTCTATCAGATATTTATTTTTTTAAGATTTTTTTAATGTATTTATTCATGAGAGACAGAGAGAGACAGAGACAAAGGCAGAGACACAGGCAGAGGGAGAAGCAGGCTCCGTGCAGGGAGCCTGACATAGGACTAGATCCTGGGACCCCAGGATCACGCTTTGAGCTGAAGGCAGGCGCCAAACCGCTGAGCACCCAGGGATCCCCCTCTATCAGATATTTAAAGAAGAATTAATAGCTATTCTTCTCAAACTCTTCCAAAAAATAGAAATGGAAGGAAAACTTCCAAACTCATTCTACAAGACCAGCTTTACCTTGATTCCAAAACCAGACAAATACCTCACTAAAAAGGAGAATATTCCTGATGAAAATAGTTGTAAAAACTCTCAACAAGGTACTAGCAAATTGAATCCAACAGTACATTAAAAGAATTATTCACCACAATCAAGTGGGATTTATTCCTGGACTTCAGGGGTGGTTCAATATACACAAATCAATCAACATGATATACCACATTAATAAAAGAAAGACTAAGAATCAAATGATCCTCTCAATAGATACAGAAAAAATATTGACAAAGTAGAGCATACATTCTTTTTAAAAAGATTTTGTGTACTTGAGAGACAGAGCAAAAGCTGGAGGGTGGGTAGAGGCAGAGGAAGAGAGAGAAGCTGGCTCCCTGCTGAGAGGGAGCTCAATATGGGGCACAATCCCAGAACTCTGGGATTGTGGCCTGAGCTGAAGGCAGATACTTAATTGACTGAGCCACCCAGGTGCCCCACAGCATCCATTCTTGATAAAAACCCTACACAAAGTAGATATAGATAGAACATACTTCAACATCATAAAGGCCATATATGAAAGACCCACAGCTAGTATCATCCTCAATGGGGAAAAACTGAGAGGTTTCTCTCTATGGTCAGGAACAAGACCAGGATGTCCCCTCTGACCATTACTATTTATTTATTTATTTATTTATTTATTTATTTATTCATTCATTCATTCATTCATTTATTTATTTATTACTTTTAGATTTTATTTATTTATTCATGAGAGACACACACACACAGAGGCAGAGACACAGGCAGAGGGAGAAGCAGGCTCCATGCAGGGAGCCTGACGTGGGACTCGATCCCAGGTCTCCAGGATCAGGCCCTAGGCTGAAGGCGGCACTAAACCGCTGAGCCACCCGGGCTGCCCACCATTACAATTTAACATAATACTGGAAGCCTTAGCCTCAGCAATCAATGAAAACAAATAAAGGCATCCAAACTGGCAAATAAGTCAAACTTTCAGTATTTGCAGATGACATGATACTCTATATAGGAAATTTGAAAGACTGGTAACCAGCAAAAATTAAATCAGTGATCAAAAAACTCCCAACAAACAAAAATCCAGGACTAGATGGCTTGACAGGCAAATTCTACCAAACATTTAAGAAAGAGTTAATACCTATTCTTCTCAAACTATTCCAAAAAAAGAAAAGGAAGGAAAACTTCCAAATTCATTCTATGAGACCAGCATTATCCTAATGCCAAAATGATATAAAGACATCACAAAAAAGAGAACTACAGGCCAATAGATGCAAAAATCCTCAGTAAAATACTAGCAAACCGAATCCAACAATACAGTAAAAAAAATCATTCACCACAATCAAGTGGGATTTATTGCTAGGTTGCAAGCCTGGTTCAGTATTCACAAATCAATCAGCATGATCCATCACATCAATAAGAGAAAGGATAAAAACCACTCTGATCATTTCAATAGGTGTAGAAAAGCATATGACAAAGTACAACATCCATTCATGATAAAACCCCTCAACAAAATAGGTTTAAAGGGAACATATCTCAAGATGATAAAGATCGTCTATGGAAAACCCACAGCTCACATCATCCTCAATGGGAAAAACTGAGAGCTTTTCCTCTAAGGTCAGGAATAAGTCAAGTATGTCCACTCTCACAGCTTTTATTCAACATAGTACTGGAGGTCCTAGCCACAGCAATCAGACAACAAAAAGAAATAAAAAGTATCCAAATCAGTAAGAAAGAAATAAAACTTTCATTATTTGCAGATGACATGATACTATATATAGAAAACCCAAAAGACCACCAAAAAATCGCTAGAACTGATTCAATAAAGTCTCAGGATAGAAAATCAATGCAGTGAAATCTGTTGCATTTCTATACACCAATAATGATGCAGCAGAAAAAGAAATCAAAGATTCTATCTCATTTACAACTGCACCAAAACCCATATGATATCTAGGAATAAACCTAACCAAAGAGGTAAAAGATTTGTACTCTGAAAACTATAGAACACTTATGAAAGAAATGGAAGAGGACACAAAGAAATGGGAAAAAATCCATGTTTATGGCTTGGAAGTACAAACATTGCTAAATGTCTATACTACTCAAAGCAATCTATACATTTAATGCAATCTCTATCAAAATACCACCAGCATTTTTCACAGGGCTAGAACAAACAATCCTAAAATTTGTATGCAACCACAAAAGACCCCAAAGATCCAAAGCAATCTTGAAAAAGAAAAGCAAACCTGGAGGCATCAAGATTCTGGACTTCAAGCTACATTACAAAGCTGCAGTCATCAAGACAGTATGCTACTGGCACAAAAGCAGACATATAGATCAATGCAACAGAATATAAAACCCAGAAATAGACCCACAACTATATGGCCAACTAATATTTGACAAAGCAGGAAAGAATATCCAATGGAAAAAAAGACAATCTCTTCAGAAAATATTGTTAGGAAAACTGGATAGCCACATGCAGAAGAATAAACTGGGCCACTTTCTTACACCATACACAAAAATAAACTCAAAATGGATGAAAGACCTAAATGTGAGACAAGAAACCATCAAAACCCTAGAGAAGAACACAGGCAGCAACCTATTTGACCTCAGCTGGAGTAACTTCTTACTAGACACAGCACCAGAGACAACGGAAACAAAAGCAAAAATGAACTATTGGGGCTTCATCAAGATAAAAAGCTTTCACACAGTGAAGGAAACAATCAACAAAACTAAAAGGCAACCTAGAGAATGGAAGAAGATATTTGCAAATGACATATCTGATAAAGGATTAGTATCCAAAATATATAAAGAAGTTATAAAACTTAAAAGACAAATAATCCAGTTAAGAAGTAGGCAGAAGATGTGAATAGACATTTTTCCAAAGAAGACATACAGATAGCCAACAGACACAAGAAAAGATGTGAGTCAACATCACTTACTATCAAGGAAATACAAATCAAAACTATGATAAGATGCCAGCTCACACCTGTCAGAATAGCTAAAACCAACAACACAGGAAATGAAACCACAGATGTTGGTGGGGGTATGGAGAAAGAGATACCCTCTTACACTGTTGGTGGGAATGCAAAGTGGTGCAGCCACTATGGAAAACAGTATGGAGTTTCCTCAAAAAGTTAAAAATAGAACTACACTATGATCCAGCAATTGCACTACTAGGTGTTTACCCAAAGGATACAAAAAATACAGATTTGAAGGTATTTTCCTATATTTTCTTCCAAATGTTTTATATCTTTGCTTTCTATATTTAGGTCTTTAATCCATCTTGATTGATTTTATGCTTGGTGTGAGGTAAGGGTTCAATTTCAATTATTTTCACATTAGATCACTAATTATATACCATTACAATACCATTTAAAACAATAGCATTTACTAAAAGTCTACCCTTTCCCTTCTAATCTATAGTACTTGCTATGTCAATTAATGTCCATACATGAATGGACATTTTCTGTTGACCCATGTATGGGTCAGTTTCTGTTGTATGTCTTCATATACAAAATTTTTAATGAAACAACTTATATGGACCTAAATTTGTTGTCAAAAAAAAATCTTTCAGTAACATATCAAAATGCTACTTTTGACTAGATATATTATAC
Organism: Canis lupus familiaris; assembly: GCF_011100685.1. NCBI lineage: Eukaryota > Metazoa > Chordata > Mammalia > Carnivora > Canidae > Canis > Canis lupus. The sequence goes on along the minus strand of NC_049233.1, from coordinate 8,004,645 downwards.
TGTTAAACTATGATATATGAGCTATTATTCATTAACCCAAATTTTTCTGATTAATCATGTCAAGAGAACTAAAACCTTAAAGCCAAACTTCAACAAGGCTACTTCTAAATAATTTTAGAATGGGCTATAAACATGAGTAATCTTAATATTTAGTCCTTCTTTTCTGGTATTTAGCCCTCCACTTCAGATAACTAATCCCTACTTCGGACAGAGCCTTTTTATCTTTTAAATAAGGTTTTGCAAGGCTTATGTCCATTGTGTAATACAATAAAAAAAGAAACATCAAAAATAGTCATACCAAAAATTTTGTCTATTGAAGCATTTGAAGGCAATGTGCAATTAAACACAGTAAACTGTCTTTTTAAACGTTGAGGAATATCATTTCGACCACCTCCGGGATGGATCATTGCTGCTATGATCTGCACATCAACAATAGTAGTGAAGTCTCCAGGCTTATCCAAACTATACATTCCTTCCATTTCCATCATTTGTCGCACAATCTCATTAGTTATCTGAAATTTTATACAGTGATACTTTAGTAACATATCACTATCATACTCTTCCACAGCTCCTATAAAATGGTACATGTGAGATTAGAAGAAAATATTCAACTCTTGTCAATGACGTATTTGTGAATGCTGACAGTCACCTGTAAGGCAATTTGATTTAAATGCATGAATGAAACCATAACCTAAACCCTGGATCAGGTCCTGTGTGCTCTCACCACATTGATAAAATGGATTTCCAAAGAAATTTAAATTGGTGAGGTACAGAATATTTGCTACAATTACAACAGCAGTCAGAGTTATAAGAATCAACATTCAACACTTCAAAATACTTTAAATCAGAATGTGGGATGGTGTTACTCCTGAGCCTTCAATATCACTGAATGTTTTGGCTTTGAATTTTATGTCCTTCTCTTTCTTTTCTCCAGCCTCTAACACTGATAACACTCCCTTCTTATTGAAATTTTTTCCTCTTTTATTTAGATTCAGATGCTCAGTTCTTTCCAGATTCATCTTGGGACTCTGTATCACTTCCTAAGCTACTCTTTCTCCATCTGTCCCTCACATGTAACTGTTCCTACAGGGTTCCATTGTTGGATTTTTCTCTTCTGACTATTTCAAGGGATGTGATGTCAGCCCTGTACCCTAAAAAATCTCAACTCTATAACTAGTTTCCGATTTCCTTCTAACTTCCATGCCTGTATTTCCAAATTTGTATTAGGCATCTCTGAGAGGATGACACAAAAGCACCTCAAAAATGACACTCTTTCATTCAACAAATATTAATGATTACTGTGTGCCTGATTCTGCTGTAGCATAGACAAAAATTCCTGTCTTCATGGAGCGTACATTCTAGTGGTAGGAGACAAAATATATACATGTACACATGTATGCCTGTATGTATGTATGTAAATAAAATGGTTTAAGTCTTTTGGGAGAAATAAAGTAGAGAAAGGAAATAGGCAGTGTTCAAGGGTACAACTGAATATGGAGATCCAGGAGGATTCACCTCACATGTCATGTAACCAAAGACTTGAAGGAAATGAGAAAGAAAACGACTTAGATATCTAGGGGAAGAGCATTCCAAGAGGAGGAAATTGCAAATGTAGAGGCTCTGAGTGAACATTATAGCCAGTTTGTGCAAGGACTAGGAAATGTAGTTGGAGGAGAGTCATGGGGAGAGGAGATCAATCAGCGTAGGGTCTTTGGGTCACAGGAAGGATTTTAGTATTTATATTCTACAAGTTTTATGGGAGGATTTTGAGCAGAGGACTGTGTCATAATCTAATTTATGCTTTAATGGATTTCTAATTTGAAAATAGATTGAGAGGGCAAAGGCAATGGGGAAACAATGCATCTTTAGTGACCAAGAAGAGAGATGGTGGCTCCCACCAGTGTTAACAATGGAGATGATGAGTAGTGGTTAAATCTCAGATATAGTTTGAAGATAGAGCCCACATGATTTCCTAACAGATTGAGTGTGGAGTTGCCATTTTTTGAGATGGAGAAGTGTTGCAGGAGCAGATTTAGGGAGTAACAGGAATTTAGTTTTGTATATGTTAAGTTTGAGATCCAACAAGATATCCCTAATTGGTTAAATGAATTTGAAATGCAAGAGCTTTTCAGCTTATAGATGATATCTTAATATGCTCCCACTCCCCTCACATTACAGGAATTGCCTGAGAAGTCTCTCTGCCTTGGATTCCTGCTGAATGAAAGGGGGAAATGGAAAGAAAAAAGAAAAAGAAGACTTCCCTGGGAGGCTGTGGCCTCAGCATAACATTTGCATAGATTTGCACCCAGGGTAAGCAGAGTCTAAGTGGGCCAGAAACTTTCAGACTCAAAGGCTTCCTTTGAGATAATCCTGACTGAATAAGAAGTATCTGGCGAAAGAAAACTCAAAACCTGTCTGGATGAGAGCATATCCACCCTAGGCTTCAAAATAAACTCACAAAGACTTCAGACTCTGGAGTTAACAGACACAGACTTTAAAACAACTATGCTCAATATCTTTCAAAATTCATAAGACCCATGAGATCATGACCTGGGCTGAAATCAAGAGTCAGATGTTTAACTGACTGAGCCACCCAGGCACCCCTTAACCACTGAGTTTTGATTTCAGTTACTCCTTGCTTCTTTTCGCTCTTCAAATTTTAAAGTGAATTTCAAAACAAATAAGTAAGTAAATCTTTAAAATAAAACTTAGTGGATAAATTTGATGGCAGATTGGACGAAGCAGAGAAGAAAATTAGTGAAGTGGAAGACAGAAGAGGAGAAATTATCTAACTACAAGCATTGGAGAGAGAAAGGGCTGGGATGTACAGAGAAGAAGTACAGAAACATATAAGGCATAGAAGAAAATCTGATATACATTTGGACTCTGAAAAGGGAAAGAAAGTGGGGCAGAAGCAATATTTGAAGAGATAAGGATTGGAGATTTTCTAGAACTGATGAAAGACATCAAACCACAGATTCATGAATTCCAGTGAATCCCAAACAAATAAATACAAATAAATCTGCACCAAAGAACATCATTTTTAAAAGGTAAAAATTACAGGAAAGTAAAGAGAAAGTCTTAAAAGCAGCAAGTAAGAAAAGGCAGATTAACTTCAGAGGTGCAATGATCAAGCAGTAGTTGACTTCTCAACAGCAACAAGGAAAACAAAAAAAGGGAATATATTCAACATGATGAGATAAAATAACTGCCAATCTAGATTTTTACATACAGCAACAAGGTATTTCAAATAAAGAAGATGAAATGACATTGCAGACAAACAAAAACAAAGAATGAGCCATTAAAAGACCTTTTAAAAAAAAAAAAAAAAAAACCTTCTTAAGGTAGATTCTTAAAGCATAAAAAAACGTGATACCAGATGCAAGGTCCAGGAAGCAAGAATAAAAAAAAGAGCAAAGAAACTGGTGAATATGTGGGTAATGCAAATGAAGAGGGAGTTTTTTTTCTTTTTTAAAGAGAGAGACTTAAGTGGCAAATCAACAATAGAATAAGTCAGGAAAGAGATAAAGGGAATTAAAATGTCCAAAAGTTAGGGGGGCACTCGATGGGATGAGCACTGATGTTATACAATATGTTGGCAAATCGAACTCCAATAAAAGAATATACAAAAAAAAAAAAACCAAAGTCATTGGCTATATAAGATAGGAATAAAGGGTTTATTTTTATTTTTAATTATCTGTGCATGCAGGATGTGCTGTCTAAGGTAATCACTAGAACATAGAATTTGAGTACAGTATATGGATAGGAAACAAACAAAAGGAAAAAATAATTTTCTCAGAGAAATGGGAAGAAAGCTGCAACACATCTGTACTTAGCTGAGGGCTGACTGTTGGAAGTGTTGGAAGTCTGGGAAAATGAAGAATGTATGCAATCAATAGTAATCTCACAGACCAGGAGCCTGAATGGAAGTTGAGGTCCATGATAATGATTTTAAAGTGAAGCCAGGATTGTGTGGTTTTCTCTTGCCAAGTAAAGCTGCATTGGTGCAGATGGGCAGAGAGCAGCCAGAGAGTTTCAACAAGGCTTTAATGTGGTTAACGTGGGCAGAGAATGTATGCCATGGTGATTATCATGATGCATCATGGAATTTAAGCTAGGAAAGGAAGGAAATGAGGAAACTAGAAGAAATAGGGGAGGGTTTAATGATGGTGGGAAGTATGGATCGTGGTAGCTCCATCTGGAGTCTGGGTAGCAGAGAGAATGAGCTGCAAAGAGTACACATGGTAATCAGAGGATAAAATGCTTGAAATTGAGATAATGAAGGGTTCACCATTCTTGATAATGACAAGGTATAGGTATGACTTCATGAATGAGTAATTCACATGGGGTGGAAAGCATGATCATTGGAGGAGATTTCAAGGAGCAAAGAGGCCAAGATCATATGTTGGTACCAGCATCACTGAAAATTATAACAAGCAGGCTGCATGATTTGTGGGGCCCAGAGAAAATGAAAATGCAAGGCTCATTGTTCAAAAATTATTACTAAGAAACTCAAGCAAGCGACCACACAGAAAGGTTTCAGGACTGGGGAAAGTAGGAAATGAGATCAGAGAAAGACCATGTAGAGCTGTTTGATGAATAGTCTCAGGGTGAGCACAGACCTGGGAGTCCTGACTTCCTAGAGGTATCTGAGGTGAACTTGGATAAAAGGCCAGATGGGATGGGTCCTGGCAGCTCTAGGTAGACATTACTGATGGGACGCCTGGATGGCTCAGCGGTTGAGCGCCTGGCTTTGGCCCAGGTGTGATCCTGGAGTCCTGGGATCAAGTCCCACATCAGGGTCCTGCGTGGGGCCCACTTCTCCTTCTGTCTAAGTCTCTGCCTCCCTCTTTGTGTCTCTCATGAATAAATAAATAAAATGTTTTTAAAAAGACATTACTGATGAGGCAGTGGGCGGTGGTGGGAGGGAGGTGTTGGGAATCCCACGAGGAACAAAATGCTGGCAGCATCAGTGAGGTTCTCTGATGGAGAATGACTCTGGGGTTCACAGATGATCACAAGGAAGACACGTGTGTAGCAGAGTTAAAAAGGAAAAAAAAAAAAGATGTTTTCTAAATCAGGTATTCCTTGGAGGGAGTATATAAAGTAAGCAATAACAGCAAAGATAAAATCCTGGGGAAAAGAAGAGAGGAGCCAGAAAGGACACCGAAATCAAGAAGCCAGAAGGCAGGAAGACATATTGCTGGAAAACATGGATTTCAAGGAGGGAGAATACCAGCTATAAGAGAGAAGCTGAAAGAGACAGAATTGCTATGAGGTTTCATAAGACAAAGGCTATTGACACTTTTTATATATAACTAAAAATAAGGATTAAATCTCATTTTCTAGGAGATATTTTAATCATACCTGATCTCCCCATTCATTAATCACAGGCATATTAATATCATCAATAAATACAGTCATTTTTCTGCCTCCTGGTGGCCCATATGTGCTTCCCATTCGCTTATCCACGTAGCTTTCCATTGTTCTCTAGAGAAGAGATGTTTGTGTTAAGTTAGATTTCAAACCATATTCCTAGAAATGAGGAGTAGGTCTTTCAGAGTAGAACTGAGTTATTTAATATGTATAAATATCATTATTAAAATAGACATTGTAAGATTGAAAAAATACATTATTGGAATATTGATCACTAATTTTATACACAAAGTTCGGCTTCAGCCTCAATATTGGGTCAAAATAGGCTGTATGGATTTGGCTTCAATCTCAACCTTAGGAAAGCTAATAGCCAAATGCCAAGTGCAGCTCCATTTCCCACACACACACATTAGGTTTTATATGCATATACACTTTACTGTCATCACCACTCAAAACATTTAAGATGTTGATTACCTCAGCAAATGATAGGTTTTACCTGAAACATTATGGGTTCTGTGGCAGATGAAAAGTTTAGACTTTTGGATAACTGTACTTCAGGATCATATTTTTTCATATAGGCCTTAACCATTACAGTTTTTGCAGTTCCCTGCTCTCCAGTGAGCAAAACAGCCTGTAATCATCAGATAATTGTTGTAAGGTGTTTAGCTTTAAATATCTTATGGTTCTGGTTGCTAATTTTTTAATGTAAAAATTAATACAACTAATTTTAATTACTTTTTAGAATTAGACCCACATCAAAATAAATCCTAAAGATAAATAATCAATCAATAAATCTTACTTCAATTAAAGATATGAATGTAAAATGTGTACTATGACTATGCTGGAAGAAAATATGGGTAAATATTCATGTGACCATGGGAGTAGGGAGCGACTCTGTGAGCAGAGCAGACCCCCACTTTCCTTAGCAGTTCAGGGGTTATTAAGTTGGAATATATCCTGGGCCTCATTTTTCAAATGTGTTTCCCTTAAATGGCACTACCTCCAGCCCTTTGTCCTGGAGCTTAATTATTCAACCTATAGCATGAGAAAAGGGATGTGCTTCATATAGGCTTGTGATTAGCTAAGAAACTATCAAACTTACTTTCTGTTGCTTTGCGATGGTGTCTATCAAAAAATTTGTTCTAACATTGTCAACATTTGGAACCAAAATTGATGAATATTCTGGAATACTGTCAGTTGGATAATAATATGGCTGAAGTTTCTTATTCCAGTGCTCCCAGTCTCCTATACAGTAAGTAAAAATTCATCTTCAAAAAACTGCATTCTTTGAAAGTGGTCTCAAAATATAAAAATGAAAGGCTATATAAACAACCAACAGAATAATAGGAACATTTTAAACATTTTCCAAAAATATGTTAGCATATCTGCTTATATAATATATATGGCATTTGATCATTTAAGTTTGTTTTGTCTCTTTATAAGGTCAGTTTTTAAACTTCTAAATCATTCATCTAGAGAGACCTGGCCTGAAATAGAATTAGAATTGACTAGTGGTAAAAACCAATGACATGTTTAGTATTTAGTAGGTAACCCACATCAACTGAAAGGGTGGCAAAGACCAAAAAGGGGTAACTGATTAGTGGATGTAGAATGTTTGCCATGGGAAGTGGGGAAAATAAAACTAGCCCTAACCCTAATGAATAAAGTACCCAGGCTCCTGACTACTAGTTTATTAACTGATAGTATATAATTAGTAATTTACTGGTTGGTATTATTGGTATAATAAGAATTATTATCACATTTCATCAATTCTAAAAAAAGTTTAGTTATATTTTAGCATATCTGGAATGTGCCTTACAATCTATGAAGACTTGTAATCATTACTGGCTAGGTAAACTTGATCAGAGATGTTCCCATTGTTGCCATTTAAATTACTTGCATTGTTGGTATTGTTTTGTTCACTTCCACTGGCATTTTAAATGTCTCCAGAAATATCGTACTATGATCCAGGATTGTTCCAAAAAAAGTTGCTGTGTACACAGAATGCATGAAAACAGAGCAAGGGAGCATGCATTTGAGTGTAGCAAAGAAAATATTCAGCATTTGAGGAATAACCTCAGTTTCAAATTTCCTTGCAAAATATCAAGTTATATGTTAAAGTGTATGTTTAACTTTTAAGAAACAGAGAAACTGTTCTTTTAAAGTGGCTATACCAGTGTACAATATGAGAGTTCCAGTTGTTCCACGTTCTCGCCGATATTTGGTGGAACTAATCTCATTTTAGTCATTTTGGTGGCTGTGTAATGATAAACCATTATAGTTTCAATTTGCAATTCTTCAATAACGAATGCTGTGGAATATCTTTTCATATGCTTTTTTCCAGCATTTATAAATCTTTGGTGAAGCATCTATTTAAATTTATGGCCCATTTTTAAAAATTGGGCTTGGCTGTCTACCCATTATTATGGAATTGCTAGAGTCCTTTATGTATTCTGTATTAGATTATTTTATCAGATATGTATTTTTTATTAAGTTTCTTATTTTAATTACAGTATAGTTAACAGAGTATTATATTAGTTTCAGGGTACAAGGTAGTGATTCAACAGTTCCATACATCACCTGTGTTCATCACAACATGTGCACTACTTAATCCCCATCACCTATTTTACCCATCCCCCCACCACAAAGGTGCCTGGAGTTTAGCACCTGCCTTTGGCCCGGGGTGCGATCCTGGAGACCCGGGATCGAGTCCCACGTTGGCTCCCAGCATGGAGCCTGCTTCTCCCTCTGCCTGTGTCTCTGCATCTCTCTCTCTCTCTTCTCTATGTCTATCATGAATAAATAAATAAAATCTTAAAAAAAAAAAAGGTGCCTGGAGTTGTATCAGTTCTCTATATATTTGGATACTAACTCTTTATCAGCTATGTCATTTGCAAATATCTTCCTCCATTCTCTAGGTTGCCTTTTAGTTTTGTTGATTGTCTCCTTCACTGCACAGAAGCTTTTTATTTTATAGTCCCAACAGTTTACTTTTGCCTTTGTTTCCCTTGCTTAAGGAGAAATATCTAGAAAAATGTTACTATAGCTGATGTCAAAGAATTTACTATCTGTGCTGTCTTGTAGGATTTTTATGGTTTCAGGTCTCACATTTGGGTCTTTAATCCATTTTGAGTTCACTTTTGTATATGGTGTAAGAAAGTGGTCCAGTTTCATTCTTTTACATGTAGCTGTCTAGTTTTCCCACCATTTGTTGAAGAGATAGTCTTTTCCCATTAGATATTCTTTCCTCCTTTGTAGAAGATTAATTGGCCATATCACTATGGGTTTATTTCTGGGTTTTCTATTCTGTTTAATGGATCTCTGTGTCTGTTTTTGTACCAATATCCATACTGTTGAGATTACTATGGCTTTGTTATATAACTTGAAGTTTAGAATTGCAACACCTCCAGTTTTCTTTTTCTTTTTTAAGATCCCTTTGGCTATTTTGGGTCTTTTGTGGTTCAATACAAACTTTAGGACTGTTCTAGTTCTGTGAAAAATGCTGTTGGGTCTTCTGATAGGGATTGCATTAAATCTGAAGATTGCTTTGGGTAGTATAGATATTTATCAATATTTGTTCTTCCAATCCATGAACATGGATTGGAATGTCTTTCCATTCCTCTGTGTCCTCTTCAGTTTCCTTCATCAATTTTTGAAATAGTTTGAGAATAGGTATTATATTAACTCTTCATTAAATGTTTGGTAGAATTTGCCTTTGAAGCTGCCTGATCCTGGACTTTTGTTTGTTGGGAACTTTTTGATTACTGACTGAATTTCATTGCTGGTAATTGGTCTGTTTAAATTTTCTATTTCTTCTTCTTCCAGTTTTGATAGGTTATATGTTTCTAGGAATTTATCTGTTTCTTCTAGGTTGTTCAATTTATTGACATAGTTTTTCATAATGTTCTCTTACAATTGTTTCTATTTCTGTAATGTTGATTGCTATTTCTCCTCTTTCATTTGTGATTTTGTTTATTTGGATATACTCTCTCTCTCTCTCTCTTTCTGATGACTCTGGCTAGAGGTTTATCAATTTTGTTGATCTTTCCAAAGAACCAACTCCTGGTTTCATTGATATGTTCCTTTGTTTTTTTTTTTTTAATTTCTGTATCACTTATTTCTGCTTTAATCTTTATTATTTCCTTCCTTCTCTTGGTTTTGGGGTTTTGTTTGTTCTTTTTCCTATCTCCTTCAGGTGTAAGTTTAGGTCATTTGAGATTTTTCTTGCTTCTTGAATTATTGCTACAACTTCCGTCTTAGAACTGCTTTTGCCACATCCCAAAGATTTTGGACCATTGTGTTTTCATTTTTGTTTCTATGTAATTCTTTATTTCTTCTCTGATTTCCTCATTGGCCTATTCATTGCTTACCATTGTGTTTTCATTTTTGTTTCTATGTAATTCTTTATTTCTTCTCTGATTTCCTCATTGGCCTATTCATTGCTTAGTAGCATATTATTTAACATCCATGTATTTGTGCTTTTTCCAGATTTTTTCTTGTGAATTCTAGTTTCATAGGATTGTGGTCAGAAAAGATGCATGGTATGATTTCAATCTTCTTGAATTTGTTGGGGCTGGTTTCATGGGCTAATAGGTCATCTCTTCTGGAGAACATTCCATCTGCACTTGGAAAGAATGGTATTCTCCTGTTTTAGGATGGAGTGTTCTGAACATATCTGTTAAATCCATCTGGTCCAGTGTGTCATTCAGAGCCACTGTTTCCTTATTGATTTTCTGTTCAGATGATCTGTCCATCAATGTATGTGGGGTATGGATATCCCCTACTATTACTGTATTATTATAGATTATTTCCTTTATGTTTGTTATTAACTGTTTTATGTATTTGGGTGCTCCTATATTGTGTGAATACGTATTTACAATTGTTATAGCTTCTTGTTGGATTGTCCCCTTTATTATTATTATAGTTGGGGCATAAATATCTACAATTACATCTTCTTGATGGATAGACCCCTTAATTATGATATAATGCTCTTCTTCATCTGTTACAGTCTTTAGTTTAAAACCTAGCTTGCCTGATATAAGTATGGCTATTCCAGCTTTCTTTTGACATGCATTAGCATGATAGATGGTTCTCCATCCCCTCACTTTCAGTCTGCAGGTGACTTTAGGTCTAAAATGAGTCTTTTGTAGACAGCATATAGATGGGATATTGTTTTTTAATCCACTCTGTTATCCTATGTCTTTTGATTGAAACATTTAGTCCATTTACATTCAAAGTAATTATTGATATTTATTTATTGCCATTTTGTTACTTGTTTTGTGGTTGTTTTTGTAGTTTTTTTTCTGATCTTTTTTTTTTCTTTCATGATTTGTCAGCTTTCTCTAGTGATATAGTTGAATTTCTTTTTCTTCATTCTTTGCACATCTATCACTGGTTTTTGATTTGTGGTTACCACTAAGTTTGCATGTAACACCTTCTGCATATAGCAATCTATATTAAGCTGATGGTTGCTTAAATTTGGATGCTAATTTTAAATAGTATATTAAAATTTCAATTTACAATTGTTTGTTGTGAGTATATAGAAATACAACCTATTATTGTATCAATAATACAATACATAGGTCCTTTTATCCTATGACCTTGCTACTCATATACTAGTTCTTTTTTTTAAATTTTTATTTATCTATGATAGTCACAGAGAGAGAGAGAGAGAGAGAGAGAGAGAGAGGCAGAGACACAGGCAGAGGGAGAAGCAGGCTCCATGCACTGGGAGCCCGACGTGGGACTCGATCCCGGGTCTCCAGGATTGCACCCTGGGCCAAAGACAGGTGCTAAACCGCTGCATTACCCAGGGATCCCCTCATATACTAGTTCTAATAACTTTTTTGAGGATTGTTTACAGATGGTCATATTGTCTTGTTCTTTTCCAATCTGTACATTTTAGCCATTGTACAGAGGTATACTTGTTCTTTTTCAATCTGTAGATATTTTATTTATTTGTTTGTTTTTGTGTGTATGTATTCCTTGCCTTATTACACTGACTAGAACCTCTAGTACAACATTGAATAGTAGTGGTGAGAAAAAACATCCTTTTTCTGTTCCTGATCTTGGAAAGGAAGTATTCAGTCTAATGCTGGCTTTTTTGTAGATGCCCTTTGTCAAATGATAAAGTTCCTATTCCTAGTTTACTGAGAGTTTCATGAAAGGGTGTTAAACTTTGTCAAATGCTTCTGCATCTACTTAGATGACTGATGTTTTGTTTGTTTTTTAGTCTGTTAATATGATGAATTATATTGATCGTATTTTGAATGTTAACCCAATCCTCCATTCATAGAATAAATGCTCACTTGGATTTATTTAACCTGTTGAATTTTTTTTAAAGATTTTATTTATTTATTCATGAGAAACACAGAGAGGAGAGAGAGAGGCAGAGACACAGGCAGAGGGAGAAGCAGGCTCCATGCAGGGAGCCCGATGTGGGACTGGATCCCAGGTCTCCAGGATCAGGCCCCGGGTGGAAGGCGGCACTAAACCACTGAGCCACCCGGGCTTCCCTTTGTTGAAATGTTATTAAGAAATGTGTGTTGGGGCACCTGGCTGGCTCAGTCAGTAGAGCATGCAACCCTTAATCTCAGGGTCATGAGTTCAAGCCACATTGGGTATGGAGCCTACTTAAAATTAAATTTTTTAAAAGTATTCCTAAGAAATACTGATCTATAGTCTACTTTTCTTATAATGTATTTCTCTGGTTTTTATATCAGGATAACATTGTCCTTATAAAATTACCTGGGATATGTTTCTTCCTTACATTTTATATGTTTTATTTTTTTTTTTAATTTTTATTTATTTATGATAGTCACAGAGAGAGAGAGAGAGAGAGAGAGAGGCAGAGACACAGGCAGAGGGAGAAGCGGCTCCATGCACCGGGAGCCCGATGTGGGATTCGATCCCGGGTCCCCAGGATCGCGCCCTGGGCCAAAGGCAGGCGCCAAACCACTGCGCCACCCAGGGATCCCCATTTTATATGTTTTAGAAGCATTTCTGTAAAATTGGTATTATTTCTTCCTTAAGTATTTGGTGGAATTCACCAATAATGCCATCTGGGCCTGGAGTTTTCTTTGTAAGAAAGTTTATAGCTATACAGTTTTTTTTTAAGATTTTATTTATTTATTCATGAAAGAGAGAGAGGCAAAGGCACAGACAGAGGGAGGAGCAGGCTCCACGCAGGGAGCCCGACATGGGACCCGATCCTGGGACTCCAGGATCACGCCCTGGGCCGAAGGCGGTGCTAAACCGCTGGACCACCAGGGCTGCCCAACTATACAGTTTTTTAGTGAATATAGGGATATGGAAGGTATCTATTTTTTCTTGATGAGGTTTAGTTTGTATCTTTCAAGGAATTTGTCTATTTCATCTATATTGTCAAATGTACTTTCATACCATTGTTTTTAGTATTCACTTCTTATTTTTTTAATGTCTGTAGGGTCTGTAGGAATGTTCCCTCTTTCATTCCTGGTCGCTGATAATTTACATCTTCTCTCCCCCCACCCCCACCCCAATATCTCTGGTAAGAGATTTATCAATTTTTGTGGATCTTTTCAAAGAGCCATCTTTTGATCGGCTCTGGATTGTAACAGAATTCCTACCTAGATTCAAGGGTGCATTTCCTTGTTAGTTTGCATTTTGAGTAAGAGCTCCTTTTTATGATCCCAAATCTTTAAGAGCATCACATCACTCACAGAATTACTGGTTAAAGATGGCCAGATGAAAAAAATTCACTTACTTCTCAGTGTTATTATAGAGCCTTTTACAATACAAACTTTCAGTTAATCCCTATTTTCAGTATGATTCTTCCACTTTCAGATGTGTCTAGTGTCTTCCAAGCCTAGGCAACTCTGTAGTTCACATTCTCCAAACACTAATTCTTCAGTCTTTAGTTAGTGTGCGGTGAATGCAGTTATCTAGCAGTATGACTTTGGAAAGAGGACACAAAGCTCTGTTTCCTAAACAGACTTATGAGCAGCCCGCTGGTTTTTACCTCTACCTTCACTTCGGTTTCCAATTCTCGAGCCCTTTGAAGGTCCTGTGGCATACATTACATTGCTTCTCAACTCTTCCCACTGCCAGTTTAGGACCAACCTGGCCCAGGGTGCTAAATCAAGTGCCACTTACCTTTCTCACTATCTTGCTTTCAAAATGCTATTATTGCTGTCTACCCTCTTGTTCTTTTGAGTTTATACATTAAAACAAAAACAAATGCTTTTGCCGCTTTGGGGTTTTAGGAAGAATCAGAGGTAAAAACATTTTTTTTGGAGGCATGTTTTATCTTCTCTGGAACTTAGAAGAATTGGAGGTACACTCTGGGTAAAGGGTACCAAATTCAAGGGCATTTCTCTTAGAGACAGGAAAATTGGGCCCTGTCACACACAGGAAGCTGGGGGCTGAGGTGACACACTGGATTTTTGCCAAGTCTGCTACATGTAGCTAGGACCCCATCTGCTTGGTTCATTCTCTAACTATTCTGACATTTCCAACAGGGAAGTTGTAGGATTGATCTGTTATTGCATCATAAAGAATCTATGTCCTCTACACTGCTACCTTTGCTCTTCAAGCACCAGAAAGTACATAAGAGGTATTGCCAACTTACTTACGCAAGATTTCACTTAGGCCACTCCAAAAAGAGGAGAAGCCTCGAGTCCCTTACCAGGTCCCAGCATGGCCAATACACAAAATTCTTCTATTCTTTGTATATATATGCCTTTTAAAAATGACATTAGCAATCATGTTATTTATAATTGGTTTAACGTTTCCCCATAGAATAATTCATGGAAGTTTATGTTTTTCTCATTGAAAAAGAGATCATCTCAGGGCACTTGGGTGGCTCAGTGGTTAAGCATCTGCCTTTGGCTCAGGGCGTGATCCCGAGTCCTGGGGGCAAGTCCTACATCAAGCTCCCTGTGAGGAGACTGCTTCTCCCTCTGTCTATGACTCTGCTTCTCTCTGTGTGTCTCTCATGAATAAATAAACAAACTCTTAAAAGAAAGAAAAGAAGAAAGAAAGAAAGAAAGAAAGAAAGAAAGAAAGAAAGAAAGAAAGAAAGATTATCTCTCATTTCAGGTGTAATCTCTGTACTTACCATAATCAGTAACATAAAACTCATACATGGTCTGATTTGTGCCTTTAGGTATTTCTGGTAAGTCTAACTTGCTTCCATGACTTCGTATAAAGGCCTCAAGCTTTTCTCTGCTTTCCAGTTCCAAAAGAGCTCCTAAACTCCACATTAGGCCAAACACAAATAATTTGTGAAGATGTTCGACACATGAAACACCACCTTCTTCTTTGGAGGGAATTAAACCTTCCAGTAGATTGAGAGACTGGAAATAGTTTAATACAAGAAAATAAATTTTTGTAGTCAAATTTTTGAAACATAAATTTTTAAATAAGAAACTTAAAAGAAGGAGGAAAAGGGGGAAGAAAAAATATATCTCTAGATATAGCTTGATCACTGTCCTACAGCAAACAGCATTTAGAGAAAAGTCATCCTGCTTTCAATAGTTTTCTTGGACTAGCAGAAAAATGCCAAAATGGGGGACTGGGGGTGTGATTTCTAACCCCAGTTCATGCCACCAACTTCACTGAGCCTCAGTTTCCAGATCTGAAAAACAAAGGGCCTAAACTAGATGTGGGGTTTGTTTGTTTGTTTAGACTATATGTTTTCTAGGGTAGTTTCTGGATCGAAAGTTTAGTGACTCCAAATTTTCTACACCTCAGATTGTATTTATTTTTCACTTTTTGCAGGGCTCAGCAAACTGTGGCCCTAGGGGCCCAGCCACCTGTTTGGCAAATAAAGTTTTCCTGAAACACAGTCACACTCATTCACATAGGCACTGTCTCTGGCTGCCTTTGCAATACAGCAACAGATGTGAGTGGTTGAGAGGGACAGTTGTGCAAACATTTGCCTAAATATTTGCTACCCACTCATTTAAGGAAAAGTGTGCCAACTCCCATATGGCATCAGAAAGCAATGTATCTACAGTAAGACATTCTCAGTTTTGCAAAACAAAATTAATTCAATTAATTCAAGATAAGATTTTCATTCATATTATGCATTTTAAAGTAATTACTAAATAGTTTGTTGATTTGGGCCCTTATGTATTACTTCTTATCTTCCTACCCTCACTGACTGCACTGACTGGCATCCCTTCTTAAACTAAGAAAACAAAGCACCAGAATGGATCATAAAAGATCACCTGAAGCAGGAGAGCCCTTCAAAATCTATGATTAATTCTGCTTCCCTCCCACCCCCCTACCCCCCACCAAAGACTATTAAGGAAAACTCACTGAGTTTGGGGGATGGGGGAACACACACACACAATGCTAGAAACTACTTGGAAAATTGTTTAAAAGTTTTCCCTATCTATAAACTCTAAATTTGCAATGCTGAGATTGCCATTTGAGTTTTCTTGCTTGTCATCAGATCTTTTTTGTGCTTTTCTGTAGGACTGCCTGCTTTATTTATTTTGTCTAGTGTCATTATTGGGTGCACTTTCTGGGAAGGTTACTAAGCTTGACAGTGGGAGAGATAGATCATTCCTCTTCCCCTGCCAACACCCACCCTGGGCAGAGAAAATAATAAAGCAGATGGTAGTAAAATCATTAATTAAATCTTACAAAATCTTTAACAGGAATCAAACTTCACCGAACCTTCACAGCCATATCATCAAAGTATTTCTATGGATTGAATGAATTTTCTATTTGAGACCTGGCCTCTAAGCTGCAAGAGGGTGGGCAGAAAGTCTCCAATCTAAATAGTGAATGTACATAATCTCACCTGCATGATATAGTTGCACTCCAGGAGCTGCATTTTTGGATTGAGGCTTAGTTTCATATACGTATATGTATCTTCAAATATTTTATCATACAGGTCGAGGAAGACAGAAGCTTCCTGTGTAGTGCGCTTCTTCAACCATGCCTGCAACAGACAAACAGAACCTCAGTTTATGAAGGAAGTGACCCCGGGGAAGAGCCTGGGCGCGCTCACCTGGGTCTCAGGTCCCCACCTGCAATATCGCCCTCCAACTGAGCGCAGAGCTGCTAATATAAACCATGCCCATCCTGGAGACCGTGGCAGGAGAAGCATTTTCAATATTATGGACTTCAAACAGAAGCTTACAACTAGGGGCCATGGGGATGCGATCTCCATTGGCCAGCGTGAGGGTTTTATTGTCATCCAACACAGAATTTAAGTTCTCGATCCAAATGGCATCCACAGGGCCATCTAAAATTAAGAAAATGTTTTCACCTGCAAATAATTAAAAGAGAAAAGAATCACTTTTCACCTGCAAAAAATTTAAACATGGTGTTATTTAACTGGGGTGAGGGAGGGGAGTACGGGAATGGGGGAGGTTCACAGAAGAAAGCTGACATGTACCTTTTTTAGCTTTTAATGTTTTTCTCCACAGAGTGGAAAAAATCCCATCTGTCCAGTCATTAGTAGCAGTGTCCAGTCTGCCAAACATCTGAGGCGCAGTAATCGCTTTGGGATTCATTCGCATCTCTCTGTGAGGCCTCCCACACTCGGTTAATGCCTTCATCAAAATTGTTATGACAGTTGTCTTCCCAGAACCACTGGGCCCTAGAGTCATCAAACCATGACGCACCAGAGATGTCTCATATAACTGCACAACAGGGCAATCAATTGAAAAATGTAACTAATGAGTCTCTTGCTGACATTTGCAGAAGCAGCGTGCTGAAATTTAAGCGGCTTTAAATAAGCTCCTACTAAAGTAACTAGTTCACTATTTAAAAGATGAAAAAATGCCCTCCCCCAAATGGTTTCACTAGATGTAGGAGGTAGCAAATGAGCGCCACAGTTAAAAAAAAAAAAAAAAAAAAAAAAAAAAAGTGATTAAAATTATGACAATGTGAAACTCTAATGACATTTTGGAAATAATAAACTCGGGATCTAGGTTTTGCTTCTCAAACTACTATTCCTGGTGATTTGGGTTTGCCCATAACATAGGATTTTCCAGGCACAAGCTTTCTGCGCATTCAATGTGATGATGCCGCCCCCTGGCGGCAAAGCAAACCATCACAGTGAAGACCAGCTTGAGAGGAGGATGTCCCTGCAACCGATTCGTTCAGGCAATGCTCCAGGAGAAACTGACAAGGAGGTAGGGGAAGCAGGACAGGAAAGGGAAGTCAGACAGGGTGCGATCGAGGACAAAATCCTTTAGAGGGAAGCCTTAACACAGATCCTGCGGGGCACGCTGGAATGTAAGTTACACCTGCGTTTGTTCACGGGGAAGCAAGGGAGCTTGACTCTACTACTCACTCCATCACCCATCAGTCTTTAACTAAGGAGAGTTTGGTTTAAGGGGGATGGAAAATAAACTCCCAGGCAGTGCCTGCTAGCCAAGTGGCTCCAGTCGTCCTGAAAGGATGGTGAGCGTGGGCTATTAGAATCACGCAGAAGCCGGGGAAAGGGCACAGGGTTAGGGTAAAGGAGATTCAAGGAGACATGCTAAGAACAAGACAGAGTCTGTTACAGCGTCCTCTCTATTGTTTTCTTAATAAAAATAAGAAGTCAAAAGCTCACAGCTGATCAGAAGCAGAAGTTATGTTATTCTACCATTTTAGAGGAAAATGCATTACTACTATAACCCATCATTTAGAAGCAGCAAAGTCACAGCCCATCACATTCTGTTCAAGAGTAACACTATTGACACTGGGTACCACCACCATATTCTAGTCCCCTACCCACTGAGATGACTATGACTTTAGTATTCAATATACTAGATGCATATGTCACATAGGAAATTTTGAAAAATTTCCTAGAAATTGAAAAAAAAAGTGTTTAATGGCTTCCAATCCATGGGTGATGAAAAATACTTAAAAACTGTTCCTCACATATTTTCCTATGAAACTTGGATATGTCTTAGACACTCTCACTTCTGGCAAGAACAGTAAGTTAAAATAAGAACTGTTATTTTTCAAATGCAGTTCTTAACATCCTCCACAATTTCAGCTCCCTCATTTCCAAATGCCCTGGAAAATACTCCTGAAACATCAGGCCCATAGAAATTTAATCCTCCATCTCCACCAGTCCTTCCTGACTCTGCTGAGTCAACTGTTGGGTGTCACAAGGATGAAATGTGATGGACAAAAAGACACCAAGAGACACAGGCAAAGGATTAAAATTTTAGTGTAGGTGTGAACTTGTCCATACCCAAAGCAGAAGTAAAGCAGCATTCCTGGATTTCTCAGACCCCATGCCCATGAAGGTCCCCAGCTATGAGTGATACTGCCAGACAGACACAAGAAGCCAGCAGGGTCACTCCATCTCCCCAGCTTTTTATAACCTACTTGAGGCACCTAGGTGGCTCAGTGGTTGAGCGCCTGCCTTTGGCTCAGGTCGTGATCCCAGTGTCCTGGGATCGAGTCCCGCATTGGGCTCCCTGTGAGGAGCCTGGTTCCCTCTCTGCCTGCCTCTCTCTGTGTGTCTCTCACAAATAAATAAATAAAATCTAAAAAAACGCCTACTCTCCTCCCAACTGTTCTTGAGATTCTGGCTACTGCCCAACCTGCTCCCCAGAAATAGGTAATCTCAGTAAATCACTGCTTGTTTACTGCAAGGCAGGTTCAATCCTCTCTCTCTCTCTCTCTCTCTCTCTCTCTCTCTCTCTCTCTCTCTCTCGGATCAACACATCCTCCTGAGGACTCTGCTTGCAAAGATGTTTTTCATTTACTTTCAACCGTTACATAAGTAAAACTAATATCCTGCATTCTTCTCTTCAAATGGTGATCTTTTGACAACACACACTTGTTATGATACTGGTAATAGATTAAAATGTCTTTACCTGCACAAGTTTGAGATTCCAGGGCGGGTGGTTAATCAAACCTTCTATCTGAACCTGGTTGGCTACTGCAGCTTGCAGTTCCACATAGGTACTACTATCCAGTTGTAATCCTGGAAACAGGTCATTGATTAAGCTGAGGAACAGGGGTTCATCTTCATCAACCTAAGATGGCAGAGAATAAATATACTTCTTCAGCCAACAAATAATTATGGGCCGGTGAGGAAGGTCATACCACTTATATCACTAGATGCCCAGAAAATCATATACCACTCTCTTACCATGACTTGTATCCTCTAGAACCAATTGCTAAACACTACCTCTGAATCCATATTACCTATAGCATTGTACCCAGAGCTCTTTGGCATTCAACATCTTCTACAGTCTACTGCTCAAGGTTTGATCTCATTACTTTATCATAGGAATTCCATGCGTCTCACAAACAGGTATATGGGTTAACTTTAAAAACATGCAAGTAATAGTCCCAGCCCCATGAAAATAGAGTATTAATATTCCATTTAAATTAGGAAAATAGGGGATCCCTGGGTGGCTCAGCGGTTGAGCGCCTGCCTTCGGCCCAGGGCATGATCCTGGAGTCCCTGGATCGAGTCCCACATCGGGCTCCCTGCATGGAGCCTGCTTCTCCCTCTGCCTGTGTCTCTGCCTCTCTCTCTCTCTGTCTCTCATGAATAAATAAAAATCTGAAAAAAGAAATGAAAGAAGAAAGAAAAGAAAGAAAGAAAGAAAGAAAGAAAGAAGAAAAGAAAAGAAAAGAAAAGAAAAGAAAAGAAAAGAAAAGAAAAGAAAAGAAAAGAAAAGAAAAGAGCCATAATCCTACCTGCCTGGCTCATCCAACAGTGGCTGGAAAACCATCAGAGCAGTGCTCTGCCTTCCTTACAAGCTGTAGATTTGAGAAAACTAACCCTAATTAATCCTCATTAATATCAATATCACCATGTTCTCAACTGCTGGCCCCTTTGATATCTCCTAATTCTCTGGGACTCCTCTGTTGCCTTCTGGAATTCCTGCCTAGCAGTTTCAAGAAGACTATTATCCTCTGAAAGGGGCAGAGGATTTGGCGTCAGAAAGTCTTGTGGTTTTTTGTTCCAGCTTCTCAACTGACTGTGATTGTGGGTGAGTCTTCTAGACTTGGTTTCCTCAAAAGGCAAAAGGCAATGAGCACACTAGCCATTCATACCCTACAGAGTTGCTGAGACACAACCAAGACAATATCACCGAAAAAAACTCTGTAATGGTAGGGAGCCACTGGATGTTAGTTGTTAGTTTCTGTAACTAGACTGGGAGCTTCCTAAGAACCATTTCTTCCTCTTTCTCTTGTGCTCCCAGGGCACAGGCACAATATGTAACACATAGATCCCTTTTTTTTTAATGTTCCAAAATTTTTTATTTTATCTTTAAAAAAAAAAGATTTTATTTATTTACTCAGTAGAGACACAGAGAGAGAGAGGCAGAGAGAGAGGCAGAGGGAGAATCAAGTTCCATGCAGGGAACCCGATGTGGGACCCGATCACGGGACCCCAGGATCACTCCCTGGGCCCAAGGCAGACACTCAGCCACTGAGCCACCCAGGCATCCCCCAAAATTTTTAAATTTTTTAAATTTTTTAAATTTGTTTTTATTGAAGTTTGATTTGCCAACATATAGTATGAAACCCAGTGCTCATCCCATCAAGTGCCCTCCATGCCCATCACCCAGTTACCCCAACCCCCTGCCCACTTTTCCTTCCCCAACCCTTTCTTCATTTCCCAGAGTTAGGAGTCTCTCGTGCTTTGTCTCCCTCAATAGTTTTTCCCACTCAGTTCCCCTCCTTTCCCTTTTAATTCCTGTCACTATTTCTTATATTCTCCATATGAGTGAAACCATATAATGTTTGTCCTTCTCTGATTAACTTACTTCACTCAGCATAATACCCTCCAGTTCTATCCACATTGAAGCAAATGGCAGATATTTGTCCTTTCTGATGGCTGACTAATGTTCCATTATATATATAGACCACATCTTCTTTATCCATTCATCTGTTGAAGGACATTGTGGCTCCATCCACAGTTTGGCTATTGTGGACATTGCTGCTATGAACATTGGGGTGCAGGCGTCCCAGTATTTCACTGCATCTGTATCTTTGGGGTAAATCCCCAGAAGTGCAATTGCTGGGTCATAGGGCAGGTCTATTTTTAAATCTTTGAGGAACCTCCACACAGTTTTCCAGAGTGGCTGCACCAGTTCACATTCCAACCAACAGTGCAAGAGGGTTCGCCTTTCTCCACATCCTCTCCAACATTTGTGGTTTCCTGTCTTGTTAATTTTCACCATTCTCACTCACTGGGGTGAGGTGGAATCTCATCGTGGTTTTGATTTGTATTTCCCTGATGGCAAGTGATGCAGAGCATTTTCTCATGTGCTTGTTGCCATGTATAGGTCTTCTTTGGTGAAATTTCTGTTCATGTCTTTTGCCCATTTCATGATTGGATTGTTTGTTTCTTGGCTGTTGAGTTTAACACGTTCTTTACAGATCTTGGATACCAGCCCTTTATCTGATATGTCATTCGCAAGTATCTTCTCCCATTCTGTAGGTTATCCTTTAGTTTAGTTTTGTTGACTGTTTCTTTTGCTGTACAGAAGCTTTTTATCCTGATGAAGTCCCAATAGTTCATTTTTTCTTTTGTTTCCCTTGCCTTCATAGATGTATCTTGCAAGAAGTTGCTGTGGCCAAGTTCAAAGAGGGTGCTGCCTGTGTTCTCTAAAATTTTGGTGCTTCTCTCACATTTAGATCTTTCATCCATTTTGATTTATCTTTGTGTATGGTGCAAGAGAGTGGTCTAGTTTCATTCTTCTGCATGTGGATGTCCAATTTTCCCAGCACCATTTATTGAAGAGACTGTCCTTTTTCCAGCAGATAGTCTTTTCTGCTTTGTCGAATATTAGTTGACCATAGAGTTGAGAGCCCATTTCTGGGTTCTCTATTCTGTTCCATTGATCTATGTGTCTGTCTTTGTGCCAGTACCACACTGTCTTGATGATCACAGCTTTGTAGTACAACCTGAAATCTGGCATTGTGATGTGCCCAGGTCTGGTTTTCTTTTTCAATATTCCCCTGGCTATTCGGGGTCTTTTCTGATTCCACACAAATCTGAAGATTTGTTCCAACTCTCTGAAGAAAGTCCATGGTATTTTGATAGGGATTGCATTAAATGTGTAAATTGCCCTGGGTAGCATAGACATTTTCACAATATTAATTCTTCCAATCCATGAGCATGGAATGTTTTTTCCATCTCTTTGTGTCTTCCTCGATTTCCTTCAGAAGTGTTCTGTAGTTTTTAGAGTATAGATCCTTTACCTCTTTGGTTAGGTTTATTCCTAGGTATCTTATGCTTTTGGGTGCAATTGTAAATGGGATTCCTTAATTTCTCTTTCTTCAGTCTCATTAGTGTTAGAAATGCCACTGATTTCTGTGCGCTGATATTGTAACCTGCCACATTGCCGAATTGCCTTATGAGTTCTAGCAATCTTGGGGTGGAGTCTTTTGGGTTTTCTATGTACAGTGTCATGTCATCTGTGAAGAGGGAGAGTTTGACTTCTTCTTTGCCAATTTTAATGCCTTTTATTTCTTTCTGTTTTCTTATTGCTGAGCCTAGGACTTCTAGTATTATGTTGAATAACAGTGGTGAGAGTGGAAATCCCTGTCATGTTCCCGATTTTAGGGGAAAGGCTTTCAGTTTTCCCCCATTGAGAATGATATTCACTGTGAGTTTTTCATAAATGGCTTTTAAGATATAGAGGAATGAAAAAAAAAAGATATTGAGGAATGTTCCCTTTATCCTTACACTTTGAAGCATTTTAATCAGGAATGGATGCTGTACTTTGCCAAATGCTTTCTCTGCATCTATTGAGAGGATCATATGGTTCTTGTTTTTTTCTCTTGATGTGATCTATCACGTTGATTGCTTTATGAGTGTTGAGCCACCCATAAATCCCACTTGGTCATGGTGAATAATCTTCTTAATGTACTATTGGATCCTATTGGCTAGTATCTCGTTGAGAATTTTTGCATCTGTCTGCATCAGGAATATTGGTCTATAAATCTCCTTTTTGGGGAGGTCTTTGGTTTGGGGATTAAGGTGATCCTGGCCTCACAAAACGAGTTTGGAAGTATTCCGTCCCTTTCTATCTTTCAGAACAGCTTTAGTAGAATAAGTATTATTTCTTCTCTAAACGTTTGATAGAATTCCCCTGGGACTTTTGTGTCTTGGGAGGTTTTTGATGACTGCTTCAATTTCCTCACTGATTATTGGCCTGTTCAGGTTTTCTATTTTTTCCTGTTCCAGTTTTGGTAACTTGTGGTTTTCCATACAAGCATCCATTCTTCTAGATTGCCTAATTTGTTGGCTATAGCTACTCATAATACGTTTTTAAAATCGTTTGTACATCCTTGGTATTGGTTGTGATCTCTCCTCTTTCATTCATGATTTTATTAATTTGAGTCTTTTCTCTTTTCTTTTTAGTAAGGTTAGCTAGGGGTTTATTTATCTTATTAATTCTTTCAAAGAACCAACTCCTGGTTTTGTTGATCTGTTCTATAGTTCTTCTGGTCTCTATTTCATTGAGTTCTGCTTGAATCTTTATTTCCTCTCTTCTTCTGCTTGGTGTAGATTTTATTTGCTGTTCATTCTCCAACTCCTTTAGGTGCGAGGTTAGCTTGTGTATTTGATTTTTTTTCCTTTTTTCCTTTTTTTTTTTTTTTTTTTTTTTTGAAGGAGTCTTGTATTGCAATATATTTCCCTCTTAGGACTGCTTTTGCTATATCCCAAAGATTTTGAATGGTTGTATTTTCATTTTCATTAGTTTCCATGAATCTTTTTAATTCTTCTCTAATTTCCTGGTTGACCCATTCATCTTTTAGTAGGATGCTCTTTAACCTCCACGTGTTTGAGTTTCTTCCAAATTTCTTCTTGTGATTGAGTCAAGTTTCAAAATATTGTGGTCTGAAAATATACAGGTGACAATCTCTATCTTTTGGTATCAGTTGAGACCTGATTTGTGACCCAGTATGTGGTCTATTCTAGAGAAAGTCCCATGTGCACTTGAGAAGAATGTGTATTCAATTGTGTTCAGATGGAAAGTTCTGTATATATCTGTGAAGTCTACTTGGTCCAGTGTATCATTCAAGGCCCTTGTTTCTTTGGTGATGTTCTGCTTAGAATATCTGTCATTTACTGAGAATGTCGTGTTGAAGTCTCCTACTATTAGTGTTTTGTTATCTAAGTATCTCTTTACTTTGGTTATTAATTGATGGATATATTTAGCAGCTCCCACATTAGGGGCATAAATATTCATGATTGTTAGGTCTTCCTGTTGGATAGACCCTTTAAGTATGATATAGTGTCCCTCTTCATCTCTTACTATAGTCTTTGGTATAAACTTTATCTGATATGAGGATGGCTACCCCAGCTTTCTTTTGAGGACCATTTGAATGTTAAATGGTTCTACACCCTTTCATTCTCAGGCTAAAAGTGTCCTTAGGTCTAAAATGAGTCTCTTGCAGACAGCATATAGATGAGTCTTGTTTTTTTATACAGCCCAATACCCTACGTCTTTTGATGGGATCATTTAGCCCATTCACATTCACAATAACTATCAAAAGATAGGAATTTAGTGTCATCACATTACCTATTCAGTCTCTGTTTTTGTGGATCGTTTCTTTGGGCTCCCTCTTCCTTTTACAGGGTCCCCCTTAATATTTCTTAAAGAGCTTGTTTGGTGGTCACATATTCTTTCAGTTTCTGCCTATCTGGGAAGCTCTTTATCTCTCCTTCTATTCTGAATGACAGCCTTGCTGGATGAAGTACTCTTGGCTACAAGTTCTTCTCATTTAATACCCTTAATATATCCTGCCAGGCCTTTCTGGCCTGCCAGGTGTCTGTGGATAGGTCTGCTGTTAATCTGACATTTTTCCGGATATGAGGAAAGAATCTTTTGTCTCATGCCACTTTAAGAATTTTCTTTTTAGGGCACCTGGGTGGCTCAGTGGTTGAGTGTCTGCCTTTGGATCAGGTCATGATCCTGGGGTCCTGGTATAGAGTCCCCTATTGGGCTCCCCACAAGGAGCCTGCTTCTCCCTATACCTATGTGTCTACCTCTCTCTCTGTGCCTCTTATGAATAAATAAAATCTTTTTTAAAACAATTTTCTCTTTATCTTTGAAATTTACAAGTTTCAGTATTAAATGTTGAGGTGTTGAACGTTTTATATTGATTTTTGGGTGTGGGGGTCCTCTCTATCTCTTGGATCTGAATGCCTGTTTCCTTCCCCAGATTAGGGAAGTTCTCAGCTATGATTTGTTCAAATATTATTTGTGGTCCTCTCTCTCTCTCTCAATCTCTCTCTCTCTCTCTCTCTCGCATCTCTTCTGGAATCCCAATTAGACGTATATTCTTTCTTCTCAGGCTATCATTTATTTCCCTAAGCCTTTCCTTGTAGGCTCTTGTTTTTCTCTTTCTTCCCCTCAGCTTCCTTCCTTACCATCAACTTGTCTCCTATGTCACTCACTCTTCCACCTCATTAGCCCTACCAGTTAGGTATCCAGTTTGAACTGCATCTCATTTAATCTATTTTTAATTTTGGCCTGATTAGATCTCAATTCTGAAGTAATGAAGTCTCTAGAGTCCTTTACCCTTTTTTCCAGAGCCACCAGTAGCTTTATAATTGTACTTCTGAATTGACTTTCTGACATCGTATTTAAATCCAAATTTGTAACTCTGTGGCAGAGAGTACTATTTCAGGGTCTTTCTTTAGTGGTGAAGTCTTCCTTCTAGTCATTTTTTCCATTGCAGAGTGGCTGTAGGACAGGCTGAGTCAAAAATATCAACCACAACCTAAATTAAATACACCCTAGATGATTTTGAAGAGGTCAGAGACCAGAAAATAAAAGAAAAAGAACAGAACAAAATAAAACAAAATGACCACCAAAGTGAAAAACAAATTTTAAAATAAAGAAGTAAAAATAAAAAGCAAAAAAGCAAAAACAAAGAAGAAAAAAGAAAAAAAAAGTAAAGAAATGAGGAAAAAGAGAAAAAAAAAAACAGGGGATGATGGTCGTGAAGAAGTGGTAGTGGAAAGAGAATGTAGTCTACCTGAGGAGTCCTAGAAGGCAATCCTCTTGTTTCTCAATGTATTTTGTTCTGTATGTTAGAAGATGCTCAATCCCAAATTAATATAAACCGGCAATACTTATAGAAATCCCCAACATTGACCACAAAAAACATAAACAAGATAAAAGAGGGGGCAGAATGGCAAGGAAGAGAGAATATAATCTCACAGGATGAACCAACACAGTGTTCCACTTGGTTCTGGGTGTATGTTGGTTGTGTTTTAGAAGGTGCTAACTTCCACCATTGTAAAATAAAACAAGGCAGAAAAAAACAAAAAACAAAAACCCTTATCTCATATATCTACCAAAATTAAATTGGTACATTGAAGGGAATCCAGAAGTGAAAAATATATCTAAGACATGTAATTGTAGAAATATGAAAGTCAAAAAGGAAAAAACTTAAAAATGAAGAGCTGGTAAATTATTGTAGTTAGGGTGGGAAAAGAGAAAAAATGTTGGAAATGTTTAGTCTGATATAAAAATGAGTCATAATGGAAAAAGAAAGAAAGAAAAAAAAAGGACCATCTAGTTCTGTGTACTATTTTCCCTCAGTCCTGGAGCTTTCCAGCCCTGCTTCATCAGTAAACTCACTCTTCCCCTGTTCTTCCAGCTGGTCTTCTGAGGGAGGGGCTGCTGCGCTGATTCTCAGGTGTGTGTGCCTGAGGGGAGATGCTCTACCCCTTGTCAGGTGCTGGCTCAGTATAAGCTGTTTATCCTGTGAGGCCTTTGTTCCTCAGAGGCCCCACCTCTCCCAGGCACATGGTGAAACAAAGAGGAAAAACATCAATGGCGGCAGCCCTGGAGTCAGCTCCCCATGAGTAACTAATCGTAGTCTCCCAGTCCGCACTGGCCTAGATGCTCCCAGGGGCAGCGCAGGTGCACTGATCTGCACAGCTTGGGGGTCCCCAGCGGCAGGAGATTCCTCACTGTCCTGGGCCCTCCCCACTTCCACCTGTCCTGGGGGGAAGGGAGGATAACTGGCTTTGTCCGCTTGGGCGCCCAAGGATCCTGGGCTCGTGCTGCTGGACCCACGCTCCCAGGGACCTCCTCCCAGGGAATGGGATACAGCCACCGCCGTCTGGAGCCAGCCTGCCCAACTGATTGGCTTTTCCCAAATGGCCCGGAGGGCTGTGGCACGCCAGCCCTTTACTGATATCAAACCGTGGTTTGCGGGAAGTTTCCTCCAGGTGCCCCTCCTCTTATAGTGACTCCGGGAATCTTGAGGCTTCGTTGCTCCTCCTGTGATTCTGCCCGATTTCCTTGCTGAGCACTTTTCCATCAGGGAAAACTCCGGCATGGATTTTTAAAGTTACTGTTTCTCCAGGGCTGGGCTTTCCCACCCTGTAGTCTATCATCGCTTCACTTTAGCCCGGCTCCTCGCGGTTCCCCTCCACCACTTTATATTTTATTTATTTATTTTCCTCCTTCCTTTCTTGTTAGAAGCCAAAACTTTTCTCTCTGTAGCATTCCAGCTGTTTTCTCTTTAAATCTCAGGTCGAATTTGTAGGTGCTCAGGATATTTTGAAAGTTATCTAAGTAAGTTTGTGGGGCCAGGTGAGTTGAGGACCCTACTCCTCCACCCCCTTGCCCCTCCCTCCCCAACATAGATGCCCTTGAATAAATACCTGTGTACCTGTCTGCCAGTTGGTTCGAAGAAGCTGGCTGTCATATGACAAGTATGAAAGCAGCAAGATAGCTATGATCATCTTCACAAAGAACTTTCAATGCACTTTTGGAAAATGTGGTGCTGATGCTTTGGAAGAGACATAGCTAAAATGTACTTAGATTCTGAGAAAGTGAAAGCTCTCATGGTTCTCAGTAAATCCAAGAAGCCAAGATATCCATGTTCTAGAGTTTGTGTTACATTATGGGTAATGGTAGAAGGCTGGACTGAAGTTTGGGGGCCAGAGCCCACCAATGAAGCCTATTTTATGGTTCATAGCTGATAAGAGGATGCATTTCCAGCCCATGTTGCACATACAAGGCCATGGGCTTTTTGCCTTGTGGAGGCACAGGGGTAGTAGCTTCAGAGGCACAATGTCCCTGTAATCATTAATGCTCAGAGCTCAACCTGAGCCAACCCCCATGTATCAGCTAAGGAGGGAAACAGTCAGGTAGGAATCTGGAAGGAGAAGTGAATTCAGAGAAGGGAGATACCAGCTTGGAAAGGTTCATGTCTCTCAGTCCTCTCATGACAGTGCTCAGTTCACTATCTTCTGGTCTGGCTCTTTTTTGAGATCCAAGTGTCCTCAATACAGATAGAATATTTCTCAACCCAAAGTCATAATGAACCTGAGATGGGGGTAAAAAAGAGTGTTTCAGTGAACAGTTCTAAATGTAGACTCACCATGCATACACACGGAGATATTCTATTAGGTACACACTGCTATTTGGAGGGGCTGAGCAGCAAAGTTCCATTAGCTTCAGTCTCTCGCCTTTCCTTTGATTGCAAAATGATCATTCCATTGGGAATTTTAAGATTTTATTTATTTACTTATTTGGGAGAGAGAGAGCACAAGCAGGGGGAAGGGGAGAAGGAGAAGCAGACTCCCCACTGAGCAGGGAGCCCAACGCAGGGCTTGATCCCGGGACCCTAAGATCATGACCTAATCTGAAGGCAGACACCTAACCAACTGAGCCACCCAGGCACCCCATGGGAAGTTCACAATTTAAATATACTTTGAGAATATTACAATCTGATACAGTCCATACAGCAAACAGATTTAAATATGTTAACAACAGGTTACACATTCTGTGATTCCATTTCTGTAACATTCTTGGAATAACAAATTATTTTTGTTGCAAGAGGTTAGGGATTTGGAAGAGGGGTGGGTGTGGCTATGAAAGGGTAGCATGAGGAAAACCCTACAGTGACAGAACAATCCTGTATGTTGATTGTGGTAGAGATTACATGAATCTCCATGTTATGGACCCATGTGACATAACTGCATAGTACTACACACACACACACACACACACACACAGTGTGTGTGTAATAGCTGGCGAACTCTTAATAAACTCTGTGGATTGTACTGATGTCGGTCTTCTGGTTTTATTGTTTGTTATTGTACTATAGTTACAAAATGCCAACACTGAGGTGCCTAGGTGGCTCAGTCCATTCAGCATCTGCCTTCAGCTCCACTTGTGATCCCAGGGTCCTGGGATCGAGCCCCCAGTGGGGCTCCCTGCTTGGCAAGGAGTCTGCTTCTTCCTCTCCCTCTGCCCTCCACCTCACCTCTGCCCCTTATTCTCTCTCATTCAAATAAATAAATAAAATCTTTTTTTTAAATGTCAACATTGCAGGAAGTAGGGTACACAGGACCTCCTTTACACTTCTTTGCAACTTCATTGAAACTCCATAATGATTTCAAACTAAAAAAGGTTTTAAAAATACACAAATAAATGAATTATAAATATATCTTAGAAAAGAGCCAAGATTTTTAAAACTCACTGATTAATATTTATCAAGGTAAAATCGCAAAGTAAAAAATCAAGTTCTGCAGCTAGAGAAAAACAGATTTACAGTTACCTGTTTGGTAAGTTGCTCTTCACAGAGTTTGTAAAGAACATAAAACTTTTGGGCCAAGATAACATTTTCAAGAAAACCACAGCTTGCAAGTTTGACTCGCATAATGATCTGAAAATTAAGATTGTGAGATTTTTTTCAACAACATTAGTGAAAAACAAGTAAGGAACATAAATTATATTATGTTTTTAAATCTTGGTGCCTACCTGTCTATCAGGAACCATCATAGCAACAGTTCTAAACTGAATTTTTAAGTTTTCTGGTAGTTCCTGGCGCCCAGCATATCCAGGGTTCTAAAAATTAAAATTGTTTTGAATTATTGATATAATTTTCATTTCATGAATACAAATACATTCAAATTCCTAGTTCATATTGTAAGCTGGTATTGCAAAACATTAGATTCATAAAAAATCCCTCCTTTCTCAAAAATATGTATTCGACCATTCATATTTTTAAGGTTGTATCACTTCCTCCTACATATTTCCATGTTCATTATACTAACAAAATCATACACACATATCCCCGCAGGGAGCCTGATGTGGGACTCAATCCCAGGACCCTGGGATCACGAGATGCTCAACCACTGAGCCTCCCAGGTACCCCTTTAATCCAAGAAGAATGTTACTCTTCTTTTAAATTGTTCTACACCATAGTATCACACAATAAATTCATTCATCCCATTTCCTGAGTTATAACTGATCACTTCTGGGTTATTGTTTACCCCCAACTGCTTTGCTTATATTTGCTTACAATAAAGCTTTTTTTTTTTTTTTTTTGCTTACAATAAAGCTTATCAGAAAATTTCCCGATTTTGCTTTCTATAATTTATCTTTGTCTACTGAGACACTTAAAATTCAGATTATTTTGCGTTATCTTGCAACATAAGGATTTAACTATATAAAGAACATATAAAAACATGTGGCATGTGGGAGAGATAAATCTTTGAGGTTTTAAGCCACTGGGATTTGGGGATTGTTACTGTAGCTAGTCTATGGGATAAAATACAGAAAACATTTAGTTGAGCACCGGACACATAACAAGTGATCACTAAACTGTAGCTAGTATTACCATTAACATATTACCATTTTATCTTCTCTCCAGGCTACTTTTGCTACTCAAAAAATCATATGATAAGAATCACTCATGACCTCTGAATAGTCAATCATTTACTAACAAACATATGCTTTCTTTTATTTAAATCTATAGTAATTAGACTAATCACATTGCATTTAAAGACCATGTTCTCACCATTGTTAGGAAGATTCCAAATTCTGGATTCAAATCAACACAATCACCATCAGAAAAAATGAACTGTTTTTTTCTCTCTTTTCTTGCTGTCAGAACAATATAAATTTGTTGGGCTGCCACTGATAACACAGGCAGTTCAATTCTGTTAAACTCATCAAAACAGCCCCAAGAACCAGACTGTGCAAGACCTGGCAGGAAGAAGTTAATTTGAAGTTTTACTTTGTAACATACCCCCTACCAAGCAAAAAAATCACTTCTCTAAAGTGCAAA
Organism: Canis lupus familiaris; assembly: GCF_011100685.1. Lineage (NCBI taxonomy): Eukaryota > Metazoa > Chordata > Mammalia > Carnivora > Canidae > Canis > Canis lupus. The sequence goes on along the minus strand of NC_049233.1, from coordinate 7,973,244 downwards.
CAATTATATATTGAAATATAATTTATAGAAAGTTTCAAATCTGGCTGTTTGTAAAGATATATCTAATTCTAGTGACAGAGAGAGGTTTAATTATTTGCACATCATCCTGGAAACAATGAAAATAGTGCACTGCCAAAATCAAAGTACAGGCACGTCATTACATGCAGGGATGCCACAGGGTGATAAATTTTGATTCAGTTGGGAAGTGCTACTTCCAGGGGGGATGGAGGGCTGAAAGAGCCATAACGCTGGGGGAAACTGACAAAATGAGGGATGCCCTTTCCGGGTCAGATCACTTTCCTTCCTCTTGCAATGAGAGACATGCAGGGACGCTGGATGAGGCGGAAAAGGGTCAAAGAGAGTTTTACGTATTCCTTACAAACTTGATACAAAGAAGACTCCAGTATTATGAACACTGCTCCTGTCTAATCTCTAAGGATGAAAACATTGTCTTCAGCTGCATGAAATGTTCTCCTTCCTTTTATTATTGTGCTCCTTCTAGTTTGTTTTTTGTTTTTTTTTTTTTCTCGCCTTTAGGAATTTCCATTATAGGGATGTTGGAACTTTTCTATCTATCCCTATGACCTTTAGGCTTTTCTGCCAAACTTCCCATTTCTCTCTGCATTTCTCTCTTGGTTAGATCATTATTTAACTCAACAGAGGTTTTTAATTCATTAATTTATTATTCCCATTGCTTTATTGTTCATAACAGCCTGTTTTTCTTCAACCGGTTGCGTGTTATATAAATTCATGAATCCCTTTGAAGCTATTGATTTTATTTCCTGTTTTCTCCTGCTTCCTCTATGAATCCGTTTAGTGGTGGGTAGGTCTCTTAGCTATTTGGGATGCCTCCCTAATTTCTCCAAGTATTTTTTGAGACTTTGTTATCTCTGCATTTCTGTGTTATTTCCTCATTCCGAATGCCAATTCCTGCGTGCAGGATACATGCCTGCCTCTGCTGATTTGGGGGAAGGAATGGGAGAGGCACGCAAGAGCATCCCTCTGGGGCTGGGGCTTACAGCGTGAGCTGGTACACAGGATTCTCACTTCAGAAAGCTGCATTATAATTTATACAGAAGAAAAATACTGGGGACAGCCACTTCCTTTTCTTTTTCTCTGCCATCTGTTCTAATTCTAGAATCCCGGCAATTACCTTGTGCTTTAGTCAGCTGCCCTCACCTATCCTCAACCTCTCAGGTAGGAGTCATCTACAGAAGAATCCTTCTTTTTGATGTGGGACCCAGGAAATTGAACAAAACCCCCTACCCCTGGACAAGCAGAGCAGGACTGACTCTATTTTGGGCTGCACCTGCCTCCTGCTGATCTGCTTATTACTTAGGGCACTGCCCCGCCCTAGTCAGAGACCAGGACACACCCTAACCTGAAATCCGGCTCAGCGGACCAGCGTGACGGTGCAACTTTCTGCGTATCCCATTGGCCACGGGCCCCTATAAAGCTGCTGAGCCTCTTAGTCTCGGGGGCCAAGTCCCTGCTCCTCTGCGTCGGGTGCACTTGGGCCCAGGCTCGAGCTTGTAAATAAACCCTCATGTGTTTGCATCGGTGTCGGCTCCTTGGCGGTTTCCCCGATTCGTGATCTTGGGCACAACATTGATACAGGAAATGATTCTCAGGGTTCAAAAATGGCTTAACAGGCAATTATAGAGAATAATTTAATGAATACTCATGTACCTGCCTATCATATATTAACAATTTGCTTCATGGGACACCTGGGTGGCTCAGTGATTGAGCGTCTGTCTTTGACTCAGGGCGTGATCCCGGGGTTCCGGGATCGAGTCCCACATCAGGCTCCCTGTGAGGAGCCTGTTTCTCCCTCTGCCTATATCTCTGCCTCTCTGTTCTCATGAATAAATACAGTCTTAAAAAAAAAAAAATTTCCGGGGATCCCTGGGTGGCTCAGTGGTTTAGCGCCTGCCTTTGGCCCAGGACATCCTAGGGTCCTGGGATCGAGTCCAGCGTTGGGATCCCGGCATGGAACCAGCTTCTCCCTCCTCCTGTGTCTCTGCCTCTCTCTCTCTCTCTCTCTCTCTCTCTATGTCTATCATAAATAAATAAATAAATCTTTAAAAATTTTTTCCTTCAAATTTCATTCTAAAGAATAAAATATTAGAACTACAGCTCAAATCCATGTATGTTTCTCTTGGATCCACACTCCCTCCTCCTCCAGAGGGAACTTGTATCCTGAATTTGATGTCAGTGGTTGCAGGCATCCTTTAAACTACTGCTTTTATGTATGTATTCATGAACACTATATGTTTTGCCTATTTGAGATTTATATGCATCTATCTACATGTATCTATTTATAAAATACTGTATACCCTTCTGAAATTTGATTTATTTGCTCAATATTATTTTTGAGATCTATCTAAGCTGATACACATAGATCTAATTCACTATTTTAAAATGCTGTACTGTGCAGTATTTCATTGCCTAAATATACCAGTTTAAAAATTCATTCTACTTTCAATAGATATTTGGTTTGCTCCTAATAATTTGCTATAACAATGTATCAATCTGGCTCATGTCTTTTTACAAAATGTGAGAAGTGGAAATGCTAGGTCAAAGAGAGTATGTGCATCTTCACATTTACCACCTATTGCCAGGCTGTTCTCAGAAGCAGCTCTACCAATTTGCACACACATAAGTATTAACTGTTGTAATTTCTTTTTTTTTTTTTAAGATTTTTAAAAAATTTATTCATTCATTCATGAAAGACAGAGAGAGAGAGAGAGAGAGACGCAGGCAGAGACACAGGCAGAGGGAGAAGCAGGCTCCATGCTGGGAGCCTGATGTAGGACTCCATCCTGGGTCTCCAGGATCATGCCCTGGGCCAAAGGCAGGTGCTAAACCACCAAGCCACCCCAGGATCTCCCTGTTGTAATTTCTATAAATCCTTACCAACAGTGGTTTGGCCGGACTTTTCCATTGTTGCCACTCTGGCAGGAGTGAAATTAGTATCTCATTTGTGTTTTATTTTGGGTTTCTTCATGATTGGAAGAAAATCTTTTTTAATGCTGCATATTAATTTTTTAGCAGCTATACATGTTAAAATATCTTCTCCCAGTCTATAGCTTATGTTTTGTTCTCTCTCTTAAATGGAGAAATATCACATAAAGACTGTGAATTTATATATATATATAATTATATATATATATAAAATTACATATATACATATTTCAGATGATATATACATACACATAAAAGGTGAAAGCTGGATGTACAATCTCATGGTATCTATTACAGGGATTTTCTCATATCGTATTTAAAGGAAGACTACATGAGTGAACTCATGATTTTAATACAAAAAAGCTCCAGTGTACTTCTCTCCTATTATCTCCTCTTTCTTCCTTCCCAGAAGAAAAGGAGGGACTGCTAGTCTGCATCATTCTCTTGCTTTGCTTTGCTTTTTTACTATCTATGTATACATATCTAAATGATATGTATTTTTAGTTTTACCTATTTTTGCATTTTAAATAAATTTAATCATACCATATGTATTTTTCTTCACTCCAAGTTGTATCTGTGAGGCAGCTCTATGTGAATGCATCATCTTGTAGTTATTCATTTTCACTGCTATATAGGACTGTTATACTCAATTTCATATATACACGTTATACTTTTTTCCTTCCTGTATATACAGTATATAAATTATATTTTCCCATTTTATGTGTCTATGTGTCCAGTCCACTGTGGAGGACACTAGAGTTGTTTTTAGTTGATTGTTGTTATAAGAATTGCTGCAGCAAACTTTTACACACAAACTCTCAGACATGAGTGTCATTTACCTGACTATATACCAGGAGGTGGGATACATGAGAAGACACATGGTGCTGTTTTTTCCAAACAACTTTTTACTCCTACCAGTAGCTGATGATAATTTGTTACACTATACCTTGCCAATGGTCAAAATGTCACACTTAAATTTTTGTCAATCTGCTGTGTACAAAATGGAATCTCTTTATAATATGTAATTCTTTGATTGCTGGTCACTTGGTTTTCTTCATTTGTGAAATGTCTATTCAAGACTTTTTTCTATTGGGTTATCTTTCTCTCATTCATTCATGGGCATTACTTATGTGTTTGGGAGACTAATCCTTTGTAGGCAACATAAGTTGCTAATGCCTTTCCAAATTTCTGACGTGGCTTTTCTCTCTTTGATATCCACTGATGAACAGAAGTTTTTAATTTGGGGCAAGCAATGTATCCATTTTTCTTTTATGGCTCATGATTTTTGTATTAAATATTCCTTTCTCAAAAAAAAATTCCTTTCTCGGGGATCCCTGGGTGGATCAGCGGTTTAGCGCCTGCCTTCAGCCCAGGGCATGATCCTGGAGTCCTGGGATCAAGTCCCAGATGGGGCTCCCTCCATGGAGCCTGCTTCTCTCTCTGCCTGTGTCTTTGCCTCTCTCTCTCTCTGTCTGTCATGAATGAATAAATAAAATCTTTAAAAAAAATTCCTTTCTCTGAGAACAAAGATATTTTTATTTCTTACCTTCTAAAAACTGTATAGTTTTGCCCACCACATTTAAGTGTTTAATCCCCAGAAGTGATTTTTATATATGGTTGTGGCAGCCAATTTTTATATGTGTAGGGATCCTATTTCCTTTGTTAAATATTAATCATCTCTTGTCCCAGAATGATTTATAAAGTCTATCTCTTCATCACTGATTTACAATACCACCTTTGCCATATGTCAAGTGTCCTTGGCCCACTTCTGCATTCTCTGTTATATTCCACTGGCCTATTTATCAATCCCTGCACCAATACCACAATCTCTAAATTATGTTCTAAATGATATCTCTCCCTTCAGTGGGATTTAATGCAGGAAGGGAAGCCACATGTGTCATGGGTTTGCTGTCTTGATCTTATCCCCTCCACCACTGTTTTGGGAAATAATAAATTGATTCCATTTTCACAATCCAATACACACTCAACTCATGGACTAGAATGCCAATAATAGTCTTGAACCATATGAAATTGATGATATCCAGCCATTTTTCACCCAGAAAAATGGCAAGATCATATGTACTAACTTATACTAATTTTGCTTCTGTAGAAAAATATCCCATTAGGTTTACATCTGAAAATAATCTTAAAGAGCATTAAAAATACATTCATCAAAAATAACAGCCTTTGACACTTGCCTTTAAAAATCCTTCCTAGCCCTCGGAAATCCATTTGATCTGAGCAGTTAAACACGACCACATATTTTCCCAAACATCTTCCCATGTCTTTCGTAGTTTCTGTTTTGCCAGTGCCTGCAGGTCCTGCTGGAGCACCGCCCATGTTCATTCCCAAAGCCTGCGCTAAGGTGATATAGCATCTGCAAATGTCAATCAGATAAAGCACCGGGAATATGGGATAACACGTTACTACAGTTAAGCACAAGCCAGAGTCAAATGTGACTGGAATGGGCCTGTTTATTTTAGAATTTGTGCAGCCCACAAAAAAGAGGCAGCCAAAAAAGGCTGGAGTACTTGATACTCACTACAAGTAGTACAACAATTGCCAATATTTCTTGGGACAAATTTTCTAAACTTCTCAACTCTGACCTAAAACCTTCAGGCCTTCCTTCCACTGTGATCAGCATAGTTCATACATCAGAGAACCAAATAAGCAGTGGTATGCTGACAGATGTTGAACAACTGGCTCTCCAGTTCAAAAAAAATCTGATGTTCATATTTGCCAATTTCTGTAGTATAAGTATTTCCACTAGAGCCCATGATAAGCTACTGATGTGATATCACAAAACTGGGAAGAGATGCTTACAGTTGATTCTCAAAAGCTGGTATGAGCCAACTGCAGGATACCATTGCAAAAAATCAATTTACTATGAAATGTTTCACTCATTTAGGTAAGTATAAAAAATAATATAGTGAGCCTTCTTATATCTATAGTCCAGCTTCAGTTAAATTTACTTCAGATCTAAGTAAAACTTAGTGAAGCTTCATGAGACATGTAGTCTTCTATGGAAATCTCAGTGGAAGAAGAAGCACATGGACAAGTTTTATGCTACAATGCCCTGGGCGTAGAGAAGGAGGTTGGATGAATCAGTAGGCATAATTTGTGTCATAATTTTACCTGTAGGCAGTCCTATTTAAAGTAATAGTGGAATTAATTGTTCTATGACCCAATTTAAGTCAATTTTACAAACACTTATTGAGCATATTCTATGTACAATGTATTGGAGTGGGTGTTGTGAGATGTGGAGATGAAAAAGGTCCAGTTCTGTCTGGTGTCACATACTAGAAAGAACTGTGAGATCAGCCATTGACTGATTATTCATACCCAGCCAAGCAACTTCACTTTAGGTATCAATTTCTACATTTAGAAAACCAAGAGACTAAATTAGATCATCTCCAAGGTCCCTTCCTTCTTTGCAATTCTAACAACTTCCCTTTATGGTGCCAGAGAAATTTTTCCACCTTGCAATCTAAAATTCATTAGTATCTTACTCATAGTCAACATTTAACCTTGCTTTCATTCTTTTATCTTTCTCTGCTTCACAAAAACATAATGTACGTGGACCTTCAAGTACCAACCTTGGTTATTTCATTGTTAGACTGACTTTGATGAGCTAGCATAGACCTAACACAACAGCAACATGCTTCTGCTAATATTTCAAATGCAATTTTAAAGCAATTCTAAGCACATCACTTAATTACAAAATGGAATAACAAAAACTGAGTTTCCTACCTATCTGTTAGTGGAGTGATAACAAGACGATCAGTGCATCCCAGAAATTCATTTTGATAAATAAAATCCACATCTGTGATTGACACCACAGTTTGGTCCAAATCCTCCTTAAAATAAAATCTACTCTGTTTTAGCCATTCAAAGTCAGTAACTGATTTGATATGCATTTTTACCTTAAAGACATGAAAAACAAAGAGATTTATACTGAATTTCAATAGCATAAAACACAAGCATATGGGCAGTTTTTATTCACTCATCTGCAAACTGATTCTCAGTTATTTTTTTAAGATTTTATTTTTATTTACTCATGAGAGACACAAAGAGAGAGACAGAGACATAGGCAGAGGGAAAAGCAGGCTCCCTGCTGGAAGCCTGTTGTAGGACTCGATCCCAAGACCCTGGGATCACGACCTGAGCCAAAGGCAAATGCTCAACACTGAGCTCCCTCGGTGCCCCTGATTCTCAGTTATTTAACATACATTTATTGAGCCCGTCCTTACACCTGACACTGCTGGGTGAACACAGACAGGCCTGGTTCCTGCCTTCTGGAGCTGACAGAAGAAGACAAAAGACAAACAGGTAAGCAAATAATTGCAAAAAAATATGTAAAGAAATTCAGAGTTCATGGAAATATGTAGCAAGAGGACCTAATGTAGTCTAGGGGGCCTGAAAGGGATACTTGGAGAAAGAAATATTCAAATTAAAATCTGAAAAAAAATAGTAGGAATTACCAAGGAAAACAAAACCAAAAGAAAAAAAAAGTAAAAATTTTAAAAAGGGATAAAATGTCCTAAACAAAGACCCAGAAGAACTGGTTACATGTTCAAGAATCTGAAAGTTCAGTACAGCTGAGGCATCCAGGACTCTGGAGAAAGAGACAGAGCTGAGGCTTCATAGGTCACAAAAACAGGGTTGGGCAGTGTGTTCATGGCAAAAGGCAGCCACTAAAGGATTAAGCAGGGAGATGCATGGTCAATTATGCACACGTGCTGTGCCTTCCTATACCTGCACTGCGGCCAAACCCACCAACCTGCCACGTCATCCACCTACACCTGTGGGCAGGAGGTACTGGGCTCCCACAGCCGTGAGCACAAGAGACAGAAACCAGGGAAGCACATTTAGGACTGACAGCCCACCACAACCACATTCTCCTGTGCTTAATGATTTTCCCAGGGCAAACATGGAGAAAACTCGGTCCTGTTCACTCAGGGGAATCAACACAGAAAAGTCACAAATGATCCCCTTCACTGCTCTTAAATTTGATCCCACTTCCAGGTTGTTCAGTTTGACCTCTGGGATCCCTGCCATGTTCTGATCACCATCTACTCAAGTCTCCACGCTAAGTACAGTGCTGCTGTTTGTCATCATCATTTGTTTGTGACCTTGCTTCCCCCTGCAGTTAGGAATTCTGACTTTTCAGCTAGAGCACAGTTTGTATTCACCACCTTAGGGAGCAATTTTCAGGTTATACGATCTAGTGCCACCCCCAGGGACTCTGTTCTCATGCACAGGACCCGCAGCCACAGAGATATCAACCAGCTCCTCTCAACAACCCATTAAGATGGTGAAGAGGAGATGAAAGATGAAGAAGAAAGAATAGCTAATATTGACTGAGTTCTTACCATATATCAGGCTGTTCAAAGCATCATACATGGAAAAATAAAATGCAAATATGCTGGCCAGGAGATCTCATTTTAGTTGGGATGCAGAGGGAGAGCATGAGTTCGATAGTAATTAAGACCAAAAAGAATACAGTGATGTGGTTTTAATTGTGTGTAGGTTTTCCTTTTTTAAAGTCCATTCTGTACATAAAGTATAGCTTTGCTCAGCACTTAAATTTAAAAGAAATTTCTTTCATGGGATTTCAGCTTTAAAAGTCAGCAAGAGATGTTAGCAGCATGCTCTTTGCAGATACAGTAATGGATTCCACAGGAATTTCTTGAGGTGGAATTCAAAGAAAGCCAAAGTATGTCAGTAACTGCAATTTAGTGAAAGGAACTCTGCAGAAGGCCAAAGAACTATGATCTGAGTATGCAGCTCTCTGATGACTGCCTTGATCAGAAGATCCAGAGATATATCCTAGAGTAGTGTTTCCTCAACTTTAACATGCATATATGAATCCCCTGTGATCCTTGAAATGCAGATTATGATTCAGTGGGGCATAGGGTGGGAGGAGGGGGCCAGAGATTCTGCTTCTCTAACAAGTTCCTAGGAGATGCTAATGTAACTGATTGGCATATAATACTTTGAGAAGTGAGGATCTAGATTCCAGGGGAATAAATGGATTGCAGGTCTTTCAACTTTCCATAAATATGACTTATCAGAACTTTTGATACAAGTTTGAAAACAGTAGTCTCTGATCATATGCTCTAAAAAAGGGCCCCAAGTTGCATGAATCACATGTCTCTGATGAAGAGAAGATGAATCAAATCAAATCAAATCAAATCAAAGAAAGCAATGGTGGTCAAACACAAAGATAGTCACATGGAGGTGTATCAAAATCTCCTGGGGCCCCTACCCTTTAATGATAACCACTGCTTTAGGAAAGCTTCAGCTGGATCAAGACTGCTGGGTAGAGTCCTATTTCTGAAGGGAATTCAATTACCACCCCTCCTACTCTCACCCAAAAGAATCTTGTCCAAATCAAGCCAAGATGCCCTGTTGAACACTATCAATCAGACAAATATCCACCAGACTTCTCTGAAGCTTGAGTCTATTTGATTAAGACTTCTTTCTCAGTGGAGGAAGAAACTCATGACCAATCCCACCTAAACTGTAACATATCACTGGTTATTTGGTATAATGGAACATGTAGTTAGTTCACATCTCATCAGTTGGTTCCAGACTTTCAGACTGCCAAATGTGAATATACACATATGGTTGTTTAAACCATCAAATATAGATATTTGTAAACGTAATATATATAGAGACAGTTGTGAAAAGGATCAAGTAGATGGAAGGTTCATATAAGTTAGGGAGTATACATAATACCTAATTGTTCATCATTAGGAGCACTAAATTATTAATTAGCACAGAAAATTAGTTTAAGAAAAAAGATACTTTACCAAGTCATCAAAAATATCTCTCTGATGCACATGGATGGTAATCAGAGTTTCAAACTTCACTCTATCGAACTTGCTTAGGTCATGTGTTGTCTGAGCAATTAGAGTATTTAGAATATCCAAAAATTTCTGGTTGGTCACATGCATGATTTTCCTGTCATCTTTTGCATTATGTAAAGCCTCTTCAGAATCATGTGTCCACAACATCTGAACTCCCAGAAGCCCCACCTATGCGTCCAGAAGAAAAATAAGAAGTACATTTGCCAACTATTTAAAGCATATCTGCAATAAGATTTGGTGGTCCCTCATCCATATGAAGGCCAACAAGGTTTGATCCACTTTAATTTAAAAAGAGACATGCCTTTCCCCATTCTCAAAAGGGGGAAAATAAACATTTAAAGTTCTAACTACTGGGATCCTTGGGTGGCGCAGTGGTTTAGCACCTGCCTTTGGCCCAGGGCGCGATCCTGGAGACCCAGGATCGAATCCCACGTCGGGCTCCCGGTGCATGGGGCCTGCTTCTCCCTCTGCCTGTGTCTCTGCCTCTTTCTCTCTCTCTCTCTCTGTGACTATCATAAATAAATAAAAATTAAAAAATAAATAAATAAATAAATAAATAAATTTACCACAACTCAAAAAAATAAATAAATAAATAAAGTTCTAACTACTGATATTTAACAATTTCAATGCAGAGAAATAAATAATCATTAAAACAATGGCTATCATTTATGGAGCTGCATGGTTAGCATTTATGGAGAGGGCCTGAGACCACCAGATAGCTCCATATAGTGACTTTTCTTTGTCAAGAAAAGCAAATGGAATTACTAGACTTGTTGCTGTGCATTCTTCTTTAGCAGGGCTTCCCAAAGGTCTCTTTGCAACTTCTAGAGCTAGTAGTCTGCCTATCTCCTTTCTTGATCTCCCACTGTATCACCCATGTCTTTTCCTGCATCTACTTCTCTCCATATATATTTATCTAAAGGAGAGAGAGAGAGACAGACAGAAAATGAGAAGGGGGAGAAGCTTGTCTTTTTTATTCTGATGAGGGCATAAGGAAATCATGACCGTCACTTTGCCTACAATTTCTACCCAGGAAAGGAGTAAAACTGTCAGGATATGGCTGAGTTTCACTCCCCACCTCCTTGCTGCTCCAGTTGTTCCTATAGGAGCATTTGTTCATCCAGAGTCGAGGAACAGATCCACAATCATTTGGACCAAAGGGAACCCTGTATTTGGTGGAGGGCTGAGGTCAGAGTGAGTGGCATGTGGATACTACTGGGCATGGCATTTAGTGTGAGTAAGGCAGGAATACAATGCTTTCCTTATCCCTGCCTTGTTAAGACTTCAGAATGTTTTCTTCTAGAGCAGTGCCCAATCCTGCCATCTGCCAGTGAAGATAAACGAAAGCACCTGGCTGAGGGGAGCAACCTGATGTGGAGGAAACATCCCATGTCAGAAAGCTCCTAGTAGCAAGCCAATTCTGCCTCTGATAGCAGCAGAAGATGACACAGGAGAGGAAAAGCCAAACAAAACAAAACCTCACAAAAAACAAAAGACAACATAAAGCAAAAATACCTGGCAGTGTAAGGCTGTCTGATTTAGAGACACAGACCCACAATCTCTGAGAAATCACTGTTTAGTGGTATATTCTAGAAACTAATCTTTTAAAACCTGGCATGCGGGATCCCTGGGTGGCGCAGCAGTTTGGCGCCTGCCTTTGGCCCAGGGCGCTGATCCTGGAGACCCGGGATCGAATCCCACATCGGGTTCCCGGTGCATGGAGCCTGCTTCTCCCTCTGCCTGTGTCTCTGCCTCTCTCTCTCTCTCTCTCTCCCTCTCTCTCTGTGACTATCATAAATAAATAAAAATTAAAAAATAAATAAATAAAAATAAAAACCCGGCATGCAACTCTTGATCTCTGGGTTGTATAGTTCAAGCCCCAGGTTGAGTATAGAGATTACTTAAAAATAAAATGACTGTCTTGAATCACAAAGAAAAGCTTATTCATTTATTCATTTATTTTTATTTTTTTTTACCAAGTAAAGTTTAAATTATGTTTTTCACTTGGTGTAAGAAGCTAGAAGACTTAAAACAAGAATGCTCATGCTCATTCTCGGGGACACCTGGGTGGCTCAGTGGTTGAGCATCTGCCTTTGGCTCAGGTTGTGATCCCAGGGTCCAGGATCATAACCTCATCGGGCTCCCTGTGAAGAGCCTGCTTCTCCCTCTGCCTGTGTCTCTCATGAATAAATAAATAAAAATCTTTAAAAAAAAAAAAAAAAAAAAGAATGCTCATTCTCCTCGATGTTACTCGCTGCCTCTAATAAGCGCATTAAAACTGCTAGAAAAGGGCAGCCCCGGTGGCTCAGCGGTTTAGCGCCACCTGCAGCCTGGGGTGTGGAGACCTGGGATCGAGTCCCATGTGGGGCTCCCTGCATGGAGCCTGCTTCTGTCTCTGCCCCCTTCTCTCTCTCTCAATAAATAAACAAATATTTTTTTTAAAAACTGCTAGAAAAAAATAAAAATTTAAAAAAATAAAAAAAAAACTGCTAGAAAGGAATACAGTAAGATATTAAGTCATCATTTCCAGGTGGTAGAAATAAGTAATGTATATATTGAATAAATATGTATGTATAGAATATATATTAAATGAATATATACCTCCATTACTCTTTAAAGCAATTTTCCCAAAAAGCTGAAATTTGCCCAATAAAATTGTTTAAAATTTCATCTCCTTATTTATGTAGTGCACACACTACAGAAAATCCTGAAAGCTGGTGAGCTTTCCTACTATATCCTGTTCATCCTCACTCCTGCTCTGAATTTGCTTTGAGAACTCAAAGCTAACATAAAGCTAACTGCTCGGTCTAAACTGGAATGATCGTCTCCTTCAGAATATATGGCGATCAACTTTCCTGGGAGAGGAAAAGTATGCTGACTTGGTCTAAGGAGCTATTTTTCTCACCTTATCAGATAAAATATTTTATAAAGCTTCATTACAAAGGTAATAAAGCTGATAAGGATATTAAAGTTTGCCAAGGAGATTATACAATACAAAAATATTAAACACAAAATCAAAATATTCTCCCCAATAAAGGTTGATTTACATCTACACTTGTGTCATTTGAAAAAGTAATTTCCCATCATTTCCGCTGTCTCTGCTGTATGGAGGCTCGGCTGGGAGAAGCAGTTAGAGAAGTACAGTTTGGGCAAAAACTGCCTGTATTTTCCTTGGATAGCTCTTGCTTTCTATCCCACACTATCTCTGACCCAGATCACAAAGCATCACTCTTCATTTATTTTGGCTGAAAATTGAATGAAACCATTGGCTCTTCTTTTCCTGCACCCAGTTTTAATAATATTTGGCACATCACGATGCATTCCTGAGAGCCTTAGGATGGGAGAGCTGTTCAAGAGAACACCTGCTCCAACCCCAGGCTTTTCAAGGTCCTGTCCTGTTAGGAAGTTAGTTGCACAATAAGGCCTCTTTTAACAGATTATGCCCACTTTGAATTGCTTGAAGGGAAAATACACAAAAGGCAGGATGGATTTTATTTCAGGAAAAGATAGGCTCATTCCTTTTATATATGACTGTATTCCTATCTACATTTGTATCTATAGCTATCCATACACAGATGTGTGGAAAATATGCTATCTAATCCATACATAGATAGATGTCTTTCATATACAGATAGGTGTGTTTTATAGATAAGACGAGATGTTCCATTAGTAAGTTTAGTCTTCATGTTATCCTTAATGATGAGAGCAGAGTGGCAAATCCTCTTCCGGGGAATGGCCTAGAATGGTGCAGGTGGACAAGCAGGTAGTTGGTGGCTGAGGATGGGAAGTCCTCCCTAGCTAGTTCAGAGCTACAACAGCTGCCACAGTGTCAGGTCAACTGCTTCCTGAGTAACCTTCTCCCTTATTTCCATTATTTAAACATTATATGTTCTCACCTGAGCCGGAAAGTGATTGAGGAAAGGTAAGAGTTGAAATCCTGAATCGCTGATTTGGTAGAAAGCAGACCTAATTATATTATGTAGTGACGACATCTGCATTCTTAGCAAATCCATAAGCCAGATCTCTACAGGACCTTTGGCCATAACAGGACTATCCAACTAAAAAAATATATTACAGACGTATTACAAATCGATAATAATTTATTTTTACAAATGCCACACTTCACTTGATAAAACATAGTACCTCAATGCAAAGCGAATAATTTTACACAGTATATTTAAAACATGAGAAAAACCAACTAATGCTACCAGCAGAAGGAACTAGAAACATCATGTGGTCTAAAATTTTCATCTTATAGATGATAGAACAAGTCTCAGAGAAGTCATATAAGTTGTCCAACCTTGTTCATAACCAAGCCAGGGTGACAAAACCAGAACCCTAGTCCACCCTCCTCCTCCACATTCTGTTTTTTAAAAGAGAATTGCCTTCTCCTCAACCTAAACTTTTAAAGAAATTCAAATAACAAAATTTTAACCAAGTTAAATTACAATAATTTTTTCTCCTTCTCTTGATATGACGGCCAGAATACGATCGTAGTCTTTTGCATGAAATGTCACCTCGTTTATGTTGTCAGATACAGCAGGGAGATGTGGCTACAAGAAACACAAGACAGGGCAAAAAACGTCATACATAAGGCTAAACACAAAAACCACTGAGATGTTTTTAAAAGCCTTAACATGTATTGCCTTTGTAAGAGATTAAGAATTTACTTCACTGTAATAAACAAACAAACAAAACACTGCTTTGACCTCCACTGCCATTGCCACCACCACTGATTGACTTGGAGGACCACTTTTTAAAATCCAGCCCTATAGAGAGGCATCTGGGTGGCTCAGTTGGTTAAGCATCTGCCTTCAGCTCAGGTCTTGATTTCAGGGTCCTGGGATCAAGTCTTGCATTGGGCTCCCTGCTCAACGTGGAGCCTGCTTCTCCCTCTCTTCCCCACTTGTGCTACCCACTTGTGCTACCTCAGTCTCTCTCTCTCTCTTTCTCTCTCTCAAATAAATAATAAAATCTTAAAACAAAAAAATAAAGATCCAGCCCTACGGCGCATTTCCTGCAAATGCCCTTGTTCCACTATGGAAGGTCACCTTCCTCCAAGGGCCACTGAACCCCAGGGCCCCTACCCACTCACCTCCCAGAGACAGCTCCATCCTGCTTCTCTCCTGGTTCTCTCTCTGCCTTCCACAGCTTTTAACTTTCCTCCTCTCTTTTTTCTTCCCCACAACCCCCTGGAAACCAACAGGGAAGATCTTCACAGCAGCTTCCCAGACTGCCAACCAAGACACAGCCCCAGGATGGGGTGTTTCAGTGTCTCCCACATCTGGTTCTTTATAGTTTTTCTCGGCTTCCTGGAAGTACTGTCCTTGGAAATTAATGGCTAAAAACACTTGAGAAGTGCTTGGATTTGGACACATCCAAACCACAATCCCTATTTGATCAAAAAATATTTAGACTAATATACTCACAGTAATGAATAACATATAGTGAGCACATAATCGTGTCCTAGATACTTTCCAGTGCATGATCTTACATGATCTTTAGGACAATCTTATGATGTGGGAACCAATATCACTATTTTACAGATGAGGACACCGAGGCATGGGAAAATGAAGAAACTAACTAAGGTCACTCAGCTGTTGAGTTGCATAATCAGTGACTCTTGCCTCAGGTTGATGAGCTCAGAACACACAGAAAATAGGACATTTTATCCTCAATACAATTTTTAATACTTTCCTGCCTGTGCTATTAAGGTGCAAACTTCATTTTTATTATTAATTATATTTACTGTTTAAAAAAGCAATTTAGGTAATAGATTTTAAGTGTGTACCTGTATGGTGTGGGAATCACTGGCTTGCCCAAGAATTTCCAGGAGAACTGGATCAGATACAAAGAAGAATCTTGGAAATAGTAATCTCTTCTTCTCCAAATACCTTTAAATAAAATCATGTTACCAAATGACTTTTTCTGAATTATTAATTTTGGTTTTTTGTAGCCAAGACACAATCCCTAACGTTTTCAATAAGAGAACAGCAAACATCTATAGTCATTTCCCATTTGCCTCTGAAATGTTTGGTTAGAACCCAAGCCTGGGCTGTCACAGATGGCACTTGAGAAAGCAAGTGGCAATAAGAAAGGGATTCAGAGCAAGCCTGCTCCATCACCTATGTTCTTTTTTCTCAAGAGCCCTCCTGTTGAGTGGAGAACAAAGGCAAAAGAAATGTAGATAAAATTAAATTTCCTTATAACGTATATTACATGTCCTTATAACTTGCAGCCCCTTGACAAATACTTAAGACAAGCAGAGGATAACCCCTGTCTTAATTAACTGTCTTAATGTTAATGCCTTGCTAGAAGAAAAACAGCCAGGATCCTAAAAGTCTTCTTTAGCATATGAAAATCTCTTTGGAAACTTCCTCCGTCTTTACATTCCCCAACTCCAAAGTATATAATCAATTGCTCCTCACAATCCCAGTGCAGCTCCTTCTGCCCCCTCCCCCCCCCCCACACACACACCTGTCCTCATGCTTTAATAAAACCACATTTTTGCACCGAAAACGTCTCAAGAATTCTTTCTTGGTTGTTCTCTCATGAGCCCCCCCCATCCCCCAACTTCAAATCACAGCACTGTGACCTTTCTAGGAGTACTGTCAACTTCATGGCTTGAATCCAGGATGAACACATAATTATCTCCAAACCAGGATACTGGGGGAGCTCTAGGGCAAACAACTAGCCATGAAGCTGAGATGGAGGCATAAACTCGGACAACCTAGTATATTCCCTAACTCTATTTCAGACAGAAATTGAGAGTGAACTGCCTTTCAGAAAATCATCCCTGGGGGCACCTGGGTGGCTCAGGTCATGATTCCAGGGTCCTGGTATCAAGTCCCACATCAGGCTCCCTGCTCAGTGAGAAGCCTGCTTCTCCCTCTCCCTACTGCTTGTGCTTGGTCTCTCTCCTCACTATCTCTTTCTCTCTCTCTCAAATAAATAAATACAATCTTAAAGAAAGGAAGAAAGAAAGAAAAGAAAGAAAGAAAGAAAGAAAGAAAGAAAGAAAGAAAGAAAGAAAGAAAGAAAGAAAGGAAGGAAAGGAAGGAAGAAAGAAAAGGAAAGAAAAAAAATCATCTGCAAATTTGTCTAGTAAACTGCTCGATCAGTGCACATCTCTACTCAATGTCCACAGTGGGATGAAGGGTAGTCTCTCACCCCCAGAAGACACATCCTCATCCCCTTCCCTGGAATCAGTGAATGTGGCCTTATTTGGAAAAAGGGTCATTGCATATGTGTTGAAGTTAAGGATCTTGAGTCGAGATAATGCTGGATAATCCAGATGATCCTAATGTGGAGGCCGAGAAAATTAAGGCCATTCCACCTTAAGTTCAGCGTTAGCACAAGTACAGCCATTTCAGTCCCCTGTGAATAAGAGCTGAACTTTACCTTACTTCAGTTACAGGGAAAAAAATGCTTAAAGCCTTTGAAAGCGCCCCATATTAGAATGAGAACAGAGCTCAAGCCAGTGGCAGGAAGCCCCATATCAGAATGAGAACAGAGCTTAAGGCCCTTGAAAGCCCATATCAGAATGTAAACAGAACTTGAGAAATTCCTCCACCCCTTCTGGAGGTCCCCTAGACCAGCCCATAAAACTCAGCTGGAACCCACCTCGGGGTCCAAGTCCCTGCTCCGCTGTGTCGGGTACACTTGGACCCAAGCTCGAATTTGTTAATAAACCCTCGTGTGCTTGCATCGGTGTCGGCTCCTTGGTGGTTTCTCGGAGTCACAATCTTGGGCACAACACTAAATCCCATGACAAGAGTCCTCATAAGAGACACACAGAAAGAAGAGGAAGTGGAAATGTGAAGACAGGGATTGGAGTAGGCACAAGCCAAGGAACTCCCAGAGCCACCAGAAGCTTGGAGAGGCAAGGAAAGATTCTCCATTAAGCCCCTTTAGAAGGTGACACCTTGATTTCAGATTTCCTGCCCCTCGAAGGGTGAGCAAATAAATGTTTGCTGTTTTAAACCATCCGGTGGGTGGGAATTTGTTACAGAAGCCCTATAAAACTAATATGATGCCTTAACTCACCAACCCCAGATTTATGGTGTCCTTTTTGCAGGAAAATTAAATGTATGTTAAATTCCTATAGCCACCCACTTCAGCTATTCCTAACCAAACCAGTAATGTCATCAATATTATTTACTTGCTTAGGATAAAACACAATTACATATAAAAATGACAGATAACTTAAAACTTCAGCTCTTACCCAGTGAGTGACTTCTGACATACTTCCAACTGTTCATGCAAATGAGGTAAAAGTTGCCCCATGGTCTCATCTCCAACACAGCAACTGATCACATTGGGGTTCTCATGAGCTCGTTGCATTATCTTTACCCATGACTTGTCAATATTCTGAAACCGCTTTGCTTCCTAAAAACAAACTCCTAGTCAGTAAAAAATTAGTATTTGAATAAAGCAAAGTCTTCATTTTGGAACTTCCTAGAGTTCCTCTGACCGGCTTCTATTAGTTCTCAGGCTACATAATTTAAAGGCACAATTTTTTTTTTAATCTGAATTAATTCTGGACAACAAAAACCCAAAGTCATGAAACTGCTTATTGAAATACTGCTTTGTCACAATGGGGCTTATCGCTTATTTGTTTTCTTACATTTAATACATTTTTCAAAATGCCACTCTTTTCATTTGCAGAGCTATCAACTTCAAGCTCAAATCTAGTCTTTCAGCACCCCAGGTGTTTGGTTTGATGAGCAAACTGAAGAAGCATGAAAATAATTTGATCTCAAGATCCTCTGAATAATTACAGCTCAAAAATACCCCAGGAAAAGGAAAAAAAAAAAAAAAACAGTAAAACTCCAAAACAAAGCTTCATTTACATTTTTGCAAATGAAATTTTGCTATTTACTATGGATGATATTAAGCTCTGCATTCAACTGCAAAAATGCCTCTAGAAATGGCATAATCTTGCCTCTTTTAAAACTTTTAAGGGTATTTTTAAAAAACAATGCAACTCTCTGATTAAGAACAAAAAGAATTATATTTAAAAAATGTGTTACAAAGAGAAATGAGCCATTTTCAAAACCCTTTTATCCTTGACTTTTAATTTATAGAGATCCTAGACAGAAATTCAGGAAGAGCAGGCTTAATTTCATAAGAGAGACGTTATCTTCATAGAACAAAGCTATTACAAGTTTATTTAAAAGGCTCAAATAAAGCTGTTTTAAGGATTTTTGTTAAGGATTTCTGAGGCAGTTTCTTTGCGCCATGGTATAGGTCTGATCTGTTACTGGTCCACTAACTAATAATTAATTTGTGCTTCCACAATACAGATTAATTTTAATTCTATTCTCAGAGGAAGATTGTAAGATTAACTCTTAGAAGAGATGAACTACTATACTTTAATAGTACATATTTGAATGTACCTCACATCCTTAGACAAGAGATTGCAAAATCTTTCTTTCTACTAATATAAATTTCTACTTCTTTCAACTAATATAAATTTAAAAATCAGCACATTTAAAAAATTTATTTTGCAAAGGGGCCAGATAAGTAAATGTTTTAGGCTTTGCAGGCCATACGGTCTCTGTTAAAACTACTGAACTCTGCTGTTGCAATGCTAAAGCAGCCATAGACAGAACATAAATGAATAGATACGGCTGTGTTCTAATAAAATTACTTACAAAAACATATAAGTGGGCCAGAGATTGCCAACCCTGGTTTAAGTAATCAAGATACAACCATATGTCCTTGTAAAGGGACATAGAGACAACACACATCAAACTGTACTATCGGTAGTTATAAAAACCCTATTTACCTGAGGTAGCTGTTTGGCAATATCTCCACCTACAAAAACAGCTTCAAGATAAACCCAAAGGTTCTGGACTACTAGCCACTCTTCAATTATGTCTGAGGAAGTGGACAATTTATACACCCAGTTCTGGATTGTTTTTTTAAATGGAGCATTATATCTAAAAAGTAAAAATGGAAAAATATTGTATTTTAAGGATGATTCAGAAAATACACGGACTAACAAAGTAAATTAGAGGAGAAACATTCCTTTGGAAATGGAATATTTTTTTTTCCTAAAAGGCAGTTCCTAATAAGTTTGACACGGATATGAGGTATTTGCTTTTCTAGGAGTAAAACTCATAATTATAGAATTTTTACTTGTTTCTGTATATCAGTCACAGACCAGGAAGATGGGCCCAACTTTGTGACACAGAGGTCTAGCAAAGGAATTGTGCTAGTTGTTTCTGGGAATAAAGGGAAGACAAGGAATAAGGTGTTTTGACAAGATTTCTGTGAACCAAAGCCAAGTGAACACTACCTGCAAGAATAACACATAGGGTACTGATCCTGGTCTATGAAACTATTATGACAAGACCAATGTCAAGATTGAGGGTTGATGCCCACTTTGCTCTTTTCTCACCCACAGACCGCTAATTCTACCAGAGACTGTGCCTAGATTCAGATAGTGTTAGAGATCCAATAGCCAACCCCAAACAGTATGTTTCCTGTTTTCTCAACATCAGGGCAAGCTGTACAGTTCATGAGAATTCAAGGTGTCCAGCAAGCTGGGCACAACCAAGAAAGACAAGAAATATAGTGGATGTCATGCAAGAAGTGATGGGAAGATAGTGAGCAAGAACCCAATTACCTATAGTTGGATTAAGAAGCTGACCTCAGTTTGTGGCAAAGACAAATAGTTTGTTTGTTTTTTTTTCAAAGACAAGTAGTTTTGATGTGGTGTAGTGCCATATCTGGTGAGTGGCCCTTATTGACAAGATTTCTAAAACTTTTCTTGATCCAGGGCAAGGTGACTTGAAGGTGCTCACATATAAAATGCAGGGGGGTTCTGGGCAGCCCGGATGGCTCAGTGGTTTAGCACTGCCTTCAATGTGCTCCTGGATACCTGGGATCGAGTCCCACATCAGGCTACCTGCATGGATCCTGCCTCTCCTTCTGCCTGTGTCTCTGCCTCTCTCTCTCTCTCTCTCTCTCTGTGTGTGTGTGTGTGTGTGTGTCTCATGAATAATTAAATAAAATCTTTAAAAAAATAAAATAAAAATTTAATAAAAATAAAAGAGGGGTTCTTTTGGGTCTAGTTTGATGCCTGAATCCAATCCATAACTTCTCTGGAAGCCTCTGTTATGCTTGGAGGGATAAAGGGAGTTATATAAAAATTTCCCCAAAGAGATAGGTATAAGCTATTCAGGCAGTTAAGAGGCATTGTATTCCATACGTAATTTATATTGTCCATCTGACCATCATTCTAGAGCTGAAAGGAAGTCAATATGCTAAGAGCATCTTCAAAAGACATGCACACTAAGATGGTATGTATGGGCACTTCAGGAAGTTGAAACAGCTACATTTTTTAGGTCAAAATGGTCCTGCACAGAGAAATAAAAAAAGTCATCTTTGATGGCATATAACTTCCCAAAATGAAAAAAGGAGACTTGAAATAAGATCTAGCATGACCAGTTCCTGTCCTTTGGTCATTGCATAACTTTGCATGATGGAACATGTCATGACTGATAGAGCAGTCCTATAGATCAATCAGGAATCCACTAGCAAAGTGTCACAATCCAGTCACTATCTGGAGTCAAGTCTCACCCACGGAGATATACAATTTCCTCCTGAGAGTACATCTAGGTCACACTAGAGACCCAGCAGGCACTGGCTCAGCCTGGAGTTTACTAGTACTATAAATAAGTATTATACTAATCAGGCTAAATCCAAGTTAAATATGAAATTAACAAAGCAAAAAAAAAAAAAAGAAATTAACAAAGCCTTCGAATCCTGAATTCTTTGGCTACTGATACTGTACAGGTGAATCTACAGCCTTTCTTCAAGAGGTCATCAGTTAGGAAATCAGGATGGCAAAATGTGCAATGAACCATGGAAGCAGTATCCAATAAAGTCTATGAACCACCGAATAACCTCTGGTCACCTTTGCCAGGATTATTCAGGTACCCTGAAAGCAGGAGATGTACCTAGGATCTTGACCTCGGCAAGTCAACCCAGAACTGTCAGCACTAGGAGCTTTGGAATTAGTACATTATCCAAATGCAAGACTGCCTTTGGGGCCAGAGGTCATGTAGGATATCATTCATTAACCTAGAGAAGGAATATTAGCATTCCCATGCCCCCAGACATTGATTCTACTAGTGGCGAGGTTGTGACATATTTCTTAGGTGTGTTAGAGTAAAGAACAGTGGAGAATTACTGCATGGTCAGCTAGGGAATTCGAGGTTGCTAATGCCCAGAGTAGGACCTGACAGTATACTTAATCTGAGACCCATTTTCTAAAGATTTACTCAGGATCACCATACTCAGGAGACCTTCCACCTGGTTCAATAACCCAGTGATGGACAGGTCATCTCATTTAGGGCCCAGCCACTTTTCACCATAAGAAATGCATGAAATGTTTAGGTAACAAACTCCTAACAATATATTCCTTTCGTGTGTTGGCAGCATACTTTTCCTAGGTCATTGGGTGAATACTCGAGCAGGGTTAGCCAAGGAAGGCAAAGATGACAAATTGGAGGAACCAAAGAGAAAGAAAATAAAATGAATAGGTCATCTCAGTGGGGAGCCAAAATGTTCAAGAAATAAGCTGGGGGAAACTAATTAAGATTATGCCCATCAGAAAAGCAGCAAGAAGAGATGAGTACCATAAAGAAGGGACAAAGGTCATGATTATTAGAGAAAATAGGTAGCTCGTTTAAGGATAGACAAGAGTGAGCACCTGAGGTCAGAATCTTGTGTCACACCACAGCTGCAAAGCTGGGCTTCCACCTACTATTATATGACTCTAAAAACCAAAGTAAAACCTTCCCCCCAGAAGCATAAAATTACCTGTTGCTTAGTAAAGAACCTAAAACCATTAAACTATCTTCCATCAAGGTGATAATTTCTCCTGATTCGGTTCCTTTGAGAAGGAGCTCTCCTTTTCCCTTAAATGCTGCAAAACTCAGGTTCTGGTTGGTCCAATTTTCAATCACCTGAGTCAGCTTGGCTTCAATATCCTTCTCCTTAATGGCAGATATGCAAATATCCTTCAGAGGGAGATCAAAGAATATGTCATGACATATTACAACTAATTACAACTTAGGTGCCTTGTAAAATCACAGAATTTTGAGCTTGAACCTAGAAGTCATTTGGTCATTTTGTGGCCAAGAAAACCAGGCTCACAACCATTGTGTTAAAAGTTCGAATCAAAACCTTCTGACCATCTGACTACTCATTGTTTTATGGTACCATTTACATTCGATAACAGAACTTAAATCTTCACATTTCTTGATTATCCTTTTAATTGGAGTTTTTTGGCCAAAATGGAGATAATCACAGCTGCTCTATCTCAGCAGGTTGTTATGGGAAACAAGGGAAACTATATGCGGGGAGTCCTTTGAACTCTTCAAGTAACTAGAATCATTGCCATCCAGCATGTTCCAGCTGTAAAATGAATGTCTCATTTGCTTTAAAGTCATTCTATTCTATTTTTTTTTCTTACAGGTGTTCCTGTTTTTCTGAGAATCCTTGATACGAAAGTCTCACAAGGGAAAATAAAAGTATTTTCCCCATGATGCATCTATTTATTTTCATACTTAGAATCACAGATCTCAGAGATGGGAAGGAATTGAAAGGTGTAAGGTATTTCCACAAATAATTATAATACCACATAGCATGTACTAAATGTCCTAAGAGTGGAGTGACCTGTTGTGAGTTCTGAAAAAGGAGAATAGACTTCTGCCTGCAGTCAGAGGGGAAGGCCTCATTGACAAGGGAGCATCTGAGACTGAGTGGGATTCCTGTGAGTGGTGGGGGCAGATGTTCTACAAGTGAGGAGAAAGAGTTCATTTAGAGGCAGTGAGTCCAGGGACAGAGGGAATCCAGCTTGGCTGGACAAAAATTCTTTGAAAACAAAATTTCTGATGTGCATGTGTTGTTAAGAAGGGGAAAAGGTAATGGGGTGCTTGGGTGGCTCAATTAGTTAAGCATCTGTCTTTGACTTGAGCCCTGAGTCAGGCTCCCTGCTCCATGGAGAGTGTGCTTCTCCCTCTCCCTCTGCTGCTCCCCCTGCTTGTGCTCTCCTTCTCTTTCAAATAAATAAATAAAATCTTTTAAAAAAGAAGGGGAAAAGAAGAGGCAGAAACCATATATATGAGATTTCCAGTCACATGGTACAGTTCCTCACCTCCAAAAATATAGAATAATAGACAAAATTCAAACAGAGAAAGTAGAAAACATAACCAAGCTTAGAAACCAAACATCTCAGTGAATCAGAAGTGGAAAAGATACACAAACCAGCAAGTGGAGATGAAGCCCAGGCCTGAGGGCAAGCCCTTATAAATGCTTTGCACAGACATATCTGGCAGCTATACCCCAGGGTCCAGCACAGAGTCAGCCTACTAAAAACTGCCCAGCCTTTCTGTAAAAAAAGGCCTATTTGCTTATCTTAGAGCTTCTGCCTGACAGGCAGGCATCTAATTTAACACACAGCTAGGGGCCTACTGAAATACTTCCCAAAGACTAAGGCTGGGAAGCACCACTCTTGCACTGTCCCTCTGCCTCCCTTCAGGTCACCAATACCTCCTGGAAAGAAGATATGCACTTGTCTGGCTCTCTGGGTTTTTTTGTAGTTGGCACCCAGGAAATGTCTCTTGATCACCTGATTCTGGTGGCAAATGAGGTTTATGTTTAAGGTGCCACAGGACTATAATAAATGAGGGGAAAGTTCTTAATCAGCTACCCACCCCCAGGGCTTAGTGCTGAGATCTAAGACTAAAATGCCCAATTTCTTACTTTAAAGAGGCCTACTGCTTTATCTTCACAGCTGTGGCCCGAAGAGCAGATTTCTAATTAAACATACATCCAAGGGCCAGCTGTAATCCTCTCCAGAGACCTTGAAGGGTGAGGACTATCTTCATACTCCTTATGCTGTGTTCCCAAATGCTGGCATCTCCAACAAAGGAGCTTATATAAACCATTGGCACCCCAGCATTTGTTGTTGTCACCCAAAAGGCACATCCCTTGATAGTCTGACTCTGATGACCCAGTGGGGCTTGTGTTCACAGGTTCAACAGAATAGTAGCAAACAGAGAAAGTTCTTAACTGGCTATCATTCCAGGATTCAGTGCAGAGAGAATAGACATAAATGCCCGTCTCCTAGTGCTCTCCTAAAAGAGATATATTTGCATACTTTAAGAGTTCCTGCCTAAGGATATAACTTCCAATCAGCCTGGATCTAGGTACTGACTGGGACCCTCCACTTTGGGGCCTGACAGGTCTTGTTACACTCTCAATTCCTGGGAGCAACTAAAGATAAAACAGACTATTGGGAC
Organism: Canis lupus familiaris; assembly: GCF_011100685.1. Taxonomy (NCBI): domain Eukaryota; kingdom Metazoa; phylum Chordata; class Mammalia; order Carnivora; family Canidae; genus Canis; species Canis lupus. The sequence continues at coordinate 7,948,088 of NC_049233.1, read as the reverse complement.
AAACACAAAGATTTGAGACAACCAAGAGCTAGGGCAGGCTTGGAGGATAAGTTTCCTTTCCTATGCAAGGCCACTCCTTCAAGACTGGGAGAGGTGGCTGTTTTATACAATGCATAAAAACCAACACAGAGAGGAAAGTGAAATGAAGAAACAGGAATATGATCCAAATGAAAGAGGTTATGACCTTGGAAAAAGACTGTAATGAAACAGAGATGAGTGACTCACCAGATAAGGAGCTCAAAATAACAGTCATAAAAGTATTTACCAAGTTCAGGAGAACAATGCATGAACAAAGTGAGAATTTCAACAAAGAGAAAGAAAATATTTTAAAAGTACCATATTAGCAGTCATGGAGCGAAGAAAACCATCACTAAAAAGCACAGTAAAGGGGCTCAACAGAAAACTAGATGAAGCACAAGAAAGGATCATGAGGGATCCCTGGGTGGCGCAGCGGTTTGGCGCCTACCTTTGGCCCAGGGCACGATCCTGGAGACCCGGGATCGAATCCCACATCAGGCTCCCTATATGGAGCCTGCTTCTCCCTCTGCTTGTGTCTCTGCCTCTCTCTCTGTGTGTGTGACTATCATGAATAAATAAATAAAATCTTAAAAAAAAAAAGAAAGAAAGGATCATGAACTTGAAGACAGGGCATCTGGTACCCAACCTGAGCAAAAAATTTAAAAAAGAATGAAATATAGTGAAGATAATTCAAGGGACTTATAAAAGAGCTTACATGAGCCAGCTTCACCTTATAGGAGTCCCAGAAGAAGAAGGCAGAAATTTTCTTATTTGAAAATTTCTTTTTCTGATTTCTTATTTGAAGAAATAGTGGCTGAAAACTTCCCTAACCTGAGGGAGGAAACAGATATCCAGAATCTAGGAAGCCCAGACACTTTCAAAACAGATGAACCCAAGAGACCTACACCAAGACACCATACTTGAAGTGTCAAAAGTTAAAAAACAAAGAGAAAATCATGAAAGAGGCAAGAGAAAAACAACTTGTTATGTACACAGGGACTCCCACAAGACCAATAGCAGATTTTTTTTTTAAGATTTTATCCATTTACTCATGAGAGACACAGAGACAGAAAGAGAGGCAGAGACACGGGCAGAGGGAGATCCAGGCTCCATGCAGGGAGCCCAATGTGAGACTCAATCCCAGGTCTCCAGGATCACACCCTGGGCTGAAGGTGGCGCTAAATTAGTTGTTATATGTAAGCCTATGGGACCTACAAAGCAAAAACCTATAGTATATACACAAAAGATAAAGCATACCACTACAGAAAGTAATCAAATAACAAAAGGAGAGAGCAAGAGAAGATAGAAACAAAGGAATTACAAAACAGCCAGAAAATGATTAACAAAGTGGCAATAGGCATATACCTATTAATAATTCCTTTATATGTAAATGGACTAAATTATTTTAAAAAAAAAAAGACAAAGTGTGACTGAATGGATTAAAAATAAAACAAGGGGATCCCTGGGTGGTTCAGCGGTTTTGCGCCTGCCTTTGGCCCAGGGCGCGATCCTGGACTCCCGGGATCCAGTCCCGCGTTGGGCTCCCGGCATGGAGCCTGTTTCTCCCTCTGCCTGTGTCTCTGCCTCTCTCTCTCTCTCTCTCTCCTCTCTCTCTCTCTCTCTCATAAATAAATAAAAATAAATCTTTAAAAAATAAAAATAAAACAAGATCCATCTCTATGCTGCTCACAAGAGACTCAGTTCAGATGTAGAAACACACGGACTGAAAATGAGGAAGTAGAAAAAGATATGCCATGCAATTGGAAACCAAAAAGAAAAAAAAAAAGCAGGGGTATTTATAGTTATATAAGATAAGATAGATCTTAAGACAAAAACTGTGATAGTAGACAAAGAAAGTCAGTATATAATGATAAAAGTGTCAAACTAACAAGAGGATATAATTTTGCAAATATCTATGCATCCAACATACAAGCATTCAAATATATAAAGCAAATACTAACATATCAAAAAGAAGAAACTGACAACAATACAATAGTAGTAGGGGACCTTAATACTCTACTTTCTTCAATAGATAGATCATTCAGACAGAAGATCAATTAGAAAACAATGGCTTAAATGACACATTAGATGAGATGAACTTAGACATATATAGAACATTTCATATAAAAGCAACAGAATACACATTCTTCTCAAGTGCACATGGAACATTCTCCAGGACAGATCACATGTTAGATCACAAAATAAGTCCCAATATATTTAAGAAAATTGAAATCGTATCAAGCATCTTTTCCAACCACGATGGTATGAAACTAGAAATTAATTACAAGAAGAAAACTGGAAATCAATTACAAGAAGCAAATATGTGGAGATTAAATGACATGCCACTGAAGAATTAAAGGCTTAAAGAATAAATCAAAAGAGAAATGATACCTTGAGGCAAATGAAAATGGAAACACAACATACCACAACTCATGGGATGCAGCGAAAGCAGTTCTAATAGGGAAGTTCATAAGGAGAAATGCTTACATGAAGAAAGAAGAGAGATCTCAAATAAACAACGTAGCTTTATATTTAAAAGAAGTAAAAAAGAACAAACAAAGCCCACTATTAGTAGAAGGAAGGAAATAACAACAATCAGAGTGGAAAAAATGAAATAGAAACTAAAAGGACAGTAGAAAAGATCAAAGAAACTAACAGTTGGTATTTGAAAATATAGATGAAATAGATAAAATTTTAGCTAGACCAACCAAGAATAAGGAGAGAGAACTCAAAATCAGAAATGAAGACACTAACGAATGCCATAGAAATAGAAAGGGCTGTGAGAGACTACTATGAGCAATTACATGCATAAAAATCGCACAACCTAGAAGAAATGGGTAAGTCCCTAGAGACATACCATCTACCAAGACTGAATTATGAAGAAATAGAAAGTCAAAACAGACTGATTACTAATAAGGAGTTAAATCAGTAATCAAAAAACTCCCAACAAACAAAAGTCTAGGACCAGATGGCTTCACTGCTGAATTCTATCAAACATTTAAAGAAGAATCAATATCAATCTTCTCAAACTCTTCCGAAAGATAGAAGAGGAGAGAACACTTCCAAAATCATTTTATGAAGCCAGCATTACCCTGATACCAAAACCGTACAAAGACACTACAACAAAGAATTACAGGCCAACGTCCCTGATGAATATAGATGCAAAAATCCTCAATAAAAAAAAATCCTCAATAAAATACTAGCAAACTGAATTCAACAATAATTTAAAAGGATCACACGCTGTAACCTTGGAATTTATTTGGAATTTATTCCAGGGTTACAAGGATAGTTTCAGTATCTACAGATCAAAGAAGGATAAAAATCACATGGTCATTTCAATTGATGCAAAAAAGCATTTGATAAAATTCAACATCTATAAGTGATATAACATCTCAACAAAGGTAAAAAGAAAGAACATACCTCAACATAATAAAGACCATATATGACAAATCCACAGCTAACATCATACTCAATGCTTTTGGATCTGGAGCAAGATAAGGATCCCTACTCTCACCAGTTTTATTTCACATAGTATTGAAAATCCTAGACAGAGCAATTAGGCAAGAAAGAAATAAAAAGCATCTGAATCAGGAAGAAAGAAGTAAAGTAAAACTATCATTATTTGCAGATGATATGATATTATACATAGGAAATCCTATGTATACCAAAAACTGTTAGAACTAATAAATGAAATGTTGCATAAAACAAAATCAATATGGAAAATATAGCTGCACTTCTATACACTAATAATAAACTATCCTAAAGGTAAATTAAGAAAACAATTCCAAAAAAAAGAAAACAATTCCATTAACAATTACATCTAAAAGAATGAAAATATCTAAGAATAAATTTAACAAGGAAGTGTAAGACCTGTAACTGAAAACTATAAGACATTGATGAAAGAAACTGAAGAAGACACAAATTAATAGAAAAATATTCCATGCTAATGGATTGGAAGAATTAATGTTGTTAAAATGTCCACAGGATCCAAAGCTAACAGATTAAATGCAATCTTTATCAAAATTCCAATGTTATTTTTTTAGAACAAATAATCTATACAAAACAAAAATTTTGTATGGAACCATAAAAGACCCCAAATAGCCAAAGCAATCTTGAGAAAGAAAAATAAACCTGGAGGCATACTGCTTCCTGACTTCAAACTATATAACAAAGCCATAGTGATCAAAACAGTATCGTATTGGCATAAAAACAGATACAAGGATCAATAGAACAGAATAGAGAACCCAGTAATTAACCCACACATATATGGTCAATTAATTTATGACAAAGAAGCCAGGAATATACAATGGAGAAAGATTGTGTCTTTAATAAATACTGTTGGGATAACTGGACAGCCACATGCAGAAGAATGAAACTGGACCACTATCTTACACTGCACACAAAAATTAACTCAAAATGAATGAAAGACTTGAATTCAAAACCTGAAACTATAAAACTCTTAAGAGAAAATACAGGTGGTAAGCTCCTTAACATTGTTCTTAGCACTGATTTTTGGATTTGGCAACATAGCCAAGGAAACAAAAGCAAAAATACACAAGTGAGACAACATCAAACTAAAATGCTTCTACATGGTGAAGAAAACCACCAACAAAATGAAAAGACAACTGACAAATGAGATAACATATTTGTGCATCATAAATCTGATAAGGGGTTAATATCTAAAATACACAAAGAACTCACATAACTCACTAGGGAAAAAATCCCAAGCAATTCATTTAATAAATGGGCAGAGGATTGGAATAGGCATTTTTCCAAAGAAGACATGCAAATGGCCAATTGGTACATGAAAAGCTGCTCAACATCACTAAATCTCAGGGAAATGCAAAGTGAAATATCACCTCACAACTCTTAGAATGACTATCATCACAAATACAAGAAATAACAAGTGTTGAGGAAGATGTAGAGAAAAGGGAACCCTGCACATTGTTGGTAGGAATGTAAATTGGTGTGGCCAATATAGAATACAGTATGGAGGTTCCACTAAAAAGTTTAAAATAGAGCCACAGGGGCACCTGGATGGCTCAGTCAGTTAAGCATCTGACTTTGGCTCAAATCATGATCCTGGGATCGAGCCCCACATTGGGCTCCCTGCTCAGCAGGAAGTCTGCTTGTTCCTCTCCTCTGCCCCTTCCCTGTTCATGCTCTCTCTCTCTCTCTCTCTCTCTCAAATAAATAAATAAAATCTTTAGAAAAAAATAGAGCTACATATGATCCAGCAATACTACTTCAGGATACTTATTCAAAGAAAATACTAATTCAAAAAGAAAGAAACCAGAATATAGATACTGAGGACAGACTGGCAGCTGCCAGAAGTGGGGGATTTTGGGGTTAATGAAATGGGTAGAAGGGGTCAAAAGGTACAGACTTCCAGTTATAACATAAATAAGTCCTGGGATGTAAGGTACAACAGGTGACTATAGTTAATAATACTGTATTGTATATTTGTAAGTTGTTAAGATAAAAGTTCTCATCACAAGAAAAAAAAAATAAGCTATGTGTGGTGATGGATGTTAACTAGACATACTATGATGATCATTTTATAACATATACATGTTATCAAGTCACTATGTTGCAAACATAAACTAATATATTTATATGCCAGTAATAAAAATTATGTAACTATAAAAACTATGTCTCAATAATAATAAAAAGAGATACCATGCAAACAGTAAGCACACACATACAAAACAAAAGAACTAATTAAAAATCTTGCAAAGGAAAAATAATTTTATTTTTTTTTTTATTTTTTTTTTTAAATTTTTTTTAAGGATTTTATTTATTTATTCATGAGAGACACAGAGGCAGAGAGAGAGAGGCAGAGACACAGGCAGAGGGAGAAGCAGGCTCCATGCAGGGAGCCTGATATGGGACTGGATCCTGGGACTCCAGGATCACGCCCTGGGCCGAAGGCAACATTAAACTGCTGAGCCACCCGGGCTGCCCAGGAAAAATAATTTTAAATATGTAGTAGACTAACAAGAAAAAGTATAGAATTAGAAATTTGGAAACTTTTCTGAGGAATTCACCAGGAATGCAATACAGAAATAAACAGATTTTTTGAAAAGGAGAGTTAGTTAAGGGACAAGGAGGATAGATTAAGGACTCCTAAACTAACATATTTCAAACAATCATCTTACCTCTTTGAGTTACTCTATTATTTTGCAAAACCAAAGGATGTTCAGGAGCATTCCAAATTATGAGGATACGTTATATAGGGCAACTGGTACACCCTTAAAATGTCTGTTTGTATAATTTTCAGAAAAGTAAAAGGAGATATTCTTTAATGAACCACTGATAAGATCTTATAAACTTATGTACCTCAATGTCATCCTTATTTTTAAGCAGTGGTGCTTCCATAATATTTCTAAGACAGAAAGAATCAGATTCCACATCAAATGGGGTTCCAGTTAACTCAGAGATTCGGTCCCAGTGTCTCTGTTTCATTGCCTTATTGGTCATCATTTCTAGCAGAGGACATGACTCACTGAAATCATCAATTCTTTTTTTCAGATCCAAAAAAGCTTGCCAATCTTTAAGCCCTTTCGGGAGTTTACGACACCTTTCAGAAAAAAAAAATTATATCACTACACATTTCTTTGAAGAAGGCATTATGTATATACAGCAATATATCAGAGGATAAATTCATTTGTAAAATACATACAAGATCCTATGAAGATCGGCACCATAAAAAGGTAAGCTTAACTCAATTAAAACTCACCTGTTTTGAAATTCCTGCAGTTCTGCATTAATTTTTTCAATATCTACGTCTCCCCAAAGTATTTCGTAATAACCACTAATATTGCTCATCACAGTATCATACAGTCCATACAGCTTCTGCAGCAAGTTGAGTTCCTTTCTAGAAAACCAAATAATCAAGGTATTACATGATGTAGATATTAAAAATAAACATCGTTATTGGATGGCAGGATTCATCCAATCAAATATTTCATACATGACACGTATAATGTCTTATAGGCACCAACATGGAAACCACAGACAACCCTGTCAGTTTCCAAACAAAAATTTAATTAAAGCCCCATTAATTAGGTCAAGTGTACAGCTCTCAAATATTCCAAGTCATACTGTGACTTGACATTAACAAGTGGTTTGATTATGATTACAGTTCCAATCATCGCAAACAATGTGACCAGAACTTGATAATAAGATCAAAGCTGGGGATCCCTGGGTGGCTCAGTGGTTTAGCGCCTGCCTCCCGCCCAGGGTGTGATCCTGGAGTCCCAGATCGAGTCCCACATCCGGCTCCCTGTCTCCCTCTGCCTGTGTCTCTGCCTCTCTCTCTCTCTGTGTTTCTCATGAATAAATAAATAAAATCTTAAAAAAAAAAAAAGATTAAAGCTAAGGCTAAGGTTTTGATTGTTTTTCTTTTAAAAGCAAGCTAGTTTTTTTGTTAAGAACATGTGCCTTTGGGAAAGTGACTTAAACATCACTTTCCTACCAAGAGCTTCCCCTCAGGTTCCCAAATGGGTTATATACATAACAAGAGTAAGAGGAGGGATTATAGATCCAAGTAAAGATAAGTCCTTTATTGTGTAGAATATAAAAAATTGACTGCTTAACAGAGTTTGTGGATGCTCCCAAGAATTCCTCCATCCTTAGCAGACCATGAGTTCCCCTAGACCAATTTTAGTTTTGGGGTTTATTTTTTTAGTTCTGTTTGTAAGGATTGATATCCACAACTTTTATTATTTATTATAAATAATCCAAAGACCAAAGGTAAGGTTTGCTTATGCTTTTAATAAAGTAAAACTCATTCTATCTTGCAATTATCAAATGGGTATACTGGGTCCCTTTATAAATCTAAGACTCATTCTGGAATCTTGGTTATCTTGCTTTTCCAATTCTTGTTTCATTTTGCTGATTCATCATCTTAGGAATTATTTCATTATTAATCACAGGATATTCCAACTTATGCTAAAAATGACTAAAATAACACAAAAAGAATGATGAGATCTCCTGTAAGGAAGGGACAATAATCCCTATTGCATCATCCTTCAGATTTCTTATTGTGTCACCCAAAGCACTGTATTATCTTTTTTTTTTTTTTTAAGATTCATTTTTATATAGACAGACAGTGAGAGTGGAGAGGGGCAGAGAGGGAGGGAGAAACAGAATCCCAAAGAGACTCTCTGCTGAGTAGAACCTGATCTCATGACCCTGAGATCATGACCTGAGCCAAAATGAAGAGTCAGATGATCAACGGACTGAGCCACCTAGGTGCCTCTCAATATATCATCTTTTAACAATATATCAAAAAAGAACTCTGGACAGACACTGTCTTTGTGTTGTTGTTGTTTTATTCTTGGTTAGCTTTCACATAATATAGTTAAGGATTCAGAATCGTTCATTTTTTTAAACCCAAAACAGAAAAGACAACTGACCAAGAATGGTACTCCCCAAGTATTAAAGAGAAAAGAGACACAAAACAGCACTCTAGACTCTAATAGTGAAACCATGTAGTGAGATCTCAGACTGTCGGTCTTTAGATGATGATTACCTAGATGAATTTTACTCAGATCAGTAATTTATGAGTGAACAATCTATTTCAGTAGAGACAAGGGCTTCATCATGCAGTATTTTACAAGAACCTAGACCATCTCATTTTGTGAAAAGGATAAATGGTTGTTCTTTCATTATCTGTGATGTTTGCATCAGTTTTACTTGGGACTTTCCCTAAGTAGACAAATGCTAAAGGCAGATGTGTATTTAAAGGAGATAGATGATGCAAAAATGAAAAAATTTATTGACTTGATGATTCAAATCTAAAAGTAAAGACTTTTTCATTTATAACATAGGAAAGATGATGGTCATTTCTTCAACAAAATTATGACTGGCAACAGTTTTGGGTTTTAACAATGCCAAGTGCAAGAAAATCAGAAGTAATAATAAGATAAAAGCTGTTGGAGATGGATCTGAATTCAGAAATCAGTGTTTGTACAATGGTATGGTCCAGGTTCATGTATGACAGCTGATGAGCAGTTGTTGTGTCACCAGCTAGACCCCAAAACCTGACCTTAATCACCCACCTGCTTTTCTACTCACTCATCTTTCTCTTATATTTTTCCTTAAGCTCTTTTTTCCGGCTTATCTCTTAACTCAGGCAAAGGAAACCTGAAGCCACCCCTCAGGTGATAGCAATTGTCCTGACTGACCAGACCTCCCCCTCCCCAGACCACTCAGGCTTTTTGAGCTAAATCTCTGACTGGCGTTTGAGCGATGAACCATAGAGTGACCTCTGGAATGACCTACAATCACCTTTACCTCATTATAATACTAAAACTCAGCCCAAGGAGGAGCACAGCCTCATTTACATAACATACAATTTGTGATTAGGCATGTTTCCTGATGGTGCATGCGTGACCTTATGCCCACCTCTACGTAGGATGACAAGACTTCCCTATCTAAATATTCATCCTGGGATCCCTGGGTGGCGCAGCGGTTTAGCGCCTGCCTTTGGCCCAGGGCACGATCCTGGAGACCCGGGATCGAATCCCACGTCGGGCTCCCAGTGCATGGAGCCTGCTTCTCCCTCTGCCTGTGTCTCTCTGCCTCTCTCTCTCTCTGTGACTATCATGAATAAATAAATAAAATCTTTAAAAATAAATAAATAAATAAATAAATATTCATCCTAACCCTAAACAAAAGGAACTCATTCACCCTCTCTTGGGGAGTCATGGCTTTGGAAGCCATTCCCCGAAATCTCCTTATTTGCGGCAAATAAAGTTTTCTTTGTGTAACACCTCATCCTGGTGCAGTTTCTGATTCACCAAGGAGTCAACTCACATTGGTTGGACTCCAGTTGCATTCTGAAGTCAGTCTCCGTTTTGTTATGGAGGGTTATGGAGTAAAAGTTTGGGTTTTGGAGTAAAAGCTTGGGTTTTCTCTGCTTAAATTCTTATTACATTTTCTAACAAAGTGCTTTTTACCATTCTTTTATTCTAACTTTTGCAAATTATTCATAAATTACTTAAAATGTAAAAGAATTAAAAGGTCCACTGGTCCAGACAGTAAATGTGGATAGTTGTTTTTCCAGGAACACTGAGGGTTAAAATAAAACAAAGAGTCTCAGACTGAGCATGAAAAAGAGTTAGAGAATTCATAAAAATGCAGGACCCAACCCCTGAGATTTTGAATCAGTAAATCAGGGCAAGGAACAGATAACCTGTAGTTCTTTTTATTTTATTTTATTTTATTTTATTTTATTTTATTTTATTTTATTTTATTATTTTATTTTATTTTATTTATTTTATTTATTTTATTTAAATTCAGTTAATTAACACATAGTATATTATTAGTTTCAAAGTAGATTCATCAGATGCATATATCACCCAGTGCTTATTACATCATGTGCCCTCCTTAATGTCCATCACCCAGCAGTATGGAGGTTCCTCAAAAAGTTAAAAACAGAGGTGCTCCCTACAACCCAGCAATTGCACTACTAGGTATTTACCCAAAGGATACAGATACCTGCAATTCTAACACAACTGGTCATCTGGTTAAGTTTGGTGAATGACTGCTTTGGAAAAAGATTACAAACCATCTACCCTAAGGTAGATTGAAGCATTAATTTATGGTCGGACAATTTCTTGTCTATTTTGCATAGGCATGTTATGACTTTGAAAGAAGTTAACATAAAGTTCTTTACTAAAGCCATGATCCTAATAAGCAAAAATCACTGTTTTAATTTTGACTTTGAGGAAAGTTATATAAAATTCCATTAAAATGTAGTTGCTTAAATCCTAGATCTACTAATTGTTTAAAATCAAGTAAGTTCCTTGGCCTTCAATCTTAATGAATTTCTATGTCTATCCAATATGGAACAGCACGTAGCACAAACTCAGTAAGAAAGGTTGGAAAGCCAAGAATGGTTATTCCTCTAAATAAAATATATCCAAAACTGTAGTGTTTCTGTACAATAATTGACACTATTTGACAATAGCAAAATGAACAAAATAAAGCACAAGCTAAATATAGGCCACAAATACTAGAATTCTTGCAATGTATTTCCAATTCCCCAAGAATATTTCTTTTATATGTGGTGACTTGGTATTCAGTGGGTCAGGAATTGCCAGGAATATGGAGAATATTTAGGAGTGTTCTAAGGGAGGCTCTTCTCTGCATGATAAAGGATTCAATGATGACACGATTCTTCTAATGAACACTATTTAATTATTTGCATGTAACACTTGTACAATTTCTATACTTACCTAGTTTTGTGTAAAACCTCATAATCAGTTACAGGCAACCCAAAAAGTTGTTCACCAGATGAATACGTAACAAACTTCCTCCACAGATCATCAAAATTGGCCTATAAAAAGATTTTTAACTTGTAGTAAAATATAATTAATTCAGGACCCATTAAAGTAGAATTTATTATAATTGGAATAAAAGCTACAATGGAGTTTATTTAATAATATCTATGAAACAAAGACTTGTGAAGAAATTTATATTGATACCAAGCTATCAGAAGAAAAGTTGAGCACTTAGGAAAATTAACTTTCAAGCATTCTAAAAGTATCCATTTTACATAAAATTTTTTCTTTAATAAATTAAGTGGTCTTCAGAAGACCTATATTTCAAGTTCCCATAAATATGTCTGAAAGTAATAAAACTGCATTTTAAAAAATCTATAATTCAGGCTTCTTCACTAATTTAGACTTGTCATCTGTTCCACAGAGTTCAAATGAGTGAGTATAATCCTTTCAACCCTGTTTTCTCTCCAAGCAATAAAGAGTCTATAAAATGAAGGATTCAATTATAACACCACTTGAAAGAATTCTAACAATCTGAATCAGCGAAGTTAATGCCCATGCCCTTTGAATTGGAAGTGGAATCTCCTATACTAGGAATGCTAAGTATGAAGAGTGTTTAAAGCATAAAAGCAAATAGAAATAATCCACCCATGATGAAGTATGTGTGCTCTATATAAGGGTATAATATATCAATAAGGATACTAAATTTCCAGCCCTGGAGAATGTCTGGCATCAGACTTCACCATATTCAGATAGTGAATCAGATCTGACAATAACATTAGCATATTTTTAGAGGAGCCAAATAAAGAAGGTGTGAAGACCCTGAAGGAACTCCAATGAACCCTTCCTTTCTAGAAAGTAAGGTCCATATTTTGCACTTTTTATAATCCTCAGTGGTTAATATAATGGTTACTCAATAAATTTAATGACTAAAGTGGCCATAGAACCATGCGAACACTAGAAAAGGAGAAACAAAAATGTTAAAGTTAGCATACTTTAAAATAATATTTAAAATCTTGTTTATGTGGTGAAGACTATTGATGGATGCCAGTCACTCATCCCCTTTTTTATTCAGGCCCCAGATAATATGAAAAGACCCACAGCATTAGCCAAATGGGCAAAAAAAAAATACCAGCTTTGTCAGCAGGACAACCAAGTGTCCAGCAACTCCAGAAATCAGAGTAAAGTTGCACCCTGAGCCCAATGGGAAGCTCCTGCTTCTTTCCACAATCTAGATAGATCTTGGCACCTGCCTTTTAGGGGGCTTGGAGGGGACGGTGAGGGGGCACCTGCTTTGGAGGAGAGTTGGGTCACATACCCAGCCACATGCATGGTGAACAACCTGCTTAGCTCACACCCCCAACCACAGGCAGAGCAGAAGGAGCAAGATGCCAAGAGATGCGCCCTACAATATCTTTTCAATGAAGTGGCCACACCCCTGGTAAAAGGGTGGCACATTCAAGTCCCACTTGCTGATGAATAAACTGGTAACTCCTGAGGGAAAAACAAGGAGGTGGGTCTACCTTCAAAATATACCCAGGTTCTAATCTCTTCTCTTCAACTCCAATGCCACCAGTCTGGTCCAAGTGACTATCACCCTCTCCTGGATTATTGCAAGAGCTTCCTAATTTCTCTGCTTTCACCCTTAACTATCAGAAATCTACTCTCAACACTGTAGCCAGACTGATCCACTGAAAACATAAGTAGGATGATGTCTTATTTGCTCTTACTCAGGGCCTTTGCACTTGCTCTTCCTCTTGCCTGGAAAGCTGCTCTTCCAGACACCTCCCTGGCTCATTCCCTCATTTCTCTAGGTCTCTACTCAATGTCATCTTTTCAAGCTGGCCTTCTCTGGAGATGCTATTTTATTTTGTTTTATTTTAAGAGAGAGAGAATGCACATGAGAGAACACAAACAGTGAAGAGGGAGAAGCAGGCTGCCCATCAAGGAGGAAGCCTGATGTGGGGCTTGGTCTCAGGACCCTGGGATCATGACCTGAACCAAAAAGCAGATACTTAACTGACTGAGCCACCCAGGTGCCCCTGGAGATGCAATTTTAAAGTTCACATCCACCTTACATACACACAGCCCAGCACATTATGCCCTTTCTCTGCTTTATTTTTTCCTTTGGCACTTATTATCATCCAACTTATTACTTTTTTCACTCATATCTATATTATCTTGCTTTTATTGCTGAGAGATTCTGCTTGGCTCAGCTGGCAGCCATTAGGTGAGCAGATCAGTCTTGATCCTGGCTCCTCCAGAAAGGCAGGCCTTTCCCTGAGACTCTGGGGACTTCAGATAGCAAAGAATCAGAGCCTCCTCCAAGGTCTGGCATAAAGTTCTGGATCAGGGTGATGCGAGGATCTGGTTTTAGTCCAAGAGTTACCACTATTGTCCTGAGGACAAAAGAACCTTAACAATAACAAGGGACTGGACTTTGTCTAAGGACATCATATCCAAGTGAAAGGCTTGTGCCTGCTGCATCCCCTGAAAACCCTTGCCAACACAGACAACCTATCTTACAGAAATCTACCAGACTTACTGGGCTAGCCCTACCCTGCCCCCGGAGCCAAGCAGCACAGATAGTGAGTGGGCTCTGTGACAGCTGATTTCCTTACTTTGCACAAATTGACTAATCTATGGTCAGCTGCAATTCCATTTTTCTTATCTGGGTCTGGGTTTTCTATTTAAATCACCAAAATCAAGGGAGATACTTGAAAGTTAGGTACCATATGAGGAATTCCACTTGGTTCGGATGGAAAAAGCCTGAACTACCCCTCTCAGGAGAACCTGCGACTGGAGAGATCCCATTCAACTTGACTGAACCTTTTTGAGAAAAGCATGCATGGAACCAGCCTGAACCATCTATGGAACGTGCACATAAAGCAACAAGATCAAGATTGCTGACTCCACTCTTCCGTTTATCTGCTTTGAGGTGAAAAACCCAATCGTAAAGTGATAAGTCATCTCTGACACAGGTAATGGGACATTTGGAAATTCCTAACCAGCACATGGCAAAACAAAGTTAGGAGCTACAGAAAGCCTTCCTATGGCTTGATTTGGGGCAAAACTCGGGTAGTCTTAGTAAAGTAGAAAACACTGGGTTTTGGACATCTCTGTATCTCCTGGTAGGATGACTGTGGAAGCTATCTGAGTTATTATATAAATACAGGCAGCAAGTGGGGCAAGGTGAGGAAAAAAGTAACATCTAGAAGGGGGCACAGAACAGAGAGATATGTTTATAATTGTTCCTTTAAAAAAGGAAAGACATGCGGCTTTTAAAATTTGATTGGGAAGGATAGTTAAGAGGAAAATGTTAGGAGAAAAGGATCCGTCTAAGAAGGGGCAAAGGAAAGTAAAGAGTTCCCAGGGACAGGAAGGGGAACACAGCTCTCTGAAATTTACATAACACACCCTACATTGTCTCTATAAATTTGGAGACAAGGTCGTCTGCTCAAACTAATCTCAAAACTACTCCTCCCACACTCGTACTTCAGTACATAACTCTACCCTCTTCCATCTTCCCAAGCTGGAAATCTTCCTCTCTTCCCCTTCACCCAGGCTCCAGGCCTATCAAGTTGGTCCTGTTAAATAAACTCATGTTCCATGCAGGTTTCTTCATTGAAATGTATTTGTTTAGTCTCAAGCTTGACAATTTCCTGTTGCATTACTGAAACTGCCATCAACATGACCATCCTCCCCCCAAAGCATTCTCCACACTAATGCCAGAGAAATCTTTTAAACACACAACTGAAAAAATAAAAATAAAAAATAAACACACAACTGTTTTAAAAATTCCAATCTGGACATATTGTTCTTTGCGTAGAGCCCTCCAGCCCCCAAGATAGGCTATGAGCTCCTTATCGTGGCCTACAAGGCCCTCTCATTGGTGATTTCTGCCCACTCTGTTGTCCCATCCCTCATCCCTATCTTCTCTGCCCACTGTACCCCACATTTCACTCCTTCATCTCTCTAAATCTCCCTATTTCCTCATCTCTGGCCTTTGTAGGAGGTGCAAATTCTAATTTGTTTTTCTTCTTCCCCTGGCTAACTCTAACTAGCCCTTTAAGATGCAGCTTGGATGGCTCTTCTTCCAGGAAGCCTTCTCTGTCTGCCCCTTCAGCTCCCATTTTGGTTGGGAGCTGCCTACACCTGTATCCATAACACTAGTTCTCACATCTAGATTACAGTGCTCAAAACATGGTTTTGCAATTACTATCTCTCCAGCTCACTGTCTCCCTACCAGGTTTTAGCAGCTTAGAGGTAAGAACCATTTCTTAATCATCTTTCTATTGACCAAGACACATAATAGGCATCTGATGAATATTTTCTAATGATTATGAATGCAGGTGGGACAGGGAACATAAAGGGAACAGGAACAGAAAACAGGATAGAGAACAAAAACAAGTAATAGAATTGCCTGATACTAACAGACCCAGGGGGGCTAGTTTACATAGGAATCCATGAATCCACAAAACATTAACCCAAATGAGTGTGTGATTTTTCTCTAGATGTGCTCAGCAATCTGAGTGTAGAAAAAGATAGGGAATGGTTGGCCTGATCATTGGATCAGTGTATAGGGTAGGGCAAATGATCTGGGAAGTTTAAAGTCATGGATAAGAAAGGAATGGATACAGAGGGGAGATAGGGAAACCATGTGTCAATATTTTAAATCTTATTTTGATACATTTTATTCTAAGAATTTCTACCATTTATATGCAAATGAGATACTTGGAATCAGAATAAGGTATACACTTAAGTTCAAAATCAAAGTCTTAGTCTCTAAAAATAGGGAGAGATTCTGTGGAGAAGAACACAAAGGATACAAGAAAAGGAATCAATCACATTATTTAGAAGATTAGAATATAATTAAAATCTGGATGTACTTTAAACATTAATTTTTCCACTATAAGGTAGAACAACATAAATTTTTCCCTAAAATTACTTTAAAGAATAACAACACATTGTCGACATACAAAAAAATGAAGTTTTACCTGAAATATCTGTAGCCTGTTACTAGCTTCTTGGGGTGGAATATTTGGAACCATGGGTCCTTCCTGTAATGAATAATATACTCTCCATTTAAATTCTTAATCACATGTATTAATCAATTTATTGAGTTTATCTATTATTTCCTTTTAAATAAATAAACATGATTTTTATCTGATCTAGTCTAATTTTGTCCCATATCTGAAGCTTTCATTAGTTTTTACAGCTTTATTGAGATATAATTCACATACTATACAACCTCTCATTAAAAAGGACAATTTAATGGCTTTTAGTATATTCACAGAGTTGTGTAACCATGATCACAATCAATTTTAGAACATTTGCCTCACTCTAACTTCCATTCATTTTTAAAGGAGCATGACATCGGTACTAAAAAATGTGCCAAAATTACATCCTGTAGGAAGCCTGCACCACTAGGGCTCTGTTTCATTCCATTTATGGTTATAAACAATGATGCTGTGTTTATGCATTAGAATAACTATTGATATAGAGTTCTGAGGACAGCCTCCTCTCTCTCACTGATTGTTCAGCCCAATATGGAAATAGAGGAGCACATAGGTTGAATAGCTGAAAGAAGCAAATGCAGTCTTTGGTGGCCTTCATCCAGAACACAGTTGCAAAAGGACCACAGATGGTCTGTATAATCATGAATATTATGGATATGCTAAATAATAGAGCAGATTCCCAGTATAATAAAATGATAGGGCCGTAAAATCTTTTTTTTTTTTTTAGGTTTTATTTATTTATTTGAGACACACAGAGAGAGAGAGAGAGAGGCAGAGACACAGGCAGAGGGAGAAGCAGGCTCCATGCAGGGAGCCTGACGTGGGACTCGATCCCGGGACTCCAGGATCACACCCTGGGCTGCAGGCGGCGCTAAACCGCTGCGCTACCGGGGCTGCCCAGGGCCGTAAAATCTTGACAAATCCAACGAAAAGAGGTAAGTTTAGTACATGTAAAAAAAATGTGCTATGTGGTTATTATTAAGGGCTTAAAATGTTTTATGAATCTAGACCCATTGTGACCACTAAAGGAAGTAGCATATTTTAGGGGAATACATCCAACTTCTGAGTTTAACTTCAAAGAGGAGGATCATTAACAGTCATGATACCAGGTTGAATAGTCTGCAGGACTGACCAGGTGTGACATCTATTATTTATTTTCAGTGACCCTTTGGTTCTCTGAGAGTTAGTGAAAAAAAGATCAGTTGCATAATACCCTACTATTTAGGTATTTATAGTTTCTTACAGCCTTCCAACAAGTGCATTGCATTTTCAGCTATGAGCATTCTGGCCTGAGAAAGCATAAGACCAGACCTTTTGTTCTTTCCACAATCTCAAAAGTTGTTTTCCTTTTAACGGTTAAATTCTCTTTCTTCCTCTATAAAATTATTTTTAAAAACTAGCTATCTCCTTTTTTTTCCTGATAGCTACAAATATGCAAATATAGCTTCTTATATACAATGTGCAAATTGCTGCATATTTCTCAAGATTCATCACTGTCATCTCATATAAACATGCCACAGAACATTTTAACACACAGCATGCAAATACTTAGATTACCGCCTCATATGATTCTGCGAAGTTCATTACATCCTCACGAAAAACTTCCACAGACTCAAGAAGATTACTCTTAAACTTTGGCTGCACTTGAACTAGTTCATCTTGTACAGAAACCTAGAATAAAAAAGAATACCCAACATGAGATTTATTTAAATGAAAATGTATTTAAATAAAAACTATAATTCCATCCCAGCCAGTTTGCTATCCCACAGATGTCCAGTATGAACAAGGGCATCTCTGCAATGCTGCTTAAAAAAAAAGGGGGGGGGAAATAAACAACCCAAATGCAGCAAAAGGGGACGCAAATCATTCTAGTTCATGACCCAAGACGCAAAGCCATCTTCTGTAACTGCAGTTAGGAAAAAGTTTTCTGGCTATCCAGCTCAGGTCATCACTGTGGCCGGAGAAACAGTTACTGCTTACAGACGCAGTCTGGGTCACATGCTGTCTCTGAGGCCAGATGAAGGTCTGGGATTAATAATTTCTGGTAGGTTTACATGGTCACAAGGGTTGGAACAGTCACCTAAAAGAAAGTCATATTACCTTGGGTATTAAAAAAAAAATAAGGAATGCCCTCCATAACAGTCTTCAAAAGCCTCTGCTTAAACCTTCAATCATAATAGCTAGCACTTAATTCATACTTACTATCTGTCAGGCTTTTCACCTGTGTTAATTCATTTAATCCTCATGACAATGCGGTGTGGTAAATACTGATATTATATTCATTTTACAGTTGAGAAAACTGAGGCATAGAGACATTAAGTAACTTCCCCAAGGTCCCGCATCAGCATGAGGCAATGTCAAGATTCAAAACCCAGCAGTGTGGTTCTGGGTTTTTTATAAAACTTCAGATTAATGGTGATTGTACTAAAGGATGGGCCAACAGGTTTAACACTAACAGTTCAAAAGATAGAACAACTGCATGGGAAAAAATCAGAGAGGGAGACAAACCATGAGAGACTCTTAACTACAGGAAACAAACTGACGGTTGCTGGAGGGGAGGTGGGTGCAGGGATGGGGTAACTGGGTGACGAGCATTAAGAAGGCCATGTCCTGTGATGAGCACTGGGTTGTATGCAACTAGGAATTACTGAACACTACATCTAAAACTAAGGATGTACTATATGTTGGCTAACTGAATTTGAATTAAAAAAATAATTTAAGAAAGAAAAGAAGAAAAAAAAAAAGCTAGAACAACCCAAGTGAATCTTTTCCATTGAACAGTAACAGAAAGTTGGGCTTCACTAAATCTCAACCTAGGGTTCTCCATTTCCTTCCCAAGATGCAATTTTCTGACTAAATCAGCAATCGTTTTTTAAAATAAGTGAATATTCAATATTGAGCATTTAAATAAACATGAATATTGTTAAAAAAGAATTTTATACACATTACCTCAAGGAAGTCTCATAACCATGTATAAAAAAATTCCTAACGTATTCCTAAATGATCATATGAAGAAACTGAGAAATGAAGGTTATTAACTTGCATAAGATCACCCAACTGGCTGGTGGCAGAGCTGGGATCACAAGTCATGACCCCAATTTCAGCTCTGGGTGCTTGCTAGTCTGCTTTGCTTCAATCTCAGTGACAAATCTCTCCACAAACAAAAAACTTTAAGCCAATGTTTAATTAATATTCAATAAAAATTTCCATTATAATTAAAAAATCTGGATCTTCCCTTGGACTTCATTTTTACTGTTTAACTGTATAAATATCAACTTCAAAAATGCGTAGAGAGTTTATAGCTAAAAATGCCTGCATGACAAGAAAAAAGATCTCAAATCATTTAACCTAACCATCCACCTTCACAAACTAGACAAAGAACAAATTAAATCCAAAACAAACAGAAGGATAGAATAAAAATTACAGCACAGGTAAATGATATAGAGTACAGGTAAACAATAAAGAAATCAACAAACTAAAAATTTCTTCTTTGAAAAGATGAACAGAATTGATGAACCTTCGCCTAGGCTAACCAAGAAAAAAAGAGTAAGGACTCAAATTATTAAAATTAAGAATGAAAGAGGGGATTATCACCACCTACTTTACAGAAGTAAATGGAATTATAAGGATACAATCAATAGAGTGAACAGGGACCCTATGGGATAAGAGAAAGTATTTTTAAATTCTACATCTGATATGTATTAATATCCAGAATATATAAAAAACTCCTACATTTCAACAACAACAAAACCACAAACAGCTCAATTTTAAAATAGGCAAAGGACTTGAGTAGACTTTTTTCCAAAGAAAATATACAAATGGACAGTAAGTATATAAAAGGATGCTCAATATCATGTAACATGAGAGAATTGCAAATCAAAACCACAATGAGGTATCACCTCACCAATTAGGATGCCCACTATCAAGAAAACACAAAATAACAAGTGTTGGCAAGGATGTGGAGAAATTGGAACCTTTTCCCACGGTTGGTGGGAATGTAAAATGATGCGGCTGCAATGGAAAACAATATAGTGGATCTCAAAAAGTTAAAAAATGATACTATATGATACACCAATTCTATTCCTGGGTATATATCCAAAAGAATTAAAAGTGGAGTCTCAAAGAGATATCTGCACTTTCATGTCCATAGCAGCATTATTCACAAAAGCCAAAAGATGGAAGCAACCTAAATGAACACTGCAAGATGAATGAATAAACAAAATGTGGCACATATATACAATGCGATAGTAGTCAGTCTTGAAAAGAAAGGAAATCCTGTCACCTGCTACAACATGGATGAAACTTGAGGACATTATGCTAAGTGAAATAAGCCAGTCACAAGAAGGCAAATATTGTATGATTCTACTTATATGAGGTACCAAAAGTAGTCAAATTTATAGAGGCAGAAAGCAGAATGCTGGTTGGAACTGGGGAAAGAGAGAAATCAGGAGTTATTATTTAATGAATATAGAATTTCAGTTTTGCAAGATGAAAAATTTTGGAGATTGGTTGCACAACAATGTGAACAGACTTAACACTACTGAATTGTACACTTGAAAATAATTAAGATGAGAAGTGTCTGGATGGTGCAGTCAGTTAAGCATCCAACTCTTGGTTTTGGCTCATGTTGCGATGTCAAGTTGGTGAGATCTAGCCCTGTGCTGGACTCTGAGCTCTTAAGCTCTGCTCAAGTCTCTCTCTCCCTCTCCCTCAGTCCTTCCCCCCTACTCTCTCTTTCTCTATCTCAAATAAATAAATAGATCTGTTTTTTTAAGATTTTATTTATTTATTCATGAGAGACACAGAGAGAGAGAGAGAGAGAGAGGCAGAGACACAGGCAGAGAGAGAAGCAGGCCCCATACAGGGAGCCCAATGCAGGACTCGATCCCGGGACTCCAGGATCACACTTTGGGCTGAAGGCAGGCACTAAGCCACCGAGCCACCCAGGGATTCCCAGTAAATAGATCTTTAAAAAATAGTTAAGACGGTAAAAGCTTTGTGTATTTCACCAGGATTTAAAAAAAAAAAAAAAACTTAGCACAAAGTTATAGTAATTAAGCCAGTAGGTTACTAGCATAGGGATGGACATATGAATCAACAGAATAGAATTGGGAGTCCAGAAATAACTCCCTACATTTATGGCCAATTGATTTTCAACAAGGGTGCCAAGATAATTTGTTGGTGAAAGGATAGTCTTTTCAACAAATGGTGCTGAAACAACTGGAAATCCACATGCATTTTTTGCATGAAGTTGGACCCCTAACTCCCATCATACAAAAATTACCTCAAAAATGTATCAGAAATCTAAATATAAGGGCTAAAATTATAAAACTGACATAAGAAAACATAGTAGCAAGTCTTTATGACCCTGGATTTGACAGTTGTTTTCTAGCTATGATACTAAATCACAAGCAACAAAAGAAAAAATAGATAAATTGGACTTCATCGAAATTAAAAAACTTTGTACTTCAAATTCAGAGACAGAAAGTAGAATGGTGGTTACCAAGGACTGGAGTGGAAGGGAAAATGTGGAGTTACTGTTAATTAGGCACAGAATTTCAGATATATAAGGTGAAAGGAGTAATAGGGATATATAGTGATAATGGCTACACAACAAGGTGAATGTCTTTAATACCATTGAACTGTACACTTTAAAAAATGATGAAGATGGTAAATTTTTATATTATGTGTCTTTTAATACAGTAAAAAAGAAGAAGAAAGGAAAGACACCATCAATAAATTGAAAAGACATCGGGATCCCTGGGTGGCGCAGCGGTTTGGCGCCTGCCTTTGGCCCAGGGCGCGATCCTGGAGACCCGGGATCGAATCCCACATCGGGTTCCCGGTGCATGGAGCCTGCTTCTCCCTCTGCCTGTGTCTCTGCCTCTCTCTCTCTCACTGTGTGCCTATCATAAATAAATAAAAAAAAAAATTTAAAAAATAAATAAATTGAAAAGACATCTTTATCCATTCATCAGTTAATAGACACTTGAGCTGCTTCCAACTTTGGCTCTTATAGATAATGCTGCTATAAACATCAGTCTGTGTGTATCCCTTTAAATTAGTGTTTTTGTATTCTTTGAATAAATACCTAGTAGTGTTATTGCTGGGTCATAGCATAGTTCTATTTTTAACCTTTTGAGGATCCTCCACATTGTCTTCCACAGTGGCTGCACCAGTTTCCATTCCGAGCAACAGTGCAAGAGGGTCCTCCTTTCTCCACATTCTCGCCAACACTTGTTGTTTCTTGTACTGTTGACTTTAGCCATTCTGATAAGTGTGAGGTGATATCTCATGGTAGTTTTGATTTGCATTTCCCTGATGATGACTGATCTTTTCATATGTCTTTTCATATGTCTGCTGGCCACCTGTATGTCTTCTCCGGAAAAATGTCTACTCATATCTTCTAATCATTTTTTAATTAGTTCATTTTTGAGGTTTTGAGTTTTATAAGATCTTCATATGTTTTGGATGCTAACCCTTCATCAAATGTATCATCTGTAAATATTTTCTCTCATTTTGAAGGCTGCCTTTTAGTTTTGTTGATAGTTTCCTTTGCTGTGCAGAAGCTTTTTGTTTGGATGTGGTATACATATACAATTGAATATTACTCAACCATAAAAAAGAATGAAGTCCTGCCATTTGCAACAACATGGATATATTATGCTAAGTGAAATAAGTCAGAGCAAGATAAATACCATTATGATTTCACTCATACGTTGAATTTAAGAAACAAAAACAAAGGAGCAAAGGGAAAAAAAAGAGAGATGCAAACCAAGAAACAGACTCAACTATAGAGAACAAACTGACAGTTACCAGATGGGAGGTGGGTGAGGCGGAATGGGTTAAACAGGTGATGGGGATTAAGGAGTGCACTTAGGATGAGCACCAGGTGTTGTGTGGAGGTGTTTGATCACTATATTGTACATCTGAAACTAATATTGTACTACTATAGGTTAACCATATTGAATTCAAATAAAAACTTGAAAAAAAAAAAAGAAATTGAGAAGACAATCCATAGAAAGAGAGAAGATATTTGCAAATCCTTTCATATGGGGCTTATATCCAAAATATATAAAAAAAAATTCTTACAGCTCAAAAATAAAAAGATAACCCATTCTTTTTAAAAGCAAAGGATTTAAATTCACATTTCTCCAAGCAAGATGGATGTATGGCCAATAAGTACATGAAAAGATGCTCAACATCATTAGCTGTTAGGAAAATAAAGCAGTCATTCAGAGGACAACATGGATAAGCCTTAAAACATGCCAAATGAAAGAAGTCAGTCACAAAAGGCTACATATTGTGTACGTCCATCTATATTACACATCCAGAAAAGGCAAATCCATAGAGACAGGAAAGTAGATTCATGATTGCCAGGGACTAGGATAAAAGGGAGAAGGAGTGGTTGCTAATAGGTATGGGGGCTTCTCTTGGGAAGATGAAAGTGTTCTAAAACTAGATAATGATGGTGGTTGTGTAACTCTATGAATATACTAAAAATCACTGAACTATATACTTTGAAAAGGTAAATTTTATGGTATATAAATTAAATCTCAATAAGGGTATTAAAATAATATATATTTAAGCTTTAAAATGTATGAAAAATTTTTTCTAGAGATAGCAACTTATAAAAAAATAAGAATTAAATTGTACTTACAGCTTTGCTCTGTAATTTGTTGAAAGAATATCTCAAAGTATCTACTGCTTCTGATTCTTCTTTGGTCACTTCAACTTCAAATCTGTTTAAAATAGCATAGGCTTCCTGGAAAGTGGGAGTAGAGTTCAGAAACATCACAAGGAAATCAAATGCCAAATGATTTAGATGCCTTCTAGAAACACATTCTTATTCTTCCCATTCTTATAAGAAGAGAGTATATTCTAGAATAGTAGTTCCAAAAATTGAGCATGTATATAAAGCACCTCTAGATTCTCCCTGATGCCAGATATTGACTCTAGATCTTAGGTCCCAAAATCTGTATTTAATAAGCATCTAGGTGATTCTGATGGAGATGTAAGCAGATCATTTTGAAATACTATGCTAATTGGGGTGCCTGGGTGGCTCACTTGGTTAATCAACAAGCTTTTTTTTTAAGGTTTTATTTATTTATTTGAGAGAGAGAGAGAGAGAGAGAGAGACAGAGTTATAGGCAGAGGGAGAAGCAGGCACCATGTGGGGAGCCCTGGTCCTCAATCCTAGGATCCCAGCATCACGACCTGAGCCATCCAGGCATCTCAAGAAACCAACTCTCGATCTTGCCTCAGGTCTTGATCTCACAGTCATGAGTTCAAGCCCCATGTTGGGCTCTGTGCTGGGCATAAAGCAGAAAGAAAAGAAAAAAGAAAAAAAAAGAAAAGAAAAGAAAGAAAAGAAAAGAAAAAAGAAAAGAAAAGAAAAGAAAAGAGAAAAGAGAAAAGGAAAGGAAGAGAGAAACACTATCTTAGAAAATATTATCCTAGAAAATATCCCTAGAACAATTTTCTCTCTCTCCTCTTTGATCTTGTGCAACACCATGCAAAATATCATCTCATTACTCTTAAAATATGGGTTGGCTATGTAAAGAATAGAATGAAACAATGATATGGGAGATACTCTGAAGAAAAGAAACTTGGATTGTCAAAGGGATGGATTGGCAATTGGATTTATTAAAAGAATTTATGCTGAAGAATAAAGTTTCTGGGGCACCTGGATGACTGTTGGTTAAGTGTCCAACTCTTGATTTCAACTCAGGTTGTGATCTCAGGGTTGTGAGATCAAGCCCCACACTGGGGTCTGCACTGGGCATGAAACCTACTTAAGATCCATTCTCTCCCTTTCTCTCTCTGCCCCTCCTCCACCACTGACTCACATGTGCTCCCTCTCTCTTAAAAAAAATAGTAATAAATTAAGAGTCATATTTTTATTATCACCATGAACTAAGAATTTAAATATCAGTCATAAAATACTTGGGTAGACAAAATAATGGTCTCTCCAACATTGTCCACATTTCAATCTCCAGAGCTTTTGATTGTGTAACTTTACATGACAAAAGGGACTTTGTAGATGCAATTAAGTTAAGAAAAAAAAAAACTTAAGATGGGGAGATTATCCTGGACAAACCGGGTGGACCCAAAGGTCCATATAAGGGAAAGAGGGAGGCAGGAGAGTCAAGCCAGAGAAGACGTGAAGACTGAAGCAGGGGCAGGAGTGACACCATTGCTGGGAGTGGCTGGGAGTCAAGGAATGCAGGTGGCTTCTGGAAGCTAGAAAAGACAAGGCACAGACTCTCTCCTGAAGCCTCCAGAAAGAGTACAGCCCTTCTGACATCTTGATTTTAGCCCCATAAAATTCATTTTCAGATTTATGATCTGTAAAAGTGTAAAATAATACATTTACGTTGTTTTAAGCCATTAGGTTTATGGTAATTTGTTATAGCCGAAGTAGGAAACTAATATAGTACTCTACCCTAAAAAATCTCTGCTTGATGTTAGTTCAAACAATTTACTATTAAGCCTAAGTAGACTGCTCCCACCATGCTTCCCTTGGTATGCCACTGGTCATGAATGACCTATAAGTGGTTTCTAAGGAAAGCCAAAGATATTTGGGGAACTTGCCTAACATGTTAAGATTGACATAAAAGAATACAACCATTCATTTCTGTAAAATGTTGGTGCTAGCATAAAAAAACAAACATTGTCTAGAACAGTTCAGAGCAATGTTAATATATTAATATATTCCTTTGCGTACTGTTCACTCTCGGTAATTGTCAAAACCCCTCCAAGGACATCAAATCAGAAAGGAGAAACAGACAGACTATGCCATAAAATAGATGAAGGATATACGTTAACAGGATCAATTTTTTAGTGTGTCTCTCTTAAAAAAAAAAAAAAAAGGCATTTCAGACAGAAAAACGCGATTACTTCTTACTTCAATTGGTCCCAAAGTCATGTCCATTTGAATTTCATTATCACGGATAGATGATAATGCTTCCATTGCAAACCTGACATCATCTAAATCACGAATGGGTCTAGATAACTTTTTTAAGTATTCATTGATGAATGCTATCATGTCGGACATTTTCTTTTTGTACTCTTCATTCAAGTATCGACAGAGTAACATCTTCCATGCCTTAGCCTCAATGGATAAGGCCAACTTCATTGGCTCTGGGGTAGAGAGAGAAAGATCAAAATGGAATACACCTGGCATTCTGTAACTATTTACTTCATGTCTAATCTGAGCATTTATAACTGCACTGTCCTATCTGATGACCACAGCTCTAACTAGTCAACTCTATCTTATCAATTCCTACACACTCTTCTTTACTTCTCTTGGTACCCCTCGGGCCCTAGCCCCACCAGGCTTGCAACATGGTTGCTCCCCCATCAACTTCCAACAGTTAGACTGAGAAGACTAGGTAGCTGAGTTGATGGTGGCCTGAGAGGAGACACACAGCTGGCTTGTTGGTTGAAGCTGTGAGATCCTCTCATGGAGTCTGCACTTTACAGGCCTAGTCTCCTTTTCCTCAGGCCCCAAGCATTCAGCCCACTCTTCCCCTTCTTTAGAACTGCTGCTGCCTATTCCATTTCTTAGTTTCCTCTCTCTAGAATGGAGCCCCCCATGGGCAGCCCGGGTGGCTCAGCGGTTTAGTGCCGCCTTCAGCCCAGGATGTGATCCTGGAGACCTGGGATCAAGTCCCATGTCAGGCTCCCTGCATGGAGCCTGCTTCTCCCTCTGCCTGTGTCTCTGCCTCTCTCTCTCTATCTCCTGAATAAATAAAATCTTTAAAAAAAAAAAAAAGAATTGAGCCCCCAGCCAACTCTGACACTGTGCTAGAGTTGATTTTTGTATGAGAAATCACAGTGCTACCCACTATGAGAAAACAAATAGGAAATTTAAATAATAGGTAAACTAACTTTCCAAAAGTCTACATACAGTTCCTGGAATTATTGCCCAAGGCATAGTTTCTGATTTCTAACTAAATATTCCCTTCAAGTACTTGTGACTGTTCCCCAAATTAAATTCCTTCTTGATAGATAGAATAACAGTATTTAAGGGGAGCCTGGGTGGCTCAGTTGGTTGAGCTGCTGACTCTTGATTTCAGCTCGGGTCAGGATCTTAGGTGGTGGGATCGAGCCCTAAGTTGGGCTCCATACTCAGCTGGGAGTCTACTTGAGATTCTCTCTCCCTCTCCCTTTGTCCCTACCCCCACACCATGTGCACACTCTCTCTCTCTCAAATAAATAAATCTTTTTTAAAAACAGTATTCAATATTTATTGAACATCAGATATGTTCCAGGTAGTATGCTAAGTGTCTCATCTAAAGCAGCTCATGAGGTGAGTACTGTCATTGTTACCAGCAGAAGAGATGGAATTAAAGAGGTCAGGTAACCTTCATAGTCAAATTTGAGAGCCATAGTTATACTTGCTTTTTAAGGATAGATCTGAAAGTCTACTTAATATGTAGAGTTGATGTAAAATGGGTCATTCAAATACTTCCTGAGAATAAAATCTTCTCAAAAACTTCGGATAATACTGTACTGCTGTAACCATGGCAGTAAGTAGCCACCATATCCCAGTTTTAAACCTAAGCCATAGACCAACTGACCTCAGTTCACATACTTAAAAAAAAAAAAAGATTTTATTTATTTATTCATGAGAGACACAGAGAGCGTGGCAGAAACAGGCAGGGGGAGAAGCAGGCTCCCCAAGGGGAACCCAGTGTGGGACTCATACCAGGACCCTGGAATCAGGATGATCCAAATGCAAATGCTCAACCACTGAGCCACCCAGGCAGGACCCTCACATACGTTTGCCAACCAATCAGCATCGGGCCCTCCCTTCTGAATGTCAACCAATCAAAAAGAACCTATTTAATAAGCCCATCTCTGAGTGCCAACCAATCAACAACAGTCTCATTTGAGTAAACATCTTCTACAGATGATAATAACCTATTTATACCCACAGTCCTTAAACCCCGTGCTGTCCAGACACCCAGTATGAATGTACTCTGCGGGGGACACTGTGCCTGCCCAGCATCACTCTCATTTACTCTCCTAATCAATAAAATAAGTTTGGGCTTTTTATTTCAGATAGTAAGTGGCTGTTTCATCATCCTTTGATACTCTAACCCCAAATGGATTAACTTCTCAGGAAACCTCAAATTGTTTGACTCCTAGCTCATGTATACAACTCCCTCCTCAGAGAAACCTGAAAAGGAGTTTCACCTATAGTTTAGTTGTCTGACTGCCAATTGGGGAATTGCATTATAGTCAGTATATTAAGCCACCCTAGTATAGTATTATTTACAAATAATATATAATAGTATATTATATAACATACAAATTATATAAATGCATTTATACAACATATATATGAACAATATTGGTGGTCAGGAAATATTTGATATTTACAGTATGGTACCGAAGTAGATTTCTTTCTTTTTTTAAGATTTTATTTACTTATTCATGAGAGACACACAGAAAGAGGCAGAGACACAGGCAGAGGGAGAAGCAGGCTCCCTATACGGAGCCTGATGCAGGACTTGATCCCAGGCCCCTGGGATTATGACCTGAGCTGAAGGCAGATGCTCAACCACTGAGCCACCCAGGCGTCCCTCATAACTGCTTTCTAAATAAGGCAACGTTTCATGTGAAAATACAAATACTTTACATAATATTATTAAAACACCTGTATGCAATTCAAGTGCTCCCACAACAATAATAGGCTTCAATTCATCAATCTCCTGTTCAAAAGTGGCGAAGTGTAGAATTTCTGATCTGATTTCAGTCAGAGAGGGGTTGTTAGCTAAAAACTCCTGTAGTAAAGAAACAATGTTTTCTTTAGTTTTTTGGCAGTATAAATCTCACACTGCCCTTTTTTAAAAAATATATATATATACTTATCCACTTGTACATCAGGCCAGTGGCTCAGTAAAGAAAGGGATGAACTGATAGTATTGGAAAATGAAGCTATGTGAGAGAATGTCATAGCCTACCAGGAGTAACTAAGTTATTCATGTGTCCTTGAGTCTCTAGCCAAAAATACAGCTGAATCTCTGTAAGTGTAATATATTCTTGAATACCCAGCCTCCGAATGTGTCTGGAGCCTAATTGGTACTCAATTGTTTACACAAATTAAAAGAAATCTATCTGAGCCTCCTTCCTCTCAGTTGCCTCAGAATGTCAATGTGAAAATTGCAGAAACTCTAATATGTTAGGTGCTTAGCATTTACAGATTCCTGATCTCTGCTCATGAGTTCCTGTCACGATCACTAACACTTTCCTGGTCCTCTCATGCAAGTTAGATACAAACAATTCAAACCCAAACTACATCCCAGGCAGCAGAAATACACCTTCACTTTCACATCCCGGTCCTCTGTCCAGAGCGTCTTGTACTTCTGAAAGTCCTGCAAGGCCTCATGAGCCACCTTTTGTAGAGAATTCACAGAAGAAGAAAGGAGAAGAACCAACTTGGAAATGTCTTTGTGCTCTGCTACCCCTGGATAAAAATTCTTCAGCTTCCTTGCAGGAATAATTTCTTCAAAGGATCCTGAAAACACATGTTTTTATATGTATATAACTTTTCTATTCAACTTTAAATATTATCAATGTTAATATTTATAGACTTTTTTGTAGTTTTTAAAAGACTCTCCCTCCAAATAATTAAGAGCTATTCCTTTAAACCTTCACTTAATCTTATTAAACCACTGTGTCAGATTTTGAGGTCTAGATTTCTTTAATGTGGGAAAACTGTTTTCAGAGAAAAGAACTTAAAAACACTGATTAAACCCTCCTACCCAAATAACTCCTCTGAGAAAAGGTCAAAAGAGCTCACATTGTTGCTCTACCAAACAGCATGGTGGTTGAAAGAGAGGCACCATGCTTATTACCCAAGTAACCTTAGGCCAGTTTTGGATCTTCATGGAGGATTAAATGAGACAACATATGTTCATCCTCTCAGCTCAGCATCTGGTATATAGAAATCATGCAATCACTATCAACCACCATTATAAATATCTCTTGCCAAAATCTGATCATGTCACTTCTTGATCAAAATTTTCAATTAGGTATTCTCCATCAAACCAACTATACTGATAGTTTTGTTTGGCCCAAACAATGCCTTACTTTTTTCAAGGCGTTTGTGAACAATTAAAAAGGATAATCGTTCATGCAAAATTCCAGATTTCTAACTTCTCTTTTAAAAAGGTTTCATCAAAATAAAAAAAAAATAAAAAATAAATAAATAAAAAGGTTTCATCTAAGGTGCCTGGGTGGCTGAGTTGATTAAGTGTCCAACTCTTGATTTTGGCTTAGGTTATGATCTCAGGGTTGTGAGATCTAGCCCCATGTCGAGCCCTACATTGGGCTCCATGTTGGGCATGGAGCCTGCTTAAGATTCTCTCTGTCCCTTCTCTCTCTCTCAAAAAATTTTAAAAAATAAATGAAAATAAAAAGATTAAATCTAGTAGTCCAGGGCACATGTTCCTGCATGGCAACAATTAGCCAAAGCTGAGAAGCGTCTCTTAAAGGGACATTCCTGTTGAACCTGCCATAGTCTCCTCTAAGACCAGGTCACTCATTTATTCTTTTGTCTTAATTTTAATCAAAATTAAAGCAAAAGAAAGTACAAGGTATTGGCTTAATTAATTAAGTAACTAATGTTGCATGTCCTGGCAATTCCCTTTTATTGCACAGAAGTATTCCACTGTGTAGCTATGCCTCATTTTGTTTGTCCACTGACCAGTTTTTGGACATCTGGCTAGCAATTTGAAGCTATTACAAATAACGCAGCAGTGAACACTCACATCTTTACATGGATATATGATTTCATTTCTCTTGGGTAAATTCCTAGGGATGGAATTCCTGAGCCAAATGATACAGGTATGTTCAACTTTTTAAGTGTCAAACTGCTTTCAAAGTAGCTATACCATTTCATACACTTCCCTCAGTGATGCATCAGAGTTCATGTTCTTTGTCAAAAATCAGTAGATTATTTTTCAATTTTACCAATTCCAATAGATGTGCAGTGGTATATCATAATGGTTTTAACCTGTATTTCCATAATAACTAATGGTGTTGAGCATCTTTTCATGTGTTTTTTAGCCAGTTATATATCTTCTTTGTTGAACTCATCTTTTGCCCATTTGGGGAGGGTGATGATCTTATTACTTAGTTTGAGTTCTTTATATATCCTGAATACAAGTACTTTATATCAGATGTACAAGTTGCAAATATTTTCTCCAAATGTGTGGCTTCCCTTTTTAATTTTTTAAAATGATATATTTTAAAGAGCAAAAGTTTTTAATTTGGTTGAAGTCCAATTTGTCAATTTTCTTTGTAATGGATCATGTTTTTTGTTGTCCTGACAAATTTTTGCCTAACCTCATCACAAACTTACATGTTCTCTTCTAAAATTTTTATACTTTTATTTCTTCTGTAATTGACTTTGTGTTCATTTCTTTGCATGGTGTGAGGTAAGAGACCAATTTCATTTTTTTTGCATCTACATGTCTAATTGTTCGAGCACCATGTATTAAAGAGACAACCCATTTCCCCATTTTTTGACTCGACATCCCTTCAGAAACTCAGTTGACTCTGAAGTTTATATCTGAATTGCCTATTCCATCCCATTGATCTAAATGTCTATCCTTAGGCCAACACTACATTGTTTTGATTACTGTAACTTTATAGTATGTTTTGAAATCAACTCACACACGTACTCCAGCTTTAATATCCTTCTTAAAAGTTGTATTGGATATTATAGTTTCTTTGAATTTTCCTACTCCCTATTCAAATCTCAGGATCAACTCAATTTCTGTAAAACCACTTTGAGATTTTGATTGAGATTCCACTAAATCTATAGATTAATTTGGGAGAACTGCCACCTTAGCAGTAATGAGTCTTCTAACCCATGAACATGGTGTATCTTTCAGCAATGTTTTGTAGCTTCCAGTGTACAGGCTTTACATTTCTTCTGTAAAATTTATTCTTTATGATATTATTGTGAATGAAATTGTTTTTTTTTTTGAAGTTTCTTTTTTCTTTTTTTTTAATTTTTTTTTATTTATTTATGATAGTCACAGAGAGAGAGAGAGAGGCAGAGACATAGGCAGAGGGAGAAGCAGGCTCCATGCACCGGGAGCCTGATGTGGGATTCGATCCCCAATCTCCAGGATCGCGCCCTGGGCCAAAGGCAGGCGCCAAACCGCGGCGCCACCCAGGGATCCCTTGAAATTGTTTTTTCAATTTCATTTTCAGATTATTCATTTCTAGTATTTAGAAATACAATTGAGCTTTGTATGTTGATCTTATACCCTGTACACTTGTTGAACTCATTTGTTAATTCTAATCATTTTGCATGTGTATGTATTCCAAGGATGTTTTTGCATACGTGATGTTATGTTAATAAAGCCCGTTTTGTTTCTTCCTTTCCAATCTGCATATCTCTAATTTCTTATTAAATCCAGATCGAATTGCTAGTATAATGTTATATAGACGTTGTGAAAGGTGGCATTCTTAACTTGTTCTTCATCTTAGGGGGAAATAATTTAGTCTTTCACCATTAAGTATGATGTTGACTGTAGGCTTTTCATAGTTGCCTTTTAGTAGGTTGAAGAAGTTCAGTTCTAACCCCAGATCATTGAATATGTTTATCATGAAGGAAAGTTGGATTTTGCCAAATCCTTTCTGTGTCTACTGAGGTGATCAAGTGATTTTGTCCTTTATTTTATTAATAGGTTGTATTTTAGAGTTAAACCAACCTTGTATTTCTGGATAAGCCTCTTTTGGTCATAATATATGCTTCTTTTTATATGTTTCTGGATTCAGTTTGCTGACATTTTGTTAAAGATTCCAGCATGATCACTTAAATTTAAGGATTCTTTAAGGAATGCTTTATAAAGAAGTCAAATTTAAACATATTTTCTTCAATGGTTTGAGCTTTGTTCTTGAAAATTTTTCCCTACCCTAATGTTATAAATTTATTGTTATGTTTTTTTTTTAATTTTTTATTTATTTATGATAGTCACACAGAGAGAGAGAGAGAGAGGCAGAGACACAGGCAGAGGGAGGAGCAGGCTCCATGCACCGGGAGCCCGATGTGGGATTCGATCCCGGGTCTCCAGGATCGCGCCCTGGGCCAAAGACAGGCGCTAAACCGCTGCGCCACCTAGGGATCCCCTATTGTTATGTTTTATTCAAAGTGTTTTAGAATACATATATTTAACAGTGCTATAAAATATAGAATAATGGATATGAATTTAAGATGCTTTTAAAATCTAATTTAGGTTCAAGTTTTTCTATATGAATAAAAGTCTCTAATATCATTTATTTAATAGCACATTCTTTCCCCCTGATTTGTAAATCTAGCTGTGTCATATATCTAATTTTCGTATATACAAATGTTTCTGCCCTTTGTCCTGTTCCACTGATCTATCTATTCTTGGACCATTAGGAGAGTGTGTTAGTCTAGGTTAATAACACTCCTTCCTGCCACATATGGCAGGACAGGACTTCCTACCTTGTTTTCCTTCACCAATATTTTAAGCTATTTTTGACTGCACCTCCATATGACTTTACCCAAAAATTAAAATTAATTTAACAAATTGTAGAAAAAATTCTGTTGTGATTCCATTGGAGTTGTACTGAGCTTATAAATTAATTAAAAAATTGAGTTAAAAAAATAAAAATAAAAAATAAAAAATTGAGTTCTTCATGTTGTGGATTTATTCCTATCTTCCATTATACCATTCAGTAAAATGCTATGCAATATTTTTTAATTTATTTATTAAGTTCCTTATGGTTTTTTGCTACTGAAAAATCCATTATTTTCTATTACATTTTCCCCAGCTTTACTGAGATATAATTGACATATAATTCTATTACATTGTAATCTAATTATTGGCTATTATAGAAATACTTTTGTATGTTGGTCTTTTATACATAAGCATTACTGTTCTAATAGTTGTTTCTAGATTCATTGGATTTCCTATGCATGATCTTTAAAGTAAGGACAATCTTAGTCTTCCCTTCCAATTATCTCATCTTTTATTGTCTGATTTCTTCAATAAAATATTGAATAGAAGTGATGATAGCAGGTTTCCTTGTTTTATTCTTCATTTTAATGGGAAATAAATGCTTCTAAATTTTTCCACAGATACCATTAGCAGAAAATGCTTCATAGTCCTAGTGTTTTAGGAGGATATGTATGAGTAACTAAAATATATCATATATACAACAGCATATACAAAACAGTAGTTAAAGAAGAATATGACATATATAAAACATCCATTAAATAAGAAGGAAAATAATTTCAATGTATTCAACACCCAGATTAAGGAGACCATGGTGCTAATATTTCAGTAGTCTTCTCTAGGCCCTCTTCAATCATATATTCCTCTCTTTCTCCCAGAGGTAACAACCAAGATCCTGAATTTTCTTTGAAGGTAAGCCAACATGCTTACCTCTAAACAATATATTATTTAACTTTTTTAATAATAAATTTATTTTTTATTGGTGTTCAATTTGCCAACATACAGAATAACACCCAGTGCTCATCCCGTCAAGTGCCCACCTCAGTGCCCGCCACCCAGTCACCCCCACCCGCTGCCCTCCACCCCTTCCACCACCCCTAGTTTGTTTCCCAGAGTTAGGAGTCTTCCATGTTCTGTCTCCCTTTCTGATATTTCCCACTTATTTTTTCTCCTTTCCCCTTTATTCCCTTTCACTATTATTTATATTCCCCAAATGAATGAGACCATATAATGTTTGTCCTTCTCCGATTGACTTATTTCACTCAGCATAATACCCTCCAGTTCCAACCACATCGAAGCAAATGGTGGGTATTTGTCGTTTCTAATGGCTGAGTAATTATTTAATTTTTTTTTTTTTTTTTTTTTTTTTATGATAGTCACAGAGAGAGAGAGAGAGAGGCAGAGACACAGGCAGAGGGAGAAGCAGGCTCCATGCACCAGGAGCCCGACGTAGGATTCGATCCCGGGTGTCCAGGATCACGACCTGGGCCAAAGGCAGGCACCAAACAGCTGCGCCACCCAGGGATCCCTAATTATTTAATTTTTTTAACTGAGCACTAAGCACAAACCTAGTTGTAAAGGTAAGAACATTAATTGCCCATGTTAGAAGAATGTTCTCGGGAGGAAAAAAAAAAAAAAGCTAAACAGTCTGCATCTAGTTTGGCTTCAGCTTTCCTCCAAATTTACAAAAGCCCTTTTGGGGGGAAGCCATGTGGTAGGATCATAGGTAAGTCCTATCATTTATAATCTGGAAAACACAGGCCTCATTATAATCAGAGCATCTGGCAGGTCTATGTTTATGAGCCATGTAAAGGAGTCCAGCAGGAATATGGCCAGAGCAGTGGGCTAATCTTTTTCCGTGTTTTTTTTTTTAATTCCTTTTAAACATTTATCTATTTATTTGAGAGAGAGAGAGAAAGAGGTGTGTGGGGGGGGCGGGGAGCAGAGAGATAAGGAGAGAATCCTCAAGCAGAACCCCTGCTGAGCGTAGAGCCAGACACAGGGCTTGGTGCCAGGACTCTGAGATGATGACCTGAGCTGAAATCAAGAGTCAGATGCTTAACCGACTGAGGCAGCCAGGTGCCCCTAATCTTTTTTTCTTCAAATCACAATTCCTTCCCTCTAGCTTCCAGTAGCAAGTCAAAGCAAAACACTTCCAAAGAATGAACTGAGTTTCCTCAACTGACCTAGGCCAATAGGAGTAGTTCGCAACTTCATCAGCATATGTGATAACAAAAAACACAGCCAAGAATGTGGACCAGACTTACCCAGGCATTCAGTCTTCAAGTTAAAAGACAGTATAATGTCATCAGGCATTTTGGTGAAGGCAGTAAAAACTCATCTATCTCTTGAGTCAACTGGTTGCCCTCTCTGCTTATAATACGATTGTCATGGTGTATTCATCTTTTATCATTCATCTAGGAATTCCCTTCACCTCTGCTATAGTTCATTCCCATTTCCAATATCCTATGTCTCCTTTTTGCTTGTCTTCTTGCTTTGTTTTCTCATGTGGAAGAGTACACCTTTAATAACTTTGTGACAAAGGGTGCATTGAGGGTACATATTTTAAGACATTGCATGTCTGCAAATGTCTTTATTATACTGAGTTGATAATTTGACAGAAAATAGAATTCTTACTTGCAAGGTTGCAGTTAAGTCCAAAGGCTCTTGCACCTAGTGGTTTTTAAATTAGCCTGCTATAATAATAGAAAGATATATGGAATGAACTAGGGAGAAAATAAAGAATAGTGGCAATTATTGGACCAAAGGTCAGAGAATTGAATTCTAGTTCTCTTCCCTGGATTCCTTCCCAGCCCTATCACTAGGTTTGTGACTCTGCACAAATTATTTAACATCTCTGAAAAAAAAAGATGGAACTAATAGCTCTTTTGCCACCACTTTTATGTGTATACATAGACCTCGCAAGTTTTCTTTCCCAGACCTCCTTGCCTCCAATTTTCCAATGTTGCTCCTTCTAGGTCCTGAACAACCAGTCCAGCCACTCATCACTGTCCAAGAGTCCATGTATATCTTTCCTTCAGACATTTCCATCTTCTTTAAAAGGATATGCTGCTTAAAGCTCTACCTACTGTGGAGAATTTCCCTTCTTGCTGTCCTTAAGGGCCATTCCTTTTAGGCTATAGTGTGGTAGGAGTCCATTTTTAGCTTACACCAATGTATCAAACCAACTCAAGATAGACTGGGTCTAAGATTTTTCATCCTCCATTAGCTGGTTGTAGGGAATACCCCCTGAGACCACAGATATAATCAGAGAGAACAGTGTTAGTGCAACATAGAAAGGGGGTATGGAGCCTGGGCCATCTATTCATGTAATTTGCATGGTATTTTATTGTTTTTAATTCGCATTTTCCTGGTTACCAATGGAGATGACACAGTTTTAGAAAAAGTATTTGACTTTTTTTTAGATTCCACATATCAATGAGGTTATATGATATTTGTCTGTGTCTGGTTTATTTTATTTAGCATAACATCCTTTGGGTTCATCCTTATTGTCACCAGTGGCAGGATTTCCTTCTTTTTAAGGTTGCATAATATTCCATTGTCAAAAAAAGTCAAACTCATAGTAACACAGAGTAGCACAGTGGTTACCAGAGGCTGAGGAGTGGAGGAAAGGGGAGATCTTGATCAAAGGGTACAAACTCTCAGTTATATGATAAATAAGTTCTGGAGATTTAATGTACAGCATAGTGACTACAGATAATACTAATGTCTTGTACACTTGAAATTTGCTAAGAGAGTAGATTTCAAATCTTCTTACCACATGCATACACCAAAAAATGGTAACTGTAGGAGGTGATGGACATGTTAATTACTGTGATTGTGGTAATCATTTCACAATATATACCTATATCAAGATATTACATTTATATCCTAAATACATGCAATTTTTACTTATCAATAGTTTGGCTTTCTACACAAAAGTGTCCAAAAATGTACATGGAACTTTGGGTCAGTGGCTTATCACACTGATAATTACTTAAGGGAATAATAGCTTATATGTACTGAACATACAAAGAACACATGACCTCAAACTTCTAAGCACTATGTTCCAGCAAACTAAGTTCATTGCACCAAATACAATGCCGAAAGTAGAATTAGTACCAAGTCTTCTTATAATTTTTCTTTGAATCTAAGATTATGATAGAACGGTGATAAAAATCCTTGTTCTCCTATTTCTTTTTTTTTTTTTTTTATTTATGATAGTCACATCAGAGAGAGAGAGAGAGAGAGAGAGGCAGAGACACAGGCAGAGGGAGAAGCAGGCAGGCTCCATGCACCGGGAGCCCGACGTGGGATTCGATCCCAGGTCTCCAGGATCGCGCCCTGGGCCAAAGGCAGGTGCTAAACCGCTGCACCACCCAGGGATCCCCTGTTCTCCTATTTCTAAACTCTAGATGGAAATGTCTGTATGTTATATTTATGATGGAGGATGGAGAACACTCATTTTTTATTTTTAATGCAAAATTTAACAAATAGACATGTAAAAATGACTAATCAGCCATAAGAAAGAATGGAATCTTGCCATTTGCAACAAGATGGTTGGAGCTAGAGAGTATAATGCTAAGTGAAATAAGCCAGTCAGAGAAAGACAAATACCATATTATTTCACTCATGTATGGAATTTAAGAAACAAAACAAATGAAAAAGAAAAAAAAAGAGAGACAAACCAAAAAACAGACTCCTAACTCTAGAGAACAAATGGTTACCAGAGGGGAAGTAGGTTGGGGGCTGGGTAAAATAGGTGAAGGGGATTGAGAGTACACTTATCTTGGTGAGCACAGAGTAATATTTGGAAATGTTGAATCATTACACTATATTCCTGAAACTAATATAACACTGCTTGTTAACTACCTTGGAATTAAAATTTTAAGACTCTATATGCTGTTGTACCCAGGAAGAATCACAAAGATTGTTGACTAGTTGTTATAATTCTAAGATTCTATTCATCTGAGATTTGTTTTAACATTCTTACTCTCTTCCTTCTTCCCAGGTTTTGCTGTATTTAAATGGGTCACTTCAGTAGTAGTACGGCTGGGGCTGGTGACAACAGGCTTTATGTGACGGGTCTGCTGTTGCCCCCAGTGGGCCACTCCTCTGCTGACCTCCAGGGTTAGCTGGATCATCCGGTTAATGGCTTGTTGAATGTCATCCAAACTAGGAACCATTACCTGTGGAGTGAATAAACAGATTCCTGGTACTGGCGGCACACGCCACCCATCCCTCTGCTTCTCACCAACCTGTCCCCCATTGGGTAGGAAAGGTAGGAAAGCCTCAGCTGGCCCAGTGGAAGGTTGCTTGGAGGGAATGGGTATTAGAGGAGGGTAGGCCACGGATTCTCCCTATCCTGAGGTTTTCCCATTTTTTCATTTCCTGCAGGCTAACAGGTCAAGCATAGTACTTGTCATCCTTTCCCTGCCAGGGTGGCTGGATATAGCCAGAAATTGTGGACTATGTGTTGGAGCCCAAGAAGCAAATTGACTGAAGAAGCTATCCTGCCAACGTTTGGACTTCAGTTCTCTGAAATGTGCCAAATAAGCACAGAAGCTGTCCTCCAGGAGGCCAAACCGTGTAGGTATAGGTAGTGGTAGATGAGTCACAGATTGTTCTTGCCCAGCCTTATCCCGTGGCCCCTCACAGAGTGCACCTCAGTCATCCTGTGTGACTGGAGTTCCAAATGCCAAGTGACAGCTAGGATGGTGGTAGATATAAGTGCCAGGAGAAGGCACAAGAATCTCTGTGCTTGGGGCATAGGCTCTTCCTTTCTTTCTCTTCTGCCATTCTTGGTTACCTCACAGTTTTGTGTTTGGGGTAGGGATTTGGACTTCTGACATGGACTATTTAGATAATTTAATGCTTAAAGAAAGAAAAAGCAAGAATACTTTTAGAGTACTTGCTAACGGATGGCTGAATAGATGCTTAACTCATCTCTTACACTAACCTTCAATACCTCATGAACTATGCAGAGAATTTTTTATAATAGATAAAAAAATAATGTTCCAATTTTTGTTAAAAACTGGGGTGAAAATTACCCAAATGTAATTGTATTAACTTGAATATTTAATTATACTTACCACATTTGGAATCGCAAGGTGTACTTCAGTTTTTATAAAGGAAATAACATCTTCTGATCGTTTTCGTCCATATTGGCTGGAATAAGATACACATGTAACTTATAAAACTTAACCTAAAATTTCATAAAATTTTGAAATGGTAGCTATGCTAACATTCTCAATCCTAAAAATAAAGACCATTTTCAAAATACCAAATTGCATGAGGAATATTATTTATAATGAAACCATACATTTCAGAGAACTAAGAAAACATGATGCTTTAATATTATTATAAGTGAAATATTAGTCTTCTGTACATTTTCTCATATTCTAATGTTGCTTTCTCTCAGTAATAACCATTTAATAATGTTTACTAAAAGCATATCCTAGGGGCACCTGAATGGCTCAGTCGGTTAAGTGTCTGCCTTCTGCTTTGGTCATGATCTGGGGTCCTGGGATTGAGCCTTGCATCAGGTTCCCTGCTCAGCTGGGAGTCTGCTTCTCCCTCTCCCTCTGCCTTCCTGATTTGTGATCTGTCTCTCTCTTAAATAAATAAAATCTTAAAGAAAAAATAAAAAAATAAAAGCACATCCTGTTCCTAGCCCTGTAAGAGATGCCAGACAAGATCACCAACAAAAAATATATAGCTTCATATACTTTTTTATATACACTTTTTTGCAAGATTATACAAGAGATTTCTGGCCAAAGCCTTCCAAAAACTGCTGTTTTGTTTTGTTTTGTTTTGTTTTGTTTTGTTTCGGGGGGAAGGGGCGGTGAGCAAGGGGAGAAGAAGAGAGAGAATCTTAAGCAAGCTATACACCCAGCACAGAGCCTGACACCGGGATCAGGACCTAAGCCGAAATCAAGATCAACACTTAACTAACTGAGCCACCCAGGTGCCCCTAAAACCTACTTTTTTAAACAACATACTCATGCTCAGACAGAAGTACATACATACAGACACACGAGCACAAGTAATGAAGAACACACATCAGAGCTGCAGATTAGTTTGCTTATCTCCACCTTTTTTGACCTCTGTCCCCATCTCAAACAAAATTATAATAAATGTTTTATTGCTCTCCATAGCAAGAAATTGCTGTTATACTGAAAAACAACATCTCCATTTATAGGTAAGCAGATGGGGGAGGAGAATCATAAGAAAGATAAAGCCTTTGCAGTTCAACCTGAAGGCCCAGCTTTAGCACACTGATAAACATATTATTGCAAGGAAATCTTTGAACCAAAAGCAAGCAAATAAAGGGGGAAAAACCTCTAATTCATAGTCTCATTGTGAAATCCAAAATGCAACAATAAAATCAGTGTATTTCACTGTATTTAAAAGGACACAATCCCAGGACAAGAAAGAGTTTTATAAAGCAAAAACCGCCTAAGCAACAGAGGCAGTGAACAGCACACTGGATCATTCAGTAACTTATTTGACACATTACAGCTTAAAGAATTCTCTAAAATTTCATATGCAAAATACCAAAAGATAGATACTTCTTAAAGAAAAGGTAAAAAAGATAAAAAAGAGTAATGTTTACTGAATGTTTAATGTATGCCAGGCACTTTTCCAAACACTTTCCGTGAATTAACACATTTTGTGCTCACATTAACTATGTGAGACAGATCCTATGATTAATTTTTGCACTTTGTGTATAAAGAAACTAAGGTAGAGAGAGGTTGAGTAACTTACAGAGGGTCGCTCAGCTCAGAGATGCTTTACTACCTCAATGCAGCCCATGAATTCTACGTATGGTCAATTAAAGCACAGCTCTTCCCTAACCTTAAGAAAGAAACTGTTTTATCATCTTCAAAAGATTCTCTACGTGCCTGAAAGGATTAATGAGAGAAATTACCTACACATAAACATAAAATTTGTGAATTTCCAGGTTAAAAGGGGAAATCCTGTAAGCATCAAAACAACAGGGTGTTACTTAGAAAGCTGGATTAACAGC
This sequence comes from Canis lupus familiaris, assembly GCF_011100685.1. Lineage (NCBI taxonomy): Eukaryota > Metazoa > Chordata > Mammalia > Carnivora > Canidae > Canis > Canis lupus. Next base: position 7,906,222 of record NC_049233.1, on the reverse strand, counting down.
AGAACTCTGTCTGAAAGTGGAAACAAAAGAAGCCAACAAAACAGTATTTGCAAGGTGCGTGGGTCATGATCCTGGGGTCCTGGGATGGAGTCCCACATTGGGATCCCTGCGGGGAGCCTGCTTCTTCCTCTGCCTATGTCTCTGTTTCTCTCTCTGTGTGTTTCATGACTAAAAAAAATCTTAAAAAACAAAACAGGATTTGTAGAGTGTGAGAGAAAGAAAATGTGATTCGAGCTGACCAAACTAGCACTCGTGTGTTAGGGTAAGAAAAAGACATTTTAGACAAAGAAGGATGTTCAAGTATTATGCTTATGTATATCTCTTCAAAAATTGCTTAAATACTGCAGGACTTGTAAGTCAATGTGGCATAGAGAGTTCAGACTTCAAAAACCCCTCTTTGTGTCAAATACCTAACAATCATGCATCGAATATAAAGGACATGAGAGTGCTCATATACCAGGTTAGTATCTCCATTAACCAGAACAAGGTCAGGAATACATAAACAGGGTTGTAGCTGGGAATTAGGCAGTGACAGTAAAAGGTTGACTCCTGCAGACCATAGGGCACTGAAAGTACTCCGTATGAGGTAGGACCTCAGCCTGGTTTGGTACTGGAAGCCAGAAACTAAAACGATGCTCCTCCACTTATAAAGAGGCAAAGTGAAAACAAAATATAGTCCATGTCTGCAGCTACATCTCCAGAAGATCTGGGCTTGGGGTGATGAAACAAATCCACAGCATAACCAGAAGGTGATTAAGTCAGGCCACTTGTGTGCTCCCTAGCTGACCCTGCCATATCCCCAGTATCTCTGGGGGCAGTCATCATGAACAAATAAGACCTGGTTCTGAGATGAATGGATAAAGAAGATGTGGTTTATGTATACAATGGAATATTACTCAGCCATTAGAAATGACAAATACCCACCATTTGCTTTGACGTGGATGGAACGGAGGGTATTATGCTGAGTAAAATAAGTCAATCGGAGAAGGACAAACATTATATGGTCTCATTCATTTGGGGAATATAAATAATAGTGAAAGGGAATAGAGGGGAAGGGAGAAGAAATGGGTAGGAAATATCAGAAAGACATAGAAATATCAGAAAGGGAGACAGAACATGGAAGACTCCTAACTCTGAGAAACGAACTAGGGGTGGTGGAAGGGGAGGAGGAAGGGGGGTGGGGGTGACTGGGTGGCGGGCACTGAGGTGGGCACTTGACGGGATAAGCACTGGGTGTTATTCTGTATGTTGGCAAATTGAACACCAATAAAAAATAAATTTATTATTACAAAAAAAAAAAAAAAAGACCTGATTCTCTACTCAAGGTTCCCAGGATCATGGGAGACAAAGGTGAAACTCCCAGATAGGGAGGTGGGGGGGAGAGAAAAACACACACACACACACACACACACACACACACACACACACTTACACAGGCACACGTGCAGGCACCCACACTTCTCACTCAAAGAGGTCCTTGTAAACTAAAATCCCCATGGGCACGAATAAGTCTTTCAGTAAGAAAGAGGACCAAAGGAATTAATAATTGAAACAAAAACTCACTCCAGATAAAATCAATGTATAAAAGTATGACAAACTCTAAAATAAGTATATTGAGAATTTTCAAAGAGATAAATGAAGGCTATCTTCTCCCAAAATAATAAATAGTGTAAATTGAAAAGGAGAAATGATACAGTATCTGGAGAATTTAAAAAAAAAGTATTAATTGAAATATTTAAGATGCAAATGATGAGATCATCTTTAGACTAGAAAGAGAGCCATGTGCTCATAATGTAGCCCAGAAAGGCAAAAAAAGACAAAACATGTGACAGAGTAGTTAGCAAACCGGGAGGACAGACCAAAATTCCATGTCCTGTGTCCCCAGGACAGTTCCAGATTAAATCTGTCCTGACACTTCATCTGGATAGTGCCTCTTCACTCAAAAGAGTGTCCTGGTTGGAACAATAAATCATGTGGTTAATCTACTCAACACTCAATTATGAGAAGTTCCATAAGAATAAGGAAGGAGTTTCGTAGGGGAATGAAAGGAATGTCCCAGAAGCAATAACTGAAGAGGAAATTGCTGAGGGTTTTCCAGAATTAAGGAATGCTATTTGTCCTCAGTAAGAAAGTACACACTGAGAACAAAGCAGAATTAAATAAAGACAAATCCACACATGGAAAGAAAGTTATAGAACATCAAGGATAAAAAACAATCTTCAGTTAGACTTACTGCAGACTTCTCATCAGCAACCATGTAAGTCAGAAAAAGTGAAATACTTTTTCAAAGTGCTGAGAGACAAACAAAAATTTTTTATCCAACCAAACTGTCCTGAGAGTATGAAAGCAAAAAAGGCATTTTTCAGACTTCAAATGAAGAATAAGAGAGTTTACCCTTCCTATATCTTAAGGAACCAGTGGGATACAAGACATATACAGAATCAGAGATTTTAATAAAATATGCCAGTAAATAAATTATTTTTAAGTGTTCAGAAAAAGGTAAAAACTAAAACGTCAAGCAGCAATAATGAGGTAGGTACAGTTCAGTGAGTAAAGCACATCAAGACCCTTGTAGTTAGAAATAAGACCAGAAAACTGAATAACCATAGACAGTATTTTTTTTTAAGCTGGAGCAAGATATACAATAGTCTCAATTTAAGGGTAACTACTTAAATAACTGAAGTCCTGTAAAGAAAATAAAAGGAAAATATTATCCATCCCAAAGATAACTGAGATAATGAAATGAACCAAAGAAAACAGATACTAAAAAGAATACATAAAATTAAGTGTCATAAATTAAGTGTAACTACATAAAAAATCATAATAAATGTGAACTAATTAAACTCTTTTAAAAAGCAGAGATAATCAGATTGAATAAAAATAATCAGGCATAGGGGTGCTGAGGTGGCTCAGTCTATTAAGTGTCTGCCTTTGGCTCAGATCATGATCCTGGGGTCCTGGGATTGAGCCCCATGTTGGGCTCCCTGCTCAGCTGGGACACAGCTTCTCTTTCTCCATCTACCTGAACACCCTCCCCTCCTGTGCTCTCTCTCTGAAATAAATAAATAAAATTTTTAAAAATAATAATCATCATCAGGCATGTGATGTTTTTAAGAAATAAAAGAAAAAAACTGCCCAGTAAGGTTGGAAAAAGGGCTAAAAAGTGATATGCCAAAAAAGCTGGTAAAGTAAAATTAATAACAAACTAAAAACCATTTGAGTAATTAGGATTAATATACAAAAGGAATAAAATAAAAAGTAAAAAATACATCCTAAGTAGATTTAACTACTATGACCTTGCATGCACCTAACAGCATTGTCTTAAAACACATCAAACAAGAACTGATCAAAACAGAAGGAAAATTTGTCAAGTTCACAGTCACATTGGGAGATTATAATCATGTGATTAAATTAAAATTCAGCCATAAATAGCCAATGAATAAATCCAACAAAAATGTACAAGAATTTTACACAGAGAATTATAAAACTTCATTGAAAAATAGTAAAGAAGACTTAAATGGAGAGGTAATCCATGATTCTGGATGGTAGACTCAATATCGTAAGGATGCTGACTCTCTCCAAAATCACCTATAGATTCAATGTACTTTAAATAATCCTCTCAAAGAAAAAAGTAATTTTCAACAAACTTTGTTTAGTTAATTAATGAAACATATGGAAAAAATATATTGACCTCCTACCTCACAGTAAACGCAAAAATCAAGACTATGTGGGTTAAATCCCTAAGTATAAAAGACAAAAGTATAGAATTTTAGAAGACATTATGAGGTAAAGAACGATTTCTTATAAAAGACATAAAAAATCACAAAGATAAAAAAGTTTGAATATTTTCCAAAAAAGTTGATAAATTTTAATACTTTAAACTCAGTAAAAGACACCATAAAAAAGAATGAAAAGAGAGGCACAACAGGAAGAAGATATATGCTATATTATCATCAACAAAGTAATATATCAAGAACATCCATGAATAAGTCTAATCCAATAGAAAAATAGGTAAAAAGAAATAAATGAAGAAAGGAAAGAAGGGAAGAAAGTCAACCAAGCCAAGATAAGACAAGAGAAAGAAAAAAACACACATTTCAAGGAAATGAAGGCACAAATGGCTCATAAACATGAAAACATGTTCAACCTCATCAGTAACCAAAAAATGATCAATTCTTTTTAAGAAAATGATCATTTAAATCCCAGTGAGATGCAACTTCACACCCACTTGCTGGTAAGAATTTTTTAATTGAACAATATCAATTGTGTGCAAGGATGAGGAATGATGGGGACTCTCATGCTGGGCATCACATGGTAAAGTGAGGCATGCACATACCCCAGGGCCCAACCATTCCATTCATAACAAGTGTAGGAGACAGGTAAAAAAAATGTTCACAGAGGCTTTATTCAGAATAGCTCAAACTGGAAACCCAAATGACCATCATCAGTAGAAAAAACAGATTATGTATAATGAATTATATCAACATAGATGGATCTCAAAAACATAATACTGAACATAGTTCAGGTACAGACAAAATGTAGTGATACATTGATTAGGGATACAAACATGGTAAACTGCAAGGAAAATTAAGACAATAATAAACATGAAGTTTATTATTGGGATGGGATAGTGGTTACGTTTGGGTGCACAGAGAAAAGCCTGGTAAGGGGACCAATAGTGTTCAATGTTCTTTGTCTTGGCCTGGGTGCTAGGAATATGGTTGTTCATCTGATCGCTGTTCTTGAGGTACTACACATATATTTTCATACAGTTTTTTCATAAATGCTATTTGAATTTTATAATTTTTAAAATAATAAAAATAAGAGGTACTATTAGCATTATGTTATGACAGTATTACCAGGCTTATTTAGCATATCATCAACTTGCCTTAAAACAAATATTCTTTTTTTCATTGTGTCCAAAGATAACTGTGTAGCTTTTTGAAGACTGTCTAGTAATTGATGAGAGAAAAAGGCATAGATTTCTTTACATTCCTGTAACAAGAAATAATATTGATAGTTGGGTTCAATATGGTGGTATAGCAAGATCACCCACCCACCAATGTACCACAGCAGTCACAGTCATGTTCTACACTAGACTTAGTGCCAGGCCCACCCATTGCTGTGCCACAGCCACAGTTCTGCCACAATTGAAGGGCACACAAAGCCCACATAAGGGATACCCTTGAGTGCCTCGTTCTGATGATGAGGGAAGACTGAACTTCTGGGCATAAGGCCATTCCTTTAAGTCTATGAGACGTAGCAGACTTACCTAATACATAGAAACAAACACATGGGAATTAGGCAAAATTAGGAGACAGAGAAACATGTTCCAAACAAAAGAACAAGGGGGAAAAAAAACTCAGGAAAAGAACTAGATGTAACAGAGATAAGCAATCTACCTGATAAAGAGTACAAATAGACATAAAGAGGCTCACCAAACTTGGGAGAAGAATGGATGAACATAGTGAGAACTTCAACAAAGAGAGAGAAAATACAAGAAAGTATCTAAGAGAAGTTATAACTGAACTGAAAAATACACTAGAGGGGTTCAACAGCAGACTGGATGAAGCAGAGAACAGATCAGTGAGCTAGAAGACAAAGCAGTGGAATTCACCCAAAGCAGCAAAATAAAAACAGAATTAAGAAAAGTGAAATTATCTTAAGGAACCTTTGGAACAACATCAAGTGGTAAAAGTGCTTATAGGGAACTCAGAAGGAGAAGAGAGAGAGAGACAAAAAGAGCCAGAAAAATTATTTAAAGAAGTTAAGGCTAAAATTTTCCCTAGTCTGAAGAAGGAATTAGATATCCACGTGCATAAAGCACAAAGTTCCAAATAAGATGAACTCAAAGATATACACACCAAGACACATTGTAATTAAAATGGTAAAAGTTAAGGATAAAGGAGATAATCCTAAAAGCAGGAAAAGAAAAACAATTTGTTACATATAAATAAAAATCTTTTAAAAAAATAAAATAAAGACACTAGGAAAAGAAGGACAAAAAAATCCCAAAATTGGTAGAAGGGAAATAATATATATGAGTTAAACTAAATGAAATAGAAATTAAAGGAAAGCAATTTAGAAAAGGTCAAAGACACTAAAAGCCGTTCCTTTAAAAAGATAAACACAATCGACAAACCTTTAGCTAGACCTAAAGAAATAAAACCAGAAATAAAAGAGAAGTTACAACTAGAAATACAAAAGATCATAAGAAACTACTACAAACAATTATATGCCAACAAAGTGGTCATATTAGAAGAAGTGAATAAATTCCTAGAAACACACAATCTTCTAAGACTGAATCTTGAAGAAATAGAAAATATTAATAGGCCAATACTATTCAGGAGATTGAAACAGTAATAAAATACCTCTCAGGGTAGCCTGGGTGGCTCAGCGGTTTAGCACAGTGGTTTAGCACCACCTTCAGCCCAAGGCATGATCCTGGAGACTTGGGATCAAGTCCCACGTCAGGCTTCCTATACGTGGAGCCTGCTTCTTCCTCTGCCTGTGTCTCTGCCTATCTCTGTCTCTCTCTGTATCACTCATGAATAAATAAAATCTTTTTTTAAAAAAACTCTCAAAACAATTCCAGGACCATATGACTTCACCAACAAATCTAACCAAACACTGAAATGAAGATTTAATACCTATCCTCCTCAAAACTTCCAAAACACTGAAAAGGAAGGAAGTCTTCCAAACAGATTTTACAAGGCCAGTCTTACCCTATACCAAAACCAGAAAGAACACCACACAAAAAGAAAAGTATACCTCAATATCTTTAATGAACATAGATGCAAAAATCCTCAACAAACTATTAGGAAACCAAATTCAACAATACATTAAAAGGATCATACACCATGATTAAATGGGATTTATTTCCAGGGATACAAAGATGGTTAAATATCATACAACACATTAACAAGATGAAATCAAGTAACATCATACAACACATTAACACAATGAAAGATTAAAATCATATGTTAATCTCAATAGATACAGGAAAAGCATTTGACAAAATTTATTATCATTTATGATAAAAATTCTCAACAAACAGGTATAGAACATAATAAAGCCCATATATGACAGTCCAATAGCTAACATCATACTCAATAGTGAAAAACTGAAAGCTTATCCTTTAAGAACAAGAACAAAGCAATGATGCTCACTGTCCCCACTTTTATTCAAGATAATATTGGAGGACATAGTCATAGTATGTAGGCAAGAAACAGGAAGTAAAACACTCAGTATTTGCAGATGACATGCTGCTATATATAGAAAACCCTAAAGATGCCCACCAAAAAAACTGTTAGTACTAATAAATGAATTCAATAAAGTTGCAGGATGCAAAATAAATACACAAAGAGTTTATTTCATTTCTATATACTAATAACAAGCTATCAGAAAAAGAAATTAAGAAAATAACTCCATTTACAATTGCATCAAAAAAAATAAAGCACCTAGGTAATAAATATAAGCAAAGAAGTGAAAGATCTGTACACTGAAAACTGTAAGACACTGATGAAAGAAATGAAGAAATCACAAATAAACAGGAATATAGTCCGTGCTCATGTCATGGAAGAATTATTATTATTAAAATGTACATACCCAAATGCCAACTACAGATTAAATGTAATCCCTACCAAAATCCCAATGGCATACTTCAAAGAAACAGACCAAATAATTCTAAAATTTGTATGGAACCACAAAAGATCCCCAATAGCCAAAGCTATCTTAAGAAAGAACAAAGATGGAGATATCATGCTCCCTGATTTCAAACTGAACTAAAAAGCTACAGTAATTAAAATAATATGGTATTGATTCAAAAACAGACACAGAGATCAATGGAACAGAACTGACTACCCAGAAATAAGCCCACTTGTATAAGAACAATTAATCTGCGACAAAGGATCCAAGGATACACAGTGGAAAAAAGAAAATCTCTTCAACAAATGGTACTGGGGAAACTGGACATCCATGTGCAAACAAATGAACTCAGACCACTACATTATACCAGGCACAAAAATTAACTCAAAATGGATTAAATACTTGAATGTAAGGCCAGAAAGCATAAGATTCCTAAAAGAAAATATAGGTGGTAAGCTCCTTGACATCAGTCTTGGCGAAGGCTTTGTGGGTCTGATTCTAAAAACAAAAAGGAACAAATGGGACAATATAAAATTGAAGCTTCTACACATCAAAGGGAACCATCATCAAAATGAAAAGGTAACCTACTAAATGGTAAAACATATTTGCAAGCCATACATCCAATAAGAGGTTAGTATCCAAAATATGTAAAGAACTCATAGAACTCAATAACAACTAGACACCTCAATTTTAAAATGGGCAGAGTATCTGAATAGACATTTCTCCAAAGAAAACAGGCCCATGAAAAGATGCTCAAATTCGCTAATTATTAGGGAAATGCACATCAAAACCATTAGGTATCCACCTAACACCTAACATGTTAGAATGGCTGTTATCAAAAATATAAAAAATAACAAGTGTTGGAGAAAATGTAGAGAAAAGAGAACCTTCATATACTATTGGTAGGATGGTAAATTGATGCAGCCACTTTGGAAAAATTAAGAATATAGCCACCAGGGGCACCTAGGAGGCTTAGTCAGTTGAGCATCTGACTCTTGATTTTGGCTCAGATCTGATCTCAGGGTCAGGTGTTCAAGCTCTGCATCAGCCTCTGTGTTGGGCATTAGTCTGCTTAAGATTCTCTCTCTCCCTCTGCTCAGTTTGCTCAAAATATTCCTAGTTTGCTCAGGCCTCAATAATTCACTCAACGAAACTGGAGCACTTATTAAGTGAGGTACATTTCTTAACACTTAAAGGGTATGGACACAAGAGGATATTTAGTCTTTATCTTACGGAAAGCTCAGTTTGGAGGATAAATGTACTCCAAAATATATGGGATGAAGCTTCCATCACCCTGGGACCATGGTGGGCCTCTCTCTCTAAGCGGTTCTTTCCCTCCAGAGGAGTTGTCAGGTTTATTGGTCAGAGCACAGGACAGATACTGAGCCTCACCAGGGATCTGGGCATCATGTCTTGCTTGCAGTGAGTCACACAACCAGGACCAAGCTCTGGCCATACCGTTTCTTTCTACTCTACGCCCTGCTCCTCTGAGACAGGGTAGACTAGTCAGTTTGAGTTGGGTCAGAAAGCAGGGTTATCAGCATGAGCAAAGAGGAATATGATCGGGGTTGGTGAATCACCAGGCTAACGTGGAGGATGATGGATTTGAGAGGCAGAGGCTCTTTAGGAGGTGACTGCACTAATGCAGCTCCCAGTGATCCCCCAATTCAAGAGACTCTGATGATAACCAAACTTGCTCTAAGGACCCCTGCCAGTGTCAAAGGGAATGCAATTGGAAGAGAAGAGCCAATGGCGTGGGCATACACTCCCTCTCTCCAGCTGATTCCTACCAATTGATAATGGCAGCTTGGAGCATGGTACTGAGAGGAAATCTATAGCTAAAATCTAGTTTCAGTGGGGAAGTACTTCTCTACCCATTGGTGATGTCCTCCTTGAGCAAGAAATTGAAAGTAGATCCAATGTATGCTGCTTATTTCCAAAATTGTTTTCCAGTGTGTATATAGAAGGTATAGAGGTATAAAAGTGTGTAAAATATAGGAAGAAGGAAAAGAAGATAAGTATGAAGGATTAAAAAAAACTGGCTGAAGGAGGAGAAAGCAGGTGTTAGCACAAATGTGGAGTGGCATTCAGAACTGATACATGACCAAAAGAGGGAGGCCTAAAAAGGAACAAGAAACCCCATGAGTCCTTCTCAAAATCCATTCTCGACACATCTCAACAAAATGTGACAACCTGCCCACACAGGCTTTCTCCTGGAGGGGAGTCCACTGGTCATCCCTGTGGTGCTAATAAAAAATGCAATCCTTGGGCCCAAGTGAATCAAAATCTGGCCTTGCAATATAGGTAATTTCATTAAACACGGTAACTGAAAACAAAATTCTTCACTCTTGAGTCAAATGGATTGGCACTACAATCCCATGACACTTACTGTATAAGAAAACATGGTCAATCACAATAGAGGGAGATAATTATATAAACTGTATTGACAAAATCACATTAAAAATTGATGGTGCTGGGGAAAACTAGAAGGATTGCTATATCTTGCCAGATCCTATAGTGTAGAATTGAAAATTATACTTTCTAGATTTTGTTATAAATACAGGTTGGTTGTAAGTCCATACAGGTTGGCTGCAGAACTGCAGAACTGAAAAAGCACCATTTGGGGTCATCTATGATCCAAGGAGTCGTAATTCTGCTAAATTGAATGAGGTATTCTCATAATAAATACCTTCTTAAATTCATCTTCTTTATCATTAACATGAACCTCAGGAATATTAGCCTCATAATCAGTGCTCTCACCCTCTTCTGTTTCACTTCCAAAAGCAACATGTTTCCTCTGTTCTATGGATAAAAGAGAAGACAAAAATATAACATTTAATGTTGAGCATTTGGTTTTACATCATATGACCAGACCTTCTTAGGAAACCCCTTCTTGAAAAGTTCTTAATCTAAAAATGTAAGACTTGTTTCAGTAGGAATCACCTTTGAATTCAATTTAAACCACTCACCCAAAAGAATCATAATTCTACAAAGAAATAAATATACTCCTTCTTAGTATATAGAATTAAACATTTTAAGAGGGCTTTACATATTATATTTCTAAAATATGTGTTTACCCTTTTGAGTATTCTAACTTAATGAGCTGATATTTGGGGGTTCTTGACATTTCTGAAGAAAGCTAATTAGGTAGAAAAACTAAGAGAAAGAAGACTCATTGTGGATATTTATTTTTGTTAATTTAAATTCAACTAATTAACACAGAGTGTATGATTAGTTTCAGAGGCAGAATTCAGTGATTCATCAGTCTCATATTAATACCCAGTGCTCATTGCACATCACGTACCCTCTTTAATTTCCATCACCCAGTTACCCCCTACCCCTACTCCCTTCCCCTCCAACAAGCCTCAGTTTGTATCCTATGATTAAGAATCTCTTATGGTTTGTCTCTTTGATTTCATCTGGTTTTCTTTTTCCCTCCCTTCCCCTATGATCCTCTATTTTGTTTCTTAAATTCCATATATGAATGAGATCATATGGTAATTGTTTTTCTCTGATTGACTTATTTTGCTTAGCATAATACCCTCCAGTTCCAAGGCTATGGATACTTATTTAAGTTCATAGGTTTTTAGTCTCAGCACTACTGATAATCTCGGTTATTGAAGGCTATCCTGTGCACTGTAGAATGTTCAGCAGCATCCCTGAGCTCTACCCACTAGATGCCAGTAGCATCCCTCATGTTGTGTGATGACCAAAAATGTCTCCAGACATTTTAGAATGCTGTGCTAAAAGAAAAAAGAGAGAAAAAAAAAAGGAAAAGAAAAAAGAGAGAGAGACAGAGACAGAGAGATGAGAATAACAGTACTGAGACTACTTGCAACATGGGCCCTTGGTTGGCATCTGATTCCCACCATTCTCTAGCTGACAAAAAGGACTTCCTATGCCTAAGTAGTTTGTGCAAATGATGTGGGTTATGCTGAACACATGCTTTCCTTCAGGGAGTCTGGAATTTTAGTAATTGCTAAGCAGAAAGCACTTACTTGAGAACATATCTATAGCTCTTATGATTATAATATTATAACTCAAATATAACTAGCAAAGTTACCTGGTGATGGTTTTGCTGTTTTCCCACTGTACTTAACTTCATAAATATTTTCAAATATTGATATAAGTTCTTTGACAGCTTCTTCTACATGCTTACTTTTGTGATTTAGAACATCAGCCCATTCTTTTGTGTATGTCTATTAAATAAGGCAATGACTATTAATTTACAGATGTGTAAAAATTAATATAATTTATAAAAGTATAATTAACACCACTTGAAAATGACTAGAGATAGTTTCCAATAGCATAATATTTTAGATCCAAAATTGTCAATGGCTAAAGGCATAGCTGCTAAGGCCCAAGCAAAGAAAAGGAGGAGAAAAAGAATCTCAAAGTCTTTGACTTTTATCTGACTCAGTCACCCACAGACATCTACATTCACATTTATATGGTGAATGGCACCTGGCTGGCTCAGTCAGTAGAGCATATGACTCTTAACCTTAGGATCATGAGTTCTAGTTTCATGTTGGGTATAGTGTTTACTTAAAATAAATTTTTTTTTTTTTGTTAAAAAAGAAGGCTGAAGAACAAGAGAGAAGAGGATGTCAAAAGTTGAAAATGAAAGGTGCTTCAAAAAAAGGACAATTCAAAGAGTTGGTTTGAGATTCAAACAGAATAAGGTTTTAAAGTGAACCTGGTGCTCACTTATGCCAGGCATCAACTTAAGAGCTTCATGTGGGGATCCCTGGGTGGCTCAGCAGTTTAGCATCTGCCTTTGGCCTGGGACGCAATCCTGGGACTCCAGGATCGAGTCCCACATCAGGCTCCCTGTGTGGAGCCTGCTTCTCCCTCTGCCTGTGTCTCTGCCTCTCTCTCTCTCTCTCTCTCTCTCTCTTTCATGAATAAATAAATAAAATCTTTTTTTTTAAAAGAGAGTTTCATGTGTAATAATTCATTTAATTAAATGACAACCACTTTCACAAAGGAGAAAACAGGCTCAGAAAGAATCAGAAACTTGTCCAAGGTTATATAGCAGCCAGGGAACATAGGAGTTTGAAACCAGTGCTATCTGATTTTAAAACCTGTGCTCTGCCTTTCTGAACTTTTCTGATAGGCTTTGGGAAAAAATTAAGAACAAATTAAATTCAGAAAAGAAGGGGCACCTGGGTGGCTCAGTGGTTGAGTGTCTGCCTTTGGCTCAGGTCATGCCCAGAGTCCTAGGATTGAGTTCCACATTGGGCTCCCCACAGGGAGCCTGCTTCTCCCTCTGCCTATGTCTCTGCTTCTCTCTGTGTGTCTCTCATGAATAAATAAATAAAATCTTTAAAAAATTTTTTCAGAAAAGAAAACTGGCCTATAAAATTGACTAGATCTTCTGACATGTCTACCATGTCCATACATTTTAGGAAAGAGAAAAAATAAATAGGAGCAGCCAATGTAGGCCTTCAAACCCACTTCTGCAAAGGGACCTGAGCCTGTCTATGCAAACCTCTGCCCAGACAAGCCTCAGAAAGTCCCATAATTCTCATGTACTGCCCTTGTGTGTTCCTTATTTGGCTACTGGATTGAGAGAGCTACTTCTAAGACTCTCGCTCTCATTTATACCACTTCATGTGTATCTGAACCCATTCTCACCTATTCTCAGTCTCAGAAGAAATGATGTTCCTTCCCCTACCTGAAGATATTCTCTGATCCCCTCCATACCCCACCAACTCTTTCCATCTGGTTCCATCACTCTTTTATTCCATCCTTTCTGATTTATCCAACAGAGTGGTAAACACTGGAATGACAGTGGTGAGAGCCACTTCAGATTAGCAGGGGGAAAAGCAACTCTAAAGAGGCAGAAAACAGATTCGTGGCTGCCTAGGGCTGAGGATTGAGATGAAATGTTCTAAAATTGTGATGATGGTTGCACAGCTCCGTAAATAAACTAAAACCACTGAATTGTATGCTTTTAATGGGTAAATTGTACATTGTGTGAATTATATGTCCACAAAGTTATTAAAAATAATAATTTGTTTCAGAGATAATTTGAGCCAGGAATTGGGGAAAATTAATGGAGATGGGAAATTAAAGATGATAAAGGAAGAGAGCAGGCATGGGAAGTTTGGTTGTGAATGAGAAGTGAAGGGAGGGGTTCCTGGGGAGCTCAGATGGTTAAGCATCTGCCTTCAGCTCAGGTCATGATCTCAGGGCCCTGGGATTGAGCCCCACATCAGGTTCTCTGCTTAGCGGGGAGCCTGCTTCTCCCTCTCCTGCTCCCTCTCCTTGTTCTCTCTCTCATTCTCTCAAATAAATATATAAAATCTTTCAAAAAAAAAATGAAGGGTGGTGTGGGAAGGTTTTTGTTTGTTAGCAAGGAAAAAACAATAGAACATATTAGTAGGAGAGGTCTGGTGGAGAGGAAAAATGAAGATTGAGAAAAGAGGGAAGACGACTGGGGGAGGAAGGCTGCCAAGAAAGCAAGAAGGCGCAGGATTTTGGGCCCATTTGGAGGACCTAGATTTTGAAAAGAGGTCAGAACTTTCTCCATGGACCATTCTTAGAACTCAGTGAAGAACAGACTGTACTGAAGGGCCGTCCAGGGACAGCCTGGCAAACAAATTGATTTTTTTTTCCTTCCTTCTTTTTTTTTTTTTTTTTAAGATTTTATTTATTTGTTTGAGAGAGAGAGAGAGCACATGCATAAGCAGGGGGAAAGGGCAGAGGGAGAAGGAGAAGCAGACTCTCCACTGAGCAGGAAGCCCCATGGAGGGCTTGATCCCCAGACACTAGGATCATGATCTGAGCCGAAGGCAGACACTTCTCTGACTGAGCTGTTCAAGTGACCTCTTTAAAAGACAGAGAGAAAATAATAATAATAATAATAATAATAATAATAATAATAATAATAATAAATAAAAAAGACAGAGAGAGAGAGAGAGAAAAAAAATTCACAACATAATATCACAAAATCCACCCTTGTAGAGTGTACAATTAATCAATTTTTAGTATATTTGCAGAGTTGTGCAACCATCACTGCTACCTATTTCCAGAACATTTTCATCTCCCCCCAAAAGAATCCCCACACTCATTAGCAGTCCCTCTTCATTCACCCATCTTCACAGACCTGGCAGCCATGAATCTCCTTTCTGTCTCTACAGAGTCAAGTTTGATTTTGTTGAAATAACTTTTAATACCCTTTAATGTATTTACCAGTTTTCCTATCATAACTCGATCACCTTTCCCTGATTTTCTATTCCATTTGTATACCTATCGAGATACAGATACGTCAGTCAGGGTTCAGTCAGGAAAACAGGTGCCACACCAGCTATTTTAACCGACAGAATGAGAGAATGTGATATAGAGAAGTGATTAAACAACTGTTAAAGGACCAAGAAAGGCAAAAGAGGACACAAAAGTCACATGGAGAGTTACTGCAAGAAACAGCTCCCGAACCTTCGTGAGAGCAAAGGCAAGAGGCTGGAGTTTTTAGAACCTGGCACTGGGAAGTGAGGGAGCCACCCAGCTGGTGCTACTCTCTCAGGGAGGGACCTTGTGGTATTGGGATATCTGAGAAGCACAAGAAGCTGGTTTTGGAAGGGTAGGGAAAAAGCTAGGACCTAGAATTAACTGCCACTGCCAATCAAGAGAGGTTGTCTGATTTTATTGGAACAGGAAGAAAAACAGGAAAGAGTAAGTCCCTTCTCTTCCCTCTACCCTCCTTCTAGCACCAGTCTTGGCAAAGCCTAAAAGGGAGCCAGCTGGCCAAAGATAAATGTCGTTTGCAGAGTCCCAGCCTCAGCATCATAGAACAAAAGATCCAGTTTGAAACCAGTGGATGATAGCTTTTCAATAATGCACATAATCTCTCCTAAAATCAAAGTTAGATGCTCCAAGTCAAAGACCACTTTCCAGACTGCAAATATCCTTCTTTCCCAAATACAGTTGGAAACCACTGGTTGGTCCAAACTAACCTACCTCCAGAATTAGCATTATGTATGGTGTGTTTCCAAAACTTATTTCTGTCTAAAGTATTACCAGACTTGCCCTGTCATTATAAATCTTACTTTGCCTTCATTATAATGGCCCATCTGATGATAGGTTTGTGGAAAAGCAGCCCACTTATTACCAGATCCTAGATCCCTCTAATGCAAGTGACTGGGGCATATTGATGGCAAAGCAGACGTAAAAATTCCACCTCTTGTATCTTGACTTACAGTCTGGAGACTTATCACTTATCTAATAGTAATAGCTTCTTCTAAAAAAAAAAAAAAAAAAAAAAAAAAAGTAATAGCTTCTTCTGTTGTGATATCAACACAAATTGCCACATTCAAACTGGGTCACACTTAATCTACTCCAGTTTCCCTGATTTGTGTGATCTTTTTCTCTTTCCATGCATGTAAAATTTCTTTGTTAGTATATTCAAAGTAAATTCTTTCTGGTAGTGTGAATTTTTCCCCACTGAGCAGTTGATAGTGCCACAATAGTTACAGGAACATACCAACATAAAATGATTATTATTGTAAATGGGACAAAAAGAAAGACACTAATATAGGTATTCCCTGCTCCTTTGTAGTCTGTTTGTTAATAAGTAAGTCCTGGTATAAAGTACCTATAGTCAGATTCTAGGATGAGTGAGAAGAAAATGACAAGCAGGAAATTACTCCTAACCCCCAGGGAAGAAAACAGGAGACTTCTTTGGAAAATTTCAGTTGCTCAGAAAAGACCATTTCAGTATCTGAAGGGCTGTCTCTTCTAAGAATAATATGGAATCCAGGAAATAAAGCAGACAGGAAGAGTCCCAGATTAATAATTTTGCAGCTGACCTAGAGACTAATCAACCCGAGTTAAAAACAGATATTCAGGGGGCTCTGAAAGGAAGTCTCTTGGAGGAAAATGGAACTCTGATATAATAACGTATTCGGAAGAACATATGAAAAGAAAGGCAATTAGAAACTCCAGGAAAGACAAAAAATGTACAAGAAAAAATAAATGTACAATACATAGTTCTTCATTGGCTAATATTCATATAGGCATAATTAAGTGTTACTATTTACCATTACTATTTAACTAAAAATAATCTTATAACTATATTGAGAAGACAATGGAGGAGCAATATAGGAGGCCAAAGAGCTAAATACTTACTTATTAAAGCAGGAAGAAAGTAATGTTCAATTTTTCCAATTCAAGAAATAATACACCAAGTATATTACTTAGAGATGCAGAAGTAATACTCTAAGGAATAGATAAAAGTTTAAAATGAGCACCTTTCCTAGGACACACATTGTGATCTCCATGTAACATTTTTCACTAGTAACATGGAAAGGAATAAGGAATGAGAAATGGGTGATCCAAGATCTGGAACAGGAAATGTACAAGATGAGCTATGATACGCTATAGTTCCAGAAAGCAAGAAAACTTTGAAAGATTACTGGAGTCATATAAAAAATATAGAAGCCAGCCTGAAGGATTCCACCAAAGACAGAAAAAAAATTTATTTTTTAAAATTTTATTTATTTATTCATGAAAGACACACAGAAAGAGGCAGAGACATAGGCAGAGAGAGAAGCCGCCTCCCCATGGGGGCCTGATGTGGGACTCAATCCTAGGACCCTGGGATCATGACCTGAGCCAAAGGCAGATGCTCAACCACTGAACAACCCAGGTGTCCCAAGATGGAAAAATTTTAACACCAAGAAGATGTTTCCCAAAAAGATATACAAATGGCCATAAGACACATGGAAAAATGTTCAACATCAATGATCATCAGGAATGTACAAATCGAAACAAGGTATCACCTCACACCTGTCAGAATGGCTAAAATCAAAAACACAGGAAACAAGTGTTGGCAAGGATATGGAGAAAAAGGAATCCTTTTGTACTCTGGGTGGGAATGCAAACTGGCATGGCCACTGTGGAAAACAGTATGGAGTTTCCTCAAAAAGTTAAAAACAGAACTACTCTATGATCCAGTAATCACACTTCGAGGTATTTAAACAAAAAATAAATTAAAAACCTCTAATGCAAAGGGATACATCCACCCCCATGTTTATTGCAGCATTATTTATAATAGCCAAATTATGGAAGTAGACCAAGTGTCCATCAATAGATGAATGGATAAAAAAAGATGTGATATATATAAACAATAGAATATTACCCCACCATAAAGATGGATGAGATCTTGTCATTTACAACAACATGGATAGAAACAAATGAACAAACAAAACAAAACAAAAAAATAGAAAAAGCCTGATAAGTATAGAAAAACAAATTGGTGGTTGTCAGAGGGGGTGGGGGGTGGAGAGATGGACAGAATAGGAGATGAGAATTAAGAGTACAAATGGAGTACAAACTTCCAGTTATAATCTGTCACACAGATGTAAAGTACAGCATAGGGAATCTAGTCAATAATATTATAATAATGTATGGTGACAGATGGTGACTATGCTTATTGTGTATTGCACTGAGTAATGTATAGAATTGTCAGATCACTGTGTTATACACCTGAAACTAATTTAACATTGTATGTCAAGAATACCTCAATAATTAAAAGAGATAGGCACCTAATCATATTTTCTTCCTGAGAAACAGTGTGTTGTGCCAGCACCACTTAAATAACCCATCATTTTCCCCACTGAACTAAAATAATACCTTTGACATGTATCCATTTCTTTACTATGATCTTTTTCTCCTAGATTCTTTATTTAGTTCCTCTCAACTATGTTTTTTTCTGTTAATTTCATATTGATTTGGTTACAACGGCTTTAAGTATTTTCATTTGTTATTACCTATTCTTATTATTCATCATTTTAAAATAATACAATTTGATCCAATTTATGAAAAGAAATATATAGGCATTTTAATTGGGAGTGCATTAAATTTATACAGCGGTTTGCAAAAATGATAGATTTTTCACAGTAGGTTAAAACAAAATCCAGCTAAGTGTTCTTTAGAAGAGAAAACCTAAAATAGAATCCAGAAAGGTTGAAAAAAACAGAACAGAAAAAGATATATCTGGAACATAATAACCAAGAAAGTCTGGTGTAGCCATATTAATGTCAAACAAAATAGACTTCAAAGATTAAAAGCTTAACAATGACAGAAGGAACAAATGGCTAGGAAGACACAATTATTTTCAACTTGCATGCTCCGAGAACATGTAGCTATAAAATGGAGATGTAAAACATGGGTCATTTCATGTTGTCTCTGTTATAGCCAAGGCCCCATTGCTGAGAACAAATGACTTTAAGATCCTATACATTATGAAGAAGGCAGTTCTTAAATGGTGCCGATCTTGAGATTATAGAAAGGAAGATTGATCGTTGATAGAGATCAAGTAGAAATAAGTGTAGGGTACTTCAAAAGAACAATTGAAAGACCTTGTCCCATGTCTTCTAGAATTTAGGTATGGAAGGGTTGACCCATGCCTAAATTGTCCTGAGGCAAGAGGCTGGCTGGTTTCCCAAACCCCTAAAAACAAGAAAAGGCTGCATTTGCATAAAAAAATGAGCAAAGTCACCTGTATCCCATTGGCTGGATTGGACCCTTTGAGATAGAACCACCCTTGATTGTCTTGAATAGGACACAAGCAAGGTGACCCTAACCAGCAGGATGAGTGCAGTTGAAGCACATGGTCAGCAAGAAAGAAAAAATCTAATTCAAGACATAAAGTGAATGCTTCTGAGAGAGACTGCTATGTGCCAGGCCTCAAAAAATGATTAGACAGGGTTCCTATCCTTGTGATTTTGAGCCAATGGAAGACAAATAGGTACTCAAAGAATTTCAGTATACTGACGCTAAGGAGGTTAGGTAGGTTTTGTCCTGTAGAAACTAATCACCTCTGCTGTTGAAAGGATTTAAGATCATGAGTGGCAATGTGAAAAATGGATATGATTAGGCCAAACATGGAGGCAGTCAAGTTAGATCAGAACGTCAGTTGCTAAACTCCAAATGAGCCTTAAAGGCCTGACATAGGAAAGGGGGGTAGGAAGTACCAAAAAGTGGCAATTCAAGCAACCTTTGAATAAAAGGCAAAAACTTGCTTGCCTTAAGCCTGATTGTATTTAGGAAATGGGAATGAGGAAAGGATTCCAGAGACTCTCCGATTTCTGGGAGTGGCTTAAGGGAAGGTATGTGGTGGATAAAACCAAGAGGCAGTCAGTCGATATCGCCCTGGAACAAACACAGCAAAGGAAGAGCAGTGAGTCACTGCCGGAAGCCCAGGAAACTCCAGCCTGAAGTTGGGGGTATTAGTAAGACCACATCTAGGGTGTAGCCATGGGCTTGAGCTGTTAAAACCTTGTAAGTCTTTGGATCTGAAGCTCCCCAAAAAAAGACAAGATGCTATGCTACTGACAGAGATTTCCATTGTTAGATTATGAATTCACATTTTAGGTTTATGAGCAAGGATTTCTATGATTCAGACATAATACAAAAATGCATACCTCATTGAGCGCCAACATATCTTCTACTTTGGTAGCACCACCTTCAGGCAGGGAAATTAACACAGTTTTGGTTATCTCCTTTAGAACTGTATCAATATGCATTTCACACAAGTCATTGATCTATCAACAAGAAAAAAAAAGTGTAAAGTGTAGAGGAAAACTCATCTTTCATCCAAATGTACTTGAATCCTAAAATAATTTAGAGGGCTATATTTAGAAACTTGGCTCCTGAGCCTAGCACAATTTGGTGGAGATTTTAGGAGTACATCAACAAAGAAACCTTGATGTGGAACTAAACTTCTATAGAGCAGCAACATGTGCCATAATCTCCTGTGTGCTATCTGTGGCAATCCTTACTCTAGACTATGACTCATTGCTATCCAAGTTATACAGTGAAAGAAACAAAGGCTCAGATAAGTAAAGTAACCTAGGAAGGAACATATGGTTAGCAAAAGACAGATCATTGTAGCTAGGTTTATCTGACTCCCAAACCTTCAAGTTTTGTCTGTTGTACCATGCTGCCATCACAGCCTGGCACATCTAAAAAGGCATGCATGTTCTATGTAGCAAATATCTCAGAAATCAAAAGACAGTCTTCAATTAGATGAATGTCTCATCTAACTAATATTAAATGTATTCATATTAATATTGAGGCACCTCATTCAGCCATCTTCCACGGTCTACCAATATCCCAATGGTTTCTAAGCTGCAGAGAGGGGGAGTTCAACTACCATTTTTACATATTGAAGGCAAGTAATTCAGAGACAAAAAACAAGGCAACCCTAAATGAAAAGGTCCCAAAACAGCCAGAGAAACATAAAGCATGATTTTTTTTAACTTAATAAAGTCCTTTTAGTTAAAAGTCACTCCCTTTAAATAGCTTGCATAATAAATAAATAAATAAATAAATAAATAACTTGCATAGATAAGCAAAGTATTACTTACAGCCTGAGTATTAATGTCTGTAGGTTAAAAAAAAAATGTATCTACCACACCTTCTTTAGAAGTTGATTAAACATATCCAAAACTGAGTCAACTTCTTGAAAGAAGCTTTCCAGGGTTAAAGATGACCATGTTAATATTGTGAGCCCTTGTCTCAATACAGATTCCACCTAGAAAAAGAAAAAGAAAAGAAAAGTAGCAGCTTCCATGACTAACAGGAACATCTGTGTTTATATATATATATTTTTTAAAGCTTTCTTTTATTACCTGAAAATATTATAGTTTATATTTACTAATTATATTTCCCTCCATTATACCTGGTAAAGGTGACTTTTTTTTTTTGTGACTTTGTTTTTTAATCATATTTGGCTGTCCATGAAGAATCATGGATTCTTAGAATGGTGCTCATTATTTAGATTTAGTTGTTTTTCAAAGGCAACAAAACTTGTTGACAAGAAATCATTCTATAGAAAAAATAAAGCTATTATATGCTGAACTAGAAAAGACAGAGGATCTAGGCAAGAATAGATGTTCTCAAATTCATAATCTGTAGAACGGGAATCTAGTTTTAAACAATATAAACCTTCTGCATTACCAACCTTTTTCATTTTAGGGGCCATCAGATTGACAAATACCGAAGGCACTTCCTGACATAAGTCATCATAATACTGCAGAAGACCCTGTTGAAAGTCAAAATGGTATGTGTGACTTTTAATTTATTTTAAAGAAGTCATATTTTGATTCATACCAGGAAGGTTTCATTATACCTGTTTCCTCATAGCTCTGCCAAGATTAAGGCTGCTTACATAAATTTATATTAATTTATCATAGTTTTTCTTCACCTGTAAATTATCTTAGCATCTCCTTAAACAGTAAGTCAGTGGAGCTTTCTAGAGTTGCATTGTCCATATTTATTATTTAATTATCTTTCTATATTTACGCATTTTAAATAGCTTGGATAATTATCTTTTCACGATATCTGTCATTATACCTTTTTCCCCTTTCTGTTCCTTGTCTTCTGACATATGAAAGCATATTTGTTACTGATGCCACATTTCTTTTCTTGAATCAAAATAAATGTATGCACAATCAGAGTTAATAGGCTTATCTATTTTCTTTTAGATATTTTTTAGAGATGAACATAATGATCAATTTTTTACTATTTCTTGATTTATTGCATGGTGTGATAGGAAATGTGGCTTCAAGTTAATTCTTCCCCAAATAAATAATATGAAGCTGTTTAAATGTTTACTTAGTGGTTTCAAAGTTATTAAGTCCTTTTCTCTTCCCAATCTTCTATTTGCACATCAGAATTTTAATGCTATAAAGAAGAAACAAAGGGGCAGCCTCAGTGGCTCAGCGGTTTAACGCCACCTTCAGCCCAGGGTGTGATCCTGGAGACCCGGGATCTAGTCCCACCTCAAGCTCCCTGCATGGAGCCTGCTTCTCCCTCTGCCTGTGTCTCTGCCTCTGTGTGTGTGTGTGTGCCTCTCATGAATAAATAAATAAAATCTTAAAAAAAAAAGAAGAAACAAGGGAATATAACACTATATGTTAACTATACTGGAATTTAAAATGAAATAAAGAATAAACAAGGGAACAGAATAGAAAGACCAGAAATAAATCTATGTGTATATGGTCAATTAATGTACAAAGAAGCAAAATATACAAAGGAGATAAAAATATAAAAAGTACAAGGGCAGTCTTTTTAATAAATAGTGTTAGGAAAACTGGAAAAAAAAAAAAAAGAAAACTAGAAAGTCATAACACACACACTAATCAACCCAAAATGGATCCAAGACTTAAATTTAAGACCTGAAACTGTAAAGCTCCAAAAAGAAAACATGGGGGTAAGCTCCTTGACATCAGTCTTGGCAGTGATTTTTGGATTTAACACCAAAAGCACACACAATAAAAGCAAAAAATAAACAAGTGGACTGTGTCAAACTAAAAATTACTGCACAGCAAAGGAAACTATCAACAAAATGAAAAGGTAGCCGATGGAATGGGAGACAATATTACAAATCATATATCTGATAAAGAGTTAATATCCAAAATATGTAAGGAGCTCATACAACTCAATAGCAAAAACCCCAGAAATCCAGTTAAAACGTGTGTAAAGGAGCTGAATAGACATTTTTCCAAAAAAGTCATACAAAAGGCCAATAGGTATATGAAAAATGGTAATCAATATCACTAACCATCTGGAAAATGCAAATCAAAATCACAATGAGATGGTACCTCACTCCTGTTAGAATGGTTATTCTCAAAAAGACAGATAAAAAGTATTGGCCAAGATATGGAGAAAAGGGAACCTTTGTGTGCTATTGGTGTGGATGTAAATTGGTGTAGCTACTGTGGAAAACAGTATGGAGGTTCCTCAAAAAATGAAAAAAAAATACCATATGACAGAGCAATCCCACTTCTGGATGTAGATCAATAGGAAATGAAGTCAGGATCTTGAAGAGCTATCTGCACTCCCATGTTCACTGCCGCATTATTTACAATAGCCAAGATATGGAAACATCCATCAATAAATGAATGGATAAAGAAAATATGGTATAGATATGCAATGGAATATTATTCAGCCATGACAAAAAAAGACATTGCCATTTGCAACAACATGGATGGACTTTGGAGGCCTTATGCTAAGTGAAATAAGGCAGACAAAGATAAATACCTATCACTTGTATGTGGAATCTAAAAAAGCTGAACTTGTAAAAACAAGAAAAGTGCTTACCAGGGGCTAGAGGTGGGAAGAGAATAAATAGGAAGAGGTTGGTAAAAGGGTACAATCTTTCAGCTATAAGATGATTGAAGACTGAAAAGCCAATGTATAATAACATAGTGGCTGTAACTGATAACACTACATCATATAATTGAATTTTGCTAAGAGAGTAGAACATTCTCACCAAAAAGAAACAAACATATATGTGTATATATAAACAAATATACATTGTTTCTTTTTGTTTTAATATACACACACATATATATATAGTGATGAATGAACTAGATAAGAGGCATCCTTTCACAATGTATATGTATATCAATTCATCATGGTGTACACTTTAAGTGTCTTATAATTTTGTCAACTGTACCTCAATAATACTGAAGAAAAATGAAAATAATCTACATAGTAACAAATACCAATACCACAATACCACATCAGCACAACTGCAGTGATATATTTTTCCTTTACAAAAAAAAAAACTCCTTCAAAAATAATTTTAAAATATTTAATAATTTAAAATATAATCTATCTTGGGATGCCTGGGTGGCTCAGTCAGTTAAGCATCAGACTCTTGGTGTTGCTCAGGTCGTGATGTCAAATTCGAAGGGTCAAGATCCAAGTCAGGCTCTGCATGGAGTTGGCTTCAGAGTCCCTCTTCCTTTGCCCCTCCCCTGCTTGCACTCTGTCTCTAATAAATAAAAATTTTAAATATATATGTGTATACACATATACATATATACACATATACATATACATATACATATATAATCTATCTTACCTGCAAATACAGTTTGTCTGCTTTCAATTTACTTTCCAATTTTAGCAATTTCTTTGCCTGTTCTGGTACATCCAGCTTCATTTTTATCATGCACTTAGTTTCCCGAACAATTTCCAGAATTTTGGGATCAAAATTAACCAGCAACTTCCCTGTTTCTGGGTGTCGCACAAAAAGCGTGGCTTGTAAAGCTACAAATAAACAATTATTGACATTAGTTTTTCTGGATTTCTTTTCTGCTCCCAGCTGTGTTTACATGCTTGCCTTCCCTACTGGGTACTGACTTCTTTATAGAATAATAGTGTTGGATATCCCAGGTGATGAGGCATAGCATCTGACATGTGGTCAGTGCTCAAAACTTAAATAAATGAATGCAGAATCTCTGCAAACCCATAAAATCAGATCCAGAGAGATAAAAATAAATGAAAAGGAGATAGCCTTCATGCTATGAACTGCAACACTTTTCTGAGTGGGTGTGATAGAACTATAATACAATGTGGTTTCTTTTAATGGATTGTGATTTAACCCCTGGGAGAACTGGAAGGTGTGCACAACTACAAAATATGACATACCTCATATGATAAACCCTTTCCCACAACTAACCCCAAACTGTTTCTTTAAAGAAAGAATTAAGCCTCTATTTGAATTTCTGGTAACTAAGCTCAGTATCAGTAAGAAATATTTATTAAACACCATGGCATTGTGAGCTTCTAGGATACAGAAGAAATTTTTTTTTTTTATGCTACACCTAAACTACTTTCTGAACATCATTCACATAAATAGGTATTTGCAGGCATGCTTTTCATTATGAATTGAAATATATAATCCCAGTTAGTGGCAAGTAGCCTTAGCTTCTTTGTTATCCTAACATGAATTACTTCTAGAAGCATAATAATAACACACTTCTCGATGAGTATGTGCTAGCTTAAATTATATCTTATATTAACAAACACTACTAACATGAGAATTTCTTATGTATCTCCCAAGCCTCACATTACTTCATAGAGTGCAGCTGCATTGAATTTCTCATAAAATGAAATGGTCTACATATCCCTTTGAAGTTAGTTGACTTTTACTCATCAGATAAAAATCAGTCTTGAAATGGTTCTTAATGATGCTGCTTGAATGAGGATTTCAACTGAAAATTTTACCTAATTCATTTGAAATCTTTTTAAAATTGAGCTAGAAATCATTTATCCTCTCAAGTAAATTCCAAAATAACCTTGAAACATTCATTTAATGAAATCTATCTTCCTTAAGGCTGTAATGAGCTTTCTTGAAAGGACAAAATGGTCATTGAGACCACTAAGAATAATTGCAGCCAGGAAGTCAGTTCCAGAACTGAGTGACATTCCATTAAACCTTATAGAGCAACCACCTAAAAGAGGCCAATACAAGGTCCCCAATTATTATTCCGAGTTCCTATATGGTTAAATATAGCCACGTCAATATAACAAGAAGACTGCGGAGCAATTCATTTCCACTGATCTGTGTTCATAAGAAAGGCACGTTTAAGTCCCAGCTTTGCTACTTCCTAGATGTGCGATGATCTTGTGCAGGTGACTTAATCTTGTAGTACCTCAGTTTCCTCATCTATAAAATGAGGATAAGCACAGCTTCCCCTCCTTTAATCCGTGAGGATTAAAGGAAGCTGCACATGTAAAGTGCTTTGACAACGCCTAGTACACAGTAAGGGCTACGTAAGTGTCTGTTATCACTGTTCTTTAAAGGATACAAAGATGAACAGACATAGAGAGTACCCTTGGACTGTGTGGGCAGATGAGACAGATCCATAAAGCAGTAAGTGTCATGAGAAAGAGCAGCAGATAAATTGTGTAGAGGACTCTGGAGGAGGAAGACATTAGTTTCTGCTGTAGAAGAATAAGGAGCAGCTACATGGAACAGGTGATTGGTGAACTTGTTTTTTGAACACATGCTGATAAGAGGAAAAATCACCAGGACCAAAGAAAAGTAGGAAGGTGTAGGATAATGCAGAAACAGAATAATACCTGTTCCACACGTCAGTGAACAATTCCGTCTTCTCCTTTCCCATAATGTGAATTTTAAGTTTCTCCTGATGCTCCTTTGAGAGTATTGCTCCTTAGCTGGTTTTCAATTGGCTCCATAGGGTCCTCCCACACTCATTCCCTGCAAACAGCTGGCCCGGTATGACTGGCTTAATAAAAGCTAAACCAAGGTGCCAGTTGGGGAGGACAACCTGCAAGGGTTGGGACCCTGACCTCAGGGACAAAGGCAGGGGTGAATTAATGATGTGGAAAACAGCATATGTCCTCATACAGCTGAAATATATGGGCCTGGAACCAAGAGGATGAAAAAGAGTGGCCTCCCTTATCGTCACTGCCAGTGACTCAGCCACAGAATCTGTGCTTCCTGTGTCTGCAATTTTGTTGGAATGGGGATCCTGGTATGGGAGGGAGAAATCTTCCCATCAAGGGACACATCAAGGTTCCACCAAGATTACAGATAAGAGCTTAAGGTTACAATGGGACAAAGCAGGAATCTGAACTGACCACCAATGGAGTCCACACAGTAACAAACACCCTAGGGGATACCAGCATGGACACATGATGCTTAAAGCCATCCATCCCTTGCCTCACAGTGGACTCTGCCCTATGCTCTGGCACTCTGCAGAGGTACTCAGACACAGCCCTAATACTATGAATTTACTGGAGCTCAAAAGTGAATTTAAATTCAGTTATAGAAAAAGGAAGAACGGAAGGGAGGGAGGAAAACAAGAAAAGTGCCATTCTTTCTTCCCTGATTAGGACTGAGATCTGAATCTATAATATGATCAAATTGAATATGAAAAACTTCCCCTAAATCTATGGAGAAATTATCCATGAAGAGTCTCAATATTTACTTTTAAATACTGCCTTTTCATGGGAAGTCACAAAGTATATCAACTTTAAGGTGATGGCAACTTTTGTTTATAAAATCAGAATATTATTAACAACTATAAAAAATAATTGCATCATCCCCAAATATAAATATAATCATTGTAATGTTGTATAAAAGGGATATGAAAATTCTCCAGAACCATGAATTCATTCAAAATCACCTTATACCCACTCCATAGCATCACTGTGGAGTTTTATACACACCATACTGTAACTGTGAGAGCTCTCTGACCCAGGCTGTGTGATAGACCACTTCGAATTCCACCAGAACATAGGAAATTTTGTTATACTGACGAATGACAGCTTTACCTTCCATACTTGACAAAATTTCTGAGTTTTTCTGTTTTTTTTTTTTTTAGGGGAAAAAAAAGATTTATAATTAAAAGACTGCTGGTTGCTTTTGTATTCTAACCATAAAGCTATTAGTATTTAAAATGTCATCAAATAATTATGCCTTAGATTTTGCCTCAGAGTAAAACAGATGAGGAAAGCCATACAAACTAGAGATGGAAGTAGGGAACCATTACAGACAGAAAGGTCTCTAGCCTTATACCCAGCTAGGCTGAGAGCCTCCGCTTTCAATTCTCTATTCCCTCCCCACAATTCTGGATAAGACACAATGGATTGATTTTCCTTCAACTGTGAATATCAGAGAAAATCCCCCAATTCCAACACTTAAAAAAAAGTAACTGTGTATCAAAGAACAAAAGCCAAATTTCTTTATGTAAAAATTGAATGTTTTATGTTTTGATTCACAGATGTCAAAAACAGGGCAATCTCGGCTCTGTCATTACAGAGTCCATCAACAATGGACTCCTCATCCTGGCTACTTTTTTAAGGCCAGGGTTTGAATTTTATTTTACAAATAGTAAGAACAGTAAAATTATTGATAGCAGTGAACCTGAAACAACAAAGACTTAATATCCAATAATGCTTAAATACTAAAATTATTTGCAAGACTATTTTTGGTAGTTATTTTGTTCTGTATGTAGGTTTAAGATACCACCCTACACAAACCAACTCTGCTTTGTGGTTCTCTTTACAAAACCAAATCAAATAAAAAACAAAGAGAAGGCAAACTGACGATTTCAGAATGCCAGCAGGGCCTAAGAGTATACTGGGTTTTCCAGAAATTTAATAATCTTAAGGACACAGAGAATGCATATACTCTATTATACTTTGCTCTAGATTTCAGTTCTTTATTCGGGAATACACTAAGAATGTCTTCACGTTTGCTAACATATGTCAGTGACCTATCTGTCCACACATAGAAGTAATCCTCAGGACTACACCTATACTTTATTGTTTTCAAAGCAATGACTCTTTAAACACCTTGATCATGTGTCCCGTGTTACTCAAAGTCACAAGGTTACAAGATTCTCCCCCTTAAAGATTAGCTATAGTTAAGTGAGCTTACTTACCAAACATGAGAGAATTGGCTTAGTCTCCCTCAAGCACATTTAAACTAAATTTTCTTTGCCTCATGAAAGCATTAGTTCTAACTACTTATTGGGCACAGACATTACAGCTAAAATATATGTCTTGTGTTAAAACTGCCATAATCCTCATAGTGCAAATGTAACTATTGGCTTACAAAGAAATAGTTGATGGGTTCACTTATCCGGCGATACAGCTGCCTCACCCAGAGTATTTTTCCTGCTATGGGGGGCATGTTTCGAGCAAGAGGGGGGTCATCTTTTTGAGAGTAATAAAGCTGCAATTAAAGATCTGGTATTAATGTTCAAAATTCAACACAATGGAAGAGGCAAAAATATTCAACACATTTGTATTCACTTGTCTTATACACAGAAGGTAGTCAATAAATATGCAAATGCACTTCAGAGATAATCTGTGGCTCAGAAACTATGATGTCTACAATGCATGACATTTAATTCTCTCTTAACCCTTATTTTCCATTGCATGTATATTTTTTCTATAGTTTATCCCAAATTTTAAGGAGATCTTCAAATGAGGGAGCACATAAACTACATCATATCTGTTATAATATTCTTCAGAGTCCATATTTCTATACACAGCAGTATTAACTTAGATGGGCTTTCTTATACACACACAAATCCTGTTGCAAAAAGAAAAAAAAAGAAAAAAACCAACAACAGTTGTTAAGAGCATAGGAATGTAACTCTGGCTGTCCAGTATGCTGTCAACACCTTCCAACTTATAGAGGGGTATATCAGAGATACTTAGCAATGAGGGGTCATTCTGAAAAGTTTGGGACAAGATTATAATGGTAAACACTTTTCATAATACTTTTCTTTTTGTGCTAAAGTACTTATTCTATTTACAAACATGAACCTTGCCTTCTTAGTAGCTTCAAGTTCAGCCACATAATACTGAAGAATACGCTCAATTGTGTGGTTTATTTCTGACTGAAGACAGGGGATTTTCAGCTTCTGGAATCTAAAAGTAATCGAAGGTGAATAATTAAAAAGTAAACAGGAATCATACTTAAGAATTGCTGCCATCTCCCTGCTCAGTGGGGAGTTTGTTTCTCCCTCTCCCTCTGCCCCTCTGCCAGCTTCTGTGCTCGATCTCTCTTTCTCTTTCTCAAATAAGTAAATAAAATCTGAAAAAAAAAAGAGTTGCTGCCATCCTAAAAATCCATTTATTCACTCATTTGACAAATATTCATACCAGGCTTCATGCATTGTCCCAAGACAAAGAGAAGAACAAGACAGGTATAGTGCCAGGCCTCTTGGAGCCTCCAATTATGCTTTGGAAAAATGTAGTTTTAGTCAAGTTACATCATAATTATTTAAATGACAAGAGTACCAGAAAGGCATATATCAGGGGAACTCAGCCAAGTCTGGGGAGTGGAGAAAGACTCCCCTTTCGAAGGAGACATTTAAACCAAAATTGAAAAAATGAGTGGGGAAGGCTGGCTTAGCCAAGATGGAGGCAGCACACTGAGCATCCCTCTGCCAATATTGATGCTCACATAATTCCAAGTAGCCATATCCTAACAGTGATCTGTCAGCCAAAGATCACTTCCCCTTTCAAACAGAGTGATGCATAGGAAGTGCTAGGATGATAACGTCCTGATAATACAGTGAATTTACACCAGAGTATTAGAGGTAAAAAAGAGAGATGGACGGACAAAAAGATAGATTGAGACCAAGAGGGAAATGGCCAAGAAAGCAGTACTGCCATATATATGTGCAGTTCTTTCAGTTGTCAAAATCATTTCATAAGTCTGGATGGACTCTTTCAATGTCATGAGGTCTCACAGGTATGACCCATCCTTTGAGAGATGTGGAACTATAGCAAAACTGGGCCCAAACCCAGATGCACTGACTCTCAGGAAAGAGTTCCCAAAGGGTCCCTAATACGGGCCATGAGCCCTCGCTGAGCTTGAAGGAAATGGCTCCTAGTCTGACCAGTCTGCCCTTCCAGGGATCACTGTTGCCAAGATAGAGGGAAAGGAAGCAGCAGGAGCACTCTGGAGGAAAAATGTGAAGTCTGAGGATCTACTACCCTTAGATAATTTCACTCTTGGAAATTCTTGCAGTATGCAGAATCAAATATTATTTGCTCCCTCTCCAATAATGTTTATGGAATTAACCTCAGATATATTACATAGCTAGAGGAAAAAAATCATGTGAAATAATTTCATTTTCTTATTGAAAGACTTTCTGCTTCAAAAAATGCAACGAGGGCAGCCCCGGTGGTACAGCGGTTTAGCGCTGTCTGCAGCCCAGGGTGTGATCCTGGAGGCCCGGGATGGAGTCGCACATCCGGCTCCTTACATGGACCCTGCTTCTCCCTCTGCCTGTATCTCTGCCTCTCTATCTCTCTCTCTCTCTCTCTCTCTCTCTCTCTCTGAATAAATAAATAAATAAATCTTTTTTTAAAAAATGCAATGAAAAATATCATGCTATATTTCACATTTTTACCAGTCTATTTAATGATCATTGAAAGATTAATGTATATAAGTCTCAAAGTTTACAGAGGAGAGATTTCCAAAAATATCTTATTTGAAATTGCATTTTCAGATATAAAGTGATCGCACCTAGAAACTATACCCCTTAATGCATTAAAAATACCTTTGAAGCAGCTGAAGGGCCTGCTGAGAAGATAAGATTTTTCCAAAAGTACTGTTCATAAATGCTTGTATTTGTACCTAAAATAAAATATTAATATTCAATTGATTTGGGGCATTAAGGAAGAGACTGATTTTGTTTAACAACAATTAATGACTTTCCTACAGAATTAAAGTAGCCTGAAACACACCTACCATCCATGCATCTAGAATTGCACTGTCCAGTAGAACTTCACTGGCCACATGTAACTTCACCTGCTTCTTTTAACTACTATTCATGTGGCTACTAGAAAAATTAAAATAACATATGTGGTTTGCATTTGCTGTTTATTATTTATTGGCTATGACTGACTTAGAGATTTACAAAAGGAGTGTATGTCCCTTACCAAGCATATTTCTTGGAACATTTAGAATTTCTAAGCATATTGAGATGACATAGTAGACATCGAGGGTCACCAGGGGTCGATTTCCAACACTGCTGCTCTCAGAAACCCCTTTGCAACATTAAGGAAAAACAAGAAGAAAATATTTTCCAACACTCCTACCATCCTTAGCAATGAACTCGATTCTCCTAGTACCCAACCAATGGAACCAATGCACTTTTGTAAATTATTTTCACTTATAAATGGATATGGTCTACTTATATAGGCCATGTTTATTAATCAAAATTTTGAGAAAAGAAGGAAAATTTAAACATTGACACCTCTTTGAAATATTAAAAATTTAAGAAGGGCCTCTAAATACACTGAAAGCTAAAATTTATATCTAAGACCATAGAAAAGCTGTTATAACATATAATCTTTATTAATAAATCATAAAAATATGGGATGCAGCAAAAAGAGTTCTAAGAGAGAAGTTTATAGCAACACAGGCCTGCCACAAGAAGCAAGAAAAATCTCAAAAACACAACCTAACCTTATACATAAAGGAGCTAGAAAAGAAGAACAAATAAAACCCAAGACAGCAGAAGGAAGGAATTAATAAATATTATAGCAGAAATAAGTGACATAAAAGCTAAAAACAACAACAAAAAACAATAGAACAGATCAATGAAGTCAGGAGCTCATTCTTTGAAAAAATCAACAAAATTGATAAACCTCTAGCCAGACTCATGAAAGAAAAAGAGAGATAGAGAGGACTCAAATAAACAAAATCACTAATGAAAGAGGAGAAACAACAACCAACACTATAGAAGTACAAACAATTATAAGTCTATATATGAAATTTATGAAAACCTATATACTAACAAAAGTTGGACAACTTTGGACAACTTAAAAGAAATAGATAAATTCCTAAAAACATATAACTTCCCAAAACTAAAGTAGGAATAGAAAATTTGAACAGACCAATTACCAGCAATGAAATTTAATCAGTAATTGAAAGACTCCCAACAAACAAAAGTCTAGGACCAGATAGCTTCACAGCAAATTCTACCAAACATTTAATGAAGAGTCAATATCCATTCTTCTCAAACTATTCCAAAAAATACAAGAGGAAGGAAAACTTACAAATTCATTCCATGAGGCCAATATCACCCTGATACCAAAACTAGATAAAGACATCACAACAAAAGAGAACTACGGGCCTTTATCTCATGAATATCAGTGCAAAAATCCCCAATGAAATATTAGCAAACCAAATCAACAAAATATTTAAAAAATCATATACCACAATCAAGTGGGATTTGTTTCATGAATGCAGGGGTGTTTTAATATTCGTAAAACAATTGGTGTGATACATAATATTAGTTAGAGAAAAGAATAAAAACCATATGACAATTCAATAGATGCAAGAAAAGCACCTGTCAAGTTATAACATCGATTCATGATAAATACCCTCTGCAAAGTAGGCCTAGAGGGAACATATCTCAACATAATAAAGGCCTTATACAAAAAACCCACAGCAAAAGAACCCAAACTGAAAGCCTTTCCTCTAAGGTCAGGAACAAGTCTACTCTCACCACTTCTATTCAACCTAGCACTGAAAGTCCTAGCCACAGCAATCAGACAACATAAAGAAATAAAACGCATTCAAATTAGTAAGGAAGAAATAAAACTCACTATTTGCAGATAACATGACACTATAAAAAACCCTAAAGATTCCACCAAAATCTACTAGAATTGATAAATAAATTCAATAAAGTTACAGAATATAAAAATATACAGAAATGTGTTGCATTCCTATACACCAATAATGAAGCAGCAGTGAAATTAAGAGAAAAAATCCCATTTATAATGATATCAAAAACCAATAAAATATCTAGGAATAAACTTAACCAAAGAGGTGAAAGACCTGCACAAAGATATGGAAAGACATTCCATGTTCATGAGTTGGAAGAACAAATATTGTTAAAACATCTATACTACCCAAAGCAATCTTCAGATTTAATGTAATCCCTATCAAAAGACCAACAGCATTTTTCACAGAGCTAGAACAAACAATCCTAAAGTTTGTATGGAACCACAAAAAACCCTGAATAGGCAAAGTAATCTTGTAAAAGAAAAAACTGGATGAATCACAATTCCAGATTTCAAGTTATATTATAGTGCTAGTAATTAAAATGGTATGGTACTGGAATAAAAATAGACACATAGATCAATGGAATAGAACAGAAAATCCAGAAATGAGCCCAAAATTATATGGGCAATTAATCTTTGACAAAGGAAGAATGAATATATGATGGAAAATGACAGTCTTTTCAACAAATGGTGTTGGGGAAACTGGACA
Source organism: Canis lupus familiaris (assembly GCF_011100685.1). NCBI lineage: Eukaryota > Metazoa > Chordata > Mammalia > Carnivora > Canidae > Canis > Canis lupus. The sequence goes on along the minus strand of NC_049233.1, from coordinate 7,871,997 downwards.
GCCACATGCAAAAGGATGAAACCAGACCACTTTCTTTCACCACACACAAATATAAACTCAAAATGGATTAAAGATCTAAATGTGAGACCTGAAACCATAACAGTCCTTGAAGAGAGCACAGGCAGTAATCTGACTTTGGCCCTAGTAACATCTTCTAGATATATCTCCTCAGGCAAGGGAAATAAAAGCAAAAACAAATGATTGGGACTACATTAAAAAAAAAAAAAAAGCTGCACAGCAAAGGAAAACAATCAACAAAACTAAAAGGCAACCTGCTAAATGGGAGAAGATATTCAAAAATGATACATCCAATAAATGGTTAGTGTCCAAACTAGATGAAGAACTGATAGAACTCGATACCCAAAAACAAATAATCCAGTTAAAAATGGGCAGGGAGCACCAGAGTGCTTAGGCGATTAAGTGTCTGACTCTTGATTCCGGCTCAGGAATCAGATCAAGTCCCACATCAGGCTCCATGCTAAGCCCAGAGTCTGCTTGGGGTTTTCACTCTTCGTTTCCCTCTGCCCCTCCCCTTGCTCGCTCTCCCTCTAGAAAATAAAAAGATTAAAATAAAATAAAATAAAATAAAATAAAATAAAATAAAATAAAATGTTTTTTAAATGGGACATGAACAGACATTTCTCCAAAGAAGATATACAGATGGCCAACAAACACATGAAAGGATGCTCAACATCACTTATCATCAAGGAAACGTAAATCAAAACTACATTAAGATCATTTCACACCTGTCAAAATAGCTAAAATCAACAACACAAGAAACAACAGGTGTTGGCGAGATGTGGAGAAAAAGAAACCCTCTTGCACTATTGGTAGGAATAAAAATTGGTGCAGCCACTGTGGAAAGCTGTATGGAGGGTCCTTAAAAAATTAAAAATAGAACTACTCTATAATCCAGGAATCACCCTACTGGGTATTTACACAAAAATTACAAAAACACTAATTCAAAAATTTACAAGCACCTCTAACTTATTGCAGCATTATTTACAATATCCAAACTATGGAAGCAGCCCAAGTGTCCATCAATAGATGAATAGATGAAGAAGATGTGGTATATATGCACAATGGAGTATTATCCAGCTATAAAAAAAAATGAAATCTTGCCATTTGCAACAACATGGATAGAGCTAGAGTACAATGCTAAGTGAAACAAGTAGTCAGAGAAAGACAAATACCATATAATTTCACTCATGTGGAATTTAAGAAACAAAACAAATAAGGAGAAAAAGACAGATAAACCAAGAAACAGACTTTTAACTATGGAGAACAAACTGATGGTTACCAGAGAGATGTAGGTGGGGGGATGGAGGAAATAGGGAGTGAGGAACAAAGAATACACTTATCATGATGAAAAAAAAATAAAATGATAAAAAAAAATCATAAAAATAATTTAAGCAGGGGCGCCTGGGTGACTCAGTCTGTTAAACTTCTGACTGGCTCAGCTCATGATCTCAAGGTCCTGAGACTAAGCCTCACGTTGGGCTCCCTGCTCAGCAAGGGATCTACTTCTCCTTCTCCTTCTGCCCATCCCCCTGCTCATGCATGCACGGATCCTCACACTCTTATCGCACTCTCTCAAATAAATAAAATCTTTAAAAAATAATTTAAGCAATAGTTTTAAAAACAAACAAATTCCCACTGCTATAAAGATATAATTGCTAAAACATTTTGGAAGCAAATTCCACCCTGCCCAACTAGCCAAACACTGTAACTAAAACATATCTTAATATATCAAACAGTCTAATTTTCAAAAACTGAAAGGAAATCTATGCCAGAAAGAAAAGGCATTGTTAGGATTTTAGGATCATTCTTATTCATATTGCCCAGATTACCTTAATGTAATTTTTAAAGAATCTTAAATGAAAAATATATTTATATATAATTTTCCTCAATTCCATGGCAAAAATTTCATATTCAGGAAGTGGATAGAGTATAGATCCTGTCCCTCTCTGTATCTCCAGGACATTCTACAGCAAAGAGGAGCCCATTCTCTGGGGCTAAGCTTGGGTTAACAGTATTTTATAGTAAGAGAGTAACGAAGGTCATGTAAGCCCAAAAGGTGGGAGAGAAATATGTTGCAGTCTCACCAGACATACTTTTTAAGTACCCTTCATCCTTCTGGTGCCCCTTAAGCTATGACAAACAGGATGAAGTCTCCTTTAGAGCTGTCCTCTAAGCTGTACAGAGAATATGGCCATAAAGTACAAGGCCAAGGGAAATCTTTTCACACTTAAAGAGTAAGGATGACATATTTTCTCTTAGTCCGGAAAAATGACATTGGCCCCTCGGCACAACAAAAATCAAATACAAAATCTAATGAAAACTAAAAATGAACCCCAGCTATAACAGCCCTTTGGGCTTCTGGTTATTTATTGATATCTTTTACTGAGTATGTTCATTTTTCATTTAAAAAGATGGAAAATATTTTGTGGATTAGTTAAGAAATTTTTCATGCAGCAAATAGGTTTGATCAATTACACAAGCGTAACTTCTAATAGGAAATATATAAATTCTAGTACTATTGGTTACTTTTCAGCTTTATTGAAGTGAAAGTATGCATAATTACTAAAGTAAAAGTATGTATAATTACTTACCTCTAAACCATTGATTTTTGTCATGAACTCTAACAAATCTGTATCAAACTCTGTCCTTCTTGGATCAAGAATGTCATATTGTTTTTTCTTAACCCCTTGATATATGTTTTTGAATTTTATTGACATAATATCTATTCCTTCTATCGTGGAATTACTCAAGGCTGAATACGTTTGCACAATAGTTATCATTTCTGTAATCTTAAAAAGAGGAATGTTATTTCAGAAATGGGATATTAGCACCCTTCCCTAGAATAAACTCTTAATGAATCATTGATTGAAAAAACAAACCAAGGGGCACCTTGCTGTTTCAGTCAGTGGAGTGTGTGACTCTCGATCTTAGGGTTGTGAGTTCTAGCCTCATGCTGGGTATAGAGATTACTTAAAAATAAAATCTATAGGGGCACCTGGGTGGTGCCATCAGTTGAGCGTCTGATTCTTGGTTTTCGCTCAGTTAGTGATCTCAGGATGGTGAGATGGGAGCACAGCTCCACACTCAGTGCAGAGTCTACTTGGGTTTCTCTCTCTCCCTCTCTTTCTGCCACTCTCCTCTAGGCATGCACACGCGCACACACACACACACACACATTCCCCCTCTCTCAAAATAAATATTTTTTTTAAAAAAATCTTTAAAATAAATAAAGAAAAAGAAAGAAAAAAAAAAACAATAAACAGCCTCTAGAATCATTTAGCTAAAACCAGTCAGAGGAGATAAAATAGAAGACAAATATCTGTCACCAATCATTTCTACTCTTAGACTATTTCTATCATATCCAGAGAGAGTTGACTACATTTCTCTGATTTTGATCATTTTCTCTCTCAAGAGGGGAAAGAAAAGACTTTGAGTAAAAGCTCTTACAGATGTCTGAATAGTTTCATCCTTTCGCTCTTGAGAATTTTCTGAAAACTATGTCACTGAATCAATAAATTCAAAAGCTTTAGTGTTCTTCTTGGCTCTTGCCACAGTTCTGATATGTAAAACTAAATAAATCCACATCTGTTTTCCCTTTTGCCTGCATTCAGGCAGCTGAAGGCCCAAGAAGCTTGAAATACAGTCACTTGTGACCCTTAAAGAGCCTTGGGAAACCCTCAAAATGAACTTTACTGCACAAATGGTGGTCTCTACCTTGATGTGCCAACACCACCTACTTTATACACACACACACACACACATGCACACACACACACACACACACACACACACACACTCCTTCATATCTACAGGTTACTTATTTCTTAATCTTCATCAATGATTCCCCACTGTGATTCCTGCTCTGGAGAACAATGCTCAAAGCTCTCCAGGGCAGGCCCATGAGTCCAAGGGCCAAACAGAAAATAAACCTATTTTCAAGGGATTTTTCTGAATACTATGCACCATGAAGACAACACTACCAGTCCATCTACCAAGCCAGCGGAATTCACATAAACTCCCTGCACATGTCAACCCAGACCACCATTTTCAGAGCAACTTTCACTCTCACACCACTATTTCTATACACTTCCAAACACTGCTGTCATCCTAGAAGCCAGCCCAAATCTGGAAGAAATATGATCCCCTGCAATGCAGCATGCTGTATATATTGTATGTAAAGACGAGAAGTAACTGGATCTCCTGCCTACACAAAAAAGCCACTCACCTTAAAAAGCAAAAACAAACCAAAGAACTCAAACTCCTACATGCTCTGCTCTTCTAACCTGCCAAGACTCTGCCCGTTATCCCTTAGTCTGCCACCCCAAGGGCCAAACACTGGGATGGAATTCCTGTCACTAAGCCATCCTCCATTTTGTCCATGATGGATGAAGAGTCATCAAGAGGCACAGACAGCAGTCAGTGCTTGGCCTTTCGAACTTCACCAGTGTGTCTCCCACACTCCCAACACCACAGAGCAACAACGTGAAAGCCAGTCATGGTGATCAACTGGGACCACACGCCTGCTTGTTTGTCCCCATCTTGGCTTTTTCACCAGCTTTCTTTATCAGCTTTTGACTCCTCAGATTGACAACCAACTTGCAATCCCTTCTTTGCTCACCAGCCTTGGCAGCATTTCCAGTTCTCAACTTGCTATGTTTGTCTCATCTCAGTGTTGCCCTACTCCACCTACTAGACTCCAATCCCTTTAAATCTCCCCCAAGCAATACCAGCTTCCCATCCTTTCTAATCTCTCCCATATACAGTCAGGGTGAGACGAAAGCAAAACTAAAGACAGGGCTCTGGGAAACACCAATATTCACCAAAATTTATATGACAGCAAGAGAAAGACACAGCAAAAGATACTGTACCTCCTTAATTCTGGCATTTTGGGACAGACTAACACTTAATGCACCATCAAGTCTCCACCTACCAACAGAAGGTGCACTTCAGGCAACCTAGTGACACACTGGAACCTTCCTCACTTGTTCCTTAAATATTTCTGTCGAACTCTGAGGTTTGCGAGCTCTCCAACCCCAACTTCAGTGCTGTCTGTCCTATGACTTTGCCACTTATTCATCCTGACATCTGACTCTGCTTTCCCCAATGGGCTCTGACATAGCCTGTCCTCCTGAGTCTCCTCATCTACGATTTCAGAGTTTACAGAGGTAGCCCAACAGTGGTCCCAACTGTGGCCCACTCATCACGAGAATTTCATCCAGGCAGCTCAGTAACCACCTCTGGGAGATTATATAAAAGCCTGGACACACTTGAGGGTACATTTTATAGCCTCATCTTTGCAAACCTGGATACCAATATTCACCAGTTACATATGGGAGTAATGCCCATCAACTAAGGGATTCTTAGTACAGGGGAATTGGGATTACCTAGCAATCAGAACGCACTTTAGGTGAGGTCTCTGGGAAGTGCTGCATTACCTCTGGTTGCTGAGTCCTTGTGGTATGAAATTGTGTCCTTAAGATTAGAGGCAGGGCTTCTCTAGAGGTACAATATGGTAAGTAGCTAGTGAAACAGGCCATTACTACCCACTCCCTCCAGCATCAGGAATATTTGGGCTGCTACTTCATGGATAGGTGCCTAAAATGCCCAGGATTAAACCTGCCACCAAAGATCTTTACTGCTATGGGCTCACCATTAAGGTCCAACCCTGAAACTCTACCAAGAGTAAAACTACACTCAAGTTGATAAGGGTCCTAGCTCCTGGAAAATTTTAGAATAACCAGGATATACCCCAAGGTTTACAATACAGTGCATTAAGAAACATCAACCATCTTTATGGAACACGTCTGACCAATGGGGCCTTCATGCTGATATCCTCCTAATTGGACATTTTTCCCCAAGAAATCTCTATTGTTCACAAAACAGCTCCAAGAAACAGTTTCCTACATAGGGTATCAAAAGTACAAACAGCAAAAAAAATTCATAAATTGGACTTTATCAAAATTAAGAACTATTGTGCTTCAAAGGACACCATCAAGAAAGCAAAAAGGTAACTCACAGAATGGATGAAAATATAATATCTGATAAGGGACTCATACCCAGAATATATAAAAAACCTCAGCAATAAAAACACAAATAACCAAATAAAAAATGTGCAAAGAATGTGAATATAAATTTCTCCAAAGAAGAATTACAAAGAGACTATAAGCAAATTAAAAAATGTTCCACATCATTAGTCATCAGCAAAATGCAAATCAAAACCATAGTGAGATAGATATTACTCACTCTCTCTAGTCTAAGTTCAAAAAGGTAGACAATAATAAGTGTTGACAAGGATGTAGAGAAATCAAAACGCTCATACATTCCTGGTGAAAATGTAAAATGAGGGCAGCCCTGGTGGCTCAGAGGTTTAGCGCCACCTGCAAGCCCAAGGTGTGATCCTGGAATCCCAGGATCCAGGTTCTCTGCATGGAGCCTGCTTCTCCCTCCATCTGCTTCTCCCTCTGCCTGTGTCTCTGCCTCTCTCTGTGTGTCTCTATGAATAAATAAATAAGTCGTCATTGCCAATTTTCTAAAAAAAAAAAAAGAAGAAGAAGAAAGAAAAAAGAAAAATGTAAAATGATAGAGCTATTTTGTTTTTTTTTTGTTTTTTTTTTTTTGATAGAGCTATTTTGAAAAATAGTTTGGTAGTTCCTCAAAAAGTTACCATATGGCCCAGAAATTCCAATCCTATGTATATACTCAAGATAAAAGACAACATATGTCCACACAAAAACATGTACACACATGTTCACAGGAGCATTATTCATACTAGCCAAAAAGTGGAAACAACCCAAACGTCCATCAATTAATGAGTGGATAAATAAAATGTGACATCCACATAAAGTTATATGATTCAGAAATAAAAAGTAATGCCACAACATGGATGAACCTTGATAACATTGGGAAAGAAGCCATTCAAAAGACCACATATTATATGATTCCATTTATATGAAATGTCCAGAATAGGCAAATCTATAGAAACAGAAAGTATATTAGTGGCTATTTAGGGGTGAGTAGAGGGGAGAAGAGAGTGTGACAGCTAATGGTTAGGCTTTCTTTTTGTGGGAATGAAAATGTTCTAAAATTAGACTATGATAATGGTTGTACAATATCCATGACTATATTAGAAAACACTGACTTGTACACTTTAAATTGGTGAATTAAAAGGTATGTAAATTATATCTCAATAAAGCTGCCAAAGAAACAAACATAAAACAGTCCCACACAGGTATGTATGAAGGACCCCACTTGATAACTTGGCTCTCTTCATTGCCCATACTTTCCTAACCTGGCTGGATCAGGAGGTTACAAATAAAAACCTTTCAGACATGTCTAGGAGATGCCTTTCAACCTGTGTTGATGCCCTCAACAATTTCCAACAAATGATGAACAGAATCCTAAATATTACCAGGACGTAGGGAGTTGGCAAACTGGTGGGGGAATCGGAGGGGTGGTACCTATGTGCTATCCTTATACACTTTCAAAAGCTGACTCCAAGAAGCCTCTGGGCTGGCCTTTCTGATACCCCCTGAAAAAAAATCACTCCTTGCCAACTAGTGTCTGACTGGCTCCTGTCCAGCAAAGGCATCCCCCACACAGTGTGCAAGTAAATACCATTTTCACTGACCTAGAAAGAGAAGGGGTCTATACATCCAGATATTACACTACTCCTGGGTACTGCCAGGTACTGTGGGCATTTCACCACATACTTTTCCTCAGCCTAATATAATTGTTAGACACAGAAGCTTCTACAGTCAAGTTCCATAGGTAGAGGTAGAATTGAGGTCTTGAGAGAGGGGAAGGTCAGCAATAGCTGACTGAATCAGGACTGAAAAATAAGTTACACCGAAATGTAGTGATCTGTAAGTAATAGGAGATGATTCACATCAATAGTGAGACAAGAGACCCAGGTCAGTAACTCTTAATGGTACCACATAAAGTACAAAATAACCAGGGAGTAAGGGGGGAGTGTGGGTACAGTGACTGCATAATGGTTACCTTCTCTAGTCTTTTGCAGAAAGCTTCAAATTTTCCAAATATATTCATTTCTGAAACCTCAAAAGATTTTTCCCCTGAGGATTCTAAAATCTGTTTCCTCTTTTTATGAAAAGATGTCTGATATTCCTTGAATAGAAAAATGCAATCCTATGAGAAAATTAAAAGGAAGGAGAAAACAGGTGATGAGAGTTTGTTCAGGAGTCCATAATAGAAGAATCTGTCCTCGCACAGTATTGATCACACCAGCCGCTCAACAGGAGCTGTTGCTGTTAACATTAAAAGTTCTCTGCCTAATATTGAAAAGCCTGGGAATGTGAATATAGTTTCTCTTAATTGATATCATATTTTCATCTTCTTCATTATCAGTACTTCCCTTATCTTCTATTGTTACGAGAGTATGCCATACACTGAACATTTCTATGGCTAATAAGAACTCCTGGGAGGTCAGAAATTATCTCTCAATTCTATTTATTATCACTCATCTATCTGTATGTGTCTTTTCTTCAGCATTCTTTACACACAGGTATGTAAAACAGTAAGATTCTGCAATACTAATTTGTTGTCGTCCAACCACCATTTCTCTACAAGAAGATCCTCGGGTCTTTGATGAGTACTTTGCTGAAACCCTAGAATTTGACCATAGCTATCCCACTGGCCAGGTCATCCAGGCTGGTGGACCTGTTAGAAATATAAAAAAGGACATGTTCTGTAGGATCCAGTAGGAATTCTCTGTCATGTCAAGCTAACATTTCCTGGAAAAAAAAAAATGAACCATTTTTAAAAATAATGTTAAACTTTTCCAAACCGACCAGTGGCCAAATTTTTACCACCATACCTTTTCTCTGGTTCTGACTCTTCTATCGCCCTCTTACAACTGCATTGGGCACACTTGGATAATCCAGGATAACCTCCCCATCCCAAAGTCAGCTGATTAGCAACCCTAATTCCATCAACACTCTTATTCCCCCCATCCTGCCATATAATATTTTATTCACGTTTCAGGGATTAAGACACCTTCGGGGGGGCATTTTTCTGCCTTACACAGCCAGTAAATCAGAATTTCTGTGAGACTCAGGAAGCTATATTTTTAACAAGTTCCCAGGTGATTCCTATTAAAATTCAGATGCGTGCATTAGCGGTCTCATACCTACTTCTAACTATGACACATCTTCCATCTTCTATTTCAATCTCCAAAACAACAAATTGCTCCATTCAAGGTCATTGATTATTTTTCACTCAACCAACATAATTTATCAGTGCCTACCAAGTGTTAGGAACTCCTTGAGATGCCAGGAATACAGATAAGACCCCTAACCCTCATGGAATATACCATCTAATAACAATTACCTTACATTACTTCCTCTTCACCACTCAGTCTCTTCATGTTGGACAAATAAGGTAAAGAATTTGAACTGACATTTCTCCAAAGAAGATACACAAATGCCTAATAAGCACATAAGAAGATGCTCAATCAAAACTAGCCATTAGGGAAATGCAAATCAAAACTACAATGAGATGCTACTTCACTAATCAGGATGGGTATTATCAACAAAACGGAAAATAACAAACACTGGCAAGGATGTAGAGCAAGTGGAACCCTCCTGTATTGCTGATGGCAATGTGAAATGATACAGCCACTGTGGAAAATAGTTCAGTGGTTCCTAAAAAAATTAAACATAAAATTACCATATGGTCCAGCAGTTCCAGTTCTAGGAATATACCCAAAAGAATTGGTAGCAACAACTCAAACAGATAATTGCACACACACGTTCATAACAGAATTACTGACAATAGATAAATGGTGGTAACAATCTAGATGTCTATCAATAGACGAATGGATTTTTAAAATGTGGTGTATCGGGGGATCCCTGGGTGGCTCAGCGGTTTGGCGCCTGCCTTTGGCTCAGAGCGCGATCCTAGAGTCCCGGATCAAGTCTCCCTCTGCCTGTGTCTCTGCCTCTCTCTCTCTCTCTCTATGTCTACCATCAACAAATAAATAAGTAAAATCTTTAAAAAAAATGTGGTGTATCCACACAATGGAACATTAATTTACTTAGCTATAAAAAGGAATGAAGTTCTGACACATGCTACGACATGACTGAACTTGAAAACATTATGCTAAGGGAAAAAAAGCCAGCCACAAAAGGACAAATGATATACAATTCCACTTAAATGAGGTACCCAGAATAGGGAAATTCATAGAGACAGAAAATGGAATTAAGGTTACCAGGGCCTGTGGGGAGGAGAATTTGGGGGAGTTATTGTTTAGTGGTTACAGAGTTTAAGTTTAGGATGATGCAAAAGTTCTGGAAATGGATAGTCACGATGGATGCACGATACTGGAGATGTAATGCCACTGAACCATATGCTTGGAAATGGTTAAATAGTAAATTTTATGTTATGTAAATTTCACCCACAGTTTTAAAACTCTAATTGTCAAAAAAGTAAACAATTTTAAAATCGTTCCACAAGGAAAATGTCAAGCCCAGGTGACTTAAAAGATGAATTCTATCGGGCCTTTTTTGTGCAATATTTGGTTTTATTTTTTAAATGTACACATGACAAAGATTATTGCTAAGTCATGTTGTGCCTCTACTTGCAATCAGAACATGCTCTTGAGCATCTTTCTTTGCTTTTACCATTTCAATAAGTCCCTTATATTATTTTAGGTAGTCTTTTTCTGTCCTGTGAGGCACTACTTCTGCTATTTTTTTCAGGTGCATTTATTGGATATGTTTTCAAAGCTTGTTGCAAAAGCTTCTGTTCTTCTGTTGTCCAAGAGGTGAAATGTGTGCACGGACTCTCAAATTGTTCCAAAGGTGTTGTACAGTCAGCTTGACGCATGACTCCCTGTAGAGGGCTATCTTATGATGCAGGTCATGACTTTGGAGACTTTTTTTGGCCAAATCCATAAAAAGAATATGTGTTCATGTGGTCGGCAACAGCTTCCTGTAATATTGTGATTTATAAGAAATACATATATTTGGTCATTCTGATGACCAAAATATATTTCTCATAAATATTTGGTCTTTATCCATGGCTCCTGGCTCACAGCTCCCCAAAACCTTGCAATTTCCCAAATTACAAGAACAGTGGAGCATCTTTTGTTATAAGATTTGGCCTCTTGTCCTCAGTTCTTTTTTTTTTTTTTTTAATTTTTTTTAAGATTTTATTTATGTATTCATGAGAGATACAGAGACACAAGCAGAGGGAGAAGCACGCTCCATGCAGGGAGCCTGACGTGGGACTCGATCCCTGGTCTCCAAGATCATGCCCTGGGCTGAAGGCGGCACTAAACCGCTGAGCCACTGGGCTGCCCTTGTCCTCAGTTCTTGAAATTGCTTTTGAGCCGTAAAGGTAAAATGGGTATCTTGTTATTCATAACAAGCCCCTTTCCACCACAATTGGGTTTACATTATGGGGTGACTTCTGGGAGCATCTAAGTGTAGAGGCTGGTTGCCAGGGGAACAACCAGGAATGTCCTACACCCTAATTTGGTGGGGAGCAGCCTAAAGGTTAAATCATTCTAATAGCCAAGGAGTTGATCAATCATGCCTATGTAATATAATGAAACCTCCATAAAAACACAAAAAGAGGGGACAACTTCCAGGTTGGTGAACACATGGGGATCTGGGGAGGGTGGTACACTCTGAGAGGGCATGCAAGCTCTATGCCCTATCCCCATGCCGTGCCTTATATGTACCTCTTCCATCTGCCTATTCCTGAGTTATATTCTTTTATAATAAACCAGTATCTCATAAATAACATGTTTCTCTGTGTTCTGTGAAGCACTCTAGCAAATTACTGGAACTCAAGGTCTGGGGGTGTCATTGGAACTTCCAACCTACAGCCAGTCAGTCAAAAGCACATATGACAATCTGGACTTGATCTGAAGCCCCACTCTTGTGGGATTTAACCTGTGGGATGGGATGACAAAATTGAGTTAAACTGTAGGACACTCAGCGAATGTCCAAGAATCCCTCATTGATATGGGGAAACCAATACACACAGACACTAGAACTGAGTCCACAGTCCTTACTTCCCATCTTGAATTTATTCCAGGAAGGAAGCTCACAACTTCAATTAGTAATTGCAGATCAATTCTCTTCCCAACAGTTTTTACGGCCATTTCCACCTTCGGCAGTTGGTTTCACTGCATTCTTAGATGCTTATCACATATAAGCCTCAGCTTCCTCTCTCTCTTTTCCAATTTGCTTGTTTCTTCTGCTTTACCAAAGCAACCATTCCTACTTTTTTTTTTAGTATTAGAAATATTTTATTTACTATTTTATTACTATTTTTATTTTTATTTTTTTGCATTTTAAAAATATTTTACTTAAATTCAATTTGCCAACATATAGTATAACACCCAGGGCTCATCCCATCAAGTGCCCTCCTTTAGTGTCCTACTTCTTTTGTAGATGCTGATGCATTTCATTTAAATATGGAAGCTTGCTAGTTGGAACTATCTGAAAGTTTTTCCACTTCTTCCCTCCTTCTAACCTGCTCCGTCTCATTCTCAGAAAAGCGCTTCCAGGTCTTCTATGAGTTTTGAACTTTTTGTCTTTTCCTGTTAGTGGATTTTTTTTTTCTGGGTATCTTTTCCCTCCTTGCTGATAATGCCTATTGTCTGACCTCTACTCTTCTCTCCTTAAGCAATCCAGGCAGCTGCTGATTCAGCTTACTTTGATTTTTCTTTAGCTTCTGGCTCCTTCTGTTTCCTCTTGTGCTTGCTTTCTCCTTTTCTTTCTTGGCTTTTTCTTTTTCTCTTTAGAATTTGTTTATCCTTGCATCATGGCTACATGCATTATCAATTAATGTTCTCATTCATTTCAGTTTTTTTTTTTTTCTTGGTGGCCCTGTTGCTCTGTCCTGCTTTTCAATCCATATCCTGACACCATGACATCTTGCTTCTTCATTTAAAAATGAAAATTCTGGCATCCTTGGGTGGCTCAGCAGTTTAGCACCTGCCTTTGGCCCAGGGAGTGATCCTGGAGTCCTGGGATCCAGTCCCACATTGGGCTCCCTGCATGGAGCCTGCTTCTCCCTCTGCCTGTGTCTCTGCTTCTCTCTCTCTGCCCCCCACTCTGTGTCTCTCTCATGAATGAATAAAATCTTTTTAAAAATTTAAATAAATAAATAAAAATGAAAATTCTCTCCAGGAGTAAAAATTATACCAGAAGGAATAAAATGCCTCTACGTCTTCAAGTGATGAATTCATATCACCAAGTTTTGGGGCCTTTTAATTATTTAACTATCTAGGATTCCTTTCAAGCCTTGGAGAAAACACTCCGAAGAAATTGTCCTTTGGTTTATTTCGAGAAAGAATTGATTTACGAAAAGTAAGCTCTATCTACTAGATTCTCTTATTTTCCCTGGATCAGATATTTTCATAAGCTTTCTTTATACCAGTAGTTGTGAAGTAGCCATTATCTCCTTTTATTGAGTCACCAGCTGCTTTCAGTGATGTTTTAACACGGCTGCTCTGTCTCTGTGTAACTCTGTGTCTTACATGGTCAAGTCAAAGAACCACAAAATAAGCCTGGTTCTTCCAGTCTTTGGGATCAAGTATGTTCAGCCTGAGAAACTATCCTAATGATGCAGGCAGACCAGGTCTGAGGACTGAGGGGACTCCCACAGGACTAGCCAAGAGGGTCCCGGGCTTCACCCAGGTTGGAAATCAAATGCAAGCCAGCAGGAGGTGAAAGCAGAGTTTATTGAAGATGTAGAGAGAGCAGATCATCCTGGAGACTCAGAAAGGAAAGACACACGTCTTGTCTTTGCTTGGGATCTGGAGTTTTTATTGGCAATTGTGGTCTGGTGCAGGTATCCTCCTACTCATCTGGAAACTGGCCAGAACAAGAACAGGGTCCAGGTGTCCTTCATAAGGCACTCATTCCCTGAAGCCAGGGGTCTTGGCATCGAGATGTTTAGTGCTAGTGCTCTGGAATAGGCACTTGATGGCTCTGCCTGGCCATTCCTTAGATATCATCTATTGTGCTCAGAGACTCCAAAGATCTCATGATCTTTTTGTCCCTTACAAGAACATATACTATTTGCATTATAAGGCATGTGTAGAGTGGGGTGAGGGTGTAGGTCCTAGCAGGATTAGAAGCTGGAAAAGAAGCAAAGGAAAGGGGCAAACAGTTTTTTCTCTCATGCGGTCCCTTAGGGTTCCTTGTCTCAGTAACTAATAATTCTTCATCCTCTGTTCCCTCTCACCACTCTTTTTTATCCTCTGGCTCCGGGAGTCAGAGCATGGTGATGGCAGTGCTAAGATAAAACTCTGTGAGTGCAGTGCTTCATATACTAGTTGGACGGCACTGAGCATCCTTTCTGGCTCTGCCTCCCAGTCCCAGCCTTGTGCCTTGGCTCCATAAAGCCCAGGGAGCAGCTCATGAGGACAGCCAATAATTGGATGTAGCCTTCTGGGTGTGGTCATTTCCTGCAGACTTTCAAAAAACATATCCTTTTAATTTTCTGCAAACTTTTCCAGAGAATAGAAAAGGGTTGAATACTACCTTCACCTCCTCCACCTCCACTCCTTCTGAGACCTCAGGGCTGAAAACACTGACAAGGGCAGTATGGGAAAGGAAATTTACAGGCTCTCTATCTCTCATGAATACAATTGCAAAAACTCCTAAACAAAATTGTAGCAATCCAAATGTTAGAGTGTTTTAAACAAAGAATTTTTAAAAATTACACCATGACCTGGAAAGTTTCATTTTAGAAAACCTAAACATGTCGTCCATCACACTAGCAGCTTGAGAAGACTCTAATAAGCATCTCAATAAATATATGCAGAAAAAATTTTTTTCAAAGCCCATTCATAACTTCTGCTAGTATTAAAACTAGGAACAGAACTTCCTCAATCTAGTCAACGATGTATTTAAAACCTATGAATGCATCAAAATAGGGAAATGTTAGAAATGTCAGAAACTTTCTCTTCCAAAAGAAGATCAACACCAGATGCCAACAATCACCTTGATAATTTACGAATAAATACAGTCCTAGCCAACACAAAAAGGCAACAAAATGAAATTAACAGGGGCTGGAGTGAAAGGTGGGGACCAGGGAATATGAGACAGCAAGAGGCGTCCAATACAGGCAGCCATGGAGAAGATGAGGATTAAATTATACCCCAAAGGAGTACTAAATATAAAGTACCAAATATAAATATAAAGTACTAAATGATTTTAATGAGGCTCCTTTTATATTCTCATGCTACTCTGTACAATGTTTTTTCAAAGTTAACATGTTTTGTGGATGAGCAAAGTAAACAAAAATGGGTCAGATGGTGAAAAGTCTTACTTTATGAAAACAAGGATATTCAGACAAACCTGAATTTTCTTTAATACGATTGGTGTTTCCTGATCCCATACATGGACAGTTCCTCCATCAGTAATATATGCTTTACATGCTGTAACCATTTGATTTGTTACCTAAAGTAAATACAAGCCAAAACAGCTATAGGTAAACAGAGAAATAAAATTTAAGATTTTTTAACCACAAGAATAAAGAATATGATAAATAGTAAATGTATGGGATGAATGAATCACAGTATAAAAAATAAAGAAATACACATTCTAGTCGAAACCGAGAAAACTCAAATTTGTGATTCTTCACCATCCTTCAACATGCAAACTAAATTTAAAGTTAACCATCTCTCACATCCCCCAAAATACTGAGGAGGAAAAAATGATCAAGAGGTTAGACTGAGAGGGCAGACTGAAGTAAAGAAATTTTGAGAATTCCTAAAATACGGAAAGCACAAAAGATTGAATCTACAGGAGAGAAAAGTTTTAAAAAGACTAGAGAAAACCAAACCCAGTTCTGGAGAAAGTTACTGTGAAGGTGGAACATTTATGGGAAATCTTCAAGGTGGGAGACAATGAGAGATGACCCTTGGTTGTGACCCTACACACCGAATTTGAAGCAGCTTGTACAGTGGGCAACAATGACAAATATTGACAGGACAGAGACATGAGTGTGAACCATGCTCCAGGAAGCTACTGCACCCCAGAAAACATGTCAAAGAAATAGCTCTTCACACTCCCTACCACTATCACCCCCTGCCAAACACACACAAGAGATAGATCGCAAGCAACAGAATTGGAAGCAAACTAGGAGTTAAATACAGAGATAGGCAGACAACTCAGAATCACAAAGCAAGTAAAGAAAATAAACACAGTGGGACACTTGAGTGGCTCAGTCAGTTAAGTAACAGACTCTTGATTTCAGCTCAAGTCATGATCTCAGAGTCCTGAGATCGAGCCCCACATCAGGCTCTGTACTCAATGACGATTCTGCTTGAGATTCTCTCTCTTCCTCTCTGCCCCTCCTCTCATTCACACTCTCTCATGCTCTCTCTCTAAATAAATAAATCTTTAAAAAGAAAAGAAAAGGAACATGGTAACAGAGGCTTTAAACTCAACAAAGAGGAAATACCAAAAAAAAGATGTAAAATATTTTTAAATATATTTTATTAACTAAATTAATCCATGAAAAAGATATGAGAGTATTTTACATCATGAAAAAAAACCCAGAGAACTTGGAAACTGAAATTTCTATTATCAAAATAAAAAATTCTGCTGATGAACTGACCTGAGACATAAATGAAGCAACTGAGACATAAATGAAGAGCAAATGAGTGAGCTAGAAGGTCAAAGGACAGAAACTAACAAAACAAAATAAAACAAAACAAAAAATATTAAGAGAAATGGAAGTTAGATTCAAGGGGACAGAACAAATTGGACAAGTAGGTAAGGAATACTCAAAGGCAAAGGAGGGAAATTTTCCAGGAATGGAGACAAAATTGTCTAGATTGCAACAATCCAGCAAGTATAG
Organism: Canis lupus familiaris; assembly: GCF_011100685.1. Taxonomy (NCBI): domain Eukaryota; kingdom Metazoa; phylum Chordata; class Mammalia; order Carnivora; family Canidae; genus Canis; species Canis lupus. The sequence goes on along the minus strand of NC_049233.1, from coordinate 7,855,131 downwards.
AACAGCATAAGTGTAAAAAGAACCACATCACTTTGAAATTTTACAAGTTCAAGGAAAAAGAAAAAATCCTGAAGACTTCTTGAAAGATTATGACAGGTTGCCTACAAAAGAAAAAGAATCAGATTAGCCTCAAATTTCTCATCAACAGTACCAGATAAAAGACAACAATATCTTCAAGTTTCCAGGAGAATATTATGTTGAACCTGGAATCCAGTCAAGCTAACATTTGAGTGGCAGAGCGAAATGAAGCTATTTTCAGACATGCACAAATTCACACATAGACTCTCTCTGAAAGAACCACTTGAGAATACTTTTCAGCCAAAGAAATAATGAATCCAAGATGGAGAAAGATGTGGAAATCACAAAACAGAGGTGATCAAAGAAATTAGCAATGCTTAGATTTTAGTCTGAACACATGTGGATTCATGTTAGCAAAATATTAGACAAGACAGCTTAAAAATGTTAACAGAAATATAGAACTAGAAATCTCAGCGTGGGACATATATAGCAAGAAAGAGACAAGGGTTGGGGAAAAATCCTAATGTTCTTGTCTTGTTTTAAGAAATGGACAATGATTAGATCTATTGCTTGATTTTTAAAAGAAGAGAGTTGAAATGTGTTTGTTACTCTTTATATTTATGTTCTGCCTGAATAACAAAGAAATTTTAGTCATGTGTCTCTTGGATGGTTTTTCAAATTATTTAAGTAATGAACCACATGTCATGACAGAAGATTTTACACAAATTACAGTGCTGGTGGGAAAGGCTGAAGAAGCATGTTGATCATGGACACAATTCTTAGCTCTTGAGCAAAACCATTTGAAATGAATAAATTAGAATAGCGTCAGCCATGATCTCAGAGTCATGACAGTAAGACCCACATTGGGCCCCATGCTGAGCATGGAGCCTGCTTAGGATTCTTTCTTTCCCTGTCTTTTTGTCCCTCCTCCCAACCTCTCTCTCCCTTTAAAAAGGAAGGAAGGAAGGAAGGAAGGAAGGAAGGAAGGAAGGAAGGAAGGAAGGAAGGAAACTTAACAAAAAGTCTGAGGGCTTACCTCTGACAAGAAGGTACACCTTCAATTAAGTACAACTGACCAGTCAATACCTTTCTTTTCTTGTCCACTGGAAGTACTCAAATCCAGAACTCTGAGACGCATCCAAACTTCCCATTTCCCTTCCCTGGCCTAGAGGGAAAGTACTGTTAACTTTTTCACAGGGTTACACGTATGATTTCTTCTCTTGGAAACTCACCTTGATAAACAATGAGGTCATTCTTTCTGAGGTATTATAATATCGTGACACACTGTGAATCATTCTGATGGCATTAATCAAATTTTGTATTCCATGTGCCATGGAAACCTAAAATTGAAATATATTAAGTGAATTCCATCACATATTCATAGTTTTAATAACCAATATCCTATAATATTCAAAACTCTAAACACACATAAAAAAGTGTAACATTTTTATCTTAAAGTCAAATTTTACTAAACGTAATGTAGCATCCTAGACTGGATCTTGGAACAGAAAAAGGACATCAGCTTTGACAAATGTACCAAGGGAATGCAAGATATTAACAGGAGAAACTGGGTGAAGAGAACTCTGTACTATCATTGTAGTTTTTCTGTACATCTGAACTTAGTTCATTTAAAAGTAAATTTCAGAGGTGAAAGTGATTTTAAGGATTAATAGTTCAAGATTATCTTTTTAAAGATGAAGAAACCTGCTATCTTGAGGGGTAAAGTGACTTGCTTATCATGAGAAAGGTGGTTAAAAACAGAGATCTAGGGATCCCTGGGTGGCGCAGTGGTTTAGCGCCTGCCTTTGGCCCAGGGCGCGATCCTGGAGACCCGGGATCGAATCCCACGTCAGGCTCCCGGTGCATGGAGCCTGCTTCTCCCTCTGCCTGTGTCTCTGCCTCTCTCTCTCTCTCTCTGTGACTATCATGAATAAATAAAAATTAAAAAAAAAAAAAAAACAGAGATCTGACTAGAACTCATTTCCACTAATCAATTCAATTTACCTTTCAACAAGCTTACTGAATGTCACTAGTTTCAGAGGATATTGGAAGAAATTCAAGTATAAGGAAGCTTATGGAGGAGTCATAGCAGAGTGGAACAGATGCACATGCAACAAGTGGAAACCATTCCCACATCAGAGAATGTAAAAAGCTCAATAACAACAAAATAATAATAATAATTGATAATAATAATAATAAAGATATATCCATGGCTAGAGCAATTGAATAACATTTTTAAATTACTAGGATTAAAAGAACACCAGAATTAAAAGATTTGAAAATTATATAAACTTAAATAAGTCTCTCCAATGAAGAAGCTGAAATTAGTACATCTAAATATCTAGAGGTCTTGATAACAATAAAAAACATTTTATCTTACTTCCGAATTTATCTTTTATAATGAAAAGTTTTAAATAAATAGAAAAATACAGAGAATAATATAATGATCATTTATACCCATCATTATGCTTTACAAATGTTAACATTTTGGTATATGAGCCTCATCTATTATTTTTCATATTGTAATCTACTTGCAGGTAGTCCTAGAGTAGGCTTTGGTTACGTGTGTATTTAAGATTTGCATTGTCAGCTCTTGTGAGTAACCGCAAATGTATGTGACATGTGAAAATTCTGATTTTTCTTAGACACAAATTTCAATTGCACATGCTGTAAAGCTGGGGAATCAAGTCATTGAGCTACTGAGAGAGCTAAACAGTAGCCATATTTCTTTATCACCACACAATCTGGTTTGCTTTACTCGTGGTCCTATATATATAAACATCTAAAAAGAACATGTTCTTATGGAAAATAGATTTTTTTTTTAAAAGGTCCCCAACAGAAGTCTAGTTCTAGTACTAGGGGTGTAAATAAGTTGTAAGTAAAATCCATCATCTCTTTATGGAATCATTAAAAGACTTATTCTCTTTCATGGAGGATGGATTCCTGAATGGTCCTAAGAACTGTGCCTGCCCAAGACTCTCAACCCCACTTCTTTCCATCCTCACTCACATTAAACTCCTTGGCTACTGATGTCCTCTTGGGATGGGAATGAACCACCCCTAAACACATCCCTCTTATCTAAATCTGAGTGATATGGAACATAGACTCTTCCTCTTTCCCTGCCTCTAGGATGAAACCAGCATTTACCCTGCCCTCAAAAGTTTGGTCAACCAAACCATGTAGCCAATGGCAGTGTGGATGTGAAGGCTTTGACTATCTTCAAAAATTAGAATGAAGAATGCTGAATATGTGTATCAGACACTAATATAAATTATTTTTGAAAGAATTTTAACTTAGAGAATACCTTGAAGGAGCAGCATAGAGAAGTAGGAACAAATAATGACACATAATGCCGAAGAATGCTAGACACAAATTCATTCTCATGAGTTATAGCTCTAGAAAGCACAAATTCAGTTTCCTAGTCTTTAAGATGAGGATTGTTGTGTGAACAGAATGAAAACTCATGGAAAATATGTGGTACAATGCCTTCAATAAAAGACCAGAGGTTTTTAAGACTGTGGACACCTTTAAAAACACAACTGTCGGGATCCCTGAGTGGCTCATCGGTTTAGCGCCTGCCTTAGGGCCAGGGCGTGATCCTGGAGTACCAGGATCGAGTCCCGCACTGGGCTCCCTGCATGGAGCCTGCTTCTGCCTCTGCCTCTGTCTCTGCCTCTCTCTTTGTCTCTCATGAGTAAATAAATACAGTATTTTTTAAAACCCCACAACTGTCCAGGTAACAACTCTCCTGCATACATACGATTCACAAAAGAGGCAACACCCAGTCAAAATTGGGAAACTCTGCCCTAACTTCTCAACAAATGCTGGTTTCCTTGACTTCCTCTCTCTACCTAAAGAAAGGATAAAAGGTACCATGATATACATTAGATTCCCAAAACTTATTGATTTACAACTGGAATTCTGTACCCATTGACCAACATTTTCCCATTTCTCCATTCCCAACCCTAAAATTCTACTCTCTGTTTCCCTGAGTTTGACTTTTTTAGATTCCACATGTGAGATCATACAGTGTCTGTCTTACTTACTTCACATAATGTTATCAAGGTCCATACATGCCACAAATGGCAGGAGTCCTTACAGCTGAATAATATTACATTTTATATACATATATGAATTATTATTATATATATGACATGTATGAGTATTCTTGACTCCCATGTCAATTTTTTTAATCATATATGCAAGTATTTATTTCTAGGCTCTTGTATCTGTCCAATTGATCTATTTGTATATTTTTATGCCAGTACCATACTGTTTTGGTTACTATAGCTTTGCAGTATAGTTTGAAATCAGGAAGTGCAATGTCTCTAACTTTGTTCTACTTTCTTAGGATTGTTTTCTAGTGGGGGTCTTTTGTGGTTCCATACACATTTTAGGATTTTTTTTTCCATTACTGAAAAAAAAAATGCCATTGGAACTTTGGTTTTGTTCTGTTTTGTTATTTATTTATTCATGAGAAACACACAGAGAGAGAGAGAGGCAGAGACACAGGCAGAGGGAGAAGCAGGCTACATGCACTGGGAGCCCGACGTGGGATTCGATTCTGGGTCTCCAGGATCACGCCCTGGACTGAAGGCAGCGCTAAACCACTGAGCCATCTGGGCCGCTCGCCATTGGAATTTTGATAGGGATTGCATTGAATTTATAGATGGATTTGGGTAGTATGGAAATTTTTAACAATATTCATTCTTCCAATTCATGAACATGGACATTTTTCCATTTATTTTTGTCTTCATTTTCATTCATCAAAGTCTTATTGCTTTCAGGGTACAGATCTTTCATTTCCTTGAATAAATTTATTACTGAGTATTTTATTGATGATATTTTAAATGAGATTATTTTCCTTAATTCTTTTCCGATGTTTTGTGGTTAATGTATAGAAATGCAACTAATTTCTGTATGTAATTCTGTATCCTGCAACTTAACTGAATTTATTAGTTCTAATAGTTTTTGGTGGATTCTTCAGGATTTTCCATATACAGTATCACATCCCTACAAACAGAAACTATTTCACTTCTTCCTTTCCAATTTGAATGCCTTTTATTTCTTTTTATTATCTGACTGCTCTAGCTATGACCTCCAGTACTATGTTGAATAAAATTGGCGAGACTGGGCACTCTTGTCTTGCTCCTGATCTTATAGAAAAAGCTTTCAGTTTTTACTGTTGAGTATGATAGCTGTGGTCTTGTCATATGTGCTTTTTTTTTTTTATTTGTTTATGATAGTCACACACACAGAGAGAGAGAGAGAGAGAGAGAGAGAGAGGCAGAGACATAGGCAGAGGAAGAAGCAGGATCCATGCACCGGGAGCCTGACGTGGGATTCGATCTGGGGTCTCCAGGATCACGCCCTGGGCCAAAGGCAGGCGCCAAACCGCTGCGCCACCCAGGGATCCCCATATGTGCTTTTATTAGGTTGAAGGACATTCCTTCAGTACTCAGGTTTGAGAGTTTTTGTCATGAAAGCATGTTATATTTTATCAAATGCTTCTACGTCTATTGAAATGATCACACAATTTTTTCTTTTATTCTATTCTGTATATCACATGTATTATTTGCATATGTTGAATCATCTTTGCATCCCAGGAATAATTCCCATTTGGTCAGGTGTATGATCCTTTTAATGTGCTGTTGAATTTGGTTTGCTTATATTTGTTGAAAATTTTTGCATCTACATTCATCAAGAATAGTAATATGTAACTTTCTTTTCTTGTAGTGCTTTGTTATCAGGGTAGTGCTGGTTGGGCACTCTCTCTTGTTCACTCCAGGATCATTCACCCTAGGGGAAGCAAGTTACCCTATTGAAAGGCTCATGTGGTGCACAACTGGGGCCTTCCAACAACCATGTGAGTGAGCTCAGAAGTGGACCCTCCAGCTCTCAGCCTCCACATGCAATGAAACCACATTCCTAGCTAATAGTTTGGTCTGCAACTTCATGAGAGACCATGAAGCAGAGGCACTCAAGCTATGCTATGCCTGGATTCTTGATCTACAGGAACTGTGATGTAGTAAAAGCTAATTTCAATCAGTTCTGGAGTAATTTATTATGCATCAATGCATTAATTAGTTTAATTCACCAATGAGATCATACTTATAATAATATCAAATATTTAAATGTAGGTTTAAATGAGTTTATGATTCATGATAGCTATATAACAGGAAAGTATATCTTTTAAGCAACTTGTCTGCAGTATACATTTCCCAATACATATATATTACACAGTTATTTTTAAATGAGTTTTTTTCCAAACTACACTTTAAAAAGCATACTTACTAGGTCATAGTTGTAGAGAGGTTGACATACTTTTTCTAGAGTGTACAAATATCTGACATTATCTTTTGATTCATTTGCTGTATCTGTTATTCTTGCATCCAAATCACGCCAATTCTAAGAAAAAATATGTAAGAATATCATAAAACATCCAAATATATCACTGCATTTCATTTTAATCAAGAAATTCAAGCTATCTTCCCTCAAGTAGTTGATATTAAAATGTGAATGATATAGCTTTTTCTTATATTATTTAAGACTTAAGGTTATTATAAATATTTTTAATGATTTGCTAAAGCTGAAGACTCATTCTGTTGGTAATTAACATCCTGTCTGTAGGCTTAAAATGGACTTGCTTCTATCTGGAGTGACTTTTCTAGGTTACTTATTTGTGACATTACATTATTTTGGGACTTTGACAATAGAATATATATAGAGAGATAGAAGGATATAGCTACATACAGTTTGTTTTGTTTTGTTTTTTTAAGAAGAATACAGCAAAAGAAAAGGACCTGGAAAGAATCAAACCAAACTTGGAATAATGGGCAGGAGATGTATCCTAAGAGAATATTTTTTCCTTTTGACTTTGTATATAGTTCTTTACCTCCATGATCCTTTATTGATTCACAGTTTCAAAAACAAATTAAAAATAAATGACAATCACCTAATAGTACTATTATCAAAATTGGAGTGAAAATATTGAGAAATAAATTTTTATTTCTATATTTCCTTTTCTTCTGTGAGAAATAGTTGTGGAAAATAAGAAAGCCTTATTCAAAGTTTAACACTTCTAAGTGCATGGTTCCAATATAGGATGTGAAGAAGCAGCTCAAAAAGGGTAATTTTGCAGTTTGTTGTTTGGAAACATAACAATTTTAAAAAATGCCTTTACCTTCAACAGTTTGGAGTGTGCAACATTAAGTACATTTATGACAGCCTTACAAGTTGGCCCTTTAATCTGTTCGATGATGTAATTGAATTTGGCTGACATGCGTTTCCAGTGCTCCAATTCAGTGAGTGGACCTGAGTCATCAGCTTTTTTTCTCATCTGCTTACTCTCAATAAGTACCTGCAATCAAAAGAATTCACAGAATATAGAAATGTTACTTTCTTCTTTGGTAAAACCTTATTATTTGCATCTTTTCAAAGGAAGCTTATAAATAAAATATAGATAACTTTCAACACTGAATAATATTAAAATCTCTTAGCAAAGTAAAAACAAAGGGACCTTCTTCAACATGATAAGTAGTATCTACCAAATATCTACAGAAAATTCATACTTCAAGATTTAATTTTAGAAAATATCACTTTAAAACCAAGGACAAGACAAGTTTGCTACTAACACCACCGACTTCTATTCAATCTGGTAATGGAAGTCTCCTAACAAGATAAATAAACAAAAGGCATAAGAATTGGAAGTAAAAAAACAAAAATAGCTTAATCAAAAATGATATGATTTGTCACATTTTTAAAATTCAAGAATATCTAAAGATAAACTTCTACAATTAGTAAAAGTGAATAATTCAGTAAGATTACTGGATGTATACATAAATATCAGTACTATTTCTTTACAAGCCATCTAGCAATCTGACTTCTAAAAAAAAGGGATTTGCTGTAACATGTAACAACAATGATAAGATATCTGGAGATTAGGAAAGGATGTGCAATATCTTTGTGAATAAAACTAGAAAACTTACTTTCAGCATACAAAAGAAGATCTAAATAAATGGAGAGATATACTATGTTCATGGATGTAAAAAAAACCATATAAAGATGACAATTTTCTCTAAATTAATGTATACACTTAAGGAAAACTAATCAAAATCTCAATACAGTTTTTCATGAAAGTGGACAAACTAGTCTTAAAATTAATTTGGAAGACCAATTAACAAGAAACAATCAATGCGATTTTGAAGAAAAATATAGAAAGGGACTTGCCATGCCAAATATTTAATAAAAAACTACAGAAATGAAAGCAGTATTACATGAGTGCAAAGCCCAAATAAGTATACCAGTGGGATAGAAAGTAGGATTTAGAAATCTGATATATAACAGAAGTGATACTAAAAATGTGTTAGGAAACAATGGGCTGTTTGGGGGTACAATTGCCTAACTCTATGTAAAAAGACAAAATCAGATTCATACCCTGCACACACACACACACACACACACACACACAAAAATAATTCCAGATGGATTAAAAACCTAAATGTTAAAAACAAAATGGCAAAGCTTTAAAAAGATATATAGTAAATGAGGGTAAAACTATAAAGCAAAAGCATGCAACTAAATATAACTGTCAAGGAAATGGCTACTACTAGGGGGAAGAAAAGGGACTTAAAATTGGGAAGAGGGCTGCATGGGGACTGTAAGGTGCTGGAAATGCTGCTTCTTAACTTGTACAAAAAAATACAGGAGTGTTCATTTTACAGTAATTTGTTCACTTTATTGTATTCATTTCTGTATATTTCACTATTTAGAATAAATTAGTATCTTAAGAGAATATCTTCATAATACTGAACAAGACTTTCTTAAATGAAATCCATAAAGCACAAAGTTTCTAGCCACTGGAGGGTAGCTAAGTTGAAGCTAGATTTAATTATAACTAATAGGGAGGCCTGGGTGGCTCAGTGGTTGAGCGTCCTGGAGTCCAGGATCAAGTCCCACATCAGGCTCCCCAGAGGGAGCCTGCTTCTCTCCCTCTGCCTATGTCTCTGCCTCTCTCTGTCTGTCTCTCATGAATAAACAAAATCTTTTTAAAAATTATAACTAATAAATTTACATTAAAATTTAAAACTTTTACATGACTAAAGACACCATACCAAGTTGAAAATAGGACACAATGAGGACCAACAAAGGATTAACATCTGGAAAATATTACTTAAACTCCAAAACTTCAGTAAGATATCATTGAACAATCTGAACTAAAACTAGGTAAAGAATGTGAACAAACAACTCAACAAAGAGGAAACCTAAGCCACTGAACTCAAAGAAATCAGAGGAATGAAAATAAGATATTTCACCCAACATTCTGACAAAGATTAAAAATCTAACAATCCCAAGTGTAACAAAAGATTTGAAGAAATGGGAACTCTTATGCACTTCTGTAAAAATACAATAAGTTAATATACCACTGCTTGGGAGGCTTTGTAATACTGAATAAAGATCTAGCTATACTGCTCTCAGCAATTCCACTGACAAATTCCAGAATATGTGCAAAGGAGATCTGGATAAAGGTATTCATTGAATGTGTATTATTATTGTTTGTAATAGCAAAAAGAAAGAAATGGGAATGGATTTCTGAGGTAATGGATGAATAAACCTCTTTACCTCCTTAAACAGAGGATATTAGACATGATATAAATGTGTCTTTAAGGTGTAAAAATTCATATAGAAAACTGATTTCTTTATATAGGAATATTAGACAGTAGTTACGTGAATGATTTTATTGCATTTGCATATTCATAAGCTTTAAATTATATATAAAAATAAACTATATCTATACATTACATATAAACATAGAATATATATTTGTGACTAAAATCTTTACGTAGGGGGACCTGGGTGTCTCTGGTTAAGCGTCTGCCTTCAACTCAGGTCATGATCCAAGAGTCCCAGGATTGGATTCCTTGTTTAGCAGGGGGTCTACTTCTCTGTTTCTCCCCCTGCTCATACTCTCTCTCAAATAAATAAATAAATAAATAATATCTTAAGAAAAATAAAATCTTTACATAAATGATATAACACCATTAGATATAATTTTGCAGTTAATTTTTTTCTCATTTAGCATAATCTTTCAGAGGAATGAGAGGAGATAATAACATCAAGACGGTGAGTAATATAGAGGGAGGGAAAAGGGATGGGTTGGAGGCTTTTGTGAGAATAAAACAGATCTGAAGCAAATGTGGCAAACAGTATCTGTTTAGTCTCAGAGGAGTCATTGTTTCAGGAGTCACTGTTATATTATTTTCTGTACTTTTTATTTTTATAACTTTACATTATTTACTTATTTATTTTTAAGTAGACTCCATGCCCACCATGTAGCCCAACGTAGGGCTGGAACTCACAGCCCTGAGATCAAGACCTAAGCTTAGATCAAGAGTTTGATCCTTAACCCTCTGAGCCACCCAGGTGACCCATAACTTCACATAATATAAATTGTGATGGAATGTTTTAAGAATACAAAGTAAAATACATAGTTGATTTTTCAGATCTATGAAGGTTCTTCCTTTAATACATGAAACAATTACTTGCTTCAATTTTAACCATAGTATATGGAACTCTTTCCTAATCTTACCACAATCTTCCCCATCTCCTTAAATAAAGGATACTAGACATAGTTTCATGGCTGAAAGTCTATTTAGCTTGAATAACTGAATTAAAGAATGAAAATGGACCTTAAAAATTAACAAAATCAAACAACCCTTTTGATGTTTAATTCCGATTACAACATTATTCACAGATAGTAATTAGCCTCAAAGTGAATACTTTCAGGAATGCAGCACATTTCATTTTTTATGGGGAGGGATTCTGTGAGAAAGTTATTCTGATTTCAAAATTAAAACTCTTCTTATAGCCATCACACTCTAGTCTTACTTCTGCCACTTAGGGCCATACAGTGCAAGTTTAATTTCACATGAGACTTCATCAAATAAAAATTGGAAGATATCATGACACTCTCAAGTACCCCCCATTTTTTCCTAGGTCAGATATCTCCATATATTTCCCTTCAATGACATTGCTCTTATCCTTAACCTCTTTTTCTCTATATTGCCCATTCTTAATGATTTATAGAAGTTCTTTATATATTATAGATACTCTTTGTTACGTATGCTAATATTTTCTCCCAGAAGGTCATTCACTTTTTAGTTTTGCTTGTAATTTTTGCCATATGGAAGTTATTAATTTTTTTAAATAGTCAAATATGCCAGTTTTTTCTTTCATGACTTCTGGGTTTTGTATCTTAAGAACATATTAATATAGTCAGTCATATGTTGTGTTCTGGTTCATTTGTAGGTTGTTTTATTTTTCACCTTACTTAATTAAGATTGGATTTGTTCACTCAAAGCATCTTTAAGATTCACTCATGTTAAAAAAAAAAGAATCATCCATGTTGTTACATGTATCTATTTTTTGTTTCAGCTTTCATATTTATGTCTACAATCTATCTTGATTAACTTTTGTGTATGACAAGAAGTCAAGGTTTAGGTTTCTTTTTTTATTTATTTCATTTTGGGGGGGTCAAGGTTAATTTTAGATGTCGCAGTTCAAATTTTTTAAAGATCTTTTCCACTTCCTGCATTGATTCTGCTTAATTAAAACCACCTGCGGCAATAGTCCAAATTGATTTTCTTATTTCAAGTTGTTAAATCTCCCTAAATCTCAAACTATTTTCTTTTGTTTGCTCATTTTTATGTAATAAAATCTGTATTGATTGATCATAATAATTGGATCTCCTCAGTCGCTGTGTAGGACACAGCCTTATTTCCACAGTGGGTTACAATTCCTGCTTCCTCCAGTGACACAGTAGGTGAGTATAGAAGTCCTGTAGTGCTCAATTGCCCAATTCAATTTCCTAGTGACACCTGGAACAAATTCTGTGGCCACCACTCCAGGGCCCAGTGGTGTTTCCAAAGTCCTCCAATTTTTCCATTCCAACTGCACCTCCTTCCTTCTAACATCGTTCTAAGAGAGGTAAAATTGAAAATGCTCTAACTCTTGCTTGGTCAAGATTTTTTTACCTTAGTTTTCACTGAAGATTTTCTTCTCTAGTTCCACTGTCCTATGCTCATGAACTAGAGATCTTTGAATTGGTTCTAGTGTCCTCTTTCAGTTTATAGCAATTACATTGTACCTGATTTGGGGCATTATGTGTAGTGTAGGTTGGCAGCTTTCAGAAAATTGACATATGTCTCATTCCTATTGCTGCTTTTCCTACTGCCAGAGAAAATTTATTTGACCACAGAGTTGTAGTACCAACATGAATAAGCCTAGTTTGAACCTCTTTGTCAACACAGACAATTCCACTGATCAAAAAGAACTACTTATTAGCATCTAGCACTGTCACTTCATTGTATCCTCTTCCTTTCTCTTATGAAGAGTATAAACAATATTTAAAATATTGGAGATGAGTGCTGGCTATTCCCAATTCTTCATTCCATTTTTTCCATTTTCAATCCATGTTTTTGTGGTTCCCTCCTTAAAAGTGAGAAATATTTAAAATTGACTTTCAGTGGCCCATAGATAACAATGATTTTGCTCTAGAGTCAAGAATAGGATAGGTTTCATAACAGAATATGGAAGAGTCCTCTTCCCTTTAGGGACAAAATGCAATGGCTAGGACACAGATGAAAACCATGACTCCTATCTGATGTAATTACTTGAGTTAGCTCACCTGTTCGATCTGTTTGTACCATGTCATCAGCACTTCCTCTAGCTGGCGAACAGTTTCTGAATTGCTTGCTGCAGCTGTCACTTCTTCAAAAGTATGCAGCTTGGAAAAATCAATATTGTCTACCTTCTTTAACTTAACTGTTCCCTCAATACTTACTCTAGCACCTAAAGGAGAAAAACAATATTGGGAAGAGGTGTTTAATGTCAATGTGTGATTTCAGGCAATAATTACTCAAAAGTCAGAGATCTAATACTTTATAGCAATATAGTACAAATTGATCATTAGATTGTGATTTCATAATTTTTAATATTATGTATTTTAATAATATAAAGTAATAAAAATATGTATTTTTAAAAGAGCTAATAATAAGGTAATACTGTGAAATATGGTGAAATTTTTCATTAATAATATAGGAATAGAATCTTCCCACTACAATGGAAGGAAAAAACTGTATCGTACTCCTGGCAAAAATCCCTGGAAACGAGAGATTCTAATGACTTGATCTCTTACCTCTAAGTCTCATAAATTACTTTGATTAACACTTTCTTTCAAGATGGAATGTTTTTCCTCTAATGTTTATCTTTAATAACATATCTTATAGTTAATTTGCTCATTTTAAGTAATTTACTAATTTTAAATTTTATACTTACCATCTAAAAATGAAAGGTATCTATTGATGGTTTCGGTGAAAATGTGTTTTTCAGATTCTCCTTGCTTGGAGTGGTTTAGAGCACCCCAATTATTTGTTGCAAGAATAGCTGGCAGAAATATACTTGATAGCATATTCCTAATCCCACTTAGGATTCCTGTTGATGCGTCCAGTACAGTAAATAACACTTCCTGAAAGGGAGGTTTTCAAAAGTGATTTTTATATGCTAACCCCATTTAAAAACTGGAAATCATAACTTATTTCACATTACAATGAGTGTAGACAATGCTTTTTTATACTATTATGGAAAACTTAAGTGATCATGAAAATTAGAGTATTAAAATCAGCAAATTTATATTCTGCCTCCATTCTAACCACTCACATGTATGTTGGTCAAGATGACACTTTCCTCCGTGCTTCAGTTCCTACCTAGGGAAGGAGGCATGGCCTTGAGCCTCTACAACATGAAGGAAATGAAGCAGAGCTTTCTGCATAAAGTTCTTAGTGGAGAGTTGCTCTATCCATGGAAATGGGAGGAGAAAGACTCCATCAGGATAGGGAAAGGGTGGAGAGACTGGCAAGATGGTGGTAGAGTAGGGTCCTCAACTCATCTGGCCCCACAAACTTACCTAGATTATCTTTAAAAACATCCTGAACACCTACGAATTCAACCTGAGAGGTAAAGAGAGAAGAGCTGGAATGCTACAGAGAGAAAAATTTTCACTTCTAACAAGGTAGGAAGGTGAAAAAAATAAGAAAGAAATAAAGTGGGGGAGGGGAACCTGCGACTAGCCAGGTGAATCACAGGAGGGGCAGTGAAGCATCAAGATCCCTGGAGACATTATAAGACTAGGGGCACCTGGGACAAAGCTCACTGCACCACAGTCCATCTCGGTAAAGGGCTGATGTGCGCAGCCTTCCAGGGCATTTGGGAGATGTCTGACAGTTACGCAGGCTAGCCCCAGAGCTCCCTTTACCCTAGAGCCCAGCAACAGATGGAGGCGGGCTGTCCTCTGTTCCCTTCGGGAAAGGTGGTCCCCAGGAGTGTGGGTCCAGCAGCAGCACTGGGGCCTGGATCCCAGGGCGCCAAAGGGGACAAATCCGGCTATCCTCTGTTCCTCCTGGGACAGGCAGAAGCAGAGAGGGCATAGGAAAGTAAGAACTCTCCTGCCGTTGGGCATCTGGCAACTGTGAAGATCAGTGCACCTGCACCTGCCCCCAGGAGCATCTGAGCCAGTGCAGACTGAGAGACTGTGGTTAGTTACTTGTGGGGAGCTCGAATCCAGAGCTGGAAACCTGGCCACTGCCGGGTTTTTTTTTTTTTCCCCTCTTCTTTTCACATTGCACCTGGGAGAGGCGGGCCCTCTAGGAAACAAAGGTCTCATAGGATAAACAGCTCATACTGAGCCAACACCTGACAAGGGGTTAGGCACCTTTGCCCAGGCACACACACTTGAGAATCAGCACAGCAGGCCCCTCCCCCAGAAGAACAGATGGAAGAACAGGGGAAGAGCAAGTTTACTGATGAACCAGGGCTGGAAAGCTCCAGGACTGAGGGAAAATAGTATATAGAACTAGAGGATCCTTTTATTATTATTATTATTACAACTCGTTTTCATATCAGGTTAAAAATTTCCAATATTTTTATTCTTTTCCCACCTTAACTACAATATTTTACCACTCTTCATTTTTAACTTTTTCCTTTTTGATTTTCATATTTCTACAATTACATGTCTTAGATATATTTTTCACTTCTGGATTCCCTTCAATGCATTCAATTTAATTTTGGTAGATATACAAGATATAAACATATCTTGTTTATGTTATTATGGTTGATGTTGAGTCTTTATATAAATATTCCTGGTTTATATAAATTTGGGATTGAGCATCTTCTAATATATAGAACAAAATACACTCAGAACCAAGGGGATCATGCTCTAGGTCCCCTCAGGGAGATTACATTCTCTCCCCACCACCACCATCCCCCCACCCTTTTATTTCTTTTTTTTCACTCCCTTATTTTTGGTTTTTGGTTTTTTCCTTTTACTACTATGTTTTAAATTTTGTTTCTCACTTTAGTAGTCCTTTTGGTTTATTTTGTTCTGTTCTCCTTTTTCTTTATTTTGTGGTCTCTGACCTCTTCAGAATCATCTAGGGTGTATTTTACTTAGGTTGTGATTGATATTTTTGACTCCGCTCATTTATACAGCCACTCTGCATTGGATAAAATGACTAGAAGGAGGCATTCACCACAAAAGAAAGAATCAGAAGCAAAACTCTCTGCCACAGAGCTACAGAAAGGGGATTTAAGTTTGATGTCAGAAATTTAATTCAGAAGTACAATTGGAAAGTTACTGGTGGCTCTGGAAAAAAGTGTAAGGACTCTAGATACTTTATTGCTTCAGAATTGAGATCTAATCAGGCCAAAATTAAAAATAGTTTAACTGAGATGTGATCCAAACTGGATGTTTTAACTGCTAGGGTTAATGAGGTGGAAGAGAGAGTGAGCAACATAGAAGACAAGTTGATGCTAAGGAAGGAAACTGAGGAAAAGATAAAAACAATTAAGAGCCCACAAGGAAAGGCCTTGGGAAATAAATGATAGCTTGAGAAGGAAGAATATATGTTGAACTGGGATTCCAGAAGAGGCTGAGAGAGATAGAGAGGACCACAAGGTGTATATATATATATATATATATATATTTTTTTTTTTTAAGATTTAATTTTTAGTCACACACACACAGAGAGAGAGAGAGAGAGGCAGAGACATAGGCAGAGGGAGAAGCAGGCTCCATGCACCAAGAGCCCGATGTGGGATTCGATCCCAGGTCTCCAGGATCGCGCCCTAGGCCAAAGGCAGGCGCTAAACCACTGCGCCACCCAGGGATCCCCGACCACAAAGTATATTTGAACAAATCATAGCTGAGAACATCCCTAATCTGGGGAAGGAAATAGGCATTCATATTTGAGAGAGGACCTCCCCCCCAAAAAAATCAATAAAAACCAGTCAACACCTTGATATTTAATAGTGAAACTTGCAAATTTCAAAGATAAACAGAAAATTCTTAAAGCAGCACGAGACAAGAGAGTCTTAATTTATATGGGGAGAAATATCAGATTAACAGCAGACCTCTCCACAAAGACCCGGAAGGCCAGAAAGTGTTGGCAGGATATATTCAGGTACTAAATAAGGAAAACATGCAGCAAGAATAGTTTATCCAGCAAAGCTGTCATTCATAATAGAAAGAGAGATAAAGAGCTTCCAGGATAGGCAGAAACTGAAAGAATATGTAACCACCAAACCAGCCCTGCAAGAAATATTAAGGAGGACCCTGTAAAAGAAAGAGGGAGCTGAAAGAAACAATCCACAAAAATAAGGACTATATAGATAATACAATGATACTAAATTCATATCTTTCAATAGTTATCCTGAACGTGACTGGCTTAATGATCCCATTAAAAGACACAGGGTATCAGACTGGATAAAAAAGCAAGACACCTATATGCGGTCTACAAGAGACTCATTTTAGACATAAGGACACTTCCAGTCTGAAAATGAAGGGGTGGAGAACCATTTAACATTCAAATGGTCCTCAAAAAAAAGCTGAGGTAGCCATCCTCAAATCAGATAAGTTAGAGTTTATACCAAAGACTATAACAAGAGATGAAGAGGGACACTATATTATATAATACTTAAAGAGTCTATCCAACAAGAAGACCGAACAATAATGAATATTTATGACCCTAATGTGGGAGCTGCCAAGTATATCAATCAATTAATAATCAAAGTAAAGAGATACTTAGATAATAAAACACTAATAGTAGGAGACTTCAACATGGCACTCTCAGTAAATGACAGATTTTCTAAGCAGAACATCACCAAAGAAACAAGGGCCTTGAATGATACACTGGACCAAATAGACTTCACAGATATATACAGAACATCTGAATGCAACTGAATACACATTCTTCTCAAGTGCACATGGAACTTTCTCCAGAATAGACCACATATTGGGTCACAAATCAGGTCTAAACTGATACCAAAGGATTGGGATTGTCCCCTGCGTATTTTCAGACCACAATATTTTGAAACTAGAACTCAATCACAGGAAGAAACCTGGAAGAAACTCAAACACATGGAGGTTAAAAAACATTCTACTAAAAGATTAATGAGTCAACCAGGAAATTAGAGAAGAATATAAAAGATTCATGGAAACTAATGAAAATGAAGACACAACTGTTCAAAATCTTTAGGATACAACAAAAGCAGTCCTAAGAGGGAAATACATCACAATACAAGCCTCCCTGAAGAAAATTGGAAAAAAATTAAATACACAAGCTAACCTCGCACCTAGAGGAATTGGAGAAAGAACAGCAAGTCAAACCTACACCAGGCAGAAGAGAGATAATAAAGATTCAAGCAGAACCCAATGAAATAGAGACCAGAAGAACTACAGGACAGATTAAAAAAAAAAAGGGTGGGGGGAGTTGGTTCTTTGAATTAATAAATGGATAAATCCCCAGCTAGCCTTATTAAAAAGAAAAAAAGACTCAAATTAATAAAATCATGAATGAGAGAGGAGAGACCACAACCAATACCAAATAAAATGTTTTTAAAAATGTATTATGAGTAGCTATATGCCAACAAATCAGGCAATCTAGAAGAAATGGATGCATTTCTGGAAAATCACAAATAACCAAAACTGGGACAGGAAGAAATATAAAAACTGAACAGGCCAATAACCAGGGAGGAAATTGAAGCAGTCATCAGAAACCTCCCAAAACACAAAATTCCAGGGCCAGATGGCTTCCCAGGAAAATTCTATCAAACGTTTAAAGAAGAAACAATACCTATTCTACTAAAGCTGTTCTGAAAGATAGAAAGGGATGGAATACTTCCAAACTCATTTTATGAGGCCAGCATCACCTTAATTCCAAAACCAGACAAAGACCCCACCAAAAAGGAGAATTATAGACCGATATCACTGATGAACACAGATGCAAAAATTCTAAACAAGATACTAGCCAATAGGATCCAACAATACATTAACAAGATTATTCACCATGACCAAGTGGGATTTATCCCCGGGATGCAAGGCTAGTTCAACACTTGTAAAATAATCAATGTGAAAGATCATATCAACAAGAGAAGAAACAAGAACCATATGATCCTCTCAATAGATGCAGAGAAAGCATTTAACAAAATACAGCATCCATTCTGATCAAAACTCTTCAGAGTGTAGGGATAGCAGGAACATTCCTCAGCATCTTAAAAGCCATCTATGAAAAGCCCACAGCAAATATCATTCTCAATGGGGAAACACTAGGAGCCTTTCCCCTAAGATCAGGAACATGACAGGGATGTCCACTCTCACCCCTGCTATTCAACATAGTACTAGAAGTCCTAGCCTCAGCAATCAAGCAACAAAAAGAAATAAAAGGCATTCAAATTGGCAAAGAAGAAGTCAAACTCTCCCTCTTCACAGATGACATATACTGTACATAGAAAACCCAAAAGACTCCACCCCAAGATTGCTAGAACTCATACAGCAATTCGGCAGTGTGGCAGGATATAAAATCAATGCCCAGAAATCAGTGGCATTTCTACACACTAACAATGATACTGAAGAAAGAGAAATTAAGGAGTCAATCCCATTTACAATTGCACCCAAAAGCATAAGATACATAGGAATAAACCTAACCAAAGAGGTAAAGGATCTATACCATAAAAACTACAGAACACTTCTGAAAGAAATTGAGGAAGACATAAAGAGATGGAAAAATATTCCATGCTCATGGATTGGAAGAATTAATATTGTGAAAATGTCTATGCTACCCAGGGCAATTTACACATTTAATGCAATCCCTATCAAAATACCATGGACTTTCTTCAGAGAATTGGAACAAATCATCTTCAGATTTGTGTGGAATCAGAAAAGACCTTGAATAGCCAGGGGAATATTGAAAAAGAAAACCAGAGCCACGGGCACCACAATGCCAGATTTCAAGTTGTACTACAAAGCTGTGTACAGTGTGGTATTGGCACAAAGACAGACACATAGATCAATGGAACAGAATAGAGAACCCAGAAATGGGCTCTCAACTCTATGGTCAACTAATATTCGACAAAGCAGAAAAGACTATCTACTGGAAAAAGGACAGTCTCTTCAATAAATGGTGCTGGGAAAATTGGACAGCCACATGCAGAAGAATGAAACTAGACCATTCTCTTAAACCACACACAAAGATAAACTCAAAATGGTTGAAATATCTAACTGTGAGACAAGAATCCATCAAAATCCTAGAGGAGAACACTGGTAACACCCTCTTTGAACTTGGCCACAGCAACTTCTTGCAAGATACATCTATGAAGGCAAGGGAAACAAAAGCAAAAATGAATTATTGGGACTTCATCAAGATAAAAGGCTTCTGTACAACAAAAGAAATAGTCAACAAAACTAAAAGACAATCTACAGAATGGGAGAAGTTATTTGCAAATGACATATCAGATAAAGGGCTAGTATCCAAGATCTATAGAGAACTTATTAAACTCAACAGCCAAGAAACAAACAATCCAATCATGAAATGGGCAAAAGACATGAACAGAAATTTCACAGAGGAAGACATAGACATGGCCAACAAGCACATGAGAAAATGCTCCACATCACTTGCCATCAGGGAAATACAAATCAAAACCACGATGAGATACCACCTCACACCAGTGAGAATGGGGAAAATTAACAAGACAGGAAACAACAAATGTTGGAGAGGATGTGGAGAAAGGGGAACCCTCCTGCATTGTTGGTGGGAATGTGACCTGGTGCAGCCACTCTGGAAAACTGTGTGGAGGTTCCTCAAAGAGTTAAAAATAGACCTGCCCTACGACCCAGCAATTACACTGCCGGGGATTTACCCCAAAGATACAGATGCAGTGAAACAGCAGGACACCTGCACCCCAATGTTTATAGCAGCAATGTCCACAATAGCCAAACTGTAAGAAGCCTTGGTGTCCATCGAAAGATGAATGGATAAAGAAGCTGTAGTCTACATATACAATGGAATATTGCTCAGCCATTAGAAATGATGAATACCCACCATTTGCTTCAGCGTGGATGGACCTGGAGGGTATTATGCTGAATGAAGTAAGTCAATTGGAGAAGGACAAACATCATATGGTCTCATTCATTTGAGGAATATAAAAAAATAGTGAAAGGGAATAAAGGGGAAAGGAGAGAAAATGAATGGGGAAATATCAGTGAGGGTGACAGAACAGGAGAGACTCCTAATTCTGGGAAACGAATAAGGGGTGGTGGAAAGGGAGGTCAGCGGGGGGTTGGGGTGATTGGGTGATGGGCACTGAGGGGGGCACTTCATGGGATGAGCACTGGGTATTACACTATATGTTGGCAAATCGAACTCCAATAAAAAATATATACAAAAAAAAAAAGAAAAACAAACAAACGAACAAACAGAAAGAAGAGACAGATCTCCTATGAAGCACATTTATAGAACAGGTTTCATCAGCCATCAGAAATATCACAAGGAGTCAGAGGGAAATAACTCCCAGCCTAGAACTCAAAACAAAGCTAAACAACCTCTCTCAAAGTAATATTTTATCCTAAGCAGAAGAGGAGAAAAATTAGGTTGGATTTCAGTTACCTTTCCCATTGTAAAAAGGGAGACTTTTATTAAGGCTCTCTAAAAAATACTAATAAGAGCTAGTATTTGTTGAGGGACTACTATGTCAGGCAAGGTAAGAATGTGCTGATATGATCACTTAGTTTCACAACAATCCTGCAAGGTGTTTATGACTATTCCCAGTTTAAATATTTAGAAACTTAAGTCATAGAAAAGAAAAGCAACTTTTCAAGGAACACTCCACTGGTCAGTGGTGAGGCTGGGAGGTAAATTTTGGTCTATCTGAATAAAAGTGCTGTTTTTCCCAAACCATCAAGCTGGCTTCCTGTGACTAAGTAAACAATGCCCAGGTCAATTCTCTCTTCTTTCTGAAACTATCAAAGAATTAAAATGTTAAGTAAAGAGAAGGTTAAATAAAGTAACTGATACTCAGAATTGTATGAATAACATTAAATTCACTCCCAGATAAATGGAAAGATGGAAATTATCTAGAAGAAATGGGATTTTCATGAATTTTAAAAGCAGTATCTAAAGGATAAATATCACTGAGCTCTATTATAGTAATTTCTCAGATTCGCAATACCTTATTTTCTTTGAACTCAATTCAGTCCTACATGTAGAAAGGAGAGAAAGTAAAGCAAAAATATGACTATGATAACATGTTCAATGTTAAACTACAAGCTGATGATGTCAATACACAGTGGAATAAGATGTCCATTGTTTTTTTCCCTAACAAAATCCACTAATTTGGTTTTTATCCATGAACAAAAGTGGCTTTATGGGAGCTGTGGGATCCAGCACCATATGCCAAGAAACTCAGGAGGAGTCTCACCCACATGTATCAGGGATAAGGCATACAGATCTCAGTCCATGTGTGGAACCTGAAGTAGCTGTGAACCAACTCCAACCTCTCTCAGACACTGTCTAGGAGCCCCTGGAAAGCACCCTTCATTATCTATGGACAAGAAAGCCTTTTTGAAAGTCCAGGTTTCCAGAAGAGAAGTTTAAGCACACAGTTGGAGCAAAACAATAAGAATTTGGGTGCATTAGATAAGAGGACCAGATTGACTTTATCCACATCACCCCTCCCTTAAGGCAACACTGTTTAGAATCTAGAGAGATCTTCTCAGCCTTTGATTTCTCCTTTAAGGAAAAGAGTAATTAAGTGAGTATCCAGTTTCCCCAGGATGTAGGATGCTGCCAAAGAGCCTCCTTTCCCTTCCACCCTATCCAGAGTACTGAATCATGAGCTACATGGCTGGAAGTGGGGATGGGGGGCAGAAAGAAGCTGAGAGAGTGGCAGATAAGACTGTTAGAAGGCATTAAAGGGAAGTAGATGCTACTAATTGTATCACAGACTCCATTAAGAAGCCCACCACTGGGAGCCCAGCAAGGCCATTGGGAATATTTGGCTCATAGATTACCCCAACTGGCCCATGGGCACCCCCAGATCTCAGCATGCCTCAGCCACACATGCACCATACTCTGTGGCTGGTTCCCTCTGCATGCTCCTGATGGCAACAGTGAGAGCAAGCTTTGGCAGATGGCTAGTGAGTTCACGAAGAAAGCCAGAACAACTCTGTTGGTCAGGGGAAGATCACAAACTTAAGCTTTAGTATCACCTTTGGGAAAATGAAAGGGAGGCTGTCAGCCTGGTACACTGCAGGATTGAGACAAGGCATACAAGCTCAAGAATTCAGCCATAAAAGGAAGAAAGAAGCATAGAGCAGGTTTATCTATTGAAGGTCTGAGGGAGCCTAAGAAACACCATCAGAGCTGAGGGAAGGTATTTCTCTACCAAAGATAATAAAGACTGAAGGAGGTAACTACTACCTCAAATGCAAAGACAGCAATGCAAAACTTTAAGGAACATGAAAAATAAAGGAAATGATACTACCAAAAGATCACAATAATTTTCTAGTAACCAACCCCAAAGACATGGAAATTTGAAATTTACCTGAAAAAGAATTCAACATAGGGAACTCAATGAATAAAAGAAAACACAGAAAGGTAACTCAATGAAATCAGAAAAACAATACATGAACAAAATGAGAAGTTTAATAGAATAGAAATTATATAAAAAGAGCCAAACAGAAATTTTAGAGCTGAAGAATACAGAGAAATGAAAAATGCAACAGTGATCATCAACAACAGAATGGATCAAGCAGAAGAAAAAATCTGTGAGATAGAAGACAGAAACTTTGAGTTTATCCTGTTGCGGACAGAAAAGAGAAAAGAGTGACAAAAAGGTAAGTCTGTGTGAACTATAGGATATCATTGAAAGCACCAATTTGCAAATTATTGTAGTTCCAGAAAGAGAAGAGAGGGAGAAGAGGGCAGAAAGCTTATTTAAATAGTGAAAACTGCTCAAATCTGGGGAGAGATTTGGATGTCCAAGTTCATGAAGCTCATAGATCACCAAACAAAATTAAAGAGATCCTTTCCAAGGCACATTATAATAAAACTGTCAAAACTCAAGGACAGAGAAAATCTTGAAAGTAGTAAAAGAAAAGAAGCTTGTAATTTACAAGGGAAGCCCTAAAGGTTACCAACAGATTTCTTAGCAGAAACCTGGCAGTCCAGGAATGTGAGGAATTATATATTCAAAGTGCTAAAATTTAAAAAAAATTGCCAAGCAAGAATACTCTATCTGGCAAAATTACCTTTCTGCAATGAAGGAAGGATCAAGATTTTCCTAGACAAACAAAAGCTGAAGTAATTCATCACCAGTAGATCTGCCTTACAAGAAATGCTGAAATGAGTTATTTAAGCCAAAATGAATGGACACTAATTACTGACATGAACACATATGAAAATATACAATACACTAAAAAAGATAAGTATGTAGTCAAATTCAGAATACTCAAATACCATAATATTGGTGGTGTTAACCACATGGCTCTAGTGTAAAAGTTAAAGAACGAGAATGATAAAAATAACTGCAGCTACAAAACTTGTTAATGAATACACAGTATGAAAAGACATAATTTGTGATATCAAAAACATAAAAGAGAAGAGCAAAAGGGCAGAGTTTTTGTATGCAATTAAAGTTACTTATTATCAGCATAAAATAAACTGTTGTATTTATAATGTTTTATGTAAGCCTCATGGTAAGAACAAAGCAAAAATCTATGGTAGATTCACAAATGATTAAAAAGGAAGGGAACAGAGCACACCACATGGAAAAATACCAATTTACAAAGGCAAGTAGAAACAGAGGGAAAAAGAAAAAAATTGAAGTACAGAACACCTAGAGAGTAATCAATAATATAGCATTAGTAAATCCTTACATATCAATAATTATTGTTTTTATAAGATTTTATTTATTTATTCATGAGAGACAGGGAGAGTCAGAGACATAGGCTGAGGGATAAATAGGCTTCGTGCAGGGAACCCAATATGGGACTCGATCCCGGGACCCCAGGATCACAACCTGAGCCAAAGGCAGACGCTCAATTGCTGAGCCACCCAGGTGTCCTAATAATTATTCTATAAGTAACTGGACTGAGTTCACCAATCAGAAGGCACAGAGTGGCTGGATGGATTCAAAAAGCAAGACTCAACTATATGCTGCTTACAACTATATGACCCAACACTTCGGCTTTAAATACACACATAGGCTCAAAGTGAAGAGAGAAAATTAACATTGCATGCAAGTGAAAACCAAAAGGAAGCAGAGGTAGCCACACTTATATCAGACAAAATAGACACTAAGCCAAAACAGTAACAAGACACAAAGAAGATTATGATATAGTGACACAGAGCACTTTATCAAAAAGACAAAGCAAATACAAATATATATGCACCCAACATCAGAGCATCTAACTATCTTAACCAAATACTAAAAGATCTGAAGGGAGAAACAGAAAACACAAATTTCAACAGTGGACAGTCCATCCAGACAAAAAATAAATAAGAAAATGTTGTACTTGAATGGTAATTTAGGCCAAATGGACCTAAAAGACATGTACAGAGCATTCCACCCAATAGCAGAATATACATTCTTCCCAAGTGCACATAGAACATTTCCAGGAAAGATCCTATGATAGGTGACAAAACAGCAAATTGAAGATGACTGAAATCATACCAATTTTTTTTCCAATCTCAGTGGTATGAAACTAGAAATCAGTAACAGGAGAAAAGCTAGAAATTTCAAAAATATGTGAAAATTAACACACTCCTGAACAACCGATGTGTCAAAGAAGAAATCTAAAGGGAAATAAAAAATATCTTGAAATAAGTGAAAATGGAAACAGAACATAGCAAAACCTATAGGAGTTGGGATGCAGCAAAAGCAGTTCTAAGAGTCAAGTTTATAGTGATAAATGCCTATATTAAGAAAAAAGAAAGATATTAAACAACTTTACACCTCAAAGAACTCAAAAAAGAAGAATAAACTGAACCCAAAGTTAGCATAAGAAAGGAAATAACAAAGATAAGTCCAGAAATAAATGAAATAGAGATGAGAAAAACTATAGAAATGATCAACAAGGGGATTCCTGGGTGGCTCGGCGGTTTGGTGTCTGCCTTTGGCCCAGGGTGTGATCCTGGAGTCCCGGGATCGAGTCCCACATCAGGCTCCCTCCATGGAGTCTGCTTCTCCCTCTGCCTGTGTCTCTGCCTGTGTCTCTGCCTCTCTTTCTCTGTGTCTCTCATGAATAAATAAATAAAATTTTTTTAAAAAAAAAAGGAAATGATCAACAAAACTAAAAGCTGTTTTGTGAAAAGATAACAAAATTGAAAAACTAAGAAAACTGAGAGAAGACTCACATAAATAAAATCAGAAATAAAAGAGGAGGCAAAGTACCAAAGAAACACAAAGGATCATAAGAAATAACCATGAACAATTATATTCACACTAATTGGACAACCTAGAAGAAATGGATTAATTCCTAGAAACTTGGGATCCCTGGGTGGCGCAGCGGTTTAGCGCCTGCCTTTGGCCCGGGGCGCAGGATCGAATCCCACGTCGGGCTCCCGGTGCATGGAGCCTGCTTCTCCCTCTGCCTATGTCTCTGCCTCTCTCTCTCTCTCTCTCTCTGTGTGACTATCATAAAAAAAAAAAAAAAAATTCCTAGAAACTTACCATCTACAAAGACTGAATTCTGAAGAAATAGAAAATCTGAACAGACCAATAATAAGAGATTGAATCAGTAATTAACCCCACCCCCCCACCCCCCCGCAACAGGGGCACCTGGGTGGGTCAGTCAGTTAAGCCTGACTCTTGATTTTGGCTCAGGTCATGATCTCGTAGGTGGTGAGATCAAGCCCTGCATCAGGCTCCATATTCAGTGAGGAGTCTGTTGGAAATTCTCTCTCTTCCTCTTCCTCTGCCCCTCCCCCCCATTCATGTGTTCATTCTCTCTATCTCTCTCAAATAAATAAATCTGTAAAAACCTCTCAACAAAGAAAAGTTCAGTACCAGATGGTTTCACTGGTCAACTCTACAAAACACTTAAAGAATTAATGCCAAACCTCCTACAATTCTTCCAAAAAACTGAAGAAGGGAAAACACTCTAAATTCATTTTACAGCGTCAGAAGTACCCTGATACCAAAGCCAGACAAGGGCACTATAAGAAACAAATGTATAGCTTGTTAAGTGTCCAATGCTTAGTTTTGGCTCAGGTAAAGATCTCGGGATTGTGAGATTGAGCTCTGTGCTCAGCATGGAGTCTGCTTGAAACTCTCACCCCCTGCCCCCTGCTCATGCTCTCTCTCTCTCTCTCAAATAAATAAATAACTCTTTTTAAAAAGAGAGAGATAAAAAGGAAGAAAAGAAAAGCTGGAGCATCACACTTCTTGATTTCAAACTATACTGTGAAGCTACAGCAATCAAAACAGTATGCGACTTAGCATAAAAATAGACACATAGGCCAATGGAACTGAATCAAGAGTCTAGAAATAAATCCACATGTGCACAGTCAACTAAAATTTGACAAGAGATATCCAGCAACCTTACTTCTGGATATATATCCAGAGGATCTTCACCTCCATGTTCATTCCAGCATTATTTACAATAATCAAAATACAGAAACAACCTTGGTGGCCATATATGGATAAATGGATAAAGAAGATATGGTATACATTGCAGGATGGAATATCATTCAGCTACAAGAAGGAAGAAAATGCTGCCTTTGGGATAACATGGGTGGATCTTGAGGACATTATGCTAAGTGAGATAAGTCTGATAGAAAAAGACAAATACTGTACAATCTCACTTATATGTGGAATCTAAAAAAGCTGACCTCGTGGAAATAAAGAGTAGAATGTTGATTACCAAGGGCTGTGGGGTAGAGGAAATTGGGAGATGTTCATCAAAGCATATAAACTAGGAGTTATAAAATGAATACGTTTTGGGGATCTATAGCATGGTGATCATAGCTAATACTAATATATACTCAAATGTTGCTAAGATGTTCTCAAATGTTCACCCTAAATGTCATCGCCAAAAACAACAACAACTAAAAGGGAATTATGTGAGATGATGGAGTATTTGCTAACGCTACGTTGGTAATTGGTTCACAAAATATAAGTGCATTAAATCAACACATTATATACAGCTTAAACTTACACAATGTTAAATGTCAGTTACATCTCAATTAAGCTGGAAGAAAACATCTAACTATATATTTGAAAAAAATAAAAACATACCTCATGAATATTTTTAGCATTTATAGCAGTATCACTGTGACAGCGAACAAAAAATATACATAATCCTTTCAGTTTCTCTGGGGCTGCATTGTCTATGTACAATCTCATCATTTTTGCCCCTTTGGTTGCTCCAGCAATAGTTCGACCACATTCTGAAAACGAAAATCAAGAACATAGTGTGTGATCACATAAATGATTAACTGTGATAAATTACTATGGATCTCACACTGTTGTTTCTTGCTTTACTTTACTGTAAGAAGTTTTGATATGGGGGCACCTGGGTGGATCAGTGGTTGAGTGTCTGCCTTTGGCTCAGGGCGTGATCCCAGGGTCCTGGGATCGAGTCCCATATCGGGCTTCCTCTGCCTATATTTCTTCCTGTCTCTCTCTGTGTCTCTCATGAATAAATAAATAAATAAATAAATTTTTAAAAAAAAAGAAGTTTTGATATGATTGTGATGACTATATATTATATATATTGTCTACAAAAAGATGTCAATAATTGGAATACTTACAGTGCAGCCTCTCTGCTTCCTTTCTCTGAGCTCTGTACTTTGCTCCTTTTGGCTTTGCCTCAGGTAGTGACTTCCCACAAATGGTTCTATCCCATCTCCAACATTTGGCCTCCCTGATTTCTACTTTCAGATCTCAGCTGAAACCCAAGTCTCTTAGAAGCCTTCACTGACTCTCCAGAGAGGACTTAGTCCCCTAGTAAATACACTCATAGTTGAGACACCTGAATGGCTCAGTGGTTGAGCATCTGCCTTTGGCTCAGGTCATGATCCCAGGGTCTGGGATCAAGTCCTGCATAGGGCTCCTTGCATGGAGCCTGCTTCTCCCTCTGCCTGCGTCTCTGCCTCTCTCTCTCTCTCTCTCTCTCTCTCTCTCTCTGTCTCTCATGAATAAATAAATAAAATCTTTTTTTTAAAATACAGCATCCGGGGATCCCTGGGTGGCGCAGCGGTTTAGCGCCTGCCTTTGGCCCAGGGCGCGATCCTGGAGACCTGGGATCGAATCTCACGTCGGGCTCCCGGTGCATGGAGCCTGCTTCTCCCTCTGCCTGTGTCTCTGCCTCTCTCTCTCTCTCTGTGACTATCATAAATAAATAAAAAATTAAAAAAATATAGCATCCAAGTTATATATTAAATTCTTCCTCCACCTAATTTCAATGAAAATTAATCATTTAAGTTTAAAAACTATTAAAAATATAGTAACTTTGTTAGATGGTTGGTTGTAACATGAAGAGCATAATTAAACAGTCTTCCTATTTACAATAAACAATTTAAAACATGATAAAAGAAATGCTAAAATCCCCATCATGAAACCATGAAAATATGTTGTCTTCCCAGGTTTCCCTCCTTTGAGTATAGAGGGTTCCCCTGTTCTGTGACCCTGGAGGACACCCATCTCAGAGCCCTGTGGTGGTGGGCATGTGAAAACGAGACTGATGAGGCTCTCAATGATGTCAGTCCTGATTGGAGGCACACAAAGGTAAAAGGGGGGTTGAGAGATGTCAATCTAGTGACGATTCCTAAATAAACTGCCCTGAAATCTGTAGAAAGGCTAGGCTCTCTTTTCATCCTTCCCAAGGCCTGGTGGTTCGACTAGTTCTAAATTTTGTGAATGGCCCAAGTAATTTTTTTTATTTGTTTTGCTTGGATAAGCCAGAGTACGTAATGGTTCAAATGTTTGTTCATGGAGGTTGGCATAGAGAGTTACTTCTACACTTAATAACTTCTCTCCCCTTTTCCCTTGATAAGAAAACCATTGTCTCATTCAGCAATATGTATATGAAGGAGACATCTGCTTTCTCAACCTCCCTAACCCCTATGGTCGCCCCATGACCCAGTTCTGGCTGATAAGAGAGAAGATAAGCTTTCCCTAGATGTGATATCTGAGCTTCATCTTATAACCATGTGGGCCAAACATGAACAAAAAGCCAACATGTTGAAAATGACAAAACGGGAAGAAAAAAAGAATCTGTGTTTCTGATGACAATGCCGAGCATCTGAACCACTGCCAGCCACTGCCCACTCTTTGTTTAAGACACCATTAGGATCTTCATTACCTATAGCTAAATATGTTCTGTCTACACCTATATATTCTGTACATCCATCAACAGGGGAATAGTGTCTAAAAATCAAAATGCAGCTGCACTATTGAATAGTGTGTAGCATTTTTAAAACTTTTTAAAAAGATTTTATTTATTTATTTCTTTGAGAGACAGAGTGAGAGAAAGGACACAAGAGGGGACATGAGGAGAGGGAGATGATCAAGTAGACTCCTCACTGAGCTGGGGGCCCAATGCAGGGCTTGATCCCAGGACCCCAAGATCATGACCTGAGCTAAAGCCAGTTGCTTAACTGACTGAGCCACCCAGGCACCCCTGTACAGTATTTTTTAAATGAGGTAAATCTATATATGATGACAGAAACTGTCTAGGCTATACTGTCAAATGCAAAAATCAAATCAAGAATAAAATGTATTATATGTTTATATTTTAAATGATAATAAGCATTTCTATATTAGCAGACATATAGAGGAATATTTACCAAGCTAACAAATGTATTACTTTTGTAGGTAGCAAAATAGTTATTAAAAATATAACTATCTGGGGGTACCTAGGTGGTTTAGTCAGTTAAGCCTCCAGCTCTTGATTTTAGCTCAGTCATGATCTCAGGGTTGTAAGACTGAGCCCTATGTTGGGCTCTGTGCTAAGCATGGAACCTCTTTGGGATTATCTCTTTCTCTCTCTCCCTCTCACCTCCATATGCATGTTCTCTCTCTCTCTCTCTCTCTCTCTCTCTCTCAAAAAAATATATATATACATATGTACATTATATATATATATATGTATACGTGTGTGTATATCTTTTCTATCTGCCAATTCCTCTCCTGAGAATTCTGCCTAAAGTCTTCCTCATCCACATTAGCTTCAGTGATATTCACTGAGGTATTGTTTAAAAGAGCAAAAAGGAAAAATAAATAAATAAAAAATAAAAGAGCAAAAAGTCATAAGCAACCTAAGTTCTAATAATAAGAGTTAAGTTTTGAAAATAATAGTTATATTATCCTAACTAAATACAATATCCAGCTGTTTACCATTTAATTGTAAAAATGTATCCAGTGGCATGATAAAGAGAATATTATCAAATTTTAAAACCCACCATAAAATAACACGTAGAGTTGGATCCCATTTTTGTAGTATATCTATCTCTCTATATATAATATCTACATATTACAAAAGGGGATCCAACTCTATGTATATATATACATATATATATACATACACATGCACTATACATACATGTAACTTTTTTCTCTCTCTCTCTCCTTCCCTTCTTCCCTTTCTCTATAGAAAAGGGGGGCTGGGCAAAGAAGTTAGAGAAAATATTCATCAAGGAATTAATGATGCTTATTCCAAATGGCTGAGAATGTGAGTGGTTTTTATTTTTCTTCTCATTGTAGGTATTTTCTTATATTAAAGAATTAGATGGGGATCCCTGGGTGGCGCAGCGGTTTGGCGCCTGCCTTTGGCCCAGGGCGCGATCCTGGAGACCCGGGATCGAATCCCACATCGGGCTCCTGGTGCATGGAGCCTGCTTCTCTCTCTGCCTGTGTCTCTGCCTCTCTCTCTCTCTGTCTGTGACTTAAATAAATAAATAATAAATAAAATATAAAAAAAAAAAATAAAGAATTAGATGAAAATAGAAGAACATAATCAAGTACTGTAATTTACAATGCAAACTTTAAATGAGACAGGAGGAGTTTGGAGAATAATGATGGATGGGCTTGGAACACCCTGGGCAAGCTCTGTAGAAGAGAGAATGTCTTAGGTGATCTGGAAGAGAAGTATATTTGGCTGGATATAGAAAAGAAAGGCATTCTGAGAGAGTCAGGAGGGCAGAAAAGGGGCACAGAAATGACCCTGGAATGTCCAGAAAACAAAGAAGAGGCTGGCTTAAAGGGAGCAGCAAATTCATGTCTGCAAGAATAGGAGAGCAGGTTAAACAAACGCTATGTGTCCCAGTTATGATGAGCCTTAGTGGAGAAATGAGCAGTTTGGATCCAATCCAATAACTAGCAAGCAGCACAATAAAGGTTTACTTTTTAGAATATTTCCTGAGGGATGAAATCCAATGTTAGATTAGTTTCAGGTGTACAATGTAATGATTCAACAATTCTATATATTTCTCAGTGCTTACTAAGATAAGTGTACTCCTAATCCTTTATCTATTTCACTCAGTCCTCCACTCACCTCCCCTCTAGAAACCACCAGTTTGTTTTCTGTATTTAAAAGGCTGTGTTTTGTCTGTCTGTCTGTCTGTCTGTCTCTGTCTGTCTCTCTCTCTCTCTTTTGGTTCATTTGTTTTGTTTCTTAAATTCCACATATAAGTGAAACCCTGTGGTATTTGTCTTTCTCTGACTTATTTCACTTAGTACTTTACCCTCTAGGTCCATCCATGTTGTTACAAATGGCAAGATTCCATTCTTTTTTATGGCTGCAACCCAAGTGTCCATCCATAGATGAATAGATAAAGAAGATGTGGTATACATACACAATGGAATAAAAGCTTTACTTTTAAAGGAATAAGCAGTGTCAACTTCAGAGAGGGAATCTGGTTTCAGAACTACAGGTTTTCAATTTGGAATACTAGGGCAGGCATGGGATATTAGCCTCACCTAAAGTCAGCAGAGGAGAAAAATGAGAAAGAATCAGTAGGAGGGACAAATCACAGGACTTCAAAGATAAGTAGTTAAAGACCAAAAGGATGGTCCATGCACCTGTTATTAATACAAAAGTTTTACATCCTGGTAAAGTGTTATTTTAGGAATCCTGTGAATAGTAAGGAAGCCAGATATTTCAACTGACAGCTGAAGCAGAAACAAGATGCCAACCCAAGATCACATGGACAGCTGCTGAGCTCCCACATGGTTTCATGACTATTACTAGTCACCTGAAAACCTGTGTGGAAAATGGCTCCACCTGTTTCAGAGAAAATGGAATTAAATTCTAGTGAAAACATCTATCTGCCAGGAGATATCAATAATTTCTTCTTTTTTTGTCTTAAAGATTTTATGTATTTATTCATGAGAGACACAGAGAGGCAGACATAGGCAGAGGGAGAAGCAGGCTCCCTGCGGGAAGCCTGATGCAAGACTCGATCCCAAGACCCTGGGATCATGCCCTGACGCAAAGGCAAACGCTCAACCACTGAGTCACCCAGGCACCTCTCAGTGATTTCTGTAAGTATATTTTCTCCTTATAGTAATGCCTGAAATATATATTTCAGTTGAAAATTTATTGTTTTTAAGACACTCTTTTGGGGGGAACCTGTGGCTCAGTCAGTTGGTCATCCAGTTTTTGATTTTGGCTTACGTCATGATCTTAGGGTCCTGAGACTGAGCCCTATATGGGACTCCATGCTCAGAGTCTGCTTGAGATTCTCTCTCCCTCTCCCTCCCCCTCTGTCTCTCCCTTTTTGCACTCTCTCTCTCCCAAAAATAAATCGTTAAAGAGAAAAAGACACTCTCTTTTCCACACATAAGCTTCCAACAAACTTTCTTTTATATAAAT
Organism: Canis lupus familiaris; assembly: GCF_011100685.1. Taxonomy (NCBI): domain Eukaryota; kingdom Metazoa; phylum Chordata; class Mammalia; order Carnivora; family Canidae; genus Canis; species Canis lupus. Next base: position 7,821,911 of record NC_049233.1, on the reverse strand, counting down.
ATATCTTTATATATATAATCTTTATAAATATATATCTATTTATAAGAGAAAAGATATGCTGCACTTTAACATCCATTAACCAGCACATTGCCCTCATGAAACATCCTTACCAAGGCCAGGGACATCTCCTTCCTGGTACAAAAATTTCAATGTCTTACAACCATCTTTCATTAAAAAATGAGCAAATGGTTCCAGCTGTTAAATAAAAGAGAAAATGATGGTGAATAAAATGACTACTTATATTAACAACAACAAAATGAACCACACCCAGGGGTAGGCATTTCACATGCCTTTATCCTCATCATTTTGTAGATTAAAAAAAAAAAAAGAGGCTCAAAGACTTTATTCAAGATACATAGTGACAGGGACATTAGAAGCAGGATTAGATTTTGAACTACTTTAACTCCAAAATTACCATGAAATATATGGTGAGTTCTATTTCTGAGCCTACACTGATGATCTCCATATATAAATTGACAGCCATGTACCTGACCCTGCCTCACAGAATCTTATAGGAGTAAATGAATGAGTCCAACTGGTGGTAAATATAAAGAATTATTATTAAAACAAACTATTCTTAAAAGCTGACTTGGAGAGCAGAAAACTTGCCTCACCAGCTAATTGGGTTCTTAGACCAATTATTTGAGTATGATGTTTTCAGCAATTGTCATTTGACCCATATTGTAGCCAAACTAAAATGAATTATTATAATGAGAGTCTCCCATGTTTATGAGCATGAAGCGCTTATTTGTAAGTTAAAGTAATATCTTAGTAAGTGGAAAACCAAATAGGTCATGTAAGCAAAAACCCTCACACATCATTTGGGAAATACAAAGTTACTCAACCCACTTCACCCAATCCACTGATGCCTTAACCTAAGTGTCTCTCTTGAGCAGCGGGTTTCTCTTTACTTATCGACCATAGGTAAGAGGTATTCTAGATCTGGCGAAGCCTCTTCCCCTAGGACAATGGTTCTCAAACTTTAGCGTGCCTCAGAGATGCACCCAGAGCTTTTAAAAAATACAGAATCCTGGCCCTGAGGACTTGCATTTTTAAAAAAACTACAGGTGAGGGGGGCCTGGGTGGCTCAGTCTGACTCTTGATTTTAGCTCGGGTAATGACCTCAAGATCGTGAGATTCAGCCCCTCATTGGGCTCTGTGCTCAGCGTGGAGTATGCTTGAGATTCTCTTTCTCCTTCCCCTCTGTTCCTCCTACTTAATCTCTCTCTCTCTTTCTCTCTCTCTCTCTCTCCTCCCCAAATAAATAAATCTTTTAAAAGTTCCAGGTGCTGGTGGTGCTGTTGGTTCTGGGATCCCATTTGGGAACCACCACCCCAGGAAATGAAACAGAGCTACACAGATTACAAAATTCTAGCCCCTCATTTTCTACTTTTCCATCTCACACATAAATTTGACTCTTGCATAATTGCAATCTAAAAAATACAAAAACTGTCAGCATAGCTATTCTTGCCCAGTTCCATAAATACTTTCCTGCCATATCTGATTTTATGACCCATCAGATTTGAAAGTCTCCAAATTATATATATAAAAAAAAGAGCACATACCTGTGATAAAAAGACATCACAATATCAAATGCAACAAATTCTCATTTTTTTGGACACATTGTACTTCAGAGACCAGCAGAGTGAAAGTTGTCATGGACTGAAATCATGATGGCAAATTGAAAATTCAGTCATACATTTTGCAAATAGATTATCTGAGCTTTACCACAGCCTTACACTAGGTAAGGTGGCATTATTATACCCCTCTTGCAGAAGAGAAAACTAAAGCTAAAAAATTTTTGAGTAAAAGACCCAAAGAAACACAACCACGAGTTCAGAGCCTGGAACCAGATGCCAGCCTTGGGCCTCCAGGGCTGTGCTCTAGCCACAGAACGACAGTGCTATTGCCTTGACTTTGGAAAACATTTGTCATGTAAACCAGGAAAGCAAGATAGTCTGAGATTATCCTGAGCAGTGCTGGATGAAGAGAGCAGCAAAGTCATAGATACCAATTTGGTAGAAGCTTCTGTCTTGGTCAGGGTCCTGGCAAGAAAAGAAGTCCCCAAAAGGGGTTTCTGAAGAAACTTTGTAAGAAAGAGGCTACTTCTGGAAGCCAGAGCAGGGTTAAGGGAAGCTGTGACACTGGTGGCAACAACAGGACTACCAACAAAGGAAAAAGCAGTACCGGCCAAAGCCTGGAAGTGTGATGAGTTGGGGAATGGTGTAGCTGGAAGCAGGTGGACACAGTGCTGTGGGAAAAGAACAGCTTGGGAAGAACTGTATTTAGAAGATATGGCTGGAACCAGAAGACATGGCCAAGCAGGGAGGAGTCAGACTTCTCTCCCTTCTGCTCTCCTATCTCCTGCTGGCATCTCCTAGTGACTGAGTCACTTGGAACCCAGAGGGCAACGGAGGCGAGGCAATGGGTTCTAGGGAGGTCAGCCTTCTGGGCCACGGAGTAGGCAGTAAAGACTGGATATCAGATCTGAAGGTGAACAAAATAACCATCACACCCTCAACTGTCTACCCTTTTGTGGGACCTTTAATGAGCTACTTTCACTCTGGATAGCTACACCAGGCTTCACATAAAAGAAAAACCTGCCATTATATCCAGTTTCCTAAATCACTGCACCCAACTATACGACCCTTCATGCCTGGTTCCATGATCTTATTCATCTGCCCACCAATCTTGGTGCCAATTTAGGTGTTTGTCTTGTCCCTTCAACCAAATAAGCATTCTGATCTCTCCCAGACTTTGAGATTGGTTTCCCTCCTGGCTGTACTATCTCCCCTCCACTGTGGCTTTGCAACTGCTAAACAACTCTTAGGGAAACACTGGAAAGGTGTTTTTTATTCTTCCCTTAAGACCTACATTTCCCTAAATCTCCTAGATGTGCAGCCTAAGCAGTGTCTAACCTGCTCCATGAAGGCCTTAAAGGAAGAAGCTAAGCACACAGACCCAAAGCACAAGACATATGTCAAGAATGACAAATGAAAGGGTCTGCAGGCATATGACACTCCCACTTCTTGGCCAGTCAGCTAGCCAGTGAGAAACACTTCCTCCAAGCAAAGACTGTCAGCCCAGAAAGCCAACTGGCAAATATTTAAGAATGAGATTACCAGCTCTGCAGGCACCCATCTCCCCAACTTAGTCCTAGCAGGTGTCCTTCTCTGAAGGTACTAACCAGTGCTAATGTCAATGCCTAGATCCTCTGCAGAGCTGCTGGGATTCTAATTGTGGGGTTAACCAAATTTATGGCTTAGCAATTTTCAGGTGAAACAAGGCTGATAACCTATCTTGCTATATGGATGGTATCATCCACAGCCAGGACAGGTTACAGAATTTGTGAGCTACAGTGAAAAATAAAAATGCGGGAATAATAAAAAAAATGCAAGAATACTTGTTAAAAAATTATTAAGAATTTCAAGATGAAGTCTCCTAACTATAGAGAACAAACCGATGATGACCAGAGGGGAGGTGATGGGGTGGGGGGAAAGGGGGAATGGGTAAAACAGGTGATGGGGATGAAAGAGGGCACTTGGTATGATGAAAGCCAGGTGTTCTATGTAAATGTTTAACCACTAAATTCTACACCTGAAACTAATATTACATTGTGTGTTAACTAACTGGACTTTAAATAAAAACCTGACTTAAAAAACTAGAGTATTTAGAGTGACAAATCCCCTCCTTATCTCAGCTTGGTGGATGGTTGCCATGTTTATTTTCAACACAACAGAAATCTAATATTTTACTATCTGGAGAAGTCTCTGAACTGCAAGATGCCAAGCACAAACCCCAACCCCAACCGTAACTTTAATCCTGACCTTAAACTTAACCCAGCCCTACCAGTAACCCCTAAGCTCTACCTCTAATTCTATCTCTAACCCTAAACCTAACCTCTGGAGAGGCCTCTGAACTGCAGAATATCAGGCACATACCCTCACTCTCACCCTCACTTTAGCTCTAAACGTAATCCTAACCCAAACTCCAACTCTAACCGCTAACCACTAGCCCCTCACCCTAACCCTAACTATAACCCTAAACTTATCTGAACTGCAGGATACCAGGCACATATCCTCACCTTTACCCTAACTCTAGCTCTAAACTTAATCCTATTCCAAACCCAAACCCTAACCCCTTAACTGCTAACCACTAACTCTCATTCTAACCATAACCATAACCCCTAACTTATCCCTCTGGAGAGGTCTCTGAACTGCAGAATAATAAACACATACCCTCCCACTGGCCCTAACCCCAGCCCTTATTCTAGCCCTAAGCAGAACCCTAATTCAAGATCTGAGGGAAAAAAGCTGTGGTATATATACAATGGAATATTACCCAGCCATAAACAGAATGATATTTTGCCATTTGCAATGACGTAGATGGAGGTAGAAAGTATTATTCTAAGTAAAAACCTAATTCTAACCCAGACACACACCCTAATCCCTAACCTCACACTGGCCCTAACTCTAACCCTAATCCTTATTCTGGCCCTGAACCAAACCCTAATCCTAGATCTGAGAGTGGGGAAGATTTGGTGTACCTAGATAATGGAAAATTATTCAGCCATAAAATAAAGAATGAAATCTTGCCATGCAAATGGATGGATGTTAGAGAGTATTATTCTAAGTGAAATAAATCACTCAGAGAAAGACAAATATCCTATGATTCACTCATATATGGAATTTAAGAAATGAAACAAATGAGGGGAAAAAAAAGAAACAGAGAGACAAACTAAGAAACAGACTTAACTATAGAAAACACACTGATGGTTATCAGAGGGGAGGTGCTTGGGGGGATGAGTTAAATACATGATGGAGATTCAGGACTGCACTCATTGTGATGAGTACGGAGTATTGTATGGAAATGTTGAAGAATCACTATATTGTACACATGAATCTAATATTACGCTATATGTTGTATAACTGGAATTAAAATGAAATCTTAAAAAAAAGAATTTCAAGGTGGATATGGCCAATTCAGCTTCAACAAAAGAGGCAAGAATGTGTGATGGGAAAAAGAACATCTCTCCAACAAATGGTGCTGGGATAATTGGACTATATGCTATACGCAAAAGAAGGAAACTGCATCACTTTCATACAGCGTATACACACACACACAAATCAAAATGGATTAAAGACCTAAATGTGACACCCAAAACCATAAAAATCCTAGAAGAGAGCATAGGCAATAATTTCTCTGACATTGGCCATAGCAACATTTTTCTAGATCTGTCTCCCTAGGCAAGGGAAATAAAAGCAAAAATACACTATTGGGACTACCTCAAACGAAAAATCCTCTGCAAAGCAAAGGAAACAATCAACAAAACAAAAAGCAACCTCCTGAATAGGAGAAGATATTTACAAATGACATATCTGATAAAAGGTTATTACCCAAAATATATAAAGAACTTATACAACTCAACATCAAAAAACCCTAAATAATCGAATTTAAGTATGAGCGGAAGACATGAATAGATATTTCTCCAAAGACATCCAGATGGCCAACAGACACATGAAAAGCTGCTCAACATCACTCATCATTAGGAAAATGAAAATCAAAACTGGGATCCCTGGGTGGCGCAGCAGTTTGGCGCCTGCCTTTGGCCCAGGACGCGATCCTGGAGACCCGGGATCGAATCCCCAGGATAACCTCACCACAATACTGCCCCCTACTCAACTCTCTCACCGGGGTGTTCAGTGGGACAATCAGCTCACCACCAGTATGTGCCTGCCCACTGGTCTTGCTGGGGCTCCAGGCCAGTCCACAACTAGGGTTGGTAAAAAGCTCAAGCAACCTGTAGTACCTTTTTTTAAAGTTAATTTAGAAGCTGAGCTATCAGAAAGGAAACTGTGACACTGCTTCTGGGAGTTTCTATGAAAGTGGCAGCTTATCGAATATTACTCTAATTAGGGTGACCATAGAAATTCACTAGCCGGGATCCCTGGGTGGCGCAGCGGTTTAGTGCCTGCCTTTGGCCTGGGGCGTGATCCTGGAGACCCGGGATCGAATCCCACGTCGGGCTCCCGGTGCATGGAGCCTGCTTCTCCCTCTGCCTATGTCTCTGCCTCTCTGTGTGTGTGTGTGTGACTATCATAAATAAATAAAAATTAAAAAAAAAAAAAAAGAAATTCACTAGCCAAACTGAGACTTTTAGGAGTGAAAGGAGGGACTATTAGTAAGTATGCCAGGAAAGTAGGCATAACCTAGGACTGCCCCTGGCATGCTGAGACATGGTAGCCACCTAGTTGTTTTCTACTAAGTCACTGTTCCCCAGCTCATATGCATGCAGGTTTTTTTATCTTCCCAAATGATTTGCATATGTAGTTCAAATAACCTGTACTTTTAAAATAGTTAACTCTACCTGTGCTCGACTATCCCTTTAACCTCTAAAGGCATTTTGAGTTAGAATTTTTATCAAATTCTAGTTGCTGACTCTTCTTCTCTTCCTTCTTCCTCAATAGTAGACCTAACTAGAATTATGATTCAACTGGCTATAGTTTTATAAAACTTCCCTAATGGGTAAAATTTCAACCTTCCCTTTCTAAGTGTTTTGTTGTTCATGACGATGACTCCAGGTTCTTAAAACACTCAGCTCTCAAAGAGCAATAAAAAAACAATGATGAGATTTAAACTTACAGATGGGCAATCCAAAATCAATTCTTCAACGCTTACTACGTCCAGGCCAAGCTTTTCTGCCAGAATTTCAAATATATATTTGTATGAAGGGTCAATTTTCATTTTTCGGCTTTCCCTTGCATCTCTAAATCTTGCCTAAAGAATGAAAAGCATGGGTAAAAATTGTAATTATGAAGAAAAGCCACCAAAAAATAAATAAAAGTGACACATATAAAAATGCTTATTATAAGAAAAACCTGTCTCTCTTTCAATGTTTCCTGTAGATTTGGAATGCCACTCATGCTTCGGTGGTAACGGGATGACCTACGGGAAGACTGAGAAAGCATGGATGGGCCCCGTCGGAGCGTAGACCTAGGCCGAATTCTGTGTTCATCTTGCTCATCATCCTCTGGAATAACTATCCTTTCATCAGAAGGAATGAGATTCAGTAAATCATTTCCAGAAGAAGCAGGGCCTCTTTCGGAAGCAGAGGCAGCACCTAGAGCTGGGGCAGCCTCTGTTGCAGGGCGCTGACCCTCTTCGTCTGAAGGAGGAGGAGCCTCTCCTGGACCGGGAAGAGCCTCATCTCCTGGATCCAGACCCGGAAGGGCAGTATCTTCAGAACCAGGGGGGGCTGCCTCTTCCGGGGTGGGTGGATCACCTTCTTTGGCGCTCATGTTATCGGCTTTTTTCTCCAACAGAGCACCTTAAACTGCAAAACCTAAAATTATTAAAAAAAAAAAAATTTAAACTGTACAATAAGTTGAATGTTCTGTGTTAATTTATTCCTCCCCTGGAACCTAGACAGGTGGCAAAATCATCTATTTCTCCTGTATTCTATTGACTAATGAAGCTAAACTCACAGAACTAGAGAAATGATTTTAAAGGGACAGAGCACAGAGACGTAGGGACTTTTGGAAACTCTAAGTGCTCCTCTTATGATATGACCCTAGGGCACTGCAACTCTACACACTTCCCATCCCTATCATAGTAATTACTGCAAATGGTGGGAAGGTATCTGTCCTCAGGTATGTAAGGGTTGAGAAAAAGATTGAGAGCCACCGTCTTAGAGCTGAGATACTGACTTACCCAAGAAACAAAGAACTACATGGACTGAAATATTCCTTGCATCGAGGAACTCTTGATACAAATCACCAACCAGACACTCAACTGTACAGCCATCTCATCTACACGAGCACATCCAGGAACCCCCGCAAAGCATAAAACATCCTCTTAGCAGTGCGAAAATTGACAAAAGGAAACCTCCTTTAGAATATATTCAGAATGCCAGCAGGGGGAAGCTCTCACACCCCACCAGCCCTACTTCTGGTTGTGAGCTGCAGACAAAATAAGAAGAGCCCCATCTTGCATGTGGATACTACTTTTCTATAGCAGCAGGATTAGGACTTTCCTCTTGCCCCAACAACAGCGCAGCCAATGAAAGATTGTCACAATTCAGCCAATGAAAAAAACACTATACTTCCAGCTCCTAGCTCGCTCCAATGGACTTCTTGTTTATAACAGCCTTCCCGAAGTCTCCCTAAAATGGGATCGTGATTATTTTTTGAAGCCATAGTATCACATAAAATATAATTCTGACATCCAATCAGAAAAGATCTATTTAGGAGTGTAGAAGTTATGATGAGCACATAACCAGGAGAATCAGCAGACACCAGAGGAACAGGAGAAAATGCCTTATAGAAAATAACATTATAGGACAATAATCAAAACTCCATGGAAATCAACAAGTTTTCAGGATATGACTAAAATCCAGATGCCAGGATAATAATAAACACTTGAACTGCAAAAACAACAAAAATTTTATTTTTTAAAAAAATACCTTTTTTATTTATTCCTGAGAGACACACACAGAGAGAGAGGCAGAGACACAAGCAGAGGGAGAAGCAGGCTCCATGTAGGGAGCCCAATGTGGTACTCGATCCGGGGTCTCCAGGATCACACCCTGAGCTGAAGGCTGATGCTCAACCACTGAGCCATCCAGGTGTCCCAACAACAAAAATTTTAAAGCAGAAAGTGCAAAAGAAGGCTGAGAAAGAGGCTCTCTAATGAGAGAATCTGAGGACATTTGTGCACACCTGGCCCAAGTTAGAAGATGCTTCTTATAGAGGGACAGGAGCAGCCCTCCATTAGACACTGTAATGTGTCTAATGGAGCAGCCCTCCATTAGACATTAGACAGCCTGTAACCTGTATCCCACAGCTGCCCTCTCCAACTTTTCTGAAGATCCCATAAGCAGCTGAAATGGTTTTCTTTGATATCCTAAATTAGCCTACTCTAGAACAGAAATAGCCAAACTGATCAATCTTCTTGTTGCCAGCTAAGCATGCATGCCCAAGATCTGCAAACCAGAACAATTGTTCCCAAACTTCAGATTTTTTTCTCCTCCCCTTTTCCTCTCTTTTATAAACCTCTCTCCTCTTTTATAAATCCTAGATTTTGTCTTTATTCCTTGACCACGATGTAATGTCTATTTTCTTACATGTGAGTAAATTTTCTTGGAAAGTAAGTAAACAACTCTGAGTTATTATCTCACACATTGATATCCAATACCCAGGAGCTGTGTGTTCATTACATGTTTACACTTGAAATTGGCCTAGAGTTGATTCTGCTATCTATAATATCTCAAAACCAAATATAGTGATACATTTTAGTGAAGTCATATCCAGTCACTCTGCTCCAATTTATGCCTTTGAATTTTGCAAAATGGTTCACTTTACTCAGCAAGAGAATCAGGCCTGCTTTCAAAGGATATTGACAGACACGATTGTCCGGTTTCTGAAACCTAAGCAAAATTGACTTTAATTTCAATATAATGGTAGAACACATACACCGAGTTAGACTGGAGAGCTTCTCTGTTGGCAACCAGTGCTCTTTCTAGAGCCACAGTTATTTAAGCCACTATAGAGCCACTATTATTTAAGCCATCAAGGGAAGGTGAAACTTGAATAATGATATTCTATTTAAGAAGTCAGGGAAGTATACAATTAATCTTAATGAGTTTTTCATCTAAAAATGGCTTCTATTTTTTAAAGTGTTGACACAGATTAAGTTCTCAGAAAATGTTATTATCCAACACAGTTCATTCCCTGAGGAGTCCAGATAGCTGAGATTCATGGCACAGGATTTCAGAACTAGGAAAAAAAAAAAAAAACCTAGAAATTATCTAGTTCAGCTCCCCTTTTTATTGCTAATGAAACAAAGATCCAGAGAAATTACAGGTCTTACCCAGACAAAAATGATCTTTCTGAACTTCAGATCATATCATATCACTTCCCTGCTTAAAGTCCTCCTCGGGAGCCAAATATAAACTCTTGTGTCCTTCAAGGCTTTCCTGACTTGGTTCCAAGCTCTCTCTTCAGTTTCTCCCATTGCCTTTGCCCTGGGTGCTCCCTGAGGTCACAGCAGCTCTGGCTGCTACTGAAACAAGCCCGGTTTTCTCACTTCTAGTCATTGGCAAGGTGCTCATAGCCTAATGGGGGAGGCGAACGTACCAACGAACATAGTTTCATTAGATCCAGCCAAGATATGCACAGAAGACAAAACTTCTGTAGCATTAGAAGACAAAACTCTAAAAGGAAATCTCTAAGGAGAAGTTGTCATCTAAGATAGGCCTTGGTAGGATAAATATGTGTCCCATGGAGAAGACTGAGGAAATAATATTGATTGTCAACAACTAAATGCCAAGTTCTGTGCTTGGTGAGACATATAACTATGCTTGATAAATACATATATTTATATATATATAAAGCACATGACCAACAAGCACATGGACAGATACTCAACACCACTTGCAACAAGGAAAATGCAAATCAAAATCACCATGAGATGGCACTTTATACCCAGTAGGATAGCTATAAATTTTTTCAAAAGGCAATAAAAAAGTGTTGAAAAGATTCTGGAAACATTTAAAACTTCATGCTTTGCTGGTGGGAATGCAAAATAGTGCAGCCTCTGATGAAAACAGTTTGGCAGTTCCTCGAAAAGCTAAACAGGGAATTACCAAATGAGCCAGTAATTCCACTGGTAGGTGAAATTCTAGCAATTCCACTCAAGAGAACTGATAACATCTGTTTGCATAAAAATCTGTATACAGATGTTCATGGCAGCATTATTCATATTTAGCTCAAATTGGAAACAACCCAAATGTCCAGCTAGGTGATGAATGGATAAACAACATGGGGCATATCCTTACAACGGAATGTTACTCTGTCATAAGAAGGAATGAAGAACCATCACATGCTACAGCATGGATGAACCTTGAAAACACCACACTAGGGATCCCTGGGTGGCTCAGTGGTTTAGCGCCTGCCTTCGGCCCAGGGCGTAATCCTGGAGTCTCGGGATCGAGTCCTACATCAGGCTCCCTGCATGAAGCCTGCTTCTCCCCCTGCCTGTGTCTCTGCTTCTCTCTCTCTCTCTCTGTCTTTCTCTCTGTCTCACATGAATAAATAAATAAAATCTTTAAAAAAAGAAAACACCACACTAAGTGAAATAAGCCAGACCCAAAAGGCACATATTGTATGAGTCTACTTATGTGAAATGTCCAGAAAAGGAAAACCTATAGAGACAAGACAGTAGATCAGCGGTAGCAGGGGACTGAGGAAGGAAGAACTGGGCCTATCTGCTAATAGGCTTGGGTTTCTTTTTTTGGGTAATGGAAATGGTCTGAGATTAAACAGCAATTATTTATGGTTGTACAACACAATGCATATAATAAAAACCACTGTGGGTATGCCTTAGTGAAGTAAGGGGCCTGGATGGTTCAATCGGTTAGGTGTCTGCCTATGGCTCAGGCCATGATCCTGGAGTCCCGGGATGGAGTCACACATCTGGCTCCATGCTCAGCGGGAAGTCTACTTCTCCTACCCCCACCCTGTCCTCGTGGTCTCTCTCACTCTCTCTCTCTCAAATAAATAAAATATTTAAAATTTAAAAAATAAAAATAAAATGCCACGTTTTTTAAAAAGGAAAGACAGTATGATAAACTGCATAAGGAAATGACCAATTAGGCTGTTTGGCTGGCTCGGTCAGGCAGTAGAGTGTGCAACTCTTGATCTCAGGGTCATGAGTTCAAGCCCCACGTTAGGCAGAGAGATCACTTAAGAAAAAATAGTAATAAAACAAAAAAATAATAAAAAGACTTTATTAAAAAAAAAAGGAAGTGACCAATTTATTGACCATCTGTGAGAAGGCTTTAATTTGGTAAGCTTCCCCTTTAAGCCCACCAGGAAATTTTAAAAAGGCATTTTGAAACTAAGAGAGAGAAAGTAAGAAGAGAGAGAGAAAAGGTAAAAAGTGATAGAGAGTAAGAGAGAAAGGTAAAAAGTGATAGAATTAGTTTAGGCACTGGGGCCCTCTGTAGACACCAATGCTGCACCTTGCTCAAGTAGCTATCTGTGATCTTGCAAAGAAAGAATAGTAAAGCTTAAAAATGCTTAATTTTGTCCTAAATATCACCAGTTGGGTTAACAGTATCCACGGTTCCTAAGGTCAGGCTGAATCCATAGGCTTAGAGATGGAAATTTCACTGAAAACAAGGATACAAAGGGAAGAAAAAAATGGAAGCTTCTCCCTCCTTCCTGTGCCACAGCCACAGCCTCCAGCAAAGTGGTGTGAGTAACTACTATGTGCCTGGGGTTACGATACTCACTCTGGCGGCCAGAAAACAAGACAGGACTCTCGTCCTCAAGGATTCACAATGCTTGGACACCTGAGTGGCTCACTTGGTTAAGCATCTATCTTCAGCTCCAGTCATGATCCTGGAGAGCCCAGGGATGGAGCCCAGAGATTGGGCGCCCCTCTCAGTGAGGAATCTTCCTCTCTCTCTCCCTCTGCTCCTCCCCATGCTTGTGCATTCTCTCTCTTTCTCTCTCATTCTCTCTCTCAAATAAATAAAATCTTTAAAAAAAAAAAAAAGGATTCACAATGCTATTGGAGAGATAATCTTTGCAAATCAATTAAGAGTGTAAAATTATGGAGCTCTGTTGGAAAAGTATTTAGAGGAAGAAAAAATTAACATAAACAAAACAAACAAATAGGATTTCATGGAGGATTTGGACATAAATTGCCCTTGAAGAATAGGTAGGATTCAATAAGAAGAGAAGGAAGAAATCTAGAGAGAAAAGAAAAGAAGTAAAGGCATGAAAAACTCTAAAGAGGTCAAAAAGGGTAGAAATTAGGAAAAAAAAAAACAGAACTTAAAATTATGCCTTATTTTATTTGTTCTTCCAAAAGACTATAAATAGGATTCAGAATCAGTTAAAGTAAGTAAATCATGAATAATAAAATGTGGTTTTATAAAGCACCGATATTAACATTAACGTGTTAGGAAATCTGCTCAGTTCTACCAGTGGTTTTTTTCTAGCACTCTTAAGTGTTCTGAAAATGTCCTAATCAAGAATTTGTCAAGGAGCGCCTGAGTGGCTCAATTGGTTGAATGCCTGACTCTTGGTTTCGGCTCAGGTTATGATCTCAGGCTCCTGGGATCAAACCTGGATTTATCACTCCCTCTGCTCTTATCGCTTCCCATCTCTAAAGTAAATGAATAAATTAAAAAAAAAAAAGAATTTGTCAAGCTGATCATAAAATACACAGGAAAAGGTTATTGTCAGTTACTCTGCTTGTATGGTAATTTAATAAACATAATCTATAGCTTCGATTCAGGTAAACATACTTCAATATAGCATGCATATGTTTTCCACCTCTATGTGTGTCATCTTAGTTTCCTTAGAATTTATGTGAAGCTGTTTAAGGAAAAATAAAAAGCATTTAATATCTGAACATTACAGTACTTACAGATACATGTTCTAAGTAAAGAGTTTAACTTGTGCTCTACTGAGTGCTACATATATTTTCTCTTTCTTTTAAAAATTTTACTTTTTAAGTCCTCTCTACATCCAACATAGGGATAGAACCTACAACCTCGAGATCAAGAGTCCCATGTTCCACTCCCTGAGCCAGCCAGGCACCCCAATATTTCAAGCTAAGGACAAGATAAGCTCTTATTTTGTGAACATTAAAGAGTCTTCGTGGTTAGTAGTCTGTGAACAAACACTGGATATAAGGAAACTGATAATCAGGTATTAATCACTATTGTGACTGGGAAATAAATAAATTCTAAATAATTTGTTATGGTTTAACATTTTTAAAGTAAATCATCTATATGAGACACTCTAAATAAATAAATAAATAAATAACCACTTCCCATTTGGGGAGATTTTGCTTAAGAGAAGTGTAGAATTCTTCCTCTAACAAAATAATTTGAGATGCATTTTCTAGATGATTTTCAAAAGCCAAGTCATACTTGGCACATAATGAAGTCTAAATATAAAATATCAGCTTACCACTTCCAAAGACTGGTGCAACTATTTCAAGTTAGGAAATGTATACAACTACTTTATATAGAATTCCTAAAAACTGCAGCAAAATTTTGAATAGAGTACATAGTTGAAATGGGAAAATCTTAGTAAACAAATTAGTTTACTATATTATACACATTATATCCATATGCATGTGTGTATATGTACAGAGAAGATTGATTGTTCACTGCAACATGTTTATAATAGCAAAAACAAGCACAAAAACAAACACATTTCCTGGAAATAACCAAAATATCCCTTAATAAAGGACCTATTGTATGTCTGAAATGAATATAACACTGTGTGCTAACTATACTTGAATTTTCTAAAAAGATTTTATTTATTTGAGAGAGAGAGACAGATAGTGAGAGAAAGCATGACCAGAAGGAGATGGAGAAGCAGACTTCCCACTAAGTAGGGAGCCCAATGCGGGGCTCAATCCCAGGGCCCTTGAGATCATGACCTGAGCTGAAGGCAGATGTTTAACCAACTAAGCCATCCAGGCGACCCTATACCTGAATTTTTTTAAAAGGCTAAAATATAGTAAGTGCTTGGGAAACCCGAGTGGCTCAGTTGGTTAAGCATCTGACTCTTGATTTTGGCTCAGGTTATGATCTCAGGGTTGTGAGATGGAGCCCTGCATCAGGCTCCCCACTGAGTAGAGAGTCTGCTTGAGATTCTTTCTTTCTCTGCCCCTCCTCCCTGCTCACACATGCTCTCTCACTCTCTCTCATAAAATGAATTAATCTTTTAAAAAATAGTAAGTTCAATAATTGGTAACCAATAAGGAAGGAAAAAAGGACAAACCCATTAATTGAACTGTAGTTCTCAGGCCCAACACTTGGTTCCTGGACCTGTTTTGAAAGCATAAACAGGACTATAGTAATATTGCTGCATTATAAACTTAGTTCCACATTTTGATTGGTTCCCTATTTATATTTTATGCACCTCTTAACCTCATGTACCATCAATCATTCATTTTTCTTTTTTACCCCTACTCCCCATTTACCCACTAATCGTAGAGATCTAATGGGGACCAAATAGTAACATTTATCTTGACATATCCAGTTGTACCAGGTCCCAAATAGCTCTTCATTTTCAGGAGGAATGCTTACCTCCAGGTTGTTACAAAGCCCCCCTCCCTGGAGGTTTAAGAAACCCCTTACTCTCCTCTCCTGTATTTAAGCTGTTTCTAGGCTCAACAGGGGGAAGCAGCTTTGGGAATGACCTGCCTTCCTACTGGGCTGCCCTTCTGATAATCTTTCTTTGCTTCAAAACTGGTGTATTTGCCACTGGATTACTGCTCACTGGGTGCATGGACAAGTTTGAGTTTGATAATAGTATCATGTTCAATAAAATTTTAATACAGACCCTAGCAATAGAAAGAATGAGGTAGGGACACCTGGGTGGCTCAGTGATTGGGCATCTGCCTTCAGCTCAGGGCCTGATCCTGGGATCCGGGATCGAGTTCCGCGTCGGGCTCCCTGCATGGAGCTGCTTCTCCCTCTGCCTGTGTCTCTGCCTCTCTCTGTGTGTCTCTCATAAATAAATAAATAAATAAATCTTTAAAAAATTAAAAAGAAGGGGTAGAGCTACATATACAGATATAGAAAGATCTCCAACACATCGTATGTAAAAGAAAAAAGCAAAGCACAGTACACTGCATAATACCAATTGTATACATTTTAGAAACTGTATATACAAATGCATATATAAGATATTTCATCTTTCCTAAGATGCACATTTTTAAGAAGCTTAACTGGCAATTATTTTTTCTTTCCTCACATTTTTTTCCTTTATGAAGTTACATAAATACATAATTTGCGTTTATGTAATTGCATAAAATTATAATCGGTAATAGCTTAGATTTTTTTTTTTTTTTATGATAGGCACACAGTGAGAGAGAGAGAGAGAGAGGCAGAGACATAGGCAGAGGGAGAAGCAGGCTCCATGCACCGGGAGCCCGATGTGGGATTCGATCCTGGGTCTCCAGGATCGCGCCCTGGGCCAAAGGCAGGCGCTAAACCGCTGCGCAACCCAGGGATCCCGGTAATAGCTTAGATTTGATAAAACACATTAAAAGCTTTCCAGGGGAAAAAAAAAAAGCTTTCCAGGGAAGATACACAATAATTCATCAACTAGTATAACCTTGAAAGAGAAAGACAGAGGGGGAAAGTAGGGAAAGTGTTGTACTTTTCAATTTTATAACTTTAAAAAAAAATCATAAAATTGTGCTTTCATATATTTTATAGATATTATATATTTTATTTGTGTTATATGTGTATGCATCCCATTGAACAACATATCACATGTATTTATATTTTCCCCTATAATACACATTAATATCTAGAACCTAAAATTCCCTATGAATTTTCAGATGTAGCAAGATTACTTGCAAAATAAAGAGGCAGGTCCTTGCTCCAAGTAGTCACACTTGGCTAGCCATCACTAGATGCAGAATGAATTCAAAATAAACATCTGTTCATCTCTTTCTCCTCCTCTCATCTCTTCCACAGACAACTGGTGCCACATGCAATCAGTTCTAAAATTCCACCATCCCTTAAGTTCGATGTGAAGGTTCAATGCATGTCCACAAAGTCATCCCTACTCATTTTCAGGAGTAGTGGGACAGCGGGCTCCTCCACCCGTAGGAATACTGATGGGAGCAAGTACACACCGGTGTGCTAACAGCCACACTCCTGTTTCTTGGACCCATTTCTGTAACCACGTCCCTTCATGCATTAGTTCATCCGCGATTGTCGAGGGCCCTCCGTGTGCTTGGCCGCTGTAGCTACACACAAAACTAAGAGGCTCCTCCAAAGCAAAACGCACGAATTGAGGAGCAGACCGTTAAACACACACAGGGTGGTCAATGTCAAGAAAAAGTGAATTAGCAAAGGGCTGAGAGAGACTGGCAGAAAAAGAAACTATCGGAAAAAACCTAACAGAAGGCAACATTTGAGCTGGGTCTGAAGGAGAGCTGTCGTGAGAACATGCAAGTGGGGAATATTCTCGGCTGAAGGCGGGGGGGGGGCGGGGCTGGAGAGCAGAGTGTAAATGCAAGAAAGCAGGAAAAGGCCGAGCTTGCTTGGGAAGATATTGCTTGGGAAAAGCTTTTCCTTGCTTGGGAAAAGTGGCTAGCTCAGCGACGAGATTTTCGGGGTGCAGGGGAGGAAGACAGAGGTCGAAAAAATAAACCTGGAGGGAGAGATACTTTGTCTTCCCTTTGAATTCTTAGAAGGGAGGAATAGGGTGAAGTCGTAGGTTCAGGGAACCCACTGGAGTTTACAAAAGGCGACCGAGCTGGGCGTTTGCCCCAGGATGGGGCTGGGCTGGCCGGGAGGACGAGCTGGGAGGCGAGGGCAGCCGGCCGGGCATCCCGCGGAGGGGAGGACTCGGGGCAGGAGCCGGCCGCGCACTCACCTGCGCGGGGGGAGCGGCTCCTGGCTCCGCCGCCACCGAGGCTCGGCCGTTGGGAGCCGGCACCGGCTCTCTCCGGGGCGCCCCGCGCGGGCTCTGCAGGGCGCTGCTCCCTGCAGGGTGCGCGGCGCGGGGCGGCGGGTGAGGGGCTCCCGCTGCAGGAGCACCTGCTCCGCTCCCCGAGCCGCACGCAGGTCCCCGCGGACACGCACTCTCCCCAACCCGGGAGCCAGAGAAGTGAAACATCGTGCAGGGGTCGGGGTCACAGAAGGGCAGCTGCCCAGAGGAGGGGACTGAGGGCTGAGGGCGTGGGGGGAGAACTGGAGAGGAGTCCAGCGTGTGCATGGAAATGAGTAAATGTATGCTTTGCAAATATATGTATATTTTCTAGGACTTTTATACTTTTTCTTTAAGGGTTTTTTCGTTTCAGTGGGTTTGTGTGTGTGTGTGGTTTTTTTTTTTTTTAAAGGTTTTATTTACTTATTCTTGAGAGACAGAGAGAGGCAGAGACACAGGCAGAGGGAGAAGCAGGCTCCCTGTGGGGAGTCCAATGTGGGACTGGATCTCAGGACCCCAGGATCACCACCTGAGCCTGAAGGCAGATGCTCACCCACTGAGCCACCCAGGTGCGCCTATATTCTCTGAAGTTACTTAGTGTTTCACTTGAGAGTATTAAATCTCTTCTGTTGAATTTCTTTGCTCAGAAACCTATGACTGGTAATATAGAATATAATAAACTCTGAAGAAAGCAGACTTCTTTTCAAAGCCCACCCTCCCTTCCCTTTCCAGCACATTTCTGTTTTTCTTGTAACTCTCTTACATGGGGTGCCTGATTTGTTTTAATTAGGTGTTAAACTGAATCTTTGAATATGGAGCACATGGATCTAAAATGAGGATTGAAAGATCTGCCAACTGATTAAAACAAAAACAAAAACAAAAAAAACCTTAAACCCAACAATGATTATAAAAATAAATTATATTATATAAATAAATACATATAGAAATAAAACATGGTCCCTCCATATGAAGAAATACTGAGCAGCAATGATGCAGTATGAAGGTATGGGGCTCATGGGACCCCTGCACACCTTGCAAGGTATGCCAAACTGTAAGACCTGTCCTCTGACTCAGCTGTTTCTTTAGCTAGTGCATTGGCAATTAAGTCAATAATAACAATCACAGTAGGACTAAAGAGCTGTGCTCACTTCCAGGGGAGGGACCCTGGCTTTCTACAAAAGATGGTAAGCTTGGAGTCCTTGGCTATCTCCCAATCCTGTGCCTGCATGTGGGCCCATAATGTTGCCCAGTGGTACTTGGGGCCAGAACTGGGTTCCCTTGTGATACTTCTGCTGTTTGTTGAGTTGTGAGTAATAAAGGGTCTTTCTCAGACCCATTTTTTTTTGTCTCATTGCCTATTTTTGGCACTTATGGTTTAATCCTTGCCATCTTCCCAGTAGGAGGTATATCTATGTATTCTTGTGTAGTGAGAACAAATTACAGGATATTATATCCTTTAAAGAACCTTAAATATATCCCTGTGCCTTAACTTACCATATTTTCTTTTGAAAATATATTCTAAAGAAATAATACTGTCTAGGTGGTTCAGTCAGTTGAGTATTTAATTCTTTTTTTCTTTCTTTTTTTTTTTTATGATAGGCACACAGTGAGAGAGAGGCAGAGACATAGGCAGAGGGAGAAGCAGGCTCCATGCACCAGGAGCCTGACGTGGGATTCGATCCCGAGTCTCCAGGATCGCGCCCTGGGCCAAAGGCAGGCGCCAAACCGCTGCGCCACCCAGGGATCCCAAGTACTTAATTCTTAATATCAGCTCAGTTTTTTATCTCAGGGGCATGAGTTCAAACCCACTTAAGAAAAAGGAAGGAAGGAAGGAAGGAAGGAAGGAAGGAAGGAAGGAAGGAAGGAAGGAAGGAAGGAAGGGAGAAAGGAAGAAAAGAGAGAAAGAATACTGTGCTAAATATGGACAGAGCTTTTGTTCTAAAGATACGCATTGCAGGGGCACCTTGGGTGCCTCAGTGGGTTGAGCAGTCAGCTCTTGATTTTGGCTCAAGTCATAATCTCGGGGTCCTGGCATGGAGCCCTGCATCAGGCTCCACACTCAGCAGAGAGTCTGCTTGAGGATTCTTTCTCCGTCTTCCTCTGCCACTCCCTCAACTCACGTGTGCAAGTGTGCATATTCTCTCTCTCTCTCTCTAAAATAAGTAAATCTAAAAAAATTTTTTTAAATAAATATGTGCATTGTAGTATTAGGTTTGTAGCACTGTGATGCATGTAATAATTTCATGACCTCTGGCAGAAAACTAGGTTCATGGAACACTGTCAAATGATAATACCCCTGAGGATGCCTGAGATATGGTAAAAGTACACCATCCAAAGAGTTCTCTTGGGACTTAATAGAAGGAGAATACCACATAGCATATATAAAACAGTAAATAGACTGCCCAAGACCCTAAAAATACAATGAGGGAACTGGTTCTTTATCTGGTAATAGATCCACTGTAGATCCAGGATGATCTCACCTTGATATCCATAACTATATCTGCAAAGACTCCAATTCCAAATAAGGTCACATTCACATGTACCAGGAGTTCAGACTTGGACATATTTTAGGGGGACACAATTCAATTCACTATAAAGGGTCTATACATATCTTTTCTTTCTTTTTTTTCATATCTTTTCTTTTTGTTAGTTAAAATTAAGATTAGGAAGTCTAATCAGAGTATGTTTAAAACCCCTTTATGGTTAATTTTCCTTAACAAACATCATTTTATTGGTTGCCTAGGTCCCTATTGCCAGGTATTTTAGATTTCTGCATTGGCAGTCTTTTTTTCCCCTTTCTCTTTCCTTCTTTTCTTTCTTTCTTTCTTTCTTTCTTTCTTTCTTTCTTTCTTTCTTTCTTTCTTTCTTTCTTTCTTTCTTTCTTTCTTTCTTTTACCAAATAGAATGGACAAGTAAACAGGTATAAATGTGCTATTTCAGCCATAAACCAATAATCTCAGAAGAATAAGCTTGAGAGGATAACTGTGGATAGTTATTCAATATTTATATGTATTTTACTCGAGTGACTGGCTACTTAAATTATTGTAGCCACGTTAAGACAATTGTAATATTGATAATCCATGTACTGTAATTGCATATTCCCCACAACATCTAGACATTCTCAGTTGATTGTCTTGACATTTTTATTTCTGTCAATAGTGTGATCTTTCCATCAATCAATGAGGCTTGAAAACCAGACTCATTCTGAGGTTATAGATTTTTGAAACAAGAAGGGAACATAGAGATCATCTTATTTCCTGCATTTCATTTTATAAATAAGGACACCCAGGACTAGGTCAGTTTCACAGTGTGAGTTTCAGAACTAATTCGTTGAGTTATTGGATAGCAGGGTCCCAAGACTAAATTTCAGGACCCCTGATTACTAGTTCAGTAATTTTTTTTTCTTTACTCCATACACTAAGAGTAATCGTGTTATAGGATTGAGAACCAGTTCCCAACTCAGGTTTGGCTGCTCAGTGATTGAAAATCAATACCCAAGAGACAAGTGATGGTGGGAAAAGAAAAGTTGCTTTATTTAGGAAGCTGGCAACCTGGGAAGAGGATGGATCATGTCTCAAAGACCATCTTCTCCATCCAGGGGGAGTTGGAGGGTTTTAAAGGGAGAGGCACAGGAAAAAGGGGGTCATGCACAGGAGAAGGAGGTACCCAGGCAGTTAGTCCTTTGTCGACATGACCCTTACAGACTTGCTGGCATCAGCAGTAACTGTTTCTGAATGTAGTCAGACCTTATCTTCTAGGAAAGTTGAGTCTTTCACTCCTCAAGGCCAGTGGTCTGCACAGCTCAAAGAAAGTAAGTTAGCTTTAGCTCTACTATAGATCAAAGGACTTAGGACAGCAAGCAAGGAGTGCATAAGCTGGAAGCAAGTTAACCCTTAAAATCGGTGGGAGTGCTGTGACAGATCCTTAATCCTGTGACTGGTGTCCTTAGAAGAGAAAGGGGAGAGAGATTTTTGGACACTGGGAAAGGGCCATGTGAAGACCCAGGCAGAGATTGGAGTTATGCTGGCATAAACTAAGGGCCACCAGGAGCCACCAAAAGTTGGAAGAGCCAAAGGATTCTCTCTCAGAAACTTTGTAGCGGGTGTAGCCCTGCTAACACTTTCATCTCAAGCTTCTAGCCTCTGGTGAGGACAAATTTCTGGTGGTTTGGTTTTTTAA
Organism: Canis lupus familiaris; assembly: GCF_011100685.1. Classification (NCBI taxonomy): domain Eukaryota; kingdom Metazoa; phylum Chordata; class Mammalia; order Carnivora; family Canidae; genus Canis; species Canis lupus. Next base: position 7,800,255 of record NC_049233.1, on the reverse strand, counting down.
AATTTATTTTATGTAAACTCTACACCCAATGTGGGGCTTGAGCTCATGACACCGAGATCAAGAGTCACATGCTCTACTGACCAAACCAGCCTGGTGCCCCTGAATTTCTGTTGTTTTAAGCGACCATGGTTTTGATAACGTGTTACATCAACTGTAGGAAACTAATAATCCTTCCACCAAAATAGAAACACTGTTAAACTCTATTTGGAATTTGTATCTTATCAAATAGTAACCATTCTATGTTACTCCTTTCCCATTCTTGCTTTCTTTCCTTTCATTTCTATATGTGGTGCTTATTACTTCTAAGTTTTTGAAAGTGTACTATAGAATATTGAAGATATACAGAGAAACATAAAGAATAATACAACTATCCATTCATCCAATATCAGCTATAGTTATGAAACAATGTCAAAATATTTAAATCCTTGGTATATCCCTCCCTTCTTCTCCTCTGCCATCTCTTAGGGGAAATCATGTTCCTGAATGTAGACTCATTTATTCCCAGTTATCTCCTGGTCCCATTACTAGAAGTGTATTTAGCCCCAAGCAATACATTATCTTGTTGCACAATTTAAAACTGCAAAAATGGTGTTGTTCCAAATGGATTCTTATGCAACTTTTAATTATTTCGTTTCATTTGTGAGATACATCCATGTTGGAATATGTTCTCCTGATTTGTTCATTTTCATTTATGTATAGCATTCTGCTGCATGAAAATAACACTATTTTCTTACTTTTGGACACTTAGGCTCTATAGATTTTTTTTTTCTATTCAAACCATGTCTATTATACTTAGAGCATAGGCACAATAATCCTCTAGGATATATACTTATTCATGGATCCTAGAATGTACTATCTGTAACTTCACTAGATACGTCATATTATTTTAAAGTGTTTATAATAATTTAGGTTTTACCAGCAAATGTGTATGAATTTGTTTTTCTATATTTACATCAACATAGACTTTTCTCTTTTTTTTTTTTTTTGCGTGTCCCCCTCCCCCTCAACATAGACTTTTTTTTTTTTTTTTTTATGATAGTCACACACACAGAGAGAGAGAGAGAGGCAGAGACACAGGCAGAGGGAGAAGCAGGCTCCATGCACCGGGAGCCTGACGTGGGATTCGATCCCGGGTCTCCAGGATCGCGCCCTGGGCCAAAGGCAGGCGCCAAACCGCTGCGCCACCCAGGGATCTCCTCAACATAGACTTTTAATTTTTAAATTTTTGTTAACCTGAAAGGCATGAAAGGAACCTTACTTTTTTGAAGATTTATTTATTTATTTTAGGGGGGAGGGCATAGGGAGAAGGAGAAGGAGAGAATCCTCAAGCAGACTCCCTGCTGAGCACAGAGTTCCACTCGTGAATTCATAAAGATATTCTCCAATATTTTGTTCTTTATGTTTTTGAGTTTTGCTTTTTCACATTTATATTTTAATACCCTTGGACTTCTGTTTTTTTTGTGTGTGTGGTATGAAATAGAGAATTATTTTTTCATATAGATAAACTATGGTGTTCTAGCACCATTCATTGAAAAATTTATCTTTTCCCACTGATCTGCAGTACTAGCTCTAACCTGTATTAAGTTTTACATGTGTGTATATTAGTTGTGTATTGCTGCACAACAAATACCCCTAAAGCAGCTAAAAACAACAAAAATTTGTTATCTGATAGTTTCTGTGGGTTAGGAATGTGGGAATGGTCTAGATGGATAGTGCAGGCTTAAGGTTTCTCACAAGGTCAAAATTAAGGGGTCAGCCAGGGCAACAGTTCCATCAAAGCTGCATTGGGCCAGGACCCACTTCTAAGCTTACATGTGTGGCTGTTAACAAGACCCCTCAATCAGTTCCTTGCCATTGGAGTCTCTCCATAGTGTTGCTGACAACGTGGCAGCTTGCTTACCCTCTGAGTGAGAGATTGGAGAAAAAGAAAGGGAGAAAGAGCTCCCAAGACAAGAATCACTATATAATCCAATCTCAGAAGTGACATCCTTTCACTTCTGCTCTATTCTATCCTTTAGAAGTGAGTCATTAAATCCATATCCGGAGGGAGGGGGAAGGGATAATGCAAGTGTGACTACCTGGAAGGGGGGATTATTGGTGCCATGTTAGAGCTGCCTACCACAGTTTCCATTTATTGGTTTGTACCTACCAATGTCATTACCACACCATCTTACTATAGCTTTATAATAAATTTTATTATCTAGAAGGATAGGTTCCCCTATTTATTTATTTTTCAAATGTATTTTGCCTATTTGGGGACCTAAAAATAGAATCTAGGAGCACCTGGGTGGCTCAGTCAAACACCTGCCTTCAGCTTAGGTTATGATCTTAGGGTCCTGGGATTGAGCCCTTCATCAGGCTCCCTGCTCAGTGGGGAGCTTGCTTCTCCCTTTCCCTCTGCCTCTACCCCTGCTTGTGCTCTCTTTCTCTCTCAAATTAATTAGTTAATTAATTAAATAAATATAGAACCTAGAACCAGCTTATTCGGTGAAAAACCTATCAACATGTTTATTAAAATTGCATTACATTAACAGATTCATTTGCAAATCAATCATTATTTTGTGATATTGAGTTTTTCCATCCATTTTATATGGTTTATTTCTCCTGTATTGTGGGAAGTTCATCAGAGGGTTAGAGGGAAAGAACAGTTTAGGATGTCTTTTCAGTAAAATATCTCAGACAAATTTCTTTTGTCTGGGCTTCCCATGGAAAAATTCATTGGTAGTGCACAGTGTACGGAGGGTTTGTGTTGCCTCCATTCCTGGGTTACCAGTTTTAAGTTCTATTTCCATGTTGAAGTTTGGTGGGTCCAGCACACTGAGTAGTCTCCTCTTACAAGAACAGCATCCCTCTTCTTTTTGGGGAGCTGTTTCTGATCCCACTTCACCCTGGTGGTTCTAATCCTGGCTCATGGCAGTGCCCTGACCACAAGAGTAAGTAAGAAGTCTAGGCCAATCATAGCTCCTTCCTGGATTTTATCAAACTGGAATTCAGGGAAGTGGTCCCTCCCTCTCAGGTAAGAGGCTGAGAGGCTGGGTGCTCTGACTCTAGACTGATGAAGTAAGTATATCTGACAAAATGAAGTCGAGATCAAGAAAGAAGCTGAGATGAGAGATGGAGACATCTTGGTGATGGCCAGGTGCCACATACTGGGTATTTGGTGCCGGATGCATCCCTGCCCTGTTTCAGTTTGATTAGGTGAGCCAACAAACTCCCATTTTGCCCAACTTTTTTTTTTTTTAATAATTCTTTTTTAAAAAAATATTTTATTTATTTATTCATGAGAGACAGAGAGAGAGGCAGAGACAGAGGCAGAAGGAGAAGCAGGCTGCACGCAGGGAGCCGGATGCCTGACCCGATCCAACCACCACAGGATCGATCACCCCCTGAGCAGAAGGCAGCTGCTCAACCACTGGGCCACCCAGGCACCCCTTGCCCAACTTCTTGCAACCAAAATTCCTAACATGTATCTACCTTCTTGCTGATTTACATCAACCCTGCTTTTCACTTAAAACTCTTTGTCAAATCTCATTCCTCATTTACTTATTAACATAAAGCCCTTTTCTAAATCACATCTATGCCAGTTATGACCTAACATCAGGAAATCTGTATTGAGCATGTACTGTGCCAGTCATCAAAGAACGAAGTCTTCCGATGAACACAATCTAAATATGTGCCTTAGTAAAATTAATGCAAAACACATACTGCAAGTTGTGGAAACTTAAATCCTAGGTCGTGAAGCCCTGATTTAAATGGTCAGGTTTGGTCGGTGTCAAATGACATTTAATTCACGGCTTCACGACTTAGGACTTAAGTGTCATTTGAACCTGACCAAAGTCCTGCCAGGAAGCTCAGAGAGGGGTCAGTAATCTCTCCAAGCTTCTGTAGCGAATAAATAGTGGAACCAAAACTTGAACCTGGATTTTTGATCAAGTCAGAGTCGTTTTAATTATCCTGTACCAAAAAAAAAACAAAAAACAAAAAACAAACAAAAAACAAACAAAAAAAATTATCCTGTACCGCTTACACTGAGAAAATACTTCTGGATCCTTATACTTCAGAAAGGAAAGCTCCCAATTCTCTTTCCACCAGGTTCCAATTTCCTACCAAGTTGCAGCAGTGAGGTATGGATGTTTCCTGAACTTTAGCAAGTTAGGCCGAGAAGCGAAACGGGGAGATCACGCTTTCCAAGCCGGCAAGGTTTTTTGGGTCTTCCCCGCGCCTCCCCTCGAGCGCAAGGCACCTTGGGAGTTGTAGTCTTGAGCCGCGGAGTCCTGTGGGGCCCAATCAGCAGAGAGCCAACTTGCCCTGCGCACCGTGATTGGCTGAGAATCGGCGGCTGCCCCCCCGCCCCGGCCGGCGCCGTCCCGGCGTCGCCAGGCGGGGCAGCGCGGGGCGGGGAGCGGCGTGGGTGGCTGCGGTGTTTTCGCGAGCGTCGTCGCCGAAGCCGCAGTTGGGCCATGGCAGAACCGCAGCCAGCGTCCAGCGGCCTCACCGAGGAGGCCGCCCTCGCCTGCTGCTCCGAGCCGGACCCCAGCACCAAGGTGGGCGCAGAACCGCCATCCCCCGAGTAGCGGTCCCCGGAGGGGGCACATCCGCGGGCTGAGCCGGGCCCGGCGCGGGCTGGGGTCGACCCCCGTGCGGCCGCCGCCGCCGCCTCCCGGGGCGAGCCGGAGCGGGCGGGGCGGGCGGGGCGGGGGGGGGCGGAAGGCCTTCGGCCTGGCGGTGCGGGTGGGCGATCGCGAGAGGGTCCGTTTCCCCAGGGACCGCGGCCCTGCCGGCCTTAACCCGTTTATTGGGGGACGGTAACTGGAAGCCAGGGCCAACCCAGAGTCGGGGCCCGTGTCCGTGGGCGTGCGGCTCCCCGGGTCGGTAGCGATGGCGGGCGGGGCGGATCCCGAACGCCCAAGTCCGGGTTCGAAGGTCCCTGTCCCCGCGGCCCCTCCCAGCCCACCTGGCTGCGGGCTCAACTCCTCCAAACTCGTGCGCTCTCTCCGAGTTTCGCTGTTGCTTGCTGGCTATTGGTTGCTCACGGCCACGCTTCTGGCCTCCGCCTCTCTCCCCCTCCCCGTGCTTGGGGGACCCAGGAGGGCTGACGGTAATCGTGGAAACTCCTCCACCGACCCCTCTCATCGCAGCGGAGACCCAGTAAGAGGAGGGGCCTGTTGCATCCCTCCAGCTTGCCTGACTTGTCTGCACTGAGTCAGTGTAGCTCACTCAGGTGTGGTGCCTTCAGGCCGGCAAGATCCAACACGGCAGCCGCTGGGGGCTTGACTCCAGCGCGCTTGTCAGTGCCAGTAGACGCCTTTGTATTTTTTTTTTAATTGTGGGAATTTATTTATTGATTGATTGATTGATTGATTGAACAGAGAGAGAGAGAGGCAGAGACACAGGCAGAGGGAGAAGCAGGCTCCGTGCAGGGAGCCCGACGTGGGTCTGGACGCCAGGTCTCCAGCATCAGGCCCCGGGCCAAAGGCGGCGCTAACCCGCCGGGCCACCCGGGCTGCCCTAGATGGCTGGAATTTCTAAATTCCTTAAAGATTGTGTGTTGATGAGTTTGCTCCCTGCTTGCTCTTTACCTTTGGCGTGGAGAGTCAGACACCTCTGCTTGCTAAAGCCTTTGACTGGCACCTGGTACTTAGCTTAGGAAAAATAGTAGTCACTGCAAAATTTAAGGGGGAAGAAAGAAAGGAAGGAAGGAAATTTCTTCTCACACGCATTTTCCTAGTATACCTAGTTATTTCTCAGAGTATAAATTGAGTCATTCAGTATAAATTAATTTCCTAGATAACTGAGGATTTTATGTGCTAGGCTATTTTAAAAGATTTCAGAGATCTCTATAAATTTCATTAAATACATTTTCTTGCCTTCTTAATTTGCGCTACACATAATCGAAATTTCTCTTGTTTATATGGAGTAATTACATCTTGAAATCAATACTTTTTGGCCCTGAAATACCATGTGGGAGACGTAAAATGAATATGCAGTGGCAGCTGGTATACCTCGAGTGTGCCAGGCCCTGGGGTTTTGTTTGAAGTATATTTCTTAATTTAATCCTCACAACAACCCCATGAAGAAGGCATAATTATTATCTCTGTCTTACAAATAAGGAGACTCCAGCACAGAAGTATTGAGTAACTGGCCCAGAGAGGCACCCACACTCTCAACTTCTACCCTCATTCGGCTTCTGAAGTACTGACTTAAGCAGTTATTTTGGAACTTGACATGAAGGAAAGTAAAAGACCTAAGTGAATTCAGTTCAGCCTGATGGTTGATCACCTGCTGTATATAAAGAAAAAGAACACAGTGTGTTTGGAGGATACCGGGATGAACAAGATGATGTCTGTCTCTTCACCAGACAGACACCAACTGTAACAATACGATGGAGCTGGGAGTACCGTGCTGTTGACATTATAAAACACCCTGGGAGTACAAGAGGTAGAAACTTTCGAAGGTAGCGTCTGTGGTATGGTATAGTCACGGGGTATTTGAAGTCTCAAGACCTACACTTGAGTCCCCAGATCTATATATATATATATATCATTGGCTGTAGTGATTTTAGCAGGGCACTGGGGCTGAGTTTGTAAAAGCAGCATAAAGAGAGCTGCGAGGAGGATAAAATGTATTACTGTTCTCTAAACTATGAAAAGTGATAGAATTCAAAGGTGCGCATCAGGGAAGTACATCAACCAGAAGGTGGGGGTGGGCCTATATCTTAAAGCATGGATGGGGTTCCAAAATCATCTGTAAGACAGAGTTACATAGGAGTGGGGCATTCTAGGTAGAAGGAACATCTGAGCAAAAATGTGGTGAGACGGCAGAAATATGCAGTGCAGGCGTGTTCTGGAGAGGTGAGTTACGTGTTTTTGGTCAAAGTTCAGGTTATTTAAACAGTGGAGCTGTGGTGGAGAAGGCTAGAATGGGAGGTTGGAGCCTTACTCTCCTGGAGAGAGAGAGAGCTTTGAATGTCACATCTAAGGAAGCTAGATTTTATGTAGGTGGTAGGGATCCATTTGGGGTCTCAAAGCATTTTGTAGAGTAGATTGGAGGGATCCAGGTCTGGAGGCGATGAGAACACCTAAAAGGTTCTTCTAGAAGGTGAAATAAGTGATGAGGGCCTGGTTTGGAAAAGAGAGGGTAGTGGTGGTAGAAAGTCAACTTGCCTGTTGATCATTTGTATCTTTGCCCAGAAGGCAGGCCAAGGAATATACAGCTGCACCATATCCTGGCAATCTTATTGGCCAACTGTCTTCATAAGGCCAAATACTTCTTTTCCCAAGTGATAATCTCCTGAAATTAATTGTTTTGACAGTCTCTATCAGTGTCCTTTAAAGTAATAATTTGGAGTCCCATCCCATCTGAGTGGTAGGTGGGTCAGGGAAAACTTTGAGTGTTGGTGACACTTAGGCTGGGTTTTGCCAAATAAAAAGAAAGTACCTAGGTAGAATTTGGTGCAGGGGTAGGTGGAAGAGAGAATGGAAAGGAGGAAGGAAGGAGAGTGGCCAGATGGACGAATGACTGTTTTAGGCAGAGAGAATCATAGTAAATATAAAAAGCACAATGACATCAGAGAACTGATGCAGGAATCTACAGATAATAGGAGACTGAAGTTGTAGGCAGTGGGAGTTGAGGGAGGAGGTACGCAAGACAATCATCAGGATGCCCAAAGAAAATATGTTTGTTTTTCTCACCCTGTAAAGGTTTCTATTTGGCAAATATATTTTATTTATATTTTATGGTATATATATTTTATTAGTATATTTGTACATGTATATAATTAAATACATATTCATTGGGGGTGCATGCTCTTTTTTAACTGATAAGAGTTAAAACATTCAAAATGACTAGGGGAGTGCTAACAAATGATGAAATTAGAGAAGTATGCACTAATCATATGTGCTTGCTTTGGGGACTTCCTCTGAAGGAATGATTTTTAACCCAGAAATGACACAATTGGGTTTTCACTATAGAAAGATGACTCTGGTACTTGATGAGAAGTTCAGTGGCTTGCATCTGGGTAAGCCTGTAAGAAGCAGAGACCAGGGACGCTAGGACAATCATCCAGGGAGGAAGTAGTAAGGACAGGAGCAAGGTAGTGCTTATTAGAATGACAAGGAGAACAATTCCAGAGGGATTTAAGGAGTCATTTTGATAGGACGCTTGCACTGGCTTACTGAGAAGTGGAAAGGGAGAAATCTAGGAAGACTCCAGGTGTCTGACTTGAGCTGACAAGGGATTCTAGAGACACTGTGCTAAGCACTTTAATGCATTATCCCATATGCTTTCCAGCTCAACTCTGTGAGCTAAGAACTATAATTATCCCCATTCTAAAGATGTGAAAACTGAGGTTCAAAAAAGGTAATGATTTACCCAAGGCAATGGTGGTAGAGTTAGCATTTGAACCATATTGCCTCTGAAGAATAATTTCTCTCACACTTGTGTGTTTTCTCTCCCTTTGCTTGAGATTTTAAAGGCCTCATGATCCTAAGGGCTTCTAGGATTTTCCTATTTCTTTTACTTGTTGTAAGAGTAGTCTGGCAGGTGTGTTTACTAATATCACAGGTAATTTTTAAATTTAAAGAAGTTTCTTTTGTGTCTCCTAGCTATTTCTATTGCCCTTATCTGTAGAGTGAGTATACTTGAAGTATGTCTTTGGCTGTTGAATTATTATAGAGTGGTAAGGAAAGAACCACATGAAACCAATTTAGATAAGATAGAATAAATGTAAAGGGAGTGGCTGAATTATTTTCAGGAACAATTTATCACATTCTGGCATAGGTTGAGTCAGGCAAATAACACTAGAAGGAGGAAGATAGCGAAGAAAAAATATATCAAGCCATCTTGTACATCAAACATGTTTTCCAGCTGTTACATAGAAAACAATTTCTCAGATATGCTTGGATCTCCAAAAGGGTCTTTCACTGAAGGCAACTGTGACTTTTAAAAGTAAGGAAAAAACAAAACTTCATCCATTTTTGTTTTATAGGAATATGATTCCTAGTCATGAAGAGCTAAGACCTTAACTCTTTGATGAGAATGTGACATTTGGTTAACTCTAGCTGTTTCCCAAGAAACAAAAATAGTGTTTGTTACTTAGCAATATTGCTTATGATAAAAATAAGAATAACTTGATTGATAAGTTGCATTTAGAGAGGGTGAATTATCAATACCTAACAGGAAGTCACAGCTTTGGGCTTTCCTGAATGTAGTGGCTCTTATAACTGTCCCTTGTGGAGATTTTGAAAGTTTTGCCCATGGAATTGCTACTAGAGAGATTGGTTCCTGTGGCATACAGAGCTTCTACACCAGGGTGATTCCTTTTTTTTTTTTTTTAATATTGTATTTATTAATTCATGAGAGATACACACACAGAGAGGGAGAGTGAGAGAGAGAGAGAGAGAGGCAGAGACATAGGCAGAGGGAGAAGCAGGCTCCATGCAGGGAGCCCGATGCGGCACTCGATCCTGGGACCTGGGGATCTCACCCTGCACCAAAGGCAGATGGATGCTTAACCGCTGAGCCACCCAGGCGTCCCACCAGGGTGATTTCCTGCTACTACCCAGTGCACATCTTCTCCTACACCTGAGCTGTACAGACTTCTTTTTGAGTACTCCTGCTGAAGAGGAACACGTAAGCCTGCTCTCTTGGCAAGTTGTGTTTTCTGACTGAAACTTTCAGCCTGTGGTTGTCCTGAATCTGAATGTTTAGTTGAGCCTTAAGAAGATTCTCTGCTGGGGGTGATGCAACCTTTGTGAAAATTTATTGTGACAGAGAGTTGATGAGCTCCAAAGGAAGCTTCCAAAGGCTCACTGTTCTTAAGGCCAAAACACACAAGTTAGGCCAAAGAAATCTTAAAATTTCTGAAAATTTAGCAAATGCAAGTTTGAAACTTCTCTTTTTTGAAGACTAAAGGTGATAGAAGCTATGGAGGTATTGACTTTGATTTTGAGTAAGATGTAATATCTTAAAGAGCTCCTTGACAACAGTTCTACAGAAATGAGTGTCTTCATCATTAGAAAGAGACCTGTGGTGACCAAACATACCCTGTTGTTGTGGGGCTCAATTGTATCAAATGAATTTGGAGTCTTACTGGGAACATGGTACACATACTTTCCCCTATTTCTCCTGCTAGGTACAGCTAAGAACTCTAGACATTTTATATAAAATAAATATAGGAAGACAATGGAGAGGTGAAGAGAAGAAGGCAGACTAGCTAGGGACCTTGAGACCCTAGAAGCAACATGGTGGTGAGCTTCCTGAATTTTCTTTTTTGCCTTATTTAGCCCAAACTCGGAGTGACAGAAATGTCAGTGGGTGCAACCAAAAAACCCACAAAAAAAAAGCCAAGAAAACAAAACACAAGCAAAAAACCCACCAACAACAATGAAAACCTCTCTATTCACAGGACCAGGGAATAAGCAGTATTTCCTGATGAGGCAGAAAACTTTTAGACAATAACAGCTCTACTACAACTAAACACCACAGAAAAAACTGTGGCAACATCCTTGCCTCTGCCAGCAAAGGCTGGGTAGGGAGCCTCGTCTTCTGCTGAACAGGCTGCAATGCGATGTGCACCCCTCCCCCTGCCAGGGTGGTATCAGAGAATGTTGAATAGGGAGCCAGAACTCTGATCTCACCAGACAGTAGCAAGCTTTCCCCACTTGCTGTATTAATGGAGACACATGGGGAACCTGAAATTCTACCCCACTGCAACAGTGGAAGTATTTTAAGACAATTATAAATGGGAGAGAGTGAAGGGATGTAAAGAGAGGTGAGGTTTCTGTACTTCACTCAAATTGAAAAATGACGACACCAAGTGACTATGATAACTTATATTTAATTGAACACCTAGAGCAACTGCTAAGAAAGCTATACAAGAGTGCATGAAGAAACACTACAGATAAATCAAAGTGGAAGTATCAAAAAATGTTCTAGTAACCCAGAGGAAGGCAAAGAAAAAAATTAACAAAACAATAAATAAAATAGCCAACTTAATCCCTAGTATTTCAATAATTACATTAGGTATAAATACACCAATTAGAGATTAGCAGAGTGGATTTAAAAACATGCCCCAACTTCTCTATTTATGAGGTGATGGGTATTAACTAGACTTATAGTGGTAATCCTTTCACAACATGTATGAGTCATTAAGCTGTATACCTTAAACTTACACAGTGCTATACGTCAGTTGTATTTCAATATAACTGAAATAAAAGAAAATATTCCTCAAATATATGCTGTATGCATGAAAACTCACTTCAAATATAATAATAGAGGCAAATTAAAAGGATGGAATAAGATTATTACGGAAACATTAATCAAAAGAAAGCAGGAATGGCTTATACCAAATAAAGTAGACCCCAGAGCAAAGAAAATGATAGTAGGTAGGGAAGTATTTGTATAGTGATAAAAGGGTCAGTTGACCAAGAAGATATAACAGTCCTAAATAAATGTGCACTAAAAAAACAACTGAAAAAAAAAAACAAAGCAAAAACTGATTTGATGGAAAGGAGAAATAGAAAAACCCACATTTATAATTGGAGATTTCAGTATTCCTCTCTCAACAATTGACAGAACTAGAGAGAAAATTAGCAAGGACATAGACAAACTCTACAGCACCATCAGTAAACAAGATCTGATCAACCTTTAAAGAACTCCACCCAATAACAGCAGAGTACACTTTCGTTTTCAAGTGCCCATAGAGTATATACCAAGATAGACCATGTCATGGGCCCCAAAACCAACTTCAACAAACTTAATATTATTGAAATAATACAGAGTGCATTCTTTGACCACAATGGAATCAGACTAGAAATCAGCAGCAGAAACTAACAGGAAAATCTCCAAACACTTGGAAACTAAATAACACTTTTCTAAATAATTCATGATCAAGAGGAGGTTTCAAGGGAGATTTTTTAAAAAATAGATTGAATGAAATGAGAAAGGAATCTCAGCTAACACAGTGCTAAGAAGGAAATTTATATTACTAAACCATACATTAGAAAAGAGAAGTCTCAAATAATTCGTGTTCCCTCCTCAAGAACCTGGAAGAGCAACATAACCGAGAGAAAGCAGAAGGAAGGAAATCATAAAAAGCAGAAATCATTGAAATTGAAAACAGAAAATAGAGAAAATCAATGAAACAAAGTTCTTTGGAGGAAAAAAAAAAAAAACCCAATACATTTGACAAACTTGTAGCAAGATTGACAAGATGAAAAGAGAAGATAGAAATTACCAATATTAGGAATGAAATAGGGGATATCATTACAGACAGCAGACATCAGAAAAGATAATAAGGGAATATTAAAAACAACTCTGTACATGTAAATTTGACAATTTGTATTAAGTAGACCAATTCCTTAAAAAACACAAACCACCATAACTTACCTAATATGAAATACATAATTTGAATAGCTCTATAACATAAGAAAATTTAATTCATAATCAATAACTTTCCCCAAAAAAATCTCTCGAGGCCCAAATGATTTCACTGGAGAATTCTTCCAAGTATTAAAAATGAACATCAATTCTGTACAATCCCTTTAAAAACTGAAGAGGAGGAACACTTCCTGATTCATTTTATATTATACTTTTTTTTCTAATTTTTATTTAAATTCTAGCTAGTTAATATGTAATGTAATACTGTTTTCCGGAGTAGAATTTAGTAATTCATCACTTACATGTAACACCCAGTCCTTATCATAACAAGTGCCCTCCTTAATGCCCATCCCCCATTTTGCCCATCCCCCACCACCTCCTTCCATCACCCCTCAGTTTGTTCTACCTGATTCATTTTATAAAGCTAGTATTACTCTGACACCAAGAACCAGATGAAGACAATACAAAAAAAAACTAATCTTCCTCATGAATATAGAGGTAAAAATCCATGATAAAATATTACCAATTATAATCTAGCAATATATAAAAAAAATTACCATGACCAAGTGGAGTTTATTCAGGGTGTGCAAAACTAGATCAATATTCACAAATCAAAGTAATGTGTAATATTAGAGGCTAAGGAAGAAAAATCACATGATCATGTTAATTGATACAGAAAAGACATTTGATGAAATTTAATACCATGTCCAATTTTTTTTTTTCAGAAAAAAATAGGAATGGAGGGGAACTTAATTCAACTTGATAAAGGTCATCTATAAAAAAATTTACATTATACTTAATGGTGATGCTTCTTCCCTATTTTGTGGAATGTGACAAAGATGTTCGTTCTCACCACTGTAATTCAACATAGTGCTAGAAGTTCTAGCCAGTGCAGTAAGGTAAGAAAAGGAAGTAACAGTCATTCAGATTGGAAGGAAGAAATAAAACTGTCCCTATTTGCAGAGGACATGATTGTACAGAGGAAATCCTAAGTATTTTACAAAAAAACTCGTCTAGGACTAAGAAGTGAGTTTATTGAGGTCACAGGACAGAAGATAAACATACAAAAAGCAATTCTATTTCTGTATACTAGCAGAGAAAACATGAGCACCATGATTAAAAATATAATTGCAACCAAATTTCTTAGGTATAAATAAATTCATCATGCAGGATTTACATGCTGAAAATCACACAGTACTGATAGAGATTTTAATAAACAGACATAACAGCATTCATCTTTGGAAGCTTCAGCATAGTAAAGATGTCAATTCTCTACAAATTGATATACATGTTTAACACAAAACTTTTTTTAGATATAGGTAAGATTATTCTAAAACTTCTATGAAAGGCACATGAGCTAGAATAACTAAACTTTGAAAAGAATGAAGTGGAAGGAATCCATCTATCTGATTTTAAGACCTACTATATAGCAACAGTAGCCACGCCTCTGATATTGGCAGAGGAGACACAGATTTAATGGAACAGAATAGAGAAACCAAAATAAGACCCACACTAATACACCCTACAGACTTTTGACAAAAATATGAATGCAATTCAATGGAGAAAGGGTTGGCTTTTCAACAAATTGTGCTGGAGCAACTGAATATCCATCAGTAAAACAAAAAAACGAAGATTTACCCAAGTCTCACATCTTAACACCAAAAAAAATCCATTTCGAGGTGCTCAGAGGGACCTTGACCCTTTCATTTTTGTCCCTGTCTCACCTATATAGTTTTGACAGGATGCTATTACAAACACATAGGATGTGCACTAGAAATATCCTTGATTGTAACATTATAGTGTTTTCAAAGTAATTTTGAGCTAATTAAACTTGGACCAGGCTTTCCAAAGCCTGATTATTTATTTTAACTCTTTTTTTGTTTTTTTTAAGATTTATTTATTTATTCAGAGAGAGCGAAAGAGAGGCAGAGACACAGGCAGAGAGAGAAGCAGGCTCCATGCAGGGACCCCGAGCGGGACTCCTGGGTCTCCAGGATCACACCCCCGGCTGCAGGCGGCGCTAAACCGCTGCGCCACCGGGGCTGCCCTATTTTAACTCTTTTTATAAGGTAAAGGAGCAAATTTTTGTTAACCTAGTAGCCACCCCAGAAAACCCAAAGATAGTTTAAGCATACAAGATGGCTTTGTTCTTCCAAATTTTGAGCATGATAAGGGAGAGACAAAGTTAGGAATTGTCCGATGAATGGGGCCTGGTTAGCTCATCTGTTAAGCATCTGCCTTCCACTCAGGTCATAATCCTAGGGTCCTGGAATCGAGCCCCACTCCCTGCTCAGCAGAAAGTCTTTCTCCCTCTCCCTTTGCCCCTACCCCTGCTCCTTCTCTCTCTCTCTCTAATACATAAATAAAATCTTAATTATCTGATGAGACAGGACATGAATGTAAGTCCTACTTTTTTTAAACACAAGATATATTTATTTTAAACAGTATTTTAAGACCATAGGAATAATCATTTTTAAGGATTCTTTTTGAGGAAGGATCATTCAGGTGTTTACCAGAAGTACAGAGTTGAAAGAATATGTTGGTGTTGAAAAGCAAACTATTAGCATAGAATAACTTGAGCATTTTATAAAAAAGCAAGATGTGCTTGTTTTTTTATATCATCTAAATAACATTTTTGTAGCAAAAATGTTATAAGCCAGTTTTTATGAATAAACCCACTAGTACTGATTATACATTTAATTTTTTTGCCATTTATAGACTTATTTTAAGGTTAAAATGGCATTAAAGTGTGTTTTCGTCTATACATCTATACATTTACATGGAAATAATCTATCGTGTTGAGTCTTCGCAGTTGGAACAATGCTGTAGATGCCCTCCCCCCCACCTTTTTAAAGATTTTATTTATTTATTCATGAGAGACACAGACAGACACATAGGCAGTGGGAAAAGCAGGCTCCCTGTGGGGGGCCCGATGTGGGACTCAATCCCAGGACCCCGGGATCACGCCCTGGGCCAGAGGCAGACGTTCAGCCACTGAGCCACCCAGGTGCCCCTTTTTCTACCTTTTTGAAACTATTTTTCCAGCGTTATTGAGATATAATCAACATATGACAATGTATAAATTTAGGGTGCACAGTGTGGTGATTTGATACACATGTATATTGCAAAATGAATACAGCAAAGTTGGTTAATGTGTTGATCACCTCACATAATTAGACTTTTTTTTGTGTGTATGTGCTGATAGCTTTTAAGACATGCTCTGTTAGGGGATCCCTGGGTGGCGCAGCGGTTTGGCGCCTGCCTTTGGCCCAGGGCGCGATCCTGGAGACCCGGGATCGAATCCCACTTCGGGCTCCTGGTGCATGGAGCCTGCTTCTCCCTCTGCCTATGTCTCTGCCTCTCTCTCTCTCTCTCTCTGTGTGACTATCATAAATAAATGAAAAAAAAAAAAAAAAAGCTTTAAAAAGAAAAAGACATGCTCTGTTAAATCTGCTCTCTTACAACTCTCAAGTATACATACAATACAGTATTGTTAGCTATGTATAGACTTTTAAGAGTTCATTTTTATATTTATTTTTATGTGTGTATTTAGATAGTTTTAGCACATAGCCATGTTAACAGGAAATAAAATTAAAGGCTTTTAGCATTACTTTTAAGATGTAATTAATTAATTTGAATAGCATATTAAATGAACTAAACATGTATGTATCTTTTTAAACTTAATATACCATGCATTTTAAATGTATTCATTATATTATGTTATGCCTGTGTCATTATTTATCTATTTCTTTGTTGTTAGAGGCAGTTTAGCCAATGTAGTTGAAAGCAAGGACTTTGGAGCCAAACTGCTTGAGGTGGAATTTTTTCTAACGCTTACTCTTTCAGCAGTAAAATGGGATGGTTATAATACATATCTCATAGGGTTGTCGTGAAGATTAGATGAGTTGATTTCTGTAAATAAGGACAGTACGTGACACACAGTTATTATTTAAGTGTTGCAATGAATGTCTTTGCACATAAATCTTTGTCAGAGTTTGTAATTATTTCCTTAGATAAATTTTTAGAAGGGAAACATCTTGGTCAAGAATATGAGCTCTCAGTTTATGAACTGAAGTAATGATAAAGTCTTTCATATTCTGACAATACTAATGTTGGTACTAGAAAGATGTTGAAAAGATGAACTATGAATGTGACCAATGTCATTGGTAGGATGGTAAACTGGGCCATACAGAACAGATTTTAAAAGGGTTTTAAGGGCCCCTGGGTGGGTCAGTAGATTAAGCATCTGTCTTTAGCTTTGTGATCCCTGGGGCCTGGGATTGAGCCCTGTGTCGGGCTCCTTGCTCACCAGGGAGTCTGCTTCTCCCTCTCTCTCTGCTGCTCCCTCCCTCCACCCTACTCGTGTACTCTCTCTCTCAGTCTCTCAAATAAATAAATAAATAAATAAATAAATAAATAAATAAATAAATAAATAAATAAGTAAATAAAATCTTTAAAAGGGTTTTAGACTTTAAATTTTTTTCTTTTAATTGAAGAAGAAACTGGTAATGTTGGAAAGAAAAGATCATAGTGCAAGTTCATTTACTCCTTCAAAAAATATTTATTGGTTATCTACTCCATGCCAGATTCTGTTCTGAGGTACATCAGTAAACAAAACAAACACCCTTGCCCTTATGGAGTTTATATGCTAACAGGGAAAGAAAAACAATAAAGATAAATATAATAAATAGCATATTGAAAGGTGACAAGTGCTATGGGAAAAGAAAATGATAAAAAGGTGGTCAGTTAGGGCCTCATTGGGAAGATGGCATTTGAGTAGAGTTAAAAAGAATAGAAGTGGCTCTGGGAAGGGTTGCCTGGCTGGCTCAGTTGGTAGAGCCTGCAATTCTTGATCTCAGGGTCATGAGTTCAAGCCTCACATTGGGTGTGGAGCATACTTAAAAAAAGAAAGAAAGAAAGAAATGTGTCTGGGGAATGAGCCTTCTGGCAGAGGCCCTAGGTGAGCTGTTGAAGACTACAGGGGAGCTGAGTGGGTGGGGGGGGAATGGGGTGAAAGAGGCAACTGGGACCAACCATAGAGGGTCATTGTAGGGACTTTTGCTTCACTCTGAGTGAAATGGGAGCCTTCTCACGGTTTTTGAGTAGAAGAGTGATCTGAATTAACTTTACCAGATCTCCCCAACAATAGGTTGTAGGGGACAAGGTAAGAAAGAAGAGTACCATCCAATCTGGGTGGAGGTGGGGTAGCTGGAATCAGAGTGCTAACAGGGGTGGTGAGAAGTATAGAGTCAGAGTTTAGGGAAATTAGGTTACTCGTGACCAACAAAGGAGAATTTTGCTGATGTAATTGACAGCTAATAGCTTAATGGTGAGTGAGGGAACAAAAAAACTCACTGAAAGAGTAAAATAAAAACAGCCTGGGGATCCCTGGGTGGCGCAGCGGTTTGGCGCCTGCCTTTGGCCCAGGGCGCGATCCTGGAGACCCGGGATCGAATCCCACATCGGGCTCCCGGTGCATGGAGCCTGCTTCTCCCTCTGCCTCTGTCTCTGCGCCTCTCTCTCTCTCTCTGTGACTATCATAAATAAATAAAAAAAATTAAAAACAAAAACAAAAACAAAAAAAAAACCAGCCTGGGTGGCTGAGTGGTTTAGCTCCTGGGTGGCAGCCTGGGTGGCTGAGTGGTTTAGCTCTTGCCTTCAGCCCAGGGCGTGATCCTGGGGATCCCGGATCGAGTCCCACGTCGGGCTCCCTGCATGGAGCCTGCTTCTCCCTCTGCCTGTGTCCCTGCCTCTCTCTCTCTCTCCCTCTCTCTCGCTGTGTCTCTCATGAATAAATAAATAAAATCTTAAAAAAAAAAACAAAAAAAACCCCACAAGTTCCAGGGACCATCCCACTATAGGGACAAGTAGTAGGAAATGTACCAGGAGCTCCTCTATCTATTACATTGTAAGACTGTAACTGACGTTTATAAAAATGTCCTCGAACCATCAAAATAAGTAAATTCCATATGCTTTTAAAGCAGATAAGTAAATAGCTGAGGTTTTATGTATGTTATAATAGCTAATATTTTTCAGATATTTTAATCATTTGAAAAACCTGTGTATAGATCCCACCTATTTCACCAAAGTTCAAACAGTACCTTGTTTTAATTTGTGCCAAACAAGAATATGAAGTGAAATTTTATTTGCTGCATTTTGATCTCCCTTCATTGCAGTCACAGGGTGACTGTATAGGTGTTTCTGCGATTTTGTTCAGTGGGGAAAACCAGGGCCTAGTTGTGAGTACCAGGCCAGTACCTGGATGTCAGGAGCTGCTTTTCCCTTTTTCAGCTGCTTCCTTTAGGAGTGCAGCACCTGCCTGAGAAAAGCAATCCAAGTAATCTAGAAACATAATTTCTAGGCCAACTGCCTTATATGTGACTATAAGCTGTGGATGAAGAATTAAATTATTATATTCATTAAGATCTACTTATTAAAATATTTAGGTTAGTTTTGTTTTAAATGAGGATTTCAATGCCTAAAATAAGAGTACATTTTGGTCACTTAAAAATTTAACAAAATAGAAAAATACTTCCTAATGATGCTGAGTGAATAAAATATATTTATGTTTTATCTGATGCTAGTTATAGGGAAGTGATGTGGATGGGTCTGCAAAGGGAGAGTTCAGAATTTTCAGGCCTATTTTGTCAAGCTGTGGGTATAACAGAAAAATGTGTTAGGAAGTACAAATATAGTTAACGGACTCATGGTTTGGAAGGTATCTATGGTAGAAAGATACCTGAACTTAGAAGGCTGTGACAATTAATTTAATCACCTTGGGTGTGTCTCTCATCTATTAAATGGGGACATTAGTACCTATAGATAGTAATACTTTATAGGTACTGTGCCTAATGAAGGCAAAGTATTGTAATTAATGTTATTAATAATCTTAACTCCATGAACTCTACCCTTTTCTTAATGAGGTCAATCAAGCTTTTGTTTCCTGATTTGTAAATTGAATAGTTTTTTTTTTTTAAGATTTTATTTATTTATTCATGAGAGAGAGACACTCGGAGACATAGGCAGCGGGAGAAGCAGACTCCCTGTGGGGAGCCTGATGCAAGACTGGATCCCAGCAACCTGGGATCACAAGCTGAGCCAAAGGCAGATGCTCAACCACTGAGCCACCCAGGTGCCCCAATTGGACAGTTTCACAATGGTGTTAGAGACAGTAGCTTTTTACCCTTTTAGTTATTTAGGAGTCTGATCTTGTGAGTAACTTCTTGCAATGGTTACCAATAAATAGTTCTGGAAAGGCATTTATACATTCATGGAACACATCTTACAGTAATTGAATTCTTTATTTGTAACATCACTGTTTTATTTTGGGTCATTTAAAAGACTGGACATAAAGATTTAGTTGTAAGTAGTTTCTTTGGGAGGTAGTTGGAGGAGGCTCTGTGGAGTGGGAAATGGAGGCAATAAAAAGTATGTAAAAGTGGATCACCACTGAGGGCAGCTGGGCTTTATTCTGCAGGGAAATCTCTGAGACATGGTATGGAACATGCCAGGGGCAAGGGAACCAGGTTTTTTTTTTTTTTTTTTTTCCACCCACTATTGGTTGAGGATCATTTGGGGGGTGTAAACTCGCTGACACGTTGGGCCTGCCTTCGTAACCAGAAAACATCCTTGGGCAGAGAGTTGTAGGAAGTGTAAGTGGTAGGTCTGGGAACCAGGTACAGCTGAGGGGACAAAGTTACTTTCTTCTTAAACATTGTGTTAGAAAGTCGGACTGTATCTTGCAACAGAAAGCATAATTAATGTTGATAACAAGTGCCAGAAGCCAAATCTGTTTAATATGCCCTGTTTTCTCCTTAGGATTTTCTGTTGCAGCAGACCATGCTACGAATTAAGGATCCTAAGAAGTCACTGGATTTTTATACTAGAATTCTTGGAATGACGTAAGTAGACTATTTATTGGCACCTATGATGTTTAAATGTATAGCTTTGCAAATATAGGGAACGTTTTTGGATCCACTTAAAAAATGGATTATACTTTTCTTCAAAAATCACAGAAGTCGGGCAGCCCAGGTGGCTCAGCTGTTTAGCGCCGCCTTTAGTCCAGGGCGTGATCCTGGAGACCTGGGATCGAGTCCCACGTTGGGCTCCCTGCATGGAGCCTGCTTCTCCCTCTGCCTGTGTCTCTGCCCCCCTCTCTCTCTCTCTCTCTGTGTCTCTCATGAATAAATAAATAAACTCTTAAAAAAAAAAGAAAATCACAGAAGTCCTTTTAGCCAGGTGTCTGGGACTAGGCTTGACTGGCCTGGGCTTCTATCCAGTTCTTCTAAATGCCAGCCAGGCTCACTGGCTGAGTGCTTGGGTGTTCTTTCCCTCCCTTCTCTGTGAGAGCTGCCAGTTTAATCCTTAATGTGTTCCAATCCTTTTAATGTTATGGCCTTATATTTACTTTGGAAAAGATACAGTTATAAAAATGCATTACTTAGAAAATGAATGAGTTTACCTAAAACTGGCCATCCATTCCATTTTAGTAGGATGGATTCTCTTTTGCTGAACAGGTAATATCCACTGATCTGGAATCCTTAAAGCATAGTTGTTTTTATTTTTATTTTTACAGATTTTATTTATTTATTTGAGAGAGAGAGAGTACGGGCAGGAGCAAGGGGAGGGGCAGAGGGAGAAGCAGGCTCTGAGCAGGGAGCCGGGATCATGACCTAAGCCAAAGGCAGATGCTCAACCCACTGAGCCAGTCAGGCGCCCCAAAGCATATTTGTTTATTTTTCTTGTTTTGTTTCCCTAAAGAACATGAAGGGTTTTTTGTTTGTTTGTTTCTGACAATATAGATAAAGAATAAAATTAAGCAGTTTTTAATTTATTGCCTGGATAAACCTCCATCGACATGGAGTAATATAGTATATGTTTGTTTAGGTTCAGAAAAATACAAAATGAAAAGTGGTTACCTTCCATTCCCAGTCCTTGTCCCCAAAGATAATGGTTGTTAATAGCTTCTTATAATTCTTTCCAGAATTTTTTTAGAAAGAATTCTATTCTTTCTAAAAAAATAGTTTAGCAAATGTTTATAGCACATTTAAAATCAGAGTGAAAATAAATACATTGAACATTAGGTATTTGCCAGACTTTACATGTTTTTCATTCAGTCTCCATAGTAGCTCATGAAATAGTTTATTCCCCATTTTATAAATGAAGGAAGAAACCAGAGTTTAAAAACACTAAGTTACTGGCCCCAGATACTATAATGGGCACATGGTAGAGTGGGAATTCGAACCCAGGTCTGATTGACTCCAATCATGACCTTGTTTTTCAAGATCCCCCCGCCCCCAACAGGGTGCAACTTGACATTATACTGAAAGATATGCTTGTTGGGAAAAACACATTACAACAGGTTCATTTGCCCCACTTCCCACCTGATTGGTCTGTAAGGCTTGTGTAATCCGCATTACTGGGTACAGAGATATTTTTTCATGACTGGAGTATGGGAGGTGTCCGATACTTTATTATAAACATGTTAGAGTAAATCTTATTTGTGGTAAGCTGGTGTCTGTCTCAGTGGGCCAAGGTGTATTACATAGCAGTAATAATTAAAAGATCTGAAATCAGGACACCTGGGTGGCTCAGAGGTTGAGCAACTGCTTTTGGCTAAGGGCATGTGGGATTGAGTCCTGCATCAGGTTCTCTGCATGGAGCCTCCCTCTCCTCCCTCTTCTTATGTCCCTCTCTCTGTGTCTCTCATGAATAAATAAATAAAATCTTTAAAAAATAAGTAAATAAAAATAAAATATCTGAAATCAAGCTTAGAAACTTTCATTTGTTAGGTTAGCTTTAACCATTCTCTCTTATTATGAATAAGGTCATCTTTGAGCACCTAGTCCTCAATAATCTAAATAAAATTATATTGTGTGCATCCTCATTATACCCTACTCCTTGCAAAATAATCTTATGCTCTTTAAATTCACTTTATAGGTCATGACTTAAGCTATCTTTTGGAGGGGGGGGGCGAAAGGGAGGGGCAGAAGGAGAGGGAGAGAGAATCTTAAGCAGGTTCCATGCCTAGTGTGGGGTCCAACACAGGGCTCCATCTCCTGACCCGGAGATCACGACCTGAGCTGAAATCAAGAGTCAGGTACTCAACCAACTGAGCCACCCAGGTGCCCCTTCAACTATCGTTTTAAAAACTTCAGGATTTTGAAAAACTTTTTAAAAACACTATCTCACATCAGTCTCTCCCTTTCCACTGGCTCTTTCTCCTCAACCTACAAACAAGCTTAAGTCTTTATTCTGGCATAATTCTTGCCCTCTTTCCCATCATCACCCATCATCTATATAGGTCAGTCCTGCTTGCTACTTTACTTGCTCACTTCGCCTTGCCTCCATCAGGGCAGTCCAGCTTCTGGCATCCCATGCTGCTGAAACTGCCCTCAAATACTGCAGAAACTGTAAAAAGGCTGCAGAAACTCCTTTCCATATCTAGTGACCTGTTCACAGTCTTAATGCTGTGTGACCTTTCTTCAGTATTTTATATGTTTAACCACTTTATTGTTGACATTCATGTTCTCTGTGGTATTCATCTGTCCTTCCTTCTCCCTTACCACCTATCCTCACTTTCTTTTCCTAGGAGTTTTGGCATAGTAAGAACTCAATAAATGTATTTATATATCTGAAAGAACAATAAGATAATGCATTGTATTTTTCATCAAAAATGGACAAAAGTTTTCTTTTGAAGATACCTTTAGCCATTTATTTTTTATTTTTTAAAGGATTTTTTTTTAAAGATTTTATTTATTTATTAGAGACAGAGAGAGAGAAAGAGAGAGAGAGAGAGAGGCAGAGGGTGAAGTAGACTCCATGCAGGGAGCCTGACATGGGATTCAATCCTGGGTCTCCAGGATCAGGCCCTGGGCTGAATGTGGCGCTAAACTGCTAAGCCACCAGGGCTGCCCACCTTTAGCCACTTATAAACAAATACCATAATTCCAGTTAAGTTTCAAGTTTGCTTTGTAAAAACTTTTTTATTTTACTGATATTTACAGATGAATAGGTTTTTTGAAATGAGATATTTTCATTTATTTCCCCTTGGTCTTCCTATTTAAATAGCCTCACTACATACGGCTTTTATTCTTAGTGGAACTTGAATATTGGCATTTTGATTTTAATATGAATCAACCTTTCCTGTTATTAATTGATTTAGGCTTGTTGTTTAATTTCAGGCTACTCCAAAAATTAGATTTTCCCACCATGAAGTTTTCACTCTATTTCTTGGCTTATGAGGAAAAAAATGACATCCCAAAAGATAAAGATGAAAAAGTAGCATGGGCATTCTCCAGGAAAGCTACACTTGAACTGACACAGTGAGTATGAGTTTTTATTTTTTTATACAGTATACATTTTTCAAACCTTTTTTCCTTACTTACAAGCTTACTTCAAACCAGATTTACCTAATCACTTTGCATTTGTAACAGTTCGAGTATTTTATAATGGAATTTTTGGTCTTTGTACTGTTCTGGTGCATAGTTAGGGGCAAGTAAGATCATTTATCTTTTAGGTAGGTAATGTAAGGCAGAATTGGCAAGATAATTGCCAAATGATACCTAATGAATGTTAAGGCACTATGAGTAAGGCCTCGTAATTTCAACATTTTAGAAAAAAAATTCTTTTTTAATTTATGTTGTTTCTGTGTCCTCTTGCACAACTAACAAAAGAGCATTTATTTCAGGGTATGTGATTTAGTGTGTCCCTGATTCAAAACAGCTCTGGAATCACACAGATCTAGAGATGAGTGTTGGCTCTGACGGTAGCTGTGGAACCCTGAACAAGTTCTGTTACCTCCTTAACTGGCAGTCCCATTCATGAAATGGAGTCTCAAATCTAGCCCACGGAGCTGTTTGGAAGATTCCATTTGCCTTTTCTTTAGTTGAAAACTTAATATTTATAGTGGCAAAGAGGAAACCAAGTTGCATACATACACAGTGAGGTTTCAAAGAGATTGTTGCAGTTTTCTTTTCAGAAAACTATTTGCCCTACAGGTCACTTGTAATTCTGTTTTCCCTCCTTTTGTAGCAACTGGGGCACTGAAGATGATGAGACCCAGAGTTACCACAGTGGCAACTCAGACCCTAGAGGATTTGGTATGTTTGCCTATTCATAAGTAGTATACATGGATTTGTGTGATTTGTGCATTGTACAGTTATTAAGAAGAATCAACTTCTTAGGTGTATGGTGGTTTTACTTTTCCACAAAAAAATTTGATTTAGGAGTGGTTTAATTTCATGGTCTTTGTCTAAACCCTACATTTACTCTCTCACAATGATTTTTCACTTTTCAGTCTCAGTATTCTATTTCCAGGAGACTTTTCAATTTAAAAAACAAAAACCGTGGTTGATAATAATCCACATTTCTGCTAGTATACACTTCTGCCCTGATGTAGAATCTGTTAAGATGATGGGATTGCTGGCTTAAATTGGCTGCTATAGAGTCAGCGGCCACAACAAACCTGTTAAGTATGAGTAAATGATTACTCTTTCTTGATAGTTTTTCTTAATAGAATGAACTATACGTGAGCCCAATTTTGGGTTTATTTTAAATAATTGATAATGCAGAGCTCCTAATTAGTTTATTATACCCAGCCAGTTAGACTTAGATTCTTGTTCTTTAATACAAGTTTTGAACACATTTGATTTAATCAGTCTTCAGGTGCCTTATGTTTTGAAATAAACTAGTTTTGGAAGCTACCTGTGGCACTTGGGTACCCTGAAATAATTACTTCTTCCTTCTGTCTGCTTTGTTTGGGGGTGGCCACCTAAGGTCACATTGGAATTGCAGTTCCTGATGTACACAGTGCTTGTAAAAGATTTGAAGAACTGGGAGTCAAATTTGTGAAGAAACCTGATGACGGTGAGTTCACTGCTTGTCTTCTCCAGGCCCCTCTTTCGTTATGTAACAATGACTAAGCACTCACAGAGGGTACTGTTCTCTAGTCAATCCCTCTGGTTGCAAGTAACCTTGAAGAAGTCTGCTTCAACCAGCTTAAGGAAAGCAGAGGAATTATTGGGAAAATACCCGGGTGTCTTCAGGAATGAAACAGCAAGTAGGACAGCTTCACAGGGAACCAGGCACAGAGTCTAGAGAGCCATCAAAAACCTGGTTTCTCTCCCCACACTTGGACCCCACCACATTCTCTCACTGGCCATCGTTTTTCACTATTTCAGGGTATATCTAGCCACCCCAAAATAAATTCCTTAAAGCCTATGTTATCTGATTTTAATATAACTACACCACATCTCCTTAGTTAATAATGGCTGGTCTTTTATTTCCATTCTTCTACAACCTTTGTGTGTCCTTATGTTTTAGGTGTTTGGAAATAGTGTGTATATATCTTGATTTTGTGGAATTTTACATGTATTATAGTTTACTTAGATCTGTTTCTGCCAGCATATTACTCCAGTTTTGATTTGAACATTTCACATTTCATTTTAATCCTTTTCTTTTTTTCAATTAAAAGATTTGATATCAAGATACCCTCCCAGACTGGGATATTACTAATTTATTTTTCCTTTTTCTTTGGCCTTGGCTTGCTTTCTTTCTTTTTTTTTTTTTTTTTTAAATATATATATCAAATTATTTAACCACCTTTTTTTCTGTGTATCTCTTGCAGCATCTTTTGGGTTTTTCTGTCCCTTTATTAAGTATCTTAACCAAAACTGTTTTCAAAGGGTTTGTGAGGCAAAACTTCTGAGGCTTTGTATGCCTTAGACCCGTATCTTTATATATGAATGACAGTTTTGTTGAATATAAAATCTTAGGTTCTTAATAAACCTAAAATAAATCTTAGGTTTATTTTCCTTTGATCTTGAAAACACAACTCCATGGTCTTATTTTTCCATCCAGTGGTGCTATTGAAAAAACTGCTTCTGATTCGTGTTATCTTCTATTTTGTTCTGGGAGCTTTTGTTACATTTGTTATTTCTTTGTTCTTTTTCTGGGAGATCCTCATGCTAGCATACCAGGTTAGCTAATTTTCCCTCAAATGTATCTGTTCTGATACTCATCTTTTGTGTTCTCATCTACTGTATTCTTAATTTCAGCCATTCTAATTTTAATCCCTAGTTTTTGCTCAGCTCCTTAAATATGTTCTTGTTCTTGTTTCATATTGGTTGTATTTCATACTATTCAACACATTTGCATGTTTTAATAGCCTTGGTCCATTGCTTTAATATTTGGCCCTCTATTTGAATCTATAACCCACTATTTGTTTTATGGTTACGTTCCTCAAACTCTTGTTACTTTGATCTCTGAGGAGTTGTTTTCATTGCATCTCTTAGTGTTCCAGTGCATCAGGCACTGTGAATGGTGGGGGAGGTTAGACCCCAACCCTTTAACTGCCCACAGGCTCTCAGGAAAAGGGGCCAGGCACAGATCCCTAGGCATCTGAAGTTAAACACCTTGCATTCTGCAGAACAGCTCTTCAGTCACGTTTTCCCCTGTGTCCCTCAGAAAGGAGTCTTAGCAGGAGACCCTTCCTTCTAGGATGGTCATTCCCTAACTCTGATTGTGTGGAAAGTGAAGCTGGGGGGATCCGGTTGGTTCTCACCTGTGCTTGTTAGTTCCTCACAGGCACAGAACTTCTGCACTGCCCCTGTTTACTCCTGAGGACGTGTGAACCAGTAGTTTGAACCTCCCCTAGCATGGGGGTAGGAGCTGATGTCCAAGGCACTGGGAGGAGCAAGAGGCAAACTAGCAAAACCCCTTCTGCTTTCTGATCCAGGCCAAAACTGCCCCATTTCCACACAGACCAGATTAAACAGTCTTTCTCTCTCTGTCTCTCTCAATCTCTCTCTCTCTCTCTCTCTCTCTCACACACACACACACACACACACACACACACAATACACACCACCCCCAACCACCTCTTCCTCTCCCCTGACATCACCCCAGGGGTTCCTCACCTTTTTCCCCCCGCCTGTTTTCCATATATGTTCCTCTGGGGTTGATCTTGGGGAAAAGAGCCAGAGAGAGACAGGGGTCAAACTAACTTAGCATCTTGGTCCCAAAATAGATTGCTGAGGTCACATTTCTCCATTTAAGCAAAGAACTCTACTACTAGACCTACTAGCCTCTCAGTCCCGGTTATAAATTCCCAGGAGAAAGACTGATTGACATAGCCTAAATGACCCGGAATAGCGTTTAAAGAGTCTGTTATGACCCAAGCCTCTGGATTCTTTTGGCTGTGTGGGTATGCCATGCTACCTGCTTGAACACCTTCCTATTTTCTTTTCCTCTTTAAAATAAGACAATCTCTGTGACTCTTCAACAGGGAGCATGACATGTATCATGAAGGTGAAGTAAAAATCTGATGCCCAGAACTGTAGCCGGTACCACAGTTTATATCAGGGGAGTTGGCTTCCAGCTATGGGTAGAAGATAGTATGTTAGTCATTCTGAAAAGCATGCATTTGGGCAGTGCTGACAAGAGAACTGTTTAAAGTTAAAACTATATAGGGGATCCCTGGGTGGCTCAGTGGTTTGGAGCCTGCCTTTGGCCCAGGGCGCGATGCTGGGGTCCCGGGATCGAGTCCCACGTCGGGCTCCCGGCATGGAGCCTGCTTCTCCCTCTGTCTGTGTCTCTGCCCCTCTCTGTCTCTCTGTCTATCATGAATAAATAAATAAAAAATCTTAAAAAAAAAACATTTTAAAGTTAAAACTATAAACAAAATAATATACTTTATTAAAACCAAGTTAAAAAATACTCTAAATTTTATATTTCTTAATGAAAATCATTTCATCTTACAGGTAAAATGAAAGGCCTGGCATTTATTCAAGATCCTGATGGCTACTGGATTGAAATTTTAAATCCTAACAAGATGACAACTATAATTTAGTTCTGTGAGAATACTGCTTTGCAATTTCAGTGAAGACCTTGTGGGAAATAAAAAAGGAAATGGTGTAATTCAAGATATTCAGATAACAGAAATATCTAGGACTGAAGGATCATTGTCCCGATTCAGATTATTCTGAAGTCCATTTCCCTTTCCTATTTCAGCTATGTTTTTTACCTAACTGTTCAGTCATTATCATTTTAAAGTAGTGCTTTGTCTTGTGTCCTTGAATGTATTTCTGTAACTTTACTTTTTTTAGGTAGTAATTAGAACATTTCCCTTCAGAGGGTGCATTTGCCTTCTTTCTCCTAAATATGATGTCTTTACAAGTCTACCTTTGAATAATCATTCTAAAAAAAAAAAAAAAGAAAAAAATTAACAAGTTTTTGTTGTGGTTACCTTCTGGGGTTTCAATTCCTCAGAAATCACTTTCCACAATGGAAAGTAAAGGACACTGAACAAAAATGAAACTTCATTTATACTTCAAATGGTATAAAATGTTTATTTTACAAAAGAGAAGGTAGTCTTGGGAGCAAGTCAGAATCAGACTGACAAGGATGTTGATAGGAAAACTAATTTATTCTTACTGACAAAGTACTTTCAAAGTACAAGGACTAACCTCTTTATTTTGGGATGGGGTGGTGGGATGGGAATAATATTAACTGGGTATGCAGACACTGGGCTTGGCTGTCACATACTGTATTTCATTTAATCCTCCCAGCTATCCTCCATTCTGTGAGAAAGAAAGCAGGCTAGATGTATAAACTGACTTTGTGAACTGAAGGCAATATAAATAGGCTCAAGTACTCGAGATCTGATTCTCATTTTTGGTTAGATTGTACCTCAAAAATTAGTACCTAACAGGAACTTTTCTCCACTCGCCTCTGCTGTGAAAACCATACTTGAGCTTGAATGTTGTCCTCTCAGCCTTAGGGCCTGAGCACCACAGAGAGAGAAGAAGCAGTGGAGGGAGTCTGTAGCACACAATTGTTCTGAGGACACCTCCTTTTTCCTGGGCAAGCAGTGCCTGTATTACTTGTGAAGACCCCTACCCCAAGGTCATCCTGATGCCAGTAATCATTTAGGATGAATGATGTTCAGTGATAATAGTACTTAGTTATTAGAAATTAGCTTAATGGGATGCTTGGGTGGCTCAGCGGTTGAGCCGCCTGCCTTTGGCTCAGGGTGTGATCATGGAGTCCCACATCGGGCTCCCTGCATGGAGCCTCCTTCTCTCTGCCTATGTTTCTGCCTCTCTCTCTCTCTCTGTGTGTCTCTCATGAATAAATAAATAAAATCTTAAGATAAAAAAAAATTATCTTAGTGGCCTTCCTTGCCAATATGATTGATATTTGATGGGTTTTAAAAAATCAAGCTGATTTTGACAATCTCATGGTCCAGAGAATAAGAACATCCAGTTTGTGCTTTACTGAACATTTAGATTTTCTGTTGACTCTAGTGGAAGACCTTTGGTTAGGCTGTGCCAACTGTGCTTACACCTGCTAAAAGCACTTGACATTTCCTTTTTGGATGGAATGGATTATGTGAGCAATTCAAACAAATAGCAGTACTTACAGACTGAAATAAAATCTTAAATAAGGCTTTGTTTAATTTGTAAACTGTCCAGCGTATTCTTTTTAAAAAAGCCTACAGTGGGGCTCCTGGTGGCTCAGTCGATTGGGTGTCTGACTCTTAGTTTCAGCTCAGGTCATGATCTCATGGGTCCTGGGATGGAGCCCCACATCACCTTTGCACTCAGCAGGGAGTCTGCTTGGGGATTCTCATCCTCTGCCCCTCTTCCCACTCACATGTGTGCATGCGTGCTCTCTCTCTAGAACAGATAAGTAAATCTTGAGGAGAAAAAAAAGCTTGCAATGATTTGAAAGGGCTTGTAGGCTTGTTCTGAAATGGTAATAGCTGTAATTTTGTCTATCCTGGAAAGCAGATAGTTTATATGGATAAAGAAGTGTGGAAAAGGTGGGAAGAGTAAACAGGGATAAAGAAATGTGGTAGAAAAAGTACAAAGAAGAACGACTATCAAAAGGTGAGTTTGGGAACCAGTGAAGACCTATTTCACATGTTAGGTATTAGAATTATCAAATGGCAGGGTGATCAAATTCATAAATCATTTAAACCTTATTTCCATGGAAAAAAGCTTTCTCTACTTGCTCGATAAAACTTGCCAAAAAGATAACCCTTACTTATTGCTTAAGTTCATTTCTGCATGCACTGAAAGGATGTATATTGTATTACCAGGTAAGGGATTGGGACAATTCACCTACTTCCAATTAACTTATCTAGAAGTTGTGATATGAAAGAGTGTAGTAGAGCACAAGAAGTTTGCTTGTTTTCCACAACTGGACCACAAGACTGTAGCTTACTGTCAATGTAAAATCAGTCTCCCATGAGCCCTTCACAGCTAAGCCTGAGACTCGGTTATAATACAGTGGTTGGAATTAGGTGCTAAGGGCCGAGAATTACCGTGGCTTCCCTACATAACATTCTGAGCAGGATTGCATATGGTGTTGCATATGTGTGTACAAGTATTCCTTAGCAACACAACAGCTTGTGAAGAGGGTTATATTAGTAAGAATGCTGCTGGTAACCAGAGAAGACCCAATTCTGTGGGCTCATAAAGAGTTTAGAGATAACAGAGAACCCTGGTTTCCTTCCTTCCTTCCTTCTCAACCTGTCACTCTGCATTTTCTTTCTGGGCTAATAATACTCCTGATCAAAGATGCCTACCATGATTTCCAGGTGTCACGTATAAGCCAACAATGTCCAGTGAAAGAAAATAACCTGTTTTTTCTTTGCCGTTAGTGACTGTAAAACCTTTCCCAAAGCTTGGCATACTCCCCCTTGTGCCTCGACTACATCTGGCTCAAATACCTGACAAAGGGAATGAGACCACTCTGGTGTAGATGGGTCATATTTACTCAAGTTGCCTGCATGAGAGTGGGCACTGGATCAAAACAGACGGCCAAAATGAAGAAGCAAATAAGGGCTTCCGAGCAGGCATAACCAAACTGCAACAGGGGGAAATGAAATGTTGAGGACCGATAAGATATCAGACATCTTCTGCCCTGGAAGAAGAGCTTGGTCTAAGACTGGTTCTCAACCACATCAAACTTAGCAGATCCTTTTTACTATAACATGGGAACATTTGTAACCTTGATCACACCCACTATCCTAAAAAGAAATTTATGTATAGCTCACCTATATACACAGTTTCAGAAAGGGTCAGTCTCCTGTCTTTACTGTGAAGGAGAAATGAAATCAATTTGTGATAAAACATGCATTTCAACATATAAACGCCCAGATACTACTACACTAGAAAACATGAAGTAAGTAGTCAGGTGTTTGCTCTTAAGCATGAAAGAAGTGAAATTGCTCAATCAAGTACTGTTAACACTCGGATATTTTAAAATGAAGACTGAATTCATGGGGCACCTGGTGGCTCAGTGGTTGAGCATTTGCCTTTGGCTCAGGTCATGATCCCAGGGTCCTGGTATAGAGACCTATACCGGGTTCCCTGCAGGGAGCCTGCTTCTCCCTCTGCCTGTGTCTCTGCCTCTCTCTCTGTGTCTCTCATGAAGAAATAAATAAAATCTTTTAAATAAGACTGAATTCATGATTCATGAAAGCTATAAGGTTACATATAATGTGTACTCACAACATGTATGTTTTATTGGCTAAAGAACATATATAACATTACTGTTGGAAATACCATTTTCCAATTAGTGATCAAATTCTTGCTGAAGTCTTTTTTTTTTTTTTTTAAGATTTTATTTACTTATTCGTGAGAGACACAGAGAGAGGCACAGACACAGGCAGAGGGAGAAGCAGGCTCTATTCCATGCAGGAAGCCTGATGTGGGACTCGATCCCTGGTCCCCAGGACCACACCCTGGGCTGAAGGCGGCACTAAACCACTGAGCCACCCAGGCTGCCCTCTTGCTGAAGTCTTGATTAAAAGAATAATATTCCTTCTGTTGGTAGCATAGTTTGTCTCTAGAGAATATTTAAATTATATAAGTAACAAGATAGTAGTCCTAGGCTCAGATAAAAAAGGTAGCTTGATATTTTTATTGAAGTAATGTTGACATTTTGTAAGTTTAATGTGTACATTTGGTACATTTATATATTGCAATATGATTACTAGGGTTACCTAACACCTCTATTATGTCACATAAATATCATTTCTCTTGGGGTGCCTGGATGCCTCAGTTGGTTAAGTGTACAACTCTTGGTTTCGGCTCATGTTGTGATCTTAGGGTGGTGAGACTGAGCCCCACATTGGGCTCACTGCTTAGCGGGGAGTCTGCTTGAGATTCTCTCTCTCCCTCTCCCCCACCCATTCCTCTCCACTTGCATGCACATGCTCTCTCTCTCTAATAATCTTTAAAATTTTTTCTTTTATGTGGTGGAAACAATTAAGATCTAGTCTCTTAGCGACTTTGAAGGTTATAATACAGTATTGTTGCCTATAACCACTATCCTGTGCATTAGATATCCAGGACTTACTTACCAGTTGAAAATTTGTACTTCACATTTTAAAATATTTAATAGTTTTTATAATAGTTTTAGATTTGTAGAAATGATGCAAAGTTCCCATATATCCCAGTTTCCTTTATTTTTAAAGTCTTATATTAGTATGCTAACTTGTTACCACTAATGAAACTACATTGATGCATTATTATTAACCAAAGTCTAGACTTTATTTAGATTTTCTTAGGTTTTTTTTTTTTTTAAGATTTTATTGTATTTGAGAGAGAGAGTGTGTGTGTGTGTTAGTGAGAGAGAGCGAGCACAAGCTGTGGGGAGGGGCAGAAGCAGAGGGGAAAGCAGACTCCCTGTTGAGCAGGAAGCTTGACAAGGGGCTCCACCCCAGGACCCTGGGATCATGACCTGAGCTGAAGGCAAACACTTAACAGACTGAGCCACCCAGGCACCCCCAGATTTTCTTAGTTTTTAGCTACTTTCCTTTGTTACAGGATTTCATCCAGGATCCCATATTACATTTAGTCACGTCTCCTTAGACTCCTGTAGAATGTGATGGTTTTTTAGACTTCCCTTGTTCTGGAGAACTTTGATAGTTTTGAGGAGTGATGACTAGTCAGAGTGTTTTCTCAGTTGGGATTTTATTAATAGGAATTTTTTTCTCATGATGAACCTGGGATTGTGGTTTTATAGGAGAAAGCCTATAGAGGTAAAGTGTCCTTATCACATCTGATCAAGGGTGCACATAATCAACACGGTGTATCACTGATGTG
The DNA here is from genome assembly GCF_011100685.1 of Canis lupus familiaris. Lineage (NCBI taxonomy): Eukaryota > Metazoa > Chordata > Mammalia > Carnivora > Canidae > Canis > Canis lupus. The sequence continues at coordinate 7,766,758 of NC_049233.1, read as the reverse complement.
CATCTTGATCACTAGGCTGAGGTGGCTTTGGTTGTTTCTCTACTGTCAAGTTAATCTCCACCTACCCCCTTTCCAAGCTGTGCTCTTTGAAAGGAGGTCAGTAAAAAAAAAAAAAAAAAAAAAAAAAAAAAAAAGGTCAGTTATGTGAAGCCCAACTTCTTAAGGGGAAAAGCAAGTTTTTTACCTATACGAATGCTCAGTGAGACTTTTTAAAGTTGTGCAGGCCTTTACAGGATGTCTCACAACTCTGTCCCACGTCCACTAAGGAAGGACCAGTTGTGAAACTCAGCCGGAAATGCCCCATGAGTTTCCAAAACTACCCCTAGGGGTCAGGATTGCCCTGTGGAGAGCCACTGGTCTCAGCTCTCAACCACTAGTTTCTGTAAAGTGGAGTGTGAACTTAGAGCATTTACAAAGGAATCTGAGTTCAGAATCAATAGTTTCATGCTTTTCTCTGTGGGTTTTTTTTTTTGCCTCTAACTCAGAAGCAGTTTATTTTAGTTTTTTGTCTTTGAGAGTTCTTCAGAACATTCAATTTTCCTTTTACATAAACTTTCTTTGTTGCTTAAATTCATTTTGCATTTTATTTCATTTTAAAAGTTTTTTTAGAGAGAGAGCACATATGAGCAGGGGGAGGGGCAAAAGGAGAGGGAGAGAGAGAATCTCAAGCGGACTCTGCCCTGAGCACAGAGCCAGATGTGGGGTGTGATTCCAGAGACCCTGAGATCATGACCTGTAGTTGAAGTCAAGAGTCCTACACTTAGGGTGCCTGGGTGGCCCAGTGGTTAAACATCCACCTTCAGTTCAAGTCATGGTCCTGGGGTGCTGGGATCAAGCCCCATGTAGGGTTCCCTGATCAACAGCCTGGTTCTCCCTTTCCCCAGACCCCACTCATGCTCCCTCATTCTCTCACTCTCTAATACATACATACATACATACATACAATCTTTAAAATAAAGAGAGAGAGTCCCACACTTAAATGACTGAGCCACCACGTGCCCCTGTATTTTATTTTAAACTAGAGCCTAAAAATGGACCACGAATCTATGGCACACTGGGAGCAGAAGCGCCACCCTGTGTTTATTTGAGAAAGTGCTAGTCAATATACACACAAAACCAATGTAGTGTAATCATCATATTGAACAGCCTCACTCTTCCCCAGGGGTGGTCTCTGTACCAGCAGCAGCAGCAGCACTGGACACCTAGTTAAAAATTAAGATCTTCAGGCTTCACCTGAGACCTCCTGAAGGCGAAGCTTTATTTTCAAAGGATCTCCAAGCAATTAGTAAACAAAATAAAGTTTGAGAAGCAGTTATACAGACTCTTTTCTAAAGCCACTAATATTAGTGTATCTCCAAAAATATGAATTCTTTTCTCCCACTATTATAAATATAGTAAAACACTCATTATTTGTAGCAATGAATATAAGGGACATGTATCTAATCTACAAACTTAGAAGTGTAAGAAATGGAATTTTTATTCTAATTACACATAATCTAAAGGCCCCATTTTCTAAAGGGGTAGGTAGATACTGAATCTCAATAAATTCAGGCTCTCTCCTGCTGCCTTTATCTGAGGTAAAATCTTAAGTTCCTGTAATGTCTGGAAGATTGGAGGAATGTGAGCATCTTATCTTTCCACAGCAGAATCACTCTATTGACATTTGTTAAAATGTCAAGTATCCTTTTTGGTCCTTTGTTATAGATCTATGTAGTCTGCTGTTAGACTATCCTGCATTCTTAAGGTTGAGGCTCTTTCAGGTCTGTCACCTTTCTTGCTACTTCATTCTTCTATTTCCATGCTGTGTCAGCTATTTCCCCATTCTGCTGTTTCCATGTTATGTCAAGGAACTCCCTGGGGCTAAGAGTTTTTCTCTATAACATTTACCCAGGGAACACTAGATCGTTCTGCAGCTCCTATATCACATGAGACCATGGGAAACTAAGTCATGAGGTTTATATATGGTCCACCTATTAGACATCTACCACGGCCATTTCCTCAGGGATCCGCTAACATCCAGGGTTTCTACCTGGGATGCCAAATAGAGGGCCCCTTTCTATTCCAGAACTGCAGACACTCTGTCCCAGGACTCTGATTTCCCTTGACCTTAACCCACAGGTGTAGAGGAAGGTGGGGCCTCTAGGGGATTTACCAGGTCTCAGAGCTCTCCCTCCTCACAACTCAAAGCATGAAGTTTAGATTTTTAAAAGTCAAAGGCCCTTTTCTTTTGTAACATTCCAAATGCCCGTGTTGTAGCTGCCTGAGAAGAGAAGGGCCATGGGTCACAGAAATGTAGGGAGAAAAGTTAACGTTTTAAAGTACCATGCCACATGAATAATAGGATATAAATCCTTTAAGTTTTTATACAGCATTTATAAACTCTTATATTATGTGGTGTGCTCAACATGAGTGGGGACACACAATCAATAATATTAAGTGTTCTCACAGAATCAGAAGGTATGCATAAGGGATGCTTTACTGAACATTATAATTTGTGGAGCAAACTGCACAGAACAACTACAGCACAACACTGAAGCAAAGTCAAGAGTAAAATAGGTTTATTTATTTATTAAATATTTTATTTATTTATTTATGAAAGACACACAGAGAGAGGCAGAGACATAGGCAGAGGGAGGAGCAGGCTCCCTGTGGGGAGCCTGATGTAGGACTTGATCCAGGGATCCCGGGATCATGTCCTGAGCCAAAGTCAGATACTCAACTGCTAAGCCACCCAGGCATTCCATAAAATGGGTTTAAAAGCAATAATAACTAACCTACTCAGGGCTTTTAGTGGTAAGTTGTAACACCCAAAGGACCACCCTTAAATCAGTGCTCCCCTTTTGGGAGCAAGGACCCCTAGACAAGCAGGGCCTAGTGTTGTGGGGGTTGGAAGCAAAGATGCCCCAAGGGAATAACTAAGCAATGGTGGTAGGCAGGGGCTGCTCATATTTCTACCCTTTGGTTCCTAAACCGATATAATGCCTATTGGGAGTACAGAACTAATAATGATACTTGATTCAGGGTATACAATGTGCCCTGGCAGATGGCATCATATCATTGCAGGGTTCTATCTCCAAGCTGATACCTCAGCTACACCTTTAGAAGAGTATCTCATCATACTCTCACACCAGCAGCTTCTCATCTCTCCAAATCTAATTTAAACTGGCTCAAGCACCCACATGCCATTACAAGGGAAGTTCAGAATCACTCTTGGTGGTGCAGTATCTGATAGCGGGTTCCATGGCCACATGTCCACTACTACATCTCCTTTGTTGTAAAATGGACCCTTCGGCTGTCATCACTATGAGAAAAACATGCTCCAGGCAGCCACTGCCCTTCTAGCCTAGATCCAATCATGGGATGCATGGAGCAGAGCCATCCCAGGTGTCCCATACGCTGAAAAAGAGTGACCTTAGCTGATCTGCATGGGCAAGAAATAAGTGCTTACTGTATGCTACTGAGATTTTGTGGCTGTTTGTTACACAGCGTTTTTGTGGCAATAACTGCTTGGCACACATTTATATCTTTACACCCCAAATTTCTTAGTTCATCTGGTTCTTCTTTCTAACTTCTTAAGTGGAATGATTACTTATTAATACTATTTTTAAATCTCAAAAGTGTACTTAAAAATATTAGGTTTTCCTGATGATACAAACAAATGGAAAGATATTCCATGCTCATGGATTAGAAGAACAAATATTGTTAAAAGTCTATGCTACCCAAAGAAATCCACAGATTTAATGGAATCCCTATCAAAATACCAACAGCATTTTATACAGGATCAGAACAAATAATCCTAAAATTTTTATGGAAGCACAAAAGACCCATAATGGTCAAAGAAATCTTGAAAAAGAAGAACTGGAGGTATTATAATCCCAGATTACAAGATACACTACAAAGCTGTAGTAATAAAAACAGTGTGGTACTGGCATAAAAATAAACACACAAATCAACAAAGAGTCCTGAAGTAAACCTACAATTATATGGTCAATTAATCTATGACAAAGCAAGCAAGAATATGCAATGCGAAACATACAGTCTCTTCAACAAATGGTGCTGGGAATACTGGAAAGCTACATGCAAAAGAATGGAACTGGACTACTTTCTTACTCCACACACAAAAATAAACTCAAAATGAATTAAGGACCTAAACATGAGACCTGAAACCATAAACATCCTAGAAGAGAGCACAGTCAGTAACTTCTCTGACATCGGCCATAGCAACATTTTTCTAGATAGGTCTCCTGAAGCAAGGGAAACAAAAGCAAAAGTATACTATTGGGACTACATCAAAATAAAAAGCTTCTGCACAGCAAAAGAAACAGTCCATGAAAGTAAAGGACAACCAACTGAATGGGAGAAGATATTTGCAAATGACATATCTGATAAAGGGTTAGTATCTAAAACATATAAAGAATTCATACAACTCAACACACACAAAAAACAAATAATCCAATTAAAGAATGGGCTGAAGACATGAATGGACATTTTCTCAAAGACCTACAGATGGCCAACAGCCACATGAAAAGATGCTCAAAATCACTAATCAGCAGGGAAATGCAAATCAAAACCACAATAAGATATCACATCACCCTTGTGAGAATGGCTAAAATCAACAACACAAACAACAGGTGTTGGTGAAGATTTGGAGAAAGAAGATCCCTCTTGCACTGCTGGTGGGAATGCAAACTGGTGCAGCCACTGTGGAAAACAGAATGGAGGTTCCTCAAAAATTAAAAATAGAGCTACGTATGATCCAGTAACTCCACTACTGGGTATTATTCAAAGAATATGAAAACACTAATTTGAGAAGATATATGTACTCCTATGATTACTACAGCATTATTTACAATAGCCAAATTATGAAAGCATCCCAAGTGTCCATTGATAAATGAAAAGATAAAGATGTGGTATGTATACACAATGCAATATTACACAGCCAGAAAAGAATGAAATCTTGTCATTTGCAAAAACATGGATGGAGCTAGACAGTATAATGATAAGTGAAATGAGTCAGAGAAAGACAAATACAGTGTACTTTCACTCATATATGAAATTTAAAAGGCAGAACAAATGAACAAAGAAAAAAAGAGAAAACCACAAAATAGATTCTTAATTCTAGAGAACAAACTGATGGTGACCAGCGAGGAGATGGGAGGGGGATGGGTGAAATACTTGAAGGGAATTAAGAGTACACTTACCATGATGAGCACTGAGAAATGTACAGAGTTGAATCACTGTATTGTATACCTGAAACTAATATAGTACTGTATGTTAACTAAGCTGGGATTAAAAAAATAGGTAATTAGGTTAAAATGAAAAACAAATTTAAAAAAATAAAAATATTAGCTTTTCCTTAGAACGGTTTTGCTCACACAGCACAGCTTTTATTTACTATGTAGGCACACAGTGTTATTCTTTTATATGTATTTTTTAAATGTCCATTTTGATTTCCTCTTTAACTCTAGAAGATAAATCTTATTTTGTTACCGTTTTGATGTTAATTGTAGTTTACTGCATTGTGGCTAGTGAATGAGAACTGTGTCATTTCTTCCTGTTGAAATTTACTATAATTTTCTTTGTGAACAAGCATATGCTTGATTCTTGCTACTGTTCCTTGGACAAAAACGGAATGTATCTTGTTATGGTACACTAAGTTCTATTTACAACAGCTAGATCAAGCTGAGAATTTAATTAAAATACTCCACAGTCACTGCTATCCCCTCCCCCTCCTTCTTATCCTTCCTCTTTTTCTTCTTCCTCTTCCTCCTCTTCCTCTTCTTATTTGTCTACTTGGTGCACTGAATTCTAAGAAACATATTGAAGCCTCTTAAAAAAATGTAGTTTTACAATTTTTTTTTTTTGGTAAGTTTTTGCCTCCCATAGTTTGCTACTATAATTTTTGATACATAAAGGTTTAGAACAGATCTTCATTTCTTGGACTTTTATCATAAAAAATACCCTTTCTTTTTCTGTGTAATGCTGTTGGTCTTGAATTCCATTATATGTGAAATTGATATTGCCACCTGTACTTTCTTTTTGTTTGCATTTAGGTGGAATTTTTGCTCTTCTCTTTCTCCTTTAAAATTTTTCTACTTTATTATTTTTAGCTAGTCAAAGTACATAGAAAAAAAAGTGAATCGTTTCCTTCTCCTCCAATAACATCTTTTTTTTTTTTTTTTTACGATTATTTATTTATTCATGAGAGACACAGAGAGGGAGAGGCAGAGTCACAGGCCGAGGGAGAAGCAGGCTCCTTGCAGGAAGCCCGATGTGGGACTCCATCCCAGGACTCCATGATCATGCCCTGAGCTGAAGGCAGATGCTCAACCGCTGAGCCACCCAGCAGGCGTCTCCAGCAACAGCGATCTTTTTTTTTTTTTTTTTAAAGATTATTTTATTTATTCAGGAGAGACACAGGCAGAGACACAGGCAGAGGGAGAAACAGGCTCCTTGAAGGCAGCCTGATGCAGAACCCCATCCCAGGACCCCGGGATCATGCCCTGAGCCAAAGGCTCAACCACTTGAGCCACCCAGATGCTCCCAATAACAGCTATCTTGAATAAATTAATGTTAAAACGTTGGTGTATACCTATACCTTCAATACTATTCCTTAAAGTTCATAAGTAAGTATAACTGTGTTATGGTAGGCTGAATAATGGTTCCCCAAAATACCCAGGTCCTAATCTCTGGAGCCAGTGAATGTTACCTTCTATGGAAAAACAGTCTTTGTATATGTGGTTAAGTTGGGGATTTTGAGATCAGGAGATTATCCTGAATTATCCAGGTGGACCCTAAATGCAATCATAAATGTCCCTGTAAGAAGAGAGAGAGACATTTGACACAGAAGAGGAAAAGACAATCTGGCAATGCCAGTAGAGACTGAAGTGATATGGCCCCAAGCCAAGGAATGTTGGCAGCCACCAGAAGCTGGAAAAGACAAGGAACAGATTTTCCTCTAATGACTCTGAAGAGAACATAGAAATTCAACATATTTATAATACTCTTTGATATATCTTTAGACACATAAGGGTATATAGTGCTTTATAACTCTCAAGGTACGAATATAGGTCCAGGACTCCTATCTCTGCAAATCAAATTTAAATTGGCTCAATCATCCAGATACCATTTAGGTAGGAAATTCAGAATCACTCTATTGGTCTACTCCCATTGACCTGAAATTGATTTTTCTCAATGAAGTATGTGTGCCTTCTGTATCACAACCATCTGAAGATATTGTTAAAAACAGACTCCCCTGATATCCATCAATTAGAATCTCTGGCAGATCATTCTATGCACAACCAACACATAATCTTTCTTAGTCTGAAATTTCCACATGACTTCTAGACTAGCACTCCCCAATAGAATTTTCTACAATGAAAGAAATGTTCTACACGTGCATTGTGTAGCCCCTGGCCACATGTGGTTATTGAGTTCTTAAAATGTGACTAGTGTGACTGAGAAACTGAATTTCTAACTTAATTAAATTTAAATAGTCACATGAGGCTAGAGGCTACCTATTGGATGGTGCAGTTCCAGATGGTTAGTCCTTGAGAGCAAATGCTGCATCTTCAATCTCTGTATCCCCTCTGTGCCTGGCACATGGTAACCTGTAAATAAAAACTGAAATAGGAAGCAGGCCTGCACTACTTTCATTTTTTGAGGTTCCTGGTATATTAAGAAGAAATGACAAAACAGGATTACAAAATTTGTGGTAGATTTTAACTGTTTACACTCCTTTTTTATCTTGTAATGAGGAATTTTAACATTTACTCTTAGCAACCTTCAAATATGCAATACAGTATTGTTACTATTTTTAAAAGATTTTATTTATTCATGACACACACACACACACACACACACACACAGGCAGAGACATAAGCAGAGGGAGAAGCAGTCTTCCTGCGGGAAGCCATCTGATGCAGGACTCAATCCCAGAACCCTGGAATCATGACTAAACCCGAAGGCAGATGCTCAACCAGTGAGCCATCCAGGTGTCCTGCAATACAGTATTATTAACTGAAGCTACCATGCTGTACATCCCATCCCCACAATTTCTTTTATAACTGGAATTTTGTACCATCTGACCCCCTTCACTCATTTCACCCATTCTCCAGCCTCTGCCTCTGTCAACAACCAATTGTTCTCGGTATGTTTGAGCTCAGTTTTGTTTTTCTTATTGTTTTAGATTCCACATTTGAGTGCAATCATATGGTATTTGTTTTTCTGTCCGACTTATTTCACTTAGCATGATGCCCTCAGGATCTATCCAACTTGCTGCAAATAACAAAATTTCATTCTTCTTTTATGGCTTAATCATATCTATTGTTCATACATACATATTGTCTCTTTATTCATTCAGGAACACTTTGCTTCCATATCTTGGCTATTGTAAATAATGCTTTAATGAACATGGGAGTGCAGATATATTTTTAAAATAGTGTTTAGGGGTGCCTGGGTGACTCAGTGGTTGAGTGTCTGCCTTTGGCTCAGGGTGAGATCCCGGGGTCCTGGGATGGAGTCCTGCATCAGGCTCCCCACAGGGAGCCTGTTTCTCCCTCTGCCTGTGTCTCTGTGTCTCTCATGAATACATAAGCAACATCTTTTAAAAAAATAGTGTTTACATAAATACCCAGAAGTGAAATACTGGATCATATGGTAGTTCTATTTTTAACCTTTTGAGGAAGCTCCATACTGTTTTCCATAGTGGCTGCACCAATTTACATTCCCACCAACTGTGCACAAGGATTCCCTTTTCTCCACATCCTTGCCAATACTTGTCATTTCTTACCTTGTACTTTCTTTTTTTTTTTTTTAAGATTTTATTTATTTATTTATTCATGATAGAGAGATAGAGAGAGAGGCAGAGACACAGGCAGAGGGAGAAGCAGGCTCCATGCCGGGAGCCCAACATGGGACTCGATCCCGGGACTCCAGGATTACCCCTGGGCCGAAGGCAGGCGCTTACCTTGCACTTTCAAAGTGCCTTTTTTGTCTATTCTCCAGATAATTACAAGATTAAAATATTATATCATAGACACATTGTAGTGTGATGAGAATGCCTAATTGTTACAGAGTATTCAATTGCCTTTGTACCTTCAACTTAACAAATATAAAAGATGTAGTAAGACAGTGGCAAATCCTGCTTTAAGAGTTTCTGTGTACCTTCGGGGATCCCCAGGTGGCTTGGCAGTTCAGCGCCTGTCTTCGGTCCAGGGTGTGATCCTGGAGTCCTGGGATCGAGTCCCACATTGGGCTCCCTGCATGGAGCCTGCTTCTCCCTCTGCCTGTGTCTCTGCCTCTCTCTTTATGTCTATCGTGAATAAAAAAATATTAAAAAAATTTTTTCTGTGTACCTTCAGTTGAAGCATATACGTGCATATATATATATGCCTGTGAATACAAATCAGGTCACTACTACATGGTAGAAAGAAATTTAAAACAAATAATATGATTTAGATTAGCTAGTAGAAAAGATAATTCTTCAAATTCTGGCCTACTAAAAGAATATATTGAGAGAGGCTGTGAGAAATTATTTGATTGGAGAATTAGGGATTTTTTTTTTTTTTTTTAAGATTTTATTTATTTATTCATCAGAAAGAGAGAGAGGCGGAGCCTGATGTGGGACTCGATTCCAGGTCTCCAGGATCACGCCCTGGGCTGAAGGGGGCGCTAAACCACTGAGCCACCCAGGCAGCCCAAGAATCAGGGATTTCAAGTTTCCTACGTATGCTTGCCAATTACCTTACCTATCTACTTCCATCAGAAGAGGGAGAGAAAAGACTGACATCGTATAGATTGGCAATAGTATTAAAACTTCTTTGAAAATAATTCATTTTTCTAGCTGAATTGAAACCCTGGAGACCTAATAAAACAAGACATTCTTATCAGCATGGAAGTTTCCAATCCTGCTCGAAGTAAGGGCACATGGCTACATATAAGGCAGTTATCATTATAGGTTTATTATTAATTTCTCTAGCTTTTGCCACAATCAACTGAGGTGGCCAGTGCAACTGCACACAGAATATAGAGAATTATAACTAAGTCCAAGCAAGAGAAAACCCAAATTTAAATAGGTTAGGACCAGGGAACAAATTAGAATGCAAATATGTAGGCCACAGGTTCCTATTGAGGCACTAAAGCTGAGATAAAGTTTGACTCAGAGCTTCCTGATGGCCACAGTGAAAAGGGAAACACATCTAGTTACATAATCTACTTGTTTGTAAGGAAGACATATTCAATTATTCAAGGGCAGCCAGGCATTTCATATCACTTGGCTCTGAAAGATAATTCTCTCACAGAATTTTCCATGGGCAACATAAAATGACCAAATGCACAAGCGCTGCAGTAAATGCATTAGTGGGCTTTGTGGAGGAGTCACTTCCTCCTCCTATGTATGCTGAAGACACAATATTCAAAAGACAAGTCAGTAAAACACTCCTGGAAGGGGGTGAGAGGGTTTCCGTGTGTATGAGCTTAGGATAATATGATCAGGTACGTAGTTTTCTGAGGGACCGGCGAACACTCTGTTGTTGAGTAATGGCGAATTCATATTGTTTAGAATTCAGGAATCCAATTCGCAGATGGCAGGTGGTTGACAACCTCCTATGAAGAATGAGTCATCCCATGGAGATTCTCACCTAGATAGAAACATATCTCTCTATGTGGTGGTGAACAGAGGGAGAACCTGGAGGGAATCCAGGATTTTCCTTTAAAAACAGCTCTTCAAAAATAAGAAAAATAGGTGTGCCTATGTGGCTCAGTCAGTTGAGCATTCAACTCTTGATTTCAGCTCAGATCATGATTTCAGGGTTGTTAGATTGAGCTCCCTGTTGGGCTCCGTGCTCAGTGTGGAGTCTACTTGTCCCTCTCCCTCTGCTCCTCCCTTGCTCTAATAAATAAAATTTTTAAAATAAGAAAAATTAATAAGTGTTCAAGTCCATAAAGTTCTATCTGATAGAACAGATGGTCTGTAAACTCACATACAAACCTGGTTTTTGTGTGTGTGTGTGTTTTCTTCGTTTTTACAAAGTCAACTAGGTAACTAACACATTAGTTACCAATACTTAGAGAGCAATAGATTTCAAATCTGGCAACCCTGATAGTGGTCCCACCACTTGGCAACAATCTGCTGGGTTGAGGGTAGAGCATTTAGGTATGTGAATGCCCTGTTAGAAAATGAAGATTTGGACTGAAAAATTTTCAAAGAAATGATCAATTGTTCACTTTGGATATAGGAAAATCTGTATAATGTTCCCATGAAATGTATGGCTTTTAGCAAAGTGACTGGCCAGCAGGTCTACCTGAAAGAATCACTTGCAAAATATATCTTTAAATAAAGAAATGAATCTGGTATTTTATCGGATCTAAGCCAATTAAACTTGAGAACATGTACCAAAATAATTATTTTTATTTTAGAACAAGTGATCTTTATCCATTCTTTCAGTCAATGGTAAATCACAAAATCAACTGTATATGAAACTTCATTGTAATAAAATATCAGCATTAAGGAAGATAATCGACTTTTTATCTTTAAAGCAAGGTAGTATATGTCAAAATAATCCAAAAGTGGTTTTCAGATTATTTAGAAATAGTTTAAAAACAAGGAGGTCCACAACATGCATGCTACTTGAAATACTTTATGATCTGTTTGAACACAAATTCTATTGATCTGGACTTCCAAGAAATGCAGAAGTCCTGGTTTTCTAAGAACTAGGACTCTATATTGAACCCGTGGAATTCAACTTGAAATTAGTTCTTGTTCACAGAATAAAGCCTGAGAAATCATTTAAAGCAGCAAACATTGTTTTATTTGCATTTTCTAATTATAAATGTACACTATCAAAAATTTAGAAAATAAAGAATTTAGAAAAAAAAAGAATTTAGATTATTTTTTCCCCAACTTTTTATTTTGAAAAATTTCAAACCAACAGAATACAGATACACAGACCAACAGTCCTCCCAGTTACTAATTAATGCTGAGCCTCAATTTACTCGGAGCTTCTTGGCAAAGTGAAAGGAGTAAACAGTTATATAATTCACATGGCCTATAAGGAAAAAACATATCAATTACTCAAGGGTAGCCAAGTGTATTGTGACATTTGGCCTGAGAAAAAATTCTCTTGTGTTCACTTAATAAGGAATACAAAGCATATCATACACAACAACCTACAGTTACTGCATCGATGAGTTCTGGAAACTATGTCATCTAGTATCCCTCAATGTTAGCAGAGGGTATGAAAGTAGCAGCCTGGAGGGAAAAGCATAGACTCTAGGCTCTCACTGCCTAGGGTTGAATCCTGGCCCCATCAATTATTGTGTGATCCTGAGTAAACTATTTAATCTTTCTGTGCCTTAGTTTCCTGATTTATAAAGTATTGTGATTAATACCACATACCTCGAAGAGCTGTTATGAGACCTAAATGAGTTAATACCTAGCATCTACCTAAATCAAGACCTGGCATATAGTAAGCATCATTATTAAAATAAATGCTAAAGAAAAAGTGTGCACATGATGTGGTAGTATAGAGGAAGGGCACTTAAACCAAGGGCTGAGGAAAGATGGATGCCTGTGCTGGGTCCAAATCTTAGTCTACTACTTAATTGCTGTTAGTATGACCTTGACCAGATTACTTCAACTTTGTTTTCTCGCCCGCTATAATAGAGATATAATGTCACCTGTTGCTACAGTAAGCGTATGTCTACAAAATTAAATGAGATACTGAGGAGTAGATAAGCAGATGTAATAGAACATGGTATGTATAATAAATAGATGTTTCTTCTTGGATCTGGTGGAAAAGTCAATGAATTCCTCTAGCATTCAACTTTTACACATGTCCATTTTTTTCCCAATTAAACAGTGTAATTTGTTTAGAACTGGTTGTACATAAATAATCTTTCAGATCACAAAACTACTTAGGAATGTTTAATGATTGGCATTGGCTTAGCACAACCCTGTTTTTTTTTAATAACCGTTGAAAATGTTGTGGTACAGTTATATTCATTTCTGAGGCATACTATGCCTGAGAGAGTAGGTAAATACCTTGATTTCCATTAGACAAAACTGCCGCCGTATCTGTATCGCTTTATACATCCCTCATTTCATTTCATACAGGTTTCTACTATAGCATGTGGAATACTGTGTTACAGATAATAGTTCATTCAATTTGTACCTTGCTTTGTTTAAAAAAGAACTATGGTGATTAGTTACATACTTACTTATGTGTTTACCTCCCTTCCAAAATCTGTGAGCTTCTCAGATAACTATGTCAGAGCCATAGTGTCTACACAGAAGCTGGCATATAATATACTGACTATCAATGTTTGGTGAAGTAATCTGAGTAGGATTTGAAGTGTGCTGTTATAAGCAAATGAGTTTAATATAAAGTTGGGGGGATTACCCAGGAATTTATGTGAAAATCAGAGACAGCCTGATCTCTCTTTGGGTGGATGAGAAAACCAAAGCCTGGAATAGTTAAGTGATTTTTATTCAAGGTTATTTAGCTAGTTTGTTGCCAGAACCCAGACTAGAGTTTTAAAATTCCACTTGCAAACCACTGCAGGGTCCAATCCACTATACTGACCTGCCTTTCAGACCCTAGTGATTCGATGTCTATACCTACTACCCCACTAAAGCCATTATTATTGGTCACCAATCATTTTTGTGTTGCTAAATCTAATCAGTGCTTTTCAGCTCTCGATATACTTGAGCTATTTGTGATCTCTGACTCTGCTGACCTATCTCCATCTTGCAATTCTTTCCAATCTTGGCTTTTGAGGTATTATCCTCATCTAGTTCCTTTACCTCTCTGGCCATCATTCCTCAGACTTTGTAGGCTTCTGTTCATCTGCCACTCCCTTTTACAGTTAGTTTTACTCTCTCCTTGGTGTTCTTTATTGCTTCTTCTATACTTTCTCCCTGATTGATCTCATCCATGCCTAGGACTTAAATCACCAATTAAAAGTTAATGTCCTCTAAATCTATTTTGTTTTGACTCGAGTTCTCTCCTCATTCATAGTGTAATTCAATTTCTTATTGGACATTTCCCTCTGGATGTGCAGGTTCCCTCCATCAAGTCACAGTCACAATGTCTCTGAGGGAGCCTATGAAACTGCACCCTTCTTTTTCACATAAAGGACAATGTAGCAGAAGATCAAATATCATCTTTACTACTGATTGTATTAGTTTCCTATTGCTGTTGTAACAAATACCACAAACTTAGTAAACAGCAGAAATTTATTACCTTAGTCTGAAGATTAGAAATCCTAAAATCAACGTACTGGCAGAGCTGCATTCTCTCTGGGGACTTTAAGGGGGAATCCATTTCCTTGCCTTTTCCAGTTTCCAGAAGCTGTCTGCATTCCTTGGCTTCATCTTCAATGCCAGCAGTACATATTCTTCAAATCTCTCTTTTTCTCTTACCTTTGTTTCCATCTTATCTTTCTCCCTGATTCCGACCTTCCTACCTCCAAGCCCAGACAGATAACCTAAAATAATCTCTCCATCTCAAGATCCTCGACTTAATTACAACTGCAAAGTCCCTTTTGCCATGTTAAGGGAGGGAACATATTCACAGATTCATTCACATGAACATCATTGGGGGACCATTATTCTGTATAATACAACCGATGAAGTTGGTATTGGATATTACCTGAAGGCAGAGAGCCTCCTAATGCCAAATTCTGAAGTTAAACAGGTTTACGGACTTTGTAGCCTGGGACCAGGCACCCTCAACCCCACTCAGGTCCTGCTCCTGGAGGAGCAGAGAACACACCGAGGCAATTCTTTGAAGACAATTTTCTTTTAACAGAAAAGAATGGGGTGGGCAATATTATGTCCAGTTTCTCCTTTTAGATTCACCAATCAGGAAGTCACTCCTTCAGGGAGGAGTGAGCTGGGGCGGGTGCCTCGAGAGGGCATATTATATCAATGGATATCACTTCAAATGGAAGAGTATCATGAGTGGAGACTAAGCGTTTCCACAATAGGCATATCCGTATTTGAACTCATCACCAAGTAACTCATCCCACAAATCTCCATCCTCCACCACGGTCACCACTACCATCTGGTAACTTAGCACAGAAACCGTGGATAACCCAGACTCATCTTTCTTCCCATCTTCCTAAATGGTTCTACCATCTACTCCAGCACCCATACTAAGAACGTATGCCCCCACTCAGTGCTGACCACCCTAACAGCACTCACACGCGTTCTTTCTCCTACATCTCCACAGCCAAAATCTTTGTTTTTTTCTTATAAAGACTTTAGTTACTTATTCTTGAGAGAGAGGCAGAGAGAGAAGCAGGCTCCGTGCAGGGAGCCCGACGTGGGCCTTGATACTGGGTCCCAGGATCACGCCCTGGGCCGAAGGCTTCCTGGGTCAACCGCTGAGCCACCCAGGCTGCCCCGCCCAGACCTTTGTTAAGGCCCTTATCACTGGACTGGAGGAGTAGAGCAGGGGCCTCAATACTGGTCTCCCGCTCTTAAGTCTTACTCTTCTGTCCGTGTTCACTCCCATTATCTTTGCTTATGAAACAGCCTTTGCCTGGAATTACGCCCTTTATAGTCAGTCTCCAACCGCCCCCCCCCCAGCCTGGTACCCCAGTTTGCCCAAGCGTCAAGCAAAACTTGAGTAATCAACATCAGCCAGGATCAGACTTGAATCTAGGTTTCTCTGACTCCAAAGTCCCTGCTCTCATCTGCTCTTGCTCGACTGCCTTCTCCTAACATTAAAAATTAATTTTAAGAAAAAAAAAATCACTTAGAGCCTGATGGGCTTTATACTTCCCAAAGCGCCTCCGCAAACATTCTTCCCTCTTAGCCTCACAATCCTCCAGCGTAGGCAGGATGGGTCCTGCCGCCCCGTTTATAAAATGAGGACCCCGGGGAATTCAAGGCTCCGCTCATCACCCCCCGCTGCCGGGTTGAGGAGTCACTGAGCGGCTTCCCGCGTTAACCACGCCCGCAGCCCCCTCTGGTCCCGCTCCCCGCGCGACCTCCCCGCACTTCACAGAAGCGGCCGGCGGGATCCGCGCCAGTCCGGACGAGGCCACTGCTCCTTCCACCGCAGGCTCCCTGAACCTCGCGACAGGGACCGTCCCGTCCGCAATGACGAGTCGGTGACGCAATACGGTGACGTACGGTGACGTGGCTTACCCGGAGCCAGGAGCCGGCAGGGCAGCCACACCCTGGGGCCCCCAGCTCAGGAGGGCCACGGGTCGGGCGGGTGGGGAAACGCCGCGAAACCAGCCTGGGAGACCCCTCCCGCCCTGAACCGTCAGATCCCGCCCGCCGCCGCCGCCGCCGCCCGGTTGCTAAGTGACGCCAGCGCGCAGAGGCGCGTGCGCGGCCACGGCGCTGTGCGTGAGGGCGGACGCGCGCCGCGGCGGCGGCGGCGGCGGCGGCGGCGGCGAGGACGGCGGCGGCGGCGGCCGAGGGGGCGGTGGCTACGAGGAGCGGGCGGAAGAGGCGTCGGTGCGGGCGGCTAGGTCGCGGAGGACCCTCGTTGGGGTGAGTGGCCGGCGCCTCGCAGGGGGGTGGGGCCTGGCCGCACCTGCCGGCGGGCCCGGGGCGGTCCCGCGCGCGCCGCTCCACGCCCCTCTGCCGCTTTTTCCGGGGGCGGGGGAGGGTCGGTTCCTGGGCACGGGCGCTCGGGGAAGCGGCGGCGAGGGCCGGGCGACGGCGGGTGGTCCCGGAAGGTGTGGTGGGAAGTCGGTGTCTGGGGGCGTCGGGGCGGCTTCGCCAGGGCTCCCGGAGCGAGGAGCCGCAGTCTGGAGAAGCCCAGGCTCTCCCAGAGCCGCCTGGCAGCCTGCCTGAGACCCGGTGGACCGAGCCCGAGCCCGAGCCCGAGCCCGAGGGGAGGCGGGGCGCGGGGCGCGGGGCGCGCGGTGGGGGTGCGGAAAGTTTGGCGCTGCGGGGCCCTTCCTCGCCCCTGCCCTGGCTGGGATCCGAGGCGGAGCCGGTTGTTATGGAGAGTTGTGAATCCGTGCGGGCGAGCGGCGCCAGACACACCCACGACCTGGGGAAGGCGGTCGGTCTGTCAGCGCTGCCAGGGGGCGGCCAACCTGTTGCCTGGACTTTCCAGCTTCACGTGTCTGTGCACGTGCCTGAAGCCCGCGGACAGCTCTGCCCCGCGCCTCCCGTCACGCTGCTGCTGCTACGGGTTTTGAGGCCGGGGGCGGATATCCATCCTCGTAGACTCCAGTCAGCTGTTTTTTATTTCCCCGAAGTCTGTTGTGTTTCTGTCGTTATGAGGACCGAGGAAGTATGGAGGCACTGCCTCTTTGTTTTGTTTTTAATTTCCTTTAAAAGTAGTACACACTTGCTAGTTACCGGGCAGAAAAAAGCATATTCTCTCCACGTGCGGGCTAGAGCCTGGTGGTGGGCGGACAGGCCTGGGTGTAAGGTGCGGCAGGTCAGCAGCCCCGTGGTCCCAGTGCGCCCGCTCCCCTCAGGCGTCTATGTGTGGTGGTTGTCGTTACCTTTCTTGGGAGAAAAGAGTATTGGAGGCGGGGGAAAAGAGGGTATTTCCTGACTTTTGATGAAGACCGTGCGTGGAACTGGCACAGAGACTGTACTGAAATTCAGTCGTATAATCTGTGCAAGAGAATTGAAGAGAGTAACTTGTAAGTTTTCGTTCAGCTCTAAAATATTGTGGGCCAGTTTCCTAAGTAAGGATCCGTAAAGTGTGCTGCCTGAGATGCTTGCATCTTGGGACCAATAATAACCTTGCTCTGTAGCACTAAGAGTAATGGAAATTCAGTGTCTCTTGCTCTCCAGACTGTACCAACTTTTAGGACAGGTATCGTGTCTTTTTTACTCATGGCCATATCTTAAGCATCTACAAGAGCGTTTGCCACAGAGTACGCAGGTTATAGGTATTTGTTACACATTGCACTATGAGTGTTTATTGATGTAGAGCAAGCGTTTAACTTCGTCCATCTAGTAGTTAATACATGTGCCCCTGTGCATATAGTCACGTTACATGTGGGAGAAGGTTTATGGGTACAAATGACATAGAAGAGCTGGCTTTTTTTAAAGAGAAATCTGGCTAGGAAAACAAAGCATATGTATGTCAAATCATTATGAAACCAAATGAGGCAGTATGTAAACAAGTGCTATGTGAGGTGCTGTACTTTAAGTGCAGCGGAAATTTAGAAAAACCAAGACCTGTGGTGGGCTGAGGTAGTGAACTCTTTGGAAGAGTTACAAAATTTGAGTTAGAGAAGAGATAAATCACATGTTGAGAAAATAGTGTGAATCTGCTGGGTGAGGGCTATATTGAGACCTTCGTGTCATGTCTGGTGAGTGGAGTAGAAGATCTCTGATAGGGAGATACTGGAGAGAGAAGGTTTAGCAGGCTGGAGAGGGAATGTCTTAAGACTAAGGCAGGCCGGGATGCCTGGGTGGCTCAGCGGTTGAGCGTGTCTTTGGCTCAGGCTGTGATCCCACGGTTCTGGGATCGAGTCCCATATCGGACTCCCTGCAGGGAGCCTGCTTCTCCCTCTGCCTTTGTCTCTCTCTGTGTGTGTATTTCATAAATAAATAAATAAAATCTTAAAAAAAAAAAAAAACTAAGGCAAGCTTATCAGCATCACACTGATAGCAGGATAGGGCCTGCTTGCTGGGTGGGATGGGAGTTGTGTTAAAGTAGAGTCCTAGACAAAAATAAGTGTTATCCTTACTTAAAATTAAGAGATATTATGGTTGAACCAGGATCAGGTTGTTGTATACTTCTGAATTCAGTTACTAATTTGAATAAATGCCTCACTAATGTGAGTGTATCTTATGTAGTCGGCAGTGCATGTCCCCATTTCTAAAATCTGTCATGCTTGGGCCTTTCCATTGGAAATCTGAAATGATGTACCCAAAGCAATTATCCAGCCACTCTCAGTAACACAGTTTTGCTTGGGATTATCTGTTATAGTGGTCTGTGAGGATTGTAGTTACTGCTGATCCTGTAAATACACAAATAATGTTTGCTAGGAAAGGAGTCTATTTGAAGAAAGACACTAAAAAATATTGACAGAAAGATTTGAGAAAATTAAAGATATTGCTGCTGAATATTGAACCTTTGATCTTTATAATATCTTTTGTTGTTAATGTGGAAATTCTTTGGAGTGGTGAATAAACCTGAAGTTGGATTGCTAACCTACCATGTGTAGAGTTGCAACACCATATGTTGCATTATTTAACAACTCAGCAAATATTTATTGGGTGCTGGCTATGGCTAGATACTGTGGTCAGTGCTGGGAAGACAAAGAATAAGACACCTCTTGAGATACTAAGTGTTCGTTAGACTACGGAACCCCTAACTGTGGTATAAGAGTTAATCACTTTGGAATAAGTAAAATGCTAAGGGCATTGATCACTTTGGCTGGGGAAAATTTGATAGAATCAGGGAAAGCTTTCACAAGAAGAGGATAGAACTTAACCCTGGAGGTTGCGTAGAATTTTGCACATGTAAAAGGGAAAATGAACATTCCAAGCAGAGGGGAGAACATAAGCAAAGTTGTCAAAGATTAAAACTAATAGGGTTTTTGGAAAACCTTGAGTTGTTTCTCTTGATGAGACAGGAAAGGAATGTTTGGAGCCAAATTACTTTGGGGTCTTTCATTCCATTCTAAAAAGCTTAGACTTACCCCCCCCCCCCCCCCCCCCCCCCCCCCCGCCCTGCCAATGCCCCTCTCATGTTGGCGATGGAGAGCCTTAGAAGGTGGACGAATCAGACCAGAAAGTTAACTGACAAGTCCTGTGCAGAATTGCATGAGAGTGAAGAGGCAGGGAAACCCGTTAGGATGTAGATGAGAGCTGCTGGGAGCTTGAAGAGGGAAGGTGGGAGTGGATGGATTGTAGAGCTATTTTAGATGTTAAAATCTCTAAATGTTATGACCAGCTAGAGGTGAGAGAGTGAGAAGTCAAAGATGTGTCTGGCTTGAGTAACTGATGATTATGATGACATTAAATTAATGGAGGAGGAACAGATATGCAGGGGAGAGAAGAAATGATGTTAATGTTAATTATCAGGTCCCTGTGTAGAGTTTAGAGAGAGCCACTAGGTGATTGGAAATTCTACTCCAGAGTTGATGAGACAGTTTAGGAATAACTGTGACAGTCTTCAAGGATATGTTTCCATAGTACTATTCTAGAAGTGAGTATAGCAGCTAACGCTGCTGTGGACTTTGGGGTCAGGAAAACTGGAGGTCAGATCTGTTTAACTTATTGGTTGAGTTGGGCAACCTTGGGCAAGTTGTTTAATATCTCTAAGCCTAAATTTCCTTTGAAAAGTGGGGTTAGTAATACCTTAAAGAATCATTGTGGAGATTAAGATAATATGTGCATGATGATTAGCACAGTGCCTAGCTTATAAATACTTAATGATAACTGCTGCTATTAGTAGTGGTAGTTATAGTTATCATTGTAGAGGTAGTAGAATATATAACTACCCAGAAAGATGGAGAATGAGAACTAGAAAGGACAAGGAATGGAACTTTTGGACATTAGCGCTTGGATCAAACTTTGAATGGTTCTCAAACTTAAGCATGCATCACAAATACCTGAGGCCTTGATAAAACACAGATTGCTGGGCCCCAACAGTCTGAGTGGGGTCAAGAATTTGCATTTTGAAGAAGGTCTCTGGTGATGCTGATGCTTGTGTTCCCAAGACCACACTTTGAGAACTACTGACTTGGAGGTTGGTTGAAAGAAGAGAAATCAGCGTAGAGACTAACAGAGAGATTGGGCAGCTGGAAAACCAGGAGAGAGTTCAGAGAAGGTTAGGGAGGTAGCAGCCTGAAGACTTTAGATCCACCAGTGTGCTTCCAGTTCTATAGGTCTCATCCCATTCTTATTTCTGTCTTCTCCAGAATGTGGCACAATGCTTGGCACATAGCATTGCTTGAATGAACCTTGGAAGCCCCTTAATACTGTTCTTGTGCATGATTACACATACTTTGCATGCAGATTTCATTCATCCTCTTATATCTCTGCTGAGTCATAGAGAAGTTACTGTTTCTGGTTTTACACATAGACACAGACGCATGTGCTCGTGCGCGTGCTCAGTAGCTATAGAAAATTTCTTCCAAATGATGCATTAGCTGGGTGCTGTGACTTTGTGTTGGATGTCCTAACTCCTCCCTTTATTTTTAATGTCAGAGTCCAGTTTGCAAAATATTTGTCCATAACAGATGTCAAGATTACAGTCTGTGTCTTGTATTAGGCACTTTGCAGGTTTATTAGATATAGGTATACTCCCTATACCTTGGAAGTTTATAATAAGATGGGCAAAGGAAAGGAGTAGAAGGTGATAACGATTACAAAAATGTGGATTGAGGGGTACCTGAATATAAAGACTTAGTCCTTGTTTGCTGATATACCTTGGATCTTACGTGTCTCATATACTGAGGACTTTTGTCATGCAGAACAAATATTAGTTCTAATCTCTGACAGGAATTTGTAAGAGAGTTCCACTGTGTAAGAAAATCAAACAGTAGTTGCTTGTATAAGATACAAGCATGTTATAAAGAGATTTCAGGAGGTAAGTTGTAGTTTCATGACTCACTAGTTAGCTACTCACCATGCTTCCTGGTCTCTTGTTTTCTCTCAGTTATTCTGTTAACATTTGTTAAGTATCTACCATGTGCCAGAAACTGTATAAAGTGCTGGCTGTAGAGAAATAATTGCTCTGGGTATCTAGCACTGGCATTAGTTGGGGGTATAATATGTGTGAATGAGTGTGTACACACATTGTCAGGGGGAAGATCTGATACTTGCATTTTATAATTTTAAGAATATATTGATATGAGCAGACATCAAGGACTTGAAGTTGAATTCATCCAGCCTTATGTATGCAAGGAGCCATGAAAAAATATAGAAATAAAAGGTTTTGAATATATATTTCTTTTATTAGAAAGAGCACAAGCAGGAGGGCCAGAGGTGGGGTGGGGGAGAGAATCTCAAGCAGACTCCATGCTGAGCGCAGAACCTAACATGGGGCTTGATCTCAGGACCCTGAGATCATGACCTGAGCCAAAACCAAGAATGGGGTACCTAACAGACTATGCCACCCTGGCACCCCAATAAACACAAAGTTTTAAACAAAGAATGTATACTTCAGTAGAGGAGGAAAAATGTATTTATAATACTTAATAGTATTAAGTATAGTAATAGTAATAGTATTAAGTATCATAGAATATGATAAGTACTGTATAAATATTGGTCACAGACTAGAGTCTCCAATGCTTGTTGAGTACCTGAGTGTTCAATTGTGATTTCAATTCATACGTTATTTACTAGGTATTCCAGAAATTGTAATATCATAAATCCAAATTAATATCCTGGAATGCCTCTTGCATCTTTATATGATACCAGAAAATATCTGGTAGTCTGTGTCTTTGTTTCTTGGTTTGGGAAATATTCTTCTAGTACATGAAAGCAAAAAGGTTATTAACAACTGGCTATTGTTTGTCAAGTCACTGCATTATTCTAGGGCTCTTTTCTATATGTTGTTTAATCCTTATAATAGGTTTGTAAATTGGGTATTGTCTCTACTTTACTAATAAGGCGATTGAGATTCAGAATGGGGAGAACAGTTTGCCTGCCATTTGTGGCCAGGGAGTTGAGGCTTAGACTCCAGAGTCATTGCTCTTCATGTCAGCTATTGGCATCGGCGTGGGGCCTAGCACGCAAGTATCCAGATGGAGGAATCCAATCTTGTTTTGCTGATTTGGGAAAAGTTATTGGAGGAAGTTAGAATTTTAATAACTGCCTGAACAATTGAAGACAATTTGATAATATTTTTGGGATAGAGGGGAAAAGGAGGTGGACTTTTAAAAGCCTCAGTGCTAATTCTTCTGTGATGACATGGCTATATTTGACCCCACATTTTTTTTAGTTCTGACAAGAGATTTTACATAAACATCAGATTTCCCACTTTTCTATATATAGGTACAAGTCTTCAAGAGGAGGAACTAACTGTACTTTTCCAAGCTAATGACATTTAAAATAAATTCAGAACTCCTTTTTTTTTTTTTTTATCACGTAGTGAAAAATACCTTGCTCTTCACCCTAAACAGTGAGGTGTTCTCTCCACACCACTCATTCCTTCTATCCCTCCACATGTTTATTTTTTAATCTGTTTACAAGTTAAATAGTTGTATATTCTATTTGATTTATCCCTTTTGGGTCCTATTTTATATATTCCTGAAATAACAACTGTAAGCATCTTTGTAAAGCAGAGTCAGTTCTGGCTAATTTCACTATTAATACCTTTATAAAATTATAATTATACCGATAGATATCAAATGCCGTATTACCTGTTGTTATATAACAAATTACCCCCTTCAAATTAGCAGCTTAAAACAACACTTTTTTTTTTTTTTTTTTTTAGAGAGAGGAAGTGGGGAGGGATGGGGCAGAGAGGGAGAGAAAATCTTAAGCAGGTTCTACATCCAGCTCAGAGCCTGACAGGGACCTCTACAACCCTGAGATCATGCCCTGAACTGAAAATCAGAAGTCAGAAGCCCAATTGACTGAACCACCCAGGCGCCTCAGACATTTATCTAATGATTTCTGTGGGTTAGGAATTCATTTGCAGCTTTGCTGGGTGATTCTGGCCCAAAGTCTCTGATGAATTGCTCTACACCTGTTGACCAGCACTGCCATAGTCATCCAAAGGCTTGATTGGGACTGGAGGGTCTGCTTCCTAGATGGCTACTTCACATGACTGTTAGCACAAGTCCTTAGGTCTTTAATAAAAGAGGTCTTTAATAAAAGAGGTCTTTAATAAAAAGGGGCTGTTTGAGTGTATGTCAGCTGATTTCACCCAGAGCAAGGGATGCAAGAGTGAGGAAGGAGGATACCACATGACTTAATATGGTCTGTCTTGAAAACGTACACTGCCACTTCTGCTCTATCCCATTTGTTATAAGCAGGTCACTAAGGTCAGCTCACACTCTAAGAAAGACAAGTAGCCTCTACTTTTTTTAGGGGGGGATGGGTCAAAGAATCTGTAGACATATTTTAAAACACGATAAATCCATTGTCATATGAAGCTGTATCGTCAGCTGAAATTATATCTATTTTTTTAAAAAGATTTTATTTATTAGAGAGTGTGCATGCAAGAGCGAGGGGAGGGTCTGGGGAGAGGGAGAAACAGACTCTCCACTGAGCAGGAAGCCCGATTCAGGCCTCAATCCCAGGACCCCAAGATCATGGCCTGAGCTGAAGGCAGAGGCTTAATGGACTGAGCCACCCAGGCACCCCTGATTGTCTCTATTGTCACATGTGTAGTAATGTAGTAGTTGTTTTGACTTGTGTATTCACAGTATTTTCTGGAAATGTTCTGAAGGTGGTGGTTTTTTAAATCTAAAGCAGGTTTTCACATATTACAGATTTGTTGGTGATATCTTGAAGTTTCGCATCTATTTCATTAGCTGCAGTTCCAATACCACTGGAATACTTTGATTTTTATCTTATTTTATTAACTTTTTCTTGTATCATTTCATTTACACTATTTAATGGTTTTTATGGTTAATCATAAAGGTTTTTTTATATTAAGATTTTATTTATTTACTCATGAGAGGCACACAGAGAGAGGCAGAGACATAGGCAGAGAGAGAAACAGGCTCCCTGTGGGGAGCTGGAGGCAGGACTTGATCCCAGACCCCGGGATCACAACCTGAGCCAAAGGCTGAGACTCAACCATTGAGCCATCCAGGCATCCCTCCAGGATTAATCTTAAATAGAACCAAACATTTCAAGACAAATTAATTTACTTTCTAAACTTTTTTTTTTTAAAGATTTTATTTATTCATGAGAGACACACACAGAGAGAGAGAGAGAGAGAGAGGCAGAGATATAGGCAGAGGGAGAAGCAGGCCCCATGCAGGGAGCCTGATGTGGGACTCGATCCTGGGTCTCCAGGTTCATGCCCTGAGCTGAAGGTGACGCTAAATCGCTGAGCCACCCAGGGATCCCCACTTTCTAAACTTTTAGAAGAAAAGTCCTTGCTTAATCCATGTTTGAAGGCACTCATTTCAGCTTCTACAGAGCACAGTGACTTTGGGTTTCATGGTTTGGATGAGGCTGTTAACTTTGTTCACATCCTTTGGGTACTTGAGAAATTCTTCTTGAGTGAGATCCTTAATTAGCTCCATTGGATTCCAAATTTTGTTCTTTAGAAAGTATATGTAGGATATAATTGGTTTAGTCGGAGAACCTTTTTGGAACATCACAGTTAGGTACATATTTTGGCACTTTATTTCTTTAGTTTGTTTTTCAATTTTTAAAAAAGGTTCTTATTTATTTTGGAGAGAGAAAGGAAGCGAGCATGAGCAGGGGAAGGGGCAGGTGAAGAGGGAAAGAGAAAATGTCAAGCAGACTCTGTGCTGAGTATGGAGCCCGACATGGGCTCTATCTTACGACCCTGAGATCATGACCTAAGCTGAAACCAAGAGGTGGACACTTAACCAACTGAGCCATCCAGGCGTCTCTATTTCTTTAGATGTTAAATAGATTTAGACTTCACTGTCCCTACCCCCAGCAGGTATCAATTACCTTACTTTTTTCTTTTTTTTTTTTTTTGACCTAATTTTACACAGAAAAGAATTCTACATTCCTCCAAATGTTAACATTTTACCACATTTGTTTTATCCTTTCTCTTTTTGTCTCTCTCTCTCTCACACACACACACACACACACACACTGTTCAAGAGTAAGCTACAGAGCATTATTTACAATAGCTAAACTGTGGAGGTAGCCTAAGTGTCCCATCAATAGTTGAATGGATAAATTATATAATGGAATATTATTCAGCCATAAAAAGAATGAAAATTTGCCATTTGTGCCAACATCTATGGATATAGAGGATATAGATGAAATAAGTCAATTAGAGCAAGACATATACCATGTGATTTCACTCACATATGGAATTTAAGAAACAAACAAAAAACCCCAAATGAACAAAGAAGAAAAGACAATAAATGAACTCTTCACTATAGAGAACAAACTGATGGTTCCCCAGAGGGGAAGTGGGTAGGGTAGGGTGGGTGGAAAGATGAAGAGGATTAAGATCACTCTTACCTTAATGAGACCTGAAAAAATGTATGGAACTGTTGAATCATTAACTTGTACACCTGGAACTACTATAACTGTATGTTACGTACCCTTGAATTGAAATCAATAATAAAAAGAGTAAGTGGCAGATACAATACCCTTTTACCCCAATCCTTCTGTGTGCATTTCCTTAGAAGAAAAAAGAATATTCTTATACTAACTACATTCTAATCATCAGGAAATTAGTATTAATGTAGTATTGTTATTGTCCTGATTGGCTTATGAGTGAATGCCTTTCATAGCAACAACAAAAACCACTCACACACTACCTTCAGTTGTTTTCCTTTGGTCTCCTTTAGTCCGGAACAGTTCCTCAATAGTTGTCTTTGTGACACTGGCATTTTTGAGGAGTATAGGCCAGTTTTGTTTTGTTTTAATATTTGTGCTGCCGAAGAGAGCACTTGTTTTGCTTTAAAACAGAGTGTCCCTCATTCGAGGTTTGTCTGGTGTGCCTTCATGATTCAGTCCACGTTAATCCATTTTTGGCAAGGCTACCACCATGTGTTTCTCGGTGCGTCACCTCAGGAAGGCCAGTGATGCCGCTGTTACTGCTGATGTTACCTTCCGATCATTTTAGTTAATAAGGAGTCTGCCCGGTTTCCCCACTGTAAAGTTACTATTTTTTCCTTTGTAACTGATAAGTGTTTTCTAGAGAAATTCTTTGAGACTATGAATATCCTGTTACTCTTAGACATTTACCTACTAGTTTTAGCATCCATTGTTGATTCTTTCCTGAATCAATTTTGCCAAATGAATATTTCCTAATTCTATTATTCCTCCTACATTTATTAGTTGAATTCTCCCCATTAGTTAATATCACTATGAACTCACAGATTCTTGTGTTATTCAGTGGGTTATGGTTATTATTTATCTTTAACTTTCTGTAAGTGTAGTTAGCATACAGTGCTGTGTTAGTTTCAGGTGTACAATATAGTGATGCAGCAGTTCCATACATAACCCAGTGTTCCTTACAATGCACTCCTTATCCCTATCACCTATTTCACCCAGCCCCTCTGGTAACCATCGGTTTGTTCTCGATAGTTAAGAGTCTATTTCTTGGCTTCTGTCTCTCTTTCTCACTGTCTCATTTACCTTTACTATCATTATTTCTTTTACTCAAATTGCTGCGTATTCATCCAGTGGGAACTTTTTCAAGCTGGTTTTGTCTTTGTGATGTGTCCCCAATATTCTTTGAGCACGTCCTTATTTTCTGGTACAACAAGATAGTCCTATTTTCCTGGCCCCTCCTTTGGATTCAGTTCTAGATTCTCTTAGCAAACAGAGGTGTGTGTGTGTGTGTGTGTGTGTGTGTGTGTGTTTGTGCCCACACACCTCTATATCTAGTTTTGTGTATTTCTGTTAAACCCATGAGCTTACACTGACACTTCCAGTTTCAGTCCTACAACACAGGGTTTTTTCTGTCATTATTCTTTTCA
This sequence comes from Canis lupus familiaris, assembly GCF_011100685.1. Taxonomy (NCBI): domain Eukaryota; kingdom Metazoa; phylum Chordata; class Mammalia; order Carnivora; family Canidae; genus Canis; species Canis lupus. The sequence goes on along the minus strand of NC_049233.1, from coordinate 7,739,209 downwards.
TATTTGTAACTCCCTTCTCCTACAGTGAGAACCTGGTTCCCCCCTTTGACCTTATATTTACTTATTTGTACACTTAATATACCTAGAAAGTAAATTCAAAATAGCTAGCCTGTGCCTCTGTGAAAATGAAAGCCATTAACAAGAATTCAGTATTTAACTTTTAACCTTTAGCCTGAAGGCATACAGTACAGCCACTTTGTTCAAAAGTTACATAGTTATGTATCCCCTTCAGTGTGATTATGTTATTTATTTGAAATAGTTTGGTTCATATTAATTCTCTGTATTTCATGTCACTCTATTATCTCCCCATTTTTTATTTTATTTACTGTCCTTTTTTGAGCCTGTGAAACAATAACCAATAATAATGGTTGCAGAAGTCAAGAAGGCATTCTCAGAAGTGTCATTCCCATTTCTTCTGTCCTGTCTACCCTCTTCCTAACCACTTCCTATAATCTATTCATTTACCCAGCTTTATCCTTATTGTATTTCTTTTTGCACAAATAACCAGATAATATGTATATTTTCTTATTTCCCCATTTTTTTCTTACCCCAAAAGTGCTGTAGATATTCTTTTGCATTTTACTTTTTGCACTTAACATTGTATCCTGGAAACCACTCAACATAAGTTCCTAGAGATCTTTCTGTTATTTTTTTTACAGCCTCATAAAATTTCTTTGTGAGGAGGTCACCTGCTTGCTTCTATGGGGTTTCTTATATTTATCTAGTACTTTGGAACACTTTCCTCTTGTTGCCTCATTCCATTCATGCTTCCTTCTATCTTTCCTGTTTAGGTTAGGTGCCTTTCTGAGGCTTCCTTACCCACACTCTCCAAGCCATAGATTAATTTCTTAGCAGATTGAATTTGCTTTTCTTCCCTCTCAATCCTTTGTCCTGATGAATGCTACATTATTCATCTAAGCTGAAAAGCTGACTGTCCTGAACGCCTTTGCTCTTGTACCCTCGTATTCTTGTTAATAATCCCTCATACTCATTTTCTCCTTTCCATTCTTAGGGCTTTTACAACTTCACTGAAGTCCTCAATTTCTTGCCTAGATTATTGCATTAGAATCCTAACTATAGAGCAATGGTTCTAGGACAGTGTTAAAGTCACCTGGTAATTTGTTCGAAATGCAAATTTGAGGACCTCACCTTTTGAATCAGAAACTCTGGGGATGAGGCCTGGCAACCTGTGTTTTACTGTTCCCTCTAGGTGGTTCTGAAACAACTAAAGTTTGGGGACCATGGACAGAGTGTTTACAAAATTGTAGAAGGAGATTTTAAAGAAACTAGTAGATACTGAAAGTGGAGAAAGAAGTAAACAAGCTGTGAAAATGGGAACACTTGAACTGAGGAGCCTCCTTTAAAAAGGAAGAAGGAAAGCTCTTGGGTTCCTTCCTGGCTTTCGTCTTTTTATCCTGTAGAACATGTAGTCTTTGGCACAGGATCCTACAGCTTACACTGATACTTTCCCTGCCTGGGTCCCAGCTTGTATAGAAAATGTCTATATCTTTTAAAACTTTTGTTTCTGCTGTCCAGCAACACATATACAGAAAAGTACATGGAACGCAAATGCTGAACTTAATTACTTTAAAGTAAAATCTAGTTTATTTCCACTTCATTAAGAAATAAAACCCTGCTAGCCCCCAGTCACGCATCAGGTGCTCCTTTTCGATCTCAGCCCCTCTCCTAAAAGTAAACACTGTCCTGACTTTTTTTTAAAAAAGATTTTATTTATTCATTAGAGACACAGAGAAAGAGAGAGAGAAGCAGAGACACAGGCAGAGGGAGAAGCAGGCTCCATGCCGGGAACCCGACGTGGGACTCGATCCCGGGTCTCCAGGATCACATCCTGGGCCACAGGCGGCGCTAAACTACCGTGCCACCGGGGCTGCCCTGTCCTGACTTTTATAATATTACTTCCTTATTCTTTTTTTTTTTTTTTTTAACATTTTATCCTTTAAGTATACACAGAAAACACTTATAGGTTACTAGACCTATTTTTGAACTTTATATGAATGAATGAAATATGTGTGTGTTCCTTATGTTGGGCTTTTAAATTTAATATTACATTTTGATATTATTCATCTTGTTGCATACAGCTAATTTTTTCATGTTCACTGCTGCATAGTGAACATAAGTCCATTTCAGGACTATACAATTTATCCTTTCTGCTTTTGATGGACATATGGGTTGTTTCTAGGGACTTTTGTGTTTTAGCTAGGATGTTTTTTTATATGCTCGTGAATATATCTTACCTTAGTGTATAATAGAGTAAAATACTGAGTTTTATGGAATGCAGATCTTCAATATTAGTAGATAACAGCAAACTTTTCTAAAGTGGTTAAACCATTTAAATATTTCTGTTTATTTTTGAACCTTTATATTATCAGTATGAGTATGACCCACATCAAGCCACCTAATACTCATACCATAGTTTTCAGTACCTTGCTGAAGTCCTAGAGATGGAGAAGGCAGCTTAATGAAGAAATCAAACAGCTTAGCTAACATCAACTCATTATCTTTTTTTAAAAAATCTGTTTTAAGGAGGTAATATATGGACATGGTACAAAATTCAAAAATATGAGGGGATATACTGTGGAAGGTAACTCTTCCTTTCATCCTTACCTGACAGACATCCAGTTCTTCCTTCTGGAAGCAGGTGCTATTACCACTGGTATATTAATTTGTTCAACAAATTTTTATTGAGTGCCACTTAAGCACCAAGAACTGTTCTACTGTTTGGGGATAGAGGGCTGAACAAAATAGGCAAAGATCTGCTGTCATTTATGAAGGCTCCCGTTCTATTGGAATGATTAAAAGTAGTGAAGATTTCTATATGTCTTTTCAGAAATATTCTGTGTGCATATGGCACATTCTTATGTTTATTCCTAAACATAAATGTCGCATACCACATTACTGTGTCACGCTTTTTCCTCATTGCATCTTGGAGGCTGTTACATATCCATATATGAAAAGGCTGCCTGATTCTCTTTAGCAGCCCTTACAATTATCAGGACAGAAAATTGTAGAAGACTGAAATGGGCATAAAAAAAATCACAGACTGTCATATCCAGTGCATTCGTCTGGACTCTCTGTGCCTTTCATTGTCTTTGAGCTGTTTTATAACTGTAAATTGTAGAAAACTGACAGTTATGCAGATGATTCTTGTTTATAGAAACACAAGTTGATTTTGTCCAGCAGAATGCAATTGAATGTTGCCCTGGGGATAGTGACTAGTTTTGCATCTATTTGTAAAGCAGTGTTAGCATTCCAGATACTGCACGCACCTGTGTGTGTGTGTGTGTGTGTTGACTACTTTGGACTCTTTATCTTACTGACTGCTTCATTAATTATTGATTTAAATAAAGTCTTTGATACGTTTTATATTTGTATCATGATTTTACCTTTTTTAAATTTTTTTTATTTTATTTTTTGATTTTACCTTTTTAAAACATTATCTTTTAACAGATACATTACAATGACTCCCTTTTTAATGGGCATTTCACTTCTTTATAAAGTGGTTCCTACCAATTTTAGATGGCTTTAATGACTAGGAAAATCTGTGCTATCATGAAGCAGTACTTTTTGATGCTTTGACAAGGAAATTAATGGATGTGAGAGTTCTAGTAATTCTTCCATTAAGCATTCTGACCTAGCCCCTGCCTTCAAGGAGTTTATTGTCTAGCGGAGGAGGAGTAGGAATGATACAGATGAAGTGTATAGTACAGATATTGGGTAATTACTGAGATAGCTAAGACGAGGTTCCCCGGAGGGAGGAAAGAACTGCATGGTTTCCTCACAGCATCTGCTTTTTCTCACAGGCTGTGCTTGCTAAGGCAACTGGATGTCTCCCTCTTTGTGATGCCAGGTGCTAGCACACTTGTTTTTAGGCTGACTATGGAACTATAGTTAAGTCTTTGGGACTCAAATGGAATCCTGTGGCTCCAACTACGAACACGGTGGTTTGTCTATTCCTATGATGGCATTAGCAAGAGAATATAGTGGAGTCACATAGTTGGGGTGGGAGTGGGTTAGTGGTTATATTCTAAAGTCAGGACAAAATGTAAAAATCGAGTACTGTGAAAATTTCCTGTAGCAAACCCTTTAATGCCTATAAAATACCCTATCATGGTTCTCTTAGTACAGGAATGTCCTAAAATCAGCTAATTTGAGTTATGAGAATTTAATTTTACTAGTTTCGTTTGACACCCCTAATTTGGCTTGTCAACACCTCACATTACTAACCATTTCCTGGCCTGCCTCTAAAGCACCACCACGAAACAGTCTTTGCAGTTACGCAATTTGGTGCTTGATAGAGTTGTCTCAGTTACTTCGTTTCTCATTCTGTCGGTAATAATCTTTTGTGCAGTTGCATTGTTTTCATTGATTTCTTTGCTCTCTCACTGTTCTGTCACTCCTCCATTAAAGGTTTAATTACCCCAGTATTAACATATGTACACTTTGTTAATTCCTGAGGAATTGTGTACCATTTATTTCAGTGAATACTATTAAATTGTTTTGATGGGAAGAAATAACCCTCTCAGAGTTTTTAAAGGATTGGTTACTTTTCCTAAGGCAGGATAACTCTGTTCTTCCACTCCTCTTCCTCTGTTATCACTGTTTCTGTTGGTCCTTCAATTAATTTTTTGCTGCTTCCACTTATTTTTCAATGATTGAGAAACTTCTGAAATCACTTATACCTTGTTTTAAGCTTAAGTACAGCAGGGAACATTGAGTGGGTTCACTCAGTGTTCCCACTATTTCTGACTCTTCCTTCTATATAAGTAATTGAATTCACATAAGTTAAATTCGAATATGATGTGATACTCTCATGGTAAAAATCTGACCTAATTCAGGTGGAATTGGAGAGAAGATTCCCAGGCCGCTTCTCTCTCATCCATCCAGACATCTGTTGAGTTCTTGCTAGGTTATATTAAGTGATGTGGATACAAAAGAGAATGATTTATGTTTCCTGTCCACAAAGAACTTGTAACTTGGTAGAGGTGGTAGATTTCAAGGTAGATGTTTGTGATATAAAGTGGTAAGTGCTGTGAGAACAATATATCCAGCTATATCAGCTTCAAATTTATATGCCATGAATACTTTAGTCTATCAGTACTTCTGAGGAGACCTCTGAATAAGCACTGATATTCAGAGAAGGCTTCCTGGTGATGGGTGACACCTCATTAGGCCTGAAGAATGTGGCCAATGCAGGGGGTCAAGGGAATATGTGTTTTTACAGAGAGATGGCAAAGTGTGCCAGGGCAAGTGGTGTTGCTGAAGCATAAAGTGAAAGGCAAAGTGGAGGCTAGAGTGGTAAGTAAGGGTCAGTTCAGAGAGGGCCATGGATGCCCTGTCTGTGAATATGTGTATCATTCCATTGACTATAATATGATTAGTGTTAATAATATAATCACTAAGAGCTACCATTTGTTAAGCATTTACTAAATGCCAGGAACTATATTCAGTGTTTTCATAGTTATCTCACTTATCTCACTCACTTATCTCATTTAATCCTTTGGGACATTCATAAATGAAAATAATGGAGGTGCAGAGAAGTTGAGTAACTTGTTCAAGGTCATGTCTTGACCTTGCAGTGAGTGCAGAGAGGGGATTCCAAAGTACAGAGGTCTGACAGCAGAGCCTTTTAATTGGAGAATAATTTAAAAAGTGTTAAGCCAGAGAGTAGCTTGATTATATCTTCATTTCAGATTGGTTATTGTACAAAATGAGTGGAGATGGAATTGAGGGGGACAAAATAGGAGGTGGAGAGATAGTTTGGAAGCTGTCATAGTGCAGGTAAGAGATGATTGAAACCTGAATCAGAGTAGAAGTTATTAGGCATAGGAGGGATGAATTAAAGGAATAATATTTAGGAGGTAAAATGAGGAGATAATGGGGCTCCTGGGTGGCTCAATCAGTTAAGCATCTGACTCTTGGTTTTAGCTCTAGTTATGATCTCAGGATTGTGGAATCAAGCCCAGTGTTGGGAATCCGTGCTCAGTGGGGAGTCTGCTTCTCTGTCTCTCCCTCTGCCCCTCCCCCTGCTCACATGCTCTTTCTCTCCCAAATAAATCTTTTAAAAAAAGTTAATTGATTAGACGGGGGTGGGAGGGGTGGTGGGGTGGGGGTGGGGGTCAGGGAAAGGAAGTTAAGGGAAATGTGCAGGTTTTTAGCATGGGTTACTTATGTGGCATACCATATATTAAGACAAAGGACACTGGAGAAAAACGGAAATTAAGAGAAGATTAGTTTGATACTGAGTATGCTGACTTGAAATGCCAGTGGGGACATGTGGTAGAATATTGCAAGCATCTGTACATATGAATCTGAAATTCAGAAGGGATATCTGGCCTAGAGATGAGAGATTTGGAAGTTAACAGGTAGTAGTTGGAACCTGGAGGAACGATAAAAGGAAGGCATAGCCCTGGGGAATATGACTCTTAAAGACACAGTAGTGAAAGAAAGAGACACAAAGGTAAAAGGAGAACCAGGAGAGAAGAGTGTCACAGAGGCTCAGGGAGCAGAGTTTCAAGAAGGGTATGTTCAAGAGTGTCACATGCTGCAGAGAGGTCCAGAAAGGTAAGAATGGAAAAGTGAATCTTGGATATTCCAATTAAGACGTCATTGATGACCCTGGTAAGAGCGGTTTCAGTGGGGGTGGTGGGCTGATAGTGAGGCTTCAGTGGATTCAGGAGTGAATTGGAGGTTAAAAAGAGGAGACCAGGGGTGTGGATAACCTCTTGAAAAATTTGAATAAAAACTGGAAAAGGGATAATAAAGTATGTGTGAAGTGCAAGATTGAACAACTAGCTCTAAACTCTTCATGCTCCCAACCTTGGGGGAAGCTGATGTGGGCTCAGTTCAACAAGTTGAAAGTTATTGAAATCTTTGGAATATATAGACTCAAATCCTGGGGTCAGCTGCTTCCTTTGTGACTGCCTGGTAGTCTTTCTATTCTTGAATGGAATAAAATTTGCTCCAATTTGTTGTCAGTGCTATATGTATATCAGAAAGTCATCACCAAAGCACATTGTTGTGCCCAAGATTGCGAATCTGAGAAACCACCAAGGAGCCGACACATGCAAACACATGAGGGTTTATTTACATGCTCAAGCTTGGGTCCAAGTATACCTGACACAGCGGAGCAGGCACTTGGATCCTGGAACTGGGTTACAGCTGGGTTTTTTATAGGCTGGTCTAGGGGATTTTCAGAAGGGGTGGAGGAATTTCTCAAGTTCTGTGTACATTTTGATATGGGGCTTTCAAGGGCATTGAGCTCTGTTCTTATTCTAATAGGGGCTTTCTGCCCTTGGCTTGGGCTCTGTTCTTATTTTCTAGGATGTTAAGCTGCTGTTTTCTTCCTGTAACTGAAGTAATGCAAATTTCAGCTCTTATTCACAGGGGTCTGGGATGGCTGTATTTGTGCTAACGCTGAACTTGAGGTGGAATGGCCTTGATTTTTCTCGGCCTCCACAGCATCATCCTAAATGATATTTTGGCAAAAAAAACAAAACAAAACAAAAAAAAAACAAAAAACCAAAAAACCAAAAAGTGATGGGAGAGATTAGTGGAGGAATCTCTGGGAAGGAAAATATGTCAGCCATTATACTATGTCCTTTATGTGTTTTATTTTGTATTTTATTGCTTCCTCATAGCCATCATAATGGGGGTGGGCTTATCCCCATTTTCTCAATGAGGAATTGAGATCCTATAGCCCTATCTTTCCTTATCTTTTTTTTTTTTCTTCTTCTTTCTTTTTCTTTCCTTATCTTATGCCAGGTTCTGCCACTGATGAGTGACCTTGGACAAGTTTCTCCGTTTCCTTGTCTATAAGGAGCTGTGGGTTTTGATCTTGAGATGCTTTCCAGCTCTAGGGTTCTAGGAATCTGTGAATATTTATTAATAATGTTGCTATTTGGGCATGAAAAAAGACTATTCAGGGAATTTCCCCCCTTTCAGTGAATTAATAACTTAATAGTAACACTGTCAGATTGTTCAGACTAAATAATTTATTTTCCCATCACAGAGTGAATACCCATTATGTATGTGGCCTTAGAAGGGTACTGTAAAATAAATCAAGTAAATAGGCTTGGTGACAGGCTCTCCATCAATTGTTACTAGCCCTGGGCACATGGGCAAATAGCTACCTGCAAGATTGTGTGATGATTTGAAAGTGTGTTATAGGTTAAGTGCTAAGTATTTTTATTAATTTAGGAAGTACTTTGGCATGTGGCCTTTAAAAATTACATTATTATATTATCATAAATCTTGATTAAGGCAACAAAATGTATTTACTATGGCCAGCTTCACAGCTGGGGTGAAATATTTTATAGTGTGTATAATGAGCCACTAGATGATGGTGATTTTCTGTTCACATCTGAAAGATGAGAGTTGGGAAATGAATTAGAGGCTTTAAAGGGCTATTTAATTGTGAAGATTAATTTCAAGGAACAGTATCATGTGCTCGGTGAGTACTTAATAATTGAGGAGGAGGAGGGGAAAAAAGGGAATTTTGAGGCTTTTGAACCTTTGTAAGTCCCATTTTGGAAAAAGGTTAGGATAAAAATATGCTAATGTGCTAATGACTTTCAAAGACATGCTCTAAAACAGTGATGTAAAAGAAGCAAAATTAACCAATACTAGGCATTTTGAGAGTAAATATATTCTGTTTGAAGCCAGTGTATTCCAGATATACTGATCCTGGCAAGCAGAGGTTTTCAGTGGGTGTGGGTAGAATCTCCCCTCAGAGGGCATCTTGAAAATTTATAGGGAGATTTTTGTTTTCTTTCTTTCTTTCTTTCTTTCTTTCTTTCTTTCTTTCTTTCTTTCTTTCTTTCTTTCTTTCTTTCTTTCTTTCTTTTTCTTTCTTTCTTTCTTCTTTCTTTCTTTCTTTCTTCTTTCTTTCTTTCTTTCTTTCTTTCTTTCTTTCTTTCTTTCTTTCTTTCTTTCTTTCTTTTCTTCTTTTTAAGATTTTATTTATTTCAGAGAGACAGAGAGAGCAAGCAAGCAAGCAAGCAAGCATGAGTGGGAGGAGGGACAGAGGCAGAGGGAGAAGCAGACTCCCTGCTGAGCAGGGAACCGACTGTGGGGCTTATCCTAGGACCCTGGGATCATGACCTGAGCCAAAGGCAGATGCTCAGCCACCTAAGCAACCTGGGACATTTTTGTTTTCTAATGTGGTTGAGATATATATTATTTTATTATAAATTATTTTCTTTTGATTTTTCCCTTCTATTTTAGCCTATATATATATACACACACACACACATATACATACATATATATATATATACACATATATATATAAAGTGTTTAGTAGGTTCTAAATCTCAGCGTGTTGAGGGTATGGGTGTTAAAGTATTTGTTATAAAAAGTAAACTTTGGGTCTGATGGGATTGATTGCCATTGTATTAGTTTTCTTTGATGCAGAACAATGTACCTCAAACTTCTAGCTTAAAAGTAATAGCCATTTTACAGTTTCTATAGGGCAGAAGTCCAGGCACTGTATAGCTATATTGTTTGCTCATGGTCTCCCTAGGCTAAAACCAACGTGTCTGTAGGGGCTGCCATCCCATCTGCGGCTTGGGGTCCTCTACCCAGGCTCAGTGGTGGTAGACAGAACTCAACTCCTTGCCCTTATGTGACTGAGGTCCTCATTTTCTTGGTGGCTATAAGTGGGTGGTGGGGGTCACTCTCAGGCCCTAACTATGTGGCCTGCTCACAGCTTGGCAACTTCTTAAGAGCCAGCTGGAGAATCCTTTTAGTCTGCTATAATAGAGAGAGTGTGTATATATGTATGTATATATGTGTATATATATATATATATATATATATATCTGCATATCTGTATGTAAGATAGCCTAATCACATGGACAGCTATGCCATATTCACAGGTACTGCCCAAACTCAAGGGAAGGGGATTGATTATATAGGATGCTTACACCAGGGGTGGAAATCATGGAATTTTGCCTACCACATAGCTACTAGTATCAACCTTTCATACCTCTATCTCCTTTTCTTTTTAATTTAATTTTTTTTAGTGTAAAGATTTTATTTCTTTGAGAGCGAGAGAGAGTGAAAGAGAGAAAGAGAGATCATGAGTAGGGAGTAGGAGTAGAGGGAGAAGCAAACTCCCAGCTGAGCAGGGAACACGATACAGGACTCAATCCCAGGATCCTGGGACCATGACCAGAGCTGAAGGTAGATGCTTAAGGCAGTGAGCCACCCAGGTGCCCAGGACCTCTATCTCCTATGTCAGTGCAGTTCACTTATTTGAAATGAGACCCATTGAGCTACTTTAAGCATTTGTATATGTGTTGAGTACCTGCTATGCAACAGGTACTTTTCTAGGCACTGAGAGGAACAGGGCAGAGTCTTTACCCCCATGGATGTTATCTTCTAGTGATAAGTGCTGTGAAGAGAATATATTATATAATATATATTATATATCGGTGGAATAGAGGGTTAGAAGTGGGGTGAGGAGGGGTATTCCCTTAGGGAATGCAGTCAAGGAGCAGACATCTGAATGGTGATAGTAATGTGGATCCAGAGAACAAAACACTCCGGCAGAGGGAAGGTAAATATAAGGACCCAGAGTTCAGGGACAAGCTGGTCTGTGTTTAAGGAACAGCAAGACTAGAGTGGACAGAGTAGAATGTGTGAGAAGAGGGGGAGGAGAGGAGTTCAGGGCAGGTGGTTGAGTGTCAGCACATGCAGAGCCTGGTAGGCCTTGGTAAAGGGTATGATTTTTATTTAAAGTGAGCTAAGGAGGCATTGGAGGTTTGTAAGCAATGAAGTGACCAGTCTGATTTGCAAAAGATTTGTGTTGGGAAATGGCCTCTCGAGGAAGGCTGATGTATAAATACTAAGAGATGATTCTACAAAGGAGATGATTACAGTGTATGAGTGCAGATGACAAGGGGCCCTGGCTCCACCAAAGTCAGAGAAGGCTGCCTGAAGAAATGGTACCTGAGTCACACGTAAGGGTGGAAGGTGAAAAAGGAAGGGTGGTCCCAGAGGGGGAGCAACTTATGCCAGGGCTCCATTGCACAAGGGAGCTTGTCATGGGAGTGACTGTTGGGGGAAGTGATGGTGGAGTTGATAGGAGCAGATTCCACAAGCCCTGAAAGCCTCATAAAATGTTTTTCTTGTGTTCTTTCAAATCAATAGCATTGGAAACCACTTAAGGGTTTTAAGCGGGAGTAGGTATCACAAAGAGAAGGGTTGAGGGGAATAGTTCAGAATGTTTTATAAATTGACAGATTCCAGTTTGGCTGTTGTGTGGAGGTTGGTTTGGAGTGGATTAGTTAGGAGCTAAGTGATGGTCTCAGGGAGAGACAAGTGTGGTATGGACTAGAATGGTAGCATAGTTGTTAAGAAGTAGTAAATCAATTTCAGAGCTCATTTAGGAGGTAAAACCAAAAGACTTCCTGCTGGATTGGGTATGGGAAGTGAGGTCAAAGGAGGTGTCATTCTGGTTTCCATGATTGGACTCACTGAGCTGGGAACACTCATGGGGACAGCATGGGGACAGTGTTTTTGTGGGAGAGAGGACATGGAGAGTATGAAGTGAGTTTTGAAGTACCTTTGAGGTAACTAAGTGAAGATGTAAAGTAGGCAGTGGTATATAGGGGTCTGGAATTCAGAGAAGAGGTGTCTCAATATCTATGTGGCCTTTATTGGTTAATTTTGAGGACTTAGATATGACTGACAGTGTATTAGATTCTGGGGATATAAAGAGGAGTAAGATGTTCATTCAGTATTTGTTGAGTACCTGTGGGCACGATGTCATGGTTATTGCCCTCTGTGAGTTACTTCACCATCAAGGTGAGTCAATAACAAAATCCCAGTATGGGGTGTGGGGGCAGTGGTAGAGGGAAACAGAGCATCTAACAGGGGCATCTGACCTAGATTGGCAGCATCAGTGAACGCTCTTGCGGAAAGGCATGAAACCCGTTCTGAGCCTTGGAAGTAGAGGCATATTAGCCAGACGGGAGAATTTAAGAGGTTCTGGCAGTAACCTGGTCATATGAGAGAAGACAGTGGCATCTCAGAAAAACCATCCAGTCTAAATCCCTGGCTTTCATTAGACGCTGAAGAAGTGGGAAGGCAACATCTGTGAATGGAAAAATAGAATAATGATATATCAAAGATTGTAAGAGAATGTTGACTCTCAGGATTATACTGTTGTTAATATTTGTTTATGCTCCATTGAAGTACTTCTGGAATCTACAGTTGAAAAAGCAATTGAAAAAATTGAGAAATAAGAGAAACATTATGTAAAGTGTGATACAGGAGCATAACCTTGGTTAGTAAAGTGGAGATTAAAAAATCAAATACCTGCTGAATAATAGGGGGAGGGAAAACTTATTAATGAAAACATTTGATTATAAATAATTGAGAGATATTTTTAAGATGAGCTCATATATTTTTATAATCTCTGAGAATGACACAGAGTTGTGCCTTTGTGTCTATAGCTTGTGCTTGGGTCATCTCAGTGTCATATTTATGGATTGAATGTTGTCCTTGTGGGACACCAGGGAGCAATACCTAGCCGCTGTTCTTCAGGAATTTGTGTTTTGACTCATTTTTAGCTAACTCTTAAAAATCTGTTATTTGCTAAATTTCTCTCTGCATCAGCATTTGCTCATTCCTCCTCATATTGCTGCTTCTCAGTAAACTGCAACAAATCACATCTGGGGTTTTCATGCTTTTCTTAAAAAAAAAAATGCCTCCTTCGATAAACATAAATATCTCATCACCGTTTTTTTTTTTTTAAAGATTTTATTTATTTATTCATAGAGATGCAGAGAGAGAGAGAGAGAGAGAGAGAGAGAGAGAGAGAGGCAGAGACACAGGCAGAGGGAGAAGCAGGCTCCATGCAGAGAGCCTGATGTGGGACTTGATCCAGGGTCTCCAGATCACGCCCTGGGCTGCAGGCGGCGCAAAACCGCTGCGCCACCGGGGCTGCCCTCATCACCTTTTTTAAGGTAATACTTTAAAGTTTCTTGAAATACCATTTATGTAAAAGATAAACCAGTTCTTGTTTTAAAAGAAGGAAACACTTTAGAAGTAAATTGAGTTTAAATGTAAAACTTGCCACCATTCGCTTGTGGGTCCCGCACACCCATTCCCCTCCCTGAAAAGTATTGCTGTTACTTTCCACTTGGGGTACTGATTGGATGTTTTTGCTGTTAAAAGCAATGCGTAATTATAACCTTATATATTCCTGGAAGTACGATTGTGGGGTTATGGGAAATTGATATTTAGGAATTTCGTAAATTCAGCCAAACTGACCTCCAAAAAGCTGACCAGTTTATACTTCCAACCATGTATAAGAGTATTGTTTCCTATACATATGACTTAGCTATAGAGTTTTAGAACTTGAAGTTACCCCAGAATGTTGCCTAACCACTCCCACCCCTTTTCCAAGGTAGAAACTGAGTCTCAGGACTCGAAATAATTTGTCTAGATCTTACCTAGCAGAACTTATGAGTACTTCCCAGTCTCAGATCTGTGTTCCCTTGGGGGCATCATAGTTTTAGACACATTTTATATTATAAGGTTCTACCATACTGTGTATCTGTTTCTTTCTCTGTTGTTTCTCAAATTTCCTTTTCAGTCTCACATTTTCAGGTATTGCCCTAAGACTCCTGCCCTTGCCATACTGTCTGTGTAGAACATCTTTTATGTAATAGCCTTAAAAAACTACCTTCTTCCATTATTTAAAACCCACCTTATCTACAGGGTGTATGGGTTACCTTAGATATACTCATGGTATAGCACAGTATTTTAAGAATCTTGTTTTCTTATCAGCAGCTAAACCCTACCTGGTTGGCTAAGTAAAACATAAGCTGCTTCATTCTTTATAACTTTACACTACTTCTGCTACACTTGATCGTTTTATGTTTGTCAAATAATGTAATGCCATTTCAATTAAATGAAATCCAGCTTAACATAAAAAACTTTATTAGTCGTAATTTTTTTTCTCTTAGAAATGACCTTCAGAAATATTCTTTTTTTTTGGTGGGGGGGACTTCAGAAATATTCTACTTAAGAAGTATGAATAGATTCTCCTCCTCTTGTGTCGAAATATTTATTCCTAAGGTGCTTGCCTTGTAGGCTTACTTTTCTTATAAAGGCATGGTCCTTGTATCTTTTCTTGATGGGCTGTGAGAATTTGTGTCAATGACATCCCAAGTTGATGCTGTAGCTGAGCTGGTCACATATCAAGATTATGACTTTAGGTAAAGAGTCGACTGATGAAATTCTAAGGAACAGAGATGAGCCTCGATGCGTATTTTGATCATGATAAAAGACATAGAATTCAATATTAGATGTGAATTAAATTTGGTCCATGAATGTTGTTCAAAACCAAGGATAGCAGTCTAATCATAAGCTCATCAATTATTCAGTAGCATCTTGGGGGTATTAGTGCACAGAATATAGAAGACCTGTACACTACCCTTTAGAGTTTTTGTTCTAAAACAGAATGAGAAAAACATACACTATTCTCTTATTTTATGGGTTTTATTCTCCCACAGTGTAAGTGAAGTTTATACATGCACCAGAAGAGGGTGAAAGGCAGGCCACCTATTTGCCTATTCACAGGGGCTTCTGAAAGATTTGGGGTAAAATTAAGATTGGAACATGACAGGGTGACAGTTTTAAAGGAAATGTCCATTTTACTAATCTTAAGAGGCATGGACTTCTTGAACTTTTTGCCTAAGTTTTTCTGTTGCTAAGATGAAAGTTATTTGCTTGACGTGCTATTCATTCCCTTATTGTTATGTATACACTATAGTTTTTTTTTTTCTTTTTTCTTTTTTTTTTTTTTTACACTATAGTTTTAGATGTGGCTATAGATTTGACTTTGGTTACAAATTTGGATCAGTGGCTGTCATTTTGGCCAGTAACTCCTAATCTACATAATAATTATCTCTGATTTTTATTTATTTTTATTTATTTATTTTTGCACTGCAGTAGGAAATGTTATGTTGAAGGAATAAAGAATGCTTATAAAACTAAAGGGAAAGGGATAACAAAAAGGAAGATTAGTATAATTTGTGAACATTTCCTTTAGATTATGTTCTAGAATGGCAACAAATTAACTTATAAATCAAGATTTTGGGTGAATTAACTTCTCAGACTTGATCTTTTTTTAAAATTCACAATTTACAGAAAATAGCCTGTATATTGGAGTTTAACAAACTGCGTTAAAGTATGCACAGTAGAACATTTTTATAACATCTACAGATGAAAAGCCAATTTTCTTTACACAGACGATAATGCAAATGTTCACAGTAGCTTTGCTACAAAGAAATTAGATTGTTGCAATTGATTATTCCACTGTTTTAATGGGAGTTCATGCTATAATAATGCTTATTAATTAGAAAAATATTGTATAATTTAAGTCTAGGCAAGAATATTACATACCCATAAGTTGCCACTGAAGAAATTAAACAGAAATGGCTTGTCCTGTATTTTCAAATATTATTACAACTCATCGTAATGCACTCATCGTGACTTTTACATTGCTTTCTGGCTCTGGGTGCATGTATTTTTTTGCTCCCAGCATACGGTTCATGCGGTTTTCAACCTGGAAAAGGATAGTTATATAAACTCCGAGAACTATAAATGATAGTTACTTCTTAGAATTGCAGTCTGTGACTTGTCATTCCCAAAAGTTATCCCATTGTGTAGAGATTGCATTATAGGGGCTTAAACAGTGGAAAAAATGAGCTGAGAGACTGAGGGAAGATTGGTAACTGGATAATGCAGGTCTTTGGGTAAACGTTCAGAACTTAGATTACTAAAATCTGATGATTTTTCTGCACCTTAACGCCTTTCTGAAGCATAAGCTCAAGAAGGTTTTTTTCAGGGAAGAAAGAAGCAGCAAATTTCAGTATCTGGGGAAACGTTAAAACATAACAGAGGGAAGCACATTTGGGCCATTTGATACTTGTTTTTTTTTCCTAGAATAGCTGATTTAAATGCTTTTGTTTGCAGGTATTTGGGAAACTTTTTTTTTTTTTTTTTGGAAAGATTGTTTTAGAGATTGGATCCATAGAAACTGAAGACAGCTTGAATTGAATAGAAAATAAAATTAATATTGCAAATTACATACTGGGCTGTTTTGCCTCAGGAGTCTTAGATGTTTCGTGAATGAGTGATAGAATAGCTTCTCACAACCACCACAGAATTAGATATCATTGCCAAACTGAGCCAGAAGCATTGCCTGGTTTAGGAGAATGCTTCTCAAAAGATGGCCCAAGGCCACTGGTGAGCCCTGATCAAAAAATATTGGCAAGTGTCCGTTGATCTCGTAGTCTTTCATTTATATATATCCTTTGGCTACTTATTAAAAACTAACCAACTGAAGCATTAAGGATATGCAAAATGTGGCATTCATAAATCTACATTAGCATAGTACTAGAGTTTATAAAGGATTCTATTTTTTAAAAAATGTTAGCAGTATTTTAATATGTATCTGAATAAATGATATGTATGTGATGTTGCTATCTTCTAAATTTATTTATTTATTATTTTTTAAAAGATTTTATTTTTTTGAGAGAGCCAGCCTATGCATGGATGCACAAGTGGGAGAGGGGTAGAGGGAGAAGCAGACTTTGTGCTGGGCAGAGCCCAACACGGCTTGATCCCAGCACCCTGAGATCATGACCTGAGCCAAAGACAGACCCTTAACCAACTTAGCCACTCAGACATCCATAAAATTTTAAAAAATATTTTTAATTTAAGTATAATTAAAAAAAATAAGTATAATTAACATACAGTATTAGTTTCAGGTATACAATTCGATGTTCTGCTAATAATTCTGGCCACTATGGAGCCTGTAAAACATTGTAAAGCTCCTGTTTCAGATATAAACACGCGTAAGTTAGAATTATTTTACGTCTTCAGGAAGATACATATTATCAGTGTACATTGAATTGGTTGTGCTTTTCACAGTTGTTTTTATACTTGCTTTTTTTAAGTCTAAATTACTGTTGAGTTGTATCATCAGTTTAGTTTGTTACAGGTTTTTACTTCACCCCAGAGTGTATATGGATGCATATTTGTATTAACAATAGTCTTGGTAAAAACAAAAACATTAGTCTTGATCTGTAGTTTTTCAGTAACTAGAATTTAACAATGTTGCGACTAAAGTCTGAATTCTTCTTCCTATATCATTAAAGCTGATGTATATGTAATCTCCAAAAGTTGACTTGAAAAGGGACACTTCATTCTTATCACCCATGACATATTCTACCCACTCTGAATAGGGTATCTTTAAAAAGTTTGAGAACTGATCAGAGGAGGTAGTTGACAGGACTCAAAGTGAGAATCATTTCTGATTTTTCCCATGTCACTGTGGCATAGCTCTTCTACATTCAGGAATTTGATAAACCTTGGTTTGGATCTGCTATTTACTGTTTGTGTCCTTGGACAAGTGCCTAATCTTGTCTGTGTCTCAATTTCCTATCTGTAAAGTAGGATAAAAAACATTACCTTCCTAAGCCAGTTATTTGAATATTAGATAACATGTTGTGTGTAAAATGCTTAGGACTCTGCCTGGTTTATAGTCCTCTGTAGATAGCATTATTATTAGATGAAAGGTCCTTTCTGTGTCCTCCTGCAAAATGGTTAATTTGCTACTAATTTGTAGTTTTGTTTTAAGCTTCTTTTTGAGTTAAAACATTCAACCAATATTTATTTATTCAATGCCTTTTATATGGAGGTTCATTGTTAATTATAGTGTATACTTCAAGTTATCTTGATTATTTCAAACTTGGGGGTCATTTTTACTGCAATCTACTTGACATATAACAGATTTAAAATATATAACATGTTAATTTGGTACATTTATATAATGTAATATGATTGCCATTGTAGCCATAATTACCACCTTTATCATGTTACATAATTAGCATTTTTTAAAAGATTTTTTTGTTTATTTATTTATGAGAGACACAGAGAGGCAGAGACACAGGCAGAGGGAGAAGCAGGCTCCATGCAGGGAGCCTGACGTGGGACTTGATCCTGGGTCTCCAGGATCACACCCTGAGCCGAAGGCGGCACTAAACCACTGAGCCACCTGGGCTGCCCGGCATTTCTTTTTAGTGGTTGCAATAATTAAAATTTAATCTTCTGGCAAGTTTGATGATTATAATATAGTATTGTTGTCTATATTCACTGTAGTATGCATTAGATCTGTAGGACTAACATTGGCAGGGGTCACCTTCTTATAAAATCTAATTACTAGGAGTGGAGTTCTCATAATGGCTATTTACTTGTCTCCTTATTTTGGCAATGTTACATTATCTTCTATCAGTGGTTTCCTTGAAGGAACTGTTTTTAGTCCACTTGTCATCTTGTGAGCAATAATTTAAAGTCAGATAATACTTAGAAAATTCACATAAGCAGACACAGGTAAACCTAATACGTTCTTGAACAAATGAGAACACTTCCTGGAGTCCTGCCTCTTTGTGGAATTCCTTAGACATTTATCTTATGACACAAGTGACTGTTTTTTGACATACAGATCATGAGAGGAGGCAGCATCCATCACTTACTAAATATTGCTAAAGCTTAATTTCTCCCCTCATTTTTCTATATTAAAAATACATGTCAACAGAGTGTTAAGGTTTTCTCACCAAATTCCTATGGCTTGTATTGTAGTCATTCTGGCATGCGAGCATCCCATTTTGGAGAACAAGTAGCCAACTGTTAGAATATTAACTTTTATTCTGATATAAGAGTGTAACATAATTTTCTGAGTTTCTGTTCATTTAATAATCTGTTCAGCATAGTTATAGCTTTATTTTTTATTTTTTATTTTTTAAAGATTTTATTTACTTATTCATGAGAGAGAGAGAGAGAGAGAGAGAAAGAGGCAGAGACGCAGGCAGAGGGAGAATCAGGCTCCATGCAGGGAGCCCGATGCAGGACTCGATCCCGGGTCTCCAGGATCACGCCCTGGGCTGAAGGCGGCACTAAACCACTGAGCCACCGGGGCTTCCTAGTTACAGCTTTAGTATGGTACTTAGAGAAGATAACTGTATTTTGCTTTCTAAAAATCATAAAATTATGGCTTACTAGTTCTAGAATTGACATTGTCATCTAGTCCTAGCTTTCTCAGTAGACAGTGAGTTCTTCAAAGGTAGTAACTTTATCTTTTATTAATCTTTGTGTTGCTATCACTTAGCACTGGGCCTGTATCACAGAAGACAGCTCAGTAAATCTTTTTTTTTTTCCTCAACAAATCTTTTATCAGATGAATTGCATACAAATTTAGAAACTAGTTTGTCCCTTGACAAAGAAGTAGAAAATCAACGTGGTAATTGCCAAATGGAATCAAATAATCTTGTCAAATGTTTTTGTTATGATACAGTTATTTAAAAGTGTTCCAAGCTATGCATATCTATAAACATTTATTTACAAACATATAAAATCATAGAGTGACAAGAATTTGGAACGAAACTGGACATTATAAATCATTTCATCTTTCCCAGGGAAAGACATTTGGGGAATCCTGATGCCGGAAAATGCCTGTGAACTACAGCCATGTTTTTCACTGTGGCCCTTTACTGCCCCCGTGACAGGACTCCTCTGCAAGGTTTAAAAGTAGACTTGCAGAACACAGGACCAAGGTTACACCTACCAGTGTGGTCAGTGCACACCTGTTTATTCAAACTTTTGGATGACAAGGGTAGAGTATATATCAAAAGAAGTGAAGTATCCTTCCCATGAGAAAGTAGAAAGTGATTTTTTGAGAGTGTTTAAGATGCAGACAAGATATCCTTTAATCTCCCCAGGCGATATTAATTTAAAGTTTAAGGAATACTACTTCAAATTACACACCACGTGGGTACCAAGAGCAGAAAGAAATTGCTAAACCATATGCTTGTAAATGCCATAGCTTTCCTCAAGAGAAAGATCATTTATATTTTGCAATTAAAAAGCAGAAGGTCTTTTTACCCATAAAGGCCTTTCAGTCAGGATATAGGCGGGTCAGAGAAGGCTTCCCAGGGGAGATTTATACAGCATTCAAGGACTCATTGGCATCTCCCCCTGGTAGAACTTTGCTCTTTGTCTATTTCCTGATTACACACTGGAGAATGAACTTTAAAAAATGTGGAAAGCTCTCTTAAAGCAGGGTTTGTAAACAGTTCTGCCAGAAATGAGCTTTAAATAAGGAAATTGATATTTAGGTCAACTTGTTTTTTTCAAACTCCTTAAGAGGTACTTATAATATTACAACATTATAAACTGCATATGGTAGTCTCGCTTTATTGATGGCCATTGTTTATTATTTCGGTTAGAACAATGGATATGGGTGTCTTATTGCATAGTAAATAGCCAACAACCCTCAGAATTTTAGTACTGTGGCTTTAGTCATTTTTTCTTGAAATGCATTTGAACCCGTGAAATTGACCCAACTGTGAAAGAGATAGTTTCTGTACCACCATCCTAGGTAAATAAATCCATATAGAGTCCCAGAACCCTCACCTAATGATACAATATGCTATCATGAATGGTGCCATTTCCTGGTGGTGATACTCTTCCCTCTCTTCCAGTAAGTCCCTTGTTCCTTCTGCTTTCCTATTCTCCTTCCTCCCACCTTGAAAGTATAGCTTGAGTGAATAAATTACTCTTGCCGTCTTCTGTGAACATCAGCAAATTTAGACTCAGGCTGTCAACAGGAGCAAATCTCAGAGCACTGTGTTTGCATGTGAAAAAAAATACGCCTTAAGTCTAGAAAATGTCATACTGAAAGTCTCTAAGGTGAAGATGTTTCAGTTGGGATGTATCAGATAAGGGTGTCCTAGTAGGCCATGCTGCTGAGGTATCTGATATTCATTCCTGCCTTAGTGTAATGCCTGTCTTGGTGTAATGAACTTTTTGTCCTTGTCTTCAAGTTGTTAATTAATTTTCATCTGCGGAGATAATATATAGTCCCTCTGCTTACTGTTCTTAGTCACTAAATCAGGTACTTCTGGTTGTGGCAAATTAAAACACTTGCTATCTCATACACAAACTAATTTATTTTGTAATTTTAGTGGCCAAGGTTATTAGAATATTTGTATAAAGTTTTATTATAAATAAAACGTGCTTACAAAATTTTAAACATTACAAAAATATGTAGTGCTATAGAAAATATTCCCATAACCTTGATCCATTGGGATAACCCTTGTTAACAGTTTGATGTTTGCTGTTTAAAAATGTATTTAACAAAATAACATTTTACTATAATACTGTTTTGCAGTTTTTCTATGCAACATTTTTTCCATGTAAATACATTTTTCCATGTTGATACATATATTTTAGATTTTTTCAGTGTCAGTAGTATCTAAATTTATTCTTTTTAAATCATTATATAATATTCCACTATATAGATTTGCCATTATTTATCCAGTTACCTTTAAATGAGCATTAAAGCTTTTTCCAGTTTTTTTACTGTTACAGAAAATATTGAGGTTGCTATCATTATATATTTTATTTTGTGTTCTTGTGTGAATATCCTGATTACTTTTTAAAAAATAGCCAACATCTTTTATTGAAAAAAATTCCAAAAAAATTTCCATATTTTCTCCCACTGAATTGAAATGCTTTAATATATTATATCTTATATATACTAATATATTTATATATATATTAGATATATGATATATATTATTTGGGCTTATTTCTGGACTGATATGTTCCAATGATCTTTCTAATATGACATTGTTCTAATTGATTTAATTTATGATTTGCTTTCTCATCCACTAAGCTGGTCCCCCACTGTTCTTTTTTTTCCTACAATATATACCAAATTACATATTTATTCTTCCAGATGAATTCCTTTATCCCAATTTAATTTAAAGACGCTGTTTTGATTGTGATTAGGATTACTTTTAATTCCTATATTAATTAGTACTGTGTTTTTCAACTTAAAACACTTCTGGATAAATATAAAAATCTCAATACTCATTCTCAATTTTTTTTTAAAGATTTTTTTAAATTTATTCATGAGAGAGAGAGAGAGACTGAGACACAGGCAGAGGGAGAAGCAGGCTCCATGCACGGAACCTGACACAGGACTCGATCCCAGGTCTCCAGGATCAGGCCCTGGGTTGAAGGTGGCACTAAACCACTGAGCCACCCCGGCTACCCTCATTCTCAATTTTTTCTGTGTGCCCATTTGTCAAATTTTTACCTGTTACCCCTACCAAGAATGTTTTCTTGAATTTTGCAGTTTCAAAACATTTAAAGTACAATAAAATATTGAATATACTTTTTTTGTACACTGATTTAGGGATGATTGATCTCTTTAAACATTAGATCTTTTTGTGTCCAAACAATGTATATCTCTTCATTTATTTCTCTTAAATTCTTCAATGGACTTTGATCATTTCCTTTACCTTTTCCATGAGTTTATTTCTGTGCTTTGCAATTATAAATTGCAAATCTTTTTATTCATATTTTCTACCTGCTGGTTTTTGGGATGCAAGAGTACTATATATTTTCTTATAATAATATTATGAGATCACCTTAGTGAACCTCCCTTATTTTCTCATATTTTTTCAGTTGATTCTCATGGATTTTTCAAATGGGCAATGAGATTATCTGCAATTTTTCAAATGGACAATGAGATTATCTGCAATAGTGATTATGTTGCCTCTTTGTTTTCTAATCCATTTATCTTTAACTTGGTTCAATTAATTTCATTTTCTTTTGTTTCTGAGAAGTGTTAATAGTGATAAGAGCAGATATCCTTGTCTTATTTCTGATTTCCTAGGAATGTTTCTGGTGTTTTATTATTAACCAAAAGCTTATATCTGTTACAGTTAGGCTACATATGTATATACATGTAGTTATCAAGTTAAGGAAGTATTAGTATCCTAATAAAAGAAAATATCCTTTTATTCCTATTCACTTAGAAGTTTTTAAAAATAAACTTAGTAGTGATTGTTTAAAAGGATATTTTAGCTTTTATTGAGCTAATTTTATTATGATTTTAGGATTTTTTTCCACTCTGACCTTTTGATGACTTATTTTTCCTAATATTCATCTGTCCTTCTTGTAATTGACCCACTGTGTCATGAATCCTGCTTAATTCTGTTTTTCAATATTTTACATAGGATTTTTGTTATTTATGCTGGTTTTTGAGAGTGTGGGTATGGGCATCTTGCTGTCAGGGTTAAACTTGCTTCATAAGAAGCAGCTGAAAACTACTTCCCATATGCACAGGAATTGTTTAAATAGCATTGGATTTATCCTTGAAATTTTGAAGAAACCCGTCCCTAAAACTATTTGGTTCTGGCATAATGGGAGGTCAGGGGTCAGGAATACATTTGGGCAAGTAGGGTAGGCTATTTTCTTGATATTCCTCTTTCCAATCCAAACCAAAGATTAAATAAGTACATCAGATAGACTTTTAGGCTCCTTGTTTTCAGTGCTTTTTCTAACATTATTAGATCCTCTAGTTGAACTGTACAGAAAATGGCTAACATAGGACTGAACTGCTATCTTTAGGAAGTCTGCTTATAAGGTTGGCCCTTCTCTGGCATCTAGATGGAAACTTAGATTTTAGAAGGGTTCCTGCCATCAATTGATAAAAGTGAATCTAACACTTAAGCAGTTTGTACACACAATATAGTTTATGTTGAACACTACTTTCCTTGTGGGAGTCTGGAATTTGAATACATGCCAGACAGGGGCTACTTATTGGAATAATACGCATTATAAATACCCAGGGCAGTGAGTCTCTAACAGGTACTTCCACTGGGAGAGGACCTGTGGCAGCTTATGTCTGGTCTCAGACTTTGCCTAATGTACTTTTTCAAAAACTTTGCTAATTTTGCTTTCTGTTCTTTGGCTGTAAAAAATCACAGTCATGAGTATAATCATATGCTGAGTCGTGAGAGTTCATTTCATATGTCAGGCCAAAACAGTGATATTAAAAGACAGTGGCAGAGTTATAAAATATAACTTTAAAAATAATCTATAACCATATCATTACAGATGTGGAAACAATCTCATGTAAGTTAGAAAATTTGTCAAGGATCACATATGTTGACAGTGGCAGAATAAGTTTAAAGCTTAAGAAACAAGTCAATAAGCAGTTTACTTCAATGAACTTTAACATTTTTTTCCAATTTTATTTATCACATTTAAATTGGAAGTTTAAAAAAATTAACTTTGTAGATGTGTGTTTCTAAAATATGCTTCTTAAAATGCAATTAGGTAGACCCAAACTATTAATTACTTCGCGCTTAAGTCAGGGCATTGGGCAAAAATATTTTCAAATGTTTTCTGTTTATAAGATGTAACATTGGTAATTTTGTTGGCACTATGTACATCTTTGCAGTAAGATTCAAAATGGAATCAAATTCTCCGTGGATTTTCTCAGTGGATATTTCGGGTATTTTTGTGCACCCGAGTAAGGTATGTGACCCTACAACAAGAGAGTCTAAACCAGAGGCTCCTTTTCAGCCTGCTGGTTAGAATCACTTCAGGAGAGTGATTACATATTTCAGGCCAACTAAATCATAGTTTCTGATGTGGGGTGGAAGCATCTTTTTTTTCCCCCTTTGTTAAAGCTCCCATACAATTCCAATGTGTGTAAGCTCATTGACAGTCAGTGGTCTAATTAAAATTATTTTATATGCAAATAAAAATTTTATTTAATCCATAGTAAGTGGCTGTTTTCTATACCTGGCAATATTCACTTTATGTCTTCAGTTGGAAAAGCATGATTAAAATGTAAATTCAGCAAAATGAAGTTGTATGTATTAAGAGGTACAGATCTGGAGAACCTATTAAGGTAGATATTTCTAAATGTAGTATTGATGTTTATTATGTATCAGTTGAAGACTTATAAATTTACCTTTGAGCTAGTTATCCAAAAATCAATAATTTCTTATCAAGAATTGTTTCATCTCACCTATGACCTGGATAAAATTTTAAGTGAATAATTATGCCAGAGAATATATTCACTGGGTATATGCATTGCATTTGTTAAGGCAAGGAAAGAGTCTATTTTGTTTAGAGCCATACACCATCAGTGAAATATGGCATAGTGATGTGAGAGTTCAGGTTGAAGAGGAGTGAGGTTTTGAAGTCAGGTACCAGTAGATTTTGGAGTTTCGTGACTGACACAGAAAATGACTGTGTTATTTTGAACATCAAGTGGGTAACACATCCAGAAAACAAAAACCAGAAACAGTCTGATCCTTTATCTAGAGTATAGCCAGTCTTGATCATATGTTAGAGCAGAGTTTGGCAAACTACAGTTAAATCTGCCCCTTTTCAGTAAGTAGTTTTATTGGAACATAGCCATGGGCTCATTCATTTACTTATTGTCTATGGCTGTTTTTGGCTCCAGTGTTTTATACAGAGACCATATTGCCTGTAAAGCCTAAAATATTTACTATCTGACCCTTTGCAGAAAGTTTGCCAACTCCTATATTAGACTGTTGTATCATACATTAAACAATCAAATCATGCATGTTAAGGCTTTCAAATGGAGTTTGTACTTGAAGAAGAGGGATTTGCTTGGCAATTAGGGGGGTATGCTGCATCCTTTTGATGCTCCTACTATAGAGGGCCGGAGCTTGTCCACTTATCTTGCCTGACTCAACCTCCATGTTCCTCTATGTCACAGTCCTTGCTGTTGCTCTCTCTGTTGGGGGTAGAGGAAGTAACTGGAGTAGCAAGTAACTGGAGATCCTGGACCGTGAGGATTTTTCACTGCAGTTTCTGGGTATAAAGACCACTTTTTGTATACCTTGCTAATAATAATGGATCTAGATATGGAAGTTTAAAAATGAAGAGTAGTTTAACCTTTACTCCTGGTCCAAGTGGAGAGTTGAGGAAGGTGTGAAGATCTAGTGAAGAAGTACATCTGTCTCAATTGCCCCTAGTCTCTGGTGCAGTAGAGGGGTAGCTGTCAGCTACATCTTCACCTGGGGCACCTGAATGCCAGTGAAGGCTCTTATTTATTTACCCTTGGAAAACCGGTACCTGCAAATATTAGAGAGATTGAAGAATATAAGCACATTTAGCTTTCAAAGGACATAACTCCCCTTTCTAACATATGACTATTAATCAAGTTTTAGCCTTTTGGCTCCTAGTTACATCTGTAGAAAAGCACTGCCTACAAAAGTAAGGAAGTGCCTGTAAATGAGAT
Source organism: Canis lupus familiaris (assembly GCF_011100685.1). Taxonomy (NCBI): domain Eukaryota; kingdom Metazoa; phylum Chordata; class Mammalia; order Carnivora; family Canidae; genus Canis; species Canis lupus. The sequence continues at coordinate 7,713,033 of NC_049233.1, read as the reverse complement.
TAAATGTAACAATGTTCTGGTAAGCACAGGCAACCTCCTATCAGAGCTGCAAGTTTGTACTAGAAGTTACAGTCTTGAGAAAAATATTGGTTTTTTTTTTTTTTTTTTTTTGAAGGAGGTTAAGATTTCATTAATAAATGTCAGGCTATTTCAATGATTCTAGAAGATTATTAATTTTTTTAATAAAATATTTAAGATATTTTCAGACCAAAACCTCTGAAGGTATTTGGAATCTGATGATTTAGTTTATTCTGCTTATGATTTAGGTCTGGATCTATGTCCAAATGACTCTCCTTCTGGGTACAGTTAGTTGTACCCAACTTCATTAAATAGATATGTGCTACAAAAGGAGTTCTGGTTGTTGATTTTTTTTTTTCACAGTTCTAGAATATGATGGCTCCAAGTGCTGTTTCTTGGCATTTTTGTTTTTCTAGTGGGATAAAACACTGAAGGTAGCACTGTAGTTCATGGAGTCAGGCTGAATTGCTTCCCAGAATAAATTGGTTGATAGAAATACCAGTAATGATGAAATCTCTCTCATGTGATTTGTTTGAAAGTACTTTAAATTCTTAGCTATGTTTATGGTATGTGATTTTCTCAGTGTACTGCCCTCCCCTCACTAATTCTTATCCCTTCTTTACATAACAGATCAACGACTATCACCTATTCTACAAGATGAGCAACAGCCACCCTCTTCGCCCCTTTACTGCAGTGGGGGAAATTGACCATGTGCACATTTTGTCTGAACATATTGGTGCCTTGCTGATTGGGGAGGAGTATGGTGATGTCACATTTGTTGTGGAAAAGAAACGTTTTCCTGCCCACAGGGTAATTTTAGCAGCGAGGTGCCAGTATTTTCGGTAAGTGTATACTTTTGAAGATTCAAGTAACTTGTGGAAAACACTGGTATTTTCTCCTCTATGAAGAATATGTAACAAAGCATAATGAAACTTGCAAACTTTGAATTCAACTTCTATAAGAATTCCATCTTTGTGGACTTTTTGTTAGTTTAAAAAACAACAACAAACAACAACACCTTTTCCTTCAGGAGCCATCTGAGAACCAGAGGATAAGAAGGCTTCCCATACTCCACTGTCCCTCATCAACCCTTTTTCAGAGTCTCAAGCATATCTCTCAGGCTGAGTCTTTGTGGACCTCATCTGCTTCTCACAGCTGATGACTGATGGAATTTAAGCTGATTTACTGGCTGTTAGGCTTCCTGTCGCTAATGAACATGTATACCTGTTAGTTTCAGACCACTGAGGCCCAGGACCTGTAGGTAACCCAATGGATCTCTCTTCTGAGATGGCAGTTTGGCAACCCCAAATTAAAGGAAATTTAAGTATTTACTGAAACTTCATTTTAGTTACATAGAAGAAACTTCATTTTAGTTACATAGAAGTAAAACTAAGTAAACTAAGTCAAACTATGTACTAATGTAAAAAAGAAAAATCCCACTTATATGCAGCTATTGTTTGTCATTCAAATCTTTAACTTCCAGGGTTATGAAACCCTGGTTATTAAACTAATCTCTAATTACTCTACATTTTACCCAATATTTGTAAAAAGGGAATGATCACTGAATTATTGACTGAATGATAACTTATCCTTGATAAATCCATAGAGTCTCTATCCACAAAATCATGGATTGACCTGGGAAACTCATATCTAAAAACTGAGGTGCCAGTGGCTTAGAGAAAATTTCACTTACCTTCTAGTGAAAACTACAGTATGATTTTCACAACCAGAATTAAGCAAGTCAATAAAACAATATCTGGAGTCACATACATTGTCTAGTGGGTTTAATTCTCTCGGAAATATTTACTATTCAGCTAGAATTCTTTTAGTACATTTTAAACATTTTTAGGACATCTCATCTTGTACATATAAAATGCCACTGTAGATGAAGCCAGGAGCTTTGGAAAGAGAGGAGTCTTTTAAGAGTGCTCAGTGATACTTTCCTATGCCCCTTGATAGTGACCAGCTTGACTCACGCAGCTGGCCTTGATCTGGTCGTTATTAGTTACCTGCCTTTGTCCTCTGCACACTTTTCTTTTTGTGTTTTCCTTTTCTTACTTTTGCTTCACTCATTATTGTTAAAGTGTTTTAGAGACCATTCCTTATCAAGTCAGAACTTTTCAACCTTATGTTTAATATTTGTTAATATTATATATCTTTGCTCCTCCAAAAATAATTCAATACAACTGTGTGTGGATATCTTTTAGATGATCAGTGTATTCTTAAAAGAAACTCACCTGCTTTTAGAAATTGGAAGATCATATTGAGTGAATGGACTATACTCCCTTCACTTACTGAATTTGTTCTTGGTGTCTCTGTAGATATCGAGCATTTATAATATATGATGGCTCACAAGGCTCATGTCGGAGTCATTGGTAATACTGTCTTAGATTCTCATTGCTGGCACTGTCCATATTGCAAAGGAAAATTAGGAGAAGCTTCACTCATTGTTGTCTTAGAGCCTGTCAGTTAAGATAAGGACAACTAACTGTATAGAGGGAATTTTTCACAATTTGGGGGTTCATATTTAGTGTTCCAAGGGAGCCTCATCAAAACTACTTTTAAAGCATTGAGAATTTACATGAGTACCAAGGACCACACTGCAGGAGTAGTAAATCTTGGCGAGATCTTTCTAGAAAAGTATTTTTTAATCTATTAATTTTAGAGCCATGTTCTCTGGATTAATGAAAACCTTCAAGAGTGTTTTGGGGCACAGTATAACCCAGTGAAGAAATATGCTCAGAATATCCATGGATCTCTTCTTAGATGGTTTCTACTATTTCCCTGAGGCAAGCAGAAATGCTAAGGCCTGGAGGAGAGTGGGGAGGAATTCCAATAGGTATGGAGGGAATCCTTGAAATGCTAGTCCTACTATGACAATCTTAGAAGCAGGGGGAATCTCTTTTTTCCCCCCTTATTCTCTTATTTTCACTTTTACACATTTTCTTTCTGCCTTTTATGCTTCCTTTTCTGTATTCCTCCCTTGTCCTCTTTTCTTTCCTGATGGAATAGAGGCTTATTAATTGGTTCATATTATTCCTTTGACAGTAATAAAGGTAGAAATTCAAATTCATTACCTGGCTGGATTGTCTAGTTTTCATTTTTTAGATGATCAGTTAAGCAATAATAGGATTCTTTTTTAATCTGAGAAATTACTGAAAAGACAGGAAAAAAAAAACAAGCCAAATCACCCATGATCCCATCCCCAATTTTATATTTAATTTATAAAGTAACAAATGGCAGTCCTTCCCTCCCAGCCCTCTAATCACACTTCCCAAAGACAACCTCTGTTAACAGTATAAGATGAATTTCCCCCAATTTTTCTCAATGTAAATAGATATATCTCTATACACCTATGTAGGTACATGTATAAGTACATGGTATATACTTTTTCCCATGCAACACATACAGGTCTGCAACTTGACTATATACTATATCCTGGTTATCTTTCTAAGACTGTATATTTTGAGCTACTTAATCTCTGTAATGGCTGCACAGAAGTGTATCTCACAGTTTCTTAACTATGTTTCTGTTGTTGATGGACATTTAAGATTTTCGTTCAGTGTTTCCATTGTTTCACTCTATATTCTTATACATGTATCTTTACTTTGCTGTGTATCTTTACTTTGCTGTATTTTTTCTCTAGAATTGAGTCCTAACAGTGAGATTACTGAGTTGAAGGACATGCCCGTTTTAGATTTGAATAGAAATTACTTAAATTACTTTGCCTAAAGGGGTGCCTATTTATAGACTCAAAGCAGTGCATGGGAGAACCTGTTATTTCATTGCTTTTGCAGCACTGAATAGTTAACAGGGTTTTTAATTTCTGTCAGTCTGACAGGGGAGAATGGCACCTGATTGTGTGTAATTGTTTTTATCTGATTATGTTTTTTCCTACAGAGTTTTACTTTTTAAACCTTATTGACCTTTAATATGTTTATATGGATTTTGCAAGAGCTCTTTCATCTTTCTATTTAATGAATGTCTATTACCTATTTGAATTCTCAGTATATTTCATCAGCCCAATTGTTGATAGAATTAATCCAAAATAGTTTATAAACCATTTCTTTTTCTTTAGAGAATTATTTAAATGATTACTGTGCATTTCTTCACCTGAATCTTTGTGTCATTAAACAAATTTATGTTTGCATAATGCTGATAACCATGATTTCATAATATTGTAGCAACTCTTATTTGAGGTTTTCCTCATGCATTTCTTCTCTGATGTGTAGAGCATTACTGTATGGTGGAATGAGAGAATCACAACCTGAAGCAGAAATCCCTCTCCAAGATACCACTGCAGAAGCATTCACAATGCTGCTTAAATACATCTACACTGGGCGGGCAACGCTGACAGATGAGAAGGAGGAGGTGTTGCTGGACTTTTTGAGCCTGGCTCATAAATATGGATTTCCAGAGCTGGAGGATTCTACCTCTGAGTATCTCTGCACCATACTTAACATTCAGAATGTCTGCATGACTTTTGATGTTGCCAGCCTCTACTCACTTCCCAAGTTAACTTGCATGTGCTGCATGTTTATGGACAGAAATGCTCAGGAGGTGCTCTCAAGTGAAGGCTTCCTTTCCCTTTCTAAGGTGTGTCATCATCTGCAAGTACAGGCATGCATCGTGTTATTTAGATCTGTGCAGTAGGAGAAGAGCCATAGACTAAAAATTAAAAAATAAAAATCCTTGATCTGGAAGGGGTCATCTGTCTAGCTATCTGCCTCCAGCTACTAAGACTATGTAGATCATATAACAGAGAGGTAAATTGGTTCTATGTCTAAAAGAGGCTGTGCTGCAGAGTGGGTGTTTTCAAAGTGATGACTGTCAGGTTTTTTGTGGTGTTGCATACTATTTTTTCATTTTGTATTTCTCCCACAGAGAGATGCAACTAATAATTTGTTATTATGAGAGAGAAAATTCATACAGGATATTTCCTGTGTCATTGGCCCTACCAATACCTCAAATCAGAGCTAGGGCAACAAGGGAGAAAAAGGAACTTATACGAGAGGCTGTCATTTTAAGTCATCCTCTCCCACCCACCCCCACCACTCCCACTGCTGCCAGCTGGCTCAAAAATAAACTCTTTTCCTTAGATCTCTCTCTGAACTCTGGTCTCTTCTTTCCCTTTTTGTGTTCCTCCTAGGACCTGAATATTTCAAATGAAAAAAACCTATTTGAAAAGCTACATATTTTGGCTTGAGTGTAAACCATGATTTTTACTATCCTACTTAATTTTTTGGAAGCAAGGGTCTTTGAGGTTTGCACCAGTGTTACTGGAGATGAGTCTAGAAATCTGAGATCAAAAATATGGGAGTGCAATAATATTGTGAAACAAAAGATTTCGAACTTTAAATACTGAATGTATCCTACTGACTTATAAATTTAAACTCTCCTGAAGAACCTGCATGGAATGACAGCTCCTCATGTTGCCATTTTTCTTCTTGTTTTATTGAAGATAGGTGCAGATATGTTAGAAAGACTAGACATTTGATGTAGTGGTACAAGATGCCCATGGCTATTCATGGAGCCCTGGTGGGCAAGAGAGTATATGGCACAAAGATTAAAGAAAGAAGATGGTCAAAGAGTTGTTGAGATATAAGTGATACTTGTAGTTCTGTGAGGTTTTGCTGATTGATTGGATATATGGCTGAGCTCCATAATAAATGGATTTTTTTTATCCTTTTCAGACAGCACTTTTAAACATCGTATTAAGAGATTCATTTGCAGCTCCTGAGAAAGATATTTTTCTAGCCTTGTTAAATTGGTGTAAGCACAATTCAAAGGAGAATCATGCTGAAATCATGCAGGCTGTGCGTTTGCCTCTGATGAGCCTCACTGAACTGCTGAACGTTGTGAGGCCTTCAGGACTGTTGTCTCCTGATGCTATTCTGGATGCTATTAAAGTTCGATCAGAGAGCCGGGATATGGACCTCAATTACAGAGGCATGCTCAGTAAGTACCTGTTTACCCTAATCTCAGGAAAAGTTTTCTCCCTCGCCTGACAGTCTCAGCTACAAAATGAGCTACAAAACTCTAGTTGCAGGTGTATGTGATATGTGTGGGTCTAAGAACATAGAGCTCTGCTTCCTCTTGTTTTCCTCTTAATTCCCTCAGAGACCGTTGAGTCTTCATAGACCCCAGCATCGGTATTTCTTGCCAGGCCTAGACAGATTTATTCAGCTGTGTCCTAGAATATCAGAAATAGACACTCTGCTGAAAAGCTTCTTCTCATGCTAAGACCTTTCCTGCCTTCCTCCATCCAATTAGCCTTGAGTCCATGCTCTGTTCCCATTCCGTACTGTGACGTGGAGATTCTAAATGATAGTAATAGTTACCACTTGTGTTACATATCCAACACTTACGTGATTGTTCTTATTGATAAAAACAATGGCAGTTAGGAAGTATTTATAAAGTGTTTATATTATCAGTAACAGTTCTACATGATCACTTAATTCTCACAACAACTTATTTTTACAATGAGGAAACTGAATCACAGAGAGATTACACAGAAAGATTCTGAGCAGAGAAGCAGACCTGTGTAGCTAGGCTGTGTAATGAACCACCACACTACACTGCATAAATACAAAATACAGTCTCCTCTGATCCTTTTAATATACTTGTGAAAATAAGACCTACTCCCGTGAAAAGTTAAGTAGGACCATGTTTAAGGTGAACGCATGCTATGAATTTCGAAGGAGGATACAGCTTGGAAGAACTGAGGGAGATTTCATGGAGATCAGGAAGCCTGAGGTGAATCCTGGCCTTAGATATGAGGGTCTTCAGGGTGGAGTGTGTTTCAAGGGGAGGACTGGTTGCGTTTGACAGACAAGGTAGTGCGTTCAAAGGCCTGGGAACAGAAGAAGTGGATGAGAGCAGAGGGGCTCACCTTGATAAACAATGTATATAAAGGTCAGCTCAGGCAAAATCGTGGAAGTCTTCTAACCAGCTTGGGATTTTGCTGATGCACAATGAGAAGCTGATTTTCAAAAGTGAGAGATGTGTGAGTCTGATGATGGTCTTGAAAGTTTGATCTATGGTGCTACGCTTGATGATTTGGAATAAGGAAAACTGGTTTGGGGAGACCAGTGAGGAGGGTGTTTGATCTGTACAAAGTTGATATAACCGTAAACTAGATTGGCAGTAGGGAAAAGGGAAAGTACATATGTATAAGGGAGATATTATTCTGAAAATTAGATCTTGATGATTTATGGGATTTAAATTTAAGAATTAAGTTTAGGAGGAAGTTACCTTATTTTTTCAAATCCAAGAAACCGGAAGTTCTCAAGTGCCATTGTTTTATTTGCCACTAAGAAAGGAAACAGTATTGCCAGTTAAATCATAACACACCATCATGTCTGTATCCCAGTTTCAGAAATGTTAAAATTTGAAAAAAAATATGTATCTTAGAATTAATGAAATGTAGTAGTTCTGAAGATGCTGAGCTTAATTTAAGACTGAGTTTGAGGGTTTCTGGAACATCTAAGTACTAAGTCCTGTCTCATGTTAGTCATTTCCCTGAGTCATCTTTTCCTTGACCATGCTCAGACATTCTCTTAAATACTGATTGATCTTAAGTAGGTGTCCTTAGTCTGGATTTCTCTTCTGACTCATCAGATTTAGATTTCTTTTCTTTCTTTTTTTTTTAAAAGATTTTATTTATTCTCAAGAGACACAGAGAGAGAGAGGCAGAGACACAGGCAGAGAGAGAAAGCAGGCTTCATGCAGGGAGTCCAATGTGGGACTCGATCCCAGGTGTCCAGGATCATGCCCTGGGCTAAAGGCAGGTGCCAAACCGCTGAGCTACCCAGGCATCCCTAGATTTCTTTTCTTTTCTTTTCTTTTCTTTTCTTTTCTTTTCTTTTCTTTTCTTTTCTTTTCTTTTCTTTTCTTTTCTTTTCTTTTCTTTTCTTTTCTTTTCTTTCTTTTTTTTCCCCCTAGATTTCTTTTCAAAGCATTTCCTCACTCCTGCAAAAATATCCCAAGCCTATCCCTGTAATGAATTTAGTTATAGGGCCCTGCCAACACCTCAAATCAAAGCTAGGGCAACAAGGGAGAAAAAGGAACTTATATGAGAGGATCAGACAATGATGACTTAGAAATTCTAAAATACAAGTTTACTCATCTTGTTACTTCTCCCCCCTCCACTGTCCCACTCTTTATCCAAGACTACCCTCAACTAGGACCCCTCTCTAGCACCTCTGGTCTCCTCCCAGACCTCTCTCGAGCTGTTCCCTCTAGCTGCCATATTATTTCTCTACTGCTTTTCATTCTAATTCACACACTGGATGGTCAATGCATTGTATTTACTATCTTTTCAAACCGATGCCTAACTCCCTGTTTACCCAAGCTTCTGCTCAGACAACTCACCAACCGACCATAATTTATATGCCAAAGTTTTCTCTCAGTCCTCATTTTCTGATCTTTCAGCATCCTTAGATACCAGTGACCACCTTCTCTGTATAGAAGTTCTCTCCTCAGTTGGCTTCTATAACCCTTCTTTTCACTGGATATAGAAGAAAAAGTATTGGTTTTGGAACTAAAGAAGTTTGACCTCAAATCCTGAATGAGTCACTTGCTAGTTGTGTGACTTGATATTAAGTTCCATAAGGAATTATACTTTTAGTCCTACTAAAAAGTCCCCATCAAGTTTCCTAATATTTTATGAGAATTTAAATAATGTATGCAAATAATGTCTGTAAACTCAATCTAGGAAACCATTGTTATCATTATTTGTGTTCTTCCTCACCTCTGTCAGTCTGTAGGAATTACTGCATTGGTCATAGAAGCATGTGTGTGAATTAGAATGAAAGGCAGTAGAGAAATACTATGACAGCTAGAGGAACAGCTCGAGAGAGGTCTGGGAGGAGACCAGAGGTGCTAGAGAGGGGTCCTAGTTGAGGGTAGTCTTGGATAAAGAGTGGGACAGTGGAGGGGGGAGAAGTAACAAGATGAGTAAAATTGTATTTTAGAATTTCTAAGTCATCATTGTCTGATCCTCTCATATAAGTTCCTTTTTCTCCCTTGTTGCCCTAGCTTTGATTTGAGGTGTTGGTAGGGCCCTATAACTAAATTCATTACAGGGATAGGCTTGGGACACTTTTGCAGGACTGAGGAGATGCTTTGGACACTTTACATAGTTGGTGGTAGCTTAGAATTGACCAGCTGGTCAATGTAGGTGTCAGACTTGGGTTATAATGAAGCCATGAGACTACTGTGAAAGGGAGTACTCAATAAGCTGAGGCACACTCAGTTCTGGATGATATATTTACATAATTATTACTTATAAATGTTAAATTTTTCTTTTTTTTTTTTTTTTTTTTTTTTTTTATGATAGTCACAGAGAGAAAGAGAGGCAGAGACACAGGCAGAGGGAGAAGCAGGCTCCATGCACCGGGAGCCCGACGTGGGACCCGATCCCGGGTCTCCAGGATCGCGCCCTGGGGCAAAGGCAGGCGCTAAACCGCTGCGCCACCCAGGGATCCCTGTTAAATTTTTCATTTGGGATAAATCAGTGGGATCTTGAGGAAGAAATTATACAGATATTTGGGAATCTTTATCTAACTTCTAAACTTGAGAAATGATTAAACAACAGGCTGGTTTTCTGACTTTTTACCTATATGGACAGCAAAATCAGCAATATTAACACCAAGGATGCATATCACTTTCCTATAAGCTCCTTAAAAAATAGGTTATTCTCTAAGTAAATGTTATCCAAATATACCATTATTTTCTTTTATTACATTTCTTCACTGTTAAGAAAACATAGTCTAAAACTTTAGAAGTTGAGGCGCCTGGGTGGCTTAGTCCATGAAGTGTCTGCCTTCCCCTCAGGTCATGATCTCAGGGTCCTGGGATTGAGCCCTGCATTCAGCTCTAGCTCCCTGCTCAGCCGGGTCTACTTTACCCTCTCCCTCTGGCCCTTCCTCTCCCCCTGTTCATGCTTGCTTGCTCGATCCCCCCCCTCCTTCCCTCCCTCCCTCCCTCTCTCCCTGTCTCACAAATAAATAAATAAAATCTTAAAAAAATAAAATTTCAGAAGTCTTCCTAGAGTGTTCTGGAAGGATAGTTATGCTTATTTTGAAACTGTTGACCAAATTTGTTTGTTCTCCCCTGGGTATAGCTTTATAGCTATATATAGCTTTATATATATATAGCTTTATAGCTATAGTCTTTGGGACTTTTCATGAATTGTGGAGAGGTTCTCTCCTGGACTGGGGACTGCACAGATACTAATGCTTTTTCTTTTGAGTTGATTAGTATTGGTAGTTGGGGGTTCAATTCTCAGAGCTGCATATCCTGAGGATTTTAACCAAATTACAGCAATGTTTCTCCTCCTTAAAAAAAAAGGGGGGGATCCAAAGGATATATTTTTTAAAGATTTTATTTATTTATTTATTCATGAGAGACACCAAGAAAGAGGCAGAGACACAGAGGCAGAGGGAGAAGCAGGCTCCCTGTGGGGAGCCTAATGCATAACTCAGTCCCAGGATCCCAGGATCAAGCCCTGAGCAGAAAAAAAGGGGGATCCGAAGGATATATTTTTTAAAGATTTTATTTATTTATTCATGAGAGACACCAAGAGGCAGAGAGACACAGAGGCAGAGGGAGAAGCAGGCTCCCTGTGGGGAGCCTAATGCATAACTCAGTCCCAGGATCCCAGGATCAAGCCCTGAGCAGAAGGCAGCTGAACTGCAGAGCCACCCAGGCACCACCACCCACAAAGGTTATTTTTTAACTTAACAGTTATGATTAGTCTTTCTGGGGAGATGGTTTTGGCTAGTTTTGTACACACACCTGGGGAAAGGAATTATCTCTTAATGAAATTATTTTTTTTCCTTAGAATATTTTAACTACCTGCACTCAAACCATTCCCTTAATGCTTAGTTTGTCATAACTATTGAGGTATTATTTCTGCCTTGAAAGTGGTTTTTCTGATCAGACTGGATTATACTACTTTTGTGTGTCTCAGATTTTATTTTACTTTATATTTTTAAAAGATTTTATTTATTTATTCATGAGAGACACAGAGAGAGAGGCAGAGAAATAGGCAGAGGTAGAATCAGGCTCCCTGTGGGAAGCCTGATGTCGAACTTGATCCCGTACCCCAGGATCACGCCCTGAGCCAAAGACAGATGCTCAACCCCTGAGCCACCCAGATGACTTGTGCGTGTCTAAGATTCTAGACTTTAGGAAAGAGGACCATAATTATTATTGAGGAAATAATAATAAGAGGAAATAACAATTTATTATTTCTTCACATGTTTATAGCAGGGAGCATATCACAACTTCCATTCTCAAGATTTCACTTTTTAAAACATTTTATTTATTTATTTGAGAGAGAGAGAAGAAGCACAAGCCAATGGAAGGGCAGAGGGAGAGAGAGTCTCAAGCAGACTTACTGCTGAGCATGGAGCCCAGTGCAGGGCTTGAGCTCGGGACCTGAGTCAAAGCCAAGAGTCAGCTACTCAACCGACTGAGCCACCCAGCTACCCCTGAAACTTTTAATACTTTAAAACTTTTTGACTTATATTTTATTTATCTCTCCAACTACAGTTTATAGTATCTTCATTGGTAAACTAGGGGCTTCACAAGGAATCCCTCCTGAGTATTCCTCAGTGGAGGCATTTTATGTCCGATATGTACTTGTCTGTATGAGATGATGAGCTGCTGGAGGCTGAGTCCACTGCAGTCCAGCACACAGAAGACAGCTTAGGAGTTTTCTGTTCTTTAAATAATAAATAGGATGAAGGTTCCATTCAGCTCTTAGAAGTTTTCATTCTGTGATCTTTATAAGTAACTTGCCTAAAGTTACTGAGTGAAATCAATGCCTGAGCTGGAACCAAAGTGCTGATCTGACTCATGAGGCCAGTGCTCTTCAATAGAGTCTCCTGCCTGGAATATTGTCTGTTTCTGTTTTGTGTTTGGTGTGTTTGAGCACCAGTACTGTTAAGTGTGGAGAGGAAGCTTGTGGAGAGTGGAGATAATGGGGAGAGTTGGAAGACAGGAGTGTCAAGGAAGCCATTTGTAATGCTGTGTTTGTTACAAGGGAGCAGCCACACGTTTTTCAGGGAAGTCAGGTTGGGGAGTACAAAATGATTTGGGGTACAGAATTAGGTAAAGAGATTGCAGTGGGCAGAGAACTGAGTGTGGCTCCAAATGTTACCCATCATGAGTGGACAACTATCTCAGCCTAGATGGTAATCTTAGGCTGAGATAGTTCAGTAAAGATAGTTCAGTAAAGAACTACTAGAAAGTTCAGTAAAGGATAATTAAGAACATAACACAATTAAAGAAAAACTCAAGATAATTAGCCTAGCAGCACTCAGATTTTGGCACTGTTTCACTAGCGGCAGGTCTTATTCATTTTCTTTGTTTTTCTAATAATTGGCTTGTTTCTGCCTAGCTGTGGAACTTCAAAGCTTAATTTTTTTCATGTTTGTAAAATGCATCCAAAATTACAAACATAAGGAAAACTTTTGTTATCTGCTATGTTGTTTAATCCCTAACACCCTATATTCTTTGAGAGCTCAGAGCTCTTTTTCTCTACTGATAAAATTATAGATGGTAAGAATATTTGTGGTTTGAGGTATTTTACTATGACTTGAATTTTCTCATGATCACTTTTCTTCTTAAATTATTCTTAAATGTAACTATAGGTTTTTCATATGCATGCAGACATACACACATGCACAAATACTTGGGAGTTGGATTTTTATCCCATGAGACATTCAGATTATGGTCACCATGAGAGAATTTCCACTTGTGTAAATGTTTCCCGTTTTAAAGTAAAAGATACTTTCAGGGGATCTGTATCAAGAATAGTTAGAAAAGTTCTCAAGCACTCTTGAAATAAACTTCAAAAGAAGACTTTAGACTTGTAGCAATTTCATTTCTATTTTAGACTTTTAGTTATAGTCACTTGAAACCTTTGTGCCTAGTGTTTTATTCTGAGCTTGATAAATTTTAGAGATGAAGGAGCTTATATTTAGAGAAAATCAAAGAGTAGCAACACTTTCTAAATTCTGAAAGCTTGAGTTCCTCCCTTTTTGGCGTGGTCTTGACTAATGGTGTCAGAACTGTTGGAGGTGGTTCCAGTGGTCTTCAACAACAGGCTTCAGACCCCCACATTTTACACCCAGCAATAAAGGAACAGATCTCTTTTTACCAAGGGGTACACATTGTTGACACTGAAAAGTGCAAATTGGAAGTTTTTGTTTGCTTTATAAACTGCTTCATCTCTAGATTGGAGGCTGCAGGAGGGCAGGACCCATTTCTGTTTCATTCTCTCATAGATTCCTATGGTATCTGGTACAGATTGAATCCTCTGTAAATGGTTTTTGGCTGAATGCTTTATACTTACAGGGTACTGTAGCATGTATTATTTGTGGTACGATATTTACAGTAATGCAGTGGGTGGGTTGGACATAGCATTATTTGTAGATGAGAAAACAGATTCTGATTCAAAGGCACTGAGGGGTCTCACTCAGGGCCAGTGGGTGGTGGAGCCCAAGTCTTCTCACTTTAAATACAACTTTGTTTGTTTTTATCCTATATCAGACTCTGTTTTTTTTTTTAATTTTTATTTATTTTATTATTTATGATAGTCACAGAGAGAGAGAGAGAGAGGCAGAGACACAGGCAGAGGGAGAAGCAGGCTCCATGCACCGGGAGCCCGACGTGGGATTTGATCCCGGGTCTCCAGGATTGCGCCCTGGGCCAAAGGCAGGCGCCAAACTGCTGCGCCACCCAGGGATCCCAATATATCAGACTCTGTTTTTTCCCTCTGAGTCTTAGGCCACCTTACAGGGAAGGGATTAGAGAGAGGGATAAATATGGTCTTCCCGTCAAAAATCCTTATGAGAGAGGTGGCAGGCAGGGCTCCTGGAGGCAGACTGCCAAGTTCTAATCATAGCTCTGTCACTGGCGGGCTCTGTGACCTTAGGAACCAAAGTCTGTCTGGCTTTTCTCTGCCCTTACTTCCCCATCTGTGAAATGGACACATAATGGTATTTCATGCAAAGAGTTATAAGGAGTAAATCAAAGGAATTAATAAGGTTTGTTAAATAAGTGAGAAATAAATATGAAGAATATGTACGATTACCATGAACTAATAGAACTCAGGAAGTTATAAACCTGTATGAAAAACGCAGAAGAGGTTGAGCATGACTAGGTTTCATTTGCTTTTTTCTTTTCTGAGTTGCCTTAGCCTTTTGCAAGTTAAATAGTCCCATGCACCCCCCATTTGTCACCTGCATTATTGTCATCTTTGTTATCACTCTCTTTACCTGGCTTCATCTGAAAATTATATAAATATATATATATATATATATATAAAATTTTCAATGTAATGAAAATCATATATATATAATTTTCAATGTAATATATAATTTTATTATTTTAATATAAATAATATAAAATATAAAATAATATTAAAATAATTATTTTAATATAATTTATATTATATATAATTATATATATAGAGAGAGAGAGCGCGAGCATGTGTGTGTGCGACCAGGGGTTCAGGAAAGAGAGAAAATCATAAGCAGGCTCTGTGGCCAGCACAGAGCCTGATGCAGGGCTCAATCTCACAACCCTGAGATCACGACCTGAGCTAAAATCAAAAGTCAGACACTTAATCAACTGAGCCACCCAGGCATCCCTGAAAAAAATTTTTTTTAAAACCACATTTTCAAAGAAATATACGGTGATGAGTTACTTACCCCTTTTCCCTAAGAGCCTTATTATAGCTTGCACTGTTCCCTATTCAGATCACATAGTCAAGATGTATATGTACTGTGAGAATTCAGCATTTATTTATAGTCTGTAAACTTGCTTAGTTCTCTTATTATTGTGTGTTTTTTAGTATATAACTTTGTAATCATTCTGATAAATTATTTTTTAGAGCTTACTATGTGCTTTGCAAGTATCATCTCATTCAACCCTTCCAACAAATAAGCGAAAACACTTGGGGCTAGGGATTGCCCTCTTGAGAGACTGAAGTTCAGAGAAGATAACTTCCCCAAAGTGGTTTGCCTGGTTAAAGGTGTCGCCACTATTTGAACTCTGACTCTGAAGGTCAAGCTCTTCACATCTGCTAAAGCTGCCACCTGTCCCTCCACGGGGAGTGTCAGTTAGAACGTTGGCACCTAGAGGACAGGCTCCAGATCTGTGAAGCAAGCTTTGCAAGGAGGACTTCAGAGTTCCAGAAACAATTGACACTTAATAAATCTAGTGTGGGAAGGGGGAAGGAGTTTAATTAGAACCATAACATTGATTTTGATGACAGACTGAATTTTCAGTTGTAAAAATGCTCAAGTGAAGTAAAAATACACCTTTTACACAAATTGTTTTTTAGCTAGATTAACTTCTTGAGTATTATCTGTGTATGGTCCGTGTCCAGCAACTCTAGTATATGTATTGTAATGTGTCTTATGTTGCTTTATCAGAGATCTTTTTTTTTAATAAATTTATTTTTTATTCGTGTTCAATTTACCAACATACAGAATAACACCCAGTGCTCATCCTGTCAAGTGCCCCCCTCCGTGCCCGTCACCCATTCACCCCCACCCCCCTCCCCTTCCACCACCCCTAGTTCGTTTCCCAGAGTTAGGAGTCTTTATGTTCTGTCTCCCTTTCTGATGTTTCCCACACATTTCTTCTCCCTTCCCTTATATTTCCTTTCACTATTATGTATATTCCGCAAATGAATGAGACCATATAATGTTTGTCCTTCTCCGATTGACTAACTTCACTCAGCATAATACCCTCCAGTTCCATCCACATTGAAGCAAATGGTGGGTATCTGTTGTTTCTAATGGCTGAGTAATATTCCATTGTATACATAAACCACATCTTCTTTATCCATTCATCTTTCGATGGACACCGAGGCTCCTTCCACAGTTTGGCTATTGTGGACATTGCTGTTATAAACATTGGGGTGCAGGTGTCCCGGCGTTTCATTGCATCTGAATCTTTGGGGTAAATCCCCAACAGTGCAATTGCTGGGTCATAGGGCAGGTCTATTTTTAACTCTTTGAGGAACCTCCACACAGTTTTCCAGAGTGGCTGCACCAGGTCACATTCCCACCAACAGTGTAAGAGGGTTCCCTTTTCTCCGCATCCTCTCCAACATTTGTGGTTTCCTGCCTTGTTAATTTTCCCCATTCTCACTGGTGTGAGGTGGTATCTCATTGTGGTTTTGATTTGTATTTCCCTGATGGCAAGTGATGTGGAGCATTTTCTCATGTGCTTGTTGCCATGTCTATGTCTTCCTCTGTGAGATTTCTCTTCATGTCTTTTGCCCATTTCATGATTGGATTGTTTCTTTGGTGTTGAGTTTAAGAAGTTCTTTATAGATCTTGGAAACTAGCCCTTTATCTGATACGTCATTTGCAAATATCTTCTCCCATTCTGTAGGTTGTCTTTTAGTTTTGTTGACTGTATCCTTTGCTGTGCAAAAGCTTCTTATCTTGATGAAGTCCCAATAGTTCATTTTTGCTTTTGTTTCTTTTGCCTTCCTGGATGTATCTTGCAAGAAGTTACTGTGGCCGAGTTCAAAAAGGGTGTTGCCTGTGTTCTCCTCTAGGATTTTGATGGAATCTTGTCTCACATTTAGATCTTTCATCCATTTTGAGTTTATCTTTGTGTATGGTGCAAGAGAGTGGTCTAGTTTCATTCTTCTGCATGTGGATGTCCACTTTTCCCAGCACCATTTATTGAAGAGACTGTCTTTCTTCCAATGGATAGTCTTTCCTCCTTTATCGAATATTAGTTGGCCATAAAGTTCAGGGTCCACTTCTGGGTTCTCTATTCTGTTCCATTGATCTATGTGTCTGTTTTTGTGCCAATACCACACTGTCTTGATGATGCTTTGTAGTACACAGCTTTGTAGTACAACCTGAAATCTGGCATTGTGATGCCCCCAGATATGGTTTTCTTTTGTAAAATTCCCCTGGCTATTCGGGGTCTTTTCTGATTCCACACAAATCTTAAAATAATTTGTTCTAACTCTCTGAAGAAAGTCCATGTTATTTTGATAGGGATTGCATTAAACGTGTAAATTGCCCTGGGTAACATTGACATTTTCACAATATTAATTCTGCCAATCCAGAAGCATGGAATATTTTTCTATCTCTTTGTGTCTTCCTCAATTTCTTTCAGAAGTGTTCTATAGTTTTTAGGGTATAGATCCTTTACCTCTGGTTAGGTTTATTTCTAGGTATCTTATGCTTTTGGGTGCAATTGTAAATGGGATGGACTCCTTAATTTCTCTTTCTTCAGTCTCATTGTTAGTGTATAGAAATGCCATTGATTTCTGGGCATTGATTTTGTATCCTGCCATGCTACCAAATTGCTGTATGAGTTCTAGCAATCTTGGGGTGGAGGCTTTTGGGTTTTCTATGTAGAGTATCATGTCATCGGTGAAGAGGGAGAGTTTGACTACTTCTTTGCCAATTTGAATGCCTTTAATGTCTTTTTGTTGTCTGATTGCTGAGGCTAGGACTTCCAGTACTATGTTGAATAGCAGTAGTGAGAGTAGACATCCCTGTCTTGTTCCTAATATTAGGGGAAAGGCTCTCAGTGCTTCCCCATTGAGAATGATATTTGCTGTGGGCTTTTCATAGATGGCTTTTAAGATGTTGAGGAATGTTCCCTCTATCCCTATACTCTGAAGAGTTTTGATCAGGAATGGATGCTGTATTTTGTCAAATGCTTTCTCTGCATCTAATGAGAGGATCATATGGTTCTTGGTTTTTCTCCTGCTGATATGATGAATCACATTGATTGTTTTACGAGTGTTGAACCAGTCTTGTGTCCCGGGGATAAATCCTACTTGGTCATGGTGAATAATTTTCTTAATGGATCCTATTGGCCAGTATCTTGTTGAGAGTTTTTGCATCCATGTTCATCAGGGATATTGGTCTGTAATTCTCCTTTTTGGTGGGGTCTTTGTCTGGTTTTGGAATTAAGGTGATGCTGGCCTCATAGAACGAATTTGGAAGTACTCCATCTCTTTCTATCTTTCCAAACAGCTTTAGTAGAATAGGTATGGTTTCTTCTTTAAACGTTTGATAGAATTCCCCTGGGGAACCATCTGGCCCTGGACTTTTGTGTCTTCGGAGGTATTTGATGACTGCTTCAATTTCCTCCCTGGTTATTGGCCTGTTCAGGTTTTCTATTTCTTCCTGTTCCAGTTTTGGTAGTTTGTGGCTTTCCAGGAATGCGTCCATTTCTTCTAGATTGCCTAATTTATTGGTGTATAACTGCTCATAATATGTTTTTAAAATCGTTTGTATTTCCTTGGTGTTGGTAGTGATCTCTCCTTTTTTATTCATGATTTTATTAATTTGAGTCTTTTCTATTTTGTTTTTAATAAGGCTGGCTAATGGTTTATCTATCTTATTAATTCTTTCAAAGAACCAACTCCTGGTTCTGTTAATGTGTTCCACAGTTCTTCTGGTCTCGATTTCGTTGAGTTCTGCTCGAATCTTTATTAACTCTCTTCTTCTGCTGGGTGTACGATCTATTTGCTGTTTTTTCTCTAGCTCCTTTATGTGTAAGGTTAGCTTTTGTATTTGAGTTCTTTCCAGTTTTTGAATGGCTGCTTGTATTGCGATGTATTTCCCCCTTAGGACTGCTTTTGCTGCATTCCAAAGATTTTGAACGGCTGTATCTTCATTCTCATTAGTTTCCATGAATCTTTTTAATTCTTCCTTAATTTTCTGGTTGACCCTTTCATCTTTTAGCAGGATGGTCCTTAACCTCCACGTGTTTGAGGTCCTTCCAAACTTCTTGTGATTTAGTTCTAATTTCAAGGTATTATGGTCTGAGAATATGCAGGCGACGATCCCAATCTTTTGGTATCGGTTCAGACCCGATTTGTGACCCAGTATGTGGTCTATTCTGGAGAAAGTTCCATGTGCACTTGAGAAGAATGTGTATTCAGTTGAGTTTGGATGTAAAGTTCTGTAGATATCTGTGAAATCCATCTGGTCCAGTGTATCATTTAAAGCTCTCGTTTCTTTGGAGATGTTGTGTTTAGAAGACCTATCGAGTATAGAAAGAGCTAGATTGAAGTCACCAAGTATAAGTGTATTATTATCTAAGTATTTCTTCACTTTGGTTATTAATTTATTTATATATTTGGCAGCTCCCACATTCAGGGCATATATATTGAGGATTGTTAAGTCCTCTTGTTGGATAGATCCTTTAAGTATGATATAGTGTCCCTCTTCATCTCTCACTACAGTCTTCGAGGTAAATTTTAGTTTATCTGATATAAGGATGGCTACCCCTGCTTTCTTTTGAGAACCATTTGAATGGTAAATGGTTCCCCAACCTTTTATTTTTAGGCTGTAGGTGTTCTTCTGTCTAAAATGAGTCTCTTGTAGACAGCAAATAGATGGGTCCTGCTTTTTTATCCAGTCTGAAACCCTGCGCCTTTTGATGGGGTCATTAGGCCCGTTCACGTTCAGAGTTACTATCGAAAGGTAGGAGTTTAGTGTCATCATGATATCTATTCAGTCCTTGTTTTTGTGGATTGTTCCACTGAACTTCTTCTTAAAGGGGAATTTTAAGAGTCCCCCTAAAATTTTTTGCAGAGCTGGTTTGGAGGTCACATATTCTTTCAGTTCCTGCCTGTCTTGGAAGCTCTTTATCTCTCCTTCCATTTTGAATGAGAGCCTTGCTGGATATTCTTGGTTGCATGTTCTTCTCATTTAGGACCCTGAATATATCCTGCCAGCCCTTTCTGGCCTGCCAGGTCTCTGTGGAGAGGTCTGC
This sequence comes from Canis lupus familiaris, assembly GCF_011100685.1. Taxonomy (NCBI): domain Eukaryota; kingdom Metazoa; phylum Chordata; class Mammalia; order Carnivora; family Canidae; genus Canis; species Canis lupus. The sequence continues at coordinate 7,693,227 of NC_049233.1, read as the reverse complement.
TGTTACCCTAATACTCCTCCCCATAAAAGTCAGGGATTTCTTGTCTCTTGCTGCTTTAAGGATCTTCTCTTTATCTTTGGAATTTGCAAGCTTAACTATTAGATGTCGAGGTGTTGAACGGTTTTTATTGATTTTAGTGGGGGGATCTCTCTATTTCCTGGATCTGAATGCCTGTTTCCCTTCCCAGATTAGGAAAGTTTTCAGCTATCATTTGTTTAAATACATATTCTGGCCCTCTGTCTTTTCGGCACCCTTGGGAACCCCAGTTAAACGTAGGTTTTTCTTCCTCAGGCTGTCGTTTATTTCCCTTAATCTATCTTCATGGTCTTTTAATTGTTTGTCTCTTTTTTCCTCAGTTTCCCTCTTTGCCATCAACTTGTCTTCTATGTCACTTACTCGTTCTTCCACCTCGTTAACCCTTGTCGTTAGGACTTCTAGTTTGGATTGCATCTCATTCAATTGATTTTTAATTTCTGCCTGATTGGATCTAAATTCTGCAGTCAAGAAGTCTCTTGAGTCCTTTATGCTTTTTTCTAGAGCCACCAGTAGCTGTATAATAGTGCTTCTGAATTAGCTTTCTGACATTGAATTGTAATCCAGATTTTGTAACTCTGTGGGAGAGAGGACTGTTTCTGATTCTTTCTTTTGAGGTGAGGTTTTCTTTCTAGTCATTTTGCTCAGTGCAGAGTGGCCAAAAACAAGTTGTATTGGGAGAAGGAGAAAAAGGGAGGAGAGAAAGAAGGAAAGAAAAGAGAAAAAAAACAAGAAAAAAGGAAGAAGAGAAGAAAAAGAGAGAAAAAGAAAGGGAAAAAAAAAGGGTGGGGGAAGCAAACAAATCAAAAAGAAAAAAAAACCCAAAAACATGGGGGAGTATCTTCTGATTCTGTATACTTTAAGTCCCTTGGCTTCCCCTGGAACTTGTCCGTCTCGTTGGTCTTCTGGGGGATGGGCCTGTTGTGCTGATTTTCAGGTGTGAGCACTTGGGGGAGCTGCTCTGCCCCCTCCCTGGTGCAGGGCTCAGTGGGGGTTGTTTACCCCGTGAGGCCGCAGGAGGAACAACCGCAGTGGTGGCAGCCAGCTCTGGAGCCCTAGAGTCAGCTGCCGCAGTAACTAGGGAGCCCTCCATTTGCAGGGCCTGGAGGCTCCGGGCAGGAGCGTCCTTGGGGTCCTGGGCCCTCCCAGCCTCTGCGTGTCCCGGGGGAGGCCGGATCCCGGGCTGTGTCCCGGCGCCCTGTGCTCGCGGGGCCTGCGCTGTTGGATTCGCGCTCCCGCCCCGCAGCCCCCTCCGCGGAGCCGCCCCCGAGCCCCTCCGAGCTGCTCCTGGAACCGCGCAGCACCCTCCACACGGAGCCTCTTCCTCTGCCCGAGCCCCCCGAGCTGCTCCCGTCCCGCAGCCCCCTCCGCGAAGCCGCCCCCGAGCCCCCTCCGAGCTGCTCCCGCCCCGCAGCCCCCTCCGCGGAGCCGCCCCCGAGCCCCCCGAGCTGCTCCCGTCCCGCAGCCCCCTCCGCGGAGCCGCCCCCGAGCCCCCCGAGCTGCTCCCGTCCCGCAGCCCCCTCCGCGGAGCCGCCCCCGAGCCCCTCCGAGCTGCTCCGGGTCCCGCCGTGCGCTGCAGCCCTTAGGGAGCTCGGCACACTCTCCCGGGCGCAGGTGCCTGTTAGTGTCCCCGGGAGCCCGAGGGCATCCCCGCCCTCCTGGGTCCTGCTCCAACTCCCCGCGAGCCTCTTTCCGCCCGGGAAGGTCGGTGCAGCTCCTGCTCCTCCGGGACGGGGCTCTCCTGTCCTGGGGACACTCGCCCCGGCCTCAGCCCGGCTCCTCGCGGGGCCCCACCCCCTTGGAGGCCTTTTGTGTCTTTATTTCTTTTTCCCCGTCTTCCTACCTTGATACAAGCGCGAACTCTTCTCACTGTAGCATTCCAGCTGGTCTCTCTTTAAATCTCAGGCCGAATTCGTAGATTTTCAGGATGATTTGAAGGTGATCTAGGTAATTTGGTGGGGACGGGTGACTGGGGACCCTACTCTTCTGCCATCTTGCCCCTCCCCGCTTTATCAGAGATCTGACCTGTCAGCTTTGCTTTTCTATGTTGCGCTCACTCCAGATGGCAGCTATAGGTCATCTTATATGCCATTTTTGTCCTGTAGATATTAAATTAAGGCTACTAATAGAGTGAACATGTCAGAGCTGATTTGTTTGTCCTAGTACTTGTTTTGTTTCTAGTATTACCGACTTTTTCTTAGTAACATTAGTCTTAGGCACTCTGTGGCTTTGGTGTGTCATTGAATTTAAACTGTGGGTGGTATCTTAATCCTCATAGACATTCCACATCTTGTATCTCCACAGACTTCTCTCTGCCATTTTTAAATGAAATGCACGTGATAAAATCAACTAGAATGCTAGAATTTTGTGTTCTTCCCAACAATACAGAATAATTACTAAGTAATCATTAACCTTGCTTTCTCTGTTTTTAACTGTAGTACCAGAAGAAAATATTGCAACTATGAAGTATGGAGCCCAGGTTGTAAAAGGGGAGCTGAAGTCGGCCTTATTAGACGGTGATACTCAAAATTATGATTTGGATCATGGATTTTCTAGGCACCCGATTGATGATGACTGCCGTTCTGGCATTGAGATTAAGCTAGGTCAGCCATCTATTATCAATCACATTCGGATACTCCTGTGGGACCGAGATAGCCGGTGAGTGATTAGCATGACTTGGACAGAAAATGACATTATGTTTGATTGAGTTGGCCTAATTTTGTGGTCGTCTTCTTTGGCTTTTCAGATTTGATGGTTTATTTCCTTGGGATCGTTTTGCTATTTCTTTTGAAGTTTAGTTCTGGGGGAAGAGTTAAAGGCTATTATCCTTAAAAAAAATTTTTTTTTTTTGCTTTTTTTCTGCTTATAAAAGTAATGAATATGTGTTTATCATGGAAAACATAGTATAGAAAAACACAAAGACGAAGAATGAAACCATTAGTAAATCACTGGCCATTAATAACCTTTGTATATAGCTAGTATGTATCTAACTAGCACATGTAACTATATGTATTTAACTAGTCACATACACAAAACAGAAATCTGTAAAACCACACATAGTTTTACAAAATAAAGGCTAACTTCACTTTGTAATTAATACATTGTGAACATTCTACTTTAAAAAAATATCCCTTTAAAATATACTTTTAATTGTTATTTAGTATTCTTTCTGGGTTACCAATATTTATTTACTTGATTACTTACTTTTGAATACTATAACTTTTTAGATGCATTTAATCCTATGGATGAAGGAAAAATTTTCTTTTCTTGTGTGGATGAATAATCATTCTCAAATATAGGAAGTTTGTGAAAAAGATTTGGTGAGCTCCAGCCTCAGAACCCACTCTGTTTTGTAGTGGCTTCAAGATTCTGCCTTCTATCCAGCACCTCTGACACTTCCCCCACTGTAGTTTCTAGGGTTCATCCATGATGCTTAGAAGTACCAGAGCAGTTGGGCGACCAAAAATTGTCTCTCATGACTGCCATCATTAACTTAAACCCTCTATACCCAGAAATTGGCATAGAGTCTCCTAGGCCCTACTCACGCCTCTTTGAGTCTGGGCTGGGAGGACTTGGTAGTATTGGCAATGATACCCTTGCGTGGTACTGCATTTCTCCTTGCACACTGGCCACCACTCAGGCCTTTTCGGCCATTTGAACCAAATATGAGGGAAGCTTCATGAAGGGAGTTTGCATTTCCCATAGGTATGGGTGTTTGAGGCTCCCAGGTTATCTTCATCTGTTTTTTCTTTATTAAGAATATATGTCCTGATATGTATCTTGTTGGATATAAAATGATGTTTAGTTGGCAAAATGGAGCTAATCCACATGTGATTTCCAAGAGTCTCTGGGCTAATAATAATAGTATAACAGTAATAATACTTATATAGCACTTTCATTACTTTTATGTGGTAGGTACTGTTCTCAAAGCTTTACATATATTTGTTTAATTAATTGTGAAATTAGTATAAAGATAATAAAAGAAAATGTTAGTATGTTTGAAACCGAAAGTAGTTACCATTTCCATGATGTTAAATATTTATAGGCCGCTTTACTTTAGTATATGCATTACATTCACAGGGGACTTAGCTTGACCATGTAGCAGTTCTTTTCTCACAGAAGTTATCATTCTCAGCAAAGGTGAAAAATTCAGAATCTTAAGCCCAAAAGATTCTGACATGTGTTGTAAAATTATAACCTGCATTACTGATAACCCAGAGAGGTTCAATAAAAGGTTATAACCTGTTTGAGACTGAGCGATAAAATGAATGGAGTGAGGGGACAGCAGAAAATGAGGGGATGACACAAAATAAGCTGACCTTTTCTGGTCACAACTGTTGGTTGCAGGCTGACATTTATGGTCGTCTAAATCTTCTGAGATTGTTCCTGTTGATATTACAGTACAAGTAATAACTGCATCTCAAATTTAAATTTGGCTTATGACAGGGGAATACAGATTTGTTCAGGATGGGACCAGCATCTAATGGTCCAGGGTAGCTGACTAGGGAATGATAGGCTATTTTCATTACTGCCAGATTATTAGCTGCCAAATTCTATGTTGTACCCAGAAGAAACACGTATTATCTCTTCACCCATGTCATTTATTTTTCTTTGGGCTGCATATTTGTGTGGGATGGTGGAGACTGGGAGGGAGATAAGCAGGTCTTTCTGAGGAACCATTCCGAGTTGGCTTCCCTGAGAGAATAGAGCTGAGCACCCAGACTAGGGAAGGTAGAAGGAGAAGGCCCATCTCCCACTTACCAATTTTCTGTTCTCTCTTCTATTATGGCTTTATTAATCTAATATAGTAGGAGCAAGCCATCCTGGCTCTGTTTGAAAAGGAACAAATATCTTGCATGCTGGGTATGTGCCAGACAGTGTGCTAGGCCCTGAATATGTGAAGATAAATATGGCATGCTCCTTGTTTTTAAGCAGCTTGTGATCTAATAAGGCATACAGACCTGTGGAGAGAGAATTACAGTACATTGTGGTGCACACTGCAATAGCAAGATCTATACAGATTTTATTATTATCAGAATTTGATTGTTATGCAGAAAGTTTTGATAGTTTGTAATACAGAAAATATAATTAGTAAGTTATATTTTTTGTATCTTTTAATGTTTTATTGAAGTATAACTTGGTTTTGTTATTTTAATATGGTACTTTTTTCTGCATTTTTCTTTTGATTCATAGGTCTTATTCATACTTCATTGAAGTGTCAATGGATGAACTTGATTGGATCAGAGTGATTGATCATTCGCAGTATCTGTGTCGTTCTTGGCAAAAGTTGTATTTTCCAGCCCGTGTCTGCCGGTTAGTTCTCATGGTTAATTAATGATTTTGCTATTTACTTAAGGAGATTTGGACCTTGGGAAACGGGCTACTTTTTTTTTTTGTCTTAAGGAAGAAGACTTTTTCAGGATATCAGTTACCATATGCATCCCAACTTTAAAAACTTAGGGAAAATATGGAAACTGAAACATCTTAATTCTAGAGTGTATTCTGTTTTATCCACAGTGTTTTGTGCCATACTTATGCAGGAGACAGGCAGTGAACGAGAAGGGACAGAGAACACTGCAAAGTGGAAATGGTTTTTAAGCTCCTTTGGTAGTCCTCAAGGCCAAGAGGAGATTTTTGGATGTTAGTTTGCACATTCTGAGTATCTGTGTTCTTTTTCTAGGTCAGTGCTTATCAATGGAGTTTGACAGAGTAAATATTTCTAGTGGGTTGGGTTTGGAGCAGGGGAAGTGGAGCTGGTGGGGCCCCAGACTCACAGCCTCCCTTCAACCAGAGCAATTTCGCTTTTATTGTTGTTATGTATTGTAGCCCCATGGAAGGTTGTTCTTAAAAAGTGTTGATGAGCTACTGTTCTCATATTTCATAGTCTTCCTTTAGGTTTAAGCCATCTTTTAAACTTCTGAAATTCTGCAAAACCTATACTGTTAATGAATTTGGGAGTTGGGAAAATAGTTCGAGGTGCCTGAAATTCTGCTGGGTTTGTTTTTTTTCTCTGGCAATTTTCCCCTTGGAAATTTCTCTCAGGTATTCCTTACCTTAAAGTCAAAAGATCAAAGGCAGAAAATGATTGGTTCATTTAGTCCAGTGTGGCAAGAGGAGAAGGAAAGGCATATGCTGGGCATAAACCAGGGACAGTGTGGACTCTTACTCCCTCCCGACCCTACCTCATCCATGACCCTAGCTGACCTCCTACTGTGGCTAATTTGGAGCAGATGGGGATGGCCCATAGCACTTAACTCTCTCAGTCAGAAGACAACCTTTAACTTAGTAAACTTATGATCGAGCAGCATCAGGATGAATTCTTACCTCCTCCAAAGGAATTCCACAAAACCTTTCAGCCTTTCTGGTACAGTAAAGAAATGTTGCCTACATTTTTTTTATTATTATTATGGGTATGAATGGACACAATATTGTTACCCAGGGACTCTCTTGTGTGAAAATGAAGAAAATCAATTTCATTTCCCCAAAGAGAGACTAAAATACTTTAGTATTGCAGGTCTGGCAGTTGCTTTTCTATCAGAGGAGTTTTGAATGGATTAAAATGAGAGGGATGAGAAATTGAGTGAAGATTTTGTATCTCAGAGCTGCCTAGGGATTCTTTGAGAGTGACAGAGGGCCCCCAACTTGGAGGAGGAGATTGAGTCTGCATTGACACAGGCTATTACGGTTGTATGGGATTGAAAAATAAGCAGCATAGCAACCAAAGCATCTGATGTGGACAGAAGGACTGTGTGTTTGCATTTAATTTGAAACAAGAGAAACATGACTCCCAGAACAAATCATGAATATAATACTAGCCATGACAGAGTCTGTGTGCTTTACCCACTCGAAAACTCACGCTGTATGGAGGGAGATGTGTGCCCTCAGTCATGATCGCTGGCTTTTACAAAATATACTTCCCCTTATTTATTAATGGGCATTATTTATACTCCCCTTTTGTGATTTTGCCTCTTCTGAGTGGCCTTGCTCTTACTGATGTAACTTTTTTGTGTCATAGAGGTTGGCTGTATTAGTTTTTGTCTTGGGATAGCCAGTTCCCAACTCTGGCCTAGAAAAATTCAGCAAAGGTGATGTTAGAGATAGTGATAACAGGAAAAGGGAAGAGTCTTGATACCCATATTAGTTAAGAAACAAAATTTCAAAGATTTATAACCACTTTAACATATATCACTACATTACTTTATAAACTCTGCCTTTTGTAAAACGTTGGGGACTTTGAAGTTAAAAATGAACCTAAGAATGAGTCTCAGTTGATTATCTAAGGATGTCTTATACTTGGTATTTCTTTTCTTTTCTTTAAATACTTATTTATTTTAGAGAGAAAGAGAGTGAGCAGTGGGGAGGGGCAGAGGGAGAGGTAGAGAGAGTCTCAAGCAGACTCTATGCTGAGCGCAAAGCCCAACACAGGGCTCAATCCCACGATCCTGAGATCACAACCTGAGTGGAAACCAGGAGTCAGTTGCCCAACTGACTGCGCCACCCAGGTGACCCTGTACTTGGTATTTATCTTCATAATCGTTTATTGACTTTCTAAGCAATGTTTTAAATAAACGTTTTCCAGGGACTTCACTGGGCACATATAAATTCATCATTTCCTTAGCATGTAAGTGTTCACTTTGCATTATTTAGTTAATTTGCACATTTGTATGTTACCTTTGTTTTTCAATGTCATTTGAGTCTTTTTGTCTTACTTCTGATACTAAAATTACAACTTCTTGGAAGTGAGTATGGATTCAGATCTTTTATTATTCTTGCATGGTACTCAGGCTATGATGTAGTATGCAGTAGGTACTCTATAAATGGTTTCATGGGGTCAAGGCACTGACTGCATAATGAAAAGAGATCGATTCAGCATTGACCTGCATATATAGTCATTGTTTTTTTTTTATCCATGTTATTTGTTAAAATGTATATCGGTGCTAGAAAGGTCTCCAGTACATGGTTTACAAAAATAACCTTCTATATTTTCATGAAGAAACTGAATTTTGAGGTTAATTTTGAAGGATGTGAATATCATGTATTGAGGAAAGATTATATCAAATATATTCACAAAAGAAGAGAGACTATGAGTTGGGGAGTGTGAGATTACCTAGCTCTCTCTGAGTCTTGGCTGGATTGCATGTAAATCAGCGCTCTGTAGTCAAAAAACAAAACAAAACAAAAACATGGGCTTTGGAGTTAGAGCTCTTCTCACTCTCTGGTTTCATCTGATCATGGCATGGTGATCTTAGTAAAGTTGTGCCTCTCCAAGCTTTTGTTTCTATACCAGTAAAAAACAGGAATAACAACACCATTTATGAGTTCTGCTGTGGAAGGTTTAGATGACATAGCATGTATACAAACATTAAGTACAGTGCCTAGCCCAAAGTGAAGGCTCCGTCACTAGTGGTTTTTATTTTTAGTTTTTTTTTTCTTTTTATAATTTTAAAATTGTTTTAATTTTTATTTTTTTCTGATTTTTAAGACTCCACTTGTGTTTGACCTTCAGAGAAAAAGACCCATTCTTGCCATCCTCTCTAGCCACTGTGGCAGTCACTGTGAGGAAGTTGTTACTGACCTCAGGAGCTTAGTCTTCTCAACACTTTTCCAGATTGCTGGTCCATACACAACAGTCCCAACATGCCTTAAATGGTTTGCTCTACCTTCATAACTGCCTGTTTCCAACAGTTTTAATGTATCTTAATTTTGGTAAAGCATTTTTTTATTGTAGCAAAATATATATGGCATGCATTTTGCCATTTATATATTTGTGGAATGCAATTCAGTTAACACTTCACCTTGGCAAGGTAGTGGACATTGTCTAGCTGCAACAGATAGGATAATATCAGGCTTCAAAGCCAGAGTGATTGCTCCACCCACAGTGGTGAATGGAGGGAAATGATCTGCTCTGTTTTCCTGGGTCCTGTTTAGGAACGTGTTGTAGGGTAAATGGGGACTACTCTATGTAGCCAAAAGCCTAGACTAATAACTCCCCTCACTGAGCCCCTTCCTGAGGATGAAGAAAATTGACTTGTCCATGTTAGTATAATCTTTCATATGTCCCCCGAATCATGTTATGTCTTACCAGCTTTCTCAGGGAAAGGCAATTTCTGCCATACCTTTATGTTGTCTGCTTGGCTATCTAGTAAACTCCCATCTAGATTTTTCTAGATGCTGGAGCCCAGGGCTAAACAAAAAACACTAATAAGGAGTGGCAAATATGGAATGCTTTGGGAGTGTCTTTGAGAGTGTCTTAAAAAAATTTTTGGCTCTTTTTCAACATGGTGCTGGGAATTTGGCAGCCATTTAATGTTGCTGAAGTAGGAGAAGACTTGAAAATGTGGATGTGAAGGATAGAGGACGATTTCGGAGCCTGCAGGTGGCTTGGGTAGCTGGAATCACAAAAGTGATCCTGGGACAAAACCCAGGAGTTTAGAAAAGGAATAGTGGCCTAAAAGCACAGTCCTCAGGGTATGCCTGTTGAGAGATGGAAGAAAAGAGGAGATAGCAGACATGTTTAAACATGCTGCAGAAAAAAAATAAATAAATAAATAAACATGCTGCAGGAGCTGGGCAGAGCCGTGAGAGGGCAATCAGGAGGGGCAGTCACTGAACACTGGCCATCGAGGGTACAGAGAAGGTGCCAGTGGGATGGCCGCATTTCACACAAGACTGGGCTTCTGCCTTTCCTATTATTTTTTAAGTACTATCATGGAAATGTGTTGTTCATGACCTTTTTATTATCAAATTATAATGTAGGACGTATTTTAAATGTTGATAAAGCTTGTCTTTTGGTAAAGTTGTATCCAATTTCCACCAGTAGCACATGAAAATGCTTTCTCTGAACCCTTGCCAATGTAGGCTTGTCAACATTTTGCCAGTGTGAGCTACGATTTATAAAAATAAATGAATAAATAAATAAGACCTCTTAATTTAGATTTATCATCAGTGAGGTACAGTATTGTTTAATAATGGTTATATGTTCTTATTTATGAAAAGTCTGTTTTTGTCTTCTGCATATTTTTCTTCTGAGGCAGTTATCTTTTTCTATCTTATGAGAACTTCATTTTGATATGTTGATATATACACATTGAAATATACAGGTGTGTGTATGTGTATATATATATATATATATATATATATATATATATATGCCATCTTTTTGCCTGTCATGTATTGTGCAATTTGTTTTTCATTTTTAGTGTCTTACTGGTACTTTTTGCCATCCAGAATTTTACTTTTTAAAAAATGTCCAGTCTCTTAATCTTTTTTTTTTTTTTTTTTAAATCTCTGGTGGTTTGCTATCATGTTTAGAAAGGTGTTTCTCAAAATTTTTTCTACTATTTGTTATTTTTGTCTTTATATCTAGATGTTAATTCAGCCAGAACATTTTTTGTGTGTTTTCAGGTAGGGATAGTCAGTTACTAAGGCAATTTATTTAATAATTGTTCCTTACCACACGAATGTGAACAGTCATATTTATCTTATGCTAAATTCTAGCATTTACTCCACTGTTTCACTGATTTCTTTGCCTATAGCTGAAAGTGTTTTAACTGTAGTTTCCCTTCCCTCCTTTTTCTTCTTTTCTTAGAATGAGGTATTATAATGTGCCACATGTGTCGTGGAAAAAAGAAAGAGTGTTATAGAGCATCTGCCAGCCTGTCTTCTGGTCTCATTGGTCACATTAGAGGCCATAAATGATGATAAACATCTTACTAGCATTGTTCTGTTTTAACTTTAACAAGAAATTTAGGCATGCTTCATCAGCTAAAGATTTTTCTTCATTTATTCGTCTGTTCATTCATTTGTCACTCACTCATTCCAAAATAAGCTCCTACTTTGTGCTATGCACTGTACTTAATTATATCAAGGCCACAACACCTGAAGAAGACTGCCATAGTTTTTCCTCTCATGGCATGTGGGAGGATTCCACTTATCAACAAGTAATAAGAACACATCAAGTTATTTTAAGTGTTGTGAAGATGGTACTGATAGTGACTAGGCTCAAGGGGAGGTGCGTGTGTGGGGGTGGGGTGGGGTGGGGTGGCGGGTGGATATTTTAAGTAGGTGGTTTGGGAAGGTCCAAGAAGGGATATTTTTAATTGAGGTGAAAGGAGTGATATTTTCTGGTCATTGTTTTAGATATTTAGCCTTTCTTTGGTGTACATGGACTATTAATCAGGACTAACTGGTCTACTGTTGGAGGCCTCATTAGATGAATACTAAAACTGTACTGTGTTTTGGTACACGGCACTTTAATCTCTTTTATTGCTACCATACATTCCAGGTCCCTCCTCATCCCTGCCATCATTAGAGGCAGTATAATTTTTTTTTTTTTTTTTTTTACCCATCTTCATTAGATTATAGTACCTACACAGTGCTGTAGATCTACAGGACATAAAACAAATGAGAAAATAAACATTGCTATTTATGGAAGCATTCTTTCCCAGCCATATTCACATTGTACAAAAGCTGAGTGTTTTCTTTCTTTTTCTTCATTGTTCTTCCCTGTGCCCATAACTGGGCATTGATATATTTATTTACTTTTAAAGGAAGGCACTTTTACATTATTTTTTGGTTCACCAGGATGCTTTAGAATTGTAGCTAGAATTATGCTGAGACTTTACTTTCTTTATGTGATTGGTGTCTTCTGAGTTCAAGAAATGCCTTATTCAGATGTAAAGGAAAAAGGAAAAATTTCACTTTACAAAAGTAATTTTAGTTCATACTTGGTATGAATTGTATCTCTACCTACAACTTTGATGTCATAATTGAACTAGCATAGAGCAAGCAACCCTGCATTCAGAGGAACATTTTTTTCTAAGAATGCAAAGCAAAATGTAGCCACATGGTGTCACTAAATCATAACAGTTTTACTTGAGGACAAAGAGGTTGAAATCACTTTTTAAAAAAATAAAACTGTATTTATATATAAATTGTTCTGAAGTCTGTGATTTTTGAAATAACATGTGAAACTATTTGTGCCATTTAAGTCTTCCAACTCATGTGATGCATTAATTATGTTTGAAATCCTGTAGAAGTATATATACATACAAGCCGGCTCTTAACTCCTTGTCTACAAATTACAGCAGATATGTGGACCTCTGTAGTATAGTCATTCAGTTTCATACAAATAAGGTTTTTTTTTTTTTTTTTTTTTAATCTTCCTTTGGAATTTTGGCTGAAATTTTGAGGTAGCCATGTTGACATCTGCTTTTTTTTTTTTTTTTTTTTTTTTTTTTAAGATTTATTTATTTGACAGGTCACAAGCAGGGGAAGCTGCAGGCAGAGGGCAAAGGGAGAAGCAGACTCCCCCACTGAGTAGGGAGCCTGATGTGGGACTAGATCCCAGGACCTCAGTGTGGGGCTCCATCCCAGGACCTCAGGATCATGATCTGAGCCCAAGGCAGACACTTAATGGACTGAGCCACCCCAGTGCCCCTTCCTCTGAAATTTTGAAATAAATAAGTAGACGGACTCAAAAAAAGATAGAGCCATTAAATATTTATAAAGAATCAGGGAGCAGAAGAAAGGAGGATAAGAAAGAGAAAGACGGGATTACAGGAGCTTGGGAGAGACAGGAAGAGGACAGTCCAACATTGATTCAGCATCTTCTCTGGCCAGACACATCATTACCTTGTGTCATCCTCACAATAGCTCCACAAGAGAAATACTGCTAACTACCTAATTTTACAAACAAGGAAATTGAGCCTTAGAGAAGCTAAATTTGCAGGTCCCTCTGACTACACAGGTAACAACAGAGTTCTACATTGCCTCTGTAGAATATGAGGTAAAGAAAGAGCTCTAGTTAAGGTAGGAGGAGATGTGCAGCCCTGAAGAAGCTCTTGCTACCTCTTGGGCACCAGCAGTTTCCAGGTATACTGAAAGAGAGGGCCCAGTGTGGCCGCGTTCTGCTCTGCTTGCGCTGGTCACAGCCACTGTGACTATAAGGCTACTAACGATGTGGATGAGGATGATGATGTTGGGGAGGAGGAGGAGGATAAACAATTGGGGAACTTTTCACTTTTAAAATACTCCCAAGGGAGCATAGCAGTCCTTTATCTAGGTATGTTTTGTCAGTTTGTCAATAGAGCTTTGAATTTTCCGGCCCTTTTAGTTCCTAATAAGATCATTCTAGACTTTATTATTACATAGTGAGCCTGATGTTCTTAACTCCTGATTTGTTTTGTTTCCACTGTATTTAGAAACATACCTTCTCTGTTAGGGAGTTTCTTGTCATGCGATCTCTGCAGCATCATGAATTGTTTCTTTTCTCTTTTAAAATTTAGGAATTTTCTATTTATTATTTTCACCTACAATCCTCTCTTACTAAGCCAAAAGAAAAAACATATCCACCATGTTTTATATTCAGCAAGACCTTTGAGACGCAGCTACTTGTGCTTTTCAGTTGCATCCAAGGCTTTTCTGTTTTATTTTGTATAAAGGGCACTAGCACGTTGAACTTTTGTGTGTGCAGTGGAGTTGGAATATGAGAAAACAGAACAGCGTTGTCCTTTCCTTTGTATTTTATTTTATAAATTTAGAATCTAAATTAGTGTCTTTTAATAAGCCTATTGTATGAGATGATGTTAATAACACTAATGACCTGTTATTATTGCCACAAACAGCCGTTGTCTGTTTTTCATTCTGGAAGGGCAAGAACTATATTTGGTGGTGCTAATAGTTGCTTCCCAAGCAGTTAGGTCCAGGATCAAGTGCAGCCAGCACCTCTCTGGCTGAGTATCAGAATCCTTTCTGCTTGCACCCTCCTCAGTACTACTCTGTTACTTAATGGGTTTATTCATGTAGACATTCATTCAACAAACAGGTACTGAACAGCTGCTGTATTTTAAAGGCACTTAGTTTAGGGGTGGGCATAAAAGGATGAAAAAGACACAATTTCTGCTTTTCTAAGGATTGATAAAGTAAAATGTGAAGGAAGACTTGGCTATGCAGGAGCATAGTTATGGGAGTTCCTGCAGAAGAAAGGATTTGGACTGAGTCATAAAGGACCAAGGAATTGAGCAGGCAAACAAAAGGAGAAAAGATATCCTGCATATGCAGGATACTTGCCAAGGCACTGGACTTGACCAAACCTGAACAATTTTCTCAAAACTCTCCATCATTGGGTCCTTCTTCTTCTTTAACATAATCCTTGGTTCTTATGAAAAATGTCTTATTTTGTCTCACCAGTCAAAATCATCTACTTATCATCTACCTCCCTGTACCTTACTAAGCTCTGAGACATGTACATAAATGACCATCCTCTCTTTATGTGACCTTGTAGAAACAGTAGAACTGTTTCAGATATCTGGGACTTGGTTTTATTTAAAGCTTTTTTTTTTTTTTTTTTTTTAAACTTCTTTCAATAAGATTAGAAGACTCCATGGAGAAAACTGTAAATTAGGTTAATTTTCACAAATAATATTCAGAGAATAGTAAAAATTCCCAAGAAGCAGAGAAAAAGTCCCTGTTTTAGAGCCAGGATTGGAGTCAATGTGTCTGTGTTTTGCTTAGAAAAATAACACATTTTCATAGGTACTTCACTGTCCAGTACATGCGCTGTATAAAGAAATTGGTGTGAGTGCATCAGTTTTTCTACTTGAGATCTCCTTTTGGTACCTGTTTTGGTGCTGGAGTTCTCCCAACTCTTAATTATGGAACTTAGGGAATCCTGATCCAGGAAGCCAGGTACTATTGGTCTGTCAAGGAGAAAGCAAGGAAGAACTAGAATACAGAGCCATCTGGGACTCTGGGCCCCTTAATATGAATGAGGGGCCTCCAGCATTGGTGAGCTATGGATGGAACTGGGAACTGGAACCTAAGGATCAATGGCAGTGGTGGGTAAGAGTTTCTCGGACCTCCCACACAGCTTCCAGAGTGAATTAAAAAAAATGCTATGAATGGAGCAAAGCTTCACTGACTTTGCTTTTTCGAAAGATCAAGAAGAGAGAAGGACAGCTAGATCTCAGATCTTGGAGGTCAGGGAAAAAAACTTAGATACAGATTTATTTGTGATTTATGTAGTCTTTTCTGATCCTGCTTACTTTGGAAATGGTAATCAAAAAAAAGATATTGGTGAAGTAGTTAATAATTGTCTCAGTGGAGAGTTAAGCCTATGTATATTAACATTTTACCTCATACGGCTTAGCATGGTTGCTCTGACCTTTTAGCATTTATAGCTTAAATCACCCAATTTAGTCATTAATTATATAATGTGTCTTGTGTGCCTCTCTAATTATTTTGTCGTTCCTGGGCCTCACTTTGGTAGTAGTTGCTCATTAGATATGTTGTCGAATCTCTTTAGCCCTCTAACATTCCTGAATGAAGGTGCCTGAATAATAATCTATTTTTCTGACAAAATTCTTTTAGCCTTGCTATTTTTTTCCCTCGTGTTAGAAGAAGATACCAGGAAATAAGATTTTGTAATATTTCTTTCTGCAGAAAATATGCTCGTAGCAGACTGTATGTACAAGTCCCATGGTTAATAAAACCATTAGAGCTTTCTCAGTGATCATTATAAATGGTACAAGTTCCCTAGATCAGGGTGCTTTCTGTGGATACAAGGTTGGCTCAGGGGAGAGCAGACCAGAAGTGAAACCAGATTGCTTGTCTGCTGCCAGAAATTCTGGGCAGAGTGCCAAACTTGGTTCACCTTCTAAAAATTCATCTCCCAATATGAAAATAGAGGGCTCGATCCCTGCAAGGAATGGTAGTAGCATGAACACTTGGACTTCCTTCAGCCCCGAGTACTTTATCAATATGAGGAAAGCTAGGGGGAACTGATCAGTATGGACTGGCAGCTTTGACCCCATTTAAGAGCCGTAATATTTTCTTTAGTAGTCTTACTTCATTATGTTTCAAATTATAATTTCATCAGTTAATAATTGTTCTTTCAAATAATGTGGGTCATATATACACATGAATATGTTCTGCCTGCTAGGAAGCTGTAGGTTTAACTTCTAATAGTCCTAGAAATTCTGTGCACATTATGAAGCTATTAGGATGTAACAGCTGTTTTAGTTCTTTCACCCTGCAAAAGAAATGTGATGCAGACTAAAATGATCAGTAATTATGTATTTTGAAAGCTAAAGCTTCAGTTTTAGAAAGAGCTAATTTACACATTAGATACTGATAAAACTACAGTATCCTATGAGTTTCAAAGTTAGCCTTATCTCTTGCCTAAGACTATGAAAAAGAATCTGTGCCAAAAGACATTTTTCCCTCTTTGAAATCCTCCTTTGCATTGCCTATTGTAATTTTGAAGTTGCAAATCAACAGTAATGAAGAACTGCTTGATATTTTTCTAAAGAAAAAAATTAGAAGGAATATGAGAGGGAGTAGGATTTAGAAGGATTTTATTTTATTTCTGTTGATCAGTGCCTGCCATCTGCCTTCCATTTAATGTTGTAGAAGCATGCATGCGTTTCTCAGTTCTGAACAGATGATGTGCATGGTTTGTTGAGATATATGTGTATTCTGGATGTGTGTGTGTGTATATATACCTACAGTGCTTAAGATCACACTTGAAGTGTAAAACAGATAATGAGTCTCCATTTTGGTCTGATTTGCATATTCGGTTCTTGTACACAAAACAAAAGACAATGACACTGATTTTCTTTTCTACTTTAGAATCAGCACTAACCAGCTGTCAACAAATATTTTGATTAAACACTTTCCTTTATTGGGGAACTTTGGGGCACATTCTTTGTATAAACATATTGTTTTCTTTGATTTCAAAGGACATATTTTCAATATGATTCATGGATGCATCACACCAGTAAGCTGTCATGCACAAAAATATATTTTCCTCTGTAAAATTCCTTTTTACCATTGATTTCTCTAGGGCAAAAATGTGACTCAGAACAGAATATTCCAACTCAGGATATTTGCCTGAAATAAAGGTGGTAAATAAAAGTATAAGCCTGCTTTAAGTAAACTGAAAAATTTAAAGTACAGATTCACTAAACTAAACTAAATTTAGTACAGACTTTTCTAAGAGATTTTGAAAGAAGGTTTAATAGTTCCTCTAGTACATTTAAAATATGATTTGAGAATAGAAATTTTGTTAACATTTTAATAAATGTTCATTTAGTCTTCCTTATTTAATCATACATAAACATGTTATTTACAAAATAACATATTAACATATTATGGAATATGTACTATTCTGAAACCTTGCACAGATATATTTATATTCACTGTGGCTGTTGTAGCATGTCAGTACATAAACTTTTTTTAATCCTTTTTAATAGCACAATATTCTGAATGTACTGTTGTTTACCTAACAGTCCCCTACTGAGGAATTTAGGATGTTTTCAGTTTTACTACTATAGAACACTATAGTCTCTGCATAGTTAATTAACTCTTCACATGGACAGAGTCAAAGGATGTAATCACCTTAAAATGCAAAGCATACTGATAAATGCCATCCAAAAGCATCATACCAGTTTTTCTAACAGGACTATATGATAGTACCTGTTTCCCCATATCTTTATCAACAGTAAGCGTTATCATCATTTTTAAATCTTTTGTCAAGCTGGTCTCTCATTTGTTTTATTGTGCAGATTTTTGGTTATTTGTAAAGTTAAACAACTGCGCATCTGTTTGTTGATAAGCATCCATATTTTAATATAAAAGACAAAATGTGAGTTGGCCTGAAAGAATGGGTTGAATTTTGATAGGGTAATTTTAGAGGGCTTTTTCTGTGATGTCATCTAGGAAAGTGATTTTCAACTGGGGATGATTTTGCACCAAAATCTTTGACAGTCACAGTTGAAGGGCAGGGTTCTACTGGCACCTAAGGGGTAGAAAGGATGCTGCTAAATATCCTGCAATGTACAGGACAGCCTCCCATGACAAAGAATTATGCAACCCAAAATGTCAACAGTGCCAAGGTTAAGACACCCTGATTTAGGGAAATGTTACAGTAATTCCATATCTGAAAGGGGCTTGAATTAGGATGTCAAACTCAATGCCCAGTTGAATATGGAATAATAATAACAAAAAGTTGAGACAAAGAAAGCTTAAATGTTTGGAACCTAGGTGCCCAGGAGGTGGGATGACACTGGTGGACAAAAGTTGTGAGGGAGCCCGTTTGAGCTAGTTGCAGAATTAATACTTAGGAAACAAATTGTGACCCTCTGTTTCATCTGCGTTGCTTTTATATAGTGAAATTTTTATTTATTGTGTGGTTCCAGGATTGTGTTGAGTTTTGGATTACAAACTCACTAACTAGTATCAAACATCTGATCTCAGGTTCTTCTTTTGGAAATGTTCTTCTTTCATCTCTAACTACTGAAATCTGGTCCGTTCATGTAGTAAGCTGAAGTGCCATTTCCTCCAGGAAATCTTCCTTAATCTCCGCAAATGAAATAAAACTACGTTTTCCTCATTTATTCAGTAAATACTTATCAAGTGCCTGCTACATGACAGGCACAGTGCTAGGTAGTAGAGCTCCAGTGGAGAGCCTTAAGCACACATCCCCTGCCCTTGTGGAGTTTACAGCTTAGCAGGAAAATCAGATATTAAACAAAATAATTACAGGTAAAGGAAGCTATGATAAAGGCAAAGAAGGAAGACACTAGTGAGCATTAGAGGCATGGCAGAAGAACACGGTTTCAGCTGGGTGAGGCAGGGGAAGTCTTTTTAGGGCAGTGTTATTTAAGTAGAGATCCACGTGGTGATGGGCAGTTAACTGGGAAAACAAAAGCAGGGAAAGTAGGGAAAGCATTTGGAGCTGGAACAGGAAAGCTTTGAGGGAGAAGAGATGTAGACCTGTTTAAGGACATGAGAATTAGTCATTGTGATGGTGTGGTAGGGTGGTGGCAAGATTGAGAGGCAGAGGTAGGTGGTGGCTAGGTTGTTCAGGACTGGCAGGACCATACTTAAAAGCTTGTGTTCTTGGGGAATCCCTAGGTGGCTCAGCAGTTGAGTGCCTGCCTTCGGCCCAGGGCCTGATCCTGGAGACCCGGGATCGAGTCCCATGTTGAGCTCCCTGCATGGAGTCTGCTTTTTCTTCTGCTTGTGTCTCTGCCTCTCTCTCTCCATACCTCACATGAATAAATAAATAAAATCTTAAAAAAAAAAAAGAAAAAAAAGAAAAAGCTTGTGTTCTTGCGAATGTGTAGTCCTGGGGGAGGGGATTAGCAAGGGCATGATATGATCTTACTTAAGTTTTTAAAAGTCAAAAACAAAAAGTTTTTAAAAGTCCTGTCTCCTTTGTGGGGAATAGGTTGAGGTGGGTGGGAGACCAGTTGGGAGGGCTCTGCTGTAGTTTAGGAAAGGAATGCTGATTGCTTACGTAAAGATGGTGGCATGAATTCAGGGAGAAATGGGTGGATTCAAGATGTGTTCTTCAGGTTGTGAGACTTCCAAGAAGTGTTGTTCCATATACAGGCTAGGAGATGAAAAAGGAGGTCCGGGTTGGAAATAAGAAATTTAAGAGTTGTTGTCTTACAGCATGGTATTTGAAGCCATGGCAGTTGATTAGATTCAGAGGAGATAGAATGTGATTGGGTGCAGAAGTAGAAAAGAGGACCTAGAACTGAGTCTGAGCGCTCTAGAACTTGCTCAAGTAGGAGAGGAGAAGGCAACGAAGGAAATGGGGAAGGAGCAGCCAACAGGAGAAGGACAAGCAGGAAAGTGTGGCTTCAGGAAGGAGGGATAGATCTAGATGCCAGATTTCCCTGGGAGATGAAGTAGATGGAGGGAGGAAAAGTATCCCTTGGTCTTGGCAACATGGAGTACACTGCCCCTCCCCCCCCCTTAGTGGTAACTGACATGGCCGGGGTGGAAGCCAGGTTAGAATCAGTTAAAGAAATAAATTTATAATGGGTCATGAAATGTAAAGTGCATATACTCATTGAGGCAGCAGGTTCCTTTTGGTGAAATTCGTTCAAAGAAAATGTGTATGCAAGGATGCTGATGGCAGCACTATTTGTAGGTATCAAAAAACCCGTAAACTGCCAAAATGCCCATCAAGAAAGGAATTCATTTAAATTAAAAAGAATTAATTGTATCTACATGAATTGACCTAGGAGGATTTCCATACAAATTGTTACATGAAAAACACATGCAGATCATGTGTTAACTCTGTTGCTTCTTTTTATCAATAATCAAACAACTTTTATATGTATATAAATGTCTGTATGGATTTATATGAGCATAGAAAATGGTGTGGAAGGGTACACATCAAACTTCAATATTGATTACTTAAGGAAAATGAAGTGGGGGTAAGGAAAGTAGAAAAATAGTATTCGGTTTTTATTTATCTTTTGTTATGCTTGCTGTAACATTTTATTTTTATTAAAAAGGGTTGAACTTAAAAAAACAGCTCTGAGATGTGAGCAAATGGAGAAAGAAAGAATAGATAACTGTTGACAAACTTGGCCCTGAAGGTGAATAAAGATTACAGGATAGAAGGTAGTAATGGATGTACTTTAAGGATGAGAGGTACAAAAGCATGTTTAAATGAAGATTAAAAGGATCCAGGAGGGAAAGATTAAAGAGGGAGAGAGAAAGCCGGTGGATTGAGAGACCTTCATTTTGCATGACAGGAGGAGGGAAAGAGGGGACAAATCCAGTCCCAGGTTGCAAGTGCCAGTGTGGATGGCTTTTGTTTCGTTTGAGACATATGGAATCAATGTCAGCTACTCAGCTGCAGGTGAAAGGAATGTTGGAGGTTTGAGGACAGTGAAGAAAGGCAAGAAAGGCATAGTTGCTGCAGACAGTGGGAGAGTCTGAGTCTGTTTGACTGTTTGAGACTGGTAAGCATGATCTGCCAGTAGTGATTCCATCTACCTTGTATGATTGTTTTTGGTGACATTCCATTGCTCAAGTTCATGTTCAGAAAAAATAAGTGGTTGAATTTGGGTGAGAGTTTGGCTAGTCCAGTGCAATAGCAGGTGGCAGGACAAGGAGGTAAAGAGTATTTGCAGAGACTCAGGAAGAAAAGTCTAGAGATTATTGCTGCTGGGACAGTGGTAATAATTGCTTACTTTCAGGTATGTTTTCTACTTCATTTTTGTTTTATGCTGACACCACTGCCTTGACCAGCACTATCATTTTTCAATGCATGTAGAGAACTGCTCTTTTGACCCATTAACTGTGAAGAAGATGTAGCGATTTACTGGCTTTCTTATAGCTCTTGAAAACAGATCCTGGGGCTTATTTTTAAATCTAAAACTTAGGTAAACCTGTGTATACAATCAGATTCTAGAAAGAAAGCAAACGAAGAAAAAGTAGTAGATTTGATTGAAACTGAAAATACGGCTTTCATGGTGCTTATGGCCATTGCCCGTGTCGTACCTAGAAGGGCAGTACGGTGTTTGCAAACTTTTCAGTTGCTTGGCCAACTGAGAGTTGATTCTGAACATTGTCATTGAACAGTACTCATTATTTGACCATTATCCCATTGGTTTTATCAGTTTCTTATTTATGTTGTCATCTTAGAGAAGACATGACCAATAGATATGACATCTTTGGAACAGACCTTAGGAGTAAGTTTTATTGCTGTCATAAGGTGTTTTAAAATATATCTTATGGGTTAAAAATAGACCTGCCCTACGACCCAGCAATTGCACTGTTGGGGATTTACCCCAAAGATTCAGATGCAATGAAACGCCGGGACACCTGCACCCTGATGTTTCTAGCAGCAATGTCCACAATAGCCAAACTGTGGAAGGAGCCTCGGTGTCCATCGAAAGATGAATGGATAAAGAAGATGTGGTTTATGTATACAATGGAATATTACTCAGCCATTAGAAACGACAGATACCCACCATTTGCTTCAACGTGGATGGAACTGGAGGGTATTATGCTGAGTGAAATAAGTCAATCGGAGAAGGACAAACATTATATGTTCTCATTCATTTGCGGAATATACATAATAGTGAAAGGGAATAGAAGAGAAGGGAGAGGAAATGTGTGGGAAATATCAGAAAGGGAGACAGAACATAAAGACTCCTAACTCTGGGAAACGAACTAGGGGTGGTGGAAGGGGAGGAGGGTGGGGGGTGGGGGTGAATGGGTGACAGGCACTGAGGGGGGCACTTGACGGGATGAGCACTGGGTGTTATTCTGTATGTTGGTAAATTGAACACCAATGAAAAATAAATTTATTATAAAAATATATATATCTTATGGAATGTGGGTCTCAAGGACTCTGACTCACATATTGGTCTCTGGAGGTTTTGGGTTTGTTTGTTTTAATACAAATTGTTGATATTTTAAAAATGGCATCTGTGGTATATTCATAATAAGGATGTATGCTGAGTACTGTGTGCTTTTATATAAATTACTTTTTTCAGTTCTTAAAATAATTCTTAAAGATAGGTTTGATTATTCTCATTTTATAGACCCTCAGAATGGTTAAGTACTTTGCCCAAGATCTCAAAACCAGAAAGATTTAAGATTCTTTGGCTTCAAAGGCTGTTGTAGTGTCACTGAGAGAATCCATTCACTTATCTAAATAACTTCTTCCTTCTTATTTGTAAGGCTTAGCAGATATGTCCTTCGGCCTGGGAGCTCATTTTTGGGAGGGAGGAGCTTTATTTATAATACTGGCTTTCTCAAGGAATTCTGACAAATTCCATATAATGATATCAGGACATCTTGTTAGATGTTAGAGCCTCATCAGAGACTGGAAATTTATATGCTGTTATAATGCCTGAAAGAAGGAGATATTTACTCAGCTAAGATATGGTTTATAGCACAGGTACTGACTCCCTACAATTTTCTAGACACATTTAAGTATTTCATTTGGTCTTGGCTGGGAGCTTAGGAACCATTTCATTTCACATGTGGGCAAAGTGGGATTGGATTGCACAATGAACATATAATCACACAGCTGGAACACAACATCTGGGATTGAGGACCAGGTCTATCTGACTCTAAAGGTCTTTTTTAACACACACTACTGTCTTTTCCATCTCTGTTTATCTCATGGCATTATCTTTGTTTTCTTGTGAGGCTTCAAAGATAAAAAATGTTGTTTTATTTTGGACTTCAGGATTCCGAAGTAATAGCTTTTCCCACAGGGCAATCAGCACATACTCACACTCTTACTCACTCTATAGAACAAGGAATATCTGCATGCTACATATTTTTTAATCTTTTTAAAGCACTTAGTACCTTCATTAGATTGAGGTTCTTGCAGCTGCCAGATATACATTTAGATGCTTCAATTAATAAGTCAAGATTTTAATTTTGCTGCTATGGTTAGCAAGTGATGCCAGAATAAAATAATTTCCATTTTCAAAGAGTAGAATGCATAGTAGGTGTCATTTTATTCAGTCTGTTTACACTGTGATGATAGGGCATGTGGACTAGGCAATATTTAAAATGTAAAATATTAGGATGTGTTTCTCAGATTTACTTGTGGTCCTCTGAGAAAGTTTTCTAGCTCCCAAAGACAAAAGCATTTCTGTGATGATTGCGGCCATTCGTATATGGTTCCCCTTGTTCACTGAATACATCGTTTCATGCCTTACAGTCTCAAAGGGTGCATGGGGAAACAGAAACCATCATAATATTAAAATGTTCACTGATGAACTGTCCATGTGTAAAAATCAGTTCTCACTCAAACATTCATCCCTGGTGAATTCTGTCCCTGCCCATCCTGTTAGTTACAGTGTTTCACTGATTGTTGGGAAAGTGTAAAATCATTGTCCTCAATTGCAGAGTCAAATAGCAGATTTTGCAAAAATACAGGAAATAAAGATTTAATGAAATCAAGAAAAATAATGTTGGAGAACTGCCAGACCTGCATGCAGAGTCATTGGCAGATACACCAGCAAATGACTGTAGAAGAGAAAATCCACCGAAATAATGACACATTAGGCATTTCAAGAGAAGGATCTAACTATGAAAAGTTAAAAGATTTGGTGATATCTGCATTTTTGGAAGAATCTGTCATTCTAATTGTGCTGGGAAGTTAGTGAGGAAATGTTAGAAGAACTGTATCTAATGGTATTGAACAAGTGTTTATTACTACTACTATTTGGGTCAGCACAGAGTTGCATTTATTACTTAAATTTTCTTAAGTAGAAGATAAAATACACTGATATTTGACTTTATAATTTTTTAACTTAACGAAACTCTTCTTCCCACATTCACTGTGAAGTTTTGGTCCCCGTATTAAGTGAATTGACTCTAAATGTCCTTTTTCATGTAACTATTGTCCTCACATCATGAGAACCTCCTATAATAGCTGTCTTCTACAGTTATGCTGGTTATGAGCAACAACAAAAAACACTGGCGTGGTGAGTTAGAGAGAGGGATGACTCATCCTGAGTAAAATTGTCTTTTAACCAGTTAGGCAAAGAAACAAAACCTGATGAACCATGGGCTCTTCTATAAGAATGGCTAGCCAACAGATTCCACTTCCATGTTGGAGAAAGGACTTCGGGTCATTCATTAAATCAAAAGGTGTTACCTAAATAAAGATTTCCATTGGGGGTGGGGGGGCTAAGAGGAATGCTTGGCATTGTTTTTAAGTCTTTTGTTTTTCTTCAATAACATCGTGCATCACTTTAATGTTACTCAGACTCCGACAGGAATAAATTTTGGAACTTCTTAATACATTTGAAAAGAAAAACGTGTTTGTAACTTCACCAACCTTCATTTGGCCCATTGATTGACTTGGCAGACTCAGCTAAAACATCAAGAGTGGAGCCGAATGTATACTGCTGGCTGCTTTCACTACAGCCAAGGTTCTGGATGCCCATTATCTCTAGAAATGATGTTCCTTTTGAGGTTTTTTTTTTTTTTTTTTTTTTTTTTTTTTTTAAGTCTTAGAGTCTAACCTGAGTGGCTCAGAGGTTGAGCATCTGCTTTGGCTCTGGTCGTGAACCCGGGGTCCTGGGATTGAGTCCCATATTGGGCTCCCCGCAGGGAGTCTGCTTCTCCCTCTGCCTAGGTCTCTATCTCTCTTTTCTCTATCGTGAATAAATAAATAAAATCTTAAAAAAAAAAAAAAAAGTCTTAGAGTCTGTGGAATATCCCAAAATGGTGGCAGTGTCAGTGAATTCAGTATTTTCTGGATTTGAAATATGTGTGAAGAACATACATCAGTTAAAAGTATAATGCATAGTTGATTTTCTGGTAACCTCCAACAACATGCAAGCTCTGTTCTAAGCAAAACCAGAAGATTGTTTTTTTTTTTTTTTTGAGACCTGCAAAGTAATGTATACCTTAAAGCCATTCTCCAAATAGAGCTCATTCATAATGACCCCCATTTACATTCATGCATCCCTTGAACTTAGGCCAGAATATTTATCTGTGCAATTTAAGTAGCAACACGTTAGTTAAGTGCTTGATTTAAAATAGCTGGCATTTTAATTTATTTTTCTTTATTGGAAAAGTTCATCCCTTTGAGAGGGGTTGAATTAGTCATTGTGTAGTTTAGATAAGTCCCTTGATCTGGGGACAAAACATTTGCAGGATTTGTGGAATTGTCTATAGTACCTGTATGAGGGACATGTCATGAATCTCTTAATAGTTGTGAGATTGCTTTTCACTGAAAAGTATGACATGTGTGACTGGCTCCTTCTCCTCCATTTTATGGCAAATCATGTAGCTCCTATATCATGCTAACCATAAATCTTAATTTATATTTGTTCAAGGATTTTACTCTGAGATTCACCTTCTTAGAGCTGAAAAGGTTCAATACCATATGGTTTCTTTTTATTAATATGATTAAGGATATATTTTCATCAAATATACCATCTGTTTGTTATAAGAAGAATACAGGTAGGTACATTGATATAGCTCTTTCACTTTTTTTTCCTTTTAACCTCCATCTAATTAGCTGATCAGTATAAATCTCTTAGATTGGATTATTTAGAAAATATTTTAGAAAAAAAAGGTATGTATTGAAGTGAGAGCTCCTTCAGGGCAGGTTTTAGCCATCTTTTTGTCACACATATACCTTGTGTTATGTTACATACATAGTAAAATTTTGGAGAATGTGGCAAAGCGATCTGTAGTTATGGTGTTTTCTGTTATATTATAAAACTACAGAAATACATTATTAGGTTGGAATTAAATTTGGCTGACTGAATAACTGATGGTTTCTTGTTCCTAGTCCTGTGGTTGGCTCATAGTTGACATTCAAGGAGTGCTTCTTGACTTAGCTAATGAATTAATTAATTGATAGATTCTTGGGATAATTGAGTCTGATGACTAAATGAGGTTTAAGAACAGTCACGTAACCTTTATTATAATA
Source organism: Canis lupus familiaris (assembly GCF_011100685.1). Lineage (NCBI taxonomy): Eukaryota > Metazoa > Chordata > Mammalia > Carnivora > Canidae > Canis > Canis lupus. The sequence continues at coordinate 7,666,970 of NC_049233.1, read as the reverse complement.
ATGTGTTTTAATAATCTTGCAAGATCAGAATTTGCTAAAAAAATTTGTTTTAATAACTTTGCAGGATAAGAGTATGAAATAGTCTCAAAAACATAATTTATTTATTTTTCTTTATATTCACTATCTAAACCCCCATTGAGTTTTGTGGGTTTTTTTGTTATATTCTCTCTGCCAGATATCTGTATGCTTAAAATGAGCTTTTAAGGTTCCAGTTTAATAAATGTGTAACCCAGGGGTCACTTAGAGTCTTCAACTCCATGCAGTCTGGGTAAGAGTGCCTCAATATCAATTCCCAATTCCATGGTGTTGGAAAGTCCAAAACTCCAAAGATATCTGAAAAATGCAAGGACTTACTTCCTTACCGTTCTCTGCCTTTGGTCTCCTTTATTCTTACATGCTAAATTTGTGCTGCATCAAATGCCCGATGTGAAACTTGGCACAGTTTTCAGTTCCTCCAGAAGAACATTTTCCAACAGAAGCATTTGTGACAATGTTGTCTGTTTTGAGGCTTTCACTGGGAGAGACAAGGAAAAATTTAACATCATTCATCCCATTATTAATGCCTTTAAAAATCTGTATTAGACATTAGTTTTCTTTACTCATTGAAAAATATTTAATGAGTTAGGTACTGTGCTGGGTACTTGGCAATCAGGGATGAGCAAAAGGTAGATAGGTCCCCATTTTCGTGTAGCTTATAGACCAGCAGGGGAGTTAGGTCATCAAGCAGGTACACAGATGAATATAAAATTCTAACTGTGGTTAAGTGCAGCGCAAAGAAGTACATGGTGCTGGAGGACATTTACTGGAGATGGGATGGGTGAAGATTAAAAGAGATTACCAGTGGGACGCCTGGGTGGCTCTGTGGTTGAGTGTCTGCCTTCAGCTCAGGGTGTGATCCTGAGATCCTGGGATCGAGTCTGCAGGGAGCTCTGCGTATGTCTCTGCCTCTCTCTCTGTCTTTCATGAATAAATAAATAAAATCTTAAAAAGAGAGAGAGAGAGAGGGAGAAAGAGAGAGAGATTACGTGGCCAAGGAGGGCGTGGTGCTGGAAGAATGAGAGGCAAAGGCAAGTTGTGGAGTTTCTTTCCCACATGCTGCTATTTGTATTTTCTTCTTGGGTACTTTTGTCTCTTGGTGCCCAATCTTGTTGGCTGCCTTCTCCTCCAAGATTTTCCCTCAGAACGTCCCAGGTCTTCTCCCTGTTAGAGCAGTTCTGCTATGTTCATGTCCATTTTTATAAAACACTCTATGTTCCTGCCAAGATTTCACCTCTAGATCAAGGGAACTATTCCAGACCACACATTGGCAACATCATTCATTTTTTCCTTCACTCATTCAACAAATATTTATTGCATACTTGTTCTCTGCAGTTTGCCTTCTAGGAGCCAGTGATACAACCTTTCAGGAGTTTACAGTCCAGTTCGGGGAGCACTTAAACCCTCTTACAAGATAGTTGAGCTTATGAGAAACAAAAATATTTCTTTTGTGACATAGCAAACAGTTACTTACATGAATCAGGGATGGCTCAGAATGAAATACAACCAAAAACTGTGGCTTCCAACCTAAAATAAAATGTATAATTTTGAAAGTTGTATGTCTTAATTTTCTACACTATCAGATCACCAAATTAAGTACTATGTAAATCTTTTAAAATTTATTTATGTATAAATATAATGATTCTAAAGTAGATTTACCTGTTGTTGTTCCATCATTTTTGCCCAATTAAGTCCTAAAGGAAATAACGTCAGGCGTGTGGGTGATTTTTTTTTTAAATAATTGCATGAGTTTTTTATAGTCCTGTTTTCTGTGAGTATATGTTAGTAAATTCTCATTTTGTTTGGTATTCTATATTTTTAAAGACAGGTGGGCTGTATTAAAATTATTAACTTCCTTTAACCAAAAACATACTTCTTGGTAAGCCTAATGAGCTTTCCTGGAGGGATCATTTGGTATCAGTGGTAGGGAGGGGTAAAACTCTGTAGCAAAAAAAAAAAAAAAAAAAAAAAAAAAAAAAAAAAAAAAAATTGACACTTAGAAGACTAAACCAGTGAATGGATATTTTGTTGAATGTGTTCCTTGTTTTAAGAATAATCTAGAAAACCACTGGATGCAGAACTTCCTCCTTACTACAGCTTAGTAATCCATTTAGATCCTTTAAGTTGGATCATTCAGCAAGATGACTAATTGGAAGTCTTGCCATCATCTCTTTTTTTAGGGTTAGAAGGATTATTATCTGTTGGTTCTTAAACCAGATAGAACCCTATATTACCTAGAATCTTTTTTAGAAGACTTTTTGTTTTTGATCTTTTGGAGAGGCCATGTGTCCCAACCTTCCATTAATATTATGAACTGAGGTGTAAGGTCTATCTAGTTTTTTCTTTTCTGACACTCAAAATGTCAGCCTGAAAGCTGCTAGAATTAAGGTAGTGCTGGCAGAGGTGACAGCTTTTTTCTTGGATCTGTCTCAGTGACCAGTTTGCTCCCTCCAATTCTGTTCCATATTGAGTGAAAATTATAGTCCCCTCACCGCTGTCTTGGAATTAATTTTACTTTGAGATTGACATACCATTGGGTGGTGACCCTGTTTGTCTTTTGCCCTCTAAGCCAATTTTCTAATCCAGCCTCACCAGATTCCTATGTTGTAATATTTGAATGTTGAACTAACTAATCATAGAATGATACTTTGATTTTTTTTCCGCTTTTGATATTTTTAAATGTAAATATATACAGAGAGAATGGTGAATGGTAGAACAGGAATTCCTATGTCTTCAGCCATAATGCTAAAAACGCCTAATAATTTCTGCATAATGGGTACTTCTAAAACCTGCCCTCCCTTTTCTCTCCTTCCTGCCCTAAATCCTGCCTTCAGCATCTTTAGCTTGGACCTCCCTAGCTAAAAATCCTTCTCTTTGACCTTCTCTAGTCCATCCTCCACATTGCAATCAGTTATCTTCCTACAGTACAAACTAATCTTGTTATTCCCCAGTGTAAAGACTTTCAGTCGTTTTTCCTTGTCTATACCATGAAATCCAAGATCCTCAGCGCAGAGGCAGTATGGTGTAAGGGTTAGGAGTAGAATTCTAGCGTCTGTCTACTTGGCTTTAAGTTTGGCTTTCACTTTCTAGCTGAATGGCTTTGGCCAGCCAATTCATTTATTTGTCCTCAGTTTGTACACCTGAAAATGGAGAGAACAGTAGTGGCCTCTTTGTATGAGAAGGATTGCTGTGATGGTTGAATTGCTTAAAAACAGTATAAAGGAATGAAAGCAATGCCTGTCACGTAGTACATGCTTAGTAAGTATTAGACCTCTGTGCTGTCTTCTAGCCTCATGTCCTGCTGAAACCTGAAGCCAACCAAACCCTTGCTTATGGGTTCCAAGTGTACACTATATTAGTTCATTATACTGCATCCTTAAACATCTTCCTTTGCCCAGACTGAACTCACCCTACCTGATAACTAAGCATTGCCTTCCCTTGTGGAAATATCCCAGGCTAATCTGAACAACCTGAGTATTATAGGCATTGAGGATTCAGCAAAGTACAAATTGCACAAAAATGCCTGTCTTTGTGGAGATTATGTTCTAATGGGTAGAGAAGTAAACAAATAAGTAAGGCAAGGAAGAAGGACTAGGATATTTATGGGGTAGGGTTAGCAACTTCGGATAGGCAAGACCTCATTTTAAAGGAGACATCTGAGTAATGACCCCAAGAAGATTAGGAAATAAGCCAATATGGATGAAGAATGTTCCAGGCTGAAGGAACAGCACCTGGCCCTGACCTGGGAATATGCCTTCTATGTGCTACGAATGGTTAGGAGGCCACTAGAGCTTGAGCAGAAGGAAAAGTAGTATAAGATGGGGTCAAAGAGAAAAGGGGCCAGATTTGTGGGGCTTGGTTGAGTGAGATGGAGAGCCAGTGGAGGATGTTGAGCAGACGAATCCTGTGATCTGATCATTCTAACTTCTGGGTGGAGGATAGGCTGGAGAGGGGCAGAAGTAGCAAAAATAATTTAGGCAAAAGATGGTGGTGACTTGAATGAGGGTAGGAGCAGTGGAGGTAGGGGAAAGTGCTTTAGATTATAATATATTTTGAAGATAGAGCTAATGACATTGACCAGTAGATTTTGGGATAAGAAAGAAAGAAGAGAATTGGGTGACACCAAGACTTTTGGCCTCAACAACCCGAAGGATGGAATTGTGGTAAACTGAGATAAAGGGAACTATGAAGAGGTGGTTTTAGAACAGTTTGAACATTTTAGATTTAAGATGCCTTTTAGATGTCCAGGTGGGAATGTTAAAAAGACACTTGAATTATATCTAAAGTCCAAGGGAATCTGGGCTAGATCTATACATTTAGGAAGTATCAGCATAAGATGTGTCTTATAGCTGCGAGACTGGATCAGATCATCAGTGGTAAGAGGGTGAGGACAGAAGAAGGATCCAGCACATTAGAGCAGAGTCAGGCAAGGATGGAATCTTGGAAGCCAAGGGATGGAGTGACTGTGTTGTGCTGCTAAGAGGTCATATAAGAAGGAGACTGATGCTTGATGACTGGATTTGGCAACACAAAGGTCCTGTGCCCTTGGGAAGTAGTTGGTGAGTGGTGGGATGGAAACCTGATTGGAGTAGGTTCATAAGGGACGAGAAGAGGGGAATAACAGTGTGGATTAGACAATGTTTTCGAGAAGCTTAACTGTGAAAGAAAGAAAAGAAGTAGGGGGTAGTGGTTCCCTGAAGCTTAGCTACATATTCACTCCTGCTATCAATTGTCTGGGAAAAGTTATTTTTGCAGAAACCTAGTTATTACCATTAAGATTTTTCCCCCTCTCCTGACAGCTGTCATTTCGAGTTGCTTCCCTCCTTTACTTTGACAATACCTAAGTTAGGACCTACTACAATCTTGCTTTCTAATCCTCAGACGGGATGCAAAAATCCTGAGCCAGCCCCTGCTTGGAAACAGAGACTGTCCTCCAAATCAATTTAATAGGAGTGTCAGTTTGGAAACACAGCATTTCCTAAGACTTGGTACAATGCCATTCGCACCAAGTAGAAGAGCTGATATTTATCGAGTGCTTCCTCTGTGCCAGCACAGTCTAGGTGTTTTACATCATTATCCATTTAACCATAATAGCTACTCGGAGTGATAGAACTTCATAAAGAAAAGCTTACAGGTAAATAATCAGGATTTGTGACAACCCTCTTAGCATTTTGTTTTATCTTACAAACTTTGATAGCTCATTGGAATGCCCAGGGATGTTTTATGAATGACTTTGAAGTGCCAGGCACATTTATGGAACTGGGCATGGACGCATTAAAAGGAGTTACACTATGGGTTACTTTTTAAAAAAGATTATGAACTTCTGGTTAAGAAGATAACCTTTTTTTTTTTTTTTAACTGACAAGCTAGATTTTGGGAAAAACACCCAATTCCATGAAAATCTTCCAAAAGATCTTAAATCCTTAGAATTTACAGGTCCCTTTCTGCAGTTATTGATTTTTCCTGGTGCCTTTTCTATAACGTTGCCTGGCTGTATCCACTTCCTTATGGATTTATTGCTCATCTTTTTACCCTGCTCTCTTTAGAGGAATGCTGTGTCAAACTTTTATCCCTTCCATCAGGTTCCAACAATTTAAAAGTAGATTGTGCTCCTGGCCTAAATATGTTGACAATGACCCTTAATATTTGAATTATAGGATGGTTTTCTGGTAAACATCTTAGTATACTGTTTTCTTTTTATGTATGGACCTTGCCTCTTTATTCATTTACATTTCTCTAGGGAAAGATAAATGCCTGAATGGTACAAAAAATAAATTTTGCTTTGAAATGGCTCTGTTCTTTTTTTTTTAAAGGTACAATCTAGGAATATACTATTTTAAAATTTTGAACTTTGTAGGCACATTTTCATTTTAAAAGAAGAAGCAAAATGACTTTTAAAACATGTGTTGGCAAAACTTGAAAGAAAAAAAAAAAAGTCTCTAGCCTGACCAGAGAACAGGAAGAAATGATTACCAATGATTTCAATTTCCAGTAAATTACAAAGCATACGTAATAGGCTTCGAAGAGAGATCATTCCTATGGCATACTTCATGCTGCCTTCACAGATAAGTGTGTAAATGAAGGGAAATGAATTGTTTCAGCCTGGCAAATCTGTACCATTTTGGTGGAGTGAAAATGAGTGAAATTGAAATAATTCTATCATTCCTTACTGAAAATAAAACATATGAATGTTGTGGTATGTTTCTAGAGAATAGTGTACTTATAGATTTGCTACAGGACACATAATACTGAATGAGATGTAACTAAATATCAAAAAGAAGGGTATAATAGTGTATTATATAATTTGCACTCTAAAATTTGTAAATTTGAAATATTTGGTGACTAGGAACAATTTTTTAAAAAACTCTTTAGAACTTAGCAAATTTTTCACAATGGGAAAGAAACTTCCTATATATATTCATTTAACAAGTATTTTTTGAAAGCCTGCAGTATGCTAGGTTATATTATTAATAAAACAAAAAAATTTGTCTGGCTCCTGCCATTAAGGAGCTTATATTCTAGAGGAGGAAACAGATAATAAACAACCATATAGCTAATTGTATCATTTCACTTACCACACCGTAAAGGCTGTGAATGCAAAGAGGTCCTCCCAAAGGAAATGACTTTTAGGCTGAGACCAGAATGGCAAGGAGGTAACCAAGGAATCAGGAGGTGCAAGGAGTTCAAAGAACTGAGAGAAGCAGAGTCAGGCAGTGTGGGTAGAGCAACTGAACAAGGGCAGAGAGACACGAAATGAAGCTGGTGTAGTGGGCCCAGGATAAGTCCCATAATGCCTCGTAGGTCATCTTGTAGGTTTTGAACTTTATTCCGAGAGCAAGGAGAAGCTATTAAAGTATTTTTAGCAGGTTTGCATTTTTAGAAGATCATCATGGGCAAAGGACCTGAGTAGACGTCCTTCCAAAGAAGATATGCAAATGGCCAATAAGTACACGTAAAGGTGCTCCACATCATTTGCCGTTGGGGAATGCAGATCAAAACCACAGTGAGATAACACTTTACAACCAATAGGTTGGCTGTTACCAAAAACAAATAGAAATGGCAAATAGCAAGTATTGACAAGGATATGGAGAAATTGGAACTCTTGTGCATTGCTGTTGGGAATGTAAAATATGCAGCTGCTGTGGAAAAGAGTTTGGCAGTTCTTCAAAAAGTTAAACATAGTTAAACCTTTAAAATTTTTACTTAAAAACTATCATTTCAAAATATGTGTAAGAGTTAAACATATAAATAGTAAAAGTTAAACCATGTGATCCTAAGTATATACTGAAAAGATTTTAGGGGCACCTGGGTGGCTCAGTCAGTTAAGCCTTGGACTCTTGGTTTCCACTCAGGTCATGATCTCAGGGTCCTGGGATTGAGCCATGAGCCCCACATCAGGCTCCGTGCTTGGTGAGGAGTCTGCTTCCCCTCCCCACTCTGATCCTCCCCTGGCTCATGCTCTCTCTATCTCTCTCAAATCAATTAATCAGTCTAAAACAAAAGAAAAAGAAAGCAGAGACTTAGGCACATGGATACTGATGTTCACAGCAAAATTATTCACAGTTGCTAAGAGATGGGAGCAACTCAAGTGTCCGTTAGCTGTTGAATGGATAAACAAAATGTCATCTATCCATACAATGGAATATTACTTAAGCCTTAAAAAGAAATGCAATTCTGATACATGCCACCATATGGATGAAAACATGGTAGGTGAAATGAACCAGACACAGAAGGAAAGTATTGTACTTTTCTACTTAAATGAGGTACCTAGAATAGGCAAATTAATGGAGACAAAGTAGAATAAAGGTTACCAGGGCCTCAAGGTCGTGGTGCACGGAGAGTCATTATTTAATGGGTAGATTTCTATTTGGGATAATGAAAAAGTTCCAGAAATGGATAGTGGTGACAGTTGTACAACATGGTGAATACACTTAATGCCACTGAATTGTATACTTAAAAATTGTTAAAATAGTCAAAGTCCAACATAGAATATTTTTTAAAATATTACCATGCGTATCAGTTAGGAATGCGTTTTAATACAAATCACAAAAGATCCTATTAATCATGGTTTAAATAATTAGGGTGCTTATTTTTCTTACAAATCTGGAGGTTGGGGGATCCCTGGGTAGCTCAGTGGTTTAGAGCCTTCGGCCCAGGGTGTAATCCTGGAGTCCTGGGATTGAGTCCCATGTGTCTGGCTTCCTGCATGGAGCCTGCTTCTCCCTCTGCCTATGTCTCTGCCTCTCTCTCTCTCTCTCTGTGGCTCTTGTGAATAAATGAATAAAATCTTAAGAAAGAAAGAAAGAAAGAAAGAAAAAGAAAGAAAGAAAGAAAGAAAGAAAAGAGAAAGAAGAAAGAGAAAGAAAGAAGAAAGAAAGGAAAGAAAGAAAAGAAAAGAAAGAAAAGAGAAAAGAAAAGAAGAAAAGAAAAGAAAAGAAAGAAAACTGGAGGTTGGCAGTCTGATATGCAGGGCAACAACACATTTAGGAGCCAAGCTATTTCTTATTTCTGCTTTTCCATTCTGAAATCCTTAGTGTGTTATTGTCCTCATGCTTGTCTCTGTAGGTCACCAAATGTCTGTTCTACCTTCAGGCCTACCTCCAGGCCCTTGTTAGTATTCTAGGTAGGAAAAAGAAGGAAAACTAGCAGGAAGGAGCAGCACCCATGTCCAGAAAAAAAAAAAAAGCTCATTGGCTATACAATCTTTGTGTCACCCTGCATTTCTTTTCTCATATACCACATCCACTCCAGCAGCAAATCCTGTTGGCCCTACCTTCAAAATAAATCAGAATTGGGACCATTTTTCACTGTATGTGTTGCAGCTGCACTAGTCCAAGCCAGCAGCATCTCCTAGATTATTATAGTGGCCTAATGCCTTGTCTCCCTGCTTCCATTCTTGCCTATAGATTCCCAGCCTCTGGGTTTTTGGGGGCTTTTTTAAAAGACATAATTCACATACCATAAAATTTGCCCTTTTAGAAAGTGTACAATTCAGTGATTTTTAGTCTTTTCATGGGGTTGTACAGTCATTACAACAGTATAAGCCCAGAGGATGTTCTTTTTTAAACATAAGTCAAAATCTTCTTAAAGCATTCTAGGAACTCCTTGTGTCATTTAGGGCAAAAGCACCATTCTTGAGCAGCCTGCAAGGCCTGCATGATCTGGCTGCCCGTCACCTCTCAGACTTTATCTCCTGCAGCCTCCCTTCACCACTGCTATGACTACACTGGCTTCTCACTGTTTCATTCCAGATGTGCTGCTCCTTCAGGACCTGTGCCCTTGCTGTTCCCTCTGCCTGGAATGCTTCTTCCCTTATACCGCCTTCCAGCTTCTCCTGATGTCACCCTTTCAGTGTAGGCCCTTTCCTGATCACTCTGCTTAAAATTGCAGCTCCTTCTGTGTATACATGCATGCGCGCTGACATACCCACCAACACACATTTGCCATTCTCCCTCTACCCCTTTCTTTTTTTTTTTTTTTTAAAGATTTTATTTATTCATGAGAGACACACACACACACAGAGAGAGAGAGAGAGAGGCAGAGACATAGGCAGAGGGAGAAGCAGGCTCCATGCAGGAGGCCCAATGCGGAATTCGATCCCAGGACTTCAGGATCATGCCCTGGGCAAAAGGCAGGCGCTAAACCACTGAGCCACCCAGGGAGCCAACCTCTACCCCTTTCATACTCCATTTTCCTTTTAGTCTTCATCACCTTCCAGTACACTGGAAGTTGCTAACCTATTTTGTTTATTGTTTGTCTCTCTCTGCTAAATGAACTCCTGAGGGCAAGGTTGTTTGACTGTTTGATCCCAGCATCTTGAACACTTGTAGTACAAATTTGCTGAGTGACTAAAATGTGTTATATGGTACCCCAGTGGGCAACAGAGGCTGGCCTCCTCTTCCTAGATCAGTAGGAATGAGAAAAGGGGTAGGGAATAGGGTTGACTGAGCCCATTTAAAGTTGCAAGAGCTATTATGGTAGTACATTATTTATTTGACGAGTATTTATAATTAAGTTGTAGGCAGTGGAATTATAAAGGCAGAGAAGACATTTGTGGTTCCTGCTGGAGTGGAGTATACATTCTAGAAGGATGAGATATAAAATCGGTAAATAAATAAGCACTATGATGTTAAGTAGCAATGATTGCTATGAAGAAAATAAGACAAAGACAAGGTAAAAGAAAATAAAGATAGGTTACAGAGGACACTGCTTTATATTCTGTGATCAGAAAGATGCTAAAAGGTGACACTGGAGGTAAAACCTGAATGACAAGGAGGAAATAGCCCTGTGGATATCTGTGAGAGAAGCCTTCCAAGCTTGGTAACAAGGAAGAGAAAGAATGAAGCATAGTGAGTAAGGCAAGTTGCAGGAGATGAAGCCGGACAGGTTATCTCATGCAGGGCCTTTTAAGCCATGTGTATATATAAGAATATATATTAAGAATGTATATATTAAGAATGTGTGTATATATATTATTTCTGTTTGTTTGTTTGTCTTTGTTAATGGACATTTAGGTTGTCCCTACTTTCAGGCTACTATGATTAATCATGCACAAGATTGGGATCCTTGGGTGGCGCAGCGGTTTGGCGCCTGCCTTTGGCCCAGGGCACGATCCTGGAGACCCGGGATTGAATCCCACGTCGGGCTCCCGGTGCATGGAGCCTGCTTCTTGCTTCTCCCTCTGCCTGTGTCTCTGCCTCTCTCTCTCTCTCTTTCTGTGACTATCATAAATAAATAAATAAAAATTAAAAAATCATGCACGAGATTTTGTATGGACATTTTGTGTGGACATATTTTTTTCTGTTAACATTTTTTTATTTGAGTATAGTTGACACACAATGTTACATTAGTTTCAAGTGTACAACATAGTGATTCAACTTTTTTCTACCTTATGCTGTGCTCACCACAAGTGTAGCTACCATCTGTCACCATACAATATTGCAGTGCTATTGCAGTATCATTGACTATATTCCCTATGCTGTGCCTTTTATTTCTATGACTTACTCATTCCATAACTGGAAGCCTGTATCTCCCACTCCCCTTCACTGATTTTGCCCATCCCCACATTTCCCTTTACTTTGGCAACCATCACATCTCTGTATTTATAGGTCTGATTCTGCTTTTTGTTTATTTTTTCATTTGTTTTGTTTTTCAGATTCCATATGTAAGTGAAATCATATGATATTTGTCTTTTTCAGTCTGACTTATTTCACTTAGCATAATGCCCACTAGTTCCATCCATGTTGCAAATAGCAAGATTCCATCCTTTTTAGAGCTGCATAATAGTTCTCTGTGTGTGTGTGTGTGTGTGTGTGTGTGTACACCACATCTTCTTCATCCATTCATCTATCAATGGACACTTGAGTTGCCTCCGTATCTTGGCTATGTAAATAATAAACATAGGAATGTGTATATCTTTTTGACTTAGTGTTTTCATTAGATAAATACCCAGTAGTGGAATTACTAGGTTGTATGGTATTCTATTTTTAGTTTTTTGAAGAACCTCCATACTATTTTCCACAGTAACTATACTAATTTATATTTCAACCAAAAGAGTATGAGGGTTTCTTTTTCTGCATGTTCTCTCCAACCCTTGTTATTTCTTTTTTTTTTTTTTATTTTATTTATTTTTTATTTATTTATTTTTTTTAACCCTTGTTATTTCTTATCTTTTTGAATCTAGCCATTCTTACGGGTATGAGGTGATATCTCATTGTGGTTTTGATTTGCATTTTCCTGATGATTAGTGATGTTGAACATCTTTTCATGTATCCATTGGCCATCTGTGTGTCTTTTTTGGAAAAAATGTCTGTTCAGTTCTTCTGCCCATTTTTTAATCAGATTGTTTTTTTGGTGTTGATTTATATGAGTTATTTTAGGATATTGACCCCTTATCACATGTACCATTTGCAAATATCTTCTCCCATTCAGTAGGTCGCCTTTTTGTATTCTTGATCGTTTCCTTTGCTGTGCAAAAGCTTTTTATTTTAACATGGTTCCAGTAGTTTATTTTTGCTTTTGTTTCTCTTGCCTTAAGAGACCTATCTAGAAAAATATTGCTACAGCTAGTGTCAGAGAAATTATTGCGTGTGTTCTTTTCTACAGTCTTTAAGGTTTCAGGTGTCACATTTAGGTTTTTAACTTATTTTGAATTTATTTTTCTGTATGGTATTAGAGAGTGGTCCAGTTTCATTCTTCTGCGTGTAGTTGTCCAGTCTTCCCAGCATCATTTATCGAAAAAACTGTCTTTTCCTCATTGTATTTTCTTTCCTCCTTTGTTATAGGTTAATTGACCATACAATCATGAGTTTATTTCTGAGCTCTTTATTCTGTTCCATTAGTCTATGTGTCTCTTGTGCCAGTGCCATACTGTTTTGATTAATACAGCTTTGTAACATATCTTGAAATCTGGGATTGTGAGATCTCCAGCCTTGTTTTTCTTGCTCAGGATTGTTTTGTCTATTTGGGGTCTTTTGTGGTACCATATGAATTTTAGTGTCCTGTGTTCTAGTTCTATGACAGAAGCTGTTGGTGTTTTGATAGGGATTGCATTGAATCTGTAGATCACTTTGGGTAGTATGGATACTTTAGCAATATTTTTCCAATCCACAAACATGGAATATCTTTCCATTTGTGTTATCTTCAGTTTCTTTAAATCAGTGTTTTATAGTTTTCAGTGTATAGGTCTTTTACCTCCTTGGTTACACTTATTTCTAGGTATTTTATTCTTTTGGGTGCAATCGTAAGTGGAATTGTTTTCTTAATTTCTCTTTCTGCTACTTCACTATTAATGTATCGAAACAAGAGTTTGTATTTTTACTTTAAGTCACTGTGGAGTCATTAGAAAGTTTAGCTAGGGGAGTAATACTCTGATTCACAGTTTAAATATGAACTTGTACTAGAATGGATTCACATACTCATTTGCTTTCACTGGTCATGCAGTGTAAAAGTATGTAGCAGACTTATATAAACAAAATGATAGTGAAACTGCATTGATAAATGGCAACTCACCTTTGGCCTAAGTGTTGGGAGACAAGTGGAGAGGTGGCTGTCAAACAAACCAGGAGGACATTAGGCCCTATATCAGTAACCATAGCCTCTTCTGAGCCCGACCAAATTTAAGGCAAGTGGAATTATATGGAAATGTTGCCAAGTCTTTTAATTTTCAAAGAGAGAGAGGAATCCAAATTGTTTTGTTAAACTTTTTAATTCATAAGTATTAGCAACTAATGTAAGTAATTTATAAAAATCCTGTGGGCCAGTCATAACAGCCTTGCAGGTAGGATAGGGTTCCAGAGATGACAGTTTGCAATCTCTGGATTAGGGTGATAGCAGTGGATATGTTAAAAAAAAAAAAAAAAAAAAAAAAACCAACAACAGAGGAGTTTGAGATATAATTTGAAAGTAGTAATGACAAGCATGATGATAGAGTGGATGTGGAAGATACAGGAGAGATGGAAGAATGGGAAGCCTCACCCTTGACACTGGATTTCTGACATGAACAATCGGATGAATAGTAAGTAGTTCATTTACTGAGATAGGGATATCTGGGGAAAGGCATATCGTGAGTACAGGAACACCCAACATTTGGTATTAGCAGTTTTTGGGTTTGAGATGCCTGCCTGTGAGTCATCAAAATGGAGATTTCCATAGAGACTGTGTGTAAAGGACTGGCACATGGAAAACAGGTCTTGATTAAAGGTACAAATTGGGAGTTACTGACATACAGTTGAGTTGAAGCTATGAAAGTAGATGAGCTCAGCTAGGGTGAAGGATTGAGAGAGTAGACAGTGTGTGTCTAGCCTGAGAGTCATAACTGTTACATTGTGATAATCCTCTGTGTTCTCCCTCTTCTTATACTCTTCTTCATATAAAATTAGGGGTTAAACAAGTAATAAAAATTATGTTTCCTACTTGAGAAAATAAATACTGCTTTTATCTTTTTAGTAACTGTTAACCATGATCCTAGGAACCTCAGGAATTCAAACTCATAAGGAGTTACTCATATGCAAGTAGAAGAAATGGCTGGTTTTATATTATACTTGCTAGAAGCAGAGGGAAAAGCAGCATTTTGACTAACTCTCAGTAGAAATTTCAGAGTGCAGGTCAGTCCCAGAATGAAATTTTTATAGTTACACTCTGTGTTCATGCTCCACTTATAAAATTCCATCCTATTTGAATTCCTCCCTCCTTCCTGTCCTTCCTCCCACCTTCCTCAAATATTTGAGCACCTACTACATGTAAAGCACTATATCAGCATAGGTAACATAGTAGTCAAAACAAAAAACAAGCCATGAAACTTATCATCTATTGTAAGCAATAATATATGTTTAAATATTCTATTATCCTGACGTTCATTTTTTAAAATTTTTCATGTTTTTTTTTTTTTTATATACAGGAGGGGGTAGCATGAGAGGCCTAAAAATAAAAATCAGAATAAATACGAATGATACATGTTTCACTTTCAGAGTCTTTCACCTGAGACCTCCAGAAACATAGTCATTAAGTTTCTATAATTTACCATTTCACCTATGTGCAACATTAAGACAGCTATTGTGTTTTCTTGGCTTGCTTTCCTTCTGATCAAGCTGTGAATGTATGTGAAAGAAAAGTATCCTGCTTAGCACAGACTATGTGAGGGTGATGCTGTGTGCAGAGTATTGCCACTCTAAGATTTGGCATCTTAGAACACAGCAGGAGAAATAAATCACAGCTCTGCTTTACTTTGGAGTTAAATTCAGAGTAGTAATTTTATTTTTTAAAAATTTATACTTAAACCTTTAGATGTCTCAACATTCATTTCCAGTGAAACATCCCTGAAGCTCTCCTGTTAGTTGGACCAAGCTTTGGTGTCCAGAGATAGCAACGTTTTCTTAGGTTAGACTTTTTATCTTATAAATCCTTATAAAGTTGGCCCTTTAGGTTGACCTTCAGATATAAGACATACTGCTTTTGTTTGGTGCTTTAAAAAAAAAAGAACAAAAAGTGAATCTGAACAGAGCCTGGCTTTTCTTTTTGTTAGAATTTTGTATCTGCTTTTATACCATATGAGCACCTGGAGACATCTTAAGATGGACATGATTTTATAAATCTTAAAAAATAAAGGCCTTATAGGTTTGGTGTTTGCAAGTGTGTAACATGCTGTAGGTCAGTGAGTCTGTTGCAATGCAATAAGGTTTATTGTATTGCAAACCAGTCTCTCAAAAATATGGTCATGGGTTACTAGCCTAATTCATAAAATGGGCCCCTGATATGGAATGCCCCACATTCCATATTAATTTATTCCATATTAATTTTTTATATCTGCATTATGTGTATTATTATTACATAGTACTTCTTAAGTGCCCCAAATTTCTTAGACACTGTACAAAATCAGATGATGGAACTTGACAAAATCTGATAGAGGAACAAGAAGTTGTTTGGCATACTGGCACAGGAGCAAGGTAGAGGAAGGGAAGTCCTGCTTGTCTGTGATGCTCCTATTTTGATGCCCATGCCCCTACTATACTATTGATTCCTAAACTATTTCAGTCCCATTTAAAATTTGCTTGTGATTCACATGTCCTGTTCACTATAGGCATTAATAAAGAACTTTAACTTTTAAGAGGAAAGCACTTTCCTCTTAAACATTAAGATGACATCAACATCTCTGCCCCTCACTCTGTGAGAAACCTTTAAGACTGGCAGTGCAACCACCACGGGGTCTCTAGCTATACTTACTTCCCTTAGCTTGTGTACTCTAATATGGCACAAAATTTTTCTTTAGTCATATTTCTATGAGTCTAATCCCCTATAGAGCTTAATACGGAATCATACTTTAAAATACTTTATTTTTAATACCTGTAGTCAAATCTCCTTTATCTTTTAATAATTACTATGCTTTCCATTTTACTTATGGTAAATTGTTATGCCTGTGTTGAATTGGTCCAGCTTTCTAATTATGCTCCCATCATTTGGCTTGTACCCAGGAAACACGAGTCATTTTTCATAGTATCCCGGGAAAAAGATAATCAAATAAATCTCTTTTAAAAATTAATAGACATTTTCAAAGCCAACTAGAAATGATTTGCAGATTGTTTTTGATCATCTGTGCTTCTGCCTTCAGTTAACATAAATAATCAGAAGTTGGCTGTGGCACAGTGTAATTCTTGAACGGAGCAGTGGTCATCTGGTAATAAATACTTTCAAGACCAGCCATCTGTCCTAAAGGAATTCAGACACCAGAGTCTCAGATTCTTTACTTCACTTCTACCCATCATGGAAATTAGTGTTAACCTTGATTTCATTTGGTTAGAGGAATAAATACATTTAAATAAGGCTGGTATTGATATTATTTGTTTGAACTACAAAAAGTTAATATTACATTAGTTGTTGATAATGTTGATATTAGTTAAATGTGGTATAAGTGATTTAAAATTTGGTAAACAGGAATGCCTGGATGGCTCAGCAGTTGAGCGTCTGCCTTCGGCCCAGGGCGTGATTCTGGGTCCAGGGATCAAGTCCCACATCTGACTCCCTCCAAGGAGCCTGCTTCTCCCTCTGCCTCTCTCTCTGTGTCTCTCATGAATAAATAAATGAAATCTTTAAAAAAGAAATAAAATAAAATAAAATTTGGTAAACAAAGGGCTATAGACTTAGTAAATTTTTTTAAAAGATTTTATTTATTTATTTATTTATTTATTTATTTATTTATTTATTTATTTGATAAAGTAAGAGAGAGAGAGGAAGTAAACAAGCCCAGGGAGCGGCAGACAGAGGGAAAGGGAGAAGCAGACTCCCTGCTGAGCAGGGAGCCCCACGCAGGGCTTGATCCCAGGCCCCTGGGATCATGACCTGAGCCAAAGGCAGACACTTAACCGAATGAGCCCCCCAGGTGATGTAAATAATAATTTGGGGGTATTGATATTACTCTTGCTTATATATAAGAAATGTTTAAAAAAATGTTATGTAGATAACACCTGTCACTCCTAAAATATATTTAGATTTCAGCGTTAAAATCAGAAGGAATACTTTTATCATTTCTCTCACTTCTCCCACTTCCATTTGCTTTTTATTGTTAGTATTGATGATGCACGTGCTCCTAAGGAACTATTAATTTCCCCAAAGTAATTTGTAATTTTCTCATCTTTTGGGTTTAATACTATGGACTCAACCATTACTTTTTTATTTTAAGAAATTAATTAATTCCTAGGTATCAAGTTTGTTTAGGAATAGATTTAAACTAGGTGTTTTTTTCTGCTAAATTGGTACCTCATTACTATGAATGTGCAACGAGTGGTTGGGGTTCTAATAGGCAACTCTGATGTTTAATTTTACCAATATCTGTATCAGTAAGGGTATAGATTAAACTATCCTGTCAGAGAGATATGCTCGCCCTTGTGTTAAAATGGAAGATTAACCTGATACATTAGATCTGCAAAATCAGCAGAAATGGAAAGAATTGCTCTTTGCCCTGCAGGGGTCTTTGACAATCTGTGTGTATTTACATATCCCCCCAAAAAAGTCATTCAGAAGGACTTTTGGCCACTTGTGAAGGGATAGTAAAAGGAAATTCACCAAGATAAATTCCAAGAGAGTAGATCCAAGCACTTTATAAGAGAGTAGTTGTTTCTATGCCTAAAAGTAAGGCTGTTGGTCTGATGCCTTTGTTCATTTGAATCCTAACATTTTTGGAGTAGTACAGACTCATCAGGCACCTTCCTGATCCCCATGCCATTCTTTCCTCAGAGAAAGATCATGCAATCTATAAATATTTCTGATTTCTAAGGCAGTGATTTCTCATGATTAAAAAGAAGTGGTTGGAAATCATAGTGATATATCTCCTCCTTCTCACAGAAATTTGTCTCTGACTATCATTTTTACTAATACTGAAGTGGTTTAACTACAGGAATGGGATGTGCTGATCATGCCAGTATGTATTCTTGACATGACATGTCAAATACTTATGACAAAGTATTGTATATTGTAAATTAATAAATCATTCTAGTGCTTACTTCAGTCTTAAGTGAATTTTACTAAGGGCGAGTCCATTTCTAAGGGCTTGATCACCCAGATACTGACAAGGGAGTGAGATTTGGCTGGCTTCCCCTTGTTTGATAACAACACTCTCCCCAAGGAGGGAATGGCTAATTGGGATCTTTGGTAACTCATGTCTTCACCATGAGTTGTGAGAACTGTAGCTAGAGGACAGAGACTGTCTCTTTTTGTTTTTGTTTTTAAATATTTTGTTTATTAATTTGAGAGAGATAAAAAGCACATGTGAATGAGGGGAGGAGCAGAGAGAGAGGGAAAGCCAACTCTACACTGAGCATAGATCCTGAAGTAGGGCTCAATCCCAGGACCCTGAGATCACTACCTGAGCTGAAACGAAGAGTTAGGATACTCAACAGACCAAGCCACCCAGGTGCTCCATCTTTGTGGTTTTATTATATAGTGTTATCAAGTAAGAGTGGCTTTATGAAGGAATTGAAGTTTTTGTCTAAATGCCACCAAAATGAATATCAGCTGTACCAAAACTAAAACTCATAGTACCCATCTTACAGCATTGTAAGATTTAAATTAAATTAGTTTACATATATATATGTGTGTGTGTGTGTGTGTGTGTATACATATATATATATATATATATACACACACACTAATACAGGCACTATATATAGTGTTTAATACAGTGCTTGATACATAGTAAGCATGATGTAGTAATAATAACAGGAGTAAGAAACATTCTAGACCAAAATGCTGTTGGAATATTTTGTGGTAGAGTAAGCTGAATATTTGAAGGACAGACAGGATTTGATTAATCTTAGAGGAGGGGCGAGCCCTGTCCAGGCAAGTCAGGGAGACTGCAGGATGTATAGAGGGCACTGACTGGACTGGTTTGGTTGGGATGGGATTGTCTGAACCATGAGATTTGAGGGCTGGGCAGAAAGGCCCAGAGTTATGCCCAACTCTGTGACCTTCAGTATATTGTCAGCAGTTTGCATTTGACCTTTGTAGGGGGGAGGGTACAAGCATATTTTAATTCTAATAAGAGGTAGTTTGCCGGATTGATGGAGACAAGTGGTGAGAATGGTGACCAGGGACATTACAGCCATCACACAGATCTGATCTGGGATGGGTACAGTAAAAGCAGAGAAGAAGAGACGTTTGCAAGAGGCATTGTCATGGATAGTTGAAAGGCTTTGCCTGCCTTTAACTTTTGAGCAGTTTCCTCCTGTCTAGGGTGTGCTCTACCCTCATGGTATTTTTAACTACAGAGAGAAAATTAGAATAAGAAGCAATCTGTGGATGGAATATCAAATTTTTGGACACGCTTAGATTGAAGGTTGGAAATGTCTGACAGACAGTTGGAATGAAGGACTGTAACTCAGGAGACAAGTCAAGGCTAGAGGTAGAAACATGGCAATGATCTCCTTGAAACTAATATTTGAAGCCATGAGAAGAGTCAAGATCTTTAAGAAAGAAAATAGGAAAAGCTAAGCCAACTCCTTGAGGAACATCTGGTTTAAAGGAATGTGGCAAAGCAGCCGGAGAATTGGGAGACAACCAAAATGGTGTTAATGATTCACATTAAAGAAGAGTTTGCAAACAGTGCCTACTCATCAGCGTCAGAGGCTACAGAACAGACAGGATGAGACCTAAAATTGTAATTGAATCTGGTCATAAGGAGACCATTAGTAATCTTGGTAAGTGAAGTATCAGGAGAGTACAAGAAGCCAGATTTTGGGACTTCTGTCTGAGAAGTAGGTGTGAAAGGAAGAAGAAATATAGGATGGCTCTAATAGGCTCAAGTTAAGATTTTTTCAAAAAATGGTAGATGTGTACAGTTTCAGGTAGAGAGAGAGAAGCCAGTGGGAAAAGAGAGATTACAGATTTGGGGGAGGGTGGTAAACTGGCAAGGAGCTGGAGTTAGATGGGAAGGACACAGTGGAACCTGTGGGCTTAGCTTCACAAAGGAGGAAGCCCACACTCTTAGGCAGTGACCTGGGATCTTGTGCATCACACAAGGCTGGATCCCCAGCATGTATTTGGAAACAGCATATAAAAGGAAGAAGGTGGGCTAGTTATAAAAACAGATACTCAGAAATAGGTGAAAACAAGTGAGTTAATAATGTCTAATGTGTTAAATTATTTTAAGATAGGAAACAAGACCATCAGACAAGATATTCCTGAGGATGTTAACAATGCTGGTTAGCATCTACCTTGTGTTGAGCACCATTATAAGTGTTTTACACAAACTATCTCATTTATTTCTCAAACAAACCTATTATAGTAACTAATTTGGAATATTTGTTAACATTTAAGACATTTATAGTGGGAATGGTGCCTAGGAAGCAAACTGTAAGATATATTCTTTACAATCTGTAATAGCAGTGTATTTTTAAAAAATGACTTCTTTTTTGGCTATTCTAAAAGTAATATATGCTTATTGAAGAAAATTTGGAAAATAAAGAAAAGTATTCATTTAAACAAAATAATCCTAAACCCGCAGATAGCCTATTTTGACAATTTTTAATATTTTTGTGAATCTTTTTTCCAAGTTTATTTGTTATTTTTATAAAATTATATCATTGTGTGTGTACACAAGTATATCTGTATGTTTAAAAATTTATCGAGTATTATTTCATGTTATCAAACATACCATCAAAATTTCACTGGGTCATTGCTGTATTTTGTTCTTACAAATAATGTTACAGGGACCATCATTCTTTGTCTACAGTTCTTATTATTACCTTGGGCTCCTGTATTACTCAGGACTTCTTGGTATGTCAATGATAGGAACCCACCCTGAACTAGCTGAGGTGGAAACAATGTTTGGGCTTGGCTATAACTGCTGGAATTATCAGGGATGCCGCTGGGGCCCTGGGGTAGCCAGAGCCAAGGTCAACCCAAATGCCTCAAAACCCTCACTGCTCATTCTTGGTTCTGTCTGCATGTTTGCTTTCTGAAACAGTTTCTCCCCATACCTTGGGAAATGAGACCACAGATAGCCCCTGGGCCATAGCTTCCAGCATTGGCAGCCGAGTGGGACCACAGCTTGCTTTTCTCAAGAGAATTATAAAGTTTTTCAAACAAAAAGATTTACTGTACGAGTATGTTACTATATTTGCTTTATCACATAGCTATCAATCCTGTTATCCAGTAATGCATCTTTTATTTATTTATTTATTTTAATTTTTTTTTTTATTTATGATA
This sequence comes from Canis lupus familiaris, assembly GCF_011100685.1. Taxonomy (NCBI): domain Eukaryota; kingdom Metazoa; phylum Chordata; class Mammalia; order Carnivora; family Canidae; genus Canis; species Canis lupus. The sequence goes on along the minus strand of NC_049233.1, from coordinate 7,645,739 downwards.
GTCACACACAGAGAGAGAGAGAGGGAGAGACATAGGCAGAGGGAGAAGCAGGCTCCATGCACCGGGAGCCCGACGTGGGATTCGATCCCGGGTCTCCAGGATCGCGCCCTGGGCCAAAGGCAGGCGCCAGACCGCTGCGCCACCCAGGGATCCCTGCATCTTTTAAAAATACATTTCAAAGTCAATTACAGATACCAGTATACTTTCTTCTGAGTACTTCAAGATCATATCATTAACTTAGAGTTCAATATTTATTTACATTTTTTTCTTCTGATGTGAAATTTGCATACAAAGAAATATACACATTTTAAGTTAAATTTGCTGACTTTTGACAAATCCATACTCACATCCTTATGCTCACTTTTTATGATCTTAAGATGTAAAAAATCCCAGGAAATTGTTCTGACTAGCCTACTTTGGGCCTGGCTTCCATTCCTAAGCTCACATAGAGTGAAAAAGGTACCATTTCCCACATGCAAAGGATGCTGGACAGATAGAACTATAGATATCTACAGGAGAGAGCTTTCTGGAAATTGAATTACACTAATTGAATTTAGACAGCATGACTTTATGTTATATTAAAGAATGTATATTGGGTTCTTTTCCTTCAGAAAGCTGCCTGTATTGTCCCAGAGTAATATTCCTTTATTCTGTGTATTTGTGCTTCATCATTTTTTCTTTAATTGATAATATCACGTATGTCTTAAAAAATAGATTGTGAGCTCTTGTGGGCAGAGACCGGTTATTTTCCAAATCTAACCTTACCCTTTGTATAATGGCATGTAATGGTAGGTACTCAGATTCTTCTCCAACCAGCCAGATCCTTTATGCATCACTGAAGATGCTTTTAGCTGCATGTAATAGGAAACCGTGATCCAAAGAGGATTAAATAACAAGGAAGCATACTTCCTTATGTAAAATGCTGAGATTGGCCAGCTTCAGGGTTGGCCTTAATTTGTGTTTTAAGGATGTTGTCAGTGACCTAAGATTTTCTGTCTTTAGGCTCTCATTGCTTTAGGCCAACACACTATGTCAGCTTTGTCCTCAGACAGTATCTTTTCATGATCATAAGACGGTTCTTAAAAGTCCAGACATTGGGGCGCCTAAGTGGCTCAGTTAAGTGTCTGCTTTTGGCTCAGGTCATGAACTCAGGGTCCTGGGATGGAGCCCCGCATCTGGTTCCCTGCTCAACGGGGAGTCTGTTTCTCTCTCTTCCCCTGCCCCTCCCCCATCCCCATTCATGCTCACACTCTCTCTCTCAAATAGATAAATAGAATCTTAAAAAAAAAAAAGTCCAGGCATCACATCTAGGTACATTAGTATCTCTTTTTTCTTGTCCCTCAAAAGATCTAAGAAACCTTTTCCAGAAGCCCACTAGCCAACTTCCACATGTCATTGGCTAGAACTAGTTGAAATCATCAACTGAGTCAGTCACTGGTGAAGATAATGGAACAATGGTGATATCTGATCAAGATTTACACCTGGATAGAGCATCCATCCCCTTTTCACTTGAGAGGGACATTGACTGATACAGTCAGGACTCTGCTAGAAAGAAGGAAGGAATTTTGAAAAGGCAACAAATATAGTGCAATTTGACAGCATTATTACTTAATGGAAATGCCTAGTTTTGTCCTATGAAGTTGGTGGGGGGGGGGGGACAGGTGGAAGAAATTTATATTTGACTCTTGTTGCTATCTGAATGCTTTCATAGGGACATTTGATCTGTATTGGCCCTGGTCTTTTAGGTTTTAGGTGCGTGATATTTTTTCCTAGGATTTATCAGTGCTTGACTCTGATTGAAAATATGCATTTTCATTTTTTCTTCTTAATTTCACCTGGAATTAATTCCTATAAGCCTCCGTTTCAGGAAAACAGAACCTGAGGCAAGGATTAAGTGTTAATGCTTTTTTTTTTTTTTTTTTTGAGAGGTATAGATCCAGGTCTGCAAGGGTAAAAGCAAAAGGGAGAGAAACAAAGATGCAAAGAAATGGATTTGATGTGTTGTTGAGCTAGCTCTTGCTTCAAAAATTGTAAAGAGACACAGTAGGTCACTAAGCAGGCATGTTCACTTGCCAACAGAATTTCTCTGAAAGGGTATCAAGGAGGAACTATACATGGAGTAGTCCTTGGAAAAAATCAAGAAAGGGGGGAATTTACCTATCTGGTTTCCTTTTGTCTCCTGTTCCTAGTAGTTGGAAGTTTATGCCCTGGAGAGCTGACTCCTGACTCCTCTGCACTCCCAAGTTGTATCATCTAGGTCCTTTGTGGGTATTCAGGATGATAGATCCTATGCACTGCAGAGTGAGATTTCATTCGTGTCCAAAAGTGACTTGGATGAGGCACCAGCTGAGTGGGCAGGAAGGAGAGGGAGATGGTTGCAGGTATCTGAGAAAGTATGCAGGTTTGTATCCTAATATTCTAAAGAAGATTAAAGTTGAACTTAACTTGTTATAATAGCATTACAGCAGTCCCCCCCCCCCCTTATCTGTGGTTTTGCCTTCCACAGTTTCAGTTACAGCAATATGGAAGCAGATAATCCTTCTGACATATCATCATAAGAAGTCCAGTAGTAGTCTAAAGCTACGTCATAATGTCTGTCATTCCCCTCACTTCGTCCCATCACGTGGGCATTTTATCATCTCACATCATCATGAGAAGAGGGGTGAGTACAGTACAATAAGATATTTTGAGAGAGAGAGAGAGACCACATTCACATAACTTCCATAACAGTATATTGTTATAATTGTTCTGTTTTGTTATTAGCTATTGTTGTTAACCTCTTGCTGTGCCTAATTTGTAAATTAAACTTTGTCATAGGTATAATATGTATGTATGATTAGAAAGACAGTATATACAGGGTTCAGTTCCTTCTGTGGTTTGTGGCATTCACTGGGGTCCTGGAATGTATCCCCCATAGATGGGGCAGGCTCCTCCTGTACTTTGGTTTTTAATTATTTGGAAACATACTAGTTTCAGAAAATGAGCCAAAAACTGCTTTTGCTATTGCAGGCTATAAAGTTTAAGATAAGCATCTTATGAAATGTTTTACTTGTCTCTGGTTTGGGAATCACTTTAAGAAGTGTTGGCGGTATTCCAGAGCTCACAAATCATATTGGTTGTTGTGGATCTAGGTCAACATCAACTTCTTCAATAGTCATCCTAAAATATGACTGAGACTGAATGGAGTAGCTCTGGGCACCCTGAGATTGTCTAGTCTTTCCAAGTTTATCAAGATTGATGGGCTCTTTGGAGCTCTAGACACTTGGAAATCCTCTAAGTATTGGCTTTGAATTCTGAAAGTTCTTACAAGGCCACCTTCTTTTCAGAGAGCAATTTTTGCTTTTTATTCAGATTGCAGAGAGAAAATTGTATTGAATTGGTGACAGAAGAGGCACAATTTGATGGAATAAAGGAAAGAATGTCTTTTCTGAGTTGGTTTGGTTTTTGCATTCTTCATATATTTCTTCCATTTTCTTGGGGGGAAGATCTTTGTTTTTTTCCATTAGCGTACTTTACTCAGATCACCATGTCTGCTTAATAGGTATTACAGAGTGATGGTAGCTGTTTTTGTGTGGGAGATTAAAGGATGAGCTTGCCAGAGATGAATGTTAATTGGGTGCATCTAATAAGCCTGAGGAGACTTCCTGCTTCTGTGTCGTCATAGGAACTAAGGCAGAGCAGTTGGACATTCTCAGCATGTCTGTAGCCGAATGCTCTTGACCCATTCTGAATTGGCTACAGTGGATGGCACTGGCATGACACTGGGAGGCCATGTAGCTCTGGAAGCTGCATTGGAAGCATGAGAATCCTTTGCCAGCAGCCTTTGGTTTGTGCTATCTGGATTTTGGAAAGTGTTCTGAAAGGATTTTTTTTTTTCACCAGGCTTTATGTCTAGACTTAACCTAGGGATATAAAGTCACATTAGCTATATTAGCATTAAGACACAGTTCTACGTGTATTTGGTGAGTTGACCTTCTTCCTATTCTAAAAAATTCGTAGAATGACCATTACTTACTTGATGTAGGATAATCTTGCAAATAAAAAATACATCCCTCCATTTTCTAGTCCAGTGAAGATGTTTGCCTTTCTCTTCTGTCCATCTTGGACACTTATTACCAACCATGAGTGTGAGGCTACTTGTAGGGCTGATTTAAGGTGAGATATTTTCTCCTTTTTGAGGCTCTGCTTATGAGCTAGAATCATAAAAATTCAAGAATTGTGCCAAATGTTCTTTTGTTGATGACTGTGATTTAGTCTGTTATGTAACTGTAATGTATAATTTACACATCCTGAAGATCATCAGTCTCTGTACAGAGTGACTATATTTAACCCTCACTTCTTTGGAAAAAGAGAACATTACCAATTATCTTTGAAACTATATTTGTGAGACAATGCACATTGATCCACCCTCTGTCTCCATTTTTAATTTTTGGTGCATTAAGTAGTACTTTATGATTTATTCTATGCTTTTCATGTATAAAGGCTCAAAGGGGAGAGAGCTTAGCAGCAGATGACTAAATCTTGAGGTCCCTACTGCTTATATTGTCTAAACCCAGAACAACAGGCATAATATCCCTGTCATCTCTATTAATAGGCAGGTCCAAAGAGAACAAAAGGGTAAATTTCTCTCCACTATTATCTTTTGGTTACAGAGATGGAGTGAAGAGAGAGAATATTGAAATACTTAATGGTGAACAGTTCTACACTTAGTAGTATGAAAATAACAGTTCCTTTTTCTATTTTGTGATGCCACTACTGCCTAGGTAGTTTTTGAGAAAGGTAGTTTTGAGGTTTTTGAGAAAGAAAATAGTGTTGATTTTTTTGTATCTTAACCTTTGTAAGTTAAGTCCAGTTCTAAGCTCAGATTCCATAATGGTGTCTTGTAAACAAATTCACTTATTCACCACCCAACATTATGCCTCATTGCCTTGCTGCAGGCTCTGTTTATATGAAGTTGTCATGATGTAACAGGAAATGTTGACTGTATTCACATAGGACTGTGTTCCCTTAAGAAAGAAAGCCTTGAATAAGAAAATGATGTTCTCATTAAATCAGCTCTTTAAGAGTAGGTGGGAGGAATTGCTATCGATCTAATAGATTTAATAGTTCATATACAAAGTCTGTGGAATAGAAGTAATATTCTGCAGCTGAGTAACCATAGATTAATCCATCTTCAGACAGAATTCTGGAAGCATCTGTAAAACTAGAAAATTACTTTTTCTTTTTTCAGGCACAACTGGACTAAATGCATTTCCCAAATACTTTAGAATTAAATTATATCCTCATAAGTAGATCTACTAAAAATTATACAAAAAATTGAAATAAAATCATAAAATATAAATGTTAGGTTCCTCTTGGCTACATTTGCTCTGGTGCCAGTTTGTTTGGAAGGGCTGCAGTGTTGAAGGGTAACCAGAGGTCACTTGTAGAAAGTCTTTCTTTGTTAGGGGTTCTCTAATAGCTAGTGGTGGTCTATTTTAGTTCAGTTGGATGAAGTAGTCCTTTTAAGGTGGGTGGTGAAATCAGACATTTAAGCTTCTCTTCATGCTCTCCTTTTGACCCTTTTAAACCTTTTTCTTTTGTTCCACTCACTGAAAGCATAGCACTGAGCCCTCCTTCTTTGTCAGGAAAGGCCAGCCATTCCCTTTCCCCTTTCTGCCCTAACCTTTAATGAGTGGTTGGTTCTGTGAAGATATGGGGGCTCCCAGGACATGTGAGACTTTTGATAGGTATAAGTGGCATTCTATGGATGGAGATGAGGTGTTGCCGATCATATTCATGCTTCATGTTCATATAAACTATGTATTCCATTCATGCTTCACACCCATGGGAAAGTCCGTTTGGGTAGTGTATACCGTTTGAAGGTTCTTGAAGCAATAAAAAGTAAAATAATACTATTAACAACTACAATTCTGTGTATCGGAAATGAAAAATTGCAGAAGGAATTAGGCCTTTTGATAAATTTACAACTAAAAGAATAGACCTGTATTAGGATCAATAGCAGTACCATGCACTTCTATAGAGCACCGCAGTTCACAGAGCACTCTTCATCTGAGTTTCACGTGGCCTTCTATGATAGCAGGTAGCAGGGTATAAAGTGGTTTCTTTAGACTTAAAATCCCTGGATCTAAATCTTCATACCAATGATTTTAATCGGGATGATTGCTGCATTGTATTATTGAACTGCTTGAGTAGTCAGTCTCTTATTGGTGAAGCCGTTCTTTGTGCCTCCTCTTTTCCCTTTTCTGCCTCTCTCATCACTGTCACTTTCCAGTTTGGAAACTGAAGCAGATGTAGCCATCTTTCTTTACTTTTGTTCTATGCTGGCATTTGCCTTCTTCTAAATGAGGTTGTCCTTTATGAGACAGCTGGCAATTTGTTTCTACAGTCAAGGCTCATATACTTTCAGAACCTGGGATGTTACTAAGCCTTCAAAAATAAAAATATCATCTGAATGAGCACTGCCCTGATGCTGATGTGCTACGCTGCCTCCTCCCCACAAAACAAAAGCCACAACCTGAATGTGTCTAGTCACTGGCATCAGTACTTCTCCTTATCTACCCCACTTCTCCTGATAGTTTTAAACAATCAATAGTAGTGCGTAAGAATGGCTATAAATAGACATTGTATGTGTGTGTGTGTGTGTGTGTGTGTGTCTTCATATGGATCTCTTTTCTCCAAGTAGTCATTCCTTCAGTTCATTTTCATGAGCAGTACTCTTAATATGATTTTAATACCAGCCCATGAAGAATTTTTTTCTCTTTCATTTATATCAGGGTAGTTGAAAGCATCATGAGACTTTGAAAGCACAATGGGAACATTTCTTAAAACATGCTTTTATTAAATCAACCTTATGAGAAAAATTCTATAAGCCAGATAAACCCCAAAGCTCCCTGGGCTTTAATGAGTTGCAGAGTTAGGCATTGGGTTAAGGATAGGGAACCATGAATTCCTCAGAATTTTATACTTGGAGTGCATTGTCCAGCCCAGTCAAAAAACACTGCTTTTTGACTGAATCGTTGTTATATCTTTGTCAATTCTGGTGTTTTTAGGTTAGGAATATTTTAGAAACTTGTTACTTTTATATTACATGTATCATAAACTTTAACATTAGGCTACATGGAAATATTTAAGCCTCAACCGATATTGTAGATCACTGTAGTAGTTAGTTAAACATGTGTATAGTACAGTGGTTAGTTTAAATTCTATCAGTATAGTAGTTAAACGTATTTATAGGGGCACCTGAGTGGCTCATGGTTGGACATCTGCCTTTGGCTCAGGTCACAATCTTGGAGTCCTGGGATCGAGTCTCACACTGGGCTCACACCACAGCCTACTTCAACCTCTTCCCATGTCTCTGCCTCTCTCTATATAGTTCTCATGAAAAAATAAATAAAAATCTTTTTAAAAAAATCCTTAAACATTTATTGACAGAATAAATAGTTTATATTGATAGTTTATATTGATACGGATTCACTTTTAAAATCTACCACTTCGTAGTTAAAAGCTCACTTCTTAGGGGTAGTAATGGTATTTCCTGACATTTATTAATCTGTTGATTACTGCCTCTAAAAGGATTGTTTTGTTTTGCTTTGCGAAAGGATCAGGCTTTGTGATTTACATCCCAGCAACACATCAGCTCTATTATAGAAGCTGGTAGGGATTTTGCAGAGCATGTTATGTAAAGTTGCTAAAGAAGCATTCATTTCAGTTCAGTAAGCGAACTCCCACCTTTTGCTTGGCACTGCAAAGACAGTGACAGACAGTGAACCCACATCCCTATTCTTAAACAGCTCACAGTTTACTGGAAGAGGGAGTTTTATGTGGGGTCATCTCAGCTGATGGCACCTCACCGATAGTCACCATATGGTGTTTGGTGTGCACCCTGTGATTACACGGGTTATGGGAACCACCCCATCTCTTTCTTCAGTTACACTTGGTGTTGGTTTTTCAGTGCTCTGTGGCTCAAGCTCAGTATCCCCACTCTGAGCTTGGACAAGAGCCTCACCCCATTTCATTTACCTTTCTTCTGCTTGCACATATCTGAGGTTCCATCTTTCCCAGAATCGTACCTCCTGTCCTTCCTGTCATCTATTCAGGCAAATCTTTTACTCTCTTGTGTGACAATTTTCCAGATCTATGTGAAAAACAAGTTGATGGTTTCCCTTCATCCTTTGTTTGAATTGTACTTAATGAATATGTAGTTAATCACTATCATTCAAATGGGATTCAAATACACTGAAGGTATTTACAAAATACTGTGGAAGAAGAACACAGGCGGAAATGTTTAATTATTTTTGGGGAATTCAGAAAATGTTTCATAAAGAAAATAATCTTTATCTAGGTCTTCAAGGATGAGTCCGAGTTGCCCAGGTGGGAAGATTATTTGGGGGCAGAGGGAATAGTGTATATGAAAAGTTATGGCATCATGAAAGAACATGGCCTTTTGGGGAACGTGCTGGACTGCATGCTGTGCACGTTCATCTGGTGATGCTGGTGCTGGGAGACAATGGCAACCAACAAGATTTGTATGATAAGCTCTGAAATACAAAAGCCAAGCGCATGCAGTTCTTTTAGAATGCTGTGTACTGGCATGTTACCAGCTGTTTAAGGCACTTGATAAATTTTTTTTTGATGAAACATGAGGCTAAGAGGAGCTGGCTCTTTGATCAGGGGAGGAAAATACGAGTAATCCTTTAAGAACCATATTCATTCATCATTCATCAGGCATTCATTCAACAAATATATACTGAGGCTGCTGCGTTTAGAGCAACAAGGGAGATATAAAGATGCTCCTGCCCTGTTTGTGCAATGCCTCTTCCCCAAATACAGGGTTTTATTAGATTTTCCTTTTGAGAAGTGTTAATTCTGTGCCATTTTTTTATGGTTTATGCATGCTTGCTACTAAAGCTAAAGCACTGTATATTATTGCTCTCTCCAAAAGGTTCAAAACCATTTAACCCACTCCACTGCTTTATTTCAGGAGTTTCTCACTCTGCATTTTGAGGAGAGTACAAGCATTCAAATGGCTGGCATTTTTCTGTGTATTGTGCCTTTCTAGCCAGCATTTATAAGGTCAAGAAGGCGGAGCATACAGGATTATAGATGTGAAAGCTGATTTGTACTGAACCTTTTAGGCCTAACGTATCGTAGCTGCCATTCTTTACTTATAGTCGATGCAAAAAGAATATAGTTTAACTGTAGCAAAGAAAAACTGAATAACACTGAAAGCAGAATAGAAATTTTATTCTTAAGAATTGGACTCCTGGTAATATGCCCTATTATGCATGTGTGAGAGAACATTCAAACCTGTTCTAGAGGATTATTTTAAATTCATCTGTTCCCTTCCTCTCCCTTCCCTTCCCGCCCTTCCCTTCCTTTTCATCCACCCACTGCTTGTTCCCTTCTTTCCTTTGCCACATATTTACTGAGAAACTTGAATGCACCAGCACTCTGCTGGTATTGGATTACAATCGTAAACATCAGGCTCCTTGTCCTATGGGAGGGTACAGCAGTTATTCACAACCCTGGCTGTGCATTAGCTATACATACAAGCCTTTAAAAAGCACAGATGCTGAGGCCCCTGCCCTGGAGATTCTGATTCAGTGGTTCTGAGGTGGGTAGGTAGGACAACTGATGAGTTAATAGGCAATTAACAGTTCTCTGAAGTGAGGTATACAGGATAGTTCAGGAGTTCAAAGGAGGATCACCCAACCTAGTCTTGGAAGATCAGGGTTGGTGGGAGGGGTGCAGAATAGAAGGCAAAAGCCTTTCGCAGGCTTTTGGGAATAACATGTATGGACTGCAAGAATGAGAGAGTGTGGAAAATTGGTAGTTTATTGTGGTGGGAGAAGAGAAGAAGCAAGAATAGTGAGAGATGATTCGAGAGGCAAACAGAGTTCAAGTCATTCAGGGCTTTGTCAGCCAGGGTAAGAAATTTGAATTTTATCCTGAAGACAATTGAATAAGAGAGGGAGATTAGAACAAAATTGGAAGACTTTTGCAGATATCTAGACAAGAAAATGGCCAGAAGTGGCTGGAATTAAAATAGTGGAGATGTAGAGCAGTGGACAATTTAAAGGAATATTTAGTTTTAAAAAAAAAAGTAAATCACCTACAAAAAAAGTATTAAGTTGATAGAATATGCTGACCTTGGTTAATATTAAATGTGTTGTTGGAGGTGGGAATGAGAGACATCAGTATATCAAAGAGTAGGTTCTTGGCTTGGGCTCATGGGATGGATAAAAGTACCATTCACTAAGATAAAAACACAAGAGAAGGGGGCAGATTTGGGAAGGGAGGTAATAAGTTCAGTTTAAACACGCTGAGTTTGAGGTGCCAGTCGGACATCTAGGTAGAGGTGTCAACTGGGTATTTAGGCAAGTGGCCTGAAACATGGGAATAGGATCTGAGCTAAAGATAAAGATTTGGGAGATATTTGCATATCAACAGTAACTGAAACTGCATGGGTTCGTGAAATGATTGATTCAGTGTGTATATATAGAGAAAGTTCTGGGTCTAATGGTTTAAAACGCTTAAGAGCACCAACATTTTAGGAAAGGAGAAGAAAAGGGAGACCCTTAGAAAGATTGAAAAGGAATGGTAAAGGTAGGAGTAACATCAAGAGGATGAACTGTCATATAAGGCAAGAAAGCTTTCTAAGAATGAAGGCATGACCAACAGGGTTAAGTATCATTAGGAGATTAATTTTTTTAAATTCCCATTTGTTTTAACAACAGGAATGTTCTAACAGTTGCATGGCATAGGGAGAAGTAAGTTCAATGGTGTAAGCTAAAATAATCATGAGTTACATCAAATCATCGTGTTGTAAACACCTTAAACCAATACAGTGTTTTGTTTTGTTTTGTTTTTAAGATTTTATTTATTTATTCATGAGAGACAGAGAGAGAGAGAGGCAGAGACACAGGCAGAGAGAGAAGCAGATTCCATGGAAGGAGTCCAATGTGGGACTCGATCCCAGGGCCCCAGGATCACGCCCCGGGCCAAAGGCAGACGCTCAACCACTGAGCCACTCAGGCATCCCGTCAATACAGTGTTATATGTAAATTTTATCTCAATAAAACTGGAAAAATAATCATGAGTAGACAATTGTTTCAAGAGATTAGGGACAACAGAGATAGGATGAATGGTCTTACCTAGAGGCAGAAAAGTTGAAGGAGAATTGTTGAGATAGAAGTTTGATCTTTCTGTTGGTTGCCACCATCCCCTACCCCTCTGGGGTGATGGATCATTGAAGACCCTCTGTGAATCAGACTCTGTGTTCTACGCTGGGAAGAGATCCTTGTTCCCATGGATCTTAATTATAGTAAAATGATTTCTTAGTAATTGAATAACAAACAAATAAAACTAATCAGGAAGGAAATAAACAGGATGCTGTGAGAGGACCTACTTAAGATAGTGCAGTCAGGAGAGGAGGACACCTATGGAGGTGTCTTTTTTTTTTTTTTTTTTTTTTTAATTTATTTATGATAGCCACAGAGAGAGAGAGAGAGAGAGGCGGAGACATAGGCAGAAGGGAGAAGCAGGCTCCGTGCACCGGGAGCCTGATGTGGGATTCGATCCCGGGTCTCCAGGATCGCGCCCTGGGCCAAAGGCCGGCGCTAAACCACTGCGCCACCCAGGGATCCCTGGAGGTGTCTTTTTAAACTGAAATCTGATGGGTGAGAAGGAGACAGGATGGAAGGAACCTCAGCAAAAGTGTTTCATTCAGGGAGAGTATTAAGTGCATAAGTCCTAGGATGGGAAAGAGCTTGGTGCATTCTAGAAACCAGCAGGAACAAAAGGTTTCCATGGCCACAGTGAGGTGAGCTGAGGAGAGAAGTATGAGTTAGGCCATGTACACATGTATTAGTTTATGTTTTATTCAAGAGCAGTGGGAAGCCATTGGAAGAACTAGAATGACACAATCTGATTAAGTTCTAAAAAAGTCATGATGGCTGTTTTGTGGAAAGTGGGTAACAAATGGAGGAAGGGCAGGAATAGAAGCAGGGATATCAGTTAGTGGTTGGTTGGATTAGGGTGGGGGTAGAGAAAAGAGGATGACTAGCAAAATGTGTTCTGAAGATAGAATCAGCATGATTTACCTGATGATTGTTTGAGGGATAGAGGGACAGGGAGGAAGAGGGAGCACTTCACTGTGTGGTTAGTGTCTGTATAAATGGTGACACTGTTTACTGAGGGGGAAGAAACTGAGAGGGGGCCAGATTTTCAGTGTGGGTTGGGGCTGGGAGAACATGCAGAATTAAGAGTTCCTATTTTATACATGCTAAAATTCAATTACATAAGAGATTTTAGCTCAGCACTCGAATGTAGATATGTGGAGGTTATAGGAGAGGTTTGGTCTGTGGCTAGAGATTTAAAGTTTATTGATATATAAATGTGTTTCAAGCCATAAGAATAGACAGGATCATTTGAGAAGAGGAGGCAGGACCAAGCCCTGTGGAATGCTAGCATTTAGGAGTCAGAAAGAGGAGACAAAGCTTACAAAAGCAATTGAGAAAACAGCTAAAGAAGTAGTAGGAAACTCATGGTCCAGCAGAAGCTGAGAGAGGAGTGTTTTAGGAATGAAGGGAATATGTGATTCTTGAGTTGTTCTACAATGGTCAGAAAAGTGACTATACATTTGGCCTCATGTAGATTAATGTTTACCATTGCAAAAGCATTTTCAGTGTTATGGTGGGGGCAGAAGATGTGTGAAAGAAAGAGCAAGTGAGGAAGTAAAGTTATACCAATCACACTGGATCTATTAGAATCTATCTAATCACTCTTTTAAGGGCTATATGATGGCCCATAGTGTGGTTCTACTGTAACTTATTCAACCATTTATGATCAGTGAACGTTTGCCTTATTTTCGTTTTTGCAATTGAAAATGAGGCTATCATTAACATTCTTCCCTCTGCTAACCTCATCTCACACAAGCATGTGCACCTCTGTGTGTTGTATCCTTACACACTGGTGAATTTATTTGTATAGGAAAGATTCTAGGGATGAGATTACTAGGTTGAAGAATATATATGTATTTTATGTAATTTTAGCTGGTATTGATAATTACTTTCCTAAAAAGCTGGAAAGATTCACATTTCTCCAGCAATTTATGAGTGTTTGATGATACAGGAGAAAGGAGATCTACATGAAGGTGCAAAGTTTTTATATAGGGTAAGAAGAGATGGATTCTTAAGCATGTGTGAAGGCACTGGGCTATGGTAGGAAAAGGCCACATTCTCCGTTGTAATGGGGGAGAAAAAAAAGGCTTGAGATGTCCATAGTTTTATAGTTTGGGAGGTAGTAACATGAGGAAGTTTTATAGTCTCAGTGAAATAAGATATGGAATCACCAATTGAAGAGAATTGGAACTTGGAAAGCTCAAAAACCAAAATCATTACTAGGAAGTTGAGAATAGTGTCTAGTAAGATTGGTGGGCCATGATGAATTAAAGTGAAGCCTGCCTGTGTGAATTTTCTCTAGCTGTTTACTGTCAGTTGGGTTTGTGCTCAGAGGACATGGATACCTGTGGTCAACTAGCACTGGAGTTTGCCAGGCAAGTATGGTGAAGGGAGAAGGATAAGGGAAGGAGGGTATACTGCAAGGGAATGATTATTCATAGACCATATAGTCTCAGCTCAACAAAAAAGGAAACAAAAGGTGATAGGAAGGGGTTGTGAGATTGGGACAGGGTCAATGCATTAGACAGACTTTTTAGCAGTGAAGATGCTAAGGCATGTGAACAGAAGGGTGGGAAGGGGCACTGGAATATGAGGTATGTGAATTTAGAATTTTGGCTCAGGTATGATTTCTGTTGAGAAAGTCAAGGAGTTGCCTGTGAATTTGGGTCACCGAGGAATAACAGAAGTGGGATCCCTGAAAGAGGATACTAAGGGCATAACAGACGGAGATATTGTTTGCATAGTGTCCGTTCTTGACATGTGGTGACAGGAGTGAGAGTAGAGGGGCAGTGAGCCAGGAGTAGAAGTTTCCAGTTGGTGGAGCAAGTGTGAAGTTGGCAGACAACTGTGGCAGCGTGGGTGGGAGGTGGCCCTGAGCTTTGAAAGAGCAGAGAGATTTGTAGGCAAATGAGGAAGAGGTGGGTGTAGGATAGTAATGGGGAATAGTTGCCTCCCCTCCCTCCTGGCCCTGGGACTCATGGGACATTGAAAGAAACAGAGTCTTCTCTTGTGAGCGATGCGGGGTAAGCATATTTACATGTTGATGATAAGGAATCAGGAGTGAAGGGAGAAGGCAGAGGGACAGGGTGGAGAGCAGAGGCTCCTGAGAAGGGAGAAAAGATGGGCTGTAGTCTTACTGGCAAGATTGGCCTTGGCCTCCTTCTAGAGGGGCAGCAAGCCTGGGTGTGGGTTGGGTAACTAGAGGCTGGTGCCTCTTCCTATTTACCATAGAAGGTAGTGAGAACAGCTGCTGAGGGTAGGGCTGTAGGAGACTGAAAGGAATAGAGGAGGTTTGAAATAGCAGCTGTGGAGAGTAGAGGAATAGACATGAGATGTGGAAGGATCTTCAGGAGATGGTGAGATTATGAGTTAGGCATAAACTTCTCCCTCTCACCCTTCCCTTTACATATGTAATGTCTATTTTACTCTGTTCCCATCAGACGGAATGAATTTGCTTGCTCATCTGTGTTTCCATAGTGTTAAACGCCTACTTTTATGTCACTCATCATATTGTGTTACAGTGATTTACCTGTTTTCCCTTTCACAGTGTGAGCTCCTTGATAGTAGGGCTTATGTCTCATTTATCTTCTCTTCATGATCACCTAGAATAATGATGAGAACATAGCAGGCACTCAGTTAGTGTTTATTGAATCGAATTGAATTACACAAGTATAATCATTTTCTTATAGTTCTTTTCCTTCATTGATCTGACACCATATATTCTAAATAACTTACTGGTTTCAGTGGGCACACTGTGCACATTAAGGGTAAGCCATGCCATGCAAGAGCAAGACCTGTGCAGAAGATTAAGGTATCCCACTAGTCTCCACAGGTTTGGCATGAATTTATTTACCTGAAGAATTTATGTCAACAGAATCTTTGTTTGCCTTGCTATTGACCTTACTCTTTGACTATAAGGACATTTTTTGGAGAATGTAGTGAATGTCCATATTCTTCTGATTGAATGGTACTGCACTGTGTGATTTGAAAGCTGTGGGAGGCTAAACATGGAAAAGAGAGCTTTTCTTATAAAAAGAAGCCAATAAACAAAATAATAAAAGTCACCTTGCTTCCAAAATTTGGAAATATTGTAGTGACATGAAGACCATACAACCATGGAAAAATATTAATTTGCCCATTAACATGCTCATATTGTTTTGTGGGTAGGAAAATGAAGGTACATTAAGTATTATGCATATTCCATGTCAGTGGCCACAACTTTGGAAGGAAGCTTCCTTAGGTTCCCTCCAAGATAGAATTAGAGAATCACATGTGAGAAGGGACCATGGAGGTAAGCTAGTCCAGCCATCCAGTGCAATATTTGAATGCCCTCTTCATGCCTACCAGGTAGGTGCCCAGCATTTACTTGTATACCTCTGAGGATCGGCAGTTATTCTGAGAACAGAAACCACGCTTTGCACTGACACTAGAACGTTGCTATGTCTGTAACAGTAGTTCACAAAACTTGGGTGTCTAGGAGTCCTTTATACTCTTCAAAATTATTAAGGACCGCAAAGAGTTTCTGTTTATGTAGGGTACATCTACTAGTATTTATTTATTAATTTTAAAATGCAGTGATAATAAGCCTATTACATGTCGACATAAGTAATATTTTTAATGAAAAATAGCTATGTATTTTCCAAAACAAAATAAATTTAGCAAGGAGAGTGGCCTTGCAAATCTTAGTGTTTGTTATGATAAGTAGAAGACCTCTGGATTCTCATATCTGTTTCTCATTCAGCCTGTTGTGATTTCACAGATCACGTAGCCTGTGGCAAGCTCAATCGTACGTACTGGAAGGCAAATAACTTCTTAGAATTAAAAAAGTTTGACCTCATACACCTCTTGAGAGATTCTGGGACCCGTAGGAGTCACCAAACCATAACTTAAGAACTGGTACTATTGTGTGCACATCAGCAGATGGGATGATTGATGAAGTAGACTGTCAGGTGCTGGAATCAAAGAAAAAAAAATAGTTACAGAAGGGCAGATGGAAAATATGCTCACACCCGCAGTGAACAAATATTGAGTGCTTACCGTGTGCCTGAATGTAGAGCCCTGAAAATTCGCACATTCGCATCGACTGTACCCTGTCTTCGTCAATGCGAAAACTATTTTTGGGTTTTAAGTTACCTATTTTACCTATAGTGTCCATTAACTGAGAAAATAACAAAAAGCTACTATGAATGTAGTTCCCTTTTTAAAAAAATTTCTATAGTAATCATCACAACGGTGTCTATGGATATGAGAAAATGAATACCATGTCTCTGTCTTCATACATTATACAGTTGGTTTCCAGGTAGTGCTTGGAGTCCACAGGGATTTGCCAAACCCCAGCGCATAACTGTGCCTGGTCTGTGTACCTGCCCCCACCACCTGTCATCCCAGGCTGGGAACCATGGTTCCACGTGTGGTCCCTCCACCCCAGAAGTCATTCATCAGTTCTTGTCATCAGCATTAAAGGTGTTGAGTGATAGAGTTGTTTTGGAGTTGTTTTGAAACTGTCATGACTTTTGGTGCCTTTCATTAAGATGGCTGGGTGTCATAAAGGAAAGCCAAAGACAAATGCCTTTGCTTCTGGAGCCTCTGGTTCTCTTCGTTTGCACTTCTCTTGCCAAGAGCAGTGGATGGGCACATACAGATTGAGCATGGCTCCCCTGCCCTGTGAGATGTTGCTGAGAGCTTGTGGAAGAGAATTGTATTGAGAGAGTTAATATTGAGTTAGAGAAAAGTGGGAAGTGTGGTAATAGTGCAAGGAGAGGAGTGAGAAATTAAATGGTATCTTTTTAGAAGTCTGCCTTATTGTAGTCTGCATTGCTCCTTGGGGATTTTTCTACTGAGTACAAGAAAATCAGCAAGCACTTCTTGAAAAACCCAGATGAAATTACTGCCATAAATTTTTATTTTTTTTTCATGGTATAAAAACCTTAATTTAGATGGGGAGGGTTTATTACCAGTGTTTTCTTGGCATGGCTAAGTTCAATTAATTTCACATGACAAGCTCACCACCCCTCCCTTTGCCCTTTTTTTTTTTTCTCAATATGTGGACAGTACAATTTGTTATTGGTTTGCCTTTGGCTCTGGAGACCTCATTAAGGGTCTGAAAAAGGGATTCTATCTCTCTTTCTTTGACACCTTTCTGTTTTCTACAGGATTCAGACCATTTGCATTGTCACATGGAAAGTATGTATGGTATGTGTGAGGGGAAGGTTACCAGATAAAAGTGGTGCTGTTTATACCTTTAAAATACTGATTTGAAATGACTGTTCCAAGTTAAGAAATTGTTGCCACAGTGTTCAACTAAGGGAGCTCAGCTTAAGATGAGATCTCTGGAAAGAACATGGGCACACTTAGACAGGAAACTTATTTAGCTGTTATGACAGTTCATATGTAACATACCTGGTTGTTTGAAAGCAGGAACAAGATGTCAACAGAATATTGTATTTACTCATACTCCTAAAACATAGGGAGCTGCACCTTCACATTCTTGTTCCTATCAGAACACTGTGAGCATATCTTGCAAACAAGGGAAATAATCTATGGTGTTTTGTTTTGTTTTTCTCTGCATGGCAATATAGAATCTATTGTAGTGTGAATAAAAGAAGTCACAAGAGATTCATTACTGTTTGTGAAGTATACTGTGTGTCTTTCAGCATGCATTTCTTTATTTTACTTACAAACTAGATATAAAAATTAGAATCGAGGTGATAGAGAATATATATTGCATAAATAAGCAATTCAAACAAAAGTTTTACCATTATAACAAATAAATGCCCCGCTTCAGAGGTTGGAGATTAGAATCCTGTTACATTAAATGCTTGACAATTAATTAGCTATTGTCTATAAAGTTCCCAAGATGACAAGTTACTTAAACACTATTATTAGGAGTAGCTGGATTAGTAATAATAATGTTCAAGTGCCATTGGCAACAATGAGGAGATTTTAAAAATAAAGATAAATGCGTGTGATCACAGTCAAAGTGATTTGTGAGCTGCATGCAGAGCAGACGGTCCCCATGCGTAGTGCTTTCTGAGCCTGCAGTGTGGAATGGGCAGTACTTGGCACAGTGTTCCAAGGAGGATGAGACAAAAGTGCTTAATTTGTTAATATTTTTTCTCTGCTTTTTGTGTATTGCTTAACCCCTTGTCAAAATAGTGTTCACTTAGCAAAATTAAAAAGAAAATAAGAAAGCTGACAGAAAACAGGCTCGGCAGAAGGCCAAGTGTAAAAACTGAACCTCTAGCCGTTGCTGACAGGCATTGTTTTAAGATTCCAAATGTGCTAGATCATTCATTAATGTGTTTTGTGTTTTTTAAAAAAATATATGGTACATAATTGGATTGGAGAAAAACGTGTGGGAATTTAACTTGATTGTACAGGTTTTTGTTGTGTAGAATTTATGTCCTTTGGGCCCCATCGGTTTCGGATGTAATTTTTTGAGAAAATCAACATGGAACCGAGAACTGGCCCAATATCAATAACGGGTGAATTACCAAACGAAATGCACATTGTATCCTTCTTATGGAGAGTGAAACTCACAAGAGGAATGATGAGGGGCTTCTTGATTTTTAGAATAAAAAAAATTTTTAAATGGATGATGTGCAGAAGCAGTGGTGCCCATCAGCTATTTTCTATGTCCCTTATGCGACTCAGCCTCTATTGCTGTGAGGCTTGGGCTATGTGACTAGTTCAGGCCAGTGGGCTCTGGGCAGAAGGGGTGTATGGCACTTCCCAGCCAAAGCATTTAAAAGCCAGCGTGCCCCCTTCCAACCCCTTCAGGTTTACTTTCTGCCCTGTATTTTTCAGTATTAGATAACAGAACAAAATAGAACCATACAAATTTTGAAATACGTATGTGCCTCTAAATAGTGACAGAAATTCAGCTTATGTTAACATATATCTATTTAGCACAGTCTGCTGTTAGAAGCATGCATAATAGCATTCTCTTCTCCATGAATATGGAATGCGGATGACAGACTAGCTCTGGTATTGTGGTGTGATCCTTGATACTTCATACGGGCCCTGGAAAGCCCACACCAAGGAAAGCACTGGGATAGGTTGGATTTGGTTTTAGATATTACAGACAAGTGCCTTAGTCAAATTCATACAGTGAACCACTTTTATAAATGATCAGACTTTTGTCTCTGATGCTTCTCTGGGAATCACTCAAATGTTGAGCTCAGTAAAGATTTTTATTAATATGAAAGTAAAGTGTTTTTGTAAAGATAACAAAACTCAAACATAGTAGTGTTAAGACCAAGGGACACCTCAGCTTTAAATCCATTTGTTTTTAGCATACCTAACCCATGTTATTCTCACTGAATGCCTCTTTCTGTATACCTGGCTGTTGCTACCTTGGTTGTTTGCTTGTAGTTCGGCTCTAGCCAAGCTTGTTTAATTAAGACTTGGAAAAATACCTTTAGCCCTGCCTGGGATTTGAGAAAATAGGTAGATCTGAAACCTTTGCTTGCTGCAATAGCTGCTCAGCTAGTTGGCGGGAGTTTTGTAGCAACAAGGTTTAGAACATGATGATTTTCATTTTAATAGGTCTAGTTGTAAGGAGTAGTCATCTGTTTCAATGGAAGTTCTTACTGAATACTTCATTCCTTTCCTGTCCCCTACCCCCCCCCTTTCTCTCCCTCTTTCTTCTCATATAATGAACTGAGAAACCTGAAGAATGGGACCCCCACTCTGCTGCCATGTGTGGGGTCCAGAATCCTGCTCAGTTGGAAGAGCTAGCCAGTTCTGTCACTATACTTAGGAGATATCTTACTGAATATGGCATCTTTGGTGATGAGTGAAATGATAAAAGAGGGAATGTAATTTGAAGAAAAAAAGGACAGCATATTCTTGGACCTACATTAGAGAATATAAATCACAGATCAATATAAAGTTCAGATAATAATTCTTGATCCAGAAATTATATGTGACAGCAATGGGAGGTTGGGAAAAGTTCTCTGTGTGTACATTTTGAGAAGTACAGTGTTTTTATTTAGTACAGTTATATATTCATTTCTAACAGACTGCATCTTAAAAGGATTGGACTTTTATAGATTCTATGAATATTCAGAGAGTCACCAAAACCAATTCCATCTTTTACCTTATGCATCCAGACCCATCTGTCATGTGCTCACTAGATGGTCCTAGCTCTGTATTGTGAGCTTTCCCTTTTGAGAAAAAGGTATTTCCTGCGTGGATGGATGGGAGTATGGGGGAGGACATGTGGTCCCTTTGCTGCCCTGGTTGAAAGTTTTAGCCCTCAAGGTGGATCTTGGTGTGTGTGTTTGTGTCACTAGGCCCACTTTGGGATCTGGCATCAGCTCTCTCTTGATTTTAGGGCCTTGTGTAGGACTCAGACACAGCAAGAGAAGGCAGATTGGCCATTGCTGCTAGTAAGTCATCAGGGTACTTGGCAAGCTGGCAAAAGCCAGAAACCTCACCATTTGCATTTTAATTGGCGTGACCATTAGCCTAAAGTCCGAATTTTAAAAATTGTCCCTTGAGCCCTTTCTCCCTTTTACCCTCTCATTTTCCTGAAGCTGATTAGCATCTTCTAAAAGAAAATGTTTCTCCACATTTTAAAACTCATGCCCTTTTTGATAAACATAAGAGATCTTACACCTCCTTTATTATTTTTTTTTAAGATGCATTTATTTATTTTTGAGAGAGAGCACGTGAGAGGGTGGCCAGAGGGAGAGAGAAACTTAAGCGGACTTCGGACTTCGTACTGAATGTGGAGCAGGATGGAGCCTGATGTGGGGTTCAATCTCACAGCCTAAGCTGAAATCAAGAGTTGGAGGCCCAGATGACTGCGCTACCTAGATGCCTTCCAAATCTTATGCTTCCTTTAATGTTATTTAAAATATCCATTAAAAAGTAAGAATTGCTAGGCACCAAAGTGGCTCAGTCGGTTAAGCATCTGGCCTTTGGCTTAGGTCATGATCCCAGGGTCCTGGGATTGAGCCCCACGTCGGGCACCCTTCTCAGTAAGGAGCCTCCTCCCTCTGCCTCTGCCTGTACTCTCTCTCTCTCTTTCTGTCAAATAAGTTAATAAAATCTTTAAAAAGAAAAAAAGTGAGAATTGCAACAAAAGAATCAAGGCAATGACATTTTTAGAATGATGCCTTTTTTTTACTTCAGTCACATGAGGTCAGTTTGAAAATGAGGTCTGCTTGTTTGCCACAAGCATTTTTTCCTCTTCTTTCTATTGATAAAGCACAGCCTAGGTAACTTTCACATCAACTTGTTCAACTGCTTTGTTTTCATGGTCACACAAGGCAAGAGAGCCTGCTTTGCAAATGGTCTATGTTATTCTGAAAATGCATGTTCAGACTACACATGTGCCCATCTTCCCCAGAAAAAGATTTCGGTATGACTCCTGTGCCATTTCCCACCACCTCACTACTTTAAATACTTAACTATAAAGAGAAAAACAGATGAAAGTAATTAAGCTGGGATAAGTAAGACATTCTTATTCATGAGTACATCCCTGTCTTTCAGCCATTGTCCCCAAGGGTCTCTATGATTGCTCCTCCTCTTTACTGTCTGACCACCTCCATATCTACCGGCCAGGTGATTGATTGGGCCTGGTCCTGCAGTCTTACTTGGACAAAAGTAATCCAGCACCATTGATTCCCATCACATTCATAATTCTGCTGGATAGACACTTGTGATGCCTTAAATATAAGATAATGTATAGAAAACTTGGTGCAATGATAGCATATGACACACAGAACATGTTAGTTCTGTTCCCTTGCCTGCCCTCCCCAAAATTCAGTGTTTTTGCTTCTAGAATCATCTTTGGGTCTTCTCATGTATGATGGTAGAAGAGGACAGAATTTTCATGGATGAAATTCTAAGTGGGTTTTATTGATTTATCCATGTGCCTCCGTCTCTTCTTACTCTGGTTCCAGTCCTCCTTATAGGGAGGATAGGTCTTTTGCATTCTTTCATTAGTAAGGATGAGTATAAGAAAACCAGCATTTTTTGAGGATCTCCTATGTGAGTGCAGGCACCAGGGCAAGTATTTTACTTGCATCATTACATAGAATCCTCACAGTGTTCCCATGAAATGAGAATAATTATCTCCATTTCACAGAGGAAGAAATTGAGGCACAGAGATGTATTTTTGCCTCAGTTGCTCTGCAGTGGTGGAGTCAAAATCCACTATGGAGTTGCTTTATAGGTTCCAATGAAATGAATGATCTTTTCAAAAACATGTTTAACTTTTCTGCTTTTTGGGTAGGCAGAAGAAGAAAAAAAATAAATGATTATCATTCTTTGGAAAATAATTACTTTACTCTGCCTAGTAACTATTTGCTGTAGGGTCTGGGGCAGTGCTTTCCATACCTTGCAGTTTATAGAGTAGAAAACCAGGAATATTATAATCACTTAACTCTATTTTCACTTGTTAATATAGCTCAAATTATCTCTTTCATATGGGAAATCAGTGTACTTTCAGGAATGGAAGTATTATAGGTTGGCCTAAGGGAGCTTTTTTGATAACCTTTAAGGGTAAATAGCTTTCCCTGCTTCTTTAGAATAATATTTGGAGCTCTTAACTTTGGATCCATTTTAATAGGAGTTGTGATAATGAAAAAATAATGTACATAGGAAGAATCTTTTAAACCGTTATTTAAAAGCAATTGTTCATATCCAGAAAAAAATAGTATAAGATATTTCTATAATTTTGAAGTTGCTCTTTGTACTCATTGTTTTGTACAACAGTTCCATGATTTTTATAAAATCTCACTCTAGGTTAGATTTTAACACATAAAAAAATAGTTAATACCACTGTAGTGCTGACATTCCAGCTGTTTTTCTAGGCTTATAGAAAATAATTCACTCATTGTTGTAACTGTGTCTGTGTAAGGTTTGGTTTTGTTTTACTTTGATTTTTTTTTAACTCTCCAGAATATTATTATTTCCTCCTTTCTTTCTTCTTTATTTCTGCTTGCTTTCTTTCTTTCTTTCTTTCTTTCTTTCTCTTTCTTTTTCCTCTTCCTCCTCCTCCTCCTCCTTCATTGATTTATTTATTTTATAGAGAAAATGCACATGAGCAGAGGGAAGGGCAGAGGGAGAGATTCTCAAGTAGATTCCCCACTGAGCACAGAGCCCCACATGGGGCTTGATCCCATGACTCTGAAATCATGAACTGAGCTGAAGTAAAAAAAATAGAGTGCTCAACCAACTGAGCCACCCAGGCACCCCTCTCCAGAACATTTTTTTTTGGAGCAATTTAGATTTGAGTAAAAATCTGTAAGGTCAGTGAGGGAAATTGGCAATGGAAAGATGGTCTGATATTGAAAATATGTGGTGAGATAAGCCATTGTCTTCAAAAATAATAATAAAAGGAGCTAACGTTATATCATCACCATTCAAGATGGAAAGATTTGCTGCTACACTTCATCCTTTGAAAATTGCATTTTGAGCTTCTGACCACTGGAGGGCGCTGTGCTACTGCAAACCACTTACTCAAATCAGAAGTCGTCAAATCTCTTCATTTGTTCTTCTCACTAAAAAGATAAAGGATTTATATTCTTGTAATGCCAAATCAGTTCATACTTAACATTCAGCCTTTAGCTGTAGAAACTTGTTTGAATGACAGTAATGGCTTCATTTCAAGTTATTTAAATGTTTAATGCTGTGTAATTTACTCAAATGTGTATAATCCTTTATTTAACTAGATGAAAATAATATACTGTTAACATTGTTTTTAGCATTAATTAATGTGACTAATTGAAGTTAAAAACACTAAAACAAATTTCCTTGTTTTGTTGCATGATCAGACTGCAAAGAGCTTTCCCTCTGGCTGGGGCTGTTCTTGGTTCAGTGCCCATCTCCCCTTAACCCTGCTCTTTGCCCCACACACACTCCACCCTCTCCCTGCTATTTCTGTGGTTAATTTGATTTCAGTATACTGACAGCTATGGTTGGTAGCAAAACTGATTAGATTGTTTCCCCTCTGGAAACTTGTCTTTGCAATGCATTGTGATAGGAGCTTCCTACTGTTATTTTGTTATTCCAAAATAAACGTGGTAATAATTGAAATCACTAAATTACTATAAACACTTAAAAGGAGGGAGAAAACATGGAAGTACGTTGACATCACTAGTATTGGCAGTTGGTGAGAGCTCATTTTCAGCAGAGCCTCAGTATTCCTGCCTGAAGACCCTATCAACACAGCTCTATTGCCATTGACTCTCAGTAATAATTAAAAAACCAAAAGCCCCTGCTGTTTTCAAGGCTTTGGTATGGTCTTGGAAGTCAGAGCAGAGTAAGTCAAAACCAGGTAACACCTTTATGGTAGCTTGTGTATCCATCCTACTGTGATGTGTTATGTTGGAACTGCCCGTTACAGTTCTCTGTAGGCATAAATAATTCTTCCTCCTTAAACATGGCTCCTCCAGAGTGCCAGAGAAAGGAACATTTTCACTCATTGGAATTGTTGATAAATACCCTTTATTCATAGTGATTGTTAGGTCACAACATGCTTTGTTGTTTTAAACTCTGGAAGTTTTGTCTACAAACTGAACAATTTTTTAAGGGTTAAAAATGCAGAAGCTTCTCATTGTTTTTTAAGATTAAATTCTAGATGAGAATTATCTTAGGTTAAAAGACACCTACAAACACAATTTGTCAATTCCTCACAGTGTTTTGTATCATCACATAATTCTTTATATGCAGTGGCACAATTTTACTTTGTGAATAAAATCAAGTTGAGAATTTAAATTTAATTTCATGAGCAAAAGGCAATCTAATTTAATTTAATGAGCAAAGTGCACATTGGCTCTGGTTTATTTGTTTACCAACAATTTTTTTAAAGAATTTATATGATATATATGTCACAACATAGTTATCATAATTTTGTGTATACTTTATAAATGTACATATATTAAGATATATTTTTTAAACATTGTGTGCATGTGTGTATACTGTTAAAAAGACAAAATTCAGCCAAGTCAATTTGAAGATCTAATAGACTTCATTCAATGATTCATGAATCAAGCAACATCCCATCTAGCAAATAGAAAAGGAGTTCAGAGGAGCTATACAAAATGGAAGGCTTTTGTCAGCAGAAGAGGGCAGGGACAAGGAAAAAGTGGACTATCTCATCTTTCTTTGGGAGATAAAAGGGATGTATCAGGCAGGTTACCTCTACTGCCAACCAGGGAATTTTAGACTGACCCATTACAATTTCCATTCCTGGGGGAGCTTGAAATTGCAGTTAGGTTCAGTATTAAGTTTTGGTTTGGGGATATGGGCTTAACATAAGTGACTCCATCTTGGGCCTCTTGTGTCATCTTTTACCCCCTTTTGATCGGACTCTCAGCTTAACTGAAATGTAACCAAAATTTAAGTGCTACTTGCAGCTGCTACTCAGGCCATGCTGTTTTTTGGTTAATCTCTGTGGTTATTATTCACAGGTCACAATTTAAGGTTTATGATTTTTGAGTCAGTCATTCTTCTCTTTTGTTTTCTAATATTCCTGCCTTAGGGAGATCATTTGCTTGGTAGTTAATGGCTGAGAACATGTATTTAAAGCTTTTGAGAGAATACAGCGCACCAGGGAGATTACTATGATTTTTATAAGCAGGATAATTCCTAGTGTCTGGAGTGCACTCTAGACGTGTGTTCCCCAAGACTCAAACCAATCAAAATTAAGTAAGTCAAAAGAAAGACCCCACTGATGGAGTCACTTTTTAAAAATCAAGTGGCTTGTGCAGTGATCTTATGTAATTGAGTTTCAACTCCCCAGAAGTGTTAATCCAGGTGTAGCAGGTGATACTGGATACACAGCACAGACATCTCCTTGTTCTGCGAAAAGTTCATCAAGAGCTATCCTATTGTCCCAGGCAACTTTGGCCAGAGAATTTCAGGATTTTCACTAGGCAGCTGTTACATTAGCAGCAGATTCTGTTGTACTATTAAGAGTTAAGGAAAGGTTCCTGATCATAGCCTAGTTTGTACTCACTCCTGACCAGAGAAGTGAGGCCCTGCCAAAGGAAGCAAATCCTGAATCATGAATGTTTCCTGGTAATTCCCATCTGAATCTGTGACTCAGGACTGGAAAGTTGACAGCCATGGAGGCCAGTACAATTTTAAGGGTCTATAGACCACATAAGTGGTTTTATTCTGGTTGTCCCTTGTGTACCTCTCATTGCATAGAGCCCAGTCTCAAGTTCCCCAGTGTTTCGAGTTGTTAACTAGAGACAGGGAAGTAGACCAGGGTGTTGCCAGCATCCTGGATAGATTGGAATTCTTGATGACCAGTACAGCAGTCTGAAAGGTTATCTCCCTTAGCAATGGCTTGGGAACTATGGATAATGGCATTAACTTTCCAGGCCAATGCCAGAGTAAAGGAATGAAAGAGAGGGCTTCATATTTAGTTAAAGTTTGAAGTCTTTTTTTTTTTTTTTTTTTATTATTTTATTTATTTATTTATTCATGATAGTCACAGAGAGAGAGAGAGAGGCAGAGACACAGGCAGAGGGAGAAGCAGGCTCCATGCACCGGGAGCCCGACGTGGGACTCGATCCCGGGTCTCCAGGATCGCGCCCCGGGCCAAAGGCAGGCGCCAAACCGCTGCGCCACCCAGGGATCCCCAAGTTTGAAGTCTTGATCCAGCATCTTGGGAGGAGGCAATCTAACTCAATGTCAGCTACTTCTCTTCTTAGTCAGTTTGATTTGGAGGTCTTCAACATTGGCATAGGACCAGATGCCAGGTGGAGCCTTTCTCAATTCTAAGATGTGTGTATTCAAAGTTCAAGTCCCTAAAGTTTAGCTGCTAAACTTCTTACTTGCCAAACTTCCTAAATTTTTTCCCAGTTCACTTTTATGATCTTAAAGTTGTCAGAAACTTGTACTTGTCAAGAGTCCTCTTCTTGAATTTCCTTGAAGGTGAATACTTTTATAAGAACACTTTTGCAAA
This sequence comes from Canis lupus familiaris, assembly GCF_011100685.1. Taxonomy (NCBI): domain Eukaryota; kingdom Metazoa; phylum Chordata; class Mammalia; order Carnivora; family Canidae; genus Canis; species Canis lupus. Next base: position 7,618,625 of record NC_049233.1, on the reverse strand, counting down.
GAAATCATTAGAGTTAAACAATAACTGCCTGTAAATGACAAAAGACTTACACATTCCCATTGTTAGGGACACCTCGCTGTCTTAGTCAGTAGAGCTTGTGACTCTTGATCTCCAGGTCATGAGTTCAAGCCCCACCTTGGGTGTAGTGCTTACTTAAAAAAAAAAAGGCAGAGGATCCCTGGGTGGCGCAGCAGTTTGGCGCCTGCCTTTGGCCCAGGGCGCGATCCTGGAGACCTGGGATCGAATCCCACATCAGGCTCCCGGTGCATGGAGCCTGCTTTTCCCTCTGCCTGTGTCTCTGCCTCTCTCTCTCTCTCTCTCTGTGACTATCATAAATAAAAATTAAAAAAAAAAAAAAAGGCAGATTGTTAACTATTTGAGAGCTCATTATAATGGAATTGACAAAGAAATTTGGTTATTTCTGTGACATAACATTTCAAGAGAATAATTGGAAATATGACTGACAAACATTACATATCAGACTTTTAGGAATTTTGAGCACTTATGTTTAATAACATGCATAGAAGGATATTCATAAAGAAGGTTTAGCATCACTTATTGACAGTACTTCTCATGTAAATTAGTATGTCAAATATGCTTAATTAGTTTAACATCTTCCTTTTTGTAAGAAGAACAAATGTTAGATGTTTCAGAGATCCTCTTGAAAATCCCAAAGTTAGGAATATAAAAAGTAGTGAAAGGGAATAAAAGGGAAAGGAGAAAAAATGAGTGGGAAATATCAGAAAGGGAGACAGAACATGAGAGACTCCTAACTCTGGGAAACAAACTAGGAGTGGTGGAAAGGGAGGTGGGCGGGGGGTGGGGGTGACTGGGTGACGGGCACTGAGGGGGACACTTCATGGGATGAGCACTTGGGTGTTATTCTATATGTTGGCAAGTTGAACACCAATAAAAAATAAATTTATTAAAAAAAAAGAAAATCAAAAAAAAAAAAAAAAAAAAAAAAAAAAAAGAAAATCCCAAAGTTAGTTCAATATCAAAAAGACTTTATTTTTATTTTGGAAAGCTTGTAAAAAAACGTCAAAAAAATTTTTTTTAATTTTTTTTATTCTTTAAAGATTGATTGATTGATTGATTGATTTTTGATAGACAGAGAGAGAGAGAGAGAGAGAGAGAGAGAGAGAGGCAGAGACACAGGCAGAAAGAGAAGCAGGCTCCATGCCGGGAGCCTGACGTGGGATTCGATCCCAGGACTCCAGGATTGCGCCCTGGGCCAAAGGCAGACACCAAACTGCTAAGCCACCCAGGGATCCCCCTGTCAAAATGTTTTAAAACATTTGGTTGAATAGGATCATAGGTCAGTGTGAAACAATGCTATAGTTCTCTGTTTAACCATGATGACAGAGACTTCACTTGGCAAAAACAGAAAATTAAATAGCTGTACAGTTTCTTGTTAAGAGTAGGCCAATAAAACCAAAAAAAACTTGTCTTTTTTGCAGATGAAAGAAAATTAAGTTTAGTTTTATGTAAGTATACTTTGATATTTTTTTGAAATCCCTTAGTAACATTCAATCTTGTCCAGCTTGACCACACATAGAATTCCTTTCTCAAGAATTTTTTTTTCTCCAAACTTTATACAGTTTTGTCCTGTTTTTCCTCTTTCCCATTTTGAAATTACCAGCCTACCTTTAGGACAAAACTACTTTCTTTTCCATCAACACAAAAGCATTTCCATTCCTTATACCTTCTTTTACTGAAAATACACATCCTACTTTCCTTGTGTACAGAGGTGTTTCCCTTGATGTTTCCAATAGTTTTAGCTATACGTTAGAATTCTTTATCTTTAAAAACTGAATTTCTGGTAAAAATAAAGAAGTAAACAATAGTGAACTTCGTGTAGCTTGGCAAATTTATAAATACTTTTTATAATTTTTAGAAACCTGCCTTCTCCTGGTATATTTCTCAGCATGACACACAAAACATGTTTACTAATAGATTCAGCTATCTGTTAATTCCTCTGTAAGAAGCAGCAAAAAATAGAAAGACCTATGTTTAGTACTTAATGTTTTAGTATTTTATCTTCTTTGGAAATAATCTGGAACTTAATTCAACCTTTAACTTAGGAAAACTTTTTATCCTATTTGTATTTATTTAAATCACTTTTTTTTGAGATTTTATTTATTTATTCATGAAAGAGAGAGAAAGAAAGAGAGACAGGCAGAGACATAGGCAGAGAGAGAAGCAGGCTCCATGCAGGGACCCTGATGTGGGACTCGATCCTGGGACTCTAGGATGACAGCCTGGGCTAAAGGCAGGGATCCCCCAATGCACTTGTTCTTAACAAGTATGTTTAGATTACCTGCAAAAACTTCATGAGACCTTAGACAAACTCAGCCATCATCCCAAGCTAGTTTTCTTGCTGACAGTCTTTGTAAGAGATAACATGAACCCATTTGACCTTTAGTAAGCAGGAGAATAAAAGCTATATGTCTGCATAATTTTTTTTTAAGATTTTATTTATTTATTCATGAGAGACAGAGAGAGAGAGAGAGAGAGAGAGAGAGAAAGGCAGAGACACAGGCAGAGGGAGAAGCAGGCTCCATTCAGGGAGCCCGATAAGGGACTCAATCCCGGGACTCCAGGATCACGTCCTGGGCCAAAGGCAGGCACTAAACCGCTGAGCCACCAAAAGATCCCCTGTCTGCATTATTTTTAATTCATAATTCAATTATGAAGATATGTCTATGTTAATTAAACCAGCAAACTTTAAATTAGTTTTAATACCAAATATTTTCCCAGATCATGTGAGCCTGAAATTCGAGTTAGCTTTTGTTATATTTCTCAGAATTTCATTTATGTTGATACTTCATTTTCATAATACCAATAAAATAGAGCTCTTTCAGAAATTAATTTTGGCAATACCATCCAGAGGTAGAAAAGTACCATAAATCCACAACACATCTATATATAAACACCCTCAACAGAGACCTTATAGCTTCTGTTTTAAAATTACTGCCATGAATCAGGTACAAAACTCACTAGTTATAAAAGAAGTTGGATCTAAGTTGTTTTTCTGCTTTTGTAAAGATTTGTAAGATAAGGGCAGTTGATTTTAATTCTTCAAGGAGTGGGATTGCAACTTAAATGATATTATAGGCTAATTCATCCATAAATCCTTTCACAAGAGCTTTAGGTTTTTCTTTGCCTCTGGATACCTTTAGCTTAAGGGATGAGGCCTGAAAGGAAAGTTCTTACCACATTCTGAATTTCTAACCAGAGAGATACTTGAAAATTATTTTAATTATGTTGTCAGTTTTCAGCCAGGACAAACAGCAAGCATTTCTGACAGTATTAAATAACCCCTCGAAGATGTAAGAGAGGTCCCCAATGAAGATATAAAAGATACTTCATTTTCCTCTCTCTACCGGGGGTGGGAGAAGACTGAGGGGTGGTATGGACTACAGATTGAAGTCTGGGAGAGATGACTCTGATAAAAACTCTCACCCTGGGATCCCTGGGTGGCGCAGCAGTTTGGCGCCTGCCTTTGGCCCAGGGCGCGATCCTGGAGACCCGGGATCGAATCCCACGTCGGGCTCCCGGTGCATGGAGCCTGCTTATGTCTCTGCCTCTCTCTCTCTCTCTCTCTCTCTCTCTCTCTCTCTGTGACTATCATAAATAAATAATAATTAAAAAAAAAAAAACCTCTCACCCTTAGCTGGCTTTTGCCCAGGATCCCCCTCTGCAGGCTCAGAGAGGGGTTTAGAGAGGGTAGCTCCAATATCTCCCAGAATTCAGCAAGTTTTTTTTATTAATTTTAATTTTAGTTTCCCTTTGGTGTTTATGGGAATAATAACAGTTTACTAGAAAATCCCTTGGAATCTTATCAAACCCAGGAGGGGCCCCTATGGGAGTAGATATGAGGAGCATTTGTAAGGTCACTAACTTCATGGACTTTGTTTACAGTCTTGTCTCAAAGTCCTTTCAAAGTGCTCAGCTAGGGTCACAACAGTGGCCTCTCATTCTATTTTCTGCCTTTTTATCAGTCCATTAATCAGGAAGTAACCCATTTAAAAAACTTTTGAAGATCCTCCCTGGTGGGTGGGAAATTCTTTGACTATGGCTTTAGATGAGCCTTTGACCTTGGAAGGAGATACCTCAAGAGGATCCCTATAGGCTTGGGTAGTCTTATTTTAAAAGGTAACTGTTTAATAATCTGTTCAGAGTGGAAAGGCAATTCAGAGGATCACTAAAATAAGTATCAAGTAAAGCAGGACAGAGAGAGGTGATAGGAGTTAAGTCAGTCTTGCTATCTTTTGTTTTAGGCACCTCTTATATCTTTATTTTTATTTTATTTTTTTTTTAGCCTCTACAACAAATCTTTCAATGAAGCTGTTTTGGAATTTTGAAGCCTTGTGGAGACTTCTTATGCCAGTTAAAATAGGCATCACATTCTGTTTGTTTTATTTGCAAGCCCTTGCTTTTCAATGCACTTCTTCAGTGATCTTCCCTAATTGGAACATTTCTCATAATGGCCATTGTAGATCTTGCCTGTAATTCCTCAGAGAGCTGGCAGCAGTTTGTTAGGACCCTAGCAACAGACAGTGTTTAACCCATTTTCTGTCTAGCCATATCTAGCTGCAGATAGAGTGTAACTCATATTTCTCTCTGGCTGTATTTTGGGGCCCCCAACATTATGGTTACCAAGTCAAGCTCTCAGGACATAGTAAGATTTTGCTATTTTTGTGTATGCTTACAGTTTCTGAAACCATCGTTCTTAGACATTAAATAAGCAGGTGGGCCAGAAGGTGGCATGTTCAACTCTTTGAAATTAAAGGAAATTATCTTTCTTTTTTATTTATTTACCTATTTATCTAAGCTTTGGAGCCTCAGAACCAAATTAATACCCAAAAAGAAGATACTGCAGGTTTGGAGATTGGGTGGTGTTTTATAGTGTACATTGCACAGAAAATTTCTTGGGGTTGGTGGGTGACCTAGTATCAATCTAACCCATTCACTGACCACTTATCCTAATGTGGGAGTCTTTGAGTTAGGTGGTGAATGTTCTAACAGCTTTTAAATGCTTTGCTTGTACCCACCAATTTTTGCAGCTTTTTGGTTTCAGAAATCTCTACTAGCAATAGCCTTTGTCTTCACAAAATAAGACAAACAAATACATGAACCTTAACACATTAGTAGTAACCAAGAGATGTTACTATAGACTGGCCAAGAGAAGGGCCTATGTGCACCTTGAACTGGGCAAAGTATGAACCTAGCAGACACCAAAATGAGAACTGGAAACTAGGCTGAGTTTCCCCACAAAAGGGAGATTACAGTCAATTAGATTAGGAGCATGACACAAAGAGAGCAGAGCTCAGAATCTAGAAGAACTTCCCAATGGCCCTCAGAAATGGCAAGAAAGATGGTTCACAGGGTACCGTGCCGGTGTTCCTTGTTCCAAATGTTATCAGGATTTTGCTTAAGATCCCACTGCTGCCACCTGTTATTTTAAAAAATAAAACTCTGGGCAGCCTCGGTGACTCAGTGGTTTAGCACCGCCTTCCGCCCAAGGCATGATCCTGGAGACCCGGAATGGAGTCCCGCGGGTCCGGCTCCCTGCATGGAGCCTGCTTCTCTTTCTGCCTGTGTCTCTGCCTTTTTCCTTCTGTGTCTCTCATGAATAAATAAATAAAGTCTTTTAAAAATAAAAATAAAATAAATAAAAAATAAAACTCAACTAAGTCAATTTGAAGATCTAATAGGCTTTATTCAACAATGGATGAATCTAGTAGCATCTCATCTAGCAGATAGGACCTCAGAGGAGCTGTATAAAATGAAGGCTTTTGTTAGCAGAAGGAGACAGGGACAAGGAAAAAGGCAGATTACCTCGTCTTTCTTTGGGCTGTGGAATGTATCATCTCACTACTGCTGACCAGAGAATTCCAGGCTAATTTAGGATTACATTCCTGGGGGAGGTTGAAATTGCAGTTAGTTTAGGTATTAAGCTTTGGTTTGGGAACATGGGCCTAGCAGAGGTGATTCCATTTGAGGCTTGTCTCCTACTTGTCTCAGTTGGGTAAAACAAAATAGTTGGAACAAAAAATTATGTTTATTCTTACATATATGCCATATGGCTCTTTTAGGAGATGCGTTTATGAAATTCATAAATAGCCAAGTGATAGAAGTGTAAAAGTCATTATTTTAGTTATATCATTCTTCTCTCTCAAGTCCGTAAACAACAAGAATGCCAGTACTTTATAAAGAGGCCTTCCTTCCGTTTGATCTTTAAAAACACTATCCTAGGGAGTTGGTGTAAATATTAACTGCATTTTAAAGTCAAGGACATGAACATGAACTATCAGAACATTAAAATTACTTTCCCAAGATCCCAGCAGTATCATGGTATGAAGCTGGAACTGAGTTCAGTTTCCTGTTCTTCTTCTCCATCTTCTCTCCTTTGAAGGCTGATGTGGACCCCAGAGGGAAGCCATGAACCGAGATCCCAGAAAGAGCCCTTCTACCCAGGGAAGGCAGCCTTGTTTCCCCGGTGTGTTCTAGACTTGCCTAGGCTATTTTTGTGTATCCATTTTCTCATCTCTACAGTGGGATCTAGTTAGTCTTTTTTCAGTTTTATCCAAAATATCATAAATAATGGAGTGGTAATTTATTAAGAATTTTGAGCCTGGAGGTAAAAATCTACTTACAGTGTAGTTTTTTGTTTTGTGGTTTTTATTTATTTTAAGTTTGTTTGTTTATTTATTTATTTATTTATTTATTTATATTTATTTTGTTTTTATTTATTACCTCCTTTGTTTTTGGAAGGGGCAAGTTGCTCTTTTCTTTTCTTTATGTGAAAGACAGTAAACACAGCTTGCAAAGTACTGGAAGTAAACAGATAGATGGGGCCTTTTCCATCATTGAAACACAAGGAACTAACTCTAATCATTCCTAATAAGCCTTGTTGGACCAGGTGAAGGACTCATGATTTGTTTTTCTTCCTCCATTGCTTCCTAGCTTTGTGGTTTCTTCTCACTTGAGAATAGTCCTTTTTTTAAAATATACTTATTGATGTGTGGTAATAGATAGGCTGATTTCTGTAATAGATGCAATGTTATCAGTGTTTGACTGCAAAGATTAAATTAAACCATAAATTAAGACATAACATTTCCTAAAGACATTTTATGTTTTAATCAGTGCTAAGATGAAAAAAGATAAATAACTGCTAAAGTAGCAATAAGGTAAAGAAAATGAACCACCATTACCACTTAATATTATGCAAGAAAAAATAATTACTTGTTAAGTACATGTAAATAAATACTAGTTACCAAAAAAAGGTAAGAAGGGCTTTAGTTCATTAATGTGATTTCTTGTGATCTCGTGTAACCTGGACTTGGGACTTTGTTGGTAGCATCCACAGCACAGTGCTACTCTGATTTCACCAGTGTCTTGCCTTCCCTGGCAGTGTCATAATGCTTGAGAGTGAGAATTGTTTTGTCACAGTATTGTATTTTTCAGGTACCTCATGGGGATGGGAGACATCGCTTTCACACTGTCACAGCTCCACCAATCTGTTCTTGAGACTGTTTCTTCTCTGCTTGAGTTTCGCTGTCTTTTATTCCTTTTCATGCCTGTGATCTAACTCAAGCCTACCCTCAAAGAGCTTCCTCTCAACATAACCCTCACACCTTGTGGAACCTTTTCTCTTTCACCTTAGAACTTTCACCACTTTTTCTCATCAAGTCCCTTCGGGGGCTTTGTTATTCTGGCTTGTATGACAATATCCAACATTTACAGCCTACCACCTGACTCAGAGGAGACCACAGTGAGGTTCCCTGGTGTGTTCTCTGGGAAAATCTGTGCATAGTGTTAAGCCCTTTTCTAGCTTTGGTTCTGTCTGCCTTTGACCTTGTAGATCATGCTGACTGGCTTGAAGTGAATTTATGTAACCTACGTGTCAAAAGGACTTTTTAAGTTCTCTCCTCATTGACAGGTCTCTCTGGGGTGAGGATTCTAACCAGCCTGCAACATCTAGCACTGAGTTCCCTTCCTTCATGTGCCAATAAGAATGAGCCTTGGAACTGGACATGTCTTTTGAGATTGTAGTGTCCATGCCTCTCATTTTATAGGGGAGACATATGGTGCCCAGAGAGACTGTGGGATTTGCCTAGGGACATGCAGCCAGTGAGCAGCAAATCCAGGACTAGCATCCTATTCCCCTGGCTCTGAAGCCATCGAGTAGTGTTTCCTCTACACATTTCTGCCATCTGGCCACCATTGTGCAGAACCTGTGTGGGCTGCACAGATTTGGAAGACTTATACTGTCTACTTTTTGGAGACTAATGTACATCATTGGCCAGATCCAGGAGATATGGCCACACATCAACATTGGGCTATCCTGATCTCTACCAAAAGCACAAAGAACAGAGAGAGGATTTGATTAGATTGCTACATTTCTGAAATTTAAAAAACAATTTTAAAAAGATAAAATTAAAAGGTAAATGGCAAAGTAGGAAAAATACAAAAATTATGACCAAAAGAAAAGGTCAAAATCTTTACTGTTGGCTCTTAAAAAGAATAAGATGAACAACCCAGAAGAAAAATGGGAATAGGACATGTAAGAGGAGGAATTGTGCTTATCCAATGGGAAAATATTCTGAATTATGCTCATAGTCATGGTAGTAAGGGTGGAGTAAAAATTCTGTCATAGATGCCTGTCCCAGAAGAATTAGCTATAGGGATTATGATACATAAATGCGATGGAATTGTCCAACCATTAAAACGGTTTTAGGAGAATGTATGTGACACAGAAATGTTCATGGGTTGACTTGTAACAAATGGGGGAAAAAAGATACTAAAATAAGCAGTTTTCTAATTTTTTAAATGACATATGTGTATATGTACTTTTAAAAACCTGTAAGAAAATACACCAAATGTTAAGTATTTGTCATTGAATGGAGGGATTATGAATGATTACTTTCCTCTTTAAATTTTTTTACATTTTCTAAATTTTCTGTGATGTTTACTACTTTTGAAATTATAAAAAAGAAACAAGCATGTCTTATAAGAGAGATTGAGACCTCACCTTGAATCACACATTCTTTGCAGATATGCTGGTTCCCTTTGGACTTTTTTAAAAAGCTGTCTCTCCTGCTTTTCAGTTTGCAGAGTGTGTGTCTGTGGTAGGACAAAGGCCACACCAAACAGTGGGAATAGATTCAGCCTAAGAACTGGGATGTACCAAGGTACTCTGTGTGCACATTCTAGCCGGGAAAACTCATTGCCCCTCTACTGGGGGTTTCTTCATTTACAGAGTGAAGGGTTTGGTTCCTGGTTTCTAAGGCCCCTTGCCAGTCAAAAATTGGATCGCTCTGAATTTTCCCAGACTCTTCGGCAATCTGCTTTCCTTTCTATGTCCCCTTGTATCATCTCATTGATCCTCATTTGGAAGGCCAGACCCACCTTAAAATTTGACTCTGGGAAGTTTTGTAGTCTAGGGTATTTGAAAACCCCAAAACCCCAAAACCTCCATAGATACTTTCTAAACCCTTCTAGGAATTGTTTCTTCTAAGCAGTGTTTTATTCTCTGTTACAACTATCTTATATTTTGCATCCTACACCCTAGACCAGGGGTCAGCAAACTTTTCTGATAAAGGACCTACAGTAAATATTTTAGGCTCTGTGAGCTACATAGAAGTCTCTGCGACATGTTTGTCTTTTTTCTCTTTAAATGAATCTTTTAAAAGATGTAAAATCCATTCCTCGCTCGGAGGCCCTGAGCAGGCAGGCCATAATTTGCTGACCTGTGTTCATAACTGTAGAGAAACAAGAAATTCTCTTCTCAATACCTGGAATCTGCATTATAGGACTGTTTTAAGTTGTGTGTGTGTGGTTTTTTTTTTTTTTAATATTATGTTCTTATGTTCTTTATAGTATCCCTGAAAATACCCTAAAATCCTAGATTTGAGTGAAGACTCAAAAAGTTGACCCTCATGTTTTTTCAGCAGGGTACGTTCAGTGCTTTAAACTCTCCCTTCTAAACATAGTTAAGACCACAGCTTTTATAATCATATGGACATGGGTTTGGTCCCAACTTGATCATTTTTCCCCTATGGCCTTTCAGGTTAGTTAGCCATGCTGAGCCTTAGCCTCCTTAGCTCTAGAATGAGGGCAGTAAAACCTGCATGTGTCAAAGGAAATCAGGCTTATAATACAGTTTTGGTATAGCTCTTGGCACTCTTTGAGATTACTCAGTTGGTATGGGATATTATTATCCCTTTGTTTTTAAATGTTTAAATTATTTTGTAAATTCCAGTATAATTAACATACAGTATTAGTTTCAGGCGTATGATAGCGATTCAAAAATTCTATGCATTATTCAGTGCTCATCTTGATAAGTGTTCTCTAATCCCCTCATCTGTTTCACCCATCCCCCATCCACCACCCCTCTAGTGACCATCAATTTGTTCTCTATATTTAAGAGTCTTTTTGGTTTGTCTCTTTTTTTGTTGTTCATTTGTTTTGTTTCTTAAATTCTACATATGAGTGAAATCATGCTGTTTTATCTTTCTTTGATTTATTTCACCTAGCATTAAATTCCCTAGGTCCATCCATGTTGTTGCAAATGGCAAGATTTCATTCTTTTTTATGGCTGAGTCCATTGTATAAATATACCACATCTTTATACATTCATCCATCAATGGACATTTAGTTCTTTCTATAATTTAGCTATAGTAAATAATGTGGCAATATTCATAGGGGTGAATATATCTTTCCAAATTAGTGTTTTTTTATTCTTTGGGTAAATACCCAGTAGATCATATGGTAACTCTATTTTCAATTTTATGAGGATCCCCCTCCACACACAGTGTTCTCTACCATGGCTGCACCAATTTGCATTCCCATGAACAGTGCACGAGGGTCCCTTTTTCTCCACAACACTTGTTGTTTCTTATGTTTTGATTTTAGCCATTCTCACAGGTGTGAAATCATGTCTCATTTGCATTTCCCTGATGATGAGTGATGTTAAGTATCTTTACATGTGTCTGTTGGCCATCTGTATGTCTCCTTTGGAGAAATGTCTGTGTCTTCTGCCCATTTAAATTGGATTATTTATTTTGGGGGGTTGAGTTTTATAAGTTCTTTATATATTTTATGGTTTTTTTTGTTTTTTTTATTTTTATTTTTTTAAAGATTTTATTTATTTATTCATGAGAGACAGAGACAGAGAGAAGCAGAGACACAGGCAGAGGGAGAAGCAGGCTCCATGCAGGGAGCCCAACGTGGGACTCAATCCCGGGTCTCCAGGATCAGGCCCTGGGCTGAAAGCGGCACTAAACTGCTGCGCCACCAGGGCTGCCCCCTCTTTATGTATTTTGGATATTAATAGTCCGTTTTTGTTTTAAAAGGATGTTCAATGTTCTTCTTCCAGAACTAATTACAATCTCAAATAGTAGTCAATCCCACGAAGTGTTTCCATGACTCTAACTCACATCTTGTCTACTCTAGGACTCATCGTCCTAGTCTACTGAACCTGTAGTACATTTCTTTCTATTTAATCCTCATTAGACATAAAAAAAAAAAGAAAAGAAAACAACCAGTAATGACCTCCTGAAGAATGAAAATAAAATACATCCTCATCAATTCTAGTTCTGTTAACCTTTGTCATAAGTCTGATTTCTCTACGCACTAGTTATTTTTATGTTTCATCTTTACCCTTCCTTTGCCCTTCTGCAGTTGAAGAGCAAAGAGCTGGGCATAATATCCTAAACAACGATTTCATCATCATTTCATTCATCCGTTCAGTAAGTATTTATAGAATGCTTGCAATGCACTGAACACTATGCCTCGAGCTGGCCATATAGCAATGAACAAGACCAAGTCTCAGCCCTGTGCACCTTACATTCTAGCAGGAGAGGTAGACAAATGAGGTGTCAATAAATAAATATGATACTTGCTGGTTGTGTTTTGAAGGAATTGGAATGGGGTAATGAGCTAGTAAGTGACTGAGTTTAGGGAAGGGACACTTGGGGAGTGAGATGGTCAGGGAAAGCCCCTCTAACAAAGTCATTTGAGCTGAGACTTAAATGATCAGAAGTTGGCCATGCCGAGAGCTAAGAGAAGAGTATTGCAAGCTAGTGAATAGCCATGGTAAAGGTTGTGAAGTGGGAACTAGCTTGGGGTGTTTGAGGAGCAGAAAAAAAAAACATGTATGTCTGAAATCTGGTGATGGTCTGGTCTGCAGGGTGTTGGGAGAAGGTGTGGCTAGAAATGAGAACAGAGAGGAAGGCAGAAGCCAGAAACCATAGGCTTTGGTGTATGGAATTTACTCTAAAAATCCATTGGAGAGTTTCAACCAGAGAATGGAGAAACGTGGTATATATTTTTGAAAGATCACTCTAGCTGCTGTAAGAATGCACTATAAAGGGGACAGGAAGTTAGGGAGGCAAGGAGAAGCAAACACTGAGAATGAGGAAGGAACTGCCAGTGAGGTAGGAATTAAAAAAGAGAATGTTCATGGAAGCCTGAAGAAGACAGTCTTTCAGTAAGGGCAGAGGGGATATGGGAGTGGGCAGTAGATGCTACATAAGACAGATAAGAATAGAAAATTAACTAGTTGATCTAGCAAAATGGAACTTATTGTTGACTTTGCTAAGAACCAATTGAGTAGAGTCATGGGAGAAAATGGAGGGGGAGGTAACAGGATAGCCATACACACAGAAGATGAAAGCAGAAAGTATTACCAGGAGGGGAAGCAGAGAAGTGGCAAAGAGGCTGGAGGGGGCTCAGGGTCCAGGGAGGATGATACCAACGTGTTTGTATGTAAATTAGAATGATTCCACAGGAAGGGACGATTTGATAATGCAGGAGAGTGGATCTTTGCAGGGGCCAAGTGAGAGAAGGGCTGGGACCTCATACTCAAGTGGAAGATTGGCTTTGGGTAGGGATTAGGTTCCATCTTCCAATAGCAGAGGCAGAGTATGCATAGAAGAGATACACACAAGTAGACTGAAAGAGGCAAAAATGGAAGAATTTCCTTCATGTTCACAATCCTTGTGCTTTGTTGGGTCTTTGTGGTGTGTTATGGCCCTCTAGATTTTTTTCTTTTTTTGGTGCTGTTATGCTGATTTATTTGTGCAATATATTTCTTTTCTCCTTCTGCAGGCCATGTGTCTTACATACAGATCTGTTTACATGTCTGTTTCTCCCACTAAACTGGCATCTCTTCAAAGAGAGTGGTTATCTTTGTATCTCTAGACACAGCTCACTGTTTGGCAAGAACTCAGTTGAAGCAATGACAGCTCCATCAGTACAAAGGACTCATGTAGCAGCTACACAAACATGCAGTAGAAAGGAAAGTAATTCAAGAGCATGAATAACATTTAGTGTTTATATTATTTAGAAGAATGAATATATCTTTTTTTTTTTTAAGTTGAATGAATTATTACTGATAACCAGAACTGGGGAGTGCTAAGGGTAAAAAAGGAACCACCTCACAACCTCTTGGAAGGATGTGGGATTTTAACAGCCTTTTTGGATAGGGATGAGTTAGTGTCTGGCATGCCATGCTAGAAAACACTGGTCGAAAACATAGGTTCAGGAGAAAGTGAAACTCAGACTTTTATGAGGAAGAGCAAATCCCACTATGGTCAGTTGTTTGAGGGGATCTCAGGAGCAAGGAGGTTGTATGATAAGAACAAGATAAATGTTGAAGAGAAATGGGCCAAGCAGATTTGTGCTGAAATGAGTGAGAACAACTTTATAGAAAGTTTCGGTTTAGCGTGCAAAGCTCTTTCCCAAATGCCTTCTGCTTGGATTGAGAGAAAAAACTACAACAAAACAAAATAGTTAACTTTCCCCTTCAACATTACATAGCACATCCTCAATGAAACATGACTTTCTGAGTTACAAGCTGCCCCTGCAAAGATGCTGGTTGTAAGAGCATAATCCAATGCATGCCCTGAAATTAATGTTCCATGGGTGCTCCAGATTTGTGTGACGTACTGTAAGTTATATCCAACCCAACTTTAAACCGGCTGCATTAAGTATCATAAAATGAGTTGGCCTGAAAGGAACCATCTGAATAAAGAAGCTTTTATGCCTTTATAACTCCTTACTGCATGACCCCAGGTCACTACCCTTGATACTGGGTGCTTCCTCTCTCACTTTTCACTCTCTTGCCTTTGTTGGGTGGGAGGTCTCCACACCAGGCTTTCTTTCTCTTTTTGGCTGCTAGATGCTAGCAAATGGTGCTGCCATCCCATTGTAGCTGAAAGATATAGGCAGTGGCCTCTCCATCATATCTCTCCCCCTCCCAGAGGCCCGTGGGGTATCAGCGGAAGAAAGGTCACAATCAGAGCTGCCTACTCCACAAAGCTCATTTCCTCCAGACTCATGAAAATGCCATCTTCATCTTTCCCCTGGATTTTTACTTTTCAAAACACTTTCCGATGTGCGGCTTCATTTTATTTTACATTAAACTGACAACATAACATCTCACCAGGTATCTGCTGGGAATACAATTCTGCCCTCGCTGTGCCGTGCCATCTTGCTATTCTGTCTTTGTTACTTAGCTTGCATTCAGAAAGGAATTAATTTGAATTACACAATGCTGTGGTTGTCTCCTTAAAGAAAGCTAGATTCTTGTACACCTTGGGAAAGTATCTATCTGTGAACATATTCAAATCTTCTGGGTTATGTGCCATTCCTCTTTTCTCCTCTTTCTCTTTCACATCATCATGGGGTCCCCTGAAGTTAGAGCTAAATCTTGTTTTGCAATCCTCCACCCAATGGGATTGTACTCAAGGAGCCTATGGCTTCTGTCTTTCGTTTCCTTTTACCTGAGAGAAGTTGATATAAGTGGAAAGGCATTTTCTAAACATAGGGCTACTGCCATAAAAGAAGAGGCTTTTTACTCTGCTGAAGGTGCTCAGGAGTTAGCTTACTCCTCCAGGCGGATTTGGAACAAGCTTGGATTTAGAAATTAAGTTTCTTGTTCTGGGTGTGTTGATTGAGTGGTCATGGCAACATCCGTGGCCTAGTCACACAGATGTGGTCCAGAAAGAGAGTATTGCCTTGTACAGCAGTGATTCAAGCCTGGATCTGGATTTTTAAATGTTGGAAGATTTTAAATAAATGGGATTTTTTTCCTCCAAAGATTTTAAAAACTTTGCCATGGTGTTGTTAATTTAATCACTACCTCAAATTTGTCACATAGCCAATTTGTGTTTTTACTAACATGAAGGACAGTATTATTTTTATGCTTTCTCCTTTCTGTCTTTCTACTTTTTCCCATCTACACTGTGGGTTATCAGATAAACTTAAATAGGAAGGTCAATACCGGGTTAACTAGAGTTTAAGTAATGCTGTGAGTAGGAAGCTGGGTAGAATGAGAGTAGGGACTGGATGGGTTGTGTGTCTGAACGCTGGTCAGTTTGATATGTTCCACATTGGACCCGTTGTTTTCTACTTACCCTTTATGGCTTATTTGGAAACTATCTCATAGGCAGAACAAAGCTCAGCAAAATCTCTACTCTTGCAGTTTGGCTTGTGTTCTTGAGGTTTCCATCTGATAACAGTATAGTTTAGAGAGAACTTTTCAAGCTTTTTTTGAACTCCTGAGACTCTTATTTTGTCTTTGCCTGCAGCCAAGATAATTGAAGCTTAGTCAGTCTGTTTCAGGGGCACATCTTCAGGTAGAATGTGGTATAGTTTGGGATGTTTAGATAGACCAAAGGGATTGCAACTTGTAGCTCTTCCTAGAGCTATAATTCTGGTTGTGTGTATGATGAAAATGAAATGGAATTTTAGCCCACAAGACATACTAAGGCAATTTAGTCATTATTCGGTAGCAGCCTCTCTTGTAATTTCCAAAGCCTCCTCAGATTTTTGATATGGTAATTGTTCATTCCCTTCTTCAAGGAAAACAGGATCCCTCAGCCCTTCCCTGCAATTGCTGAAATGGATTCATACAGAGTTTGAAGGTGAGTGAAGTAGGTGAGAGGCCATCCAGAAGCCAAGAACTGCCATTTCTTCCATTCTTAGTTCTTCTGCTTTGTCCACATTTCTCCCAGTGAAGACAGAGTTGAATTCAATGATGCAGAAAGGAGAGAGAGTGGTTGTACAGGAATGATGAAGTTTGGTACCTTCCTCACTGCCAACCATATAATTTTCTTTAAAAAATGAGAGGATACAGACAGCCAAATCATACTAATAGACCACTTACCAACATCCACAAGCCCAGGGATGCCTAAAAGACCAGTAAATGGAGGTGTCAGATGATATATGTGGGTAAATTAATATGATATTCAAATCAAGAAAGTAAAAACAAAGTATTTCAGGGATGGTAAAGCTCACCAAAGCACAGTACTCACAAATATCTAGCCTTCCTCTGCATACCCCTCTGTCAAGTACGAACCCACCCAAGCAGACACTGACAGACATTGTGAACCTCTGCTCCCTCCCTGGTAGAAGGCATTTGAGGGGACAGAGAGGGAGCAGCATATTGACCACGTGCTGTTTCCTCTTAGGCACCTGCATGTACCTTTGTCCCACCTCATGCTGCACAGCATCCCTGTGCAGCAAGGCTCTTCTCGTGTTTACTGAGGAAGAAACTGGAGCTCAGAGAAGTCACGCCATTTTTTGAAAAGGGGGGAAAAAAAGTGGTGGGACCAGATTTTGAAACCAGGTCTGACTCCATGACCTTAAGCAGATCCTTTTTCTACTAAACTGTGCTGCCTCACCAAAAACTATGGGCTTCTTCACCTGACGTATTTGTAGCATGTTTACTCTTCAGTTTGAGTCAAGTGAGTGATTCTTAAATGACTCCAGGATAAGGGGACCTCCGGTGGAGGCTTTATAAAAAACAAATATCCCCAGTTAGTATTGCTTTCATCTTCACTTTCTTAACTAAAATCAGCATTGATTCTTTTTTATTCCCTAATAGTATTAAAATATGATAACATTAGGGTGACAGAAAATAAAATCGGCAGATATAGATACTGCCTAGGAGATCAGTAAAATGTGAGAATTGGCAACAGTTAAAGTAGGTCTTATCTAAAAAGTATGAACATAAATACAAAGCACAGGCTTTAAAAGCATTTCATATAAAGATAACTCTATGTGCTAGACAGGGTTTTTTTAAGGTGTAAAGGAAATACAATCTTGCTTCTGAGCACCTTTTTATAAGCATGATTCTGCCCCTGGCATGTCCTGTAGATGAGTTAGCTCTTATAAAAGAAGCCATGTCTATTTAGTTTTATTCAGACTTTAGATCTAGCATATAGTAGGTACTCAGGAAGGATTATGTTAGGGACTCAATGTTCATCTTCCTAAAATTCATACATTGAAGTCGTAACTCCCAATGTGGTGGTATTTGGAGGTGGGACCTTTGTTGATAATTAGGTTTAGATGAGGTGGTGAGGGTGAGGCCCCTATGTTGTGATTAATGTCCTCATTTAAAATTAAAAAACAAAACAAAACAGGAGAGACAAGAGATCTCTGTTTTTCTCTCTCACCACATGAGCACACAGCAAGAAGGTGGCTAGTGGCAATCAGGAAGAGAGCTCTTGCCAGGAACCAGATTAGTTAGCACCTCAGTCTCGGGCTTGCCAGCCTCCAGGACAGTGAGAAATAAACATCTTTATATAAGCTACCTAGTCTGTGGTACCTTGTTAAAACAGCAAAGCTAAGACTGGCTAGTGGAAATGATTCTGAAATCAGCGTTTAAAAAAATGTTGCCATCTTTCCAGGACTTTATTTGGCTTCTGTTCCTTTTATGTCTGAATGGCTGTACTGTCCTCTAATTTTGACTGCCATCCTCAGTGATAAGAGGAAGAAAGCACGGATTAAGATTTCTCTTTTCCTTTCTCCAACTTCTGCCTCATTTCCATTTTCGGTTAGGAAAGACATCTGTCTTTGTCTATCCGTCCCCTCTCAACCCTTATTAATCATCTGCAAACCCCACCCATTCCATCCCAGGTGTCCTCTCACTCACACCTGAACAGCATTGGCAGGACCCTTCCTAGTGCTGCTCTACCCTCCTTGGGTGTATTTAAAAATCAGTTAATGAAAGTTTCTATTTAAAAGCTCCAAGGGAAAATTAGGTAGAGTAATAACATTTTCATATGATTATTTGCCATATTGGCATTGAGGCAGAGAAATCTGTTAGAAAAACTGTTTGCTCTTTTCCCATGTGTCCATAATAATATAGAGCTGGATATGCTGTCTCTATTCTGAAGCTGTCATGTGTTGTAATAACTGGTTTAACACTTATTATCTTTTTTAATGCAAAGAGGAAATTGTCAGAGTTCACAACAGTAAAATAGATCCTTTGTTATTTGTATTATTTTCTCTTGAAAGTAGATTTTACTCTCTTTGCCTTGATAAAATTGGAGTTTATGTGGTAAAAGATGATGGCATGACATGAAATGCCAGGATTTGGGCAGTATCAGAGCAGAGCAGGATTCAGATGAAGCTTTAATTGGTTATTTTTAGAACCAATGTTTATAGACAAAGCTGTCAACTCAAATCATAGCCTAACCTCATAGGATCTTGGTGCTGTATCAGAATAATTATTCATCAATGACTTTAATGTATCTTCCTGGAGTGACTAAAAGCATCCTTTCCATGCTGGTTCCTGAGCACATATCACACATCCTGGTTTTACTCAGGCCTGTGTTCATGTATTGTAGGGGTAGGAGGAGGGAAGATGTATCCTCACTGGTACACTAAATTATGCTTTTAATTTTATATCCCTGGGAGGAATTTGTGATCAGATTATTCTGGACTTTGTACTGGCTTTGAAAACAATTTCTGAGGTGCCGAATGGTTAAGCTTAAAAACTAGTTTCATTGACTTTTAATGAACCTTTGATATTCAGCAGTTAGATTAAACAGAGTGAAAAACACAATGGCAATCCCAACTTAATTTTCTACAGCCTTTCAAATGGACGTTTGGGTTATGGAATGGACATTTTCAAACTTGCTTGGCATTTTGCATTCTTTGAAAAGTTAGAGAAAGGAGCTGCTGGTTGGAGTTCTGTCATAGGATGGGCTAGGGATGAGACCACTGAATTTGAGCCATTGTGTTTCTGGGCCTGGCTCTGCCACTGGCTCTCCCAAGGACCTGAACAGAGTGTCTCTGTACTTTTTAGAAGTCTGTTTTCTCTTTCACAAATTTCAGTGGTTGAGCTAGATCCTGTCTCAGGTCTTTTCTCTGCCTTAATAACTGTTGGTGATTTCCAGTGGCAAGAGTGGCAGCAGCTTTTGGGCAGGAAGCAGCAGGGACCCAGGAGATGAGGGCCGCACTAGACTTCCAAGAGCCCAGCAGTGCCCTCAGTGTGCAATAACTTCATTCGGAGCAAGCAACAAATATTAAAAGCCTATAGAGAAGGGACTGTGCCTGGTGCTGTGGGGCAGGATGAAAAAACAAAAACATAGTTGATTTGATGGAGAAGTGAGAGCTAAAGGCACAGAATAGACATTGATGAATCAAGACAGCACATGTTGTGTCAGATGAGTTCTTTCTGTAGCAAAGGTTATGAGCAGGAATTGAGATACTTGGGGAAGCCCTCCTGGACTCAGAGCTATGGAACAGGAGCAGGCCATGTGCAGGCAAGGGTAGAAGCTGGTTCATGGGAAACAGAGTCACAGACTTTTGGGCAAAGACTGCAAGGGCAGCCTAAGGATTAGGCTGAATTTTTTCCTTTTAAATGTAACCATTACTGGGAGATCTTTCTGAGAATAAAGGTATTACTGTTATGGAAAATTTGGATACTAAAAAAATATCATAAGGAAGTGAAAATCATCCATAACCTCATAATCTGTAGATCACCATTTTAATCTTTGATTTATTTCTTTTTGGTCATATGTCTGTGCATGTATTTTACAAATGAACTTCAGATCATATTATTTATATTTTATGTCCTTTTTTTACTTAATATTTTATTACTTTTCCCTACATTATTAAATATTCCTGTAAGTTTTTCAGGACTGTATATCATTTCATTATGCAGAGATACTATAATTTTTTTCTTGTATTGAAGCACATGTGGATTATTTGTTTTGATATTGTAAGTAATGTGGTGATGAATATTCTTATATATAAAATTTTACTTTTTCTCATACACAAATTATGTGGATTTGATATTTCAAAAATTATGCTTCTACTTTTATTTTTTATTTATTTTTAAAGATTTTATTTATTTATTCATGAGAGACACAGAGAGGCAGAGACACAGGCAGAGGGAGAGGCAGGCTCTTCCCAGGGAGCCTGATGTGGGACTCGATCCCAGGACCGGGGTCACGCCCTGAGCCGAAGGCAGATGCTTAACTGCTGAGCCACCCAGGTGTCCCTTAGAGTTTATAATCTTCTTGAGCTTCCATATTGTCTCTGAGGGTAAAAGAAGGGGAAGAATCAGAAATGATGAATAAGGACTTGAACTTAGACGGTTGGTAGGATACAGATGTCATTGACAGAAATGGAGAAATAGGCCAAGTTAAATTAGGAGAGGGATGATGAATCCAATTTTTGACACATTGAATTTCAGGATTAAAGTGGGATAATCCATTGGTAAAATCCAGCATTTCAATACCAACCTCTTGCCTTAATGAAACAAGGCCTGGGTTAACTTTTTGTTCATTTCTTATTTGGGAGTGTTATTCATGAATCAGAGAACTTTTGTAACTGTTTTTTTTGTTTTGTTTTTTTTTTTGTTTTGTTTTTTAAGAATATTACATTTATCTTTCTAAATGGCAGGTAAAGAAATATAATGAAGCTATCATTTTTGTTGCCCTTGAAGCCATGGCATTGTGCCATCTCAATTACAGAAGTCCTGACACCTCCCTGTTCTGTGTGGAGGAGAAAAACAAATTGGAACTTTCCTCCTCCTTCCCTACCTCAGCCACTACCGTCAACTCCTACTTCAATTATTTTGGAAAAATATCTAAATTGCAAATGTGGGGAGTTTCCATAGTGTTTTCATATACTTACGGGGATCTAATCATGTATCAAGCTTATAATGTTAGATTTTGAATGTAGTGTTTAAAGCTTTGATATTTTGTAGAACTGCAAACATAAATTTAAATCAGAAGCTGATTTGATCCGAGAAGTAATAGAAATATTCTTTGCTCTGTGAAATGTGAGTAATGCAAGAATGGACTTGATTATGACTTGAGCAGGATTATGGATCTTAGAAAACCAAACCTAGATATGAGCTCATCTGTTCACAATTTAGACCTAGCATATTTTTAGAAAGTAAGTGAAAATAAAAACCAAAACCCCATCTCATATAGATGCCTTTGGCCTTGTATCTCTAGAAGTCCTAACATTTATCCCTGGGCTTGTTGGTTATCTTTCACTTGTTTTCAAGATGGAGACTGCCTTTGAGATAGAAGTCAGGCACCATCTGTAGGTCATACAAAAATTTTTAAAAGTTACTTAAAAGTCCAAGGTGTTGTCTTTTTGCTGCTTGGGCACCTTTCTGTGACAGTGTCCAGCTCTCTTTCTCAGTAACTGCCTCAGCCTGACACAGTTGTACTTGCTGCTTAATGCTCTGTAAAATGTTGTTTAAATATTTCTAACTTATTGTTTCATGCTGGGTTTTATGGAACATAAATTTCTATTTAGGCCACTAATTTACAGTAGAAGTTTGTTACTAATATCACTGCAGGCTCCATCCATCTAAAAATATTGCTCATAACCTACGCTAAAAATATGTTATATATTTGCACTGTATGTAAACAGTGTTGTGTTTTATTAGTGTGCAGTGCTTTGTCTATGGAAATGTCGTATCGCAGCATATATTTAGAGGGGCCAGGAACTCAAATAGGGAGGAAAGTCTACAGAAAAGTGAAATCTCTGCAGGATGGGATTTATGGAATTTTCAGTGTGCTTTGCAGAAAATCTACATACAATGCCTACATTTTCTCCCCAAAACAAAGTGGAATCTTGCAGAATGTTCTGGGAAGCTCTGTTATTTCATGTATTCTCCATCTTCGTAAGTTGCTTATAGAAGATTGAAATTGCAAATATATTCAACTTAAAAGAGGCAGTCATTTTTCCTGTAATGACCATGGTTTTATTTACTTTTTAATAGTTATTAAATGGACCAGAGATAATATAAGTTGTATCTTCTTTCTGGTAGCGAAGAGGGGTAATTTTAGGGAATGGCATTTTGTTTTCTTTCTCTACCTGCTCTTGAGCTGGAAGAGGTGGTTCAGGGAATGCAAGGTTTAAGACTTTGGAAGAATTTCTTTGTATCATTTTGAGTAACCTTTAGCTACTACAAGTTATTTAGAGTGGTTACCTGAAAGTATTCAGTTCTGAGTTCTAATCCTGGCCTTCACTAGTAAAAATGAGAGAAAGAAAGCAGATTCATTATGATTAAACCCTAGTGACACAAATTTGTTTAATTCCAAACGTCCTGATGGGTCTGAGACAGCGCACGTGCTGACCACTTCTTCCTCACTATGATAACATCATAGCCACTGGGCATCACCTAGTAAATGCAAGGCTGGTACTTGTTGACTAGTAGCAAAGATATTGTGTCTCAAAAACAGACTGATATAAGTGGCCAATTAAACCACCAGAGCTGAGCTTTTATCACCTCTTAAAGGTATGTTGAGATTTGATAGCCAGGCTCTTAAATGTGAAATCTTAGAACTTATTTAAAATACATTTGCAGAAAATTAAGGCCATTGGTTCTGCCCCTAAAGCAGTGATGCTGTGGTAAGAAGTTTATCATCCTGTGTTTTCATGGTTCCCCAGAGTGCCAAAAGCCAACATCTGTGATGAAGATTTTTTACAAACAACTCGGAGTTTTAATGTAGCAAATGAACCTTAGAAAACTGCTCTCTTTTTATTTTACTACTACATACAATGCATGTTAAAGAAGAAGCGGTGAATCACATAATTAAATGTGATTTTTTAAAAACCTTTGAGGTGGCACTTTCCAATTGATACCCACTGGCATTTTGCTTGGTTTGTTGCACTGAGGCCAGAGGTCTTCCAAAGCTCATCTCGTCTAAAGGCAAACCCAGAGTGAAGGGTGCTTTATTAGCAACGCATTGCTCAGTGTGTCTTTAGATAGCTCATGCTGTCATGCTATCATCACTTTGCTTTACATAGGCATAGACTCCACCAGGCCTCTTGTTGGTCATGTTTAACTCAGAAACTTCAAAAATGTTCCTTTAAAATGATAAAGCATTCTCCAAAAGCTGACCACTAGATTATTAAAATAAATAAATAAATGGAATAATAACCTGAGTAATAAAGGTTTTGCAAAAAAGGCTTTTTTTCCTGAGTTCACAATAAAATGAGCACTCGCTAACCAACATTTGTATCCACAGACAAGGCATTTCCTCCAAGTTCCCCCCTGAGCTCTCCTCCACTCATCCTCAGCCTATGCTTTCATTTTCAAGACCAAGACATACTTGGGCTACGTGGAGATTCTATGGGCAAGACCATGGTTGCCCTCCTCTCTAAACTTGGCCTCCCACCCAAGCTTCAGCCTGTGCCAGGCAGGATGATAAATGTGAAAATTGGTCTGCATTTTGCGGCCAGGTTCTTCACTTTGTCATTTTCTTTCCTCCCCTGGTTATTTCTTCAGTTCTTATAAAAAAGGAAAACAAAGCCCATTTAACAACTGCAAAGCACACAGTCTGCAGAGGCCTTAAAGATTACTGGCAACAAAATGTATTTATGTCTTTAATAAGGATTTGAAATTTACCACTCACTAGATAAATTTTCCCTCTCTGTTCTTTCTCTCTGGAAATCCTTGGTGTTGGGTGAAACAATTTGGTCTACAGGATATTACATTAATGTCTTTTGATTTCTAAGAAAATATTTTATAGTGTTTTCTGCCAATAATAAAATTTGGGGATAATTCTAAATTCTGGCATACACAGGCAGTTTTAAATTAAACATTAAATTATTCTGAATGGCTTGCAAATGTCTGGAAACAGAGAGTACATCCCATGTAACAAATGTACATAGGTGTGAGAGTTTATTGACAGGCCAAAGATGTGGCAATGGAATACAGGTGATATATTTCAAGGTGAGCATTGAGTGATCTTTTGTGAAATCCAAATTAAAATCACTCAGATGAAGTGATCATGTTGCCTGCCTAATGGTCTTTTATCAAAGTCTATCTTAAAAGATGAGGTTACAGTGCCACAAATGAGGCAGAATATTTTAAAAGTGGGCTTTCTGATCACTCCTGATCTCTCTTTTCCATACTCTTCAGGAGAGAAGGCCAGGCAGGTGTCAGAGACTTTATTTGGAGATGAGGAGCCTGGAAGTACTGTGGAATTTCCCCATAGAGTATGTTGAGCTGGGCCATCCACTGCTTTTGCCTCATTCAGGTTATTGTTGACCACTCATCCAACATTTCTGAATAGGCCTCTTTTTTTTCTTTTTTGATTCAACTTTAGATTTCTACAGACATACAAATGAGAATAGTGGGCCTGAAAAATTGTTATTTTATTTCCTATTAAGGAATGGAATTACTTCCTTTTCTTTATATCATTATTATTTTTTTTATTTTTGGTGTTTTGATAATCTTCTGAGTTCCAAATCTATCTTCAGGGTTTCCCTTACACATAGTTAAATATTTTGGATGATTATTAGGGAAAGAGGGCTAGGAGTTTTGTTCAGAGAGTAGTCAATCTTTGAGATAGAATATAGACACTGTATTTCAACCTATAAATGTTTGGAGACTGTGATATTCATTCGTTAGCCATTCTGCTTATGTTTGAGGATTTCTGGAGCTACCGTGACATACTGCTCATAGTAACATCATAGAAAAACATCTGTTTTGATTTGAATTTTAAAATACTATTTTAGGAAACCTAGACAGTTCTAGAAAAAAATAAAACGTGATTCCTGCCTTCAGGTGGCTTACGATTTGATAGTTGCAAAAGAACTCTAACATGTGTTAAGTGAGATAAAGAAGTATGGAATACTCTGGGAGTCTAGTGGAAGGAAGCCAGTATATGCAAGGATAATTAGGGAAAGGCTTTCTAAAAAATATTTATGGGAGGCCCTAATATCTGAAAAATGTGGGCCATCTTTCAAGGCCTAATAAAAATATTTTTTTTAGGAAGCCTTCCCTGATTATCTCTTCAATGTACTTGCCCTTTCCTGGGTATGTTCTCACACCCCACTGTGCCACTGTAACTCTTTAAATGTTAGAAGACAGGGAGTGAAGATGTAGGAGTCATAGATGATCAAACTATAAGCTTGGGTAATCTAGGAAAACTGTGCAGCCAGAACAGAGAGATGAAAAGGAGGGAGGAGACGAGTTTTGATGAGTTGATGAATCTTTTGGACATGATGAAGCTGAAGTGCCACCAAAATATTAAAGTAGCTTTTCCAACAGGCAGGTGGAAAGTGGAATGATGTTTCATAGGGGTGGATTAGGTTTTGAATTTATTCTGCACAAGCTGAAGCTATGAATGTGAATGGAAGAAATTGTGTATCAGGTTCTTCTAACTCTAACTTTCTGATACCTAAGTAAAACTATTCCTAGTAACTCTTTGACTAGCGTCTAAGTTGGCACTATGGTCTGCTATTCTGTTAGTAGGGTGAAGTTAATTTCTGTAATTTCTATTTTGGATTTATAACTGAGGTCTTTGTATATAGTGGTGCTAATTAGAGCTAAGTTCAGAAACAGATAAATATGTTTGTTCTTGTGAAAATGACAGGCATCCCTTCCCTAGATCTAGGGGGAGAAACGTTGAGGAGAAAGAAGGGCCTGGCAGGTTCTGGAAACCAAAACTGAAAATCAGGACAAAAAAAGGATGTGATCCTTTTCCATAGCCACCTCTTTCTGGGGGTTTGGGAAACTGTCTTACTAACTTTTTCAAATTCTGTAATCTTTTTTTTTTTTTTTCTTTCCTTAAATTCAAGACCACAAATAGGAAAAGCTGTCATTTGCATTTTGGTTTAATCAGCTCTCTCATTAGCACATTCTAATGTAAGTGTTCCCTGATTTTATTGACTGAAGTCTACTAGATGTTGTATGTGTGGAAGAGAAAACTTTTGTAACCTTGGCTTAATAAGCAAAGGTTTTTAAATCACTTAGGGAAAAGCAATGAAAGTGATGAATTATACTTTATCAAATATAAAAACTTTGGCTCTTCTAAGGACACTGTTAAGACAGTGAAAAGACGAGCCACAAATTAGGGGAAAATACTTGCAAATCATGTATTTGACAAGGAACTTGGATTCAGAATACATGAAGAGTACATGTTATGCAGTAATTTAAAAACCCTAAAAACCCAAGAATAAAAGGGCAAAAGATTTCAACAGATATTTCATCAGAGAGGGTATATGAATGGCAAATAAGCACATGAAAACATGCTCACTATCCTTAGTCATTAGGGAAATGTAAATGAAAACAAAATGAGATGCCACTACTAGATTGGCTCAAATTAAAAAGACCAGCCATACCAAATGTTGATGAAGATGTGAAGGAACTTGTAACTCTTATACTTTGCTGCTCTGCTGATGAGAATATAATATAGTACAGCCACCCTGGAAAATAGTTTGGCAGTGCTTACATTGACAATTTCCTAAAATGGTGAACCTGCATTTACCTTATGAGTTAGCCATTCCACAATTAGATTTTACCCCCCCCAAAATGAAAACATACACCATACAAAGACTTAGATACATGAATGTTCACAGCAGCTTCATTTGTAATATCAAAAACTGGAGACAACCCTAATGTCCATTAGATAAATGAAGAGAGAAATTGTGATGAGTCCCTACAATGGAATACTACCCAGCAATAAAAAAGGGTATTGACACACGCAACCATGTGGATGGACCTGAATATAGTAATGTTTAGGATTGTAATTTTGTAGAGGAGAAATAGAAGCAAAGCAAGGAAATTCTTTGATTGCCTATAGCTTAAGTGGTTACATTATTTGCAAAAGCCTTGTTGGCTGTTTGTAATTGATCTTTTTATCCTTGAGGCATTTATAGGAATTAATTCTGGCTTAAATTTCATTTTGCTTACATAAGCTACCAAGGCCTTAGAGCCACCTCAGTCTGGTGACTTACTTGTTTGATTACGTAAACAAGAGAAACAAACCAAACAAAAAGGAGTACATACTACGTGATCCTATTTATAGAAATTTCTAGAAAATTCAGTTATCTATAGTGCCAGAAAGCACTACAGATTGGGAACAGGTGTGGAGAGTGGGGAGATATAGGAGGGTAGGATATCAGAGGGACCCAAGGAAACTTTGAGGGGGGATGATGTATATGTGCATAATCATGATTATAGTGATGCTTTCATGTGTCAAAAATGATCAAACTATACATGTCAAATATATGCCATTTGGTTCATTCAGTTAAATGTCAATAAATCATACAAGGCAGAGAAAACCACTTTCTTTTAAGAGGGGGTTGGAATTATGAGGCTCAGAGTTTTTAACAACCTGGGAGAGATTTTTAGGACTTGAATTTGGGTCCAGTTTGCCTGAGGTATTCCTAAAGGAAACATGGAAGTGTGTAGCTATAAAATTTACTTTGTCATTCCCTTCACCTGGGAGGACAAACAGAATGAAAGTCCTAGTTAGGATTTGGGAGGTGATTTCCTAAAGCACAAAATTTAATTACTTTTATAGATAGGTGACAAAAATTAAAGATTTCATCAACTATTAAGTTATCCAGCTTAAAAAAAAAAAAAAAAAAAAAAAAGCCCTGACTGTGAAATAATTAGTAACAATTTCCAAGGGTTGGCTGAGTGTCTATATGGTATATGAAGAAACATTTCCTTTTGTTTATTATAAATTCACCAGCTATTAAAGTACCCATTGTTCTTATATTACACTAGTAAATTCTTTTTTTCTTTTTTCTTGGAAGGAGAAATAAATACACAACTGCAGTGTGCATAATGATGTTCAGACTAATGTTGTTACCAACCAAAAAACAAATAGCAATGTGTTGTCAGCTTCCTGGATTGAAGTGACATAAGGGGCAGACGGGTTTTATCATTTCTCAGATCCAACTGTTTGATGATTGCTGTGATATTACTAAATTGGAAAGGAAAAGAAACCCACAAAACGTAAATACATAGAGAAACTCATGTAGAAATAAGATCATTTGGTTTTTTGTTTGTTTTTACTGTATCAAATTTAGATTGCAGACCCTTGGAAGTGTAGTATTGTAACAAGAAGTCTGTTAACTTATGGGCTAAAGTATAAGCAAAGATTATCTTTGAAGTAATGATAGATTGCCCCCCTCACAAACACACTATTAAATAGGCTATTTGTGTAGGATTTTTAGTGATATCTCTATCATAAGTTAGCTGGAGATGATCCCCTACAGATGATGAAACAAATGAGACAGCATAAACCTGTGATTTTGTTCATGAAAGATGGCAAACAAACCAAGGTATACAAATCAATCCAAGAGGCAACAATAGGAAACAAAATAAAAAATAACATACTGGCCTCTACTTTAAAAGAATTAGTCTTTGCAAATAATTATACTTGCAAATAAAATATCCATTTCTGCAGCGTAAAATGGGCTCTTTGACCACAATTAGTCACTGAACTAGTCTCCTCTGGATTATCCTTAGTTATAAATATGATTTTTAACTGTGAAGGTATATCAATAAGGATAGACTAAGGTATGTTGTAACAACAGAATAATCAGAATCTCAGTAACATAGCATAACAAAAGTCTGTTTCTTGTTGGCATTACACATCTACCATAGGTTAGAGATTCTGTTCCACAGAGTCTCTCAGGGACTGAGTCTGATGGAAGCTCCACTGTCTTATAGTTGTATCTTCTGGAACATGTGGCCTCCTTAGTCACTGTAGCAGGGGAAGGAATAGTTGGAGAGTTATACATTAGCCTTTTTCAGCATGAAAATGACATGTTCCTTTACTCACAGTGCATTGGCCAAAGCCAGTAATGTCTCCACCTAAAGTAGCTGGAAAATTGTGAGTCCATGTGTGGTCAATAATAAGTAAATGTGAAGAAAGATGGTTAGCTTATTATTACATAACATGAACTCTACTTTGACATCTTTGAAATAAAACCTTTAATAGAAAGTTTATGTTAAATAATTAAAAGTATCTGACTGCTAAAGATGCTTATAAAATGGCCTTTTTATGTCATGCTTGTATTTTTTATGTATTCTCATTTGGTAATAAGCAGGGGAAGAGAAGAAGAGAATCAATGTATTCTTCAGTTTACTATTATTCATGTAAATATTAAATTGCCAGTTCCCATTTTCCAAATAATCAAAATGACTTGTGACCACAAAGTGAGATTGTGTATGTGTGTGTTTGTATAGAAATATGTGGCTACAAGGGTGCCTGGGTGGCTCAGTTGGTTTGAACGGCCAACTCTTGGTTTTAGCTCAAGTCATGATCTCAGAGTCCTGGAATTGAGCCCTGAGTTGGGGGTCCATGTTCAGCAGAGTCTGCTTGAAGATTTTGTCTCCTCTTCCCTCTGCCCCTCCCCCACTGCCTAAGATTTAAATAAATCTTAAAAAAAGAAAAGAAAAAGAAATTGTGGCTACCGTGAAAATTCAAGACAGATTTTGAAAACAGCTAGAGTGATATAAGGCTTATTTGGTTGGGAGTTTCTCCAGTCCCAGTTTTTACTGAGTTATTATGTTCCTTTTCCCTCCAATAAAGTCAGGCCATTGAGGAAAAGCATCTTCTATCATGATAGCATGATGTTGAGGTTTTATTTAGGCTATTTCCTGTCTTTATAGGGAACAAATGTGGCACGAATCTAGGCTAGCAATGTCAGAGCTAGTAGAGTCCCTTCGCATTCTTTTTTTTTTTTTCTTTTTTAAGATTTTATTTATTTATTTGAGAGAGAGAGCAGCAAGATAGAGTATGAGAGGGTGAGGGGCAGAGGGAAAGCAAACTCCCCTGTGGGGCTCAATCCTGGAACTCTGGGATCATGACCTGAGCCAAAGGAGATGCTTAAGCGACTGAGCCACCAAGCGCCCCAAGTCCCTTTGCGTTAAGAACACCAGGGAAATTATTAATATTCAGACCATCAAATTCCAGAGATTCTTAGTCTCAATTTAACCCAGTCATTTGAGCTTTTAATTCTAATGAAGGGAAAGACTTCATCATTATTTTTCGGATAGGAAATCAAAGCAGTAGAGAAGATAATCCTCAAAAGTTCCAGTTGAAAACCAGCTTCCTTTACCTGCAGACAAATATATTAACTGCTCTTTTGAAGAGCCCCTTTTGCTTGAGATACTAATTGCCCACCATGGACACTGCAAAATATAGCATTTGAAGTTTCCACTCTGGGACTCTAGTCTCTCCTTAGAGTTGCTCATTTTTACCACTCCAGTCCACTTTGGACAACCTGATGTTATCATCCCTCACGTGTTAGTTAGCCTGTGAGAGTTCCACAACCACTTATAAGTACTTGTTAAGTATCAGGCACCAAGATTTGTTAAATATGAGAAAGACATGATCTGTGTACTTGAAGAACTAATAAGCCAATAAGCCAGTTAGGGGAGAGAGACATGTAAACATATTTTTGTTTTATGGTGAGTGCTAAGGGCTTTATCCTGAACTACTCTCTTTTCTCTACCTATAGTCTCCTTTCTTATACATGTATATGCTTCTGGCTCTCAGATTTACCCCTTTGGTCCAAGCTTCTCTATTATGTTCCAGCTATTGACCAGAAATATCTACATGTGTGTCCCTTAGAAATCTCAAACTTAACATATCCCAAACAGATCTTTGATTTTCACTCCTCCAATCAGTTCTTCTCTGTCTCAGTGAATGCATTATTCACCCCATTTTCTTGGTCCCCAAACCTAGGAGCCATCTTTGATTCTTCCCTTTTTTTTTTTGTTCTGAATGCTTTAGCTCATTGGAGAGTCCTGTTGGCTTTAACTCTAAAATAATCTTAAATCTGCTTCTCCCTCTGCCTATGTCTCTGCCTCTCTCTCTCTCTCTCTCTGTGTGACTATCATAAATAAAAAAAAAAAAATTAAAAAAAAAAAAAAAGGGATCCCTGGGTGGCGCAGCGGTTTAGCGCCTGCCTTTGGACCAGGGCGCGATCCTGGAGACCCAGGATCGAATCCCACGTCAGGCTCCCGGCATGGAGCCTGCTTCTCCCTCTGCCTATGTCTCTGCCTCTCTCTCTCTCTCTCTCTGTGACTATCATAAATAAAAAAAAAAAATTAAAAAAAAAATAATAATCTTAAATCTGTCCACTGCAGTTATTTTGCACTGCTATCTCTCCATCTGATACTGGCAACATTTCTTGCCTGGACTGTAGTGGTCTCCTAACTGGTTTCCTTGCTTGCCCCTCCAATTAATTCCTTATGTAGCGAGACAAATCTGTGAAGTTAAGGAAGATTGAATTACTTTCTTTGCTTAAAACCCTTCAGTGGTTTCTTACCTTCAAACTCCTCCAAGGCCTCTAAGCTTTTCCCTGCCTCTACTTCATCTTCATCTCATGCCTCATTCTGCTTACCTTGGTGGGTTCCAGTTATAATGGCCTTCTTGTTTTCCTTGAACTTGCCAAACTCTTTCCCACCAAGGGTGTTGTTAGCCTTACTCTCCTCTCTGCCTTTATGTTCGTCTCTTTGGAGTGGATCTTGGCTCAAGTATCACCTTTTCAGAGAGTCTTTTCTGATAACCCTTCTTCATCATGTGACTTTATTTCATTCAAAGTGATTATTATAATGCCATGCCAGATAACTTAGTGAAAGTCTGTGACAAACTGAGGCGGGGAATGATAAATAAAACAGATGATATTTGAATAGATAGATTAAAAAGGACTGCAAGAGTGAGAAAATACTTGCAATTTCACATATATGGCACGGGACTTGTATCCAGAATATATAAGGAACTCTTAAAACTCAATAGTAAGAAAACAGACAACATAATTTTTTAAAGGTAAAGGATTTTAACAGGTGCTTCATCACAGAAGATACCTTGATGACAAGCACAGGAAAAGATGCTTCACACATTAATCATTAAGAAAATGCAAATTAGGGCAGCCCCCATGGTGCAGTGGTTTATCGCCGCCTGCAGCCTGGGTGTGATCCTGGAGACCCGGGATCGAGTCCCACTCAGGCTCCCTGCATGGAGCCTGCTTCTCCCTCTGCCTGTGTCTCTGCCTCTCTCTCTGTGTGTGTGTCTCTATGAATAAGTAAATAAAATATTTTTAAAAAAATAAAATGCAAATTAAAACCACAATGAGATAACAAAAACCACAATAAGATACCACCAGATGCATATTAGGATTACTTTAAAAAACAAAACAAAACAAAAAAAAACCCAGGAGTACCAAGTCCTGGCTAGGATGGAGAACATCTGAAATTCTCACTTGTTACTGGTAGGAATGCAGAATACTATAGACGTTTTGGAAAATAGTCCAGCAATTCCTTAGAAAGTTAAGCATACACCTACATGTGACCCAGCCATTCCACACAGAAACTTGAATGTTTATAGCAACATTAATAATAATTTGTAAAAGCTGCATATAACACAAATGCATCTTCAGTTGGTGGATGAGTAAACAAATTGTGGTATATCCATATTCTAGACTACTACTCAGCAGTAAAAAGGGAACAGGTTACTCACAGACACAAGAGCATGGATGAATCTCATATGTATTATGCTAAGTGAAAGGAGCAAGATACTACATACTGTATGCTTCTATCATATGTCATTCTGCAAAAAGCAAAACTATAGCAACGGAAAACAGATGACTACTAACCAGTAGAAGTCAGGGGAGGTTTCCCTGCAGAGAGCACAGCGGTGTGTTTTGGGTTAGTGAAATTGTTCTCTGATTGTAGGAGTGGCAGTTTTTAAAGTTCATAGAACAGTACCCCAAAAAGAATAATTTTAACAGTTAATTAAACTTAAAATGAAACAACATGATCATGGGCATTGCTATGTAAACCTTGATTTTGTTTCTTTGTTTTATTACACTGGTTGTTGTACTGCCAGGCTAACAAAATTCAGTTATCTTCTTTCCATAAAAGAAGTATCTAGTTATAGGAAGTGTTGGTTTCTTTCAGGCAGCCCACATGACAGTGGTGTTATAGGAACCCCGGGTGGCGCAGCGGTTTAGCGCCTGCCTTTGGCCCAGGGCACGATCCTGGAGACCCGGGATCAAATCCCACGTCGGGCTCCCGGTGCATGGAGCCTGCTTCTCCCTCTGCCTGTGTCTCTGCCCCTCCCTCTCTCTCTCTCTCTCTCTGACTATCATAAATAAATAAAAATTAAAAAAAAAAGCTGATAATGCTGTATTAATTCTTCTCATGTTTTATTGGCTTTTGTTATGTGAATGAGGTTTATATTTATCATGAACTCAAATTATTATTTCCAATATTTAATTTTATAGTAATGCTGCCTTTTAAAGCTATTTGTGGAAAGATACTTTTTAAACTTACATTTTCCTAAAAATGAGATTTTTTGTAATGTTTTATGACCCATTCCATATGTGAACTTTAACCTCAAAAATAATTAGACTGGCAGCCCCCGTGGCGCAGCGGTTTAGCGCCGCCTGCAGCCTGGGGTGTGATCCTGGAGACCCAGGATCGAGTCCCGCATCAGGCTCCCTGCATGGAGCCTGCTTCTCCCTCTGCCTGCGTCTCTGCCTCTCTCTCTCTCTCTCTCTGTGTCTCTCATGAATAAATAAATAAAATCTTAAAAAAAAATCCTTAAAAAAATTAGACTAAGAAGGTACATAACACAGTGTTTCTCCCAATTTTTAATACTTGGTGCTCATCTCTAATACAGCAGCTGCGGATATGATCATTGAGTTAACATTTATCAGACAGCGTTTTGTACGCTAACTTCATTATATTTTGTCCCAATCCATTGTGCAAATGTTAGGTTAATTAGTTGAAACCCAGACCTACTTGGCTGAAGAATTTCTAGTTTGAAGTACATCAGAGTCATTATTCACTGTACCTTTTGATCTCCTTTGAAAAACTTCCCAGCATTTATTTTTCTATTATCCTCCCTCAACAAAAGGAAACCACTTTTTGAGCTGCTGATGTGTGTATAGTTCTGTTTCATGAGTCTGTAGAATACCAGGTTGGATTTGGAAGGCATCCTCAACATTCCTGCACTGTTTGAAACTTATCCCATGGCCCGATGTCTCCTCTTTCCAAAAAGCAGCTTGATTTATTTATGTAACACTTGCTGCAGTTTTAGCATTTCAATTCCCTCTATCATCTTCTTTCTCCATTTAGGGTGATATGCAATATGCAGGGGGACATTTGATGTTCCAGTGGATATCATAAGAGAATATTGAAGAGCTAAGTAGGGAGCATTCTTCATAAGAGTCTATCCAGTTACCAGGCTGTATTCAATCACAGGGTGGTACTGGAGCTATATCCTCATCTACATCATAGCATTTCTTTTAAAACTTGTCATTTAAAAACTATAAAACCAAATATTTAAAAGCACTCTGGATGTTTACTTTGCTGAGCCTTACTGTTGATTTTGTTGTTTTATGGAACGCCGTAGAGGAGTCCATTGTTAATCACGTCCTAACCCTATAAAATATGTAACAAGCTGCTGAACAGAATGATGACAGCAGACAGAGAACAGAGTTTCATTTGAATGCATGCAAATATAGAGGTTTTCCAGAAAGTCATTTTTAAAGTATGAGCCACATTTTGAAAATAAAACAAAGAATAACGCCTTGGAGTAGAAATCTGTAATGAAACCCATAATAGCTGAAAGAGTACAATAAATTCTGTGGGGAGAGCATTCCATTTTCTGTTCCTTTTCAAATTCTAATACTAAACTCTATTAGTAGTCAGTATAAAATAATGAGACATGAAGCCCTGCTGGTGTAAAACTATTACTAATCTGTTACTTTGCATAAATTTTCACTCAAACGATTGTCTGTGGTCTTCTTATGAAGGACCTGTTATATGCTTTCCAGCTAAACAGATGAGACCTATTAACCATCTCCTTTGAATGAATGGTGTTGGAATTTGCAGGCGTTGCACTTTTTACAAGTTTGGAAAAGAAAGGGGTTGAATGCAAGGGACACAAGAGTATTTACTCAAATCAGAGATCAGTGTTCTTCTGTGAATATGTGAATTGAAGTTCCTCTCATTAGTGTTAGGATTCACACTAAGGAAAAGCAGAAAGGTTTTTTTACTCTAAAGATAGGTATATTCTAAAGGGGTCACTTTCCTACATTTTAGTTACATCATTGTTTTACTCTTCATAACTATAACAAGAAATTTGGGGATCCCTGGGTGGCTCAGTGGTTTAGCACCTGCCTTGGGCCCAGGGCATGATCCTGGAGTCCCAGAATAGAGTCCCATGTCAGGCTTCTGCATGGGACCTGCTTCTCCCTCTGCCTGTGTCTCTGCCTCTCTCTCTCTCTGTGTCTCTCATGAATAAATAAAGTCTTAAAAAAAAAAAAAAGAAAGAAAAAGAAATTTATTATTTCCTCTCCTACAAAGCCTGATCTTGTCCTTGTCTTTCCTGTCTCAGTCATGTTGTCTCTTGGTCATACAGACTTATAAATTAAGTCAGTCTTGATTCCTTTTCTCTTACTTCGTATGTTTAAGCAGCTGCCAGGTTCCTTTGATTCATCTTTCATAATTTCTCTCACATCTGTCTTTCTGTTCGCATTGCCAGCATCCTAGTGCAGACCATTATGGACTCATGCCTTAATTATTACATTTTTAATTGGTTTCCCAACCTCAAGTTAATTCCCTCCCGATCCATGCTGCATATTACCACTAGATTTATCTCATTAAAACATAGCTTTTCTTACCCTCACCATTTTGAAAGTTTGGAAGTGATTGCAGAAGCAATTGAAGCTATTAGTTTTATGAACGGATGGCATGGTATTATTGGTGGTGTATTGGCTTAGGAGCCAAACAGACAAAAGCTGGAATCTCAGATTAATCCTTTAGTAATGGCATGACCTTAGGCACTGAGTTACTTGACCCCCTGGGGCCTTAAGTTCTTCAACTGAAAATAGAATAATACCACGGTTGTTATAGGGAGTAACCAGGGTATGTCAGGTACCTCGTTTAGCAGACTCAATTAGTGATAGGTCTTGTTGGTAGAAGTATTATTGCTGTTACCATTATCTTTAGGAAAAAATGAAGAAAGGAAATTGAGATCAGGAAGCCTAAGGGAAAGAGCCCTTCTATACTGGCAGGTGCTTCTGAAAGAATGAAGACTGTAAAACATTTGTTTATTTTACAGTGTTTGCATTTTTTATATGTCTAGTTTCTTCTCCTTAAATAGACCACAGTATGTGATTTTTCAGATCCATTAAAACTTCTCTGCAAACCCAAGGATCCAAAAGGTCATTGATTTCAATTAGGAAATTAACACTGATTTTCCGCATTGCAGCTTCATATAAGGTGATATGTGCCAGATGGGAATGAGAGACAGAGATGGACATCAGAGAAATTATCAAAAATGAATAAAGAGGACTTCACAAACCATGCCAGGAGTAAATTGTGGTAGAAAAGCAGAGACCGAGAGTGGCAAACTTTTATGCAGAAAGTTTAGGGAGAAAAGAAAGAATAAAATAGGGCATTAGCTGTGGTGCCCCTGGCCTCAGGGAGAGGGGAAGGCTTTTCTACCACAGGCTGGTGACATAAAATATTTAGAAGACAGAAGGGAACCAGTGTTGAGGATAACTATGGAAACAAGGATTCATCATCCTTGTACCATAGAAGAAATGAAAACTGCTACTCTTTTGCCTCTCTTTTGTGACTCTTGATCATTGGTAGACATGTTTGAAGTACATATTTAAGGTTAGTGGCAGGGACTAGATGAGAAAATTACGTTTTGTAAAAATGTCTTCTTATGTAAAACCCAGGGGGAAAAACTGACTGTTACTTATCAGTTAGTTTGATTTAGGGCTGTGGGACTTTCTTGTATATTTAAGTGTGTCCTGGGACCTCAATGGCTAGAGATGAGCACCCGCCTTCACGCAGCTTACACTTAAGTAAGCACTAAATACCCACAAGATAAGACATTCATTCAGTACATATGTGTTAAATTTATGTTTGTAATGCAGTGTGTGCCAATTTGTGTGCAACTAAGGAAGATAGAATGGGAATGAGACACAGACCTTTCCCTCAGAGTATGTACTGTTAACTCCATTGTATAGTAACAAGTTCCACTGGTATGGTACAAAATAGTGCTATAGTTTAGAGTAATCAGGAGTCATGTGTAGTTGGAAAATCAGCAAAGAAATCATTCATCATTTGTTCACACTGGATCTTGAAGGGGTAGATAGGCTTTCAATAGACAAAGAGAAGGAGTTAGTGAGACTTGAGTGAGGATGTTTCCTAAGAGAGGCAACAACAAAAATAAATGATTGGAGCAGGCAATCTATTTGGACAGCTCGAGCAATGGTAGAGGGTAAGTAATAGATGAAGCTTCAGAGGTCATCTAGTCTAGTTCTCAATCTTGAGTGTACATTGGAATCACCTCGAGGACTTGTTAAAATGCAGATTCCCAGACACTTCCCTGTTCTGAGTCATGAAACCTAGAGAGAGGTCCAGGAGTTTGCATGATTTTTTGCATTCCTATTATTTTCTGTTCAGCAAGCATATTAGTTGGTTATAGTTCAGTTTGTCCTTATATTACACTTACAAAAATGCTGACCTGGTCCCAAACTTTCAACCAGTGCTTTACCCCATTTCTAAGGATCTAAGTGGTTGTCTACTCTTTGCATGAACCAGAACCCTGTCTTCTGAGACAGCCTATTCCGTCTTTGAATAGCCCTGCTAAGAAAGTTTTTCCTTTTATTGAGCTGAAGTTTCTCTGTCGATTCTATCCATTGATTTCGCTATCCCACCTTGAGACCACAGAAAACAATAATAGGCCTTTTCCCATGTGAGAGCCCTTCAAATATTAGAGAGCCTCTCTTTTGTAGGCTGAACACATCCAGGTCCTCATTGGTTTGGTTTTGAGTCCTTTCCTTGTCCTGGATGCTTGCCTCTGAATGTGTTCCAGTTTTTCTGTGACCTTTGTAAAGTGTAGCACCCAGAACTAAACATTATTACTACGTGGTCTCTGAGTTGTGTATGAATAGTACCCAGATGGGCCATGTGGTTTTATCAATTATTTCCTCATATGGTCCTCATAAATATTGTAATGGAAACATGGGGACAAAGGATTGATTGGAATAACCTTTATTAAGAGATTTTATGCCACTGAGAAAAAGAGACTCCAACTGGCTTGTATGCTTGCTACTAAATTTTGGAATGTAATAGAATGAGAAAGAATAATGTTTTTGCCCCTTTTTTCTCCCATGCTTAGTTTTACTCTAAGTCATGACTTATAAAAAATAGGCATCTCTTACCTCCTTCCATGGTAGCACTTACTTTCTTAATTTTTTAAGTTTAAATCTTCTAATTTTAATTTCAATATAGTTAACGTACAATGTTATATTAGTTTCAGGTATACAATATAGTGATTCAACAGTTCTATACATTACTCAGTAAATGTACTCTTTTTTTTTTTTAATTTTTATTTATTTGTGATAGTCACACACAGAGAGAGAGGCAGAGACACAGGCAGAGGGAGAAGCAGGCTCCATGCACCGGGAGCCCGATGTAGGATTCGATCCTGGGTCTTCAGGATCGCGCCCCGGGCCAAAGGCAGGCGCCAAACCGCTGCGCCACCCAGGGATCCCAGTAAATGTACTCTTATTCCCCATCTCATGTTTCCGCTGTCCACCCACCCACCTCCCCTCTGGTCACTACCAGTTTGTTCTCTAGAGTTACAAGTCTGTTTTTGGGTTTGTCTCTTTTTTTTTCTTTGTTTTGTTGAAGTTCAAAATGAGTGAAATCATATGGTACTTCTTAACGCTTTCTTTATTCTGTCCCCTGCCCTGTCTTTTTTTCCTTTCCTTATGTGTTAAGAATTTTGCATGTATCAGGTTAGAAGGATTATCTGAGCTTTCATCTCATTTGAGGTACTTTCAAGGAGAGCAAGGTGGAGAATTTGGGTGGCACAAGAGGGGTTTCAGTTTGGGGACAGAGCAAAGTCAGCCATGTCTGTCCCTTCCGTCCTCCTGTGTGGCGCCTGACACACTCTGATTGCTATAGGAAGTTCCTTAGGCAAGGGCTTGGGGTTAAGCTAACCAGAGCTGCAGCTGAACAAGCTGAATTTAAAGCATAAATTGCCTTTTGAAGGGCAAAGTAAGTATTGGAGGGTTACATAAATGTACATTTCTAGGTCTGTTTTAAAGCTGTTGAACCAGGACAAAGAATGTTCATGTATCTTCCCACAGACCTTATTCTCCTATGGCTGTAGTTTTAACTCTGTTTTTGTATCCCAGCAACATCTTTGAATTTTCCCTCAAAAAAGCTTAAATATCAGTTGTTTCAAGATGGAGTATTTTTCTAACCTGGTAAACTATATTGTATAGCCTTCTAATGATGACGCTAGTTGGGGGTGGAAGAGGGGCAGGAGAGATACAATGTTCTTTCCTTTTCCTGAGGAAGCCCTATAATAATTTTTCCTGTTTTCTAATATAAATTATTAAGACAAGATGTCTATTAATTAGCTCTCTTGTGTCAGTTCAGTATGACTGGACAGAGTTTGTATTCTAGCATCCTTGAATTTTTCCACTTTCATGCCCTTTAACAGCATGCTAAATTGGTTGATGACTGTTAGAGCTTTTATTTCTTCTCCTGCTGATATTTTTCTTCTAGAATAAGGGTGCCAGTGGGCTTTGCATGAACTCAATCACAGTTTCCAAATATTACTATCATTTTAGGCTCTTTTTGACTTTGCTGAATTATTTGCAACATCCTTTGTCTGTTGCTTGTTATACCAAGTGATTGAAAAGTCCCTTGAGTCTCTTCCTATCTTTCTGATCCCAAAATTGACGGCTGAATTGTAACAAATTGCTATATATACTGACCCAAATTCTCTATCTCTAATTGATGGGTCATTCATACTTCATGAGTGTTAACAAAGCAGCAGAATTTTTCTGAATCTCCACTCTACTGCAGCATTTTGTCTCTCTCAGTACTAGTGAGCTTTTATAGAGCTTGATATATTTTTGTTTACTCAAAAAAAGTAACTGCAGTTTAGTACTCTTAACAAAAATCCAAGCAATGACAGCTCTTTTGATGAGTTGTAAAATTGCCACTAATAAAGAAGAAAAATATGAATTACATGGGGAAGAGTTATTGTTGTTGATTAAAAAAAAAACAAGGATTTTTTTTAAGGATAATTTTATGCTTTCTAATTAGCCAAGTGCATAGGAATTTTGCCTGCTCTCCCTAATTTGTCTAGATTTGTGTGCGCGATTTGACTTAGGACTTTGCGGTATGTGTTAAAAAATTGATTCCACGCTGCCTAGCTATTTATTGTATGTAGTGAGCGTTTGCTTTGACATCAAACAGACCTGGGTTCAGATTCAACTGTATGAACTTGGGTAAACTACTTATCTAAGCCTCAGTTTCCTTATCCATTAAATATGGTAATACTAGATCCTGTCTCATATAGTACAAGATTAAATGAAATCATAAATATAAAACTGCTCTTAGTGCCTGGCATAGAGTTAGCATTCAATAAATGGCAGGTATCAGTGGTGAACAAGAGTGTTCTATGAGCAGAGTCCACCTCATTGCTGGTTGAGAGAGATACTAAACAAATCCTTATGAAAGTATAGGAGTACCTTGTTGTATTATGCTTTGCTTTATTGCACTTCGGAGATGATTGTGTTTTTTACATACTGAAGGCTTGCGTCAACCCTGTGTGGAGTAAGTCTATCAGTACCATTTTTCCAACAGCATTTCCTCACTTCATGTCTCTGTGACACATTTTGGTAATTCTCATAATATTTCAAATATCTTCATTATTATTATATTTGTTGTGGTGATTTGTAATCCGTGATCTTTGATGTTACTATTGTAATAGTTTTGGGGATGCCAGGAACCGCACCCACATAGGATGGTGAACTTAATAAATTTTGTCTGTGTTCTGAGTGCTCTACCAACTAGCCATTCTCTTGCCTCTCCCTGACTTTGGGCCTACCTATTCCCTGAGACACAATTTTGAAATTAAGCCTGTTAATTACCTAATAGTGGCCTCTAAGCGTTCAAGTGAAAGGAAGAGTCAAGTCACACGTCTCTCATTCTAAATCAAAGGCTGGAAATGCTTAAGTTTAGTGAGGAAGACCTATCAAAAGCCAAGGCAGGCCAAAAGGTAGGCCTCTTGTGCCAAAACCATTAGCCAAGTTGTGAATGCAAAGGTAAAGCTTTTGAAAGAAATTAAGAGTTCTACTCCAATGAACACACGAATAACAAGAAGGTGAAACAGCCTTTGTGTCAACATGGAGAAGATTTTGGCGGTCTAGTTAGAAGATCAAGCCAGCTATCTATATTATTTTCTTAAGCCAAAGCCTGATCCAGAGCAAGGTCCTCTTTTTAATTCTTTGAAGGCTGTGAGAAGTCGGGAAGCTGCAGGAAAAGAGTCTAAAGCTAGCAGAAGTTGGTTCATGAGGTTTAAGGAAAGAAGCTTTCTCTGTAACACAAAAATGTGAGGGGGAGCAACAAATGCTGGTAGAGAAGCTGTAGCAAGTTATCCAGAAGATCTAGCTAAGATAATCCATGATAGTGGATACACTAAACAACAGATTTTCAGTATAGACAAAACAACCTTCTATTGGAGGAAGATGCCATCTGGGACTCTCTAATCTAAAGAAGAGAAGTCAGTGCCTGGCTTCAAAGCTTCAAAGTACAATCTGACTCTCTCATTAAGAGCTACTGCAACTGCTGACTTTAAGTTAAAGCCAGTGCTCATTTACCATTCTGGAAAACCTAGGGCCCTTAAGAATTATGCTAACTCTACTCTGCCTGTGCTCTATAAATGGAACAACAAAGTCTGGATGACAGCATATCTATTTACAACATAGTTTACTGAATATTTTAAATCCACTGTTGAGATCTACTCAGAAAAAAAAAAAATATTCCTTTCAAAATATTGCTACTCTTTGACAATGCACATGGTCACCCGAGATCTATGGAGATGGAGATGAACAACAAGATTAATGTTGTTTTCATGCCTATTCACACAACATCCATTCTGCATCCATTTCATGGGTCAAGGAGTCATTTCAGCTTTCACATTGTATTTAAGAAATACATTTCTTAAGGCTATTGCTGCCATTGATAGCAGTTCCTTTGATGGATCTGGACAAAGTAAATTGAAAGCCTTCAGAAAAGTATTCACCATTTTAGATGCCATTAAAAACATTTTTGATGAATAGTGAAAGGTCAGAATATAAACAGTACTGACAGGAGTTTGAAAGAAGTTGATTCCACCCATCATGTAGGACTTTGAGGAGTTCGAGACTTGAGTGGAGGAAGTAATCGCAGGTGGAGTAGAAAGAGGAAGAGAATTAGAATCATATGTGGAGCCTGAAGATGGGACCGCGTGGCCACAATCTTATGATCAAACTTGAGTGGATGAAGAGCTACTTATTACCAACAAGCAAAGAAAGTGGTTTCTTGAGACAGATTCTACCCCTGGTGAAGATTGTTGAAATGACACCAAAGGATTTAGAATATTCCCTAAACAGAGTTGATAAAGCAGCAGCAGAATTTGAAAGGATTGACTCCACTTTTGAAAGAGCTTCTGTGGGTAAAATGCTATCAAATTGCATCGTATGCTACACAGAAAAATTGTTCATGAAAGGAAGAGTCAATCAATATGGCAAACTTAATCATTGTTTTTCTTTTTTTTCTATTTTCTTTCTTTCTTTTTTTTTTTTTTGAAAGTGAAGGTGCACATAAGCAGGGAGTATGAGAGAGCAGAAGGAGAGGGATAGAATCTTAAACAGGGTCCATGCCCAAAACAGAGCCCAATGCAGGGCTCAATCTCATGGCCCCAAGATCATGACCTGAGCTGAAATCAAGTCGGACGCCTAGCCATCTGAGCCATCAGGCACCCCCATTGTGGTTTAAGAAACTGCCACAACCACCCCCAACTTTCAGTCACCACTACCCTGATCAGTCAACAGCCATCAACATGAAGGCAAGACCCTCCCCCAGCAAAAAGATTACAATTTGCTGAAATCCCAGATGATGGTTAACATATTTTAGCAATAATGTAGTTTTTAATTAAGGTATATACAAGTGTTACTTAGACACAGTGCTATTATTGCAGTATAGTATGGGATAAACATATCTTTTATATGCACTAAAAAACCAAAAAATTCATTTGATTTGCCTTATCGCAATATTTACTTTATTGCAGTAGTCTGGAACTGAATTTACAATATCTGTGAGATATGCCTATGATTGTTTAATTTTGATTACCTATGCAACATGGGCAAAATACAGGATCTGTTCAAAGAAGCTGCTTTTCTATGGTCAATCCCTTGTGGTGATTTACATTGACTGAGTGTGCTGTGTCTTCAGCTGGGTTGATTAACTGGAAGCAAGGGGGGTGGTGTGGGAGAAGAAAGACAGGGAGAGAGTGAGAAGGGGAGGAGAGAGAAAAAAAGGAGGGAAGGGAGAGAGGAGAAGACAGAGGAAAAGAGATTAAAGCCAATTTCCTGATTTCCAACTTGAAAGCTGAGTGCCTTCTGTTCCCTACAATGAATGAGAGGATGGCGGAGAAGTCTTTTGGAAGGGAAGACAGGAGGAGATAGTACCATGTACCCTTATAGTGGGAAACAGGAGTAGAAATGCCAAGATAGGCAGAGAGTGAGACAGGGATGGGGTATGCAGCATGAAATGAACATGAAAACACATGCCAGAAACAGAAGTGTACAGCTAGGCTGTGACACATCGCTAGGTGTTGAGGCATGGGAAGATTTAGCCAGGGAAAGGCACATTTACCTCCCTTCACAGGGACTTAGGCCAGTCTAGACTGATCTAAATGTGTTTTCTTTTCCATTCATAGAGGACTTTTCTCTGTTAGTATCAGGTTTGAATCTTTGTTAGTAACTTTCACCAAGGTCTAAATCTATTTTTCTTTGATTAAGTCTGTGTAGATGTATTATCCAGTCTTGTTTGGGAAATTGTTCACGTGGCCCTTTGTGTCACAAGGTCATATCACCACAGTCCATTTGCGGGCTAAATATTTGCTGGCCATACAAAAGCAGAAATCAAGAGGATTCTGTCCAGCTTGAGCTCTTTACAATGTTGTTTTTTTTAAAAAGTCTTGCTACTGCTTTATTCAGTATCGCAAGGGAGCCTATTCTGCATTACTGTCTCCAAATTTCCTTCTTCATAGGAAAAGGACATCTGTTGCTGACCAGAGCAGATAGGATGAAGTTTCTGGTGGCTTCATTATTAGGATGGGCAT
This sequence comes from Canis lupus familiaris, assembly GCF_011100685.1. Taxonomy (NCBI): domain Eukaryota; kingdom Metazoa; phylum Chordata; class Mammalia; order Carnivora; family Canidae; genus Canis; species Canis lupus. Next base: position 7,574,376 of record NC_049233.1, on the reverse strand, counting down.
GTTCTTACTCTGCGGATATTCAGTACTTTTTTTTTTATATACATAGCTACAGCAAGGTTCTGTTATTATATGACTTTAAGGTTATTGCCCACTAACTCTTGTCCCCATAAAATAATAGGCGAATCTAACAAAAGCCTACTCCTCAACACCAGCTGTTGATTTTGTTATTTGTATTATGATACATTCTGGTTTAGGGGCACCATTCTGTCTTGCCATGGTGTTGCCTGGGCCTTTTGGATAGGAACTTTTGCTCTCACTGAGGAATTCTGGGGAGGAAGCTTCATGCTTAAGCAAGTGACTCTGGAACCAGAATGCCTGGGTTATCGCTGGCTTTGTGCATTCTAGCCGTGTGACTCTGGGCAGTAGGGCTGTAGGATTTCATTTGTACCACATGTAAAATGGGACAGTTGGTAACATCTACTTCATAGGTTGTTGTCAGGAATAATGAGGTACCATATTTAAAGCACTTAGAATAAAATCTGTGACATAGTAAAAGCTCAATAAATGTTAGCTATGGTTGCATTCCCTATACCCGCCCTCCCCCCCCCCCCCCCCCCCCCCCCGGTTGGAAGTGATATATTTTTCCTCTCTGTGACACTCTGTAGTATCTGATACAGGATTCTGTATTCAGAAACCTTCTGCAGCCAACCTGCTTTCCCTCTAAAAGGTTGTGGGACTTAGTAAAGAAATGGAGAAGGGCTCAGTATATCCAAAGGAACCACTAGCACCTAAGAGAAATGAAGAGCAGCTTCAAAACTGGCCCCTTTTGAGCTGTGAGTGGCACCACATACTTTGGGCTGAGACCAGATCACCAGCCTCCCTTGCTTCCCAGGAGTTTTCTCTTTTACCTCAGTGTGTTAGCTCCCAATTCTGTAGAACAGTGAGGTTTTACCCTCAAAGTTATAACTCCTATTATTGCCTTTATAGGTGGTCACCCTACTTCTCTCCTTCTCCACAGGGTGTTTCTGGGAATCATATGATAAAATGAGTTACAGTTTTTCTATACTTATAGGAAAAATAAAAGTGTCTGTTATTTCACTCACTTACACTTCAGCATCAAAAAATTCTAGATTGAGCCAATGCTAAATCAGAAAAGTGAAGATACATCAAGTGAAACATCTTCAGGCCCTTAAAATTTCTAGAAGTCATATGATTATAAGGTTGCAGAGGGCTTACAAATGATCTAGTCTGACCCTCATTTCACAGGTAGTAAAAGAGGCCTGGAGATGCTCTATGTACCTTCAACCTGCCCTCATCACGGTCACCAGTTATTTACACAGTGCTAAGCCCCCTGGTCTGTTAGGACCTGGTCCTCTTTTACCTCCCAGCAGCATTTGATTCGGTGGATCCCACCCTGCTCCTTGAAACGCTTCATCTACTTGACTCCAGGACACCATCCTCCCTGGTTTTCCTTCCACCTCACTGGCCACTCCTACTTTGCATGTCACCAGTGCCTCCTTTTCTCCCTGACCTCTAACTGAAGTGCCTTGGACTCTGGCCATGGCCCTCCTTCCTTCTCTCTTTATACTCATGCTCATACTCTTGGTGATCTCATCTGGGCTCCAGGGCTTTAAACCATTTCTAGGTTCAAAATTCCCAAATTTCTCTCTCCAGCCAGACTTCTCCCTTGAGCTCCAGGGTCACAAATTCAGCTGCTTACATGTCACCTTTACTTGGATAGCCAATAGACATCTGAAATATAATATAAACAGAGGCATGCTTCTGAACGAGCCCCTGATATCCCCCCTCCTCCTGCAGTCTTCCATACTGTGACAAATAGCAACTCCATCGGTTGGCTCAGGCCAAAAACCTGGGCACCTTCCAATCTATCGATAAGTCTCATTAGTTCCATCTTCAGGATTTTTCTAGAACATGTTCTTTTTTCACTGTCTCAGTTGCCCCCACCCCTATTCAACACCTACCCTCTGTCTTCTGTTTGGACCCTTGACACCTGGTGTCTTCTCAGCCCAGCAGCTTTTAAAGTCACTGTTCATAATATTCCTAGCCTTGTCTTTTCACCTGCAGTGATTTCCCATCCCACCCTAATTAAAAGTCACACTGCTTACAGTAGCCTACAAAGCCCCACATTAACTGGTGCCACATTATTACCTCATAAACTTTCTTTTTTACGACTTTTGCTTTGTTTCCTCCACTCCAGCCACAATAACCTCCTTGTATGCCACTTCAACATACAAGGCATACTCTTGCCTCAGGATCTTTGAATTTGTGGTTTCCTCTCCTGGAAGCTTTTTCCTCGAGATACTAGTGTGACTCATTGCCTTAATCTTCTTCAGGTCTTCAGTTGAATGTCATTTTCTCAGTAAGGCCTTTCCCAGCTACCCTGTTTTGAAAATTGCCAAATGCCTACCATCCTTCACTGTTTTATTTTTCTTCATAGCATGGGATCACCATATACCATATGTATTTTACTGATTTATTTCATCTTGTTTACCATTTATGTCTTCCCTCAGAAAAATCCCTCCTAGATCTCCCAGGATCTGGAGCTGTACATGACACATAGTAGATGCTCAGTAATTGTAATTTAAAGGTTGAAAGAATGAACTCTTGCCTTCCTTCGTAGTTTTCAGAGGAATCTGTTCACTTAATTGAAGCCTGAATGACCAAAAGTTTATTGCCTGTTGTTTTTATTTTAAAACATTGCCTTATTGGTAGTACCTGGGAGATGTTTGAGTAGTTCTTTTTGCTTACTCCCTTTGAGCTTATACCCTGTTCATCACTCCCATAATGCCAAAAGAATTGGAGTTATCTACTTGCCATCTCAGTTCTGAAAGGCTGTTAGCTTCTAGTTTGTACCTAGCATAGTGATCATCATCTCTCCACTTGAACTGTTTGTCAGCTACCCAAGCTTAGATTGAGAGTCCAGAGTATGTGAAAGTGATTTTTTATGTATCATATTGCCATAGAGTAGTAAGACAGTAGTAGCACTCCCAAAGCCATATCTTTTCTACAGATATTTCAGAACTTCAAAGTCAGTGCTGTCCACGTAGGTGAAAGTGTCCTCCTGCTCTGTCCCCAGAGATCACTGGGCTTTGGAGCTCATGGATTTTGCTTTGATTAGAATTCCAGCTCTGCCACTTATCCAGCTGTGTGACCTTGAAAAAGTTTCTTAAAATCTAAGACTGGGTCTGAAATGTCACCCTTCAGCACAAGTGAGCTTCCCATTGCCTTTTCTGCTCCCTTGTCCCTTTTCTCTTCCTATCCTCTTCCCAGAGAAGAGATTGATTGCTGAGTTTTCAAATCTTAAATACAGAGATCTCCAGCTGGACATTGTCCCATGCTTTAAAATTGTATTCTAAATTAATCTTGCACATTTCAGTATGATCTTTCCCCCTTAATTGTTATTAATGAAACCACCTTCTTTGTGTGCCTGAGTTCTGTGTTCTGAGAAAAGCCTCAAATCTGTGTTTTACAAGCATTGCAAAGTAAGACAGATATGTCTTGGATGTAAGATTAAAGATGACTGCATCAGAAAACATGTGGAAAGAGTATTACTGCTCTCATAGTTCCTCTCAGGATGCCATTCTTTTTCAAAGAAATAACAAGAATCCCAGAAAAAGACATCTATCATTTTCACACATCTTCTTTTCAGTGACTAGAAATAAAAATTACTAATAATGGGAAAAGAGCATGAATCTAAATGAGGTATTTGCATCTTCCTCTATCCCTTTGTCCTCCAGCTGTTGCAAGCTAAACTGGTAAACCTCGCAGCTATGGGGTTAGAGGCTAAGATACTGACTAGGACCTTCTTCCCCCTTGTAAGGAGTTACTAGTTGTTGTCACCCTTCCATGTTTACCCTAGGGGAGTAGGACACATCCAAGGATGGGTTTGTCATTAATGTCCCTGTTCTCCCTCCATCTTTGTGTCACCTTGACCTTTCAGTTTTAAAACATATACAGATCATCATGGTTGACTCTGCATTTATGTATTCACACTCCTTAAGCCTTGGATTTACTGTAACTTGTGTTAACTAATATATTAGGGTAGAATACATTATCCTCAGTTCAGCTTTTCTTTTTGATACTATGTTTGTTTCTGCATCTCTAGGAGGATAGGGGAAACTGGCTTGCTTTACATATCACGGGAAGCCAGAGGGAAAAGCTGGTCACTCAGAGAGTGGGGCGTACATACATATTCCTGTGACTACAACTACCCCCATCATAGACTTGTAATTTATAGCACTTCCTGTTTACAGATGCTGCAAGGGGGGTTCCTTGTGTGACTTGAATAATGCCAAGAGCTGACTCCAGCAGATAGAGATTTTCGTTCTTGCTGAGAGAAAAGCACAGAGCTAGGGCATGAGGTTTATCCAAACCTGTCTTGTTCACCCTTTTTTTAAATAAAAACCTCCATGATTAAGAATGTTGATGTTAACATATATCTATCCAGACTAGAATTTGGGTGGCTGTTGCTTCATTAGTTTCATTTATAGGAGATTCTATAGCCTTTCCTTCAGTGTTAGACAATGAAATATGGGGGTGGGAGTGAGTGGGATATTTGGATTTAAGATGAGAAATTGGAATGTGTCTTTTTGGATGTTCCTCACTCTACAGCTTCTATTAGTTGTGGGCAGGAATCTGTAACTGTTACCCTCATTTTTTACCTTTAATGAAATGATACTTCCTATTTAGTTGCTTATTAGTACAAGACAGAGATTTTTTTTTAAATTTTCAGGTTCAAGATACTTAGAGGAGATTTATGACATTTAGTGATTTTGCTCCAAATTGTTAACTTTATATTCGGTGTTAATATTGAACATTCCCTTAGATCTGTGGTTATACCAGAATATTCCCGTGCCTCAATGTATTATTAGAAAGAGAGATCTATGGGGTACTTCTGTTCTAAAGGTTGGATATTTTTTTAGTATATTCTAGATTTCTTTTTAGCAAATTTTTAATTATTGTTTCTCGAAGGTGAAATTTAATAGCTTTCTGTGTCTCATGCTTATGAAAGGATGAGAGGAAAACAGGACATGAAGTAGTAGTGTTTCTCTGGGCTAAGAGTGAACCAAAGGAACATAGCTCCTTAGCTGTGGTAAAACAAGTCAAACCTGTATTAAGCATTGTATATGTTCCTAGAAATTTGGGAAAACGTAGAAGCAACAGTATATTTTCTATTGTCTTGAGGTTTTTACGTGGATAGATACAGTAATTTCTCCATATCCTTATATAACAGCATATTTCCTATTCTCTAAAACTTTTTACATGAATAGATACAGATAATCTCTCTAATGTCCTTATCTGTATCTGTATTTGTATGTCTCTGTAGACATAGATATTTATCTGTATCTATAGATGTAAATAACATATTATATATATCTACATGTAGACAGCTAGTATATGTATTTATATATACACATACCTACATGAAACAACTAAAATGAAAATTCATGTGTAATCACAAACTTTTTGAATGCAGGCTAATACTAGAGAGAAAGCAAAAGAGAACTTGAAATTGGATGAACTCATTCAACAAATATTGGTTGAGTGCCAAACACTCACTCTTGCAGTCACTGAGGATAGAACAGTGAGCCCAACAAACATGGTCCATGTTGTTGTGGAGCTTATTATTTTATGGTAGAAGAAAGAAAGGTAATAAATAAACAATGAAATACATATGACAGTTGCAGATGTGATGAATGCTAGAAGAAAATAAAACATGGTTTAGGAATTGGGAAACTTCAAATGGCATGGCCAGAAAAGGTAAAATTTGCCTTGAAGCTTATGTGGCAGGAAGGAATCAGAGAAGTAAAAACCTCTGGGGATGCTTTCCAGGCAGAAGGAGTACTCTGGCAAAGCTGCAAGGTTAGGATGAGCTCGGTATGTAAAAGGACCAGAAGGAAGGCCCTTATGGCCAGAGGGATGATAGTAATCTGTGAAGCTACAGATGGGGCTAGAATCTTGATCAGGTGGGGCTCTGTAGGCTCTGTCAGGGAGTTTGAGTTTCATTCCAAGTGAGATGGGATGCCATTATAAGCAACTTTTTAAAAACTTTTTTTTAAGTTTTTTTTTAAATTTTTATTTATTTATGATAGTCACACACACACACAGAGAGAGAGAGAGAGAGAGAGAGAGGCAGAGACATAGGCAGAGGGAGAAGCAGGCTCCATGCACCGGGAGCCCGACATGGGATTCGATCCCGGGTCTCCAGGATCGCGCCCTGGGCCAAAGGCAGGCGCTAAACCACTGCGCCACCCAGGGATCCCTTTAAAAACTTTTAAAGGAAGTGTTTACTCTTGTTGCAGTGGTGATACAGGCAGAGAAGAATAGAAGCAGAGAGACCAGTAAGGAGTTAAAATGGCCCTGAGGAGAGGTGATGGGAGCTGGGCCTTGGATGCTACTAGTGGAAAAAGAGAGCTATGATCAGATTCAGGATATATCTAGAATTTGCCAGTGGAGTAGATACAGTTTGGGGAAGAGAGAAATTGTTGTTTTAAGCAAGTAGATATAGGATGGTGAAGAGGACCATGGGAGGAGCAGATTTGAAGGACAGAAATCAAGACTTTTGGGATCCCTGGGTGGCTCAGCAGTTTGGTGCCTGCCTTCATCCCAGGGTGTGATCCTGGAGTCCCAGGATTGAGTCCCACGTTGGGCTCCCTGCATGGAGCCTGCTCCCTCTGCCTGTGTCTCTGCCTCTCTCTCTCTCTCTCTCTCTCTCTCTCTGTCTCTCATGAATAAATAAATAAAATCTTTAAGAAAAAAAAAAGGAAATTGAGACTTTTGTTTTGGTCATGTTAATCTTCACATGCATAGTTCTGACCTGTACTATGGATATTGATGGCTGTGGATGTTGATCAAATTGTTCTAATGTCCTCATTTTTTAAAAAAGGGGTTGGTAATAGTACCTATGCCCTATTGCTGTTGTGAAAATTAAATGAATTAATACCCCTGAAGCACTTAAAAGACACCATTGGACACTCCTTAAATTCTCAGTAAATGGGGATCCCTGGGTGGCGCAGCGGTTTGGCGCCTGCCTTTGGCCCAGGGCGCGATCCTGGAGACCCGGGATCGAATCCCACATCAGGCTCCCAGTGCATGGAGCCTGCTTCTCCCTCTGCCTGTGTCTCTGCCTCTCTCTCTCTCTCTCTGTGACTATCATAAATAAATAAATAAATAAATAAATAAATAAATAAATAAATAAATAAATAAATTCTCAGTAAATGTTAACTGTTGCTGCTGCTACTGTTGTTAATATTATTATGATCAAAATGGTATATATTCAAGTGAGATGTTGAATAGGCAACAGGATATGTAAGTCTGTAGCTCAGGACAGAAGTAAGGACTGGAGATGAACTTTGATGGTTATCGGTATACAAGTAGATATTTAAAACCATGGGACTAAATAAAAAAATAAAAAATAAAAAAATAAAACCATGGGACTAGATGACATTGCTTGTGGGGAGAGGAGCGAAGGGGAAGGGGTGAGGACTGAGGGATGGAGAGCCACCAACATTTAGAGATCAGGAGAGGATGCAAAGTCAAAGAACTGAGAAGATGCTGTCAGGGGACATGAGAGAAACCCAAATGGTATGGATGACACCATGGAAGCAAAGTGTAGGAAGAGTTAAAAGACAAAGGTTAAATACATCAAATGATGCTGAAAACAAAGTAAGAGTAAAAAGGAGGATAGACCTGATCATCATTTGTCAAAGGGTAAACTGATGGCAACCTTGACGAGCCGTTTCAGTGGAGTGGTGGGAATGAAATCCCTATTGGAGTGGCTGGAGAGAATGGGGATGTCACAAATGGGGCAGTAACTTGAAAAGGATAGAGTTTGGAAGATGTCTGGTGTTTGTATATTACCTGGAATGTTTCAGCAGAGAGAGTTTTTTGAGAAAAGAAGGAAAGGGAATAATTGTTAGGAACAAAGTCCTTCAGTATTCAAGTAGGATATGATCTGAAAGAGATATTGAAAGAGTTTTTTGAGAAAAGAAGGAAAGGGAATAATTGTTAGGAACAAAGTCCTTCAGTATTCAAGAAAGGATATGATCTGAAAGAGATATTGAAGGGGAACAGAGATACTTCTTCCATTATAAATGGAGGCAAGATAGAATATGGACACAGCCACAGGTAAGACAGTGGATTTGAGGATGGAATGGTGGTAATTTTCCTTTCATTACATGCTTTTCAAAATGAAGTATAAAGCGAAGTAGTTACTAAGAAAGGAGGAGGAAACTTTGAAGTATTCACAATGAGTTGAGGACCTGGGCAAATGCTATAGGCAACAAAAATTGACTTAAAAAATTCAAAGCTAGAATAAGGAAATAATAAGGAAGGGATAGTCCTCAACTAACAAAGGCGATTTAATAACATGTATTACCCTTGAAAAAAACAATTATTAAACTCCTAACTTACTTACATTTTCTTCAGTAGGGAGTTTGGCCTTCAAAAAGGAAAGGGTAAAACAAACATGGTTGAGAAGAATTTGAAGCCCAGTGTGGGTAAGAGAGTCAAAGGAAGAGTAAAGAAGTATTTGCCGCTTTGGATTGTTCTACTCTTTCGACTATGCTAAATTACATCCCAAGGGGACTCCCAAGAACTTTCAGATCCAATTTTGGATTTTTCATTCACCATGATTTCTAGACAGAAGACTAAAGTACTACAGGTGATTTTTTTTTCCCCCCAAAAGAGAGATTTTATATACAAATAACAATAGGCCTGATTTTTTATCCCTGGCAGAGTTCTAGAACTAATGATTAGCTTGATTTATAAGCATTTAAGGGAAAATGCATAGTTCTAGTAACCAGTTTGAGTTGTCTAAAAACAAGTCAGTCATTCCCAAATAAATGGATTTTCCTTTAGAGTTTTCTTGGAAAATCGGGGCAATGCTATAGACACAGAATATCTTGATTTTAGCAAAGTGTTTGATGTGGTTTCTCATGACATTTTAAAAAACAAGGATTGGGTCGGCTGGTGGCTCAGCAGTTGAGCATCTGCCTTTGGCTCAGGGCGTGATCCCAGTTCAGGGATGAAGTCCCACATTGGGCTCCTTGCAAGGGAGCCTGCTTCTCCCTCTGCCCATGTCTCTGCGTCTCTCTGTCTGTGTCTCTCATGAATAAATAAATAAAATCTTTAAAAAAATAAAAATAATGAAATAAATTAAAAACAAGGATGAGTTAACATTTAAGTATCTATATGTGCAAAGCACTTGATAAAATGGTGAAATTATATAGAAAGTTGGTTCTAAAATCAGCCACCTGTAGCAGGGTATCACAGGATTCTGTTCTTGGCTCTGTCTTAACCAAGTCTTCAGAAATGTAGATGAAAATATAAGGGGTGCGTGGAGAGAACTAATGCAGTAGATGACATGGCCAAATGAATAAATCATCTCAATGACTGGATAAGCTGTGTTACTTAACAGTCATCCAAGAGCCATTCAATTAGTTCATTTATTGGTGTTTATTGAGAGCTTTGTATCAAATACTGTTCTTGGTGTTGGGAATATGCAGGAAAACAAAGAGCAATGAGTTCATGGTCCGTGCCTTCAAAGGCCATATAGTATGCTAAAAGAATGCATTAATAGAGCAGTTTTCAACCTAGAGGAGTGTACAAAGGTCTTTTAGGGCATAAGGAGGGGAGTGGTCAGTTCAATGAGGGTGCTGCTCCATGTTGTGCAGCTTTTTCTTCCAAGTGCCCAGCACCTGCAGAGGAGTCATCACTTCAAGCTCCTCCACACCTATTTCATAAATCCTTTGTGTCGCATGCACCTGTTGATGTTTAAATGTCAGGGAATGTATCTCAATCTTTGGAGCCCTATCTTTTCTTCCTCACCCTCGCTCCCACTACTGTGAACAAACCCTCCTCCCAGAACCTGTAACCTTGAGTAGCTGTTCTTTGTCCCCATATTTTTGAAAGGACCTGGTTACCTCTTTTTATGCAAATATAGAAAAGTACCTTCACTTATGCAAATGCTGAACATTAATGCTTCCTAGTGCCCAGGAGCAATGTTCCCTCAAACATTACACTGTTCTGGAGTAACAAACTATGAAGGTTAAGTGTACGGGAACAGTTTAATCTTGTAATCAAATAAAACTTACTCTAGTTAACACAAAACACGTAATAACGAACCTTATCGTTATTGTGCTGCATTGTAATTAGTCAAATCAAGAGTGGTTGACCTAAGAGAATACAATTAGCATTTCTTTTATACGTGGAAGTAGATCTTTGTGCTGTTTTCTCTTCCTTTTGTTAGTTCTCCATTACCTATAATTATCTTACTGTTGACAGATTTTCTTGAGACCAGTATAATCTAATCATTTTATGAACTCCTAAACACATATACAAATACATTGACATGCAGGTTAGAAAAATAAAACTCTAGTCCTTCTAGCTGCTGGGATTCCCTCCTCTCCCTTCTAGGGAGGTGTCTTTTCTGTGGTTAACTTGTGCAGTATCTGTCTGCTCTTCCTCCCCTGCTGTTGACTTTTCTCAATTCCAGATGCACACTGGAATCATTTTGGGAGTTTTTTTATGAAACCAAGATGCCTAGATCCCCCCCTCACTGAGAATGTGACTCAATTGGTCTGGGGGTAGGTCCACCATCTGTATTTTTTTTAAGCACCTCAGTTAATTTTAATATGCAATTAGGGCTGAGCATTAACTACACATAAAAGAATGGAGGTATAGTGTGGTTTCTTGGGGGATGTCCCAGGAGGGTTAGTGGAGCATCATGGTGCTCTCTAGAGGGCAGAGAGGTCATGCTGGCCTGGATATTAAGGTACAGAGTGTAGAGAGAGATTTCACCTAGGAATCTGGGGAGACCAGGGATTGAAGCTTCATTTCTGACATGTAAGGGAGTATTGGAGGCTGGATGATTCTGCCCTAGAGTACACATTGTACCACATCAGACATTCTTCATTATTTCTTGCAACACCTAGTAACAGGCTTGGAGCACCTCTAGATAGCCTCCTCTTCTTTTTTTTTTTTTTTTTTAAGATTTATTTATTTATTTATGATAGAAAGAGAGAGAGAGAGAGAGAGGCAGAGACACAACACAGGAGGAAGGAGAAGCAGGCTCCGTGCCGGGAGCCCGATGTGGAACTCGATCCTGGGACTCGATGCCGGGACTCGATCCTGGGACTCCAGGATCGCGCCCTGGGCCAAAGGCAGGCGCTAAACCGCTGAGCCACCCAGGGATCCCCGACAGCCTCCTCTTCTTTGTAGGTCCATCTTAATCCTCCTTTTTATAAAGACACCAATAATTAGATTAGCTTCTGGGTTTGGCTTGCCATTAAATACAGTGTGATTTCAAGGGGCAACCTGAACTCCTTCTCTCTCCCATTCCCCGTCTTGGATATAACTTTCAGTTAGAATCTTAGAGCTTGAAGGATGATAAGTCATCCTTCTCATTTTTAGATGAGACATTGAAACCTATAGAAATTAAATTTACTGCCTAATGTCACACTAATGATGTAAGTATTAGAACTGAAATGAAAACCCAGTTCTCTTGGCCACAATTTCATTGCCTTTTCTGTACATCATACTGTCTTCTATGTTCTTCTACATATTTCCAGTAGAAAATGTCTCTATATTTTGAAGATAGATTAACTTTTGGAAACTTTTGTAACTCATTCAGATTCAAGTCTAGTAGGATGGGAAATTTACCTAATATTTGCAGTCCATAATTGACAGAAAATTTACAATGAACTGGAGCATTGTCATTGAGCCAATTGTTGGGCAATATTACTTTTTTCTGTATCACAGAGAATTTCTTAACTGCTTCAGAATTTTTCCCTTATAAACTGAATGGACAGTATGACCTTGTGGAATAAATTTTGAATGTACTATGCCATCTGCTTGCTGATGCCTGAAGTTCCTTTAAAGGAGAAAAAGATTTTCATTCCACAATTAGAAGTAAAAGCCTTAAGATGCAAATGCCTCTGAGACATAACCCATTGAAACTCATTCACTCACTCACAAATCAATCAGTAAAGTATAAAAATAATACTAATGGCCATCACTTACTTAGTTCCTCTTAAGTACCTAGCTCCTAGATGCTTTGCATACTCATCTCTAGTAATTTATACAAAAAAATTGAATGTCAGTATTATTTCCATTTTGCAGATGAGGAAGCCCAAACTTCTGAAAGGTCAATTAACTTGTCCAGGGTCTTGCAGCTAGTAAGTGAAAGTGCTGAACATGGCATGGCCCCTGTCATGAACTAGTTAAAAATATAGTCACTTATTTATCTTGGATGAATAGGCCAACAGATCTGGTTGAAGTTTTTGAAATTCTAAAAACTTTGAACCCAGTTTGTTATCTGATTTATCATTGTTATTATTATTATTATTATTATTATTATTATTATTATATGATTTAACTACAGAATCCCATTACTTGTATCCTTTGACCTGATGGATTTCCAGTTTTGTTAACCATTTTGACTTTAATTACCCAAATAAAAAATAAGGAGTTTATTTATAATGACCTGTTTGGCATTTGTGTAGGTTTCCTTTGGTCTTCTTATGATAATTTATAAAGAAGTTAATGGATTTTGATAAAATCACTTAAACTTAAAGGATATCAGGCACACTTATTCCCAGAAAACCCTGGGTAAAATAATTAAATGAGCAAGTTATGACATCTGAGAAATGGGGTTTTCAAATGGGGATATTCTGAATTATCATCTTGAGTAAATTTTACTTTTCTTTCTTTTTTTTTTTTTATTTTAAGATTTTATTTATTCATGAGAGACACAGAAGGAGGCAGAGACACAGGTAGAGGGAGAAGCAGGCTCCATGCAGGGAGCCCGATGTGGGACTTGATCCCAGGACTCCAGGATCATGCTCTGGGCCAAAGGCGGATGCTCAACCACTGAGCCACCCAGGTGTCCCTAAATTTTGTTTTTCATAGAAGATCTAGTCTTAGGATATTAAATCTCTGTTCAGTAGGGGAGAATGCCACATCCTTATTTCATTTAGAACATTGGTTCTTATCTCTATGAGGCCCAACATTCCCTTTTTTAACAAAAAAACGATATATAATGGCCTTTACCATCCTGAAATAAAATTTTAGAAAATATAACCTACCCACAAAAGCAAATGTTTTAAAAAATCAGTGTAACCCCAACTTGGTTTTTTTAGTGGAATTTAATAGACTGATTCTAAAATTTATAAAGGCGTTTTATAAAGGGTCAAAAATAAGCACGTTACCTATGAAGGAGAGGAACAGGATGGCAAGACTAGCTTTACTACCTACCTACTAGGACTTATCAGGAAGGGACACATTTGAGGTTTCTGAGGTGCTGACTAGGGGTTTATTTTACAACTGTTTGCTAAGTTGTACCTTTGTACTTTATCCATTTTGCAATGTGTTGGTTATATCATAATGAAAAGGAGCCTTGAATAAATCAATATTATGCTCTAGCTGTGGCACAAAGAATAAATGGAAGGAAAGGGTTCTACTGGAAGGTGAAAGTGCTCCCACAGATTCCCAGAGTACCTTCCAGAGTGACATCATCCCCATGGAAAATCTCTGATTGAGAAAGTTAACTTGATAGGGAGGTTTTATTTGATGGCACTGGTTTTTTATTTAACCAATTGAAGAATTGTTTCTTAATTAGCTATTCTAAGTCTCACCTCATGCTGCATTCTGATCCTTTGTGGAAACTGAGAGCAAGTGATTGTTATTTCTGGAGGTGAACATGCATATTTGGGGCCAAGCTTTCTGTATTTTAATATCTGTTGTCCCTATTTCCATTTCTTCCTCCTTTGTCTTCTTTTGCTCTATTAATATACTCTGTACTTGTCATAATGAACTTAATTATTTACTCCATTGACAAGTTAGCTTTAGTCAGAACTTCTTGTGTCTGGCTAATGGCTCTGTTTGGTATCATCTCAAAATTCAGTGTAATCTATTTCTCATGCATTTATCTGGTCATGGATACAAATATTAAACATACAGCATTGTTAAAGCTGGCCATGTTACCATGAACCACTTAAATCCTTTGCTCCATGTACTTTATCCTGAGGCTGACATACAGAAAGCTGAACATCCCTGAGATGAGCTGTCTCATCTATCAGGCAGCCTAGGATAGATATAGATATAGATATAGATATAGATATAGATATAGATGATATAGATATAGATATAGTTATAGATATAGATAGATATACACATACATACACACACAGAGAAGGAAATTATTAAAAGATAAGAATAAATTTTAAAACCAAAACATGTTTAAAAACAAATGAAGAAAATAATCTTGCCATCTAAACAGTCTTGCCTTTTAAAACACTTATTTTTTAAAAGATTTATTTATTTGAGAGAGAGTGCATGAGCATGAGAGAGTGCATGAGCACGAGAGAGCACAAGTGAAATTGGGGTTGGGGGGAGAAGCAGACTCCACACTGAGGAGGGAGCCCTTTGAGGGGCTTGATCCTTGGACTCTGGGTCATGACCTGAGCTGAAGGCAGACGCTTAACCAACTGAGCCACCCAGACACCCCTAAAACACTTCTATTAGTAAATATACTTTAAGACATCGTAAAAGGAAATAATCTTAAAAGTTTCATCCAGGCATATCAATGTAACATTTTAACTTTTTTCCATATTCAACAGTTATAAGGTCTTTTAAAATTTTTGTGCGTTTCTTATCTAACATTATCTTTTAAACATTTTGCATTGTAGCCATCACAGGTACCAATTTTAATGATTGTGCAGTATTTTATCTTTTTGATAAAATTCTGTTGACATCTTGATGATCAAGTCAGAAGCAATCACAAGTGTCCATGACCCAGGGATTTTACTGAAGCACAAGTTTGGGTCACGACTGGTGTGGTCCCACAGGTGCCAAATGAGTTTCTTAGGTAGTGAGTGAGCAGAGTTCTGCCCAATGTAGTGTTTTGGTGCCTTCATGTTGTTTCCTGCTGGTCCTTATGTGTACAGTAACTCTTAGAAAGTGGTTAAAGAAAAATACCCTCATAGACACTCTTAAGTTCTTAGATATTGTCACCATAGTAATGATGCAGAGTAGTGTTTATTTAATAACACAATCTATTAGTCTTATAAAAAGTTCTAGTCATCTATTTATAGAATAATTAAAAGCATAAAAGGTTCATTTTTTTTTTCAGTTTTACTTATTTGTCAGGGAAGTGAGATGTTTTGCAGGATTTATAGCTTTATGAGTACCTTGGGATAAATCAGTTTTGACTATTTCAGGGCTAGTACAATTTATTTATATTCCACTGTTGGACATGTAATTTGTAGAGAAGGAAGATTGTTTTGAGCACAATAAAAAGTGTTAAAAATGTTTTCTATTAATACTTCTAAGCCAGCATTTTAGAGTCTTCCAAAATGAGCACTTTTTTCTGGAGTAGATCATATTCTGATTCTCTTAATTACCATGAATTTGACATTTCATATGAGGAAAAAAGGGACTGATGAAAGAGTCTCATCAATATGATGTCCCAAAATTTCTAAATTATAAGCACTACCTCTTTTTGGTTAGCAGCTTTACTGAGATATAATTCATATACCATTCAATTCATTAGTTAAAGTGTACTATCCAGTGCTTTAAATATATTTACAGAGTTGTGCAACTATCACAATTAAATTTTACATTTTCTTTGCCGTCAAAAGGAACTCCATGCCCTGTAGATATCACGCTCCCCTTTTCCCATTCCAACCCCCTACCCCAGCCTCAGGCAATCACTAATATTTCCGTCTCTATAGGTTTGCCTACTCTGAATAGTTTGTATAAACTAAATCATAAAATATGTGGTATTTTGTGACTTATTTTACTTAATGTAATGTTTTCTTTTTTTTTTTTTTTAATGTAATGTTTTCAAGGTTCATCCATGTTGTAGCATGATACAGGTACTAATAAGTACTTCATTCCTTTTTATGACCAAAAAAATATTCCATTAAATACATTTTGTTTCTACATTGTTGATTGGAAAGTAGGATTTTTCAAGAACTTGAAATCCCCGACTCTAGAACTGATAGAGGAATGGATAAGAGAAGTTTTGCCCATAGCCAACCTCTAAAAGAATGATCAGCAAATGGAAAGGATGTCCTGACCCTTTCCTACAGACCTTCTTGGGAATAGAAATTATAGGCAAAAGTTAAATCTACTCCTAACATCCTATAAACAGAATCCCCCTTGAGCCATCAGGATGGTGGGAGGGAGAGCAGAGAACATGGTGCTCTATCACATATAGAACTCAGCCAGGTATGAAGAGATAGGATTTGCCACCTAAGAAGATTATGAAACGCATACTAAGATTAAACTAGCAGTATTTCTAAATAAAGGCAATTTCCATGCCTGAAATTTATCTCACTAATTGTCCTCAAGTGTGAACACATAGCTATTTTATAAGAATGAGTTTAGTGATCTTTGGCCCACCTTGCTTAAGAATAGTGGTACCATGTTCAGACCCTCTAGTTCACACATTCTCATCTAGGGGGCAGGATATTGCCCACAGAGGTGAAAATTGGCTCTTGGGGTCAAAAAGATCTTATTCATTTATGTATAAAGCACAGATACATATAGGCAGTACATAAATAAGTTATGCTACTAAAATTTCATTGGAAGCAAAAGTAATTAGGAAAAAAAGTCTAAAAAATCTTCTCAGGAGGGATGGTAATGAAAAACATCATGAGAAATACTGGCATACAGAGGAAAATCATCATCCTAGAGGAACCTGAGAAATTTCAGGCTCCATTTGGGGATTTTCCTGAGGATCTCACATAGCAGCTGGGAAACTTTAGCTCACCCACTGCGCTCATACACACATATGCTCTCTCTTCCTCCTACCTCCTTTTCATACCTACTCTTTTTGGGGTGGGCAGGAGGTGTTGAGAGTGGTAGAGCTGGAGAGGGAAAAAGGACCAGAATACATTTGGGTAGATAAGTCTGGACCAATTTGTAAATGGACAGTCTTCTATACAATTAGGCCAATTTCTGCATCTGGACCATAACACATTTACATGATAGTTGTGCAACCCTAAACATATTTCTCCCTGTACTTGGAGTCAGAAAGAGTGATTTTGTGTAATTTATTTCCCTTGGAAGGCTCATCTCATACCAACACTTTTGTTTCATCAAGATCCTTTATATTTTTCCCTTAAAATTTCAATGCAGTTAAATCTGACTCTTTATGGGCTATAAGCAAAGACATAAATGATAATAGAAAAAAACATTCTTCAATTATAGCAGGCAAGAGTTCTAGGGTACATTGTTTAGCTGCCTTCTTTTTCCATGGTAGAAAGTTGATAAATGACTTTTAAAAGGTTTTCCTTTTTTTTTTTTTTTTTTTCCATCTTCCCCTTTGGGAAAAAAGTAAGCTGTGATGCTCAGTTACCGAAAACAAATGTTACTCATACTGTGGGAAAATGTAAAAAAGTCACCTAAACTAATATTCATATACTTAACTTGTTTATTCAACAAATGTTTGAATACCAGTTATTTGTCAAGAGTTTATTAGATACTGGGGCACAGAGGTGAATAAGACAAAGTCTCACCCTCAAAGAGGCTACATTCTGGGCAGAAGACATAGATGAAAAGCAGTCAGCCCTTCCCTCTCAGTGAGAGGCAGGCAACAGTAGAGAATGTCTCAAGCAGTATAAGAATTGACGGGACACCTACCTCAGGCAGGTAGGGCTAACTTAAGCGCTACCTCCTAGGATCTGTCCTTACCGATAGATGAGGTGCTTGAGCAAAATCTGGGTGTCACAGACAGAGCCACAGAGGGTGAGAGAACGTAGCTCCCAAGTCTTGGGCAGACAAGTTACTTGGTCCCCTTGCTAGAAGTATTGTTTAATAGTACTTTAGAGATGCTGAGGGCTGTAGAGGAAGAGTTGAGTGAGCCCTCTGGTGACTAGGTCCCAGATTGCAGAACTCGTGCTCTGTGGCTAAGGAGCAGGATTTTCTTAGATGGCAATTCAACATCTACTTGTGCCCCTCAAGAATACCCCTGGGGCCTTTCACTCTCCCCACCCTTCCCACATCCCAGTGTTCTTATGCAGTGCTCAGTACTTTAGAATTCTGTTAAGTATAGTTTTCCTCCATCTCTTTCAGGTTCTTTCTGGCAATGTTTAGCCCCTACCAATGTTAGAATGCTCCATATAGCCAGTCTCTGTTCTGATACGGCTTTAGAGGCTCCGCTAGGGTATTTTAACTTGGTCTTGAAGTTATTGAAGAAATACGATCAAGGAAGGGATACTTATTTTTTTGAGGACTCCTGTGGCAGGCAACAAGAATCAATGGATAGGAATGAAGTTGGGTGAAGGCACCAAACTAAAAAAGAAAAGCCAGTAGGAAATTATGATCATGACCTGACAAAATTGGATGAGGTTGGGGTAATAGAGATGAAGAAGAGGAATTGGATTTGAAAGTTATTTAGATGATAAATCAATAATACTTAGAGAGTGGAACGCCTGGGTAGCTCAGTGGTTTAGTGCCTGCCTTTGGCCCAGGGCGTGATCCTGGAGTCCTGGAATCGAGTCCCACATCAGGCTCCCTGCGTGGGAGCCTGCTTCTCCCTCTGCCTGTGTCTCTGCCTCTCTTTCTGTGCCTCTCATGAATAAATAATAAATAAAATCTTTAAATAATGATAATAATAATAATACTTAGAGAGTAATTGACTAGAAATAGAGGATAACTCTCCAGCTTCTGCCTTGGATGCTGGATTAGTATCTTACTGCTACTATTACAAACTGTCACAAACTTAGTGGTTCAAAAACAGCACAGATTTATTGTCTTTCAGTTCTGGAAGTCAGAACTGAAAGGGTCTCACCAGGCTAAAATCATGGTGTCACTAATGCTTTGTTTCCTTCTGGAGCCTCTAAGGGAGAGGCTGTGTGTGTGTGTGTGTGTGTGTGTGTGTGTATCTTTTTTCTAGATTCTTAAGGCTGCCCTGCCCACATTCCTTGATTCATAGTCTTCTTCCATCTTCAAAGCCAGAAATGGCTGGTTGATTCTTTCTCATACCACATCCCTCTGACTTTCGATCTCTGCCTTTCTCTTCCACATTTAAAGACGTTGGCAGTTTTATTTGTCCCACCCAGATAATGCAGGGTAATTGCATTGCCCCATCTCAAGGTCACTTGATTAGTGACTTTAATTTCTCTTTGCTAATAGCCTAGTCTGTTCACAGATTTTGGGTATTAGGATATGGACATCTTTGGGACTACTTATCTGTTCTGCCTACTGTAAATGCCCATGGAGGTAATGTTGCCATAGCTGTGTTGAAAAGGAAAAAGTTTGTGTGGAAGGAGCACTGAGTTGATAATTTCTGTCTTAGATATTTGCAGGTTAGAGTCCCACATGGGACCTTCCAGAGAAAATGTCCAGTAGGCAGTTGGAATGTGAGTCTGGAGCTTAGAAATTATTAATTTGGGTGTTAGTTTAAGAATAGTAGCTGAAGTCATGATTGTGGATGAGATTGCCTAGGATAGGTATACAGAGTAATAACAAGAGAAAGCCAGGTGAGACTCTTTGATAACACACTGTGTTGAAGAGACAAAATAAAGGAAAAGGACCATGCATAAAAGAGCAAGAGACTGGTAACATAGGAATAGGCAGGAAGAATAAAGGAAAGAATGGTGTCACAAAAGAAGGCACAGCAGACTGTAAAATCTCTGAATTGGTCCAGTGGAGTGATGGGAGCAGAGGAATAGATGGGAAGAGGGAAAGTAGAAATTGATATGAAGCAAGGAAAAGAGAAAGGGCGGTAGCTAGAGGGAGGATACCTTCTGTGAAAAGTTTTTTTGTGTGTGTGTTTTTAATAATAAATGATTGGGGGGGAAATGATGAGTTCATAACAGCAGGCCCTGTGACTTGCACTTTGTTATTCAAAAAACTAGGAAAATGTATTGGTAGAGCAACTATTATCTATTATTTTTGAGATGCCATGGAGCACAAAAGACAGCTGTAAAAAACTAAAGAATAGCTTCTGGATGATCCTGGTAATTACAGATGTCTTCCAATTCCAGATAGCAAGGAAGATATTACAACACATCATCAAACCATCCACTTTAAATAAGCACCTTGACAAACACTAGGCACTGAATAGTAATGACTGTGTTTTTGCAAATGGCAAATTTTGTCAGTTGTTAAGTTCCCCGGTATGGGTCACAAACAAAAGGAGATAATAAAAGTAACACCTAAACTTTGGTGAAACTTTTTGAGATGTTTTGAACTGTATAATTGCTAAATGTGCACATAGTTGACATAGTAGTTGACAATGGCACTATTAGTAGCTTCAGTAAATTTATCTGTGTGCCAGACATTGTGCAGAATACTGGTCACATATTGAATCGGAATACTGGACACATATTGAATCATTCAATCTTCACAACAGCACCATCAAGTAGATACTCTCTTATCCCCATTTCGTGGATAGAGATCTTCTCAGAAGTCACACAGTACATCAGTGAGACGGAAGGGCTGCGTCAGGCATCAAAGGAGCTGACTTCTAATCTGAATTCTGTTTTTTAGAAAAAGGGGGGAAAAAGCACTTTTGTGACTGTGGGCAAGTCCCAGTAAAGGATGATGTACTACTTTTCTTTTTTTTTAAAGAATGAGATTCTAGAATGCTTATATAGAAAAATAACATGTAAAACTAAGATATCACAGTATGCACCAATTGTATCACACACACTTGTAGAAAATTATGTTCCTTTCTAATCTCTATTTAGACAAGTGATGACTAACTAGCTGGTCTAGAGAAGAGCAACCCAAATGATGAATGAGTTAAAAAATAAGCCACCTGAAAAAAAATTTTTTTTTTTTATGATAGTCACAGAGAGAGAGAGAGAGAGAGGCAGAGACATAGGCAGAGGGAGAAGCAGGCTCCATGCAAGCCCGATGTGGGACTCGATCCCCAGACTCCAGGATCACACCCTGAGCTGAAGGCAGACGCTCAACTGCTGAGCCACCCAGGCGTCCCTGCTTTTGTTTTTATACTCAGAAAATCACACACACGCACACACACACACGCACACACACACACACACACATTCTAGAGCTAGCCTTTTAAAAAAAATTCTTAAGGAGAAAAGTAAGCCAGAGTTATGAGCATCTGTTTTTCTGTGTTTTAGAAATACTTTTATGGTTTAAAAATAAAAATAATAACAGTTGCTGGCTACTCTCTGCCTTATGCAATATCTTTCATTTCAAAACTAATGAATACTTATTAAATCTGTATAGACCATCTTAGGAAAGTAATGTCATGGTGTTGCAAATTAAACTTGCTTAAGGAATTAAAGTGATTCACTTTATATTATAGGCCACCAACTATTTCTCTTATGGACAGTTGTCCATAGTTGTCTAGGTATCTATTTTTCTCTAGCACCAGTACTGCAATAGTACCTAAAGCAATCGAAGAATTTCCTATCACTTTCTCTCTTGATACTTGCGTTGAGCTCTGTGTGTGCTAAGAATGGACTGAGGGGTGACATGGAAGAAATGCCTACCTTTAGCCCTAGTTGCAGAGAAAGGGGTAGAGACAAAAGTAATTCAGAAGTCCTGTTGGCAGCAAGACTCATTAGGAAATAATAAAAACTGTTGCCTCTTCTTCGTGTAGATCTCTCTGTTCTTTATGAATTCTACTTGAAAGTTATTTTCTCTGGAGTATTTCCAGCTTGTATGTTAAGGGGTTTTTCAGGAATATTTCTTATTAAGCCAGTATGGAAACATAATGACCCTCTGACTGTGTCTCTTGACACAGGGCTAAGGTATGAATGTAGTAGTCTTAGAATTGTTTCAAAGTTGGAGCTCTTGGGAGGCTCAGTTAGTTAAGCATCCAACTCTTGATCTTATCTCAGGTCTTGATCTCAGGGTCATGAGTCTGAGCCCTGTACTGGGCATGGAGCCTATTTAAAAAAAACAAAATAGGGATCCCTGGGTGGTGCAGTGGTTTAGCGCCTGCCTTTGGCCCAGGGCGTGATCCTGGAGACCCGGGATCAAATCCCAAGTCGGGCTCCCTGCATGGAGCCTGCTTCTCCCTCTGCCTATGTCTCTGCCTCTCTCTCTCTCTCTCTCTCTCTCTCTCTGTCTCTCTCTGTGACTATCATGAATAGGTAAATAAAATCTTTAAAAAAAAAAAAAAGAATTGTTTCAGCTTAGGTAGAAGAAAAACAAATTTTGGTGTGCTTGTCTCCCTATCTGCATTACAAAGCTTTGGATTCTTCAATCTTCAATGCATTTAACCTTTGGGCATTAGAATAAGTGAGTGGAAGGAATAAGAGATGTGAGACCTTTTTTTAAAAGTTGGAAAATGGATAGGACATTGTGCTGTCGCTCATACTACATTATGACTTGAATGAAACAGTGCATGGCAGGGATGGCCTTTGGAGAGTGATTCACAAGTGGCAGTGACAGAAGTTGGCTACTACTCTTGTCTACCAGGCCACCGCAGGGAATCATGTTCACTCACTACTTAGATGCCTTGATTTTAAATCACAGCCTTCAGGTGTGAATAAGTAAAAAAGCTGACTTTTAGGTTATATATTAACTGGTTTCATTGGTACTCCTTTTCTGGAGGAAAAAAAAAAATCCGTTATATCCGAAAAGAAAACAGAAAGCAGCTTTCCTTTGATCATTCATCTGATCATTCATCAGAGCGGGCCCATTCAGGTCCTTGAATGCAAGGATTCTTGAATCGATCTGGATGGGTAGGCAAGCATCCTGGATTTTGTTCGTCTTCTAATCGAATCCAGTTTTGATCATCATTTGCATAGTTCTTTCAAGGTTTCCTATTGATTATCCTTGTAGCCATGAATATAGGAAAACATTGTGAAAATACCTTGGCAAAATGAAATAATATTTTGCTTTTTTGTTGAAAATAATCCCTTAACTGATTTTAACCTGCCTAGTTACCCACATTTAACTTACCTATCTTATCTCCCTCTTCTAAAATAGAACTGAAGTCTAGCACATTGAGAAAATGACTTTAAATGTGTAACTGGAATTCTTCAGAATCCCCCCACGAGACTACGCAAGGGGGTACTACTACAGATTGCACGCAGAACAACTGTGGCTAATTCACTCCTTTTCTGGATTCACACCCAGCCAGGCTTGTGCACAGATATCAGAAAGAGTAAACATACCAGTAATTAATTGGTCTTAAACATAAAATTTCAAAGAACTGGAATTCAAAATTGATCTCCCACTGAAGAGCTTCCTCTCTTACTGCTCAGAAGTGATCTTTCAATTAGGGCTCATTCTGAAAGCTACCTGTTTGAATTGGACTGGGAATAAATGTTGAAATTTACTGACAACAACTCATTGCTTAATCTCTGGCAATTTTGTTTCATTATGTGATCAACAGATATGTTGTAAGTCAGATTCAAAATGAAAATTAAAGTTTAAACAGTTAAAGTGTGGTCACCAAATAATTTTTCAGACTTGTAGGAAAATTAAAATCTGTTTGAGAAGTACTCTCGGATGCAACACAGATTTTTATTCTGTTCTTTTCTTACTCTCTCCCATCTCTGCACCCCTGGTTGTTTGTGTGTTTATTTATGAAAGGCAGTCAAGTACCAAGAACAAACCAAGGAATTGGACTCAGAAGATGTCATTTTTGGACCTGGCTCTGTCACTTATTAGCTGTACGAATCCTGCTCAGACTGGTCAGTGAAGTCTCTTGAGCAAGGTGATACAAGTACCTGTCCTGCCTCCCTCACCAGGGTGATTATTAATTTCGGATGATTTGATGCATTTAGAAACTTTAACTTATCCTAGTGTCATTTCTCTTAATGAGATCACACACCTGGAATCAGTCCTTTTGTCTTTTGATACTGCCTTTGACGATAAGGGTATCAGAAAACTACTTGCCCAGGCTTTTCTACTACTACTGAACTCTCTGGAATTGGGAATGCCAAGTCCTTATGGTAATAAAATTTAATTTCTTAATCTAAGATTCCTTTCCAAGTGCTAATTCTGACAGGAAATTTAATGGAATGGTAATGTATGTATATTCCTATACAGAGTGATGTGGGACTTGCTTAAACTTGCTGATAGTAGGGATCCCTGGGTGGCGTAGCGGTTTGGCGCCTGCCTTCGGCCCAGGGCGCGATCCTGGAGACCCGGGATCGAATCCCACATCGGGCTCCCGGTGCATGGAGCCTGCTTCTCCCTCTGCCCGTGTCTCTCCCCCTCTCTCTCTCTCTCTGTGACTATCATAAGTAAATAAAAAGAAAAATATTTAAAAAAAAAAAACTTGCTGATAGTAGAATTTGGAGGTTGTTTTGTTTCTTTTTTTTTTTAAATCAATTCTCAGACTGTAGATCAACATTTTAACAGTACCTACAATTTGGCAAAGAATTTTGCCTTTGGCCTGTGTTGATGCTCTTATAGTTTCTCTTTCTGGGACTCTAAAATATTAGATATGTTGGAGCCAAAGATTTAAGAAGGTGCAAGGTCCCCCTCCCATAGAATTCCAAAGAATTTGTTTCCTTATCTTCCCCTGTCCTTTACCTCAGGACCTGTGAATGCCTGTTGGATATAAGTTCAGATTCTGGGTTAAGAAGCCTCAAATTTAGCCCACTGGAAGGGTAGCTCACAAATACATCTTTCTGCTGGCCACATTGCCCTTTGACATTCTTACCACTATACAGAGCTCCGAAGCATGCCCGTTTCGCCACTACTCCCCAACATCGTCTCCATATTTCATCAACTAATCCTCCAGAAGCTTTTTGACAATTTAATATGTAACTGTTACACACATATGACTTGCAGAATTAGTCTAAATGAAAAAAAAAAGAATTAGTATAAATGCTGAATTGTTTATTATCTTAATATTAAAATATTTATGATTAGTATAGAAATTCAAGTAGGCTACTTTTCCTGATTGCATTGATTTCTTCTTACTTGAGGATACTTGGTTTTTAGAAATCACAGAACAAATCTGGATAAAATAATTTGAAGGTGCAGTCATGAAACAGTATTTCATTTGCACTGGGAATGCAACACTAGCTTGCTTAGCTAGCTTCCTTCCTTCCTTCCTTCCTTCCTTCCTTCCTTCCTTCCTTCCTTCCTTCCTTCCTTCCTTCCAACAGAACAAATAAAATTTGTGTTTTTGTAGGGCTTATTTTTCATTATAGCTTCAATATTGGAGTGGAAATTAAGTTTATGAATTTGAATCTGATTTTTCAGTCTTCTAACTTCCGATAAGTTATGTGCTGATGCAGAGCTGCTGTTTTTAGGTCATAGTGATTTGGCTTTTCTAGAAGCTATTCTTTTTCTAAGTGACTGACAGGAATCATTACTCTCTATGGCAAGAAACCAGAAGTTGGCAGGAGCCCTATAACAACTGTCCAATTGGATTTATTTTTTTTAACTGTTGTGCCAATTTCCAAATTATCTTCAGTTATAGGGCATCTGTTTTCTTAAAAAGGTTCAAAGCGAGTGATACGCATATAGTGACAGGCCTGCCCAGGTCAGTTGTGAGGAGACAGGGCCTTCCTCAGAAAAAGAGTTTCTATTTAGTGCTCTGGACAGAAGCCAGGGATCACAGTACGTTCCTAGAATTGTGCCAAGTCAAAGCCACAACCATCAGGCAATTGTGTATTAGTTCCTGAAACTCCCATTGTGACTCTGATTCCTTCTGATTGTTTAGAGGTATGAATCTGACAAGGATCGCTTTGTAACGATTGACAATAAGCACTAAAAGCTTCAGTGATTATACTAATATTTCCTGCCTCAGCTGCTTCCCAGTATGAATTTTAAAACACTGAAAAGAAAGGGCCAGAGCTCTACTCTGAAGAGAATTCTGCCTCTTTTCCGAGAGAATTAACTGAGGCAGAAAGTGTTTTTCAGGTGAGGGCCACTCGGAGCTGAGCCCTGCCTTTTCACCTGCATTTAAACAGCTCCACTTTATCCCCTGTTTTGCTGGCCAGGGCCAATTTGATAATAACAAGCCCAGAATGAAAAACATCTGTTTATTTCCCCTTATCTGCTGGTACCAACTAGAAATGCTTTTGCTTGTTTGAGCTTTGCCCTCCCCAGAATCTTGTTATTTGTTCTGAATTTGGGTTTTGGCAGAATGATATCCCATGCATGCCAGGCAGACCCAGGGATGTGTATTTAGTAACATGGGGTTTTGTTTTCTTTTTTTATTGACTTGCTTTAGGCTGAAGCTTTCAGCTTTTAAATGTCTGACTCTTCTCCCATTGTCCTAGCTATGCTGTCAGTAATAAATGCATCCTCTCTTTTGGAATTGGGCTGGATAAGATGCAAATTTGTCTCTTTGGTTCCTTTACTTAGTGAGTTTACCCTACAGGGCCTGCTGCTGTTTTAAAATACTCCGAGACTTGGGACACTTGACTGGCTCAGTTGGTAGAGCACGTGGCTCTTGATCTTGGGGTTGTGAGTTTGAACCCCATGTTGGGGTAGAGGTTTTTTTTTTTTAATGTTAAGTATTCAAGACTCACAAAACTGTTTTTTGGTAAAAGAAGAGTTCTTATTCTCTAAGTCTGCCTAGGGGAGAAAATAGGCTAGTGCTATAAAGGAATAGATCTACATTAGCTACCTTTTTTAATTTATTTTTTTATTGAGATATAATTCACATATCATAGAGGTGACCATTTTGCAGTGTACAGTTAAGTGGGTTTTAGTACATTTAGAAGGTTGTGCAACCATCACTTCTGTCTAATGTAACATTCCCATCACCCGTAAAAAGAACCCCATACCCATAAGCAGTCGCTCCCTATTAGCCTTTCCCCCCCAACCCTTAGCAACCACAACCACTAATCTACTTTGTCTCCATGAATTTGTCTCTTCTAAATATTTCATTTGAAAGTAATCATACAATATTGTGGCCTTTTGTATCTGCCTGCTTTTACTTATCATAACGTTTTCAGGATTCATCTGTGTTGTAGCGTGAGTCAGTACTTTGTTCTTCTTTATGGTAATGTTCCGTTGTATGAATAAATAATTTTATTTATCCACTCATCAGTTTCTGGATATTTGGGGTTTTTTTCATCCTTTAGCTATTATAAATAATGCAGCTATAAACATTTATGTACAACTCTTTAAAAATTTATTTATTTATTTATTTATTCATTCATTCATTCATGATAGACATAGAGAGAGAGAGAGAGAGAGGCAGAGACACAGGAGGAGGGAGAAGCAGGCTCCATGCTGGGAACCCGACGTGGGACTCGATCCCGGGACTCCAGGATTGCGCCCTGGGCCAAAGGCAGGCGCTAAACTGCTGAGCCACCCCGGGATCCCCTATGTACAACTTTTCATGTGGACATGTTTTTAATTCACTTGAGTATATATACCTCGCAGTAGAACTGCTAGGTCCATATGCCAACTTTATGTTTAAATTTTTGAGGACCTTTCAGACTGTTTTTGATGGGCTGCACCATTATATATTCCCACCATCAGTGTATGATGGTTTTTAATTTTCAACATCCCAACCAACACTTGTATTAACAATCACAATTTTTGTTCACAGACATCCTAGTGGGTATAAAATGATACCATATCATGGTTTGGTTTGCATTTATCTGATCAGTAATGATGTTGAGCATCTGTTTCATGTTCTTATTTGGTATTTGCATATTTTCTTTGGAGAAATATTTTATTCAGATCCTTTGCCCACTTTTTAATTGAGTTATTCTTCATTTATCCATTATTTAATTGGGTTGTCTTTTTATTACTGAGTTTTAAGAGTTCTTTACATATTGTGTATTAAAGAACTTTGTCAGATATATATTTTGGGAATATTTTTCTCCTATGGGTTGCCTTTTTAGTTTCTTGATAATGTCCTTTGTGAAGTACAAAAAGTTTTAATTTTGATGAAGTCTAATTTATTTTTTCTTTGATTGCTTTTGCTTTAGGTTTTATATCTAAGACATTATTTTACCTAAACCAGGATCATGAAGATATACACCACTGTTTTCTTCTAAGAGCTCTTTTATTTAGGTCTTGGATCTATTTTGAGTTAATTTTTATATATGATATATGGCAAGAATGTAAATTCATTCTTTTGCATGTGGATATCCAGTTGTTTCAGCATCATCTTCTGAAAGCTTCTTCTTTCCCCCATTGAATTGTCATGGCACCCTTGTCAGCAATCAATTGACCATAAATGAATGGGTTTATTTCTGGACTCTGGAATTCTATTCCTTTATTATATATGTCTGTCTTTATGCCAGTACCATGCTATCTTGATTACTATGGTTTTATAGTAAGTTTTGAAAATGGGAAATGTGAATCTTCTGACTTTTCCTCCAAGATTGTTTTGACTATTTTGGGTTCTTTCCATAAGAATTTTAGGATTTGATTGTCAATTTTAAAAAAAACACCAGCTGGGATTCTGAAAAGGATTACATGGAATCTGTAGATTGCTTTAAGGGAATATTACCATCTTAACAATATTAAATCTTCCAATCCATGAACACAAAATGTCTTTCCATCTATTTAGGGCTGTTTTAATTCCTTTAGATCTATTTTTGTAGTTTTCAGTGTATATATCTTTCACTTTTGTTATTCCTAACCATTTTATTCTTTTGATGCTATTGTAATGGAATTGTTTTCTTAATCTTACTTTCATCTTGTTCATTGCTCACATATAGAATAGAAGTGCAACTGATTTTTGTATATTGATTATATCCACTACTTTTAAGAATATATGCTTGTTGTAATTTCAGATATATTGGAACCAGTTGATAAAGCCAGTGGTCATCTTCTTTGTGATTCTTTTAAAGATGAGACTATGTATAGGTAACATTTATTGGGCACTGATATGTCATGCACTAAGTTATTATGTTATGTTGGATTATTTTCATTTCATTCTTCTGTGTCTGTTTTACAGTAAGGCATCCTTGCCCATAGACCTACTGTGAATACGTAAGTGGCTGAGCTGAGACTTGAACCCAGATCTCTCACCACAAAAACTAGCTTCTTAACTACTTGGCCATTACTATCTTACTGGAAAAATGCATGGTAGTTCTACCCTAAAAGGCAGGCAATAGGTTAAGTAACATGGAAATATTTTCCTGGCCTATGTTTCTTCTCTTCTCTTTTCATTTTTTTTTTAAGATTTTATTCATGAGAGACACAGAGAGAGAGGCAGAGACATAGGCAGGGGGAGAAGCAGGCTCCCTGCAAGGAGCCTGATGCAGGACTCAATCCCCAGACTGTGGGATCACGACCTGAGCCAAAGGCAGATGCTCAATCACTGAGCCACCTAGGTGTCCCTAATTTTGGTTTCTTATCAGAGTTGATAATTTTCCTTTTGTACAATGGTGATTCTCTCTCTCTTTGAGGAAATTTTAATTTCAGAGAGACATTTTAGCAAGAACATATGAACCACTATAGAGCCTGGAGGCAGGAGGTTCTCTCAACAGGCAGGAGATGACTAAGTAGCAATAGAAAACATGAGATAAAGTTGTGCCTTTGAGAGACACTTTGAAAGTAGAATCCAGAAGCCAGTTATATATGGAAATGAAAAAGAGAAACGAATGAAAGGTGACTGAGACTGTTAGCTTCAATGGCCAAATAAATGGTGATGACACTGGCTAAAAGGTAGGTTAGTTAGGTGGGAGAGGATGGTGGGTTCAGTGGAGCAGTAGAGGGAAGCTGGTGATGTAAAGGTTGTAATCTTAGAGTATAGTATAGTAGAAATATGACCTGATTAATATTCTAGTTCATCACTTACTACAAGTTATTTAATTTGTTGTTTAACAGATATGTTGCTGACCGTGTAATGGTAAATAAAACAGACATGGTCCCTATCGTCACAGGACTTAAGAGTTTATTAAGCAAGTCAGACGTAGTAAACACAAAGTACATAAATAACAATTATACATACCATGGAGGGACGGAATAAAATGCTATGAGAGAATAATATGAGGTCCTGATCTAGAAAGGGGGTCAGGAAGAAGTGACTCTAGACTAGAGCTGTGACCTGCCTGCAGTATGGTAGGAATTAGCTTGGCTTAAAGTGGGAAAGAAGCCTTTTAGGCAGAAGGAATGGTAGGTATCTATCTCACAGTATTTTGGTGAGGATTACATAATCATGTAAATGAAAATGCCCAGGCCCGTCACAAAGTATATGCTTTAAAACAACAACAACAACAAAACATTTTTTAAGGTGGCTATAGTTAGCTGAATACTTTTATAATCAGAAATCCAGGTAAACCTTATTATTTAAAGTAGTTGAAGCTCTGGGACAGACTGAATTAGTCTTGGAGAGTGTATTTGCTGAAACAAGAAGATCTGAGATATCCTAGGGAATGACAATTGGGGTAAATCAAAGAGTATGTAGATGTAGAAGAGCCTAACAAGGAAAAGTGAGATGGGAAGGAGGAAATGTGGAGAGTGTCAAAAAAGGTGGAGGGAGGGAAGACTTTTGAGAATAAAGGATGGGTAACCATTCTGGATGCTCTGAAGACTATCACGTAGGACAAAGACTGCAGAGAAATCATGAAGTTAGCCTTTAAGTGGATACTGGCTGATCTGTAAGATCAGTTTCTGTAGAGCAAGGAAAGAAGAGAGTAGAATAAGAAGCTAACTTGGAGATGTAGAAATGAAAGGAGTGTTATGTATGAGCAAACTATGAGTTCAAGAAATGTGATAAGAAAGGGGATTTCAGGGATCCCTGGGTGGCGCAGTGGTTTAGCGCCTGCCTTTGGCCCAGGGCGCGATCCTGGAGACCCAGGATCGAATCCCACATCGGGTTCCGGTGCATGGAGCCTGCTTCTCCTTCTGCCTATGTCTCTGCCTCTCTCTCTCTCTCTGTGTGACTATCATAAATAAATAAAAATTTTTAAAAAATTAAAAAAAAAACGAAAGGGGATTTCATATAGTGAATAGAGTGAAAACAGATGTGTTGCTTAAGGATCTGGTCTGAGAGGAAGTGGCTGGTGGAGAGAGAGAGCTGTGGAAGATATGAGAAGAAAAATAACTGATGGGCAGAGGGAAGAAGGAATTGGCGAAGGAGGCAGGATATTGCAGGGTAGGCATATAGTGAAGAGGAATATAGTAGAGAGAAGATCGAACAGAAAGGGGAAAAATAGTGAAAAGAAGAGAATTGGAAGACACCGTATTGATGGCCTCCATTTTCTCCTTAAAATAGCAGGCAGAGGTCAGGTAGAGAGGTGAAGGTTTACAGTGAAAGAGAGGCCTACAGGAAAAAGGAATTGCTGAAATCTATTGGTCTTATAAAATACGGTGTAACTAGGAGGTATGATAATATGTTTTGTCTTACTTAAATGGTATTAATACATATTTGTGTAGTATACTTTAATTTACACAGTGCTTTTAGATATGCCTTCTTATTCTGACCCCTGCTAACCCTATGAAACGAATGCCTACATGCATTGATCATCACACCTTTATTTGTCTTTCCTTTCTCTTTTTTTTTTTTTTTTTTAAGAGAGAGAGAGAAGGAGAGTGCATGCAAAGGGGGAAAGGGATAGAGGGAGAGGGAGAGAGAGAATCCTAAGCAGACTTCACATCGAGCATGGAGCCTGATGCAGGGCTGGATCCCGTAACCCTGAGATCATGCCCTGAGCCAAAATCAAGAGTTGGACACCTAACCTATTTAGCCACCCGGGCGCCCCTCTTTCTCCTTTTTCTTACAGAGAAAGTAATCAACCATAGTACAGGTATTTATTATCTACTGTGTGCCAGGCACTGTGGATCCAAAAGCAAATGAAAGACACAGTGCTGCCCTCACTGAAATCCAAGAAGAGAATAGACTCTGGAGCAGGCAGGTTATCTATCTGCCATAGATAACCAGACCTGTCTAGGATAGTTGGTAAGCATGTGTAGAGAATCAAAATTATTCACTAGCTCATCAATTATTTCATTTTACTGACAAGCAAACTGATACTTAGGAAGGTTAAGTGGCCACAGTTCACATGATCGGTAGGTAGCATGGCAGAAACTAAAGTCTTCATATTCCCAGATCCAAGATTTTTTTCTCTTGCACTGTTGCTTTTCGTGTGATTATATGCAGATAGAATTTGTAGTTCACCTAATTGACAATTTTAAGATTTAGAGCTTTACTTCCAGATATCTAAATATTTTGAATCTAGGTAGTATTATATGCTTTATATTAAAGTCTAGAGAGATTAAGAAGTCAGTGGGATTTAGATGTGGTCCATTGAAAAGCTTTTTATAATGGATTTAATTTAGTTTTTGTTCAGAAACTCATTTGGCTTTTGAGACACAGTCATTTCTCAGTGTTTTGCAAAATGTTTGCAAATTCTTCCTACTATAGCACTTGCTATTATATCATAAGGAACACTGGTGAGGGCTATTCCTGAATACCATTTATTTTAAAAACAAACCTTTTCTTTGTGAAAACAAATGTTTCTCTATCTTAGTGTTGTGAAATGTATTTCATCTTAGAAAACCCACAATGGAATGAAAAGTGGTGTGATTACAAAGGCTCTGAACTGAGGAACAGGGAGTATGTGGATTCTGGGCAAGTCCCTTCTCCTAGCTATAAAATGAAGTAATTACTTTTAAAAAATGGATATGAGAAATCAGGGAAAAAAATGTTAAGTGCTTAGACTTACACATTTGCAATAAACAGATAGTGTTAAGCTGTCTTTCAGCCACTAGCTTACTTCCCCATCCTGTCATAATTAACTTGTCTGGGGGTTTCCTTATTTTCTGACCTGTTTGCCTATGAAGGGAGGGTAAATGTGCAATGAAATCATTTAGAGCTGAAGAGCATGTGGATGGAGGATGGTGAATGGGCCTGGATGAGAGATCCCTGCTAGATAATCAGCCTGGACTTTCATTGTCTCTTTAGTTCAAGTCATTCAATGGTGACTCTTGAGAGGATATTAACTTCCTTTTTCCTGGGTATTTTGCCTGAATATGTGCTATGCCACTTCAAAGTGAGCATTGTTCCTTGGTATGCCCTTTTACTACTAATGTTTAGGCTTACACTGCACATTTTTACCTGAGCGTGAGGGAAGGAGGGAGAAGGGGAAAGGGAGAAGACTTGCAAAACAGGCACAAGTACAATTTTATATACTTTTCTCACCAAACTGTGAGCCATAGACTATTTAGATGTTAAGGCCTAGAGAAGTCATCTAGCCCAGTGCTTTGTGCTCCATGGAATCCAGTATATGTCATGGCCAAGTGGATGAGGGCTCCTTGTAGTTAGGAAACATGTACCTTAAAGAATGGTAATAAAGATCAAATGAGGTCATGTCACTTCCCTATTTAAAACTTCCCATGACTCACCTTTGCCTACAGAATGAAATCCAAGGTCCTTAGCTTAAAATACAAAGCCTTTCATGATCTGCACCCTCTTGTGCCTTCTCCTGTTCCATTCCTCATGCCTTGTATTCTGATAGGACCAGACTCCTGCTGTTCCCTAAACTTGCCAAGCTGTCTCACAACTCTGCGTCTGCACTTGGTGTTTCTTCTATATAAAATGTTCTTCTCTCTCTGTTTGCCCAGCATTCTTCCTTGCTCCCATCTCATTTATCCCTGTGCTTAAAGAGCCACCCAGCCCTATCCCATTACTCAGTGTCCTTTGATCCTGCTCTATGTCTGGTATAACATTCATCACAGTCCAGAATATCCTTCATGTATTTGTTTTTGTTCTCCACTCTTCTCACTGTGCATATTTTCCCCAAGTAATCTCATGGGTTCACGTGACATCAGTCAGTAGAGATCTTCATCTCCTGCCTACATCTCCCCCTGTGTTTCCAGCTCCCACCTGAAATGGCCTGTGTGGCTTCCTTAGAGTGAACATATATCACATCAAATTCACAACAGAATGCCTCAAGCTAACTAATCCTGTACTCCAACATTTCCTCTTTACGTGTTCTCATCTTAGTGAAAGACATCCACTTGCCTCAGCCAGAAAGCTAGGCATCATTCCTTCTTCCTTTCTTTTTCCTTCTACAGCCAGTTATACCAGTCTTGGATATGGAGCTCTCTCCTCAAATTCCTTTCCATCCATGCTCTTTTCTTTTCTTTTTTTTTTTTTTAAGGTTTTATTTATTCATGAGAGTCACACACACAGAGAGAGAAGCAGAGACATAGGCAGAGGGAGAAGCAGGCTCAATGCAGGGAGCCCGATGCAGGACTTGATCCCGGGACTCCAGGATCATGCCCTGAGCCAAAGGCAGACACTCAACCGCTGAGCCACCCATCCCAATCCACCCTCTTTTCTACATCTCCATTGAAACAACTAGCTGCCCTTTTCTTGCCTAAATTACTTACTGTATTATTCCAGGTCCTCGAGACATTGCTGTCCAACAGAAATACATGTTATTTGAAACTTTTACATTAAAAAAGGTAAAAAGAAACAAGTAAAATACACTTCAATAGTTATCTTATTTAAACCATATATCCGAAATAAAATCAGTTCAACATATAATCAGTATTTAAAATTATTTATTATATATTTTGAACCACTTTATTTTGATATGAACAAGAAGCTACACGCATTTAATGTATACAGCTTGATGAGTTTGGAGGTAAGAGTATAAACCAAACTATGCCATCAATAACATATCTGTCACCTCCTCAGGTTTTCTACTGCCCTCTTTTATAGATAATGATGATTATTGATGATAAGAACACTTAACATATGTCCCTGAATTATGCCCCACTTCCCTTAGCAAATATTTAAGTATAACTACATTATTGGGGTGCCTGGGTGGCTCAGTTGGTTAAGCATCTGACTTTTGATTTCAGCTCAGGTCATGATCTCAGGGTCATGGAATTGAGGCCCCCATCAAGCTCCATGCTGGGTGTGGAGCCTGCTTAAGATTCACTCTCTCCCTCTGCCCCCTCCGTGTGCTCTCTCTCTAAACAAACAAACAAAATGCATAATTGTTAAGTATAGGTATATGCTGTGTAACAGATCCTAGACCTTACTCATCTGGCATAAATGAAACTTTGTACCCTTTGACTGATGCCTGCCCCCCAGCCCCTGGCAACTACCATTCTGATCTTTGCTTGTATGAATTTGACCATTTTAGATTGCTCACATGAGTGGTATTAGGTAGCATTTGTCCTTCTGTGTCTGGCTTATTTCATAACATTCTTAGCTCCTAGGTTCAACCATGTTGTCACAAGTGGTCGATTTACCTCCTTTATTTTTTTTTTTGATTTACCTCCTTTATGAAGGATATAAATGGGATATAAATGGAATAATATTCCATTGTTGATCTATGCCACATTTTCCAATATAAAAAGTTATTAATGAGGTATTTTAAATTCTCTCTTTTTTTAATACTTAAGTCTTCAAAAATCAGCACATCTCAATTTGGATTAGCCACATTTCTGCCTCTAAAAAGGCAACTGTAGTTAGAAGACTCAATACAGCATCACAGCTCTAAAATCTAGAGCCTGAAGCAAGGATTAAAGTGGTGACATTGTCTTTGGTAGGGTCCAGCCCAGAGTCGTGAGGGTAGAGGTTAAATAAGGAAAAATTTGATGCAGTGAATTACCATGCTGGTCACCACCTTATAACCACCAAAGACACATAGCAGGTTTTTCAGTGAACATATTTCTCTCTCATCTTTTATCCATTGATCAAGGTTCACCGCATGAGAAACTAATTTCTCTATACCTCCTCCAACCCCTTGACAACTGTTCAGAAAGCAGTATGACATTTTATCCAAATCTATATATGGAAGGGTGCCTCATCATGGGTTAAAGAGAATGTTGGAGGATGTTGAGAGAACCAGAGTCAACATTAGCTTTGCATCCAGTACAGTGAATGAATGAGTTTTTTGACTCTGGTTTGTGTGTGTGTCTATATGTCTCTCTCTCTCTCCCCAGTACATTTTTCTACACTATAGTCAGGTACTCTTGCTAAATGTAAATATGACTCTGTCGTTTTCCCTACTTCAGAACCTCCAGTGACTCTCCACTGTTTTCAGGATAAAGTCCAACACGTGTTTTGTTCAAAGTTTTACTTGGTCTGGCCTTGCCTACCTTTCTAGCTTCTGGTTTCAGCCACCTCCCTCCCATCTTGAATGCTATGTGTATTACTTACCTGTTTCTGGGTAACAAATTAATACAAACACAATGATTTAAAACACAAGGAGTGGACAGCCCAGGTGGCTCAGCAGTTTAGCGCAGCCTTCAGTGCAGGGCGTGGTCCTGGAGTCCCGGGATGGAGTCCCACGATCGAGTCCCATGTCGGGCTCCCTGCATGGAGCCTGTTTCTCCCTCTGCCTGTGTCTCTGCCTCTTTCTCTCTCTCTGCCTCTGTCTCTCATGAATAAATAAATTAAATATTAAAAAAAAAAAAGGAAAACACAATGAGCATTTCTTATCTCATAGTTTCTGTGGGTTAGCTGGGTGGTTCCGGCTCAAGGTCTTTTATGGGATTGTAGCCAAGTTGACTGCTAGCGCTGTGGTCGTCTGAAGGTTTGACTAGGTGAGGGATTTACTGCAATTCTCGGCAGGCCTTAGTTCTTCTCTTCTAGAGAGCTTCTTGAGAGTCCTCACAGCCTGGTAGCTGCTTCCCTGCACCCCACCCCCCAAAAAAGTGACTAAGAGAGCAAAGCAAAAGCCACAGTGGTTTGTTTTGTTTTGTTTCACCTAGCCTTAGAAGTCACACGTGGTCATTTTCATAATATCCTGTTGCTTACAAAGGTCAGCCTTTTGTAGGGGCACAAATAACAGAAAACAGCCATCGGGGGCTATATGGCAGATTGGCTACCACTGAATGATGCATCTGTAGAATTTAAGTCCTTCTAACATGAATTGATTTATCTCTGAGCATTTCCACATACTGTTCTTGCTTCCCACGAAAGAACTCTCTTGTTTCTCTTCTCGTTTGCCTCGCTAACTCCTATTTATCCTTCACCCATGGCTTCTTTATTCCGTGCTATTAGAGCACGCTCTCTCCTATCGTAGCACTTCTCACATTTGGTCACAGCTGCCTGTTTCCTAGCCTGTTTCCCCCATTAGACTCTGAGTTCCCAAGGGTAGAGACCATGTCTTTCTAGTTTGTTGTTGTATCCCCAATGCCGAGCATAATACCTGGCAACATGTTGCAGGTTGATTGGAAAGATGAAGGAAAAGATGTGTGAATATATGGCTGAATCACTTACCAGACCTCTTGTCTTTTCTTTTAGACTCTGACTCATAAAGAACAGTGCTCTGGTCTTTTCATTTCTGTATCCCAGGGTAAACATAGAGCGCAGCAGATAAGAACCCCCTAGTAAATATCCCTTTTCCTTTTCTTCTCTTACCCCTCTATTTTTCATAATGGAATAAAGATTTCAAGAGACTCAGCATCTCAGTGGATCTGTCATTAGTGATAAATCTGATTATTTACAAAAATTCACCCCTCGATTATCTCTTATTTCAATTCTGATATTCCACTGTAAGTGAACATTGTAATATGATTCCAGATAATATGTAGTTGTGTTTAATAACTGTAGCAGTGTTCATTCCAGCTTAAGTGGATACCTTGAACATGAAAGGTGTTTCCTGAGTGGTGAATAAACTTAACATATTGATAAGTGCTTTTTACAGAGTAACTGTGGTGAAGCTTCAGGTTGTATGAATAGTTTTTCTTCGATCTTGATTCTGTTAACACAAGGAATTACTCACTGACATGTAAGTTGAAGGAAATCGTTTCTGCTTCTGGATTTGAAATTTAGGAGAAAATTGACCTACTACTTGTGGCATTTGATTGTTTTTAAGGCCAGTTATCTTCAGCTACCCTGCTAGCTATGCAAGACAGCAAGTGAAAGGGAGGCTTATTATCAGCAATGCTGGCCCTGTCTCCTCCCCTCAGAGTGCACAGAACCAGGAGTCAATTACCAAGAACAATTACCAAGAACCCAGTAGGATGAAAGCACTAACCTGGGACATAAAATTTGGCTATGCATTCCTTTTATTCTGTTCATCTTCTTTAAAAATTATTGTTTTATTTTGAGGTGCCTGGGTGGCTCAGTCGGTTAAACGTCTGACTCTTAGTTTTGGCTCAGATCATGATCTCAGGGTCATGAGATAGATCCCCACATTGTCAGGCTCACTGCGCTCAGTGGAGAGTCTGCTGAGAGTCTGTCTCTCCCTCTCCCCCTGCCCTTGCTTGCATATTTGCACACACACACTCTCTCTCTCTCTCTCTCTAATTAAATAAATAAATAAATAGATAAATAAATCTATCTTTACAAAATTGTCTTATTTTTTTTTTGTTTTATAAATTAATTCCATATTTGTTCTTTGCACTTTCATTTTCAAATTCTCCTAGCAATTCATTAAAAGGTTTTGGGCTTTGGAATTGAACAGAACTTATTCAAATTCTGACTGCTCCTTCTTACTGGCTTTGAGTCATTGGACTAGTTACTTTATATCTCTGAATCTTATTTTTTTTTTTTAATGTGTAGGATGGGGATAGAAATGACCCCTCCATAGATGGTCACCAAGCTCAATAAGATATTTTATGTAAAGTGCCTAGTGTGGTATGTGGTATACAGTAGATGCTTAATCAAGATTGGATAATACTCCTTCCTCAGACTGTTTTGTTGCCTACCTCAAAGCAGTGCTTAGCAGGTGTCATGGTGATTGAATCACGTTGCCCCAGGAATAAGTGTATTAAGTACTCTGTCAGAGAAGTAGTTCCCTAGGCCATCTGACAAAACTCCTAGTCTACTCTCTTGCTTATTTTATTTTTCAACCAACCAGAGAAGTCCAGTCAGAGAGTATTGTGCTTTTCCTGTGTTTGTTTTCTTTTCTCCTGTTTTGTGTTCCCTTTTCTTCTTTGACCTTGTTTTCTTCTTCTTCCCTTTGATGGTGACTGATATTTTTAGATCCCTGCTTACCTCCATTTTGTGGTATCACCGGGACTAGTTCCCCACCCTACCAGCCTTTACCATGCTGTAGAATCTAGACTCTCTCCTGGAAAGCCTTTGTTTCTAACACTCATAGTTGGGCTTTCCTTGGTGTCCTGCCAAGAAGTAGTTGTTTGAGTGATGTGTCCTCCTTTTTCCCCATATGATCTTCACAGAGATTTGTCTGGGAGGAGTGTGGT
Source organism: Canis lupus familiaris (assembly GCF_011100685.1). Classification (NCBI taxonomy): domain Eukaryota; kingdom Metazoa; phylum Chordata; class Mammalia; order Carnivora; family Canidae; genus Canis; species Canis lupus. The sequence goes on along the minus strand of NC_049233.1, from coordinate 7,535,421 downwards.
GGGCCCCACAAATACACTGGGTATATCCAGATCTTGAGTTGAGTGGCCTGTTAAAACAGGTCTGTGTCAAAAGTGATGAATAGTTTTTGTGGATTTTGAGCAAGTTGCCAATCGATCAGCCACTGTTTAATGAGAGAGAGGCACTGTAAGAGGAGCAAAAGCCCAGCTGCCTGTTCAGGGAGCCACCTGCCTTTTCTCTTTACTTCATTTTCTTGCTAATGAAGGAACCAATTGGTTTAGAACGATCAATGCTGACCTATTAGGATCAGACATTGTTTTGGCATTGCCAAGGCAATTAAATTCAGCAGGGTGAGGATTAGAGAGAGAAAGGCTGTGAAAAAAGAGAAACAAGAGGCTTTTTATTCAGAAACAACCACACTGGTATTAGAGGTATAAAAAGGATTAGTTAAAAAAGAATTAATCATTAGAGCATTTTCTTTCTTGGTGAAATAATCAGAAGATTTGTTGACATTAGTTCTTAGATTTAGGAAGATAGGAAGCTCTGCCTCGCTGATCTGACTTAAGGTACAAGCCTGTATTATTGCTCTCTTTCCTCTTTAGAGCTGTGACTCATCCAAAAAAGCCTCCTCTCTAAGCCTCCATCAGGTAGTAGGTACTGTGACCTATGTGTTAGATTTTCCGAAGCAGCTCTGACTTTAAATAGTCTGGTCCCTCATCATTCCATTAACAGAAAATGTGATTCAGAAATTGTTGATCAGTATATCACTGAAGACTTGATGGAGAGCATAGTATATAAAATCCTTGAGAGCAGGGTTCATGAGCTAATCATCCTGGAACACACAGCCCTCCTCCTAATTCTTTCAGCCAAGTATGATGCCTTCCACTTAAATGCTCAGTAAATATTTGAGTAAACTAACTGACAGATTGATGAAATGAATAAGAGGTTGGGTCTTTAAAAATGGGTAGAATTTGAAAACTTGGTGTTCCAGGGTTAAGAAAAGAACAGGGGCAAGCATATAAAAGCAAAAATGAGTAGAGAAGTTAGGGAAACCATAGGTCCTTTCCAGAGTGGAAGGCATCTACTCAAGCTGCAATTCCCAGACTGAGATTTCACCAGCCTGTGTAATTTCCAAAAGTAGTTTTGCTAAGTAGAAATGTTGACTGTCTTGACCCATAATATCAAAATATGAAATGGATATAATTTGACCAAAAAAGAGCCATTGCTTAAATTGCTTATATTTCACTATATCTTTTCAATTCTCTGTAGTTCTTTCTGCTCTACTAAGGAGAACTGTTTGCACAGATATAGGTATGGCCTCTATTGTCTTGGTCCTTATAGAGTGCCTCCTTCAGAGTTGTGACTAGATTGCCTCTCATGGGCTGGCTCATGGTGTGCCCAGAAAGTAATTAAGATCGCTGCCAGCATCTCTTTGCAATCAAAATAGAGCCCTGCATCAGCTTAAGCAATGACCATGAAGATGATTCCCTGCATGTTCCTCAGAGTGGTATAATATCTTTGATTTGCAAGTAATATCAAGTAATATCTAGATGTCTACATCTGGTGAGTCTTTGATTCTCTCACTGGTTTCCCATGCTTTTTGGCTTGGTTTATATATCATCTATGGAAGTGTCTTTCTTCTGCAAGAAGAGCTAAATGTCCTACTGTCTTTGCTTCAGAATGTTTTCTGCAGTTTTTATTGGATAACTGCCCTGAAATTGCCAGAGAACTTTATACCAGTGGTCTCATAACTTTTTAAATCGTGCACACTATTAGTTTTTTAAAAATTTGCACATGAAAAAGATAATTAACATTATGAGTCATCAAGGAAATGCAAATCAAACTACAGTGAAACACCACTTCATACCCAGTGGGATGACTAGAATTAAACTGATGGTTGCCAGAGAGAGGGGTGAGAGGGAAGAGTTGGGCAAAATGGTGAAAGTGAGTGGGAGATACAGGCTTCCAGTTATGGAATGAATAAGTCACGAGAATAAAAGGCACAGCATAAGGAATATAGTCAAAGATACTGTAGCAGCAATGTAACAGGACAGATGGTAGCTACACTAGGTGAACATAGCTTAATGTAGAAACTTGTCAAATCCCCAAGTCATACACCTGAAATTCACATAACATTGTGTGTCAGCTATACTCAAATAAAAGGAAAAAAATATGGTATTAAAAAAAAAAATCCCTGATAACAACAAATGTTGGCAAGGATGTAGAAACACTGGAACCTTCATAAACTGCTGGTGGCAATGCAAAAATGGTACAATCACTTTGGAAAACAGTCTGACAGTTCCCCAAAAAGTTAAATATGGAGTTACCATTTAACCTAGCAATTCCACTTCTAGGCATATATCCAATAGAAATGAAAATACATATCCACATGAAAACTTGAACATGAATGTTTATAACAGCATTATTCACAATAGCCACATGGTGGAAAAGACCCAAATGTCCTCAACTGATGAATGGATACAGAATATGTGTTACAACTGTGTAATGGAATATTATTCAGCCATTAAAAGGAATGAGTTACCAATATATGCTACAACATTGATGAATCTTGAAAATATTATGCTAAGTGAAAGAAGCCAGCCATAAAAGATCACACATTTTGTGACTCCATTTATACAAAATGTGCAGGAAGTCAATTGGTGGTTTCTTAGGATTGGGGAAATAGGAAGGTAGGGAGGTTGATAACTGAAAGATACAGGGCTGTTTTCTGAGGTGATGAAATGTGCTAAAAATTGATGGTGGTGATGGTTGTATACCTCTGTGAATACACTACAAACCACTGAACTGTGTACTTTAAACAGGTGAATTGTAAAGTATGTGAATTTTTTCCTTACTGAAGCTTTGACAAAAAAGATTTCCATGAGACACCTGGGTAGCTCAGTGGTTGAGCATCTGCCTTTGACTCAAGTCATGATCCTGGGGTCCTGGGATTGAGTCTTGCTCAGGCTCACTTCAAGGAGCCTGCTTCTCCCTCTGCCTATGTCTCTGCCTCTCTCTCTTTGTGTCTCTCATGAATAAATAAATCTCTAACAAAAAAATTTCCAAGCAGGCACCCCAATGTAAGTATATTTATTCATTTATTAATTATATACGTATATTCCTGTACCATTATATACGTATATTCCTGTACCATGCTGCACTATATACATTATACAGCACGAATATGTAGACATTTAAAAAGCATACAATGAAGGTAGTGGTAATATAAAGTCTAGTATTTTCTTTTTGTGACGAATCAAAATTTTACAAGCCCTTGGAGTACATGCATCCTACTTTGGAAAGCAGTCTTTGTGACCACATGATAAAGAATAATGTATGTGAGACAAGCCTATAAAGGAAGGCTAGGTCTTGCAAGTCCAAGGAGCCTTCTATATTCTTATAGCCTAGCACACGTATAGCCTATCCTCTATATGATGGCATGAGCAAAAAGGTATTTTGAATCCTTTCATTGTACCATCAGAAAGAAGTTTGAGTGGCATATGATAACAATCAATGATGGCCCTAGTAGCCTTATATTTCATAATTACTACTAGAATATATTCAATATGTATGTGGGACTCTACAGAGAGAGAAGGAAGAAATCCTATTCCCAACTGAATGACATAAAGCTGTATTTTTATTAAGAGCTTTGACTGACAATATAAATCATAAATCACCAGCATGAAACTTGAGGCACCCTGTAAAATGTACCATCCTGGTATATTTTAATATTCATAGTACCCAGGATTTTAAAGCTATCATATACTGAATTAAGGCATCCAATTTTTTTATTCAATATTTTCTTTTTTTCAAGTGAGTCAGTCTTCTTAATCCTTTGTATAATTTCTTTATCATGTCAGCCAACAATAATCAATTTGGATATTTCTGTATTTGAATGATTGGTTCATGAAAAAGATGGTGAATAATTGCATATTTTTCATTAAATCTTTGTATACCGTAGATACTCTAAAGCATAATCAGTTGTGAATAAATGTGAACACCTAGCAGCATTTAGTATGGGTTTATAAGTGTAGTGCAAGTATTTAATACGTATTTATTGGCAGTGATACTGATGTTAAAGGGTTAAAAGGAGACTATTTTCAAATTGCCTGGCTCTGTTTGGAATGTACAAAGAATATGGTATTGCATTTGCTTGTTTTTTGGTGCAGTAATGTATCATTAACAATTTATTGTGGTGTATCAAGCCATGAAACAGACCACGTCTTGAGCATATTTCTCTGGGAGACAAAGGTACAGATTTTATGTATTGAGTTAAAGGAAATGAAACTTTCCCAGCAAGGATAAGCAGAAAGAAATTTGGCTCTAGATATAATATATGTCTGTAAAATGTGGTGAAAATATGTTAAAAAAGATTCTTTATTAAATCCTCACCTCAATTAATTAATATCTATACTATAAATTATCACAGATTTCCTGCCCGTTAAAGACAGTTAAAAGATCAAGTGGAGAGTTTGGCATATTGCATAGTCCTAAAAATAAATTATTATTGTACTATTGTCATTTTTCCCCCTTTGTTTAAAAATCTTTTTTGCTAGTATGATACCTGTGGTCTAACACAACTCAGATTTCGTTCTTGAGAAAGGATAAGAAAATGCATCATAAAACAGTTTATTTGATCACTTTAAATGTACTTTTTATGATGACATTTTAATATTTCAGAGGTCATGAAGGTTTAAGTTCCAGTTTGTATGATTCTCAGGTCTGGGTATTAGTATTTATTAGAAACAGTCCTTTCAAGGTTAAAGTTTAGAAACAGCATAGGTGTTTTTATACATATACAAAAAAATTGCTGGCTGAGGGATTGATGGGGACTGCCGTTTTCTACACACTTCATTTGAAAAGGACCATATCAGATCCCTAAACACACTAAATTCAGCTGGTATATTCACTTTCAGTCAGTAAGAACTCTGGTAATACAGTGAAGAGATAGGAGAAAGCTAATACACCCTGTGCAGAAAATACACAAATAGCTCTCTGTTCCACAGCATCTTTATTCGTTTTCCTTAGTGAAAAGCAGAAAGCTGTAAAATTATTATGAAAGTCTAAGTAAAAAAAAAAAAAAAAAAAAAAGAAAGTCTAAGTAGACTGTAATCCCAACAGTTAATATAGGTGCTAAGTTATGCCATCTTCCTTTTCTTGTTTTTTTAAAAAGCAAAACAAAATATCTCCTAATGTTGGGAAGGCTGAAGCTGCTGTCACCATACAAGTCAAGTGAGAAAGGGGCCCTGGTTACAACAACGTGGTCTGGCTTCAGCCAATTAAACTGTGAACCTCAAAGCTGTCTAAACTAAAGCAGATTTTTTGTCGGAGCAGTTATACTGGAAGCATTCTCTTGCCACAAAGTACACATCTGAGCATTTTAATCCAAATATGCTAACAGATGTCTCTTGAGCAAAAGCATCATAAAACCAGATTTCACTTGAGTGAAGAAAATACTTTTGCCATCATTTTATATTCACACTTGGAGATTCCATTTCACTTTAGGCGATAGCCCTATGGCCTGTGAGTAGAGTTGGTATATCCTAAGAGTGTGAGGTGAGCACATGCATTTTAAATCACAGTGATGTTACCTAGTTCTGAGAACAGGGAATGCTAATGAATCGGCCCATTCTTTTCTCTCGGTTTTCAGGCCTCTTTGCTACAAATGTCTGACACACTGTGAATTCACTCTTTTCCTTTATGATTCTGCATAAATGTATTTGGCATCTGGGCAAGTTCTTCCCCCCCCCCCCCCAAAATTTAGTGGAATAGCATATCTCTTTGGCTGATTTTCCCTCTGGGCACAGATGGCACAAAGTGAATGATACACATTCAGAAGGTTTATCCCAAATCCATATGGCCAGTATTGTGGCCATCACCCACAATCTCTGCCACACTGACCAGATAGCAACCATTGAATGATGCACATTAGATATATGATCCCTTCATATAATTTTTGTCTTAAATTCTAGATTTAATATAATGTCTCCCAAGAGCAAACAAATATGTAAAGATTTTCATTCAGATCAAAAGTAGTTGAAAAAGAAATGTCATTTGATTATTATCTTGCAGTTCCTAATAAGGTGAATGTCCATGAGGAAATTCTTAAATGTTTCATTGTTCATTCTACCTTATGTTGTCCTTTCTTACAACACGATATATAGAGTGCCACTTGAGAGGTACAGATACATAGTTTGGCAAAAGGTAAAATCAAGACCAAAAATATCACTAACATGGAGGGATCTTTTGGCAAAGAATAAATCTGAAAATATATCCCAAATATAAATGTCATTACAAATTTATTACATTTTTAGTAATCAGAATTTTAAAATTTGATACAATATTGTATCCCAGCACCATCACCTGTTTAGTTGACCCTATGAACACTACTATATTGCATAATCCACACTTTAAGCTGAAATCTGCTGAAAAGCAAGATATTTAGGGGTCAACTCACTTTTCTGTAATTATGTGTTCCTTCATCTGAAATATATTTTATTTAAATTGAAGATAATTATCATGGATGTTATTTATGTTAGCTTAAAGTCTTTTCTTTAATGAAATTTTGAGGTAGCAAAGTTGACATCTGCCTTCAATTTATCCTTACATGACATTAAGATTTCTGAAATAGGATTCTCTTTTCTCTTCTCTCCTCTCTTCTCCTCTCTTCTCTTCTCTTCTCTTCTCTTCTCTTCTCTTCTCTTCTCTTCTCTTCTCTTCTCTTCTCTTCTCTTCTCTTCTCCTCTCCTCTCCTCTCCTCTCCTCTCCTCTCCTCTCCTCTCCTCTCTTCTCTTCCCTTCTCCCCTCCCTTCCCCTCCCTTCCCCTCCCCTCCCTTCCCCTCCCTTCCCCTCCCCTCTCCTCCTCCCTTCCCTCCCCTCCCCTTCTCTCTCTCTCTCTCTTTCTTTTGAGAGAGTACTCTAAGTGGGGAGGGGGGAGGAGGGAGGAGAGGGGAGGGAGGGGACAGAGAGAGAAGGAGAGAGAGAATCTCCAGCAGATTCCCAACTGAGCATGGAGCCTGATGTGGGTCTCCATCTCAGGACCCTGAGATTATGACCTGAGCGGAAATCAAGAGTCTGATGCTTAGTGGACTGAGCCACCTAGACACCCTTCATTGTTTCCTGAAACTCATATCCTATGTGGAACAAAATAAATTTAAATCATTAGAAGTTTTTGTTTATAGTTAGGAATCATAGTTTATAGAATAATGTTATAAAGGTTAGAATTATGATATTTAATCTCTAATAGTTGGCCTCATATTTTTTTAATTTTATAGGAATATTTTGATTGAAAAAGTATATAATGTTCTTCCCAAAGATAACTAGCAAATCTACTTCTTAATATTTGCAGTATTAATCTACCTCCTATTTATGTGACCATTCTGATTTTTTATAATTTTGTACATATTGATAATTTTGTAATTTTCACACAATAATAATTACTTTTGTAGCAATTTAGCCTCACAGTAATGAACACAGATTCAAACTTCAGCTGATTAAGATTTCAATATCAAAACTACAGAAAAGTAAAAAAAAAAAAAAAAAAAAAACTACAGAAAAGAGCTTTTTACACCAAGTAGCATCTAACGTGCTTACCTGTATTTGAAAGTGAATGATTAAATACTGACTATAAGTCCAAATGTCATATCTTGTTCATATTACTTTGGTTGTTATGTTAATTAGATTTTTATCGGAACCTACATATCACATGGCCATTGCTCATGAATATATTCAGAAGCCCAAAATAATACTGAAGCTGACTGCGGGCTTTTAACGCCCTTCCAAAGGCTTGTAGAAGCCAAATAGTAGATAACAGGTCAAAACTAAAAGAATCCTGAACATTTAGGTTTGATATGAAGCCAAGTGTATTTTTGTCAGTATATTCCAAGCAAGATGAGAGAAAATGACCCATGAAGCCTGGAGGTCTTTTATCCTTTTTTTACTTCTTTCTATTGAATTGGCCACCATATTTGAGCATTGTCTTCTTGTTACATTTGAATTCATTCAGGATTTATCAAATATGCCCTAGTCAAATTGTTTTCTAGTCCTCTGAGGCCTGAAAACACTGTGATTTTCCTTATCAATTATGCAACTGTTAGGAAACACTAGTTGTGAAGACCTTCTAACATGTATCTTAAGAGTTATTCTAGTTTGTAAATGCTAACTGATCTAACTTCTGTATAAACTAAGCAGACCTTTACTGGTGGGATGCATTTTGCAAATCCAAAAGAACCATTTGCCTAAAACCTAGGCTCAAAGGAAAGATAAAAAGAAATTTATATCTGACAGCAATCTTTGTCTCTTTTAATACCACTTTATTGAATTCTTCATAAGGTGAAAACTACTCAGTGAGTCTAAAGATACACAAATTAGGGCGGGAGAATCAAGCACATTTGATGTTATAGCAGAGAGGCAGTAAAACTTTATATAATGCAGTGTGCTTTATTTTTATATAGCCTAATTCACAATATCACAAGACACCTTACAGAAAGAATCAATTGCAAGCTTAAAAGAAAAGGGAAACTTTAAAGGTGAGATTTAAGGATAGAATACACTCTAATTTTGTACTTACGGTGTAACTGAGTCAGTCACTGTGCATTATGTGCTGCCATGATAATTTGGCTTAAGATTTTCCCACTGAGCCCTAAAATGTCAGCCTGCCCAAGAGGGCTGTTGTATGACGGAGGAAGAGTGCCGTGTTCCCATGCAGCTTGTCAGTTGTCTAATACAAAAGGCACTGTCTCTGCTATAGCCCGCTCAGGCACCCTGGGATTTGAGGAAAATTCTACCCAACGTCCATGCCCTCTTCTCAGTTATCAACTCAGGCTTTCAAAAGTTAAACACCAACATCTTTGTCTTTGTCTCCATCATACCTTCTGATTTTATTCCAGTCATTCTATCATTGAATGTTGTACATGCATATATATGCATGCATATGTGAATTTTTTGGTTTGACTAAACATTTAATACACTTAACTGATTTTTAGGGGAATTTTTTAAAACTTCTTTAAGACTATCCCTTTAAAATTTTCTTAAACCGTTATTTATTGGACCATAAAACTTTTGTGAAATAGACCATATGTACAAAAGAAGGTACATGATGTTTAGGTACAGTTTAAATAGTGAGTTTTAATAATGACCAATTACTCATCTCTTAAGTTGAAGAGATCAGATATTACCAGTACTTTTGGCATCTTACAAAATCTTGGATCCTCCTATCCATGAATATGATATGTAGCTCCATTTATTTTGGTCTTCTTTACTGTCAATTCAGTAACATTTCATAATTTTTTCTACATCTTGCATATCTTTTGTTAGGTTATTCCTAGTTGTAACATATTTTTGTTGCTAATATATATAGTATCTTTTATTTAATATAGTCCACACATTTATTACAAAATGAACAGAAATGCAACTGAATTCTGGATCTTGATCTTGGATCTGGCAACCTTTCTAAACTCTTATTTATCAAATTACTTGTAGACTCTTTGGGGTAATTTTTTACATGGATAATAATTTCATTTGATTTTTGTTTTTATTTCCCCTTTCTTTATTTTACTCTGTAGGCAATCAGAATGATATTGAACAGAAGGAACTAAGAAACTTTCTCATATTTGTTTTTTAAATTTTCTTTTTTGTTTTTAAATTTTAAAGAAAATGCTTGTATTTTACCATTTAAAAAAAATTTGCTAACAGATTTTGATACGTACCCTTTTCAGGTTAAGGAAATTGCCGTGTATTTCTGGTTTATTAAGAGTTTTAAATTTTTTTGAATAGTGGTAGAATTTTATTAAATGCTTTTCCTTTTTTTAAAATACTTTTTCTGAAAATACTGAAATGATCATATGGTTTTCCTCACTTAAAGTTAATGAAATGAATTATATTGTAAGATTTTCTAATGTTAGACATACCTGGAATTCTTGCAATAAACCTAAGCTGGTCACAGTGAATTACCTTTTCATACGTCATTGGATTTGTTTTGTCAAATATTATCTAGTATTGCATTTGCATTCACAAGTCTGGTCAACTAGAATTTTCTTGTGCTTCTCTTATCTGGTTTTGTTTTCAAGTTTTATCAGCCTCATAAAATGTATTGTGAGCTTTGCTTTTTTTTCCCCATATGAGGTTTGTTTTTTTTTTTTTTTTTTTTTTTATAAAATTTGTTTCTTGAATGTCTGTCAGAACTTACCTGTTAGGGATCCCTGGGTGGCTTAACGGTTTGGTGCCTGCCTTCAGCTTGGGGCGTGATCCTGGAGTCCCGGGATGGAGTCCCACATCGGGGTCCCGGCATGGAGCCTGCTTCTCCCTCTGCCTGTGTCTGTGTCTCTGTCTCTGTCTCTCTCTGTGTCTTTCATGAATAAATTAAAAAAAAAAAAAACTTACCTGTTAAACCTTCAGGTCCTTGTGGGATGATTATTGGCTATTAATTAAATATCTTAATGCTTAATGTTTCTGGAGTCACTGTTATTTCTTATTGAGTCAGTTTTAGTAATTCATATCTTTATAAAAATGTATCCATTTCAAGTAGGTTTGCCAATTGGTTGACTTAAAGGTATTAATAATTTCTTATATTTTTAATCTCTGGAGTGTCTGTATTTATGTTCTTTCTTATGGCTAGTATTGTTTATTCATTCGTCCCTTTATACTGTTATTCCTGGTCCATCTTGTTATAGTTTTATCAATTAACCTTTCAAAGAACTGACTTGTGATGTGCCTGATTCTCTGTATTATATCATTGTTTTCTGTTCTTATCCTTATTATTTCTTCTATTTTCTATTGCTATTGCTTTTCTAACAACTTTAATAGTAATAAATTTATTGAATATCTAATTCAGTAATTTTCAGGGTTTTTTTTTGTTTTTGTTTTGTTGTGAGACAGCACACATGAGCAGAGAGAGGCAGAGGCAGAGGGAGAGAGAGAATCTTAATTTAAGCAGGCTCCATGCCCATCATGGAAGCTGAAGCTGGGCACAATCTCATGACCCTGAGATCATGAACTGAACCAAAATCAAGAGTCAGAAGCTTAACAGACTGAGCCACCCAGGCGCCCCAATTTTCAGTCTTATTTTATAACATAAGCATTTTTTAAAAGTTTTTATTATTTGAGAGAGCGAGCACAAGAGGGGAGGGTGTTTGGGCAGAGGGGGAGGGAGAAGCAGACTCCCACTAAGCAAGGAGCCCCCCATATGGGGCTCAATCCCAGGACCTGAGCTGAAGGCAAATGCTTGCTTCATCAACTGAGCCACCCAGGCATTCCTAACATAAGCATTTTAAACTATAGATTTCCCAACATGGTCTACATTATCTATAGCCTACAGATTTTTAAGTCTTTGTCAAGTAAGTCCAGTACCTTCTTCATGGCTTCTTCTTGGACAGTTTTTTTTTTTTTTTTTTTCTTGGACAGTTCTTATTTTCTTTCTTTCCTGTGAGTGGCCATACTTCCCTGTTTTTGGCATATTTGTAATTTTTTTCCTGAAAACTGAACATTCTAAATATTATAATAATATGACAACTCTGAAAATCATATTCTCCCCCTTCCTGGGGTTTGTTGTTGCTGCTTACTATAGGTTGCTGTCATTTGCTGGTTAATGACTTTTTAAGACTACTTTTAAAAAACTGTGTTTTTTGCTATATGTGCTACTGAAGCCTGTGTTCTATTTGCTTAATGGTCCTCTAGTGTTTTGACAGTTTCCTTAAAAACTTGGAGGCAAAAAAAGAAAAGAAACCTCTTCCAGATTGGTTCTGGGTTGAGGAAGTGTGTCAACACTTAACCCAGCTGTTTATAATTCTGCCTCAGCCTTGACTTCCTCCTTGCACAGTCAGAGCCTTTAAGCGTGGGGCGGGGGGTGGGGCGGGGGAGACTAAAGGGCTTCTCAGGCTTCTCTGAGCATGCACTTGGCCCTTTGGAATGCGTATGGACATCTCTATTCCCTTGTACCTGCAGGAGCTTTTAAATCCCCATGTGTCTCCTTTTCTAACCTCTTCTTTTCTCAGGCTTCTCAATCTATCTCTTCTTTACTGCTCAGCCAGTAATTTGCCTTTAAATGCTTTTGGTAAACAGCTGCTCAGGAAGCCAGCTGAGTCCTAGGAATGTTACACATTGGGCAAGAGAAAAGTAACCTGCACCAGTCACCGTCAGGGTCAGCACCAAAGGGATTGAAAGCTGCAACCACAATTCTTTGGAAATAAGGTCCATCTTGCTCCCCCGGCCCTGGACACTGGCACTGGGAGCGCCAGAGCGTTCCACATGGTCACCACAAGGTATGAGGGGCAAGGGACAGCAAGTGGGTAGTTTAAATGTCACAGCACTGTCTTCCTGCAAGCAGCTGCTTTTTTTCACCTAGGTAGAGCAGCAGGTCATATACATAAGGCTACTGTTAGGAGTAAGAAATCTTTTCTTAATAGATATATTCTGTGTATTCCTCGGGTTGTTCTGAGTTCTTGACTAGATTCCAGAGTTCCACTTCTGACAGTTTCTGCCAGCTCATGAGTTGATTTTGTAAAAAACTGGAAATACCACCATTTTCAGTGATATCACCCCATAAGTTTTAGTAAGTGGTGTTTCATTGTTGTTCATATCAAAATATTTTCTCATTTCCATTACTTATTTCTTCTTTGACCCATGGGTTATTCAAAAATATGCTGAGCTTATAGACATATGATTTCTTTAGTTATTTCTAAGGTATGTGTTTGTTTATTCTTCAGTTAATTGACTATGGTCAGAATATGATCTATATGATTATGAGCCTTGAAAATTTGTAGACAAATGTTTTCTTTTTCTTTTTTTTATCTCTTTTATTTTTCAGCAATAAAATTAAAATAACATGTACATAAAGAGAATAGTGTTCCCAGTAACTGGAACATGCACATTCTTTTCAAGCACACAAATGTGAAAAATACGCTGAGAGAAAGATGTTAAAATCTTCCGATGATAATGGATTTGTCAGTTCCTCATGACTTTGTCACTTTTTGATGCATACACATTTAGAATTGTTACATATTTCTGGTGAAATGAAACATTTATCAGGATGTAATTATTCTCTTAAGTAATGCTTTTCACTTAAACGTTTCCTTTCTCTGATATTATTTTAACTTTTGCCTATATACCTGATACATCTTTTTCTATCCATTTAATTTCAGGCTTCCTTTGTCCTGATGTCTTGTGTTTCATGTAAACACTGTATCATTGGATTTTTTTTCTTAAATTTGGCTATTATGTCTTTCAAAGTACAGAATTTAGTCCGTGCATATTGATTGTGATTCCTTTAAAAATATATATTTATTTATTTATTTATTCATGAGAGACACAGAGAGAGGCAGAAACACAGGCAGAGGCAGAAGCAGGTTCCATGCAGGGAGCCCAATGCTGGACTCGATCCCGTGATCCCAGGATCATGCCCGGGGCCGAAGGGAGGTGCTCAACCGCTGACCCACCCAGGCGTTCTTTGATTGTGATTCCTAATGCAGTTAGCCCTTGAACAACATGGGTTTGAACTAAATGTGGGTTTTTTGGGTACTTACACATGGCTTTTTCTTTCCTTTTCTTTTTGATAAATACAGTACACTCAATGTATTTTCTTTTTTTTTTTTAATTTTTATTTATTTATGATAGTCACAGAGAGAGAGGCGCAGAGACACAGGCACTGGGAGAAGCAGGCTCCATGCACCGGGAGCCCGATGTGGGATTCGATCCCGGGTCTCCAGGATCGCGCCCTGGGCCAAAGGCAGGCGCCAAATCACTGCGCCACCCAGGGATCCCTGTATTTTCTTTTCTTTATGATTTTCTTAACATTTTCTTTTCTCTAGCTTAATTAAAAATATTTTAATTAATTAAAATATTATTTTAATTAATTAAAATAATATTTTAATTAAATTTATTTAAAGTTTAATTAAATTTAATTAAATTAAAATTTAGTTAATTTAAATTAAAATTTAGCTTAATTAAAATATTTTTTAAAATATTTTATCTATTTATTCATGAGAGACACAGAAAGAGAGAGAGAGACAGAGGCAGAGACACAGAGGGAGAAGCAAGCTGCATGCAGGGAGCCCGATGCGGGACTCGATCCAGGGACTCCAGGATCACACCCTGGGCCGAAGGCAGACACTAAACCACTGAGCCACTCAGGGATCCCCTCTAGCTTAATATATTGTAAGAATATTACATAATAATACATAGAACATACAAAATATGTGTTAAATATGTTATCAGTAAGGATTCTGGTCAATAGCAGGCTATTAGTAATTATGTTTTTAGGGAATCAAAAGTTATACATGGATTTTTTAATGTGTGAAGGGGAGGAGGGGTCAGTGCTCCTAATCTCCATGTTATTCAGGGGTCAACTATATTTTCAGTCTATTTCTACTATATCATATTTTGTTTTCTACTTATACCAATTTTTCTTTAATTTCTTATTTTACAAAAAAAAAATAATAAATTTCTTCTTTTATCCATGGTGCCTGGATGGCTCAGTTGGTTAAGCTTCAGACTGTTGATTTCAGCTCAGGTCATGATCTCAGTGTCCTGAGATCCAGCACTATCTCAGGCTGCATGCTTATGAGGAATCTACTGGAGATTCTCTCCTTCCTTCTCTTTCTGCCCTTCCCCATGCTCGCTCACTCTCTCTCTCAAATAAATAATCTTTTTTAAAAAATATTATTACATCCTTTCATGCCTTCTTTTATATTGATTTTTTTGTTATTATTGTTTCTTCTTCATTCTGGTTTTTACCCCCTTCTATTTCCATTTTAGTGGTTTTACTAGATTTTAGAAAATAAATCTTTATTTGTACTCTCTATGTAGATTCTATAAGGACCTTAGAATACATTTATCTCCCATCACCCCTTATCTGACCATGTTTTTTCCCAAGAATTTTGTGTATACCTTGATCTTTTTAACCCCCCCAAATGTGACATATTGTTTTACCTAGTTTATATGTGTTTAGCATTATCTACAAATATTTCATATTCTTTTTTTTTTTTAAGATCTTATTTATTTATTCATGAGAAACACACAGAGAGCAGAGAGAAGCAAAGACATAGGCAGAGGGTGAAGCAGGCTCCTTGCAGGGAGCCCTATGTGGGACTCGATCCCAGATCCCCGGATCACACCCTGAGCCGCAGGCAGACACTCAACCACTGAGCCACCAAGTGGCTATTTCATTTCCCTATTTCATATTCTTGACTCACTATTCTTTCTTGCATTTCAAATCTTCCCTCCAAGATCATTTACCTTCTTTCTGAAATATGTCATTAAAAATTTAAGTAAGAATCTGTTGGTAAATAATTCTTGTCATTTTTCCTTTGAAAATTCTTCATTTTGAAATTCTGAAAATTCTGTCTTTATTTCACTCTTATTCTTGAAAATAATTTGTATGTTCGCAATTGTTTTCTTTTTATTTTTATCAAAGTAATGCATGCATGTGGATTAAAAAGTCAAATAGCACTGAAAAGCATATATAGCAAATATGTACAGCTGTTCCCACACTCACCCATCCTTATTCAGTACAGGCTCCATCTCTAAAGGTAATGACTCCAGCTTTTTGCTCAGGCATTTACACATACCTGTGATTTTCTGTGTGATGCATAATTCTTTTGATTAATCAATTGTAGTCATTTTCTACTAACTGCCTATTATGATCATAGGTGAAAGTTTGGCTCCCTTACACTGCCATCTCCTGTGCTTTCACTCCCCATCCTCCCAATATAGTTGCATTACAGTTTGTAGTTAAAGCATTTTTACTGTTGTCATGTAAATATTACTCACACCCAAGCATACATAATTGTTTCCCTTATTTTTTTTCCTGAAGTTAATTTTGATGATTTTTTTTCACACATCCTAATAGCCTCTAGATAAAATTTTCTTTGAGCACTCTATCAATTCCATTGTTGTCCCTTATAGACATCCTTCTTGGAGACCTGTATTCTCTTCTGGTTGCTCTCTCAGCATTAAATACAGATCTTATTCTAGGGCTTTTCCCTTGCTATTATCTTTGGAATTCTCTCTGCCTTTCTCCTGAGTTGGATTCTCTATTTCTTTGATTTCCTGTCTTCCGTTTCTTTTTTCACTCTGTTGCTTTAGTAGAGCACATATTCTGGAAGTTTCTTCGCATGGCAAAGTGCCTAGTGGCCATGTGTGTGGTGATGAGAGCCTTCAATGTTCCTGCCATTTGAGTTACACTGCTCCCATCATTCAGATTAGTTGCCCTCTGAGGTGCAATGGCCATCTCCCTTCAGCATCATCCTGGAAATTCCCCTTGATTCTCTTCTTTGATAGGTCTTCTGTTTCCTGTATTTCATGATCTGGGACAAACACTTATTTTGGTAGAGGATACCCTTCAGTAGCTTTCTGAAAAAGATTCATGGGAAGCAAAACTGAGACCTTGCATGTCTATTCTACCCTTGCACTTGCTTGATAGTGTGGCTACATATAGGATTCTTGGTTGGAAATTATTTTCCTTCAGAAATTTAAAGGCATTTTCCTGTTGTTTTCTAGCTTCATTGTTCTTGAGAAATCTGAAACTATTCTGATACCTGATGTTTTGTATGAGACCTAATTTTTTGTTTCTTTTTCTCTTTCTGGAAGTTTCGAAGTCTTTCTCTATGTCTAATGTTCTAAAAGTTTCAGGAATGTGCTTAGGCTAGCTCATTTTGATCACTGTTCTTAGCCCTTTATAAGTATGAAAGCTTATATCCTTGATTTTCTCCTATCCATTTTTTGGGTGTCTCTTTCTGAAACTTCCATTATTTGAATTTTGACCTTCCTAGATTGGTCTTCCAATTTTCTTTTCTCCCGTTTACCTTTTTTTAGTTTGTTTTTGTTTTTGTCTTTTAGCTATATATTCTTAGATATTTCCACATCTTTTCTGACTTACTTTGATTTTTTAAATTTCTGCTATCCTGTTTTTAATTTTCAAGAGCTCAGTTTTGTTCTTAAATAATTATCTTAAGGGATTTTTTTTTTTTTTAGTTTGTTTCTTCCAAATTGTTTTTTCCCCATTTGTATTTGCCTTTCTTTGTTTTAGAGGGTTTTTCTCATATGTCTTCTTAAGTAACCCTTGATTTCCTTCTTATTACTAACAGTAGAAGACTAAAACATGGATTGGAAGCTTTGAATATGTCTTTGAGCTTCATTGTTGGAGTGGTTCTTAATCATGGCTGAACCTTAGAATCACTTAGGGAGATTTTAAAAATATCTACTGCTAGTCATCTCCCCACCTCCTCCCTCTCCCAAGACTCACTAACCCAGGCACAACTATTTTTTCAAGGCTTCCAAGATGATGCCAATAACAAGCCAATTTTGAGAACCATTGGTAAGCCATTTGTTATGGAATCCCAGGTGCCAATATTTTAGTTTCCTGCCACTGCCTTCCTGCTGCCCCTGCCATATGCTAGTCTTCATAGCATTCTTCAGAGAAGAAACATCTGCCTAGAGAGTGAAGGCCCAGCTGACATTGTTCTACTTGCTGAGTAGGGAAAGAGAGTTGGGTATCTCATCATATCTGTCAATAAATATGGTCACATAATCACCTGATTTTAGTAACATGCCCATGTGTTTTACTTCCTAGGCCAACTTCTAGTCCAAAGACCATTTTATCCTCTAAGGGATAAACCACCGTTTTCTTTTGTTTTGTTTTTGTTTTGTTTTTTGCCTGGAGAAGGGCTTGTCCATTGGCATAGACTGGTGAGGGGTCTAGACACATAACTGCTTAAGAGTTAATAGCTTTCACGACTAAAACTACTAAAAGTGTCATCCTTTGTGAGTCAGGGCTTTGTTTGGGGGTCTCTGGCTCATCTCACCCTGTTCAGACCCCAGGCTTTGTTACCTTCCCCCTGCACACATGTGGCCTGTTAAAATCCAAACTGCTACCAAAAATCAATCAAGCAAAAGACTTCAAGGTAGGGTGATCATATATCTTGATATGCCTGAAAAAGCATATGTTTATTACAGCTTAGTTACTCATAATCAAAAATGTCCGGGTGTGCACAATAAATTATATGACCACTCTAACACAGGGCAAACACCAGCTGTAAGACTTGCTCATTCCTGTCAAAGATTCTTTTTTGAAGATTCTTGCCTCCAGTTATTCCTGTACTTAACTGCCAACTTTATGTACATTTAAAAGAATTTTTAAAATATGTTTTATCCATTATTTTTAGATATTCTTCTTGAGGAGGGGTTTCTCTGCACATTTAATCAGCTATGTTGCTGGAAATGGAAGCCCTGCCTATATCTTTTAAAAGGTCTTTTCCAAGAAGGAATCTAAAGATTTCTTTCTTAGGAAGAACTTACTGTGTTTCTTCCTTATGCCTCCCTATTAATTATACAACATTTCATAGATTAGGAAAATTATCAACTCTGTCAATGAAGAAAATACTATGTAGAAAATTAATGTTTTAGGTAAACATGATTATTAAAAAAGAGGAACATCTGAACAATAAACATTCTCAAATATTGTAATGGAAATCTCTAGGAGAGTCCAGAATTATTATTAAAGTGAAAGGTAAATCCAGAAGAACTGTGTATGTACATTCTCAGTTTTTATGAATCCAAGAGTGAAATACACAGTAAACTGAGAAACAAAAACCCAAAGTAGAGAGAGGTTAAATCTTGTTCTTCATCTTTAGATAGTAGGATTGCTTTGACCTCAGCCATAACAGTTGTATACTGTCATTGGTTTCTGATACACTTAAAAGGTGCCATAATAAATAATGTCTGTTGCTTCACCCCTAAATAGAGAAGATGATTTCATTCTGTTATGAGTAATTGTTTCCAATGGGAATACTAGTCCTAGCCCCAGAGTAGCTTCCTTGCTGTGCCTGGCATGGTCTCTTCTGAGAAGAATATATTAGGCAGCAATATACAGTTACGTAACTAAAATGCATCTTGTCTACAAACAAGTAAGAAATCATTATGTAAAGTGTTTACTTTTCGTTTATCTACATATCAAAATACACTTATAGCAAGTTCAACCAAAAATTTATGTACTTCCTGAACCAAACAAGATGGTTATAAAGAAATATAGTAGGTTCAAGTAAATGAACCTGATGAAACATTAGAGACCTCATCCATTAACTCAAGAGATTAGTGTAGATAAGCCTAACTTTGCTCAAGAAATTTATCTCTATGCCTTGAAAAGCAACCTTTAGTACAAGGCAGGCTGGGAGAGTGTCACAAGTAGGATAATGCACTTACAGGAAATTATGACACACAGTATATTCAGATGGCAGTCATTGTAATTCTAATTATCTAGTCCATTCAAGGTACTGGATAGCCTTTTATGATTATAACCACTCCAAGAAGGACAAATATAAGGTAATAAGCATACAGAGCTATTGAGTACCCAGAGTACATAGGCTAGGTAAAATGAATGATATTATAATATATCAGCTTGTCGCCAATTTCCTTTGTACACAATTGCAATAAAATTTGATGTACATTGCAGGGTGTTAGGGGGTTTCTTAGTGGTTAATGATTTACATAATGATTTCCCTTTTTTCAGAGAGTTAACACAGCTCTTGTTTCTGGGTTTAGAATAATTTTGTTACAGCCTTCATTCTGCTTAACTTAAATGTCTATCTGCATGCGCACCTGCATGATTTGAGATGTGTGTATTTTATACATTAACCTCCATATATGGTGTTTATATTATATCAATTGTGGGAAAGTTCTGGCATTGAGGATAAATTTTCTTTCCCTTAATTTCATTCCTATTTCTCCTTATCCCTTGTTTCCTAGCACACCAAACAAATATTACCCCCAAAATTCTTTATCCTTGGAATACTCTTCAATGTTAGTCAGCCCTGAACTAAACAGTATGTGTTTAACTCTTACAGTCTCCCTGCAGGAATCTTTTTTTTTTTTTTAATTTTTATTTATTTATGATAGTCACACAGAGAGAGATGAGAGAGAGGCAGAGACACAGGCAGAGAGAGAAGCAGGCTCCATGCACCGGGAGCCCAACGTGGGATTCTATCCCAGGTCTCCAGGATCGCGCCCTGGGCCAAAGGCAGGCACTAAACCGCTGCACCACCCAGGGATCCCTCCCTGCAGGAATCTATCTGTCTGTCTGTCTATCTATCTATCTATCTATCTTCCTTTCTTTTCTTTCTCTTTCTTGAGAGAGAGAGAGAGAGAGAGAATGCAAGTGAGGAGGAGTAGGGACAGAGGGAGAAAGAGAAAATCCCAAGCAGCCTCCTCACCCAGGGCTGAGCCTGACACAGGGCTCAATCTCAGGATGCTGAGCCAAAATCAAGAGTCCGATGCTTAACCTACTGAGTCACTCAGGTGCCCCAGTCCCTTTTTTTCATATGCATTGCTTTCCTTCAATTATCTTCACTTTATAACATCTTACTTTTTGTTTGTTTTTTTTTTAAGGAACTTTTCCTTTATGGCTTCCAATGCTCTTTAAGCAGCAAGGGATAATTTGAAGTTTGCTTTTGCCCCCAAATCTTGGGTATGCTTTCTAGTTGTATTGAATGAGACATAAGAGATTGCAAACATGGGTTTATTTTGTTGTTTTTTGTTGTTGTTACCCCTACATGGATTTTTTGGTTGGCTCAAGGTTAATTGCTTTAGATAAGTTTTCACTAAGTCCAAATTTACATTTTTAGGATTTTTAGTTTAGTAATAAACTGATGTCCAAAACATACTACCACTATCTTAAAAGAACTAGAATTATTCAGTGTGTGTGTGTGTGTGTGTGTGTGTGTGTGTGTGTGTCTATCCCTAGTGACTTAAGCTTGGCTGATTTTTCCAGCTTGCCCTTTCCCACAGACCATGTCTTCCTTGAAGAAGTCTGTTCAATAATTCAAATGGTTAAATTCCGCGGTGCAAGAAAAGGTCTGATATTGTTGCCAGAGTTCAAATATCCGATAACCCTTCATGCTGTGGTTAACAGTGCTAGACAACAATCTGGAAGACATCATTCCCAACCTCATTTCTCAGACTTTAGATGCTTGCCAACTTCTCATCCTCTGTAGTCACTGGATGCAATGATTAGCGTTTGGTAATGAAACGCTAAGTTTCAGTACTATCTGAAGATAGTACTTTCAGAGCACAGACTTTCTGACTTAAACTTTTTTTTTTCTGACTTAAACTTCTTAATGTCAACTGCTAGCACAATAGTGTGCATCTTATGATTATTCAGTAAATATTTGATGCTAATAAAAAGCAGGATACAATCAATCCAGTTGTCCAAATAAACCTTTCCACAGTTCCTGTTGAATGTGATTTTAACCAAATTTATGTTTCATTATTATATTGTCAATCACTTTACATTCTGAGAAGGGGCTCATCTGGACAATTCAGCAGCATTTCTTCTATTAACTTTCTCTGTATTTAGTAGTCTTGGCACAGCTTGCCTCCTGACTTCTCCTTCAATGCTGGTTTTATCAAGGGACTTAGAATTCCATAGATGGAAGGAATATTGAGAAGTGATTCAGTCTCTAGTCCTGCCTTAAAGGCAAGAACATATGAAAGACAACTGTAAGCCTCTTTTTCCCTCTTCAAATCTCTAGAGTGATGGCTATCACATCTCAGCTGCTGCTGGACAGTGCCTTGTGTTTTTTGGACATTGTGTTCCAAAGATCACTAAAATGTCGTTGCTAACTCCGAATCCCTTTCCTTGTTACTATAGTCAAGAAAAAAAGCCAGTGATACTTTTCTAAGACACAGTAGGTGTATCCATAGGGTCTATCAGTGCTTTCAAGGCCACATAAAAGGTATTGATTTCATGCTGATTTCTTTTTTTTTTTTTTCATGCTGATTTCTATTCAGGGTCAGTTCTCTCTGTAGGTCTTGTGTGTGTGTGCGCACATGCACATACACGCATGTGTGTGTGTTTGGGGGGTATGCATGCATGCATGAGTTTTTTTTCCGAATAATTTGTTTTAAATTGAAACATTTCATTAATTAGTTTGTTCATTCTGGTGATTTTGCTGAAAATGAGAAGTCTCAGGGAGATAGGATACAATAAGTTAAAATAATAAGATTTTCAAATAATGGTATTTGTAATAATACAGACATTTCAGTAAATTAGCTCTGAAGTTTGCAGACTATAATCTCTATGCTTGTCATTATGTAGTTAGGGTGTTGATATTTTAAAAGCTTGTATTTCAGAAAGATGCTAAGCATTGAAGCAGGGTTAAGTGTTGACCTTGTTATCTGTATATTCCTTTTCCTGTTTCGATTTTTGTTTTTGTTGTTGTTTTTTAAAGATTTATTTATTTATGAGAGACAGAGAGAGAGAGAGGCAGAGACACACAGACAGAGGGAGAAGCAGGCTCTTCACAAGAGCCCGATGTGGGACTCGATCCCGGATCCTGGGATCACAACCTGAGCAGAAGGCAGCCGCCCAACCGCTGAGCCACCCAGGCGTACCCCTGTTTCGATTTTTGCTAACTTTTAAACCTGAGTGTTTAACCAGTATTAACAAGTTTGCATATACCTCCCAACACTAAATATAGCAGTAAGCTTCCCTAAAGTGCACATTTTATGGTCCCATTAAAAAGGAAACCATCACAGTAAGTTTCCTTCAACACAAATTGAGTATTTAAGTAATGTACTAATAATGTAGGAAATAGAAAGATGACTTAATCACGATTTCTATATGCAGTGAACTTAAAACCTGTTAAACAAGGTCTAAATCTTACTCTGGAATTTTTCTGAATTCTAGATAATTTTCACTGGTGTCCAGAGAAACTTGGGAAACCACAGGATGACACATTTTACTCTTGACCCCTTAAGGCCATGTAGCCCTCTGAGGAGGGTGGCTAGCAAGGACCAACATCATAGTTTTTGTCAAATGGTCGTTCTGGTTGTAACAGAGATAGCCAGCAGCCCTTAAGCTGCAAAAAGCTAACAGAAGGACCTAATTCTATCCCCTCCCTGAAAGATAAAGAAATGTGCAACACATACGCACACAAGGAATACAGAAAAATGTGGAGGGGATGGTAGAGAAAGGCATAGAAAAAGGAACAGGTAGAGAAGGAAGTCCAGCTTAGAGTTTTCACAGAATCTTATAGACTTCTGCTATGCTTGTTTTATATTTTTCTTTTTTTTAAATTTTTTTTTTTATTTATTTATGATAGTCACACAGAGAGAGAGAGAGAGAGAGAGAGGCAGAGACACAGGCAGAGGAAGAAGCAGGCTCCATGCACCGGAAGCCCGACGTGGGATTCGATCCCGGGTCTCCAGGATCGCGCCCTGGGCCAAAGGCAGGCGCCAAACCGCTGCGCCACCCAGGGATCCCGCTATGCTTGTTTTATAGCAAGTGTGACATGGTTTGGGCTAGAAGGGAAGGCATTTGGATATAACCCAAGTACAAAGTGGTAAAAGTCATATCAGATTTGGGGAAAGTAAAAAAAAAAAAAAAAAAAAAAAAAAAAGATTTGGGGAAAGTATTGGAAGACTTGTAAGAGGCTGATGTGGTCTGAGTAGAGGGTGCAGGGGGAAAAGCCAGGGAGTCTAAATAGCACTTATAGGATTTTCTAGCACCACCTGGGTGGGTCATGGTCTCAATGCTGAAAGTGCCTAGAATATATCCTCTAAAATGGGAAAATAAGATAGAAAATGATAAATTTGTTTTTCTTGAAAATATGGATGAAAAGGGTTTTATCCTGTTCTGGTTCATACTTTAAAGTGTTCTTTTTTTTTTTTTTTTTTTTTCTTGAAGGATCTATAGATTGATGGAGCAGGATTTTCTTCGAGCTACTGTAGCACTATGTTTGATTTTTAGTAAAATGGGTTATGTCAGTCCATACCAACTCACTAAAACCCCAGCTCACTGCTGCAGAAATAGCCTGAGGAAGTGACAAATTAGTGCACCTCATCATACTGTGATTAGGCTTAGCATCTTTTAATAATGAGCGTGACTCCACGTGAGAAGAGAATAAACTGGCAGTTTTTACAAAGATATAATTTCCCAGGGATTTTGATTATATTTAAATTTTAATCACTTTAGATTTGGGTTATACATGAGCCAAAGATATGGTTAAGAATCTCTTGCTCCTTATTGACACATGTGACTGGTGGCTCAGGAGATGGCAAATTGTGTGTACTGTTTTCCCATGGGGTTCTTGGGAGAAGACATCTAATTAAACCTGCTTGTTTAACATTGAGGTCGTGTGATTTGTTGTTACATTGATGTGTCAGCCTGTGGTTAAAATTGTCTTCTTCTGTTTTATTTGTTTTGAGTTGTCCAAAACTGTATACTGATCTTTCCTTCAATTTTATAAAAATTCAGTATAGACTTTGAGGCCATAAGAGGTGGCCTCAAATAATTTAATTTAAACATTTTGTTAATTTTTGCAATTGTAAGTGCAGGTTAGATACTGATATAACAGTTCAGAGAAATGAAAGAAGATCAACCATGTTATGCTTACTCGATTCACTGTGGATGCATACCTTATTTTGTGAGCTAACCTTGTTTACATTATTTTCAATGTGCTGGTGTGCAGATTACAGAAAGATTGAGAAGCTGAGAGATTTATTATTTACAGAAGGTGGACAGTAGAGTCTATTGCTTTAGGAAAACACACAGCTCAGAGCGGCAGCCTGCCCAACATTAATGAATCATGGCGATGGCAGTGACCTTGAGAAACCATCCATCTCATTCACCCCATGCTTCTGCACAGGTCTGTGTCTCACAAACACCCCTGGGCAGCTTGGGCTTGTTCGTCATGTGCTAGATGAGATCCTGAGAAGGAGGGCCCACAGTCTCCCCTAAAGTCCTCCTGGCCAGTGATCTTCTGGTAATCCTGAGTGGCCTTCGTATCTATCACAATCACACTGGGCTGATTTTATTCATTGCTGCTTGATTATTGGAACACTATCAGAGTTTAAATTTCTCTGCCTTTTGGAGAGAAAGCCAAAGTTAAACTCTAGCAAAATAAAAGGTCTCATCTGTGCACAATACACAGAATGGTAAATTATCCCAGGCGGACTGGATCGCCTTTCAGTAAACTAATACTGCTGAGATCCATTAAAGCAGTGGGGGGCTGCCAAGTCCTCACATCCTAGACTCATCAACTTGTTTTTTTTGCTGACCACTCAGTCAGTCAGCAAGAGCAATGCGATAAGTCCTGGATGATAAACATGGTTCTGTTGCAGAGACAAAATGGATCATGGCAGAGAAGAAAAAATGTTTTAGATGAGAAAAATAAATGCCAGGAGCAAGGTCCTTTTAGATTAGAGCAGTCCCTTCAGATCCAGAAGAGCCTCATTTCCCATATGAAAACTGGGTAGGGGTAGGGGGAGGGTACATTTTAAAAATGTCCCACACTGGGCACTTAGCCTCAGACACTGGCAAGTCTGCAGAACCTCTCAAGGGGAACCCTTGACTCTATGGCATGTTAAGGGCAAATTTCAGCACTTGCTTAATAGAGTAGAGACATTTGTTGCAATGAAATGCAGATCTGCTGTTAGTGTGAATTTATTGTGCTGCTATAGCATCTTTATTATTTCCTATAAAATACAATCTGATTTAAAAATAACTGGTCCTATGACACTTACAAGGTTGAATCTGATGGAATGTCCATTGCAGATGAATAGCCCTGTAAATAATTTATATCTTTTGTCACTTGTGTGTGTATTCTCTTAGACCTACGGTAATTAGCAATATGTTCTGGAGTAAACTAAAGAGTGAAAGTATCAGAAAGTCATGTAGGTTAGTGAGTTCTACTGATTCTTTAAAATAATTCTATAGTAATGACTATGGGAAAGAAGCCAGTGTTTTTCCATGTCTGATTAATAGCTGATTTAATTCATAAGCCTTAAAGCCCAAAGCAAAGATTCATTTGTTTTGAATTCTGTTTTATGTTTTTTGGAGCATCGAAGCTTGGATAGTTTATTTAAATGAGGTACATTTATGATTTTTAATATGATTGCCCTCCCATTTACACAGAAAGTAATATATTATATTATATTCAAAGAGGCAGGATAAGTGAGTAGTACTGGCTCTGAAACAAAAGAAGGTGATCTGGATCCCATACTGGATGTCAGTTCTGTACTGACGCTGATATAATCAAGTCCCTTATATTGCAGGGAACAGAAATCTACTCAGACTGGTTGAAACAAATGGAATTTACAGTCTGGATACAGGGATAGCTGATGGAACCAGGAAGGGAATGTGGTCAGGCCTCACTGGAGACCCGAACAGGGACTAAAAAGTGGTCATGAGCTAGTGTGGCTTTTGTTGTCCTTCCAGGGCTGTACAGCCTCCTGTCTCTCACCACTGCTTCTGCATGCAGACAGATTTTCTTCTTCATTGACACAATGTGGCCAGCCATGGTTGCCTTCATTTCAGATTTATATTACTTCCCAATTCAGGAAAATACCAGCCAACCAGCTAGAACTCGGATTCCTAATTCCAGATTCCTTGAAAGAAAAACTGATTGCCCCAGTGTGGTCGGTCAGGTAGCCAATGAGCTATGTCCAAGAGGACAGGGTAGTCCAGCACCAGAAGGGCACTAGGACCAAAGCTCCAGTTTCTGCCTAAGATACTTCCTGTTATTCCCCCTCCCTTTCCTACTTGTCTTCTTCTGTGAGCATTACACACATTTTTAGAGCAATTACTTCACAAGGCACAGAAAGGAAAAGAAAAATACTGAAGACGTTTTGGGCAGAGGAAGGGGCAGGAACATCAAGCGCCATGATATGCTGAGTGAACTGCATACAGTTGGTAATAGCTAAGCACCAAGTACTGAGTGGGAATGCCATGAAAATGAGACTGGAGCAAGCAATTTGGAGGCTCTGCTAGGCATCTGGACTTCATCTGGAAGGCCATGTGTGTATTGGTTTGTCTGGGTATGTTTTCCTCCAGGGAGTTGGTCGTTGAAGGATTTTAACGAGAAACTGAGATTTTGCATCACTTAGAAGTTCAGAGAATGGATTGGCTAAAGAAGAGCAAGAGTAGAGACAGAGGCATCATTTGAGAGTCTGGGATGGAAGTTAGAGGCCTCTGCTAGCAGAGCAGTGGAAGGGAGGGACAAATTTGATAAGCATGAAGGAAGCGTAGTGAGCAAGACTTGTTGATGGCATGGCTGTGAAGCAAGAAAAAAGGAATCAGTTAATCCAAATTTCTACCTGGAAACTGGGAGATAGGGTGGTAGGAACTGAGTTGGAATCCAGAAGTAGGTTTGAGTGGAAGACTGTGAGCTCAGTTTGGACAATTGAGTTCGAAGTATCTGTGGGACATCTAAATAGCTATTTCTATCAGCCTGAGCATTTGAGTCTCACTTGGAGTCTGACTTGGAGATCAGCACTCAAGGTATGAATTGGGATACCAGAGTAGTCCAATAGTAGTTAGAGGGATGAGAATATGATCACCCCAGGAGAACATGCAGATCAGAGATGCTTCCTGGCCCATGGAAAGATCCCAGAGGTTTTTTTATTTTGTTTTTATTTTTGAAATTGATTGACTGATTGATGTGTGTATGCACGCGTGCATGCGCACGAGTCGGGGGAGGGGCAGAGGCAGAGGGAGAGGGAGACTCTCAAGCAGACTCCCCACTGAGCACAGAGACTGACCTGGGGCTTTATCCCACAACCCAGAGACCATGACCTGAGCCAAAATCAAGAGTTGGATACTTAATGGACTGAGCTACCCAGGCTACCCAAAACCCCAGAGGCTCTAATAAATCCTCTGATAGTGTATAAAATTTTTTACAGGGATCCCTGAGTGGCTCAGCAGTTTGGTGCCTGCCTTTGGCTCAGGGCGTGATCCTGAAGACCCGGGATCGAGTCCCGCGTCGGGCTCCCTGCATGGAGCCTGCTTCTCCCTCTGCCTGTGTCTCTGCTCCTCTCTCTCTCTCTCTCTCTCTCTCTCTCTCTCTGTCTCTCATGAATAAATAAATAAAATATTGAAAAAATAAAAATAAAATAAAAGTTTTTACAGATGTGTTAGGGGCAGAGAGAGGACAGTGAGAAAAGGGTCTATCGCTTTCATAAAATTCCCAAAAAGGTCTGTGAATCAAAAAATCAATATGGAGCTTTGGTAAAAAGCATGCATTTTGAAAGGGGGCAAAAACTGGTTCTTAAGGAGCAAAAACATCCTTACTCTTTTTCTTGTATAAAGTGCAGATGTAGGGCAGCCCCGGTGGCGCAGCGGTTTAGCGCCACCTACAGCCCGGGGCGTGATCCTGGAGACCCTGGATCGAGTCCCACGTCAGGGTCTCTGCATGGAGCCTGCTTCTCCCTCTGCCTGTATCTCTGCTACTCTCTCTCTGCATCTCTATGAAGAAATAAATAAAATATTTAAAAAATAAAATAAAGTGCAGATGTACATAGAGCACATAAATAGATATGCAGTGTATCTGTGGTATTAAAATTTCATTAAAGTGATTAGAAAGAAAATGTCTTAAAAGGCTCTTTAGTGGAATGATAATAAGGAAAGGATGCAAGACATTGGTATGGAGTAAGAGGAGCAGTGGGCTCTCATCTGTTTTATTGTCCATGTCTAAAAGCCGAGAACAAAAAGAATCTGTGGTGTTTATTGCTGGCAGCACACCTTTTCCTCCCATCTGTTACCCCATCACTGTCAGCACCACCACACACATATCCAATATATAACTTCTGAAAAGTTATAGTACAGTAAGCCACGTTTACCAACGGTACAAGGAATAAAGGAAAAACGTTACATTTTCCAGGAAGGGGTTTGGTTTTTGTTTTTTGCTGTGTTTTGTTTTTGTTTTTTGCCATTTCTGGTACAACACTCTTTCAAGATAATGCATATAATAACTGTTATGAATATCTAGAGTTAGGAAAACATTTTAAAACTATCTTCCAGGGATCCCTGGGTGGCTCAGTGGTTTAGCGCCTGCCTTTGACCCAGGGCGTGATCCTGGAGTCCCGGGATCAAATCCCATATCAGGGTCCTGGCATGGAGCCTGCTTCTCTCTCCCTCCTCCTGTGTCTCTGCCTCTCTCTCTCTCTCTCTCTCTGTCTATCATAAATAATAAATAAATAAATAAATAAATAAATAAATAAATAAATAAATAAAATAAAATAAAATAAAATAAAATAAAATAAAATAAAACCAATCTTCCCCATTAATAGAGATGTCTACTTACCCTGTCTGCTAAGTGAGAAAGAAAGCCCCGTTTGTGGTCTGAGCTTGCTAGAAGCTTCCAAGAATTGTACTCCCCTGGGCCTTTTCTCTACTTTCTCTTCTATAGCTAATAACTTCCTCCGCCGAGTATCTGTTGAGCCCTCACTGTACATGACACCAGATCTAAATGTTGAGTAGCTTCACAGAATTCAAAGAGGACCTAGTACGCTCTTTGAGGAGCTGCTCTTGCCCTCAGAAGTAAAATCAGCAGTTCATTTCAGAGGCAAACCATTGCTGCAGTGTTACTGTCAGAGAAGAGTCCCTTCTTCGAAGTCACTACAAAGTATCAAGAGACTGCCACTTCTCGGTGTAATGTATTACGTACACTTCTAATCTTAATTCTCTTATTAGTTGCTTATGAAAAAGGATGGTCAAAATAACCCAATTTCATTAATCTTTCCATTCTTTTATTTTAATGTAAATTATTGGTCACCCTTGGGGCCAGAGCTGAGAGCAGCAAGTTTTGGAAGGGTAGAGCAAGATCAGCAGGTTTCTGACCACTGTGGTTCGTTAAGCCAGAAATCATTTATCTGCATTAACTCTTGTTCTAAAGTATTCACATTTTTAAACATATGTGAGTGAGGGTTTTCACAGGGTAACTGTACATTGAGAAAACAACTCAGCCCTTTGAATCTGTACTCCTCTTGAAGCCTTATTACTGCAAACAGCTATTTTCAGGCCTTCCTGTTCAGGACATTCAGAGCATGCTGTGTGTGCTCACCTTACCTACCCAAGGACCAAATACAGCAAAATTGCAATAGCAACAAATTGGGAATATTAGAAGAGACTGAACATGTTATCATTAGAGGGAAGGATCATTCTTCTTCCCATTGCTAGTGAATGGTCATAAAGCTGAAAGCCTTTTTTATTATTATTATTATTATCATTCTTCCAAAAGACTCCATAAGATAGATCACCATTACATTTATCATTCTTTTCCACTTTCTTTCATGGGATCAATCACAGTTGTGTGCTAGAAACTTATTGAGCATTTTGATGTGTAGCAACTTTCAAAATATTTGATTTTAAATACAGCTTTTGGTTTTAATTCTTAAGCCAGTCATACTGTTTCATTAAGGGAAGGCCAGGCCTCTGTTTTACATATACCCTTTGGTTGTGTCCTGTAACAAAGTCTACAGTATGTACGTGCTTTGTATGACATGCTTTGGGGACAGCTTTCCTTTTCAGACCCTGCTTTTCGTGTCAGCTGACTGGCACCCGCAGTGCTAGGGAAATGGAGTGGTTCCTTGGTGACTCAAGATAGCTGTCAGAATTAATCTGTAGACAGGAAAAGATTTTCCTTGAAAAGAAGCTGGAGGAAACTGCCAAGCAATGCCTGCACATCATTCTAAGGATGCATTTAATTGTCATGATGGAGGCAAGGAAGGGGGATGCTTATTTTACAAATTAAAACCATGAACCTCTTTTCTTGACAAGTGAAAATCAGGTTCAGTGGGTTTTTAAAATATTTAATTTGTAAATTCTGTACATTTTGATAAATCAAGCCTATCCACTTATGAAGGAGGCCATATTCTCCTTTTAATTCTGAAGAAGTACAGCTGGCATTTTCTCAGCCATAAGCACTGAAGAAGCAGATAAGGAAGCAAAGTTGAGAGGCACAGTGTCCAATGTAATCTTCTCCTTTTGAGTGAGAGGTATCCAGTTAACATGGAAACAAAAGTCTCTGTTTTCTGTTGTTTCTTCTGAACCTTGTTTCTGGAAACCAGCACTTGTCTAATTTGTGAGCAGCCTTTCCTTCCATTTTTTAAAAGCAAAAATTATTTTTTAAATACTTTATCTACAAATTATTTAGAAAACACTTAATGTTACTTATGGGTTGACTTGGCTTTGAGGGATTGTATTACCAGCTGTAGTAGCTTGTTATCCTTTAGCTATGGAAATTAGCTCCAAGTTTTAGACCTCATGGACTGAATCACTTAAATGTTAATTCTAAACATTTTATCATAAATATTTAAAGCAAATAACCAATTTCCACTTAATCATAAAGCACAACTCTTGTTAGTCTGAAACCATTTGCATGGAAAATTACACATCACTTTAATGTATTTTCTCTCTACTTTTGTGTCCATATAAAAATAATAAACCACAGATGCATGCTGACATCATCATCACTGAACCAAAGAAGGGAAAAAGGAAATTATTTCATGAGCTGAAGATTTAAACTGTTCCCTATCAGGTTGTCAATGCTTCGTTTAATATTTTTAGGAAAGAGTGCCCATGTGGAGAGTCAGCTGCAAGATCAAGGACAGTTGACTGCAAAATGAGTCCAAAATTTAAACACAAGTGTCCTCTAAATGTCCCTTGGCACCAAGGAATGTGATTTTTTTTTTTAATGCTACATTAGGTTCTCTAGTTCATCCCACTCAGCTCCATTGCATTTTCTCTAATGTTGTGTCCAATTTTAAATGACTTGAGTGATGGGCCTTCTATCTTTTACCTGGCTGGCATAACCCCACAGTGCCCAGGATTCACAAGGCCTTTTGCCTGTGACAGCCAGGCTGCAGCGGACCTGAGAAAGGGGGTGGCGGAGCTCACAAGGTTTTAATTGCTGCCTAATAGGCTATAGCAACCTGAGCATTTTATTAAGAGAGCATTTAAAATTAGCATTATTATTCCAGAAGATGCTTTCACACTGCAGTAAAAATCATGCTGAATGTCTGATATGCAACCTAATTTCACCATTTTCTTAATTTCTTCCCATTACTCCTAGTAATATACCTCTCAAGCCATTTTATATTCTCTTTGTGCTTCCCTGATGACATAAATAATTTTATCTCCTCCCTTTCTGTTTCTTCCAGTTATGTATGCCCAGAGTATTCATGGTAAGCATAATCCTGCCACTAGAATTGGAGGGTGTTGCCTGCAGGCTCTTTAGAGCTAGAGTAACTTCTTAAAAAGTAGATGTTGATGAATCCCATAGAAATAGGCAATATGCACCTTCTCATAGCAGTCATCAGGATAGTTTCAAGGGTTTTTTTGTTTGTTTGTTTTGGTTTTTTGTTAACCTTTACCTTCATCTTTTCCTAAATCATTCAGTTCTGTCATTTCTGGGCCACTCTTTCCTATTACTGACACTCCCATGAGTGAAAGCCAGATTTCAATATCATCCTTTTTCTAGAGAAGAATTTTTATCTCTCCTCTGTGATGATATTTGAGCAACTCTGCTATCATACCATGGTTATTTAATTCTATTGTATTTATAAGCAATTCTCTAACCTGCTGACGGTTGTCATTTAGAATCCTTACTGGTGTTTTTCCTTTCTTCTGCTATACTCATCAAATCCTGCCGCCTCATTCCTGCAACTGTGCACTGTCCCATCAGGATCCAGCTGCCTTATAAAAAGAGAGATTTTGAAAAAAGAAATACTATCTTATTGAGACTTTCATATACCAAGGCGTAAGCATCTACTTCCATACTTTGTATAACACCCCTGGAAAATTCTTTGTTCTTTGCTCTTTAGGAATAATTTATACTCCCCTAAGAAGTACTTTCACATAAATATTATTTGCTTTGATGAATTTTAACAATCTTTTAAAATTATTACATCCTTAAGTGAAATTCTTTTTTTTTTTTTTTTTTTTTTTTATTTTTATTTTTTTTCTTAAGTGAAATTCTTATAATGATTACCTTTTGTTTATCCACATTGATTTGTTCATTGAGCAAACATTTGAGGGCATTCATTGCATTCCACTGGATACTGTACTGGATGTTTTGAAAAGGAAGATGGCAAGAAAGGTCTGTGTTTTCAAAAAGATGAGAGTCCAATGGGGGGAGGCCGAAAAGTGGACACTTAACACATACATGCTCTAATAGAAATTATGTGAACACTAATTGGGGAGAAATTAATGCTTCTTAGGATAAATCAGTATCATGAGAGACTATGTACAGTGTGAGCTTGGCTTTACAGGAGGCATAAGGGTTCACTAAGGAAGTATGGAGAGAAGGGTATGCCCAGGAACAGAAACCACACAAGAAAAGCATAGACAGGGAATCCCTGGGTGGCTCAGCGGTTTGGCACCTGCCTTTGGCTCAGGGCACGATCCTGGAGTCCCAGTATCGAGTCCCGCCTCGGGCTTCCGGCATGGAGCCTGCTTCTCCCTCTGCCTGTGTCTCTGCCTCTCTCTCTGTGTGTATGTGTGTCTATCATGAACAAATAAATAAATAAATCTTAAAAAAAAAAAAAAAGAAAGACATAGACACCCAAAGCACTTGAGGGATGACTCATGATTCAAACAGAGGGCATATGATGGAAGTAACTAGTAATGGAACTAGAAAAATAAATGGAGGTACACTGAAAAAGTAGAGCAGCAATCCAGTGATCCAGGGGAGAATTAATCCCAAAGTAATCAGTCTTTGCTTTTGAAATGTGTGTATTTATTTATGTATGACTATAGGTGTTTACTATGATTTAGACTAATGGTTCCCATCCTTCACCATACATTACAATTTCTATCTCAATTGAATTAGAATGTCTAAGGGTGGCATTGATATATTTTTAAGCATTTCCCCCACCTGCCCCACCAGGTTTAGCGTTTCTGATGGGCATTCAGGGTGGAGAACCACTGACCCAGACCGCCTCAACACTTGAACAGGTTAATGGAAGCACCCAGTGAGACCCTGACTCATTGGAGCTAGAAAGGGGTATGCTTAAGTCAGAACCCATTCCACCCTTAGACTGCTGGGAGGCAGCAACCTCTACCTCTCTACTCACAGATCTTTCCCCTAC
This sequence comes from Canis lupus familiaris, assembly GCF_011100685.1. Lineage (NCBI taxonomy): Eukaryota > Metazoa > Chordata > Mammalia > Carnivora > Canidae > Canis > Canis lupus. Next base: position 7,501,610 of record NC_049233.1, on the reverse strand, counting down.
AGCATTTAAACCTTCCTGAGATCACTTCCACTTACTAATTAGCAAAACACACCCCTCTCCTGACTCTACCATCTCCCTCTAGCCATCATCCTGCTATTTTCCATGCCCCGTGCTCCCAATTCTATTTCTGCTCTGGTCCAGTGCAGTCTGGACTCCAGTCCCATCACACTGCCTGGTCTTGCAAGCTTTCGGGTATCACGTTTCTAAACTTTGCACACTCTGCTCTTCTTCCTGGATTTTCCTTCCCCATACATTTTTTTTCTTGGCATTTACTCACTCATCTTTCAGTACTCAGCAATCACATCTGGAAAGCAACCTCTGATCTCCCCAGTCTGGATTAGGTACCAATCCTTGGTGCCACCATTCTATTTTGTGGAAAATTTGTATAATAGCATTTATTAGTATCTATTATAATTACTTTTCTACATTAAAATTATGGACCTTTGAGGAATTGACTTACTCCTATGGTTTATATCTAGTACCCAACAGTGCTGAGTATATAGTAGTTCCTCAACTTAAAAAAATTGCTGACTTATATTAAATTTATTCATTTAACATTTTTTTTTCATTTCCCCTCTTTTTTATTTTTATTTTTTTAAGTAAGTTTTACATGCAACATGGGGCTTGAACTAATGACACCAAGATCAAGAGTCACTTGATCTGGCTAAGCCAGCCTAGCTTATTTAACATTTTTGACTAACTACATGCTAGCTACCAATTACTGAGCATTTATGTGCAGGGTTAAGTACTGATTGCTAGGCAAATGTATGCATGCATGTATGTATTTTGGGCACATGTATTTTTAATCATAACATTTATATTATCTTAACCCCAAGTTAGGCACTACTATTGTTCCCTTTACAGATGAGGAAACCGAGGTTTTGAGAAATTAAGTGAATAAACCAGAACTGAATTGCTCTTTCGGGTACCTTTCTCAAATTACTATTTTACATTTAATCTGAACCAACCAGAACTTCTCTAATCTAGGCTGTAAATTTTTAAAGCAAAATATATGACCATCCAATTATATTTATTTGTAAATTGGGACCATTACCAGTTTGTCAGATGGCCTTTTGCAAAAGATGGCATCGGGGCAGCCCCGGTGGCGCAGCGGTTTGGTGCCGCCTAGAGCCTGGGGAGTGATCCTGGAGACCCCGGGATCGAGTCCGACGTCGGGCTCCCTGCATGGAGCCTGCTTCTCCCTCTGCCTGTGTCTCTGCCTCTCTCTCTGTGTCTATGAATAAATAAATAAAATCTTAAAAAAAAAAAAAAAAGATGGCATCTTGCGTGGTTTAAATAGTAATTTTTAGTCTTTTTTGCCTAACATTTATACTTTTACTAGCCCTTCAATGAAAATATAGGACCAGCAATTTATCCTACTAGGTAATTCAGAGAGACCAAATGATTAAAATTGACAGTGCCACAACAGCCCCCCCATTCCCAGTCCTCTTTCCCCACTGAAGAACATCTGGAGCCAATAGTTTGAATACCCTCCCTAGGAAACCTACTCATAGAAAGAAAAATCGGCCAGTTCGACTTTCCCCCATCCTTTTCTTCCTCTTCCTCCCTGCTAATGAGTAGTGAAATGGCCTAATGAGTGGGGCCAGAGGGAGGGGAAAGCAGAGAAGAAAGCCTAAATAATCCACACACTGAATTATCAGCCTCTGCATAATTGAGTTTTCTTTGGCTTCCTTCTTTTCAGAGTTCAGCATTTTAAAGTTCTTGCGGGATGCACCGTTTCCAGGTACTGCGACAAGCCATGTTTTCAGTTTGTGCCACGATCAGTTTGATTCAGCTGTGTGGGCTGGAAGGCTTGTGCTTCTGACAGGACAGGGACTCCAGAAAGGAAGCCGGGAGAGCTCTGAATGACAGAGTTCCCTTTTCCACTGAGAGGCAAGCACAGAATGGCCTTTTAATGCCCTTGTCTGTGAGACTGTGCATGATATAGACTGAAAAGTGTTTGTGTGGCAGGAGCAGCCCTGGAGGATAAGGAAGGTGCTGAGTGGAATATGAATGTAGCCAGCTTCGCCTGAGCCCCGGAAGGGGAAATAGCTGTCGGTGGCATAGGGTGAACGTTTATCCTGGTTTGCCTGAGACTGAGTGGTTTCCTGGGCCTTGAGACTTTCAGGTCTAAGACCAGCACAGTCCCGGGCAAGCCTGGACGGTTGGTCATCCCATGTACTTAACTTCTTCCCTTACCTTAAAGAAAAGAAAGTTCACCATCAGGTGGAAATCATTTCCCATTGTCTCTAAATCCTGCCTTGACTGATTGATTGAGAACAAACAAAAAAATTGAGAATTTCCTTGGATTCCAGAGTAAGTAGTAAAATTGAATGGACCCTTGTTGAAAGCTTTCCTCCTACTCCACCTGCATGTTGCTTTCCTCTTGCCTGATTTAGAACCCTTGGCCACCCTGCTCCCCACGCCTGTGAGGTATTTCTTTGTTCCTCTTCCCCCTCTCCTTTTGCTGCTGCTGCAGTAACTCCAAGGATTAAAGAGGATGTACAGTATGTACTTTCTCCTACTTTGGCACTGGCTTCCCATGGCTCTGCTTAGATGCAGCTGGCTGAGCTGGGGCATTAGGAAGCCTCCAGGCGACCCACAGCTGAATCCATCAAGTCCCCTGCAGCAGCTGTTATCTGAACCAACTGGGTCGTGCCGACAGCAGCCAAGGAAGGATGCAGTGCGAATGTGCAGGAAGAACACCAGACAAGCTTGTCTCTGCTCCAGAGAGTCTAAATCACCCCATCTACATGTGGAGCATGGCGATTGTTCTGGAGAGAGTGGGAAGGGGAGGAGATGGTGTTTTTCCACACTTATCAAGATAAACAGAGCAGCCAATGCTGTCTGTGCAGCTGTTTCAGTGTGAGGATGAGCCGAATTATTTTATTTTTACTCAGAGGGAATTAACACCACCACCACCACCACCACCCCTTTTCTTTTAAAGACAGAGAGTCTGAGGCCAACAAAATCACTGTGATTTGGATCTTTCTGCAGAACGGTGATAATTTATGGGACTATCTGGACATATCCCTGTTTGGACATTTAATTAGTGAAAAACCAGTCCAATAATAAAATAGCTAAATAATCTAAGACAACCCCTTGAGGACCTGGTAGAGGGAATGGGGGCAAGAAAAAGGGAGGGGAGGAGCAGCAACAAGGTGAAAATGTTATTTCAAGACAAGAAGAAATGAAGAGTTGTAGCCCTCAGGCAAAAGACAGGGAAGGAAATGAGGAAGAACGGTTATTACCTCTTGTATTATTGTTTTAACCACCAGACAGTTTTAGAGGTTGTACCCTTGTGGCCATAGCAGCTTGGAAGACCCAAGGTCTCAGGCTAAGTCCGGCAGAGATCCTTGATTGAATTTGTATCCTTATAGGAATAATCACAGGCATGGAATTATTCTAGTGAAAAGTAGTTAAGATTTCAGGTAATGATGGCAGACAGAACACACATCGATGGTCATGCCTTCAGAACAAACCCCACTAAGGTGACAGTGAAGGATTTTTTTGTTTTGTTTTGTTTTAGGTATTTACCTACAAGGGTAAGGAAAATGGGAAAAGGAGGTAAAAAACATGAAACAGGGAGCTGTAAAGAAGATGAATGAGTGGCAAATGATTCAGTAAGCTCAGGAATACTCATTCCTAAGCCACTGCATTGAAAATTAGAGGAACAGATGCCTTTGAAGCCACAATGACTAAGGCAGATAGGAAAGGGCTAAAATGAAGATTGGTTGACTGTGTTTATGAAACAGTTAAGAGCTCTGAATTCTTTTCCCCACTTGATAAAACATTGCTTCTCCCCAACTCTTGGAAAAGTAGAGATTTATTCTCTTCTTTTTTTAGCTTTATGGAGATTATAATTGATATCTAACATTGTGTAACTTTAACTCAACTTGATATACTTACACATTGTGAAATGATTACCACAGTAGTATTAGTTAACATGTCCAACATCTCACACAAGTACCCTTTCTTTTGTGGTGAGAACATTTAAAATCTACTCTCTTAGAATATTTCAAGTGTATAATATAGTTTTGTTAACTGTAGTCACTATGTCTTACATTAGATCTCCAGAGGTTATTCATCTTATAACTGGAAGTTTGTACCTATGGACTAACCTCTTTACATTTCTTTCCTCCTCCCCTACCCACTCCCCCCAGCAACCATCATTCTATTCTGTTTCTCTGAGTTAGGCTTTTTAATTTTATTTTTTATTTTTTAAAGATTTGATTTATTTGAGAGAGAGACTGTACATGCATGGGCAGGGGAAGGGGCAGAAACAAGAGAATCTCAAGCAGACTCTGCTGAGCATGGAGTTTGAGGCAGCACTTGATCCCACACCCTATGAGATCATGACCTGAGCCAAAACCAAGAGCTGGCCACTTAACCGACTGAACCACCCAGCTGCCCTGAGTTAGGTTTTTTTAGATTCCACATGTAAGTGAGATCATGTAGTATTTGTCTTTCTCTGTCTGACTTTGGAAATGTATTCTTTGATGAGGTTAAGACAGTATCTCTAAACCAGGAAAGATACGATGCACAATTGAGAAAGGCCATGGTGTAGTAAGACTAAGTGGTAATGTGCTGAGAGACCCCATCTCTCAGTAATATCCACCCCCTTCCCTCCCACACACATACACAGACAAAATACCCCTTGTCCTCTTTCACCTTTTAGCTTCTGGAACTCTGGCAGTCAGGCCCATGGATCTTCTATGCAGAGGATTAAAACATCTTCCTACATAATTTGACCAGCCTAAGAGGGAAGAGCTAAAGAATCTATAAGTGGGGTTTTCCTAACAGTTGACCCATCAGGCAATTGTATTCTCAGAATTTCCCAAAGACTGCCCAGAGATTTCTTCCTAACTGCCTTCTTGATAACCAGACATCTGAGAAAACTATTATGAAACACAGAGACTGAAACAAACAAGAAAAAAACTATACGGGGAGTAGAAAACTTTAAAAAAAAAAAAAATCATTGCTTTCTTCCAAGAGAGATTTAGTAAATATGGCAATCTTATACCAAAAAGATGCCATAAAAAAAGGAGCATTTGGAGAAGAGTAAGTACAGTTGGAAATTTAAAATATTAAAACAAATGAAAAACTTAGTAGATAGTACAGATGATAAAGTTGCAGAACTCTTTCAGAAAATGAAACGAAATGATGAAGATGGCAAATAGGGAAGGCATAGAAGTGCAGGAGCAGATAAGGCAGTCCAATATTCAAAACAAAGAGTTTCATAAAGAAAGATTCTTAAAAATTCCGAGGAAGAAATCAATACCAATAACTCATGAAAATTTACCAAAACTGAACTACATGGGTTTCCAGTTTGCAGGGACCTTCCAAGTGCCCAAACCAGGGAAAGAAAATAGACCCACACCAAGGCACATCAGAATGAAATTTCAGAATACTAAGAATGTAGAGAAAATCTACATGCTTCCAGAGCAGGACATAGTTTTTTCTAAAGAAGAAGAAAAGAAGAAACCAGGTCAGGTATCATCATGACTTCTCAATGGAAAAACTATAGAAGTTTGACAAGCAGTAGAATAATGCTTTCAAAATTCTGAATGAAAATTGCTTCCAACTTAAAATTCTATGCCCAGTCAAACCACCAATCAGATATTGAAGTAGACTGAAGATATGCTCAGGTAAACAGAGCCTTAAAATTTTTACCTTCCAGGGGTGCCTGAGTGGCTCAGTGAGTTAAGCATCTCTTGATTTCAGCTCAGGTCATGATCTCAGGGTCCTGAGATCAAGCCTTGCATCAGGCCCCATGCTGGGCATGGAGCCTGCTTAAGATTCTCTCTCTCTTCCTCTCCCTCTGCCCCGCTCCCTTGCTCTCTAACTCACTCTCTCTGTCTCTCTCTCTACTCTCATTTTTTTTTTGTTTTTTTTTACCTTCCAGATACTGGGAGATGCTATCTGCCAAAATGAGAGAGTAGACCAAGAAAGAAGACAGCATGAGGTACAGGACAGGGACAGTTCAGCACAGAGAAGAGATGAAAGGAATCCCTGGAATGATGGGGAAGACAGATCTCAGGATAACAGCTTGCATCAGATCAGAGGGCACCCAGACTCAGACTTGACTGGAACCAGCCAGAAGGCTCGGGGAAGCTTCTTCAAGAAGAAGAAATCACTAGAAATACTTGATGTGTTGGAGTGCTTTGAAAGGAGCTTTAGTTCAAATAAGGGACAATTGGGAGAGTGGGGGTGAGTTAGTGTTGAGCACATATAAAACTAAGCAAAACAAAAATCAAGACTATTTTTACTCTGGCAGGGAAAAAAATGTGCAGAAAAGGAAAGTACTTCTGTATATTAGTTATGATTAATGTTTACATAATCCTAATGTAAACACTGAATATCGATTCAACCAGTGTTACAATATAATCTAAGCTGGGGAGATGGGAAAGGGTGCATGTGGAGAAGGGAGAGCTAGATAATTGTCCTCTATAGAAGTAGATTGGTAGATAAAGCCTAAAACCAGATAATCAAGAAGTAGCATTAAAAGCATGATAATTATCAGGGCACCTGGGTGACTCAGTGTGGGTTAAGCATCCCGACTCTTACTTTTATCTCAGGTCATGATCTCAGGGTCATGGGATCAAGCCCCACATCAGGCTGCATACTGGGTGTGGAGTCTCCTCCAGATTCTCTGCCTCTCCTTCTCCCTCTGCCCCTCCCCCCTGCTCATGTGCATGCACATGCACTCTCTCTTTCATAAATAAATAAAATCTTAAAAAAAAAAACTTGGGGGCAGCCCTGGTAGCTAAGCGGTTTAGCGCCCCCTTCAGCCCAGGGTGTGATCCTGGAAACCCGGGATCGAGTCTCATGTCAGGCTCCCGGCATGGAGCCTGCTTCTCCCTCTGCCTGTGTCTCTGCCTCTCTCTCTCTCTCTCTCTCTCTCTCTGTGTCTCATGAATAAATAAATAAATAAAATAAAATTTAAAAAACCCAAAACATGGTAATTATAGATGTGATGTAAATCCTAAAGTAATCCACTAAAACAGGTAAAAAACAGTTGTCTCCAGAGAGAGGAGGAAATGATAAACTTATAGGCTATTTGACTTTTTAACTACGTATGTTTAAAACTTTATTTTAGGGGTGCGTGGCTGGCTCAGTTGGTGGAGCATGTGACTCTTGATCTTGGAGTTGTGACTTTGGGCCCCATGTTAGATGTGGAGATTACCTAAAAATATAATCCTAAAAAAAACCCAAAACTTTATTTTAAAAATATAAAAGAAGAAAAAGGAATAGTTAAGTCAATTTTGTTTTTTTGTTTGTTTTGATTTGGTTTTAATGAGGAGTCCAAGCATCATAGCAATAATAGTGGCTCTTGGTAATATAGTAGAATCTTCTTGTTTATTAAAAAATTATCTTTTACCAAATATGTATTTTACTTTATGTGCATTCCTCTCCTAGGTTTTTCTTTCCTTGAACTTCTGAAACAAGTGTAAGGATTGACATTTTCTTTCTGATCACTGGCTTAGCACTAATGCTATACCAGTAAAGTCTAAGTCATGAATGGTTGAACTCTCAAGAAGCTTTGGGGAGGGGGGAAACATCCTTGCCAAACTACTCCACCTCCCAGCCTGTTTGCTAATCCAGCAGAAATATGGATTGGGGACAGGCTTCAAAAACTGAACCTCAATAGTACATAAGACTCTTAACAGAAAAGGTGTATGGGGAAATGTCTTAAAATGGCTGGGCAGGCTGTTAGGTTTGGACCTGGCCCATGTCTTCTCAGCCTGTGTGCTATAAGCTACATATTTTGTAGACCACCAGATACTGCCAGGTGGAGCCTCTTGCTTTTTTCTCTGTTGCTGGTGTTAAAGTTCTACCACACTGACAGATTTTAGCAGCAAAATCTCTTATACCAGTAGTGCTGAAATTAGTAATCCTTCATGCTATTTGGAACCTGGGGTACAGTGTGATCAGTCATGCACTTCCAGCTTTAACAACCCCTGAGATAGCACATTATACATACCCATACTGGCATTTGCACCTAGGACAAAAATACTTTCCTCTTTCTCTCTTCTGTTATCATTTGCATATTTTGTGGTGTTGGTGGTGAGCATTCTTCTCAAGCTTTTGGTAATATTATTTTATTTACTTTGATTACTCTGCATCTGGTTGGTAGATTTGTACATAGTTGCACTAATGCTCAAATGAACAAGGAATTCTCTGGATTTGTCTTTCCTTCTTTTTTTCCCCCCCTCCATTCTGTATTCTCTAGGTAAAGGCCCAGAATTTCTTAAAGGGCAAAGGAGGGTCCCAGAAATTTTCTGTGAGCATTGAAGCACTTGGGAATAGTAGGTGGTAAGTGTGGGACTTCTATGTTTTGGGTTTGTTTTCCTTACATACATTTCACCTAGTTCTCTGAGGAGCTATTAATGCCTGTAACACAGGTTTCTTTGCATAGCCTATAAAGAATTCAGAGGCTTTGAGGGACCTATGTTCTGTCGAGCTTTGAAATCTCCAGCCTGATTGTATAAGTGTGTACAGTATGGGTTTTCCATTAAAGGAAATAATGCATGCAAAGGGTAGCACATGGGATGTGTTCAGAAGTTGGTGGCTTTTATTTTAATTCCAGTGCTAGTTTCTCAAGGGTCTGGAGTGAAGATCTGTGATTTCCTTACCCCTGTAGTCTCTTTGTTATTCTCTGAGTTTTCACTTCTGTTATTCTGAATGTCTTGAACAGTTCCTGTCTCATTTCTCACTATGTCAAATATTTACATTCTTAGAAGGCTTCTTAGATTCTTTTCTGGGGAGAGGCAAATTCTTTCTCCTTCCATTTACCTATCTTCCTTCTATACTTAATCTTTTACTCTAAAAGGACAAGAGAAGGGGCAGCTCCTCCAGCTCTTAAAATTTCAAGTTATAATAAATGGCATGCATCTACCATAGTCTTAGGGTTTTTTTTTTCTTTTTTTTTTTTTTAAAAAAAAAGAACCTTTCCTTACTCACCATGATCCTAAAAGAGGCTTGCTACAGGTCATAGTCACCAAATGAGTTCTTACAGATTCATAGGGAAACTTAACAAATTTAATTTTCTTCTGTTTTTTCTCTAGTGCACAATTCCATTAGACTCATTTGTCTACATTCGTGGGAATGCACAACCTATTGGGTAAACTGAAAAAGATAATGCAGCCATTTAAAAGATAAAAGTAGGGATCCCTGGGTGGCGCAGTGGTTTGGTGCCTGCCTTTGGCCCAGGGCACAATCCTGGAGACCCGGGATCGAATCCCACGTCGGGCTCCCAGTGCATGGAGCCTGCTTCTCCCTCTGCCTGTGTCTCTGCCTCTCTCTCTCTGTGACTATCATAAATAAATAAAAATTAAAAAAAAATAAATAAAATAAAAATAAAAAAAAATAAAAGATAAAAGTAGTGAAATCCTCTCCCCTGCCCCCAGCATCTTGGGCTAGGAGAAAAGTTAATGAAAAAATGCAAATGTTGAACTTTTGGTAATTTACTTCTATTTCTCAAAATATACTTTGTGTTGGATTCAATGTTTTATTTAGTAATAAAATTGGTTAACAGTATTCCCATATGGGGATTTGTTCACATTAGCACATAACAGAGACAGAGAAAGGGATTGGTTTATTCATATTCATGCTCTTCCCCTCTCCACCTTCCCCCACTCCTCCCTTTATCTTTCTTCTCTTTCTTCCCTCCCTCCTTCTGTCACTCCCTCTCTCCCTTATTCATTTTTTATTTTATATCCTCCACTTCCCATTTTGTCTCTTTATAATCCCTTGAAAATTACAATCTGAGAAAAAAACAAAGATCAAAAAGAAAACTACCACCTCACACCAGTGAGAATGGGGAAAATTAACAAGGCAGGAAACCACAAGTGTTGGAGAGGATGTGGAGAAAAGGGAACCCTCTTACACTGTTGGTGGGAATGTGAAATGGTGCAGCCACTCTGGAAAACTGTGTGGAGGTTCCTCAAAGAGTTCAAAATAGACCTGCCCTACGACCCAGCAATTGCACTGTTGGGAATTTACCCCAAAGATACAGATGCAATGAAACGCCGGGACACCTGCACCCCAATGTTTATAGCAGCAATGTCCACAATAGCCAAACTGTGGAAGGAGCCTCGGTGTCCATCGAAAGATGAATAGATAAAGAAGATGTGGTCTATGTATACAATGGAATATTACTCAGCCATTAGAAATGACAAATACCCACCATTTGCTTCAACGTGGATGGAACTGGAGGGTATTATGCTGAGTGAAATAAGTCAATCAGAGAAGGACAAACATTATATGTTCTCATTTATTTGGGGAATATAAATAATAGTGAAAGGGAATAGAAGGGAAGGGAGAGGAAATGGGTAGGAAATATCAGAAAGGGAGACAGAACATAAAGACTCCTAACTCGGGGCAGCCCGGTGGCTCAGTGGTTTAGCGCCGCCTTCAGTCCAGGGCCTGATCCTGGAGTCCTGGGATCAAGTCCCACGTCGGGCTCCCTGCATGGAGCCTGCTTCTCCCTCTGTGTCTCTGCCTCTCTCTCTCTCTCTCTCTCTCTGTGTCTCTCATAAATAAATAAAATCTTTAAAAAAAAAAAAAAAGACTCCTAACTCTGGGAAACAAACTAGGGGTGGTGGAAGGGGAGGAGGGTGGGGGGTGGGGGTGAATGGGTGATGGGCACCAAGGGGGGCACTTGACGGGATGAGCACTGGGTGTTATTCTGTATGTTGGCAAATTGAACAATAAAAAATAAATTTATTATTAAAAAAAAACTAAACCATGAAATAAATAAGACATTTCTTCCCATGAAATTCAAGTCAGTTCCTCTTTCGAGATCCTAAAAAGCATACTTAATTAGATTTTTGTCTATATCCTGCTAAATATCTATAATAGGTGAGCTGTGTCTACACCTCACGCTCATTTATACTGTATCCATGTTCTCAGACTGAGTGGTGTTCCCATTTAACTCTTTTATTCCTGTGGGGAGAGGTTTTGTCTAACCTTTCAGTTTAGAGTTTGTTTGTAAAATTCAGTGTTAAATAGATCACCTACTAATCAGAGAATAATTATTTGATATTATTTGATTTTTTTGTTGACTGTCCCCTGACCCTGAAATATAAATTCCATGGGAAAGAGATTTGATGTGTATTGTTCAACCCCGTATCCCAGCGCCCAGCAACAGTAGCTAGAACATAGTAAATACTAAGTTAATATTTGTGTGTGTGTGGGTGCCTGCATGTGCGCATGTGTGCGTGTGTGCACATGCATGTGTCTGTGCATGAGAGAAAGAGGGATTAAGGATTATTTTTCTTTTAGCCATATTTATTTTGGTCTTTGAAGCAAAAATAGTTCACAGGGAGGACTTTTAAAATTCATATTGCAAAATTCGGTGTTTTAAGATTAGGCTAACCTCTTCACCATGTGTGAATAGATAAGAAGTTCTTGTATTTTCCTCTTCACTACTGCTACTGTGTTTTAGTCTTGCCTTCTAACTGCACGATAACCTTCTTTAGATGAACGTGTGTGTCTTATCTTTTGAGTACATTCCTCACAGTGCTTATTAGCACAATTTTTTGCACCTAGTAGGTGTTTATTAAATCTTGATTAATAGCAGATTTACCCAGTATACCTGCAAGGGATATTGATTTATAAATGTGCAATCAGGAAATTAAACATTATGGATTTTATCATTTTCATATGGTTTATGTAAATATTATAATTAAGTTATTTTTGTGATATTAATTCCAAATATAATTCCATAAGCTGAAGGCATATAATTAGGGCAGGATAGTTTCTACATATTTCAGGGTAGGAAAAAGGCCTACTTTTCAAAATTCACATTTCCTCCAAATAAAAAACAACACTTAAATATTTATCTCTAATATGACGATCTGTCTTGGTAGCAATGGGTTATGACATGTTAGTAATTATTTACCCATCTCATCCCCCCTGCATACTTGATTTGATATAGCATCAATTTTCTCTGAAAACTAAGATGACTTGTTTCACTTGCCCTTCAGGTTGAATAGTGGAGGTGCTAGAACATGATTGCTCCCTCTGCAGGGCCTAACAGACAGCATCAGGGCTGTTCTCTGAGACAGCAGCTTCTGCTTGGGCTAACTCTGGATACAGACTGTTTAACCTTTCAATAATTCTTCCTCTCCCAAATAAGCAAATGCTGCTGAGGCCCTTTGCTAAAGCAGTAGAGGAGAATCTATAGCTCCACAGATCAGCCAGAGGGAAGATTTTCTAAGAGTAACAAATCTTTTCTGTTGCAACCTGCTTTTTCTAGAAGCTTTTTGTCATTCTGGCAGTAAACTGTTTTCCACTTGCTGCCTTAGCAACAAGACCTGAAGTCATTTCCCCCTCCAATCTGCGGTTTGATTATAAGAGCACTAACACTGTACATAGCACTGGAAGAAAATACCATCCTGGCAAGACCTGCAGACATTACCTGCTTCTTGGGTCAGAGAATTATTTATGTACATTCTTAGCATCACCTTGAAAGGAAGAGTCAAATGGGAAATCTTGGAAGTGAATCCAGACCCCTACATGGTCACAAGTCCCTAGCAAATGCTGAAGCTAAGGTTCTTGCTAGAGGACCACATCTGGCCACAACAGAGTTCTCTGCCGACCTCATAGGAAGAGCCAAAATGTCAAGGAGCCCTTCTTGTGCACAGTCTCAGGCTAAATCTAGTTTCCTCCAGAGTCTTTGTTTAACCCAAGAATATGAAATTCACTTTGAGAATAAAACTTTGTTTACCAAAGAGTAGAATTCTCTGGATTTTGGCTTCAGTTGATCTCTCGAGAGCTCATTTAAATATTTCTTACCAAGTTAAATTTTATCTTACAGTAGAACCTGCTCAGTATAGACATTGATTGATCCTGTAACTAGAGGGAAAGGCTAAGTGTTAACACTGTAACCTCAGGTAGGCTTGTGGTCCACCAGAACTAAAAACTAGAGAATACAAAAGGATTTAAAGTGGGAATGTACTGGTTGCTATTCTCTATACTTTCTACTTTTCTGTACTTGCCTTAATATGTTAAAAAAAAATATTTCATATGTGACTTTGATATGTGACAATCAAATCTGGTTGCATCCTGACAAGAAATGACAGAAAGATAGGTTAAGGCAAGGAATCTGTACCTTCCCAGAACAGGGGGAGAATGCGATGGAATCTTCAAAGCAGAATTCCTCTAGGTCATAGTATTATGACATCTGTCTGCTAGGAAATGCTAATGTATTTTTCCTAATGAATTAAAACTCCAAATTAAAAAAAAAAAAAGAATTAAAACTCCAAACTTCTAGGGTTTGCACAAAAAAGAAACTTCTGTGGGTATGGGTAGCTAGACCAAATATGGGCAAAAGATTCTTTCCTTACTTCTTCATGTATAGCTGAGTCAGGCCAAGAACATTTTAAATAGACTTTTCTAAAAACTAAAAGCTTAAATAAGGAAATCCCATAGAGCCAGGTAATCTGCAGCCAGAATGTAGCCGACCTCTGTGGCCATCACACCTGTGCTGTGGTACCTGAAGAGGAAGGACAAGACTCTGTGTTCTCAAAGTCTGCCCCTGGGTGGGCCTGCCTCCTCCTGAATGCACCATTTTAACATCTACAGTTAGGAATAGTCTTCCAGACAACCAGGATTCTCGAAGCCCAAACCAAGAAATTTTGCATCCAGTGACCTCCTCCTTGAATTTCTGTTTAATCATATCCTCTTCTGCCAAGCACTGCATTAAACACTTTAAATTCTTATCTCATTTAAATATCTTATAAGGATTGTGTTATTGACCTCATTTTAGAGAGAAGAAAACTGAGGTTCAAAAGGTTTAAGGCTTTTTTTTTTTTTTTTTTTTTTTGTCCACAGTGACAGAACTAATTAAGTGACAGGGCTGGGTGACAGACCTGGTTCTGTTAGACTCGAAAGCACACTCTTCAAAACTCTGTAGTGCCTTTCAATTTTAGAATGCTCTCCTTGGAGGTTTTAGATTTCATTTCATTAAAGAAGACAGAATCTCCTTTCACCCACAATATTATAGCTCCTGGAAACTTCTGCCTTGAAACATCCTGTTGTGAACCGTGTAAGAGATCCAGTCTCCGTGAGTGACAAGAAGACAACCAACACAGGGAAGGGACGAGAATATTAGAAACAGACGGTTACATGAGGGCTCATGTGGACAGCATTCATCCTCCTCAGAAATGGCCAATCTGTTGCATAGCTACCTTCTTCGGCACTGTTTAAGTTTTAATTATCTTCCAACTGTCTGAGCTGCTGTTGAGGATCAGAGAGAACAAAGGATGGCTGCTGTATTTTTCAGCAGTGTTCCTCTTTGCGCACTGATGAAGTCACTAGCTGCCACTGCCCTTATTATCAGGTTAAATCAGACTCTGACTGTGCTTTGGAGAGATGATGCTGAAAGGAGAAAAAAAATATTCATCTTAAGCTCTACCTCTTACTCACGGTCTTTGGTGGCAAAGAAAATGTGAGATCTACTCCTGTTTAGGTATTACAACCCAGAAGCGAGTTTTGCTTTGTTTTGCAAAAAAGAGGGGGGGGGGACCCTCTCCCATCCCCATCCCTTGGATTTTCAATAGCTCGGGCAACAGAAACTTCTCTTCAGCCTCAAGGATGCTCCATTGTGAGTGCCATGAAGGAACCCTGCTCATCGTCCATGATGAGTCCATGCCAGCCCCTCTCCCTCTAGGCACCGTTCATGGGTCCGAGCCTCTTGAGTTCTCAGCGTAGAGCTCCAGGTTCCCTTACTGGTCACGAAATTGGGGGATTTATGGAAGCCTATTTTCTTCTTCTAGTGCAGATCTTTGGTGAAGAACAGAGTCCTGTGCTAAACCACTCCTTGCTGGGAAAGAGGAGCATGGTGTCTTTCTTGTGACTTTGTTACCATTTTTTTTTAAATGCATATTTGAATAAAGACTTCATGCCATTTTTGTAAATTATGCTATAATTTTGTGGAGACTTAGAAAGTATTGTAGACCCAGAATAATTAAACTTGTTAGGAGCATTACGTGTAACAGGCTAATCAAGAAGTGTGATGTACAGTGGTGAATTGCTAATTTGACCTCGGGATTATGCAGCAGAGATAACATTATCTTCATTTATAGAGAACTTTTTATCTGGAAGCAGTCTCAGTGCTTTTCCAACCTTATATATTATCTTGTTTGTTATCACAAGCACTATCATTAAGGCTGTAAAATGTATTCCAGTACAATTTTCTGTTTTTAGTTTCTTATAATTGGGGGATGGCGGAGAGAAAGGTTGCATATTTTCTCCCATTTTTGATATTTGGGCCAGGGTTAAATTTGGGAAATGAGTACTATCTAAAGTTGAAGAACCTGGTTCAACATAATGTTTTAAGAAAGGAAGAAAGGGAGGGAGGTAACATTACAGCATCCCCTTAGGTCATCCTGGACTATTAACCTTAAGAACTGCCAATGGGGACTCCCGCCTGGGTGGCTCAGTGGTTGAGCATCTGCCTTCGGCTCATGGTGTGATCCCGGGGTCGGGATGGAGTTCCACATTGGGCTTCTTGCAGGGAGCCTACTTCTCCCTCTTTGTCTCTGCCTCTCTCTCTCCCTCCCTCTCTCTCCCTCTCTCTCCCTCTCTCTCTCTCTCTCTCTCTCTCTCTCTCTGTCTCTGTCTCTGTCTCAGCCACTTCCAGGTTCCTCTATCTTGCACAGCATTAGGAGAGCTGCCTCTGCTTTGGTGGAGACTTGACCTAGGGAACAGGAAAATGATCTGATCAAATTCCCCAAACCACATTCCCTCCATTCCCTCCAAGGTTACAGACAGCAGCACTCAGGCTGTCATGACCATGAGCAGTTGAAAATGCTATGCTGGTTGTGTTCCTGTGGGTTTAAGGAAATGTACAAAATTAGATTCAGGCCAATGTGCCAGGCTTTAACACACCCCTTCCCTTCCAGAAAGTCTGTAGAGACTGTCAGCGCCACGAGTAAAGAACAGCACAACCCCAGTTCCACACAGGCCATTTAGAACTTATTTTACATGAACCCCACCTACCCACCCAAACCCAGTAGCATCAGTACCTTGTCTCTGCCAATGAGGGCTCGAGAGAATAGATCAAGGCCAACCTCCTGCTTAACCAGAGGGCTCTGATGAGTGCAGTGGTGGCCCTGACTCTCCATACAGGAAGAATGGTGTCTCCCTGCAGTGGGCATGGACGCACTGAGCAGCCAGCCCAGGAGGTAGCATTTATATTGGTTATGAAGATGAGTGACCAGCTCATGCCAAGGAGCAGATGGCTAAATGAGGTGCACCCGGAATGCTGTGAGATTCATGCTTGATGGAACAGGAGGGAAAATAGCTCATGATATAAAAACCCCAAATATAGTCTCCTTAATGTGACTTTTTTTTAAAAAATTGGCATTTACATTACACAGTTAACTTGGAGTGATGAGAAATGTAAGGGAATTACCAAATTAGTGAACGGCAATTAGCTCAGAAGTAAAATTATATCATTGAAGTCGAAGGTTGTTTTACACAGCAGAGGAAGGATATTACTAAAACCTTGCCCAGTCTGTCATCTCCTAATTGAAATGTGTTCATTTAATATACCCCATCCTTCAGAGCACATAGCTCATAATTTGGGAGAGTGTTATCACTTAATCTAGTTATTTTTTTTCCTGGTTCTTCCTTTGAATCCCAGTAAGACAGTGTGTGGCACATTCCCCAGCGATTTGTGTGACACTCAGAAGAATGAGTTTGTCTGTTCATTAACCTGTGAACTGTCAGGTCTCTTTGGAGAGTGAAAGGAACAAGTCACTCCAAGGTTAATGCTTGTTTGTAGGAGGTGAAGCCTCCAGGGAGATACAGAGGGTGAATAGGTCGGGATGCTCAAGGCCTGCCCTGTGAAACTCTGCACTGTGTGTAGATGCCAGATCTGTGTGGCCAGGAGGGAGGCTGCAGAGTAGACTGTATCACCTCTGCAGATCACTTCCTCTGGTCAGGAGAACGCTTCCCAGCAGCCTAGTGGAGTGGGGGTGGGGTGGGGTAGGGTAGGGGGAGAGGTTGGAGCCGGAGTGGGGAGCTGGCATCAGTATATGGGGTTAACTTTGTACAAGGATGTAGGAGCAGTGTTGAAATACAAAAAACTGTGAGTGGTTTTTAGTAGTTTCTGTGGATTTTTCTGTTAAACAAGAAGGCAATATTGATTTCATGCATTTGTCTCCAATGGATGAAATCTTTCCTTGAATTGGAAAACATTTGATTTGGCGAGTGTTTGTGCACCTGTGCACAGGCAGATTCCTAACCACAAAATGAGGATAGGAGGCATTATTCTCCAGCGTAAATGTCTCACAGACATAGAATTATACTGACATTCAGGGGCTGAGCTTGATCAGTACCTGGTTTGATTTTCTAGGTGAATCAGATCTAAGTTCTGCTTCATTCTCCGGAAAATGGTATCTCCCCAATTTTGCTGTAATTCTTCCAGGCTCAATTGGAGCTAACCCTCAGGAG
Organism: Canis lupus familiaris; assembly: GCF_011100685.1. NCBI lineage: Eukaryota > Metazoa > Chordata > Mammalia > Carnivora > Canidae > Canis > Canis lupus. The sequence goes on along the minus strand of NC_049233.1, from coordinate 7,484,144 downwards.
CAGATAGAGGGTCTGAAGTCAGGTTGATCTCCCTTAGTCCATGCCGTGGTACTCTGCATGTTTGCAGTATCTTATTCTATTGTCTTTGGATTGGTTGTGATGAAAGCTCATTTTCTTCAACAAATGTTCTCTTTACCCCCAGGTATATTCGAATAGTTGGGACCCACAACACAGTGAACAAGATTTTTCACATTGTGGCTTTTGAATGTATGTTTACAAACAAAACCTTCACTCTCGAGAAAGGGCTAATAGGTAAGTATTGCAATTACATTTTTTAAAATATATGCCTATATATTTGATCTTCAGATACTATACTATCTCATTAATTCATCTTAACCCACCTCTTAATCAGCTTTGACTACAACCTGGTTGCTTTGAATGCTTTATGGCTGAGTGACATAGGGGAAGTCTTATATTTTTAGAAGTAGTCAAAATAATAATTCTGATAAAAAAGGATATAAATATTGCACTAGGAGTTAAGAATTGAAAACGTTCAAGTGATGCATTCAGATTTGCTATGTGGAAATGCTTACAGTAGTCTGGCAAAGCCATTTACACCAAAGGCTTTTCTAATTTAATGGTAGGTAAGATCAGGGAAGTCTGTAGAATATTGATCCAACGCTCATGCTTTCCAAGGCTATGGAGGTATTTTGGCCTTTGGATATGAATGGTATGCTCGCCATTAGAGTGTCACTTTTCCGTGGACACATCAGTCCATATTTGCACTGTTTAGCCAAGTTCACCTCAAGAAAATGCCTGCCTGTAATTTAAATAAGACTAGAGTAACTGAACTGTCATTGTGAAATTCAGGTTATCCTGTGGGAAATACTGTCCGACTGATGTTTCAGAAGAGTATTTTTAATTTTGGTTTAGTTGCTATTTGGTTGTTCTCTGGTGTGTTGTGTTTTTGTTTTAGGTCATATTTAGTCTGGCATTATGTACAGTCCATCCCAGGTCTTGACATTTTAGATACTGGGAGTGACTTTTCCTACCCCACAAAGATCCTAATTTGACTGACTAGATCCTTGAATCTGTCTTTATTGCAGCTTCTTGGAAAAGGGACTCTGTATGTTCAGGTACCCCTACTGTGTACCATCTAAAAGAGAATTCTTTGCCTTTATGATGGGATCCATATCTCCTCTCCTTCCGAGGTCCCCTCCATGCTGGGACACATAACATACTGACACATGTTCTGAAAACACAGTGACGACTAGAATGGAAAAGATGAGTGTAACTTACAAATTGTTCACTAATTCTTGGAATGGTCATAAGACTAAATTTCCTTAATACCTGCTGTATCCTAAATGTAATCCTGTACTTCGGGAAATTTGGAAGAATAATGTTAGCCAAGTAGCAGGAGTAGACATTATTCTAATGTACAGAGAAATTTTAGAGCTCAGCTAAAATAAATAAGTTGGTTTTACCTTTGTTACAGAAGTAACTTTTACTATTAAATATGAGTGTTACTCTCTGTCATGACTTATAAGTAATTTGCAAGTTAACACTGCCCAGGCATTACCTGAGATTATCAAGGCTTTTAATTCTGTGGGCTGTATGGAACTGTGGTGATAGATGACTGCAGGGAGGATACATCTTTGCACCAGCTACCTGTGTTTTCTTATAGACTGTAGGCCTCACTGTGTATGTGATTGTGTAGTTAGAGGTGTCCTTACTGAGAAGGATCTTAGAAAGCCAGCCACGTCCATAGTCACAGCATTGGTACCATTTGACTACTCATTCCAGCCCAGTGTACTGTGTTCTTTTTTTTTTTTTTTTTGGTACTGCGTTCTTGAACATGCTACATGGCAGGCACCATCTACTTAAATCAGCCTCCTGTTCTTATTGGGGGGAAGAACAGGTGGATACCGTAATTATCCAAGAAACAGGTCTGTTTGGCATGAGAGGCCATTACGGGATGAAAGTCAGGATCAGTTGTAGTGAGGGATGCTGTTGTGGGTCTGCATTTTTCTGTCCAAAATGAACTTGTCAGCATCATCGGAAGCCATAATGGTCTCAGGCATTGTCAGAGGACGAAAGAAGACTGCAGAGATGCAGGAATTGTGTTTGGTTTCTGGTCAAACACTTTTCTTCTAGCCCTTTCCTATGATGCTCACAAGTTTGACTGCAAAGAGCACTGCAATCATCTGCCTGTCATCGTCCCTCAACTGAATGGGAGCAGTGGGGCAGGTTGGCAAGTATAGATGTGCACTTGTTGGTAGATGGCCTGTGGTGGGATCCCTTCTGGCCCTCCTCGTACCATCTTCACAGCTCAGAGCTGTCCCCACGCCAGGCAGACAGGGAGGTGGTGTGAGTCGTGAAGAGCATGGGGGATTTCACTATCCTTTGTCTGACATGGCAGCTCTGCTTAGTTTAAAGGGGCATTTGAAATAGCAATGACCAGTTTTCTATATTGATGATCTCAGATGCATTTTGGCTGCACACAGGCCTCAGCCGGTCACCCTACGGGGACCACCGAGAAGGGAGTGGTCCTCTAATTGGAGCACAGTGTACTTCAGAATCACCTAAAGCCACTTACAAATAATAGCACTTACTCCTTCCAGTGTCTTGTGAGATATACACTCCTTCCTTGAGAACCCCTGCTATCCACTCTAACTTTTCATGGGGGAAAAAAAAAGTAAAATGCTGCAATTATGAATAACTAGTAGGGTATATCAACCCTACTTTTATGTTTTAAGATTCAGAACTTCCCTCTTCCACAGCTCCTGCTCTTTGTCTCATAGTTCAGGCTACTCTCATTAGAGCAGTACTCTCCTTATAGGGCTCAAAATTACTTTAAAAATAGGCGTTTTTTTTTTTTTTAATGAGATTTTAATGTTATTACTTAGAACATAAAATGATGCCAGGGAAAAATAAGCTTTGTAAGATTTTAGTCTTGTTTCCCACCAAAGGGTTTCTTTCCCATTTTTGTTGGTAGCATGTCATTCTTCATGCATCTTCACTTGTACAGGTTCATGAGGAAGCCTTGGAACCCTGTGAGTTCATATATCCATAGGAATGGGCCCCACCGTGACGACACTGACCAGATCTAGGTGTCAGCCTCTACCCACAGTGCTTCTCCCACTTCATCTGCTACTGCCACCACAGCCCCTTCCCATTTGGTGGCTGCTTCTAGATCATGTTGGGCTGTATTCTCACCTGGGAGAGCCAGCCAGTAATGACTGTCTCCTCTTTGTTAGGAGACGTTTATAGGAATCGCTAATGTGCCTTACCAGTAAGGCATGGAAGGAGAAATTAGAATAGATATGACCACTATTTTATAAACATTCAGTCTCCCACAGGACACGTTTGCTTTGCCTTGGCACTCCACCTTGTGATATACATATGACATTTGCCAAGGCCTTTCAGATTTTCAGAATAATTGCCAAGCTTCCTTTCATTAAACCTTGTATTTAAATTCACCTCTTTGAATACCCTATTACTTATTCAGGAAGAAGGAATAGTACCCACCACCCAGCTTAAAGAACTGTTAACTCACAGACAACCTAAGTTTTATATATATGTTACCCACTTCCTCTCTGTCAGATTATTTTGACACCAATCCCATATGATAATTTTATTATCTTATCCGTAAATATTTCAGTATGTATCTCTAAAAGTAAGACTCTCTTTTCAGCCATAATGACAATATCGTTATAATACCCCAAAATTGAACCACTTTCAATTTATGGGACTAAACAAAATGGATGTATTTTAATCATTTGCAGTCATTATTATTGACATTCAAATTGTCCCCATCTTTAGCCTCTTCATACTGGCTCTTGAGTCCTTCTGACATGATCTGCATAGACCTTAGCAATTTTTTGATCTCTGATATGACATGACATCCCAGGTTCATTTTGTACATTTCCTGCACCAATCTGTGATCAGCCATTTCTTCAAGAAACCCTGGTTCCTTCCAGTGGGAAATGACATTCAGAAACCTCAGTGGAAGCACTTGCTACTAGGTTGGTTACTATTTCTAAGCCTCTCTGACAGATGAAACTAGGAAATACATGCACATTTGTTTATCATACATTTAACAGGTAAAATATATCATGAGTGCATGCTGACACTTCTAAGTAAAATTCATATAGAGTTTTTGTTTAGCCTTTGATCTTGTAGCTCCTTTTTCCTGTTCTAAAAATTTTAGTGACCAGTGATACAGCACAATAATTCATTTGCCTTGTCCCTAGTACATGCAAAATAGTCTCAGAATTGCAGTATCAGTGCTACCATATGGTTACTGAAAATAATTTAAGACTTTTGCAGTTATTTTGAGGGCCCTTAGGATATATCCCACTAGAGACATATATTAAAATTACTGTGTTATAAAGTCATCTAAAATAATTCTTTGTGTGGTCATGCCACTGTGTCAGTATACAGGTGGATTCATTTACTCCATTTTGCATTCAGTGTTTGGTGATTACCTTTAAAGATTTTTTTGTTTTGTTTTGCAACTACGTAAAATACAGACATGGCTCCAAAATTACATCTACAAAAGAGCTGTATTTAGAGAAATCCAGCTTCTATTCCTGTCCCATCTACTCCTATAGGTGATTTCTTTTCCCCTTTAGTTTTTTGGGATATCCTTCTATTTTAAATAATGGAAAAATAAGTAAATTTATATTATATTTAGTACCCTCCTCAACATTCTTGAATGATTGGTAGCATACTACATGCTATACATTCTTTCTTCACTTCTTATACCTTCTTGTACTTAACACTCCTCCTAGAACCAGCTATCTGGAAGGATATTATGCATTCCTTTTTCTAGCTGCATGGTACTCATTAGAATAGGTGTATGGTAGTGTATTTATTCAACTACATATCTATTGATGAACCATTTGGGTTGCTTTTAGTTTTCTGCTCCTACAAATTGTGCTATTGCCTTGTGCATAAGTCTTTTCCTATTTTTCCTCCTATATCTTTGGGATAGATTCCTAGAAACGGGATTACATGGTCAGAAGGTAAATGCATGTGTAATTTTGCTAGATGTTGCCAAATTCACCTCCATAGGGATTATACCATTTTGAAATTCTCATTGGCAATATAGAATAATGAGTTTCCCACAGCCTTGCCAATGGAACATATAGCCAGACTTTTGGATTTTTGCCAGTTCGATAGGTGAGAAATAGTATCTCAGTGCGGTTTTAACTGCATTTCTTTTATGAGAGAAATTGAGCATCTTTTCATATGTTTAAGGGCCATTTGCATTTTTTTCTTTTTTAAATAGCTCTTCTCTTCTTATGAGTCTTGTAGATGAATAGAGAAGATGCTTTTAGTAAGACTTGGGGAAACAGTGAACACTTTACACTGATATTAGAGTGTGATGAGTGTGGTATTTAGCATTACATGAGTCAGGTTTCCCTTCTTAAGGTCTCCTAAGTTCTTCTGGAAAACATAAGTTCTCCTAAGTCCTTCTCCATCCTTATCCTTGACTCTGCTGCAGCTTAAGAGATAGTAAGCTAGAGCCCCACGCTCTAGGCTCAAAATTCAAGGCTCTTTAACCCTTTTAAAGAATGAGAAGCTTCCATTAGCACCTTTATGCCTTTAAGGGTTACCTCTGTGTCTACCAGGATGGATCCACAAACACCAGTGGCTTTCTGGGTCAAGTTTCTTATTAATAATTGATGTAGGACAACCAAAATAGGCAGCACACACATTGGAATTCTGTTGCTGAAGCTCTGGGGACACACTGCTGCTGCCACCCTGGAACTATACGCTGACAGAAACATTGGAGCCCCTGTTCATATGCCACCAGAACCAGATAGAAAAGAAATGTTTCCTTTCTTCCTCCCACCAGTGTCTCACAAGTTTCTGCTACTGGCAGAACTTCACCAAAAACCAAGCTGGCAAGCTTGGGAGATGTGGTTTGGGAGCTTTAGCCTCTGAGATACAATGTAGAACAAAGAAGGGAACACACAGATAGAAAGTACCAAAGGGGCTCCAGACATCAGGAGACTTACCCTCTGACTCATGGTAGCTAGAGAAGCACATTGGCCAACATGTGGAGTGGAGAACAGTGGACAAAGACACAAGCAGAGCACAAGAAGGTGAAATATTTAGTCAGGCTGTGAAGGGATGAACATATTTCTTGCCTCATAAGATAAGGCTTTGTGAAGAATGGTATTTTGAGCTGGGCTTTGAAGAATTCACTAAACTCTACAGAGCATTACAAAAGGCTGATTTACATAGCAATAAGAATGTCCCCTCCAAAGGGCTGGAAGCAAGAAGTAGAAATTGGTGGTCTGTCCTTGCTACTGTCATCTAAAAGTATTTTGAAATTATAGCAGTATGTTTAGAATTCCATAAAGTTCCCAGGGAAATAAACAGAAATCTGTGCTGTGAAGGGCTTTTGGCATCCACTGAACTAAGGATACACTTCTGTGCTTTGCAACTGTGTTTAAAAAATAAGTGTCCTCTGGAGCAAAAACAGAGATGTGAGAGTGGGGGTGGGGGCTCACCACAGGCTGAAGGTGTTAGAATGTGGCAGAGAAATCAATCTGCTTGAGTGGCAGAGGGGTCCTAAAGACCTTAATGCACATGGTTTCCTGAAATGACACTACTGAGTCTGGACTAGTCTAGACCAAGAGGTGATGCTTCTCCCAGCCTATTTCTCTAACCAGATATTAAGGCTGGTTCTAATCGCCACTGAAGCTTAACTTCTTTATCTACTGTAAATTACTTGGCATTAAGCAGACATTTATTAAGAGGCTGCCAAGTGTATCTTAGGCACTGGGGATTGAAAGATACAGAAGTGTAGTTTCTGCCTTGGAGGATCGTATGAGCTAATGGAGGAGAAAGATACTTAAATAGAAGGTGACAACACAGTACAATAGGTCCTCTGTTGGGAGATCACAGCAGATGCTATAGAAACACCAGAAGGGCGGGGCACCTAATCTGAGTTCAGGATAGTGTCAGGAAAGACCCCCAGTGAAGGCAATGAATGGGCCAGTCCTTGAGCAAAGACAGAAGGTGGTGGAGGGTCAGAGGAGAATCATAGAACATGGTCAGAGTGTGCAAAGGCCTGTTTATCTCTGACCTCCTCCAAAGCCAGTGCTTATTCCAGTGGACAAGCTTGCATGGGGCGGAGGGTTGGCAGTGGAGTAAGAGTGAAGTTAGATGTGCTTTCTCCCCCTTTCCGAGGAGAAAGTTCAGCACTACCTTCTTACAGGATCTTAGAGTTCTACAAGAAATCAGATGAAGTGAACACCCCACAGTGACACATACTAACTAATAGTTTATTTGCCTAATATAGTTTTGTGCCCCCTACTCTCAGGAAGCGTATGTTTGCCAACAGAAGTGAGCTCCAGTTCTTGTGTTGAGGGTAGAGTGAGGGTATGATTAGAAAGCAGTTTTACTCATAATCATGTGTGATTCTCAGTTTAGTATATGGTCCTTCGTGTACATTTATGTTTCATTTTCTTTTGTACCTGTTTTTTTTTTTTTTTTCTGATGGTGTTTTGTTTGAGAATAAAAACCTGGGGAAAGCTTTTATTGCTCTAATTTTATAGAATTTGCTCTACCTTATAGGATTGATTTTTGGGGGTTCTACTTATATATCCCCTTCTTATATAACAGTGATACAGTATGAGTGGGGGTGGTCCAGGTAAATGGAATGTGTGCAACAACTTGTTTCTAAATGGGACATCATGGAGCACATATCCAATATTATGCAACCAATGCAACCATATCACTCATAAACCACAGTTCAGCCTCAGACTGGCATTATGAATAGCCACGTTGTAAATAGGCAAGACATTTCTGTGGCATTGACTATGAAGGATGTTCCAGTGGTAAAGAAGATATAAAATCTAATTTTGTTAGTCTAGTCTCCAATTTAGTACCCCAAGCCTCCTCCCCAAAACCTGATAGGTAATTTTTTAATGTAAGATTTGAAATAGAAAATACAAATATATATTCTTGTTCTCCCCTTTTTATTCAAAATCATAGCACATATTCACATGTATTTTTTTTTCAGTTAGTGTTTCTTAGCAATCTTCCCTTACCAGTACACATAGAGCTTTCTCATTCTTTTTATTTTTACATTTTTTCATTATTCTTTTGAATACAGGTGCTGTAATTTATTTAAACAGCCCCCTTTGATGGACATTAGGTGTTTCCAATCTTTTACTATCAGTAACAATTCTGTAATGACCCATTTTGTACATAGTGAGGTTTAATCAGAGTGATTCCAATAAAGCCTAAAACAAACAAACAAGCAATGCCCATTATAATTCCCAGGGCCAGCTATATAATTTGCAGGGCACATTGCAAAATGAAAACGTGGAACCCCTTGTTCAAATAGACAGAATGCCTTGAAAAGTACTTTTTTTTCCTTTCTCTTTTTATACATTACTCAGTGTTCATCATGTTAAGTGTACTCTTAATCCCCTTTATTTATTTCATTCATTCCTCTAACCTCCTCCCTCCTGGCAACTACCAGTTTGGTCTCCATATAAATCTGTTTTTTTTTTTTTTTTTTTTTGGTCCCCTTTTTCTCTTTGTTCACTTCTTAAATTCCACATATGAGTGAAATCATATGCACAAGCAGGGGGAGCAGCAGAGGGAGAGGGAGAAGCAGGCTCCTTGCTGAGCTGGGAGCCCGGTACAGGGCTGGATCCCAGGACCCTGGGATCGTGACCTGAGCCGAAGGCAGATGCTTAACTGACTGAACCACCCAGGCACCCCTGTGTTTTTGTTTTCTTTGGGTAAATACCCACCAGTGGAATTACTGGATCCTAGGGTAGTTCTTTTTTTAATTTTTTGAGGAGCCCCCATTTCTACAGTGGCTACATCAGTTTGCATTCCCACCAACAGCCCAGGGTTCCTTTTTCTCCACATCCTCACCACACTTGTTGTTTCTTATCTTTTAGATTCTAGCCATTCTGACAGATATGAGGTGATATCACACTGGTTTTCATTTGCATTTCACTGATAATTAGTGATATTGAGCATCTTTTAATATGTCCGTTTTATATGTCTTCTTTAAAGGCACTTTAAAAAATTTTTTTTTCTTTCTTTTGCAGTCTTTCTACTTGGCATGTGTTTGGGATTTTTTTTCAACAACAGATTTATTTTTTTGAAAGGAATGGCTTTTTGAGGAGAAAAAACATGGGGCAGAGGTATGGAATAGAAAATAAATACAAATGTAAGCTCTTCTGCTAATTGTTTTATAACCATAACAAATTCATTCAGAGAATGAATGTTATGTTGTACATAACAACATAATAAAGATTCAAAGACTGAGGTGTTCCCTGAGGCAGTGCTGAAGATTTCAGTCTCTGGTATTTGAAATTAGGGTAGCTCTCTGGGCATGTGACACAGCCTCCTACATCTGAACAGAAGAGTGGCCACTTGGTCCAGGCAGAAGTAGCTGAAATGTTTGGTTTTATGTGTCACAGAACTACCCTAGTTCTCCCTACCATGCAGTGCCAGATGGGGTTGTACTTTTTTTTTTTTTTTTAAGATTTTATTTATTTACTTGAGGTGGGGGAGCATAAGCCGGGGGTGGGGGTGTGCAGGGAGGGTTGCAAGCATAAGAGGCACAGAGAGAACAAGCATAGGAGGAACAGAGAGAAAGAATCCCAAGCAGACTCCACACCAAGTGAGGGGCCTAACATAGGCCTCCATCCCAAGACCCTGAGATTGTGACCTGAGCCAAAACCAAGAGTCTGACACCCAACCAACTGTGCCATCCAGGTGCCCCAGGGTTGTACTTCTCTTCATAAGGGCTGCAGTGGTCTTCTCTATGTTAAATTTCTCCAAGGCCTGAGTCACACTCTCCACTGAGTCCTGTTGTATCTACTCCAACACATTTGGGATCAATCAATCTTTAGCCTTTGAATCTTTGAGCCTTTTAGGATCATGGCCTTTTGGTGGTCCAGGGTTACTGAGGAGCAGGCAGCAGCAGACCACAGCAGTCTCCTGGGGGAGGGGCTGGTGATGCTCAGTCCTGGCAGGAGCCACTGTCACTACCTAAGCCATGGTGCATCTAAGGTGGCATGGTGTTTTTATTTGCTGTTTAATGTCATTCTAAGTAAAGAAAAATTAAACTTTTAAATTATTAGCACGGATCTTGTCATTCACCTTTATGTTGTATAATGATGATTTTAAATGCAAATATAAGAGCATTTATCTTACAGGTAGAATCACCAGAATTACACAGTTCACATGTGGGAGCTCATACATGTGTATGTATTTAGTTCTTACCAGAACAGTGGAAGTTCTGCATGAAACTAAATTATTTTTATTTCACTTCTTGACTTACAAAAACTCTCTATCCTTGGCTTATTCCATAGCTTTCTTAATATGGAAGGACCGAGGAGGAAAGGAACCATGGGTTGCCTGATCTTTGCCTTTATTTTTATGTTATTATCAGCATAAATATCTAGCTATAATAAGGAATTAAGAGTGAAAAAAGATAGGATAGAGTTCCTTGGTCGTTAGTGCTTGGAACACTGTTGCCTTCTTTTTATACTGGAAGCAAGTTTTGCTTGGAAGGGGAAATGTGGCCTCCCCAGGCTGTCAGCAGCCTTGCTTACTCAGTCATACTCATGGCACCTTTACATTAGCCTTGCTTTGAGTCTCATCCAACAACCATACGCTGTGGGTCCACAACCATACGCTGGAATTCCACACTCATGGGGCAGCTGAGAATTGCAGACACACACACTGTATATCTCCTGTGTTCATAGGCTTACTCCATTGTCCCATCAGACTTTACTTAAAAACACAAGTTCATGGACACCTAGGTGGCCCAGCTGGTTAAGCTTCTGCCTTTGGCTCAGATCATGATCGAGCCCTGCATTAGGCTCCCTGCTTGGTGGAGAGTCTGCTTCTACCTCTCCCTTTGCCCCTTTTCCCACTCATGCTGTCTCTCTTGCTTAATCTCTCTCTCAAATAAATAAAATCTTTTTTAAAAAGTTTTTAAAAAGTAAGTTCAGAGATAATTATTAAGAATTTTAAGACCAAAAAAAAAAAAAAGAATTTTAAGACCAAGACAGTGGAGCATTCAACTAACTGTGAGACCCTTCTGAATGTAGGACTTTACATGTGTCTGAAAACACAGGTTGCATTCCCATGAAAGTGGCCCTGATTACCACTATTATTTAGCATTGCTCTAGAGGGACAGAAGGGGAAAGGGCAGAGGGGAAGAACAAGAAATAGGTATGATAAATACTGAGGAAAAGGGACCAAATATCATGATTTTCAGGTGTGGTCTGATACAATACCTAAGGAACTGAAAAATTACTAGAACTAATAAGAACTATGGGGAATGTAGCCAGATACAATAATATGAATAAATCAAGTGTTCTCAAAAAGCCCCAATAACTATTTAAAAAGTATAATGGGGGGGATTCCATTCATAATTGCAGTGAAAACTGCCAAACATCTAGTAACAGTCCATGAGTCATACTTCTCTGTTACGTTAGTCCATCCCTAGCCATATGACCAAGGATCACCCATCTCAAAAAAAAAAAAAAAAAAAGGATCACCCATCTCTGAACCCCTCTATGCCATTAGAGATGGGATAAGGGTCAGAAGCAAAGGTGGGAGATAGAAGGGTGATGGACACTCATAAATGGTGTAGATTATAAGGTGAGCATGCCAGGGAGATCTGCCAGATATAAACTCCTCCTGCCCCCCCCCCCGAAACAACAAATACCTACCAAAGAATAAAGTTAATAAATCCACAGGTTCTAATTAAAGAAACTAGAAATCTTTGGGACGCCTGAGTGGCTCAGCATCTGCCTTCGGCTTAGGACATGATCCTGGGGCACCGGGATCGAGTCCCACATCAGGCTCCTGCATGGAGCCTGCTTCTCCTCCCTCTGTCTATGTCTCTGCCTCTGTGTGTGTGTGTGTCTCTCATGAGTGAATGAATGAATGAATAGATGAATGAATGAATAAATTAATCAAATTAAATCTTTTAAAAAAATAAAAATAAAGGAACTATAAATCTTTAAGAAACACTGGAAAGACATCTTTCTGGATGGAAAACTTTAATGTAGTAAAGATGTTGGTTCTTCCCATCTTGATCTATCTGTTTAATGCAGGACAACTCAGAATCCCAGTCTGTGTGCTTTAAAAGAACAACTTTTGAGTTTAAGAATAAAAATTTCTAAGAGAGTAAATAAATGTAAATCTCTTCCCCCTAAAGATGAAAAAAAAAAAAAAAAAAAAGAGAGGTCTACTGTTACCGGGTGTTAAAACTAATACTACATACTGAAGTAGTATGCCATTATATGTAAGAATAAACAGGTAAGATAAATTAAGCAAACTGTGAATTAGATCTTGGTATATATAAGAATGTAGTGCAGGATAAAAATGGCCTTCCCATCAGTTGAGAAAGAAGGTAATATAGCGAATACTGCAACAGTTGGCAATTGAAAACACTTAACTGAGATTTTTTCCACATACTATATACCAAAATAGTTTCCTAGCAAAAGATTTTATAATATTACTCTAAAAGAACAGTGGGGAACTGTTAATAAGTATTCATCTGAGCTCAAGGTGAGGAGCTCCTTCCTCAGGGTAAAAGCAAAGGCGGAAACCATAAATAGAGTTCAAAGGTGTTTGACAGACTGGGAAAAAATAATTACAACATTCATGACGATGAGTAATTGTCTTTAATATGTAGGAAGTGCTTTCATTAAGTAAGAAAAAAATATTAATTCCCAACAGGTAATGTGCACAAACAGCAATTTATTAAAAAGGCAAGAAAAAAACATTAGTTGTCAATAAACTTGAAAGAGTATGGCCTCACTGATAGTCAAAGAAATGAAAATTGAAATAAGATACCATTTTTTTGGCCTATTGGCAAATATTTTTAATTTAAAAATTTTCATTTACATGAGTGATACAACAATCATTTCTCAGCAACAAACATATATGGTGAAATAAAATATTTCCATTTTTAAATGCATTAACCTAATCATTGTAAACTTGAGTATCTTTTTATGTTTATTGGCTATTTCTACTTTTTTTATGAGTTACATCGTCATATTCTTTCTCAGCTTCTTTTTTGATTGCTTGTGTTTTTTATTACTAATTTATAGTGATTATGGATAGTCATCCTTTGTCTTTTATACATGTTGCAAATATCTTCTCCCACATTGTTATTTTATGACTTTATGATGTCCTTGTTGTGCAGAAGTTTTTTATCTTGATTTAGTGATACCTGTCAATCATTTCTTGCTTCTAGATTTTGTGACTTGCTTCAAAACTCCCTCCTCAGTCCAAAACATAAAAATATGCCCCTCTGTAGTTATTATCAATGATTGGTTGTCATTTTCTTTTTTTTTTAATAACTTTTTTTAAAATTTTACTTATTTATTCATGAGAGACACAGAGAGAGGGAGAGGCAGAGACACAGGCAGAGGGAGAAGCAGGCTCCATGCAGGGAGCCCAACGTGGGACTCAATCCCGGGTCTCCAGGATCAGGCCCTGGGCTGAAGGCGGCGCTAAACTGCTGAGCCACCCGGGCTGCCCTGGTTGTCATTTTCTTACTGTTGTGTGTTTTTAGTATTTAGCTCTTTAATCCATTTAAATTTTATTCTATTTGATCTGAGGGAAGAGTTTACCTTTTATTTCTAAAATATAGAACCAGTTCTTCTGAAATCCTTTATTGATTATTTCATCCTTTCCCTCATTGATTTAAAATAGCAGGTATCATGGATCTCCGTGTCTACTCCAGATTCTGTGACACATCATTTAAATAACTACAGCTTTATAATCTATTTTGCTGCATAGTATTGCAAATCCGCATCCGTAGCTATTCTTTTTCTAAAATTTCTAGGCTATTCTTTCAGATTTTCTTTTCCAATGAACTTGAAAATCAGCTTGTCAAGTTCCATTTCAAATTCTGTTGGCAAAGATGTTCTAAATGAAAATACTTAGTATGGGTAAGGCTGTCAAAATAGGCAGTGTCACATACTGCTGAGGAATGTGTAAGTTTTCTAGAAGGCAATTTGGCAATAAATGAAGTGTCTTAAAAATACCCCTTGATCTTCTACTTCTACCTTTAGTAATTTATCCTAAGGAAATATTCAGGTAGAGCATTTCTCTAGCATAAATGTACAATGCAGTGGTCATAAGGAAATAAATCCTGGCACATTTACACATCAGAATTTCTGTATAACCATTTATAGCGTAGAGAAATGCTTATAACATGCTTATAACATGGGATGCCTGGGTGGCTCAGTGGTTGAGCATCTGCCTTCGGCTCAGGGCATGATCCAGGATCGAGTCCCATCAGGCTCCTTGCGGGCAGCCTGCTTCTCTCTCTTCCTGTGTCTCTGCCTCTCTCTCTGTGGCTCTCATGAATAAATAAATAAAATCTTAAAAAAAAAAGAAATGCTCATAATATAATGTAAAATAGAAGTAGGATGCCACCTTTATAGCCAGATTGATGCCAGTATTTAAAAAATTAAAGATAATATATGTATTTTTGTATCTGCATGTATTAATTTGCTAGGGCTGCCATAAAAAAATACCACAGGCTGAGGAACTTAAACAACAGAAATTTATTTTCTCACAGTTATAGAGGCTGGAAGTCCAAGATCAAGGTGTCTGCAGGTTATGTTTCCCCGGAGGCCTCTCTCCTTGACCTACAGGTAGCTATCTTCTCACTATGTCCTCATGTGACTTTTTTCAGCATGCACTCACATCCTCCCCTTCCTGTTAGACTAGGGCCCCATCCTTATGTCCTCATTTAAACTTAATTATCTCTTTAAATGCCCTAACTTCAAATTCAGTTGAATTCTAAGTTATTGGGGGTTACCACCTCAACATACGAATCTGTGGGGGTAGGGGGCACACAATTTAGTCTATAACAGTTCATTAAAAGACAATAAAGAGGAACATCAGAATGTTCACAGAGGTTTTCTGGATAATGAGATTATAAATAATTTTCTTTTTTTTTTTTTACTTTCTGCATTTGTATATTTTCTTCAAGGAATGTGTGTTACTTTTATAATCAGAGAAAGAATTAATGTTTCTTTTTCAAATAAAGCTGTTTCTACATTGCCTATCTTAAATGAGAGACCAGGCCAAGTGGGCATGGCCAAGACCCCACATGCTCTGAAACGTAGCTCACTAAATTAAGACAAATCCTATTCTGGGTTAGGGAGGGGAATTTCTTTATGAAGTATAATGATTCACCTGATGATTCTGTTGAGTAAACCAAGAGTCCTTGAGAGTCTAGATGAAAGATACCAAACAAAGAGCATGTACTGTAGGATCCCATTTGTAAACAATTCTAGATCATGCGAAGTCATGTATAGTAACAGAAAGTAGATTGACAGTTCTCTGGGTTTGGGGAATGAATTACAGAGGGACATGAGGAAACTTTTGAGGATGATGGAAAGGTTTGTTATC
Source organism: Canis lupus familiaris (assembly GCF_011100685.1). NCBI lineage: Eukaryota > Metazoa > Chordata > Mammalia > Carnivora > Canidae > Canis > Canis lupus. The sequence continues at coordinate 7,468,763 of NC_049233.1, read as the reverse complement.
TTGATTATGCTAATAGTTTCATGAGTGTGTACATAACGTTCAACTCATGAAACTGTACATTTGAAATACGTGAAATTTATTATGTGTCAATTATATCTCAAGGAAGATGTTTAAAAATGAGAAGAGGGAACTGGAAGGAAAGAGTCCAAAGCTTTTGGGGCATTACAGTATTCCTTATTATTAAAGTAGCAATGCGAGGGCTGTGCTTTTGGGAATCAAATGAAATCGTTGTGATTTGAAGGCTGTTAGAGCAGGCTATGTAAGATGTTTTGGGAGGGGGGGACCTCTAAACCCGATGGCCTTTTCCTACCTTGTAATGCAGTGTAACAGGACTTGGGCGTGTCACTGACTTGAGTAAAATTAAGAGATTGTATGAGAGCAAGTGCCTGGTAGGTTAATCAGTCCAGGACTTCACAATCTTTCTGAATTTATTGGCTCGTTAATATTGTGGAGATGGGTATCCTTCTTTTATAGCTGCATTCAATACTTATCTTTTTAAAGACAGGAACTGGTACAGTGCTACCAGAGAGGAATGTACTTAAAATCACATTACCTGTGGTAAAATTATCATAAAAACCACCTAGTGCTGAAGCAGGGGATTACTTCAATTCTGCCCTCATAATGACAGGAAATGTTCGTTGGTGAAGTTGTTTTCCATGAAGCTGTGATGAAATCAACTATAATGGCAATAAAGTGGAGTGTAAAAGTGAGGGACTCAAGTGAGATGTAAAAGTGCAGAAGGTGTTAGATGTTCCAATTAGAGTCTTCAGGAAATGATTCTGTAAAATATTAAATATGAATTGGTTGAGTTCTAAGTTCAGAACTGTCGGCCCTGCAGGCAGCTTTCCTGGCTGTGGGAGGCAGACACCACACCCCCATCCTGACCAGGCAACTACCTTCCTATGAATGGCAAATGATAGTTGGCAAAAGGGCTGAGAGCCCCATTTCCTTCCTTCTTGCTCCAAACCAAGGGATCAGTTGCCCTAGGAACATTATCAGTCTTTTTTTCCAGTGATCCTTTGATGAATGTACAGTAGTTTCTGGTTATAAAAAATTGGAAGCACACCTCAGTAAAACCTCAGTGAGTTGTGGAAGCACACTAATATATATATATCATTAGAGATATTTTATATGATAGAAATAACTTATATTGATACAGTATCCCGAGTGTCAACGTGTATTCCCTTATTGCCACAGCTGCCACTACCATCCTAGTGCAAGCACCAGCATCTCGCTTGCACCATTGTCACACCTGTCTACTCAGCAAGGTCCCACATCCTTTCTAGTCCTTCCCCTGGTTCTCCACACTCTGATGGAACACTCCTTTGCTCAGAATCACTCAGAGCCTTTCCATTGCTCTTCAGATAAAATCCAGTTTTCACTATGGCATGCAAGCCCCTGCATAGTCTGCTGCTTGCATACATGCTTTGTCTTATACCAGTTCCTGTCTCACCTTCTACTACTCATGCCACAGGACTTCTTTCTGATCCAGATGACACAGCACATTCTCTGGCCACCTGGCCTTGTACTTGCCATTCTCTCTGATACTTCTCTTCCCATCACCTCATTACATAACCCCACCCACTTTATCTCCGTAACCTCCTGTTGATCCTTTAAATTTCAGCTTCAGTGTCACTTTTGAGGAAAAATTTTGCCCAACCTCCTACCCCCAGTTTAGGTAAAGTTTCTTTGTATGATACTAATAGATTTTTTGTTCTTTCCAAAGTTCTTACTTTCATTTGTAACTATACAGTTTATTCACGTGATTTCTTAATAGGAAGGACTATGCCTGTTTTGCTCACTGCTGTATACCCAGCGTGTGGAATCCCAATACTCAGTAACTATTTACTGAATGGATAGATGGACAGAATGATGTGTTGCATTCTGAGGACCAGAAGAGTAGCCCAGATTCTGGGTCCCTGCTGCTGATTTGTTGTATAATGAATAAGACATCATCTCTCTGAGGCTCAGAGTTCTCAGCTATAAAATGAAAAAATTAACTTAATGATCTGTTTGGTTTTTGCTTTGTTTTGTTTTTAAACAAGCATCTTTTACGTGCAGATAATTGGGTTAATCATATACCTCAGATCATTAATGCATTATCCTCATTGATCCAAGCAAGGCTTCCTTTTTTATGTATGTTTCCTCTTTGCTGTGAACCCCTGCTTCTGTTCCCCTCCTCTATGACAGTGTCTCTAGTATGTTTGGTTATATCCTCAATATGCACATATAATTTGTAAAATTTATAATGTTGGCAGGTTTTGTATATGTGTTTTAATTTTCAAAAATGTTTTTATGCTATAAATCTCATTCTTTTTTATACTTTTCTCAAGCAGTATTACGTTTTTGAGCTTTATACATACTGCTTCTTAATGTAACTTAGTATTCCATCATCATAATTTTTTTTTAATTTTTATTTATTTATGATAGTCACAGAGAGAGAGAGAGAGAGGCAGAGACACAGGCAGAGGGAGAAGCAGGCTCCATGCACCGGGAACCCGATGTGTGGGATTCGATCCCGGGTCTCCGGGATCGCGCCCTGGGCCAAAGGCAGGCGCCAAACCGCTGCGCCACCCAGGGATCCCTCCATCATCATAATTATAAACATATTTACATATATAGTCTTTACTATTTGCCAGACATTATTCTAAGCTCTTTTATAAAATCGGCTAACCCTCACCACCATCTTGTAAGGCAGGTACTTTTGCGATCTTACCTGTTTCATTTATTCATTCCCCCTTGGTTGGATACCTAGATTGCCTCCAGATTCCTGCTCTCAGAAACAATGCTGCTGTGATGGAATGTCCTCATATCTATCTTTGCACCTGCATGGGGATTTCTCTGGGACCTGTACTCAAAAGTATGATCCCTGAGCACTAAAGCACACATCTTTAATTTTGCTCCATACTACCAGATTACCTTCCTGTGCAATTGCTGCCAATTCACATTCCCACCATCTGGAGTGCACGAGAGTGCTTTTCCGCCCCACACTTTTACCTCAGCCCCTAAGGTGGCTGTTCTACTCTTTGCCCTTCAGATGGCCATGAGGTGGTCTCCCATTGTTGTTCGATTTGCGTTTCTCTCATTGCTAATGAGTTACTTGCCACTGCTGCTGCTACCACCCTGGTGCAAGCCACCACCACGTCTGACTGTTGTATAATCTTGTTATATATATATGACTTGTTGTATAAAGGACTCCTGGCTCTGCCAGCATCCTTTCTCTGGTCCTTCTCATTGTTCTCCGACTCCAGCAAAAGTAATCCTGTTGGAACGCGCCTTTGCTCAGAATCACTCAGAGGCTTTTTTTCTTTAATCCGTTGAAATAATAGATGCTCTGATGACACATATTTGCATTCCTAAGATAACTGCTGCTCGGACATGATGTATTTTCTAACTAATTATTGGATTTGGTGTTGGCTAATATTTATTTTAGAATTTTTACACCTTATTTTCTTTTTCTCTTTCTTCCTTCCTTGATTCCTTCCTTCCTTTTTAAATTAGTTTGTTTAAGTAATCTTTATATCCAACATGGGACTCAAACTCATGACCCTGAGATCAAGAGTCACATGCTCTTCCAAATGAGACAGCCAGGTGCCCCTACCCCTATTTTCTTAAATAAAATGGGCCTGTAAATTTCTTTTCTTGACCCATCTATAAGTCATTTTACTACCAAAGTTATATTAAAATGACTTGAAGAGGGGTGCCTGGGTGGCTCAGTTGGTTAAGTGTCTGCCTCATGATCTCAGAGTCCTGGGATGGAGCACCACATTGGGCTTCTGCTCAGTGGGGAGTCTGCCTTTTCCCTCTGTCTTTCCCCTCTGCTCATGTTCTCTCTCTCTCTCAAATAAATAAATAACATTTTTAATCTTTAAAAGAAAAAGAAAAAGAAAAGTTGCCTGAGTGGCTCAGTTGGTTAAGCAACTGCCTTGGGCTCAAGTCAGGATCTCAGGGTCCTGGGATCAAGCCCTGTGTCAGGCTCCCTGCTTCTCTTTCTTCTGCTTCTTTTTCTCCTGCTCCTTCTGCTTGTACTCTCCTTCTCCCACTGCTTGTGTTCTCTTGCGCTCTCTCTCTCTGTCAAATAAATGTTTTTTAAAAAAACAAAATAAGCAGCTTTCCCCATGTTTCTGTTTTCTGGAGCAATATGAAATTAGATATAAATTATTTATTCCTTGAACTGAGTGGTTCTCAAGGTTATTTTCTAACTATAATTCAATGGCTTGATGAGCTATGGTAGCTATGGGTTTCTTACCAGTGTTTCACTTGTTAAGTAGATTAGCCAAGCAAATTCACAGATATTTACAACCTTAGTAATACCAGGGAAGGTTAACCTACCATGGGTGCAAAATGGTATGTTTTCCATCATGTACTGGATGCTATAAACAGGAGTTCCATGGTCAACTAGTAACTATTTTCATCCATTCACCCATTTAACTTAATTTTAGCCACAAAAATTGTGTGGTATAATTGTACCTAATAGATTATAAAGGAGACGTATTGGCCTCACTCCCACTCCAATCCCAACCAGTTTCCCGGGCTCTCTTTTTCTTCCCCATAGAAATACACTGCTTTATTTTATTCCTTCTTCCTCTCTTCTTTCCTCTTCTCCTTTCCATCTGTCTGATTCTTATGGCTCTAGAGAAGAAAATGGGTTCCTTGAGCCTAAAGACAAAGAGATTACCAAAAGGGATGGTTTTGGCAAGATTGGGATTGTGGGTAGCAGAGGGAGGGGATTCAGTCTCTGCAAATTTTGCAGGTGATTTGGTACATATTCTATGATGGAGAGTTTCTGGAGCAGACACAGAGTGTAGGTGTCAGTGCCCAGAGGCTTTAGAGGACGTGAGCGGTTGCACAGTTACCCTTGTGAGCTCAGACCACTGTGATAACTGCATCATGATTCTCTGAATCTCATTCTCAGCAAGAATGAAATCAGGACACGTGACATCACGATTCTAACATCTCCTATTGTTCTTAATACATATCATTTTAAACCATAATGGTAATTCTCATATCATGTTATTTTTATTTCTCATCTGGCCGAGAACACAGGGCATGCAGAGAACATTGTTTGTCAGACAGTGACTACCTGGCACACGCTGTCCATATAATGGCAGTTAAGCTGAGATCCAGAGACTGACAAACATCCTATAAAATCTAAAAGGCAGGATTTCTTGTGATAGATCGGTTATAATAATTTTATGCCTCAGTATTTTACATTTGTGACATTTTGTATAATAAACAATTAACTGCCTGCTTTTGACATTTGAAAGTTAATGTGAAGAGAGTTGTAAAACAGACACTGTAAACATCACCTCCCAAAATAAAGTGGTAAACTGCTATCGGCCTTGGGGAGGGTAAGACCTAATTATTCCTCACAGTGCACTCTGTAACTTCTTACTACCAGTTTGGTTTTCATGGTCTTTGATAAACAAGATAATTGATATAAATGAATGTGATCCTGTAAAATGGTTCCCCAATTGCAGATTTTCATGCTAGAGGTATAATTTTCCTTCTGGCACATTACTGTTAATCTTTAAAAGGGTAGGTTGGTTAATCTGCCTTCCATGAGAAGACATTAGGTGACTTGCTCCTTAATCAGAACTGAGGGAAAAAACACTGGGTGTTGCCAGAGCACAGGAAGAAATGACTAATGGTCAACATTAACAAGCAAGAGTTTTGAGTTTTGAGTGGAGTTTTGAGCAGGAGGTTCAGAGTTGGGAATGCAAGAAAAGCCATGTCAAAGTGGAGAAGGAGCCGCAGCCCTCCTCAGGGAGAGGACACAGGCAGTGTGTGTTGAAAAGGGAGGTCTTACCATGCTCGGCTTTCCCCTCTCCTTACCAGCCCTAGCTCTTCCTACTTCTACTGCTGATTCTATGGCACTGAATGATGGACTTAAGATCTTAAACAGGCAAGCCCTAACATGCTTTCTTCCCTTTTATCTGGTGGTAAAGGACGAGGGCTTTGTAGAAGTGCCATTTTGTCCCATAAATTAATGCTCAGCGTACTTGATCTTCTGCTGGGAGGCTCTCTTTAGGAAATGTCAAGAGCCAAGCAAGCAGAAGAAGCATGTGAGTTTGCACCCAGTTGGGAAGTCTGTGTTAAGATCATTGGCAGTTCGCTTTGAAGAAGCCATTTCTCTTCATGCATAAAGTACAGCAAGGAAGAAAGAATGAAAAAGAAAGTGGACAAGTGCTTAGGAGAGAGTGTAATCCATGACTTCTCTTAGGGGAGTGTTACCACTCAGAGTCACAACAGTTTAAAAAAGCAATAATTAATAATCAGTTACTTGTCTAGGGCATTCTAATATTTAGCTTTAAAAACTAATTTAAACTCATTGCAGGGAAAGCCATGGTGAAATGAGATTTTTCCCAGGACAGTTCTCTTTGGCAGTGTTATCACACAGCCTTTCAAAGATCCAGCATGCTCAGGGTAGTTTGCTGTCCGGTTTAATGTCATCTCTTCACCGAATGTGTGGGCTGCCTCCCTCCCCCGCTCCCGCTCTTGAAAGGTTAGCCTTTCTTCAGAATAGTACAGGTTTTTCCAGCAACATCTGTCAACCTGGCAACAAGCACACCCTAAGGAAATTATGAACATTTGAAGACCATCTAAATACTGTAGGAAACCTTTCCTCTCCCTCTTCCTCCCATCTCTCCTTGTTTCCCTCCTGCCTTCCCCCAGGAAGAGTGGTGCAGCCACGTGGCATTTGCCACATCCGACTCACTGATAAATTACAAGCCCACTTGTGTCTGCGATATTTTTAATGTGTTTTTATTTGCTCATTCAATTGTGATAGCTCATGAAACCACAAAGCAGTGACTCTCTTAGAAGGCAGGCTGCAGGCAGACCCCTTAGTTTCATGAAAAGAGACCTGCTAGCCACTGTACCATTAGCACAAAGAGGCTTTTTTGGCCTAATGACTCAGATGATCTTGATCTGATTCAGTAGGTCAGAAATTGCCGTCCCCAGCAAATATCGACCAGAAAGAATTGCTTTCTTCGTTATTCTGAAACTGCCAGCTGCATATTACACTAGCAGGTACTAACAGTTTTTGCAGGTCAGTAGAATTGTTATTGGTTCTTCCTTCCCTTGTCCCCTATTCTTTTACAGTTATGAAGTGGCTCATGGGAATCGAAGTCTCCCCTCTTATGTGATACCCAGACTCCTGAAATGCTGGTCGCATCTACCCATTCCGCATGGGCAAAAACATGGCTCCTTTCATGGGGTTAAGGAAGTACCAATCATGGGCCTTGTGTGTCTCTGAAATTTTCAAGGTGCTTTTGTAAACATCTAGTTTATTCAGTCAATATTCATACGGTAGAGAGAAGAAGAGATTATTCTCTTTCTTAGTAAATAGACCGAGTTCCAGGGCCATTAAATGCCCTCCTCGAGATAGCCTAAAAAGCAAGAGTAGTTCTTCGGGTGTCTGCATTCCAGTCCACGGCCTGGTCCAGTGGACGTCAGAGCTGAAGTAAGGCAAGAGAAAGCAGCCATTTCCCCTCTTAGAATTCAAGTGTGTAGATGTGATATCAAGAGAGCTAGAACTCAGACATCAGATGCTTCTTAATAGTCAGGCTTGACAATATTCATAATAAAGTTTATTTAAAAATATTTGCACCCGGGGTGGCTGGGTGGTTCAGTCAGTTGGGTGTCTGCGTTGGGCTTGGATCATGATCCCAGGGTCCTAGGATCAAGCCCCATGTCAGACTCCCTACTCGGAAGAAAGTCTACTTCTCCATTTTTCTCTACCTCTTCCCACTGCTTGTGCTTGCGTGCGCGCTCTCTCTCTCTCTCTCTCTCACACACACACACACACACACACACACTCCCTTTCTCTCTCAAATAAATAAATAAAATCCTTAAAAAAAATGCTTGTACCCGTTTTTCATTTCCCAAAGCACTAAGTGTAAACCATTAAAAGAAGCATCGAAAATACTAGCAAAAGGCTCTTTTTTAAAAATTACTTTTATTGTATTTTAGACAAAAAATTTTTTCATCACACAAAGTCTACTGGAAAATACAGCATGATTCTGTTTCCTCAGTCTAGATTAACTTTGGCCTTCAGAAGGTAGTATACATTGTATGTTTTGCTGAGGCTTTTTTTTCCCCCCTGATAACTGCTTTACTTAGAGGTATGAATAGAATTGTTCCAGGTCACCTGGAAGACTGATTGTCAGTCTTTGAAGCCAGGTAGCCAGATTTTCTCAGGGACCCCAGGTTCAGCCTTTAGGAGACATTACCTCCACCTCACCCAGGGGACTGCTCTCAGCTTCCCTACAGCCCTGGGCTGGTCCCTCAGGCTAAAACAGGGAGAGTGCCCAGGATCATGATTTCCCATCAGGCATCCTGTGTGGTTTGATTACAGAGTCTCTGTTCTGAGAGCCTAATATTCAGAAGTTGAGACTTCCCTTTACCCGTCTGTTTCTTCTAAATTCCAGTCTTGCTCCCTTGAGATTCTCAGAGATTCTTCTCTTCTCACACAATTCAGTCTAAAATGGTTTGTGGGAACTAAAACATGTGAGAATTTGGCATTCTCTCCAATCTTTTTCTCTCTGCCTCCAAAAGGTGTGGCAGAAAGATTCTGCCAAAGCGGAATTATAGGAACATACTTGTCACAGATCCAATCAAGACTTTTTCTGTACAATGTACAGGGCTCCTCACTACTGACACAGCTTTTAGTAAAAACTCAAATTTTATAGTTTTTGATGCATTTTAAAGAAATATTTAAGATCTTAAGACTCAAGAGTGGGTAGCCCGGGTGGCTCAGCGGTTTAGCGCCGCCTTCAGTCCAGGGCCTGATCCTGGAGACCCAGGATCGAGTCGCACGTCGGGCTCCCTGCATGGAGCCTGCTTCTCCCTCTGCCTGTGTCTCTGCCTCTCTCTCTCTCTGAGTCTCTCATGAATAAATAAATAAAGTCTTAAAAAAAAAAAATGACTCAGGATCCCTGGGTGGCGCAGCAGTTTGGCGCCTGCCTTTGGCCCAGGGCGCGATCCTGGAGACCCAGGATCGAATCCCACGTCGGGCTCCCGGTACATGGAGCCTGCTTCTCCCTCTGCCTGTGTCTCTGCCTCTCTCTCTCTCTCTCTCTGTGACTATCATAAATTAAAAAAAAAAAAAAAAAAAAAAAAAGACTCAAAAGAGTTATCCATGATCCCAGAATCATTCTGACTGAAAATTGTTAGAGTTTGAACCAAATACATCCTTCAGCTTATAATAAAAAGAAAAGCTACTTCTTTATTAAAGAAAACATAAAAAAAGAACAAAAACTTTAGTTAAAAAAAAAAAACAAGAACAAAAACTTCCTTACAAAAAGTACTGAGTAAACCACTACTTCTTTTGTGGGGCTTTGAAAAAGCCTTTTGCATATCCTTCATTCTGTGCCCAGCATGAATGTGGAACATTCCCCCAGTCTGTGTTAACATCTCTGATCTTGAGTCATAAAATCCTTGTGGCTTAATGAGACCTTTCAACCCATAGTGTGGAACAAAAATAATTCTGTTGATTTCAACATCTTTTAGGACATAAGGAAAAATAAACATGTAAAACTTATATTACTCATAGAAAAAAACACCTTTTATATTAAACTTTGTAATTTTTTTGAAAGTTTTCAAAAATTACAAAACCATTTTCAATGACTCAGTATGTTCGGTATCCTCCCCTCTCCCCCAGTATCAGCTTGAATAACTTGCCCTGATATAGGGGGCAGATGTAGTCTTTTCTCTGATAGATTATGTCCAGAGAAAAGAAAAAAATCACCCCAATGAGATATTGCCTATTAGTTCAAACATATAGTTGGATGTTTGGGATGTCTTTTTTCTTACACCTGAATATGCCTTTGTCCTAAATTTCAAGGCCTCACAGAGTGTTATCTCTTTTTGATACACTGCAGTGGTTACTGCTGTTAAACATCTGATGCTCAATTCTTTAAGGTCTTTTTGAATTGAAGATTTTCACAGCTAAAACCTCCAGCATTCAGAGCTAAAACCTCCCCACATAAGAGAGTAAACCTCTTAAACAGTTAGTTCTGGACCACGCTTTCCTTCAAAGGCCCCAGTGTGAGTAGAGAATCCACTGATCCTAGTGAACTTGTACCTTTGAGATCCACTGGCCCCACCCACCTCACCTTGGCCCTGGGATAACCACCTCTGATTTCTCACCTTCATCTTCTGGAAGGCTGCTGTTACCTCTAGAGTGTTTGAGACTGTGACCTTATAAAGTTTGCATATGTTTGGGGAAGGGGCCAGGCAGCGGGGCATTTGAAGTTTGGAAGTGTTACCTCCTCCTTTCACTGGCTAAATGGAGCCCAGCATGACTGTCAAAGTCCATACAGTCTCAGGAGATGGCATGATTTGGGCAACCTTGATAGTCTCAGAAGTGGAGCTAGAACAGGAATGATGAGAGCACAGAGATTCATACTACCTAAAACAGATGGGAGTGAAAGCAAAGAGAAAAGAAAAAGAGGCACAGAGGAATGGGAAGAAGGCTGCAGCATTCAAAAGGCATGGTCTGCTTTCTTCCTAAGGGCTTCCCCAATAGGTCCAGAGAGGTACTCCCATCTGAACCCTTTGGGTTTGTGTTAGGAAGCATCCCTCTCACGGATATGGGAACTGGGGGGAAATTTGGGGAAGGAGTTTAAAAGTTGCATGTCATACTCAGTGGTTTCTCTTCAGCAATGTAATGTAATGTGATTGAAAAGTGATTTTTTTTTTAACCTGATAGATAAAACTAGGAATTAACATAACTTAGTGCCAGTGTTGTAGAATACATCTTGGTAGCTTTTTGATAGTTTCCAAGAATGGTGGGCTTGTGCTCTAATTAGATATCGTTCTTTTATAGCTGTTAAGATAGAATAGCTGTAGGTATTTTTTCCTTTGAATTACTTGACCAATGGTTGGATTGCAGTTTGGTTGGAAGTTTGTGTGGTCAGCAGTAAGTGCCTATATAGGCTTGGGGATAGGTCCTAGGGTGAGTCCCCCTTTAAAAAAAAAAGTATACCTTAGGGGCACCTCAATGGCTCAGTCTGTTAAGCATCTGACTCTTGATTTTGGCTCAGGTCATGATCTCAGAATCCGGAGATCAGGTTCAATGCTGGGAGCCTACTTAAGGTTCTCTCTCCCTCTCCTCCTCTCCGCCCTCCCGCTTGCTCCATGTACTCTCTCTTAAAAAAAAAAAAAGTGTGTGTGTGTGTGTGTGTGTGTGTGTGTGTGTGTGTGTAGGGGAATATCTAGGTGTGATCTTAAGCTAATAGCCTTTAATAGCCTTAGTAGTGAAAGAAATTCTTTGTGAACATCTTGTCAATGGAGAAGAATTTATTCCAAGACTATTAAGCATATGTTTGCTGCATAGACCAGTGTGCTATTAGAAAACAGTTGGTAATAAAAACAGCTAGGGAAACATTGAATGAAGCCTAACACAAGAACGGTTTATAAAGATGACAGTCCTCTGCAAGTGCTAAGTGTTATTTCATTTTTAAAAAACCACTTCATGTGGGTCCCCCTGCCAACCTCTCAGAGGTGATCTCTGGAGACAGTTGAATAACATGTCAGTCTTATCTTTAAATAGAGCTTGTATAGGTGGCCCTCAGGTCATGTCCAAGTGAAGTAATACTGCCTTTTAAAAAATTTATTACTCCAGAATTAAATTTACTGGCAAGCTGTTGGCCACCCCTGGTGCAGCGTATGAACAGAAAGCAGTAAAATTGTTTTCAGATCACTTTTTCTGCAGCTCCTCACAGTCTGAGTCATCCCAATATTAATATACTTGCAGAATGTATACACTTTGTTAACATGCAACTTTTGCATTCAGAAGCAGCAAATTAAATTTGTCTGAGCAGAATTGCTATGTGCATGGAGAGGGAAAAGTAATTTCTGCCCGGGCAGTTCCCCTTTTGCCTTTTGCTCATAACATAGGCTATGGTAATAGGTATGTAGCTGAAGGATGGTGAAGGAAAACCAGAGAGAGACAGACAGGAGATGCTGGATTTTGGCAGTATGGTTTTGTAAACAAAGTGACGCAAATTGGGGCAGAAATTCCATGGGGACAAGGGAGGAAACTGGAAGACTAGAAACACAGTACAAAGCCAAGTCCCATCCAGATGGCGTTTTTAATAAATTTATCAGATGCATATGAAAGACTGTAATGAACATTCAAATGGGGAGTGGCTTGGCCCTGTGAAGAAGAAAAACAGTAACACCACCTTCTGTGCTTTGCAGTCAGAGTCACTCCCTAAACTTTCCCACAAAAAAAAAAAAAAAACACCCGCAAAACTTATTCAAACCATCATGTTTTTATTAGACTGTTCAACCAGGCAAGCTGCAGTTTGTGTTTCTAGGAAGAGGAGTTAATAGCAGAATTCTTTTCTGCTGAAATTGGGAAAAAAGTGGTCTCTATGTGTTACTAAGCCCAGCAGTGACTTTTAGAACCAACCTCTTCTGGAGGGGCTCCTGTGGTATAACTAAAGCAGAGAGCTCTCCCCACAGGCCTAAAAGAGCTTTTCTGTTCTTTAAAAGCCGCACTGTTATATACATTCCTCCTCTCCCCAAAATGGTTTCTCCATCAGCAAATGTTTTAGTCTACCGTGAGTGACCAAGCTTTGAATATTATGGGATAAACTTTTAGGAAAGGAGAAGTCGAGAGGGCTGAGGGTGCGTGTAATGCTTATATAGCAGCTCTTCTGCACTGGACATATTTGTTTTCTTTTTAATGTTTAGGTCAAGACCCAGAGATTGATCATACTTTACTTTTCTAAGAAAACTTTTACTGAGAAAGCATTTTTTGTTTCTGCTTTATTCAGTAACTTTTAGCTTTTCTAGCTTTTGGTGAGGAACTGTGTTAAGGTTAAGTACCACAACCTACATAAGCATCCTTTTTTTCTGATTCTAAATCATTCATTCAGCAGATATTTATCTAACACCTACTATATGCTAAACACTGTTTCTTGACGGTTGAGACTAGAGCAGTGAAACAAAGGAAAGCTCCTGCCCTTATGAAACTCACATTCCAAATCTTTTTTCTTTTTAAGATTTTATTTATTTATTCATAGAGACACGGGGGTGGGAGGGAGAGAGGCAGAGACACAGGCAGAGGGAGAAGCAGGCTCCATACAGAGAGCCCTACGTGGGACTCGATCCAGGGTCTCCAGGATCACACCCTGGGCTGCAGGCAGCGCTAAACCACTGCGCCACCGGGGCTGCCCCTCACATTCCAAATCTGATTATCACATTAAATCAGATTGACATACTGGTCTGGATAGTAATAATTGGCACAGTGCTGGAATGATGGTGTTATCTTGGTTGTTTATAAAAGGTCCTTGTCCATTGTGTTTATGCCTAAATCCCTGTTTTCTTCTTTCCATTAGTTGATACGGTTTAGTCATTATACTGATAATTTGACTCATTATCAAAAAGTAGGAATGAGAATTAAGAACAGTGGTAATCTTTTGATCTTGTAGATCTTATTAGGAGGTACAGTTGCTTATCAAGAGTTCCAGCAAAAGCTATTTCTTAAAAGGAAATTTGGGACTTGGGATAGATTTCACTGATACAGTTCATCTCTCTATGTGTATGTTGAGATATGTCTGTGTGTGTCTGTTTTGGACACATTTTGTAGATCCAAACTTTGACTAATAAACATTAGTGAATAATTATGCCAAGATCAAAGTGGTATTGTATCCTCCAGCTCAGAGATACAAGATTCTTTGGTAAGAAGGCACAATTCTACAATGTAGCAGATATATTAGACTACCTCAAGATTCCAGAAAACCGGAGGGCAGTTTTGTTTAGAGAAAGTTTTAGAGACTGAAAGAGTCTTCTTGAATAAACCCACTTATAAATGTGTCTATAGCAAAAGAATTCTTAGCATTTATCCCAGCCTTGTTTTCCAAAGAGCTTGAAACTGTATCAGTGATGATTTTGTGATAATCTCCGATGCTGCTACGCTAATTGACCACTAGTTAAAAATCACATTATCTAGGGATAAAGTTGTGAAGCAGTAAGGTTGCATAGATGGAGATTGACAGACTCAGGAAAAGTCCACAAAGACAAGTGGCAAGAACCTAGTAGATGCTACAGAGGTTATCAGTGTTCAAATAATCATAAAGGGTTTTATCCTTTCAGAGGCTTGCCATCTTTCAGATCTTCATAAAAACAGTGTTAAAAACTGTGAAACTTGAAAAAAAACCACAAAATTCCATATGTACAAAAGAACATAAAAAATATATATGTGAAGTTTGGGAAGTAGGAGCCCTGGCATGCTGACCACTATGCTGAGTAGACTACTACCAAACCTCTAAAGCCCTGTATGTGCTTCTCTCCCAGTTGCTTCCCTACTCTCTTCCTGAATTTCAGCATCCACTGTTCCCCTGGATGTCCTTTCTGAGTTGACCACACAAGCATGTATCACTAAATGACAGAAGTGGAATCATGCTTCATGTATTTTCCTGACGTGCTCTCTCCTTAACCAGTTTTCTTTGTGAGACTGACCCTGGTTGATACACATAGCTCTAGTTAATTATTTTTCAATACTGTGTAGTTTTTGTTTATAGTGAAATTTCAATAACTCAGTGGACAGGCTGAACAGCAGATTAGACACACCTAAAGAGAATGTGTGAACACAAATAGTAATTTAAATTAAGAAATTTCCCAGGATGCTTCAAAAAGAGGTATAGAGAGAAAAATGAAAGGAAGGTTAAGAAACAGGGAGGACAGAATGAAAAGTTCCAACAGAGGTCCAGTAAGAGTTCAAGAAGAAAAAAAGGAAAAGAATAGAGTGGCACCTTGGTGGCTCAGTTGGTTAAGTGTCTGCCTTCGGCTCAGGTCATGAACTGGGGATCCTGGGATGGAGCCCCACATCAGTCTGCATGCTCAGCGGGGAGTCTGCTTCTCCCTCTCCCTTTGTGTGCCACTCCCCCTGCTTGTGCACTCCCTCTGCCAAATAAATAAATGAAATCTTAAAAAGAAAGAAAAAACAGAGAAGGTGAGAGAATCAATATTCAGGGAAATAATGGCCAAATCTTCCAGACTTGATAAAAGCCATAAATACTCATATTGAGTCCTAAGAAAGGTAAATTTAATCTATCTCTAGGTATAAGTTAGGTAAAATTGCAAAAAAATCAAAACCAAGAAGAAAACTTTAAAATTAATTGTAGGCAAATAACAATTACAAGTTAGAAGGATTGCAGACTTTAGCAGACATAACAGTAGAAACCAGAAGACTATGGAATAATATCATCAAAGTGCTGAGAGAAAACAGCTTTTAACCAGGAGTTCTGTATCAATTAACCTATTTTTCAAGAGTGGTGGCAAAATGCACTTTCAAACAGAGACTTTGCTGAGTACTAATGGACGTGTCTCAAAAAGAAGGAAGTTGAATCAAGAAAGGAGGATATAGGGATCCCTGGGTGGCGCAGCGGTTTGGCGCCTGCCTTTGGCCCAGGGCGCGATCCTGGAGATCCGGGATCGAATCCCACATCGGGCTCCCAGTGCATGGAGCCTGCTTCTCCCTCTGCCTGTGTCTCTGCCTCTCTCTCTCTCACTGTGTGCCTATCATGAATAAAAAAAAAAAAAAAAAAGAAAGAAAGGAGGATATAAAAAAAATAGTAATGATGAATAAATTGGTTAAGTGTGGATAAATAAGTTTTAACTGTATGAAAAGAAGAAAGGTTAATGAGTTTCATTTCAAGTACTTAGAAAACAAAACGATAATTTAAAAGGAATTGAAGGAAGAAATAATGAAAAGAAGAACAAGGGTGCCTGGGTCGCTCAGCTCAGTTGAATTTCAGGACTCTTGATTTCGGCTCAGGTCATAAACTCAGGGTCCTGGAATCCAGCCCAATGTCTGGCTCTGTGCTGAGTGTGGAGCCTGCTTGAGATTCTCTCTCCCTCCCCCTCTCCCTACTACAGTCACACAGGCACCTGCTCATGTGTTCTCTGCCTCCTCCGCACAATAATTAATTAATTAATTAATTAATTAATTAATTAATTAAAAATACAGAGTAGAATTTACTGCAGTAGGAAATGAATCAACAAAACCAGAAGTTGGTCCTTTGAAAACACTAATAAATGAGACCAGCTATAAAGGCCTGCTCAAAAAAGAAGGAAAAGGTACAAATCCAAATATGTGGCATGAAAAAGAGGACCTACTATGAAAATTTTTATGCAACTGTATTTGAAAGTATAGATAAAATGAAAATTTTTCCTGAAGGGGCCAAGAATATCAAACACAATTTGTAAGAAAAAAGGAAAAGAAGAAGGGAAAGGCAAGGAAACAAAGGTGTTCAATTGATCAGATTTTAAGATTACTATAAAATTATAGTAATTAAAGCAGCATAGTAAAGGCAAAAGGCGAGGCAAATCAGTGAAGCATGGCACAAATCTTAAAAAGAGACATGAATATCTATGAAAACTGTGTGTGTGACTGAAATAACATAAGTTAGTGGGGGCAAGAGTTCATTAAATGGTGGTGGGGAAATTGCCTTCACCATAAGATTAGAAGATGAAAAAAAAAAAGGAAAAAGAAAAAAGATTAGAAGATGAAAGTAGATTTTCTGTGTCACACGTGATAGATCAGAAATAAATCCTAAATAGATCAAAGAACCCCACGTGGAAAACAAAATTTGAGAACTTTTAGAATAAAATATGGGAAAATATCTTTATTAATTGAGGATAGGAAAGAATTTATAAACAAGAAAGGAAAAAGGCACTAATCTTGAAAAGATGAATATTTCATCTCAAAACATAAACCAACCAAAGATTGGTATCCTACAAATCAATTAAGAAACAGTGGAAAGGGGGATCCCCAGTGGCTCAGCAGTTTGGCGCCTGCCTTTGGCCTAGGGTGTGATCCTGGAGACCCGGGATCGAGTCCCACATCAGGCTCCCTGCATGGAGCCTGCTTCTCCCTCTGCCTGTGTCTCTGCCTCTCTTTCTCTCTCTGTGTCTCTCATGAATAAATAAATAAAATCTTTAAAAAAATTTAAAAAGTCAACAGCAAAATTTCTAAAAAAAAGAAGAAAGAAAAAAACAGTGGAAAAATAGACAAAAGATAAAGATAGTTTACAGAAGAGCGGTGGAGAATGATCCCAGGGGAGGGGGTATGGGGGGGGGGGGGAGACCAAAACCATACAACTTCACCAAACAAAAATGAAAAGCTAAAACAAATATCAAGTCACAGTCATCTGTCTGATGTTACCAAGAGTTGGTAAGGATGTGGACCAGTGAGTTGAGAGTGTAAACTTTTACAGCCACTTTGGTGAGTACTTTGGCAATATCCAGGAAAACTGAAGGAAACTCGTAGCCATGAGTGTAATTCATGCATATACACCTGTATAATATCTTATGTATTCCTTTAAGAAACTCTTACCCGTGTACATAAGACACCTTTGTAATCACAAAGTAAACAGTGGTAGCAATCAAAAGGTCCCTTAGCAGGAAACTTAGATAAATAAATTTTTTGGCATGTTTACAGGTTGAAATATTTTTTTTCTTTTCTTTTTTTTTTTTTTTTAAGATTTTACTTATTTATTCGTGAGAGACACAAAGAGAGAAAGAGAGAGAGAGAGAGAGAGAGAGGGGCAGAGACACAGGCAGAGGGAGAAGCAGGCTCCATGCAGGGAGCCCCACATGGGACTCGATCCCTTGTCTCCAGGATCACACCCTGGCTGTAGGCGGCGCTAAACCGCTGCGCCACCAGGGCTACCCAATATTTTCTATTCTTTACGTGAATGGACTAGATTTATTTTTTGATGAAACTTCCTTCATCCTGGTTTAATGTTTGTGGTAAATGTTAATAATGCTCACCAAGCATTCCCTTTTCTTCTCCTGGGCACACAACAGGTTTGCACTTTCCCACTGCCTTTGAAGTTAGGTAAGGCCCTGTGACTTGCTTTGGTCACCCAAACATGAGAGAGGTGATGTGTGTTACTTTGAGAGATGAGTCTTAAGAACCAGGACCTAGCTCACTTTCTTCTCATTGCTGCTGTAATTGAGAAAATTCACATCAATTCAAAGCCTCTGTCACTTGGGTCTTTGGGTAATACAATGAGCAGAACTGCTTTTCTTTTTTTAGATTTTATTTATTTGAGAGAGAGAGCATGAGCTGGGGGATGGGAGCAGGGGGAGCCTGAGAAACAGACTCCCTGCTGAGCAGGGAGCCCCACACGGTGCTTAATCCCATGGGTTCCTGACTTGAGCCAAGGCAGACACTTAACTTACTGAGCTGCCCAGGTGCCCACAGAACCACTTTTTCTGATCATCATTGAATACATTGGGTACACAAAAAGTAAATATACTCTAATAAATAAATATTTTAAAATAAAAACAATAAACATGCACCGTAGAAAGGGAGAATGGGGACTGTTACTGCAGCCTAAGCTACTATCTACAGTATTATTTTATGTCTCAGCTCACTTTACTGTGCACCTTGTGCTGCTTCCTTAAATTCTGCCTTCCAAATCACCCAATACTTCCCCTTTTGCATGAGATAGAAGTACCATGACTTAGCCTCCAACTATAGCCCTTTCTTGTCTTTCCAAATCACAAGGAACTTCTTTCTGAGCCCCTTCCTTCTCTGTGAGGAAACTATCCTTAGAGGTTATTTCACCAATATGTTTGCCTGTTGCTTTGGAGTTAAGCTTGATAGCTGAGGGATTCCTCACCAGAAATCCATCCTCTCTCCCTTCCTCCTTCCCCTTCTCCCTCACCCCTTTCTTAAAGATATATTTATTTATTTGAGAGACAGAGAACATAGAGGGAGAGGGAGAAGCAGACTCCCCACTGAGCAGGGAGCCCAATGTGGGGCTCAATTCCAAGACTTTAGGATCATGACCTGAGCTGAGGGCAGGTGCCCAAGCGACTGAGCCACCCAGGTGCCCCCCCCTTCTCCCTTTTTTATTGGTGGATGGCTTCCTCATCTGCAGAGAACAAAGCAATTAGTGAAGCTGTGTAAGATGAGGCCTCAAGGCATGCCCAGTTTTGGAAAATAAATGCATCGTGCAGGAGATACATGTAAGATTATTTACTCCACATCATTATAAAGGTGGAAATGTTTTGGCATGGTTGTAGTACTGTTGACCCTCCCTCTTTCTTCAGAGAGTATATAATATACTGAAAAGTACAGTATATATCTAATGAGAAATTGTCTTTTTTTCCACCCTATTTTAAAATTATGTAAAGTAAGTTACAAATCTTGAATGTAAATAGCTGGGCCTAATTGTAGATAATGGGTTGAATAATAAATTGAAACCCCAACACTAGTAAATGCACAGAAGAGGTCCCAAGAGAATTTTATTATTCTCTTCTCTGTATTTAGAGAATCTACATCATTATTAGATAGCTATCATTTTGTGGAAACCCTTGGCTTTTATAAAAGAGTAGGTTGATATGGATTTGAAGTAGAGAGAGAGACTCAAATCAAAACAGAGCTGGCGTTTCAAAATACAGCAATTCATGAACAAAGAAAAGAGCATTGTGTGTTAAAATGCCTGGAATAGTAAACAAACAAACAAAAAAGGGAAAGAAATCATAGCTGAGGGCAACTGAGTATTCTGAAAAGGAATTGATACCATTTCCTAGATCATCTTCCTGCTTTATGAATTCTAAAACACTGAATTTATATATATCATGTTTCTCTAAACAAATTTATTGTATTTACTGAATACAATAAATATATATGGTTTAGAGAATACCAATAAAACAAGTGCCTATGTACACACCACCTAACTTAAGAACAGAACAAAACCAGTACTTTTGAAGCCCCCCAACCCAAGATTTCTTCTTCGCAATCAAATCAACTACTATTTGGACCCAATGATGGGAGTCCTTGCAAGATTTCATCACCCTCTTTCTAGACATAGTATCCTGAATTTCATATAATAATTCCCTGGATTTCCTTTTTAGCTTTATATTTATGTATGTATTCCTAAACAATGCATATTTTTAGTTTTGCCTTCTTAAAAAGTTTGTAAATGAACTCATACTGTGTTTTGCTTTGCCTTGCTTTTTTCACTCAACATTGTGTGTTTTTCTTGTTTTAAGGGTTTTGGGTTTTTATTTTTATTTTTTTAAGATTTTATTTATTTATTTGAGAGAGAGGGAGAGAGCATGAGCAGGGAGGAAAGGCAGAGGGAGGGGGAGAAGCAGGCTCCCTGCCGAGCAGGGAACCCCATGCCTGGCTCAGTCCTAGGAACCTGACATGTGACCTGAGCTGAAGGCAGCTGCTTAACCAACTGAGACACCCAGGTGCCCTGGTTTTTGGTTCTTTAGAAGTCAAGATTTTTTTATTTGGTAAACTATTCTGGTTTTTCAATTGTTCTATTTGTAGATAGCTGTAGTTCATTAAGGTAAATTAATGCGTAGTTTCCCGTTGTAGTAATATTTTGAAATGTATTTATCAATTCTGTATTTTATGTGGGGTATCATGTTTCTTTATAGTAAAATACTTCAGGGTTAATTACTACATGTGGTTTGATTTGTTCCAATCTTAGATTCAACTTTTTTTCTTGAAGCCATATGACATGGGAAATGTGTTCCTGTCTTGAGATAATCAGGATATTCAAGTTTCCCCTTTATTGTTGATTTCGGATAGTAATTCATTTTGTTCATAGCACACTATCAGTATATATTTGGCTTCTCTTATCTTGATGCTGAATCTTGTGTTGGACTCACAGTTCCCATGGAGAATGTTGCAACGATTGCCGATTGTGCCAGTGTGATTGAAGGGGTCAGTCGAAGCCGGAATGCCTTGCTGAATGGCGACACCAAGAATTACGATTGGGATTCTGGCTATACATGTCATCAGCTAGGAAGTGGTGCGATTGTGGTTCAACTGGCACAGCCATACATGATCGGGTCAATACGGTAAGAATATTCCTTTTCATTCATTACTTTTAAATGGAAGATGCACGAACAAATTCTGTTTTGGAATAATGACGATCCCAGTAACTTCAGTGAAGATACATTTCTGTTCTTTGATCTAAATATTGAAGCAGGGTAGGGCAGGGGACAAAGAGATACAGGGTGCTTGTTTGAATCTTCTGGTGGGAGGATACACCAAAATTAGGCTTGCAGAAGGACTAGATTAGAGGCCCCCCCTGAGTACAACTCACCTCTTTTTTAAATCTCAGTTTGAAAAAAAAAAAAAAAAAAAAAAAAAAAAAAAAAAAAAAAAATAAATCTCAGTTTGTGTTGGGTAGAGGGTAATGTCAAGAAAGGTTATATAGAATCAAAACTAATTTTCAACTTCAGTAAATTTATATATTAACTGAACATGTGAATATGAGACCTGGTACTAAAAACATCTTTTTTTTTTTTTAAGATTTATTTATTTATTTATGAGAGACAGAGAGAGAGAGAGAGAGAGGCAGAGACACAGGCACAGGCAGAAGCAGGCTCGTTGCAGGGATCCTGATGTGGGACTCGATCTCGGGACCCCAGGATCATGCCCTGAGCCAAAGGCAGACACTCAACCACTGAGCCACCTAGGCATCCCCCCAAAAAATCTTCTTAATGAAAATCTGGACTTTGGGTGGTTGTTTTCATTTTGTTCTGTTTCTTTTTTTTTTTTAATTTTTATTTATTTATGATAGTCACACAGAGAGAGAGAGAGAGAGGCAGAGACACAGGCAGAGGGAGAAGCAGGCTCCATGCACCAGGAGCCCGATGTGGGATTTGATCCGGGTCTCCAGGATTGCACCCTGGGCCAAAGGCAGGCGCCAAACCGCTGCCCCACCCAGGGATCCCTCTGTTTTGTTTCAAGAAAAGAACTTTAACCCAACATTACTTGATTTATAGGATCATATAATTTTGAAATGTGAGACTGGTGACATCCCCTGGAGGATATACTTTTAGTTCAAGAGAGCCATGTGGGTATTGAATAGGCTGCCCTTTTTTTCTTTTCTTCTGAAGGTTCCAGGGTCTCTGAAAATCTAATGTACATATATTTATATGTTTACATTTATGTTTAACAGTAGATAAGGTATTTTACATTATATCTTAGCCTGCCAGGGACAGAGATACCGGTTGGATGAGGCTGTCTTCCCCCCATCATGCTCCACCACATTAGCTGTGTTATTTCCTATTCTCATCTTAAAGTCATTGTGTAGAAAGAGAAAAAAAGACAAAAAATAAGGTAGTAGGATTTTAACAGGCAAAGGTTTATTGATGTTTAGGCAACTAACCACAGAGGTTATGTAACGTGCTAGTCCCAGGGCACACTGATGAATGATGCTGGATTTCTGGGAGAATTCAGACTGTGGATTTCTTCATTTAAATTGTCAAGTCCGGGGATCCCTGGGTGGCGCAGCGGTTTAGCGCCTGCCTTTGGCCCAGGGCACAATCCTGGAGACCCGGGATCGAGTCCCACGTCGGGCTCCCTGCATGGAGCCTGCTTCTCCCTCTGCCTGTGTCTCTGCCTCTCTCTCTCTCTCTCTGTCTCTCTCTCTGTGACTATCATGAATAAATAAATAAAATCTTAAAAAAATAATAAATAGTCAAGCCCTTTTCATAAAGGGCCACATACGGGTTGAGTAACATAGGCAACAAATCACGCAGATAGAGAAAGCATGCCTTCATAGTGCAGACCACACAAAACGCGCTTTGTGCTTACAAAGGGGGAAGAGAAGCCACCACCAGTCTGGACAAGCTACCAGTGCAAATAAACCTCACCGGTCTGGACAAGCTACCAGTGCAAATAAACCTCCGTCAGATAGCAAACAATACTCCATCCTTCCTTTTTTCTCAGCTGCATCCATTAGCTAAAGCAATCATAGGCCATCTATTTAGTAAGCCATTCTCGAATTTTTGACACAGATGGTGTGAAACTTATCTGAATATTTCCCGTTACAGTCTATCCTTCTTCACTTTAAAATTTGGGGAACAGTTGTCCTTCTCCTGTCACTGGCACTCCTTATAGTCTTCACAGTTTCTTGAAGATTACCAATCGTGTCTCTGAGATTACATCTGCAATTTCTTTCAGCAGGCATGGTGTGTAACTCACCGGAGCCAGGAGACTTGGAATCATTTAAATTGACTAGATTCTTTCTTTCACTTCACCTATTTGGGGCTTCAATTTTCTCTTTATTATGTTTGTTGTGCCATTTCTAATTTGAAGACCAGTCTTTTCATCAATGAAGATGGAACAAACTAGCAGCCTAGTAGCTCTTCCCACTCTCTTCTAATGTCCCATGTATTCTTCTGCTTACCTGGTATTCTAGCCCCACCCCCAACAATGTGACATGTGCATCTCACACCAACATGTCAGAAATGGAATTTCATTATCCCCCTCTCCCTGCTCAAGTCACCTGGAGATATACCCCATCTCATTCGGTGGCACCCCTCATCTATCCCTAGACTGAGCTGAAAACTCAGTCTGAATTTACTCCTCTCGCTCACCTCCCCTCTTCAACCAGTTCTGTCAGGACTGGCTCCTGCATATCTCACAAAGCCTTCCACTCTTCCCCCATCCCCATGCTATTACCACAGTTGTACCTTTTATTTTCTTTCTCTACCTCATCTCCCAGACTTCCAGCTGGCCCTTCCTTCCCCACCTGCATCCATCTCCCCAGCCCAGATATGATGTGGTCACTCCACTATCGGAGAAAGTTCAGATGAAGCCATTTAAGAATTATCTGACTTCTTCTGTTGACACAGGTTTGTCTCCTGTTTCTCCATCCACCCCTACACATGTCTGTCTTAGCTTGTCCAGTTACTTGCAGTTTTGCACATGCCACCCCTCTCTCACTTCTCTGCCCTCAACTCTTGGAACATGCTGTTCTCATTGCTGGTATCTTTCACTACCTTCCCACCATCTCTTTTTTTACATGGCTCTTGTTCCCCCGCTTCAAGACTCCACTCCTCTGGGAATGCTTCCCTAACTTCCCATCATCTCCTGGGCTAACACAGACCTTCTCTTCAGTCATTCCAAACATTCTCTGTGTAGCTCCTACGAAGCATTTGTCATATTTGTATTATAATCATTTACATGCTGCCTCCCCCCAGCCTCACCTGGCACATAAAGCCTGTGGCAACTCAGAATAGGCATCCTTTGACAGATCAAATGTGCAGATGAGGTAGTCTGTCAAGATAGAAGGGGAGATTGCAGCAGGTACGGTAGAAGATCTAGAATTTTAGATTCAGCAGAAACACATGAGGTCACTGCCAAGATGGCAACTTGGAGTGAGACAAACAGGTTCTTTGTGTGGCAAGGCCACCGTGACCTCTAGTTCTACCCAAACAATCAAAGATACTCAATCTGACTCCAGAAAAAGATGTCATCAGGGCTTAAAGCAAGAGAGAACAGTGCCTATTTGGCTTTCTTTAAATATGGAGTGAAAATAGTTTCCCCAAACTATATTTTTCTTTCTGGGACTCAGAGTGGCAGTAACAAGCATCAGCACAACCAAAGGAAGAATTGTATATCTCAGCCGCCAAACTTCCTTAAGCCCAGCTATTCTTTTTGCAATGAGAAAATCCATGCGACTGAAGCCCCGTATAACTAGCTGAGCACTCAAAGAGACACGTCTCTGTGAAACTAACATTATGTTGTCAGGATCTGCATTTGCCTCTTCTGTGACATTATTAAGAAGAAAGAGAGAGGGATTTCTTAACCACCAATGCCTGTGGCTGATGCTGGATATCCTGGCAGGCCATAGTTAGCAGCTGCTGATGTGCCCAGACAGACATTTATTGATAGGAAACTAGATCAGTGGCACCTCTTCATGGAGATGGGTAATTGACCAATGACAGGATGATTAGTCAGTGACATTTGACCCACAGCTTCTATTGCTTGTGATGACTGACTTGCTTTCCTAGTCACTGTATCTACAAAAGCTCAATGATTCTGAATTGACATCCAGAGGGAAAGTGCTACAGAGCTGAATGACTAACATTTTCTTCATCTAAGAAGCAGGAGATCTTGCCATCCTGGAAACTCTTCCTCTGGAGAAGCCCAATCGCAGGGTGACACTGGTTTTAAAAATTTAGGTTTCAGGACACCTGGGTGGCTCAGCAGTTGAGTGCCTGCCTTCAGCTCAGGGCCTGACCCCAAGATCTGGGATCGAGTCCCACATCAGGCTCCCTTCAAGAAGCCCGCTTCTTCTCCCTCTGCCTGTGTCTCTGCCTCGCTCTCTCTGTCTCTCATGGATAAATAAATCTTTTTTTAAAAAAATTAGGTTTCTTTGTATGAAGGCAAAGGATTGTCTTGATCACTGCAGTCTTTTTTCCTAAGGGAGGATGTAATTATTTTGTGGGTAAAGATGTCTTTCATTTGCCTGTTTTCATCCACAGAAATCATTTCTTCCTTTCCTGAGCCTTTCCCAGTAACTGGGTAGGCAAGCAGAGCCTTCTTCCTTGACAGACAATGCTTGCACCTAACCACAGCCGGCGGTGCCTAATCCTACAATGTGTCTGGTCCTAGTATCCTTGTGGTGATCTGGGGAGGCTGATCTTGAAACCTGACCCCTCACCATCCCACCTTCACCCCCATTTTCTTTCATTCACTTAGCAAACATTTATTGAGCCTTCTACCATGTGCTGGGCACTGTTTTAAGCACCATGGATAGAGCATTGAAGAGGGAAAACAAACATCCACGCCACCTTGGAGCGAACGTTCTCCTGGGGGTGAGGAGGGGAGATAAACAGTAAACACTATTTGTAACAGGTCAGATTCTTCTTTGTACTGTATGCAATCAGGAGGGGAGAATAGGGGATAGAGACAGTGTGGTTTTAGATGCATGGTCAGGGAAGGCCTGTGCAGAGCCTGAAGGAAGGGAAGAGCAGGCCATCCAGGGATGAGCATCACAGGCAGAGTACCAAGGCCCCAAGGGGGGAGCATGTCTGACAGGTGACAGGGCAGAGGCCAGTGTGCCTGGAGCAGGGTGAGGGGGCCAGAGAAGTGGCAAGGCAACTTGGAGGCGCCAAGGAGGTGACTTGGAGAGGCAGCAGCCCTGAGATTTGTCGCTGTTTCTATATTCAGTTGCCAACTTCCAGAATCATCCCACCCACCACCACATATCCATCTCAGCGTTTCAGTAGCACCAGGAAAGGAGTTTTCTTGGCTAAGGAAAAGAGGGGCCAGGTGGGGGAGGCCGCCATGCCTTCAGAAGCACCTTCCTTGTTCCTGACCTGCCTTTATCCCACCAGCCCCTGGAAGAGACTGCAGAGGTTTCCAGTCCTTACAGCTTAACAGGAAACTTGCTCCCCAGCTTTTTCTTTTTTTTTTTCTTTTCTTTTTTTTAACAGCAGAAATCTATTTAATTTTATTTATTTATTCATGAGAGACAGAGACAGAGGCAGAGAGGCAGAGGCAGAGACACAAGCAGAGGGAGAAGCAGGCTCCATGCAGGGAGCCCGACGCGGGACTCGATCCCGGGTCTCCAGGATCATGCCCTGGGCCGAAGGCAGCGCTAAACCGCTGAGCCACCCAGGCTGCCCCCCAGCTTTTTCTTTTCTTTTCTCCCAAGAGCCAGAGCAGGCTGTGTAACTGGAAAATAAAGAAGTTTGGCTTTCTTGTTACTAGGTTTACAGGCACAGCCAAAATTATTCATTGTATATGAGAAAAAGAGAGAGAAACTGTCTGGAATATACCTTCTGTGTGGATAACTGAGTAGTAATTATGTCATTTTTGTGCCACTTTAAAACATTAAAATTTATATAACAGGAAATCTTCAGAGGCCTGACCACATAAAAAGGCCAGGGTAAAGTCATAATAACTAACCGAATCTACCTAATGTCTTAGTTTATAGTCCCTCTGTCGCCTTAGTTTAAAACTTAATATCTTTCTACTTGCTAATCATGATATCTTTATCAGTGTTTTCAGGCTGGTATGAGAATCACATATGCTGTGTATTATGTACACCTGTCACCCAGTCTTTTTCAGCTAATCATCAACAGCACTTTGTGGAAACTCTAATTATAAGATAGTCAATTGAATTAACAATTTTTACATTAGCCTGAAAATGATTGTTTTGTAATTGATATGTGCAATACTCTAAGTAAAACTCCCCTAATGCTTTAACTAACAAACCTAATTGCAAGTAAGTAGGCTGTCCAGAGATGAAACTGTGTACATAGATGCAGCTAAATAAACCCATAGCCTCTCTGGGTGCTGTGAGGATTAAGGAGTTAATGACACAAAAGTAATTAGAGTTATTCAGTTGAAAAATGTTACATGAATATAATATGTTAGGACAAAATGGGTCCAGCCTAAAGTATGTTCTTGGTGGGTATTCATAATCTCTTTAGTCTGTGAGGATGAGCCTCTTTTTATTTTGCAATAGGAAGAAATCAATTCTACCACTTATAAAAGTAACTCTGGCACAGAATGTCCAAAGCATGAATAGGTTTATGTCTTACAGTTATTAAACATAGAGAAAATGAAGCAATAACAAGTTGATCTTTAAAAAAGAAAAAATTAGGTATGCCATTGTGGTCCTTATTCATCCCAGGGTGTTTTCCTTTCTCTGGTAGTGTCAAGTCCATGCCTGGTTCATCTGCCCTCTCGCTGTTGTGTGGCCACAACCAACTCTAGATTATCTCTTCCATTTGTAAATCATGGAGACCCCTTTTTGACTGTTCTTTTTCCTTCTTCCACTGCTTACCGCCTACGGAGCCATTGCTCATCCACTTCCCTCCCAAAGGATAAGTACAGAAAAGAAAAAGGAGAGGAATCACCAACCATTCAATTCTGTTTCCTATTTAATAGCTCCAAATGAAGGCTTGGTCGATAAGGATGGGGAGAGGAACTGAAGTTAATGATGCAAATGATGTCTTGTAATTGTTTGAGTATTTTCTACATCTATGCTGCCCTCAGTCTCTCATAAGACCACAGATAATCTCCAGGTGAAGGTAGTGATTTTTTAGTACTGAGAGGACATGGGTCCTTGCAGCAGTTTCCAGGTGCCTAGTACAGTACTCTGTGCTGTGAGTCCTCAATAAACACTCATTGACTGAACTGACAACATAGTATGTTAGTGCAACTAAAGGGAGTTCTGTCAACTAAATTGGACATCATATTTGCTCAGTGTGTCTGATTTAAGTGTATGTGAGGAAACTGCTAAAGATGTGGCATCTCCAGCAAATGACTGAGATTAAGCTGTGGAGTTAGGTGCTCACATTAGCACAGGGAAGGACATCTGCCTCATGCACTTCATGCGCCTTCTATTTCCTTCTGTTTGAATGCTGCACAGGCAAGCAGTACATCCATTTACATCAGAAGAGCCTTCTTTGCAACCTAGAGAGCTGGAAATTTCCTTTTTATGGTTTAAAGAATACAACAAACATCTAAATATATGACTCCTCTGGCTTGGATTAAGATTGCCCATAATTCTAGTCAAAATTGGAAAGATATTTTACACAATTTGCTTCATATCAGTCATGCTGAGCATCGTCTGTCACAGCCCTGAACCAAAGAATTCTTCCTTGTCTCACTGATCCATGATTTATTTACCAAGTGTTTCTCTCTCAGCCTATCTGCCTCACACTAAAGTCCTCTCTTATCACCCTCAGAACTCAGAACTCTGGTTCCCAGAAAAACTGTTGAATAAAAAATTTTATCTGTGGTTCCCAGTAGACACTGGAGTCTGGGCTGGGTGACTACTTAGGGGACCAGAAATCCTGGAGCCTGGAAACAGCAGAGTTTGGGGGCATGGTAAATATGTCTCAGCCAGTTTCATTCTAGAGGTATTTCAAGACCAGAAAGTATTGCTATGGCAACTAAGTTGCATGTTAAAATTATAGGAGGGGGGATCCCTGGGTGGCGTAGCGGTTTAGCGCCTGCCTTTGGCCCAGAGCACGATCCTGGAGACCCGGGATCGAATCCCACGTCGGGCTCCCGGTGCATGGAGCCTGCTTCTCCCTCTGCCTGTGTCTCTGCCTCTCTCTCTCTCTCTGTGACTATCATAAATAAATAAAAATTAAAAAAATAATAATAATAAAATAAAATTACAGGAGGGGCACTAGAATTCAGATGTTCTTTGGAAAAGCTGGAAAGGTTAAATGCCCAAAAAGTGTGTGTGTGTGTGTTTCATTTACTTCACATGTCAGCCATTTATCTCTCTTGAGTGATTAGAGAACTTGACAACTAGTCATCATAAAATATAGCTGGATACATAAAAAGAAAATTTTTTCTAGTTATGAAAGATTAACCCATCAAGAAGACATTTTTACACAGGGTATCGGCCCTATTTGACTCAGTATTTCATGCACAAACATATGTTTAGTAATAATCCAGTATTTTTACTTAAGACATATGTAAGAAAAATCTTCAGAAACAACCACAAAATAAATAAGAAAGTGGCAGGAAATACATATCAATCAATGATTACTTTGAATGTAAAGGGCCTAAATGCTCCCATCAAAAGACATAGGGTGGCAGAATGGATTTAAAAAAAAAAAAAAAGCAAAAACAAAAACCAAGTTCCATCTATTTGCTGCCTACAAGAGATTCCTTTTAGACCTAAAGACACCTACAGATTGAAACACTAAGGGAATGGAGAAACATCTATCATGCAAATGGACGTCAAAAGAAAGCCAGAGTAGCAATTACGTACATCAGACAAAATAGTTTGATACTATATGTAAAAAACCCCAAAACCTGCTAGAGCTGATAAACCAATTCAGTAAAGTCTTAGGATATAAAATCAATGTATAGAAATGTGTTGCATTGCTGTACACCAATAATGAGGCAGCAGAAAAGAGAAATTAAGGAATCAATCCCAAATATAATTGTACCCCAAATAATAAGATACCTAAGAATAAACCTAAACCAAAGAGGTGAAAGACCTTTACTCTGAAAATTATAAGACACTGATGAAAAAAAAAAAAATTCAGGATGACACAAAGAAACGGAAACACATTCCATGCTCATGGATTAGAAGAACAAATGTTGTTAAAATGTATATACTACCCAAAATAATCTACATATTTAATGTAATCACTATCAAAATACTAATAGCATTTTTCACAGAACTAGAACAAACAATCCTGAAATTTGTATGAAACCACAAAAGACTCCAGAATAGTCAAAGCAGTCTTTTTTTTTTTTTTTTTTTTTTTTTTTTTTTTTAGTCAAAGCAGTCTTGAAAAGCAAAGCTAGAGACTTCACAATTCCAGACTTCAAGTTATATTACAAAGCTGTAATAATCAAAACAGTATGGTACTGGCACAAAAAGAGACACATAGAGCAATGGAATAGAATAGAAAACCTGGAAATAAACCCACAACTGTATGGTAAATTAATATTCAAGAAAGCAAGAAAGAAAAAAAAAACAAAAAAAAAAAAAAAAAGAAAGCAAGAAAGAATATCCAATGGGAAAAGGACAGTCTCCTCAAATGCTGTTAAAAAAAAAGTGGACAGCAATATGCAAAAGAAAGAAACTGGACCACTTTCCTACACCATACACACAAATAAATTTAAAATGGATCAAAGACCTAAATGTGAGACTGAAACCATAAAATTCCTAGAAGAAAACACAGGCAGTAATTTCTCTGACAATGGCCATAGCAACATTTTTCTTTTCTTTTAAGATTTGTTTATTTATTTGAGAAAGAGGCAGAGAGAGAGAGCGTGAGCATGAGCAGGAGGACAGGAGGAGGGGCAGAGGGAGAGGGAGAAGCAGACTTCCCACTGAGCAGAGAGCCTATTGTGGGGCTCAGTCCCAGGATCCTGAGATCATGACCTGAGCCAAAGGCAAACACTTAAGCTTAATCGGTTAATCAAACGAGCCACTCAGGCGCCCCTAGCAACATTTTTCTAACCATATCTCCTAAGTCAAGGAGAACAAAAGCAAAAATATACTATTGGGACTACATCAAAATAAAAAGCTTCTGCACAGCAAAGATAACATCAACAAAACTAAAGGCAAGCTACAGGATGGGAAACATACCCGGTATAAGGATAGTATCCAAAATATATTAAAAACTTATAAAACTCAATGCCCAAAAAACAAATAACTCAATTAAAAAATGGGCAGAAGAAATGAACAGACATATCTCCAAAGAAGACGTACAGATGGCCAGCAGACACATGAAAAGATGCTCATCATCACTTACCATCAGGGAAATCCAAATCAAAACTATAATGAGATATCACCTCACACTTATCAGAATGTCTAAACACAAGGAACAACAAGTGTTGGTGAGGATGTGGAGAAAAAGGAACCCTGATGCACTGTTGGGAATACAAACTGGCATAGCCACTGTGGAAAACAGTATGGGGGTTCCTCAGAAAGTTAAAAATAGAGCTACCTTGGATCCAACTGTTGCACTACTGGGTATTAACCCAAAGAATACAATACAGAAACACTAATTCAAGGGGATACATGCACCCTGATGTTTAAAGCAGCATTATTTACAATAGCCAAGATATGGAAGCAGCCCAAGTGTCCATCAATTAATGAATGGATAAAGAAAAAAATATATATATATACACACACACACACACCACATATACAATGGCTATATATATATATATATATATATATATATACCACATATACAATGGAATACAAAAGAATGTTATCTTACCATTTGCAATGACATGGATGGAGCCAGAGAGTATAATCCTAACCAAAATAATCAATATATATACCACATATACAATGGAATACAAAAGAATGTTATCTTACCATTTGCAATGACATGGATGGAGCCAGAGAGTATAATCCTAACCAAAATAAGTCGGTCAGAGAAAGACAATTACCATATGATTTCACTCATATTTGGACTTTAAGAAACAAAGCAAACGAACAATAGGAAAAAAGAGAGAAAAACAAACCAAGAAACAGACTCTTAACTATAGAGAACAAATGGATGATTACCAGAGTAGAGAGGGTGGGGACATGGGGGAAATTGGTGAGGAGGATTAAGGTGATGATTCAACATGTTGAATCAGTATAGTGTATACCTGAAACCAATATAACACTGTACAAGAACTAACTAGAATTAAAATAAAAACTTAAAAAAATAAGACCCTCTATAACGAATACTGCTTCACCAGTAGTTCCTTAAACAATCATTTTAAACACCAGAATCATTCACCTTGGAAGAGTAAATAAAAGGAAAGCATCAACCCACTCTTTATGTGGTTTCACTTTGGCAGATACTTTATACAGAGCTCTCCAGCCCCCCATCCCCATAGGCCGTACAGGATCATGGAAATGGCTCTTCTCATGAGAGTTTACAGAACCATAGGGCTTTCAGCAAATTGCCCGAAATTTCTACAGATTTAATACATCAAATTGCTTAAGTATATCTTTTGAGTATTAAATGAATAAAACTATTCTGAAAATTGTTGAAGGGTCACAGCCACTTAAGGTTAATCCTTGAATTAATCCAATGCAGCAATCTACCTTTGAAAACCTCTGTTCCTCAGGTGCCCTTAAATCAGGGACTTTTTTCTCCCCAGGGGCCCAATTTTGTCACCTTGGTAAGTTGCTTAGGTGCCTCTTAGTAGCACCTAATGCAATGTATGTCTTTTTGTTTTTTTGAGCTTTGCCCTTTGTAAACTGGTAACCACAGAGGCACTTGATCAAAACACTCTGAACCCAAAGAAGCATGAGATGGAGAAAAATCCTTCCACCTCTCCCCTCTGTCCATCTCCATTTTGCATCCTTCTCCAAGGAAAAACAGTTATGATGACAGGCTGGTTGGTGCCCCTCAGGGACTCCTTTCAGCAACTTTCTTGGACACACAGGAGCTGAGGTCTAGCTGAGGAATCTATCTTTATGCTGTGTTGCCTCTTTCTACAATGTATTAGATTCAGTATAAGGGGTATTGGTTACTTAGAGAAATGCAGAGTATGCTTTCACTTCTCCCTGGATTTTCTTTCCTTTATCCCCTTACAACCTAACAGTAGGGATCCTCTTTCTTCCTTTTGCCTTATGATAGCCGAAATCATGTCCCTCAATGACTATGACATTACCAGCCTTGCCGCATGATTATTTTACTGTAACTGAACACCAGTCTAGACTGTTCAGATTTACCTACCATACAGTTTAATGTTTAGAAATGGCTAATGGTCCTTTGACTTGCCATGTCTTACAGTAGCTCTAAAGCTCTAACTGCTTCATTGTCCCCATGTAAGAAGTGAAGAAACCAAAGTATAATTGAGTTCTTTCTCTTTTTGTCTCTACCATGAATATGACAATGTGCAGCTGATCCTAAAACTCTAGCTGGGAAGATTCCAGTGTGTTCCACAATCTTTCAGAGCCTCCTATGGCCTTATAATGAAAATGAGAGAAGGCATCACACCTTCTAGTTCAACCCATCCTCTTTCCTAAGGGTGTAAACTATAGACACTTTCATTAAATGTTGCGGCTAAGCCTTGACAACATTTATTTTTATTACTAGACTGCCTTTGCTCCAAAGGAACTTGTATTTTGACAGCATTTAGCTGCAAATAACAAAATGGGATTAAGAACGACTTTTTAAATGCATTTGCTTGTTTGTTTGTTTTGCTTTTGCTTGTTTGGGTGTCACATAACAAAATATCCACAGGTAGATGGCTGCGGCATTAGTTCTGCAAGTCAGCAAGCTGTTCAATTTTCTTTGTCTTTTTTTTTTTTTAAGATTTTATTTATTTATTTATGAGAGACACAGAGAGAGAGAGAGAGAGAGAGAGAGGCAGAGACACAGGCAGAGGGAGAAGCAGGCTCCATGCAGGGAGCCCGATGTGGGACTCGATCCCTGGTCTCAGAATCACGCCTTGGGCTGAAGGTGGCACTAACCGCTGAGCCACCCGGGCTGCCCTTCTTTGTCTTTTTCACTTGCATTTTTGCCTCAGAGTAAAAAACCCTCTGCTAAGGCTTTAACTACCTTGTCTGCATTTAGACAGGAAGAAGGAGAAGGGCAAAGGGTAAAGAGCCCTGCCAACCAAATCTGTACCTTTTTATTAGGAAAAGCCAAAGCTTTATTTGAAACTCCATTTAGCTGACTCCCACTGAGTTAATAAGGTGGAACTGTCATATGCTCAGCCCTAGCAAGTTTGGAAAAGAAGTTGAGGGTCATGGTAAGGAGTTGGCTCATCCATTCGGCGGTTCTGCTACAGAACCCTACCTCCTGCTTGACATTTCACATCTACCTTGGAATTTTTATAAATCCCCATATTTCATGTGGTCTCTTTGGTTTTTTTTTAAACATCCTTATTGGGATAATAACTCATATATCATACAATTTACCATTTAAAGCATACAATTCAGCAGGGTGTTTTCTCCATTTATTTTTCAAAGATACCCTTTAAGTTTATAGCTTCTGGATGTATCCAAAATAGTAAATATAGTAATTGTATTTTATATTATTTTCAGCTTCAAAAATATTCTGGGGATCCCTGGGTGGCGCAGCGGTTTAGCGGCTGCCTTTGGCCCAGGGTGCGATCCTGGAGACCCGGGATCGAATCCCACATCGGGCTCCCGGTGCATGGAGCCTGCTTCTCCCTCTGCCTATGTCTCTGACTCTCTCTCTTTCTCTCTCTCTGTGTGACTATCATTAATAAATAAAAATTTTAAAAAAATATTCTGTAAATTAAAAGCCTATATCTGCTTATGGGGTAGTTCGGATCTAAAACAAGCAGAATTACTGATCATCTATGTTTGCCTTTTTTTTTTTTTAAGATTTTATTTATTTATTCATGAGAGACAGAGAGAGAGAGAGAGAGAGAGGCAGAGACACAGGCAGAGGGAGAAACAGGCTCCATGCAGGGAGCCCGACGTGGGACTCAATCCCGGGTCTCCAGGATCAGGCCCTAGGCTGAAGGCAGCGCTAAACTGCTGAGCCACCTAGGCTGCCCTACGTTTGCTTTCTTAGTTATGAAATTTACCTCATGAAAAACACCGTTTCTGTTACAAACTTACTGGTTTTCTCTAAGTGGTCTTCATACTCTACCAGCAAAATGACAGTGGATGCACCTAATAAAATTTGGAAGGTAGGGTAAGATCCCAAGTACCTTCTAATAGATAAAAAGGTGAAAAATTTTATTTGGAGTGGTTTTACTCTAGTTAAGTACACTCTATCGTATCTGAATTCTTGTTAAAATTGAAAGTTCATTTAAAATTGGCAGGCCAGGGATCCCTGGGTGGCGCAGCGGTTTGGCGCCTGCCTTTGGCCTAGGGCACGATCCTGGAGACCCAGGATCGATTCCCACATCGGGCTCCCGGTACATGGAGCCTGCTTCTCTCTGCCTGTCTCTGCCTCTCTTTCTCTCTCTGTGACTATCATAAATAAATAAAAATTAAAAAAAATATATTTAAAAAAATAAAAAATAAAAAAAAATAAAAAATAAAATTGGCAGGCCATATGGAACCAGTTAACCGAATATATTTGACTAACCAAAACTATAGAGAGTTGGACTTTTCTTCTGTACATATAAAATTCTAATAGCAGAACTTCAATGTGTGTCCATGTTATTTTGTAGTAGTGGATTAATTATGTCAAAAGTCCTGCTAGAAATTGCATTTTTAGTCTTTAAGATCTGGACTCATGCCCATCTGCCCTAAATAAAATGATACATCAAAAGGCCTCTGACTTTCAAAGGAGATATTGGGCAATGACTTTCATACCACCTCCAGTCTTTTCCTCCTGAGTTCTTGGAATGTGGTGTTTTGTTCTATAGGATTACAGTGAGTGTTTCTGGCTTTGGACTGATGAATGGATAAAGACTATGTGAGGTGTGTGTATATATGTAATAGAATAGATAAAATATATGTGAGAAACACACACACACATACAGCCATAAAAAATGAAATTGCCATTTGCAACAATGTGGTGTAGACAGGGCTAGAGAGTATTATGCTAAGTGAAATAAGTCAGTCAGAGAAAGACAAATACCAAATGGCTTTGAAACATTTGAAATAAGAAGTACAATCAGTTGGTAGGTGATGATAGAAATACCATGATTTTGGATCTTTGGAGAAGAAATTCAAATACTCTCTGCTTTTCCTGCCAAAACTTGTTTACACCTCCCCAAAATTATGTCCTCAGGGTCAAGACATTTATTCTTTTCCAGGAGAGATGCTGATCATGTTGGTGAGTTTGCACAACTGAGACTAGACCACAGTTCAGTGGAATCATTTCTTGTGTCTCTTATCTCCCACTGGGCCCTAAGTGGCATAGGCTAGGACTAATTCTGCTACAGAGAGACCTTACCTTCCCTCCTTGAGCTTACCTCTTCCTAGTCTCTCCTCTCTTCTGTGCTTAACAACAAAATAGTAAGCAGATTCATCCTTTTGTCCTTGGGTGCTCTTTTTTTTTTTTTTTTTTTTTAAGATTTTATTTATTTATTTGAGAGAGAGAGCACAAGATGGAGGGACAGGCAGAAGGAGAGGGAGAAGCAGATTCCCCACTGAGCAGAGCACCCAACATGAGGCTCTATCCCAAGACCGTGAGGATCATGACTTGAGCCAAAGGCAGATGCTTAACCAACCAAGCTACCCCGGTGCCCCTCCTTGGGCACTCTTCCTCTTTTATCCTTTAGGGCAGCCAGGGTAAGGTTACTGCCTCAGCTCAGGGACAGCTCAGTGCCTGACAGCAGGAGCCAGTGATCTCTTTCCTACTCACTTTGTTTCAGTGGTGCTATTTGGATTGATCCTTCCTTAAATTATAGTGATAAGAAACAAGAATAAGTTTTGGGTGTTAAAGAAGGGACAGGACAGGCCGACAACCTTGCTTTGGTTGAAACTGTTGAGGCATAACCAACTTGAGAATAGGGAGCAAATGTCCCTTTGCTTCTCACTTGCTGGGACTCTCCTGGCATATACATACCTCAAGAACCTGTGGGAAAGGGTAGTTGTGGTCTAGGATAATAGATTTTATTCCTAAGTTCCTTAGGCATATACAATTTAATTGTCCTCTGATGCCTAATGCACACCTTTCTTCCTGGAGGTTAAAAAAATAATAAAGCAGGACACCAGGGTGGCTCCGTCAGTTAAGGTCCAACTCTTGATATCTCTCAGGTCTTGGTATGATAGGGGTTGTGAGTTCAAGTTCAGCATTGGGCTCCACACCCAATTTTTTTTACTTAAAATAAGTGAATGAATTAATCAATTAAATTAAATAAGTAAATGCATGTATAATCAGATAGTATCTTTATTAGGAAGTTTGTAGTAGCCCTTTTAGAAAGAGATAAGGCATTTTCCATAGGGAATTGTTTGAGAATTGGTGGTAAACAAGGTAAATATCTTATTGATAACAAACTTCTTCGTAGAATAAGTTAAATGGCTTTGTCATGATTGTGTTCACTGTAGTGAACACACTTTAGCTGTATATATTAGACTCAAAGAATCAGTAGATAAGTCATGGGGATTAGTTGGAAGTATTTGGGAAGTACATGTTAAATAGCATTTAAAATTGGTTTCATTAAAGATTCTAAATGAATAGTTCTGTTAACATGCCAAGCACTTGAAGGTTTTTATTGTTCTGTGGCATAGACTGCCCTGGTCAGCTATCTTGTAAGATGCTTTTTGTGCTCACAGTAGACAAAGCAGGAAAGATAGCACGGAGCTAGATCCATACAAATCTATCTTCTTCTGGTGACCAATGAACAACTCAGCACTGTCTGCCTAATTAGTGTGGTTTACTCCATGGTGTCCTCTTAACTCTATAACTGATATATTATTTTACTACTGTCATAATAACTATCTTTTCAGTGACCATATAACTTTTGAGTGTGTGTATTGTTTATTGACTTTAAACACAAACTTCTTCATCCTATAATTTCTTAGTCCTATCCTACTATTCCCATGCACTCTGGAGGGTGCTGGTCAGTGATTGTCCTGTATGCACACATCTTCAGTTTGAGAATGTGGCTCCTGGGCACTTCATCAATTCAGGGAGTAGAGAGGTTTTCAGAATGGTTTTCAGGTTTTTATTTTTAATTGGAGCTTTTTTTTTTTTTTTTTTTTTTCAGTCTCCTTCCCTTCTTTTACCCTTAGGAGAAGTACCAGAAATTTGGGGTGAAAGGCAAGCCAAGAATTGTCAAGACCATTGTCACAGTAACAAACATAGGATTAGGACTATAGCAGAATCTAAAAACTCCATGCGGAATTTGCTACATGAAAATGTGTTGAAACACTTTCAACAGAGGAAAGATTTTAGACATTTCTAGGCTAAGCTCAGCCTTAGTTTAAACTATACCTTTATTTCTTGCCTTGGTGCCATAACTCTTTACTGCTCAATAAGGAACAGCTTTAGTTTTTCTGTCTATTCCTGGCACCAGCAAAGTTTCTCTGGAAAGGGCCGGAAAGTGGATATTTTAGACTTTGTAAGCCATAGTTTCTGTCACAACTGCTCAACTCTGATGAGTGGGCGTGGCTGCATTCCAATAAAACTTTATTTACAAAAATAGGCAGCTATGGGCCACAGTTTACCCGTGTTTAGTTTATGCAGCTCCTTTCCACACTAACAGCTCTGGTCCATAGGTGAAAGCGAAGAATTAGGGAAGTCCATTTGCCTTTTATGGTTTCAAAAAATGTGACCTCATAATACTTACAAGCCTGTTATTAAAATATATGAATATTAATATTAATGTTTAGTTTGGGAACAAGATGGCACACTATGAACCTGGTGGTTTTTCCTATTGTGTTTGTAGGGGGTGAGGCTTGGAGGCTGACACAGGTTGAGGCTGGAAGGAAGCTTGGCAGATTGGCAGATGGAACTTCAGCCCCAACTTTGACCTTAGAAGAGCTCTTCTACTTTTATCTGTTATGGAGATTGAGGTTTTTCTAAGATGTTGTTTGTGAAGGGGTTCTTCTACTAAAGAAAAATTTTGAAAATATTGATTTACTTTTTTTTTTATAATTAGTATAATGCCTTTTTATAGTGGGTACTTTATAAGAAGTACCAAAGGATTTATCATGTATTACTTTGTAATTAAAAAAAATAATAAAAGGAACCAGACACCTAGGTGGCTCATTCAGTTAAGCATCTACCTTTGGCTCAGATCATGATCCCAGGGTCTTAGGATCGATCCCTGGGTCAGGCTCCCTGTTAATGGGGAGCCTGCTTCTCCCCCTCCCTCTGCCTCCCTCTCTCTCTCTCTCTCTCTCACACACACACACACACTCTCTGTCAAATAAATAAATAAAATCTTTAAAAAATAAAATAAAAGGAACCACAAATAACCTAAATTAAAATTCATCTTCCTGCCTTTCCCTACCACACACCCATTCTAACAGATTATGAATCTGAGAGTACAGCGTTCCAAGACAGAGACAAGGTTGAGACTCCTGTTCCCATCCGCGGCCACTACTGCTAGTTGCCCGTATTGCCTTAAAACATCCTTGTGTCCATCAGAGGCTGTGGGAGAGTCAGTGGAGCTTTTCATGCTCCAAATAGGTTCAGGAGATCATTTGACCCAGAAAGTCACTGAAGCCACACTGTTTTCTTCTTGCCTGCTCATGTTCCTTCTTCCTTTGAACTACCAGGAGCCCCCAGGCACCTGCTTGCCCCAGCTTACCAGGGTACAAACTGTGCCAAAAGCTGGAATAATTCCAGCACCAGCTCTTTGGAGGTTACCCCAGGGATGTCTCCCAGCCTCTGACACCTAATCATTGGCTATCTAAAAAGCACTGGCTACGACCGTCTCATGTGTGACTCAGACAGGCTGCTTAGCAGGTCCCCTTTTGCCTCTCAGCATGAGTATCAATGTTGACTCTCAGGATTTTGTGCCTAAGTGGGAGGATCATGGGAAATCTGAAATCTCACTACCTTGGGTGTGATTCCTTCCCTGGCTTATAAGAGCTCTTAATCTTTTCTGTCTGTACCTTTCTAAATGTCAGTCAGGGCAGTGCTATAGAGGGGGGTGTGTTTTGTGTGTGTATCTGTGTGTGTTTATACATGTGCATGCACACATTGGGTGCCTGCATGATACTAGGACTGTACTCAGGGTGTTCGTGTACCTCCTATCAGCCAAAATAAGAAGAAAGTGAAAAACAGGGTCAGCAGATAGGCTTATGGGGCAGAAGGAGGATAAATGTTTGTTCTTCTTGACGAGAAAGGGTAGCCAGATTCACAGAGTGCAGTATTCTAATGCAGCCTTATGCTGTGCTTGATTCAAAATGGCAAGGTCTAGAGAGCAAGTGAGCACACAAGCAGGGGGAGCTGCCTTAGACAGTTCTGAGTAATTTATTCATCTCTGCCTCCTTCACTCAAATTTTCTCCTTTCAGCCATCCAATATCCATCACTGGAAAGCCCAGTTTCTGTACACAAGTTTACCCCGGTAGCTGGCCTGGAATACATTCTGAAGGATTAGTGTACATGGTGTGGAGACTGGCCCCTGTGCTCAGTACACTCTGGTGAATATTCATATTGGCACCTGGGAGGGTTATTGCTAAAAAGGCATTTTTTTAAGAACACATTCCAAAGAGGGAGTGTTTTTCTTGTCTGATGATCTTTCAACCAAACAAATGTGGGAGGGAGGGGGAAGCTGCTCTGTAATTCTGGTGAGTATATATGAGACAGAAAACTGTGTTCTTTCCTCTTCAGCAGGGGGGAGGACCATGACCCCTCTGCATTCTTAGCCTTTGCCAGGGCCTCCCACGCTGGGGGAAATAGATATGTGATTCCAGAAAAAAAAATAAAAAGGGGGGGGCAAATGTCTGTTTAGCCTTTGGTCTTGTAACCCACATGAGTTTGATCTGATTATAGCTGTTTAGCAGTTAGAAAAGTTAGAGTTGTTAATGTTCAGCTGCAAATGTTTGAATTAAAACTTAAGATCCCAGCTTTGAAGACCTGGATCAAGAAAATTGTACCAAGTGGCCAGTGATCAAAAGAATTCCATTGAAAAATATAATTAGCCATTTTTTCCCTCTAGCCATTA
Organism: Canis lupus familiaris; assembly: GCF_011100685.1. Lineage (NCBI taxonomy): Eukaryota > Metazoa > Chordata > Mammalia > Carnivora > Canidae > Canis > Canis lupus. Next base: position 7,427,970 of record NC_049233.1, on the reverse strand, counting down.
CAAAAAATTATATAAAATCTTGCGCTTTTTTCTTCTTGCCATTCTTCAAAAGATTTATCACATAGTCACATATTAAATTGATTAATTATCTTTTGTTTATAAGAACTTATCAAACTCAGAATTCTCACTTTTATGTATTGGTGAAGATGTTACTATTATTACTCTCACTAATGCGGTCTTTATTTTTAGTGGTAAATCATATACTGCATGGAGGCTTATGATTTGTCAGACACCTCAGACTTCAAATAGAATAATCCTCTTTAAGTGTTTTAATTTTATAGCACTCGCAACTTATTATAGTTTTATTTTTCTGTTTTCGGATGTAGTTGTTCTCGTGTGAAAGCCTTCACAGAACAATTTCGTGAAGGAAGTTCATTAGAGAAGGGGCTGCAAGGGAGGAAATGCTGACCAGGCAAGTATGGAAAAGGGTGCAGATGAGCATTTCATTGTGCGAGACCTGGCAGGATAACTATGAGATTTGGGAATATGACCAAGGGTGGGCTGGAGGCTGTAACTCAGCAGAGAGAGGACATGAAAGAGGAAGAAGTGATGGCTAGCACAGGTGGTACAGTCGAAGGAGGGTGAGGGCCCAGATTGGGTGGGCAAGTACTTTAAAATCATTTTTAGCAAGAGCTCAGGACTTTATAGATTGTTCCCTGTGGGGAAAAGAAGACAATTCAGAGCTGGAGCAAAGGTTGAAACCCAGATCTGATTTGGGTGAGGTCAGGCTGGTAAGAGAAAGATGTAGGAAAACAGTACTGGCTGCATTAAGAGAGGCCAGAGAAAAGATTTGGTGAGAACAAAAAGAGATTACATGACTGAATAGGAAGATTTTTGTCTTGTAGTTCAGCTCTGCTGGAATGTTCCCTCGTCTGTAATACTGAGTCCAGCCTTACCCACCTTTCTTTTGCCTTTCCATTCTCTCCCTTTATCACCAGGTTGAGAGAATACAAAGCTCTACCTATAGCTAAATTGTGAGTTCTCCCATAGTCACAGATTCCTATGACTACTTGACCTAAGGGAATAGAAAGGAGCTGTGGAGCTTATTAAATTTCTCTTTGGCTCTGCTTCTTGGTGCTTTGTAGGCAGTGTGCATGTGGACACATATTAGCATGTGGTCAGAGGAGGGGTAGGAGAATAAGCTCACAAGATGAAATAGTCAGAGTTGATATACTTCATAAATTACCTCCTTAAGTGAGACTCTCCAAAATGGTGTGGGGGTAGAGGGCTGACTAGGGGGTGTTTCAGATTGAAATATAATGGAATGGAGCATTAAAAGATACTGTACTGGTGGTGGAGCTACCTGAGCCTTGTGAGAGGGTGATTTATCTGTAGTTCCCTCTCCTCTTTCCTTTATCCTCTCTCCTGCCCTGTTCTCCATTTATCCTTCAGTTCAACTCAGTAGAGTTGGTGGTGTGCTGGGGACCATGAGGAATACCAAGATATTAGCCATGCATGGTCCTTATACTCTAGAAGCATGGCCAAGGTGGTTCTTCCTGGCTGGACTTGGTCCTGAAAGCTAAAGGAGGGGCCTTCAGATGATGTTACACAGGGAAACTGCAGCCAGATGACACTTTACTCCTTTATCTATTGAATGAAGACTCACTCACATTGGGTCATTTTATTTTACAGGGGTCATAAATGTGAGTAAAAACCTAGGGAGTAAGATCCCTAACATATAGTTGGTAGAACAGTGAGCTCTGAGCTCATAAACATGTCTGTGCCTTCCTCTCACCCTTCTAATAATTTCATAGAATTGAGGACAGGAAACAGAAACCCTCACACAAGGACATACTGTCCTCAGCCACTAACCAATTCTGGCCTTTTAAAATCACAGTAGCCCTGACTGGCCTTCTAGCAAATGCATTGCAAAGTGAGCTGGACTGGCTGCCTAGGGAGCCAAGCTCTGTGGTCTGGATAGGGCCTCACTGTTTCCACCTCTTGCACGTCCTTTTCCGATCCTGCTGGTGAGCCAAATTGGGCCGATGTCACTGGTGGTGTGTGCGTGTTCTGATGAGGAAGCTGCTGAGATCAAGGAGGATGGCCTCACTGCCGAGAGGGACATTGATGATGCCAAATTTAAACACAGGGAAAGATCTGTGAAAGTTGCATGCCTGCTTAGTGTGTCACAGCCGAAAAGGCCTATAACATAATAAGACTTTACCTTTTAAAATCTAACAAGACCATGAAATGGTTCCCAATAGTTTTGAGGCCAACGTCTTGCTTAAGGAAGGGACTGTATTGGTGAAAGAGTCACCTTGAAAAGTAGAAGAAAACTGCTTTTCTTCTCAAGTGCTATCTGTCCCAGACAAAATTTACTCATATATCCACACTGAAAGCATAAAATGAAAGAATTTTCATCAAATTGGACTGGATAGTATGAAATCTTAGATCACAAGCTTAGGCCCAAACTTAATTATTAATAAAGGGTTTGCCAAGTGACTGAGTAATCTGTGAAAGATTGTTTGGGCGGTGTTTAGCCCCCATAAGAAAATTAACCAAGTAACTTAGAAAGATAGATTTGCATTGAAAGCAGGAAATGTGCTGATTATAAATTGTCCTTTTTTTTTTCCAAATGTGATAATGTATGCAAAAACATCTTGAAACTAGTGAAGTCTATGTGAATGTGAGGTGGGATTATGATGAGTCATTCACTATTCATTCCACACTCAGTGTTTATTGAATATTGCAGGGGCAGCCATGCCGTTTGGTAGCATGGTATTACCTTTTATGTGATCACCTAAAACTGGAAATTAAAAACTTAATCCTTCCAAGGAGTTAAGAGATAGTCTCAATTAACTATTAAAAGTCAACAGTTTCATACTGTCTCAAACTTTCGGAAAGTCTTGTCCCATCCAGCTCTCTACATGGCCCTGTCCTGTGGGCATGTTCTCTATGAGCATCTCTCTACTTTCATAGAATTTACTTGGATTATACCAAACACAGTGTAAGATTTGATAGCAGAGAAAGCCTCTCCTTTTACTCCCTTCCTTTCAGTGCACCAGCCCACACTGGGAAGCCCATTGTATACTCTGCCCTACCTCCGCACTCTTTCTCCATCCTGGAGCCTAAGTGAATAAACATAGAAACTACATATGCCAGATGATGGAGCAATTGCATCTTTTCCCTTGCCAGCTGCAAGAGAATATTGTTAGCCAGTGCCGTTATTTCTTCCTTCCTTGGAGGAATCACCCTCTGTGTCCAGGACATGAGAGATGATACAGTATCAGACAGGGTGGGGCTCTCTGATGTCCTGTGACTAACGCATATCCCCAGATCCCACTCCATCTGGTGAGCAGCCTGTGTTTCCCTCCTCCTGCTTTCAGAAGAAGGCGGGTATCCTTTGCCCTGAAAGGTTGTGGCCCACTTAGAGGCAGGGCCCCCATGGCGGCAGCTCCTCGGGGGTTCTCATGTCTGGAATCTGCAGGGCAGCCACCTGCTCTGCCTCACACACTTTCGATCAAAACGTTGTTACTTGGCTTCAGTCTCCTGCTGAGAATCTCATTTTGGGCTCATGTCCTCCAGCAGCTCATCTCAGCTTGACCTTCTCCACCTGAGGAGGAAGCCACATAACTGAACCGTGTGACAGCCGACAGTCAGGGCCGCTCTCATCTGTGGGAAAATCCCAGTTTCTCCCCTGGAAAGTTGTTCCTCTGGAGCTGTATAATTCCTTCTGGCAGCTGTTAAGGCCCCCTGACCCCCCACCGCCTCACTGCCTCTCAGTAGCAGAGATTAAAATGGAGCATCTGACGTAATGTTTGTCTTTGTGCTCTTCACTCAGAAGAGTGGGGACTGGGCTTTTCTGAGTGAGGTGCCAAAAGCACTGAAGTTTCCTTCTGTGACCATAGCTCCTTCCCCTTGTCCCTCACTGCCATGTCTGCCCCATCCGTTCTCTTGCTTCATGACCTCTAGTCCCACTCTCTTCTGAATGTTAGTCAGCCTCGTTTGGCCCCACTTAACTCCTCAGCAGCTGATACTCTGATTGGTCCTTCTCTTCCCTGGCCCTGCCCTGCATCCTCCTTGCCCCTGGTGGCCCTGCTTTCCTCCCTCCTGCTCCCCCAGTACCACTGCTGAAGAGAGTTATCAACTACACTGTCTCTGCAAGACTCCCTCCCTGCAGCTCTGCAGACTCTGCAGAACCTGCTCCAACACCCCACAGTGCAGCCCTGCCACCATCAGCTTCCATTGAGAATCATCATCTTTTTTTAAAAGATTTTATTTATTTATTTGAGGGAGAGAGAAAATGTGCCCACACGCAAGCAGGGAGAGGCACAGAAACAGAGAGAATCCCAAAATGACTCCCTGCATAGCAGGGAGCCTAATGTGGGGCTCCATCTCACAACCCTGAGCTAATGACCTGAGCAGAAATCAAGAGTTGGATGCTTAACCAACCAAGCCACCCAGGCACCCCAAGAATCTTCTTTCATACTTGAAAGATCTCCATCCAAAGCGAGCTTCCTCATCATCCCTATTGCTTACCTCCTGTCTCTCTGGTCCTGGAGCCCTCACTTCATCATTATCACCCTCATCATGGGGACCTCTGCTCTTTGTTGAGTGGCCCTGCCATCTCAGGCACTGTGCTAGGAGCTTATCTTAGGCTCTTTGATTCCAAGCTGCAGAAACCACATAAAGATGACTTAAGCCATAAATGGCAGGTTTATTAAAATGATGGGGAGATTTGTCATAGAACACTAGGGCAGAAAGTCTGGTGGCCCTCATAGGGACCTATATCAGCTATAGAAATCCTGCCAGGAGCCCAGATAACCCCTCCCTGGGGCCACATCATCTGTCTTCCATGCTTCTCATTGCAGATGACTTGCTTTGTCTCTTTATGCCTCTGATAAAAGAGGGTCACCCCAGAATGCCCACATTTTCATTATGTCATTTTAAGTGAACAGGGCCAGTGAAGCTGGAATCTCACATAATTCTCAATTCTTGAGAAACAAAATCCAGTTGGTGCCACCTAGGACATATGTCTTCCCAGAATGCACTCAGGTCCACAAACCATGGTTGGGAACCCACCCCCATGTCCACCTCAAGATTAGGCCAGAAACAGTTCTCACAGAGAGAAGTCACTGCATAATGGACAGACATGCAAGGAAAAAAACCTCTCACCACCGCCTCCTGCCACCTCTACTGCTGTTGCAACAAATCATAAAATGTTAGAACTGGAGGAGCCCTTAGAAACTATCAAATCTGGATCTTTAATTTCACAAGGGATGAAACTGAAGTACAAGTAAGTGAAGTGACTTGCCTAATGTTATTTAGTCAATACTCAGTAAATATTTGTTGAACGGAAGAAGCTTATTTCTAAAGAACTTAATTTCTGAAGATCTTGAACAGAATAGTCTCCAAACCTTGGAGGTCAGAGTATCTTAGTTTTTGGCTGAAAGATTAAAAATGGATTTGATAATAAATTAGTGTATTACTAATATCCAGGCAGTTGTCTTCTCTTCGTTGCCGAGTTTTGCCCCAGGGAGGAGACATGGTAGCTGCAGCAGACATGGCCTGAGGCCTTCCAGTGGAGTCTCCCGTGAACAACGGACAGTTAGAAATAGGCAAAACAGATACTTTCCGCCGACCTAAAAGACATCAATTCAATGGAGAAGCTGTTGATCTCAACTGTTTAAACCTCAGCACTCTTCACATTCTGGCACAGAATTAATCCCTTAAGAAAGGGATGTAAAAAATGCCATTCAGCACAACATAGTTTGTCATCGCATGCATAATGCAGACTTTCCAATTAGAATGCTACAATTTGGAAACTTTCTTCACAGACTGATGAGAGAGCAATTATTTTAAAAAAGGGAAAACTCAGTCCACTGGGTTTGCCTCAAGTCACTCCTGACTCAAGCCACAAAGACAAGAGTTTTGAAAAAATATTCACTATTGAATTTTGTATCAAAACACCAGCAAGGAGAGCAATTAGTTGCTGTAAACTGGCCCCCAGTAATCAATGGTATGCAGCCAGCCAGAGCATTTATGGAAGATGTAAGCAAAATCACATCTGTTAATCAATTTTAAAAAGCCCAGCACTTCACTGCTTTTAAGGGAAACTCCACGATGAGATAGAAGGAAGATGGAGGAGACGACGTGTAGTATCACCAGGCGTTTCATGCAGTGCTCATTAAGGAGAGGGGTTTGTGGCAGCAAATAAATACAGATCTGATCTGCATCAATAGATCCTGGCCAGTAGTGGCTTCCTTTATTCAGCCTCTTCTGGAAACCACTCCAGATGTCTGGGTGAAGGTGTGTCAGATGGAGGGCGATACGTTTAAAAGGAGCTCCTCTCTTAAGGTCAGAGGGAGCGTGTCTGTCCTAGGCAAGCTCACTGGGCAAACATTCCTCAGCAGATTATAAATCAGAAGCACCTCTGTGCTGTTGCAGGTGCACAGACTGCTAGCAAGAAAGGAAGTGAGGGACTTGGTAGGGTTTTCAGTTGTGCCTTTATTAGAACAAAATCCCTCTCCATGGAAAAAAAAGAGAGTGAGCTAATTTTTCCTTTAGTGTCCTCAGACTGTGCTTGCTTTTTTCAGTTGAATCAACAAAGGGATTTTCATTCCTGACTAAGCCTAAATTCCGAGCAAATATTCATCCGGGCACATGAATCAGAATCTCTCATAAAAACTCCACAAAATATAGGTGGCTTGATAACTGGAGACCCATCAGTATCCCTTTTCCACTCAGGAGTCACCATGACCCCACATTTCCAGCCCCCAGGGACCCATAATAAAGGAATAGAAAGGAGATGTCTCAACCAGTATGTGCATTTGGCTGCTGTTCAGAAAAAAAGAATTTAGGCTAGGAGAAATTATTGAAGTAAAGATCGATAGACTAAGCTAATAAAAATTAATATCTTCAGCATGCAAACTATGATAGGCAGTAGATTAATATCCTTCAAATAGAGGGCATCTTGTAAGTCATTAACAGAAGGATAAATATAAGTAGAAAATCTGCAAAATGTTCAAGTTCAATGATAAAAACTGCAAATGAAAGTAATGACAGATTTCATCTATCAAACTGGCAGTATTTTTGAAGATAATACACAATATCAGTGATGATGCACAGAAAAAAATGCATTTGTTTTATACCGCTGGTAGTCTGAGTATAAACTGGTACAGACTCTTGTTTGGGGGTAGAAATGTGTAGATGTTTTGTAATACATATCAAGGCCTCATCTACTCTGCTCCAGGAGTTTCACTTACAGAAATTTTCACAGGCAGTAGTCATAGATTTTAGCTTAAGAATGTTAATCACAGAGTTTTTCTAAGACTGTAATATTACCAACTACTTAAGTGTCCAATAAGAAACTGATTAAATACATCATGGGGCATCCGTAAGATGAAATTCTGTGAAGCCAATACATAAGGCGAGGAAGAAAATCTTATAGATACAAAAGAAAGGTATGCATAATAAATAATTAAGTGAAAGAAGCAAGTTGCAAATAATTTGCATAGTGTGTATGTGTTTACATAATTACTGGAATTACTGTTGGTCTTCATTTTAAAATAAAAATCTGAGGCCACCTGGGTGGCTCAGTCGGTTGAGCATTGGCCTTTGACTTAGGTCATGATCTCAGGGTCCTGGGATCAAGGCCCACATCTGTCTCCTTGCTCAGCGAGGAGCCTGCTTCTCCTTCTCCCTCTGCCATTCACCTTGCTTGTGCTCTCTGGCTCTGTCAAATAAATAAATGAAGGGGCAGCCTGGGTGGCTCAGTGGTTTAGCGCCACCTTCAGCCCAGGGCGTGATCTTGGAGACCCGGGGTCGAGTCCCAGGTCAGGCTTCCTGCGTGGAGCCTGCTTCTCCCTCTTGCCTGTGGCTGTGCCTCTTGTGAATAAATAAATAAAATTTAAAAAAATAAATGAATGAACAATAAAATAAAATATTAAATAAAAATCTGTCTTAAAACAAGTTGGAGGACTTTAGAGTAAAAACTACTAAGGAACAAAATATGCACTACTTTAAAAATTCTTTTAATATCCTATCACTCCAAGAATTTCTACTAGAGCAGCATCTGTGATACTTATAATTGGTCTTCCTTTTTATCTTCTTCATATCCCATCTCCTTGGGGTAGTCTTTTTCCATGAAATATTATGAGATCTGGTTAGATTCTATCCCAGAAGGGCCTGATTATTTTCATTTGGCTACACTGGTAGAAACACTAACTGGTGATTATCCAGAAGGATAGGGATTACGATAAACCTGACTCTCCACAGATAATCCAAAATCTCGCTGGGGAAATAGCCTCAACATTGTTTCCCAAAAAGCCTGTTACCAGGGCTGTTTAAGTAAAGAGAATGATTAATTAACTTGAAGATACTTTTTCTTGTTTTTAATCTACTCTGGCAGAGTTCTAAGTTATTTCAGCCCAGAACATGTATGGAACATACACTATGAACAGAATCCATATGTTTGGAGTAGAATTTTTTAAAAAGAGAATTATCAACAGTCTTTCTATAATCTTTATAAAGAGCTAGACAAACATAGAAACAAAAATTACACTTTTAAAAGTTACTCAACACAAATGTAAATTAACAGGCTAACTGCATAAAAGTGCTAAGAAACTAGAATAATATTCAAGGAAAAGACTAATGAGAGAAATGATTCACATTTTTATCAGGCAAACTGGCATAAACTGAGAGCAGATTTAATAGACACTTAGAAACAATAGGGTGGGATCCTGTCTGGTTCATTCAGAGTACTTTGATAGATTAAATACTCAGATGAATTAAGGGGAATGTTCAGGTGAATTAAGATAGAACCTGTTTCTGCTTCACTTAAAAGATGAATTCCAAGATATCAGGTAGTGTGGATTTAGTCATTGATAGCAAGCAAAATTATACTTGAAAACAAGAAACAAAGGGCAAGGGGAAAGGGGAACACAGTGTCATTTCTAATCCCCAAAATAGCGTTATAGTTGACACTAAACTGAGCTTGTGCAAAGGGGTTTTTATTGATTGTAATTGCAAGATCAAGGGCAAATAATATGAACTACTTTTGTAGAGTGATAGGCTGCAGGTTGTAAATTGGGACCCAGGTCTATACACTGGTAGTAAAGGAAGCACTTGGCAGAGGGATGATAGAAATGGGCTTTGGCCATCACACCAAGTTTGAACCCTGTATCTGCCAGCACTAACTGAGCGTAGACACGTTACTTAACAGGGGTAAGCCTGACTTTCGCCATCTATAATTTGATGAGAATAATAATGCTTGCTAAGGGGATTTTGGAAAGATTTAATAAGATAAAGTGTATAGCAGGGTGCCTGGGTGGCTCAGTCAATAAGACAAAGTATATAGAACACTAAACATAGGGCCTGGTACACAGTATAAGCATTAAAGAAATGTTGGTCCCGGTGACAGTAATAATCATCATTATTACTGTTGTTACAAATAAATATTCATTGAGTGTAGGCTCTGTGAGACACCATGCCGAGGACCTGGGTATAGAAAGATCAATAAGACATAGGCCCTGCCTTCAGGGAGCTCACTGTCTGTTCTGGCTATTGGAGGAAGCAAATCTGCATAAGCGAATGTAAAACAATAAGATGGGTATCTTGTATGGGAAGGACTTTTGCGGCTGAAATCATAATTTTTTTTTTTTTTTTTTGAGGCTGGAATCATAGAAAACAATGGTCTCTCATCTCTCACCACTGTGGCAGTGTCAGAAGCAAAATGCTGGACTGTTGCCTAATCCTGTAGATTAGATTAGATTCTTTTTTCATACTCTATTTTTTAAAATTGAGGAATAACACACATACATATCTTTCATGTATAACTCAACTTGGTAAGAATCAGCACACTTCCAGCGTCCTGGAAGGTTCCCTCATCCCGTTTCATAAGCTTTACCTCTCCCAGAGGTAACCACTGTCTGATTCCTGTCACTGTAGGTGAATTTTGTCTCTTTTGAGCTTCATGTAAATTGAATCACATAGTCAATGCTCAGGTTCTTATCTGGGCTAAAAAGAAAATATGAGGAACAGAATAATCAATCTCTAAATAACAAAAAAGTTTTACTAACGAATATACATTTGTTTGTATCTCCAAATCAGATCATCGTACCACAGCTGTGCACAAAGTCAGCTAAGAATGAGAGGCAATCTAAAACATGATAATTAAGTCATTGGGGAATACTAGTTATTACCAGTTAGAAAGTATAGATGAACATGAACAGTAGTCTCAAGGATGTTACCTTTGGTCAGCCCGGCTAACAGGAGATGGATCAGGAAGGAGGATTTGGGGACATCTTCACACAGATAAGCCAACCTGAAGACTATAGCTAGCCACGCAGGGGACAAAGCCTGCCTGAGATTGGGTGACTGGTGTGAAGTAAGTTCCTAAAGAGACATGGCTTTCACTAGATTGACTCCACCTCCTGTCACCATACTTTTGGTGATTCACTTCTGTTCTCCAGTCTTGGAAGTGTGGTAGGGCAAAGGAGACAGGAAGGAGGGGTAAAGTAGACAGGATTTCCTTATGCCTACAGCCTCAGGAATCAACCAGTTAGAACACTCACAGCATTCTTACCTGTTTTCTTTTGTTCAGGTTACTACTTTGGGACTGTGATGATCGAAGCTATAGCTATTATGTTGAGGTCTCCACCAACCAGCAACAGTGGACCATGGTGGCTGACAGAACTAAGGTCTCCTGCAAGTAAGTTACGTCTTTTGTGGAATTTATTCCAATTTAAAAGACCGTCTTTCCAATGGATTCAGAAGGTTCTAATGAAGACTCTTGGAATCACCAAATTATATTCTTATTTGGAGGTTAAAAAATCCCGATGATCCTTTACTTCAGTTGTGACTATTAAGTACTTTGATGAGAATTTATTTTATGTGATCAAACAAGCTTTCCTTATGTGGTGGTTTGAACTTGACTCTTGAAAATGGAATGTACCTGAGCAGGGAAAAGAAAGATTTCCATATATAATTCTCTTTTGGGTCCCTGCTCTTGACAGCACACCACCCCTTTAGAACGTTTTTCTTCCTTACAGAATTTTGCCGATGTAGTACACACTTTAGTTATTCTGGAGCTCCATTCCCACCTTCATCTCATTCTCAGGGTTAGCTTTAAATATTTATCTCATCTGAGTGTCAGCTACACTGTTACATAAACCAAGGAAAGCTTGGTATCTAGGTCTCTAGTCATTTAATGTGTATGGCTTTGGGCCTCTGTTTGCATTTACATTTTGTGGGGGAAGCCAGGAAAGAAGGATCATGTGGGTTCTGACCAGCCTGAGATCTTGACTAGAATGAGTATGTACATGTGTCTATACCCGTAAAACTCACTCAGATCAAAATTAACATTCAACATTCCCAGCATCCTAGAATCATACTTTTTCCCAGTCATTACCTAAAAGAGAGCTCAGTGCCTTTTTGTGTAGAGCCAGATTCTCTGGGAGGCAAGATAAAGCAAAGAGCTGAGATTTCTTTTTATTTTTTTTTTAAAGATTTTATTTATTTATTTGAGAAAAAGAACACAAGCGGGGGAGGGGGCAGCAGAGGGACCAAGGGAGAGAGAGAAGCCGACTCCCCACTGAACAGGGAGCCCGATATGGGGGCTTGATCTCAGGACCCTGGCATCATGACCTAAGCCAAAGGCAGATGCTTAACCAACTGAGCCACGCAGATGCCCCAAGATTTTTTTTATTATTGAAATGTGATTCACATACCATACAATTCACCCTTTGAAATGTATAATTCGGTGGCTTTTAGTGCATTTACAGAGTTGGGCAGTCATCTCTACTATCTGATGTTTCAAACATTTTCATCACCCCCAAAAGGACACCTCCTACCCATTAGCAGTTTTTCCATTTCCTTCTAGTTCCCACTCCCCACCCCCACCCCCACCCCCCCCAGTAATCTCCCTGTGTCTCTGTGGATTTGCATATTCTGGACATTTCCTATACATGAAATCATATAGTACATGATCTCTTCTTTTGGCTTTTTTCATTTAGCATATACTTTTGTCAAGCTTCATTCATGTCATAGCATGTATCAGCACTTCATTCCTTTTTATGACTGAATAGTATTCTATCACATGGAAATATATGTGTCACATTTTGTTTATCCATTCATCAGTGGATGAACATTGGAATTGTTTGTACTTCTTGGCTAAAATGAACATTCCTGTGCAAGTCTTTGTATGAACATACACGTTTTCAGTCCTCTTGAGTATATTCCTGGGAGTAGAATTGCTGGGTCTTATGGTAACTCTGTGTTTAAGTTTTTGAGGAACTACCAGACTTTTCCGCAGCAGCTGTACCATTTTGCATTCCTTCCAGCAATGCAAGAGGGTTCCAATTTCTCCCTATTCTTGCCAGTACTTGTTACTGTCTATCTTCTTGTTAATAGCTATCCTAGTGGGAGTGCAGTGGTAGTTTTGATATGCATTTTCCTCATGGCTAATGATATTAAACATCTTTTCCTATATCTCCTTGGCCAAGATTTCATAACAGCATTAATGATGGCTTGTTTGATGCAATGTCTGACTCCTTTACCATCATTATGATAGTAATTATCATAGAACACGTTTAATGCTTACATTGGTTAAGATAACACTTGCTGCTGTAATAGAAATTGGCTTCAGCATTCCAGCATCTCGGCACAATAGTTTATTTCTCACATAGTAGGCCTTATAGGTGTACCTGGTTATTAGATGGCTCTTCTCTCACAGGTGACTAAGAAACCCAGGCATCTTCCTTCTTGGGGTTCTACCATCCTCTAGGGCCTCATTAGCACCATCTGCATCTAGTTGGCAAATGGAGAAAGAACAGAAAGAAGGTATACCTGGTTCTGAACAGTCTTGGCCTTCCACTGGCATTTGATTGGGGAGAAGTAGTTGTTTACCAACTAGATGCTCGTAAGACTGGAAAACAAAGTTCTGGCTGCGCAGCCACTTCTCAGCAGAGCGCACATCTTGTAGCCATCTCTGCCATTGAATGAGAAAACTAACAATTATTTAGTAGCTACTATTTTCTTGACTTTCCTGTATTTTGTCTCATTTTGTCCTGAACATAAAACACCTTGTGGAACATTGTCCTTGTTTTATGAAAGAGAAAATGGAAGGCTCTTTCCATTCCAACACAAAGCATTACTAAAGAGGGCTAAGCCAAACTAGATGATGGAAACAGGGAAACAAGATGATTAACTTACTTCCAAGCACCTAGAGCCCTTTTTATACAATAGGAAGGCCTTTGAGGCCCATGAACAACTGTCCACTTATCTTTTCAGAGCCATTGCTCACTGAGTGTACAGCTCACAAGCCAGACCCTCAGTTTCCCCATCTTTTCCACATCTCACTGGTTACCATCACCCATCTCATCTGTTATTTTTATATGTTATAAATTAGATACCTCATCTCATTACATTCCCCTACTGAAGGTGTTACACGGTATGGATTTTTAAACAGAACTACTGACCCAGGTATATATCCTAATGGCTTTTATAGTTATTTAAATGAGTTTTTTCCTTGATTCAAAAATGCATTCATTCATTAGATTCCTCCCAGTAGCTTTGAATTAAGTCATCGACCTCTTTTTTCCCTTCTTTTTAATATTTTGTTTCCCTTAGTTGGTGGATTTAAATAATTTATATTTTTAACCTTCTTCATTAACACTTATATGCTACAGTAATATACGTTTTTAGAGATTAATAAATAAATAATAACAAAAGAGTAGTAGCAAGAAGGCAAGTGCCTGTTAACCCCCTAAAAATCATTAGAACCAAAGGTTATGATATGTTTATAGGCATAACCTGAATCTGTTATGCCTTTCATTTTTGAGTTGGGTGTTAAGAAATATAATAGAAGATATGCAGATGATAAAAGAGGAAAGCCTTTCCTTTATAGCTAATATACTCCAGCGTAGTCCTCAAGAGAAGATTCTATTAGCTTCAAAAATTGTAGCCTTCTTTTTCTGAAATTAAGTTTGTGAGTCATGTTATAAATGAAATTCTATAGGATCTTTAGAGATCACAGCCCTGCCTCTTGATCATTCTAGTCCAGAAATCAAAGGACAGATTTTTGCTGTCCTCTGAAAAATACATAGGGAATGAGATTCCCCAATGTCTCCCTGTAAGACCTTCTACTCTTGGAGCAGGAGTCCTTTCTGCAACAGTTGGAGCTTCACTTGTTTTACTTTCAGGATAAAGGTTCATTGTCTATCACAGATAACCATGTTTTTGTAGAGACTTATTTGGGTTTTTTTCCCAGGTTATCCAGATATAATTGATACATAACATTGTATAAGTTTAGGGCGTACAATATAATGATACATACATGTAGCAAAGCGATCACCACAGTAAGTTAGTTAACACGCCTCACCTCACATAGTAGTAGTAGTAGTAGTTATGATTTTTTTTCTTGTTATGAGAACTTTTAAGATCTCCTCTCTTAGCAACTTTCACATATGCAATACAGTATCACTTAACTGTAGTCACCATGCTGTTCATTCCATCCCCAGACCTTACAGATCTTATAACTGGAAGTTTGTGCTTTCGGATCCCCTTCACCCATTCCCCCCACCCCCACATACCACTCTGGCAACCACCAACCTGTCCTATTTCTGTAAGTTCGTTTTTTTAAGATTATACATTTAAGTAAGATCATACAGTATTTGTCTTTCTCTGTGTGACTTTTTTCACAGGTAGCATAATGCCCTTAATGTTTATTGATATTGTTGCAAATATATTAACTGACTTCATAAAATTACTTTTTAGCCCTCTTTATTCACATCCTCTAGTCCTGTACCCTGTAATCTTATTCTTAAAGACTTCACTTTCCAACCTTTGATTCCTTTTCTCTAACATCTTCTAAATTGTTGAGCCCTAAATCTGTGTTGATACAATAAGACACTAGCATCAGTTTTTTTATTATAAATGTAAAACATACACAGAAAAGTAATTTAAACAATACAGAAAGATATATGTGAAAAGTAAAATTTCACCTTCCCATCTTGTGCTCCATTTGTCAGAAGTAACTGCTTTTGACTATTTTTTAGTGTTTATAATGTCTCAACTATAATATTTTTATATATATGTTTATTAATTTATCAGCTTTACTAACTCCTCACTATAAAAAATGAGAAATTTGGCTCACTTAACAACTTCTCATTTTTATTGTTTTTTTTCTTTAGTTCTGCTTACTATTTATATTTAACCTTTTAAAATTAAACAATATACCTAAACCTTTTAAAATCAAACAATATACCTGAATGCCCCTCTAAACATCTTTTTTTTTTTTAAGATTTTATTTATTCATGAGAGACACAGAGAGAGAGAAGCAGAGACATAGGCAAAGGGAGAAGCAGGATCCATGCAGGGAGCCCGATGCAGGACTCGATCCCAAGACTCCAGGTTCATTACCTGAGCCAAAGGCAGATGCTCGACCACCGAGCTATCCAGGTGTCCCTAAATATCTATTTTTTGACCCATCAATTGTAGATAGTATTCCTTGAATCACTACTATGTATGAAGAAATTACCACCCTACATTTCCCTTTCTCTCTCACCATCTTCTGTTAACTGTCCCACCACATTGACATTGTAAAGATAAATGATACTTATTTTCTGCTCTGTAACTTACAGTTAAATCATCCCTTTTGGGTACTGGATGGCTCAGTCAGTTAAGTGTCTGCTCAGGTCATGATCCCAGGGTTCTGGGATGGAGCCCCGTGTTGGGCTCCCTGCTCAGCGGGGAGCCTGCTTCTCCCTCTCCTCCCCACCTGTGCTCTCTGTCACTATTTCTGTCTCTCTCTCAAATAAATAAATAAAATCTTTTTGATAAAAATCTTTGTTAACTATAAATTGGTCCTGAAAAGGGAAAACCACTAAAATCTCATTATAATGTTATTTATTTTTTAATAATTATTTTTTAAATAATAATTATTATTATTATGTAACACTGTTCACCACAGATCTATAATCCATTGGATCTATAGTGAGGGAAATATTACTCTATGTAACTAAACTTGCATCCTTTTTGGAAAATTATACTGTGTTCAGATCAAATAGATGTGATTTTCTTAGAAGTGCTCAGGATTATTCCCCAAATAATAAATAAATAGCTTCATATTAGCTGACTTTTTGTTTTCTTGGAGTTTCTAATTGCCTCTTTTTCCTGTTTACAGAAGCTTCTGAGGCATACTATTTGTTCATTGGTTAATTTTGAACACAGTTTTCTAGGCCTATATAACTAAAATTTCTTTTTCTTTCTTATCTAGGTTGGTTTCACTGTTTCTTGGATTTCTTTTTCTTCTTGTAGAAATGTGGGTAAAGAGTTAACAAAAACCTTGTTTCTTTTGTGTGAGATATTGATCTTGGGCCCAGCTACCTTTTTAGATCTGTTCCCCTGAAAACTTGATAGAAATGGAATGTCAGCTATTAGGTAACATTGCTTATGACGAAAATTACCCCAGATTGGTAAATTGCATCTGGCCTGGGAGGACTGTAAATATTTGATTGGGAGCCATAGCTTTGGGTTTCCTGAGCATGATGACTTTTGTGACTAGGCACATCCCTTGTGAAAATTCTGGGATCTTTGTTTATGGAGCTATTATACAAGATAATAGTTTCAATTTGGAATATGAGGCCTCTGAGCCAGAGTGGCTCCACACCTGCCTACTCTCACCTCAGCTGTCATCTTGCATGCCATGGGGAATAGCTCCTCCTCAGCTATATAGACCACTACAAGGACTCCCACTAAGGAGAAATGCCTGCTGCTACTCAAGTGGCCTACTGTTTTCTGTTTTCTCTCCTGGGTGAATCTGAAGCCAAATAGGACTTGGTTGGGTCTCAGTCAAGAGCTCTCATAGGCATTGCACAGAGTAAATGTATTCAGAATTGTTTCCAGAAACAAAGGGTATGTGGTGTGGAAGGCAAATTTTCAGAATTCTTGCATGCCCAGTTTCTTCATAATTTTGAAAGCTTGAATTGATTGCCAAATAACATCTAATGTTGCTGATGAGAAATCTCAAAGAATCTGATTCTTATGATTTATAGTGATGTATTTTTCCCTATAGAAGCCTTAGGATCTTCTTGTTGTTAGAGGTGTTAAATTTCACAATGATATGGCTGGATGTGGACCATTTTGATTTATCCTGCTCAATTTGTTTCAATATGGAAATCTACCCAGCTCCCCTCAGATTTATAAATAATATCCACCTACCGTTTTCTAGAAATTCACAAAAATCTTAATTTGCTTATATCCTCCCCTCCAGTTTGCAACACCTTTGTGAGTGTATTCTCTTTGTATTTCTTTGATGTCACCTCATTGGTTTCCAGGAAGGGAGAAAGGTCACTGTGCCTACAGTGTCACCCATCTTCAATCTGAATCCCCCAAAACTCTACTACACGGGCTATTCATACTCCCCAGTGACCCCAAATCCTTTTCCTTCCCTTCCTTGTACCTGGCTGCCCCTTTTCCATGTTTCAGAGCTGTCTTGTTTCCTACCAGTGTGTATTCTTTAACATATTGACCTCATTCAATGTTCATTTATTAACCATTTCCTTACTTTGTCATGGTCCCATTGGCTAATAGTTTTGTCTGTAGAAGAAGGGTAATAATCTCAGCCATCATCTGTCCAAGACTCTGCCCTTGGCAAGCATTCTGGCAAATATAAATTACTAGATATAAAGAACTAACCATTGATACTACTGAAATTTTTCTTTTTCCACTTGAGAATTCTACAGTCATAATCTAGAATTACCTAGGATTTCCAGTTTTTTAAGTGAATTTTCTCACAGGCTATCTATCTACCCACCAGATATACTATCTGCATTCCCTCTTAAATAAATTTTCTTCTCAAACCTAAGTGTTCATTAAAAACATTGTGAAGGGTTTTTAATAACTTAAGAAAACATTTATATAATAAGATATTTTTAAATCAGAGTACAAAACTGTAGAAATATTATCACAAATGGGGGAAAAATATGGAAGAAGAAGGCCAGAGATACACCAAGACGTTGTTAGTGTCTGCCTCTGTGTACTGGGATTATGTAAATTATTTCTAGTTTTCTGTATTTTTGACCAATTTACATATAAATCTTTTACAATCAAACATAACACTTTATTTGAAAAAGATTTTTTTTTCTTGCCACCATGAATATTTTGTAGATGTTTGTCCTTGCTGTTATTTGAGTAGCATATGCTGGCAGAGTGGCATGATTTATTCACTGCCAGGAATAAATTAAAGAAATTAAGTAAGTGCTGTCCATAGCAATATCCTGGTCACTTTTCAGAACCTTGAAGCCACTTACCTGAAGCATACATTGTGCTTCCCTGAAAAGGGACACCTGAGCCTCATTTTCCTTATGTTACTTCTCCCCCTTGGGCCTCTTCAGGCCCAGGTCTGCGAGAGAACTTCACCTTTCTCCTGGACTTCAAAGTTCATTTCCACCAGGGGTTTGCCCTCTCAGAGAGGCCCAGCCTACTTGACCTTGGAGCACCCCTCTGTGTCAGGCTGTTTTTTACAGCATCTTAACTTGAGAAAGTCTCTCCCCTGTGCCCTCCCTGAGAAGCCCTTTGGTAGCCTCTGTGTCACCTGGAAAAGCCTCTGTGCAGTCAGCTCACCTTCTCCTTGGTCTTCAGCATGATATTAATATCCGAGAATAGCTTTGTCCCTCTTGCTGAATATACTATCATTTAGTCCCAGGGAAGGGCAACCGTCTGTTCTGGGTTCTGTTTCTGTAGCTGATGCTGTTTATTCACCAGGAATCTTAGAAAGGGAGTCATGTTTCTTTATCAAAGTGCTGCGGTGGTTGAGGACAACAGGATAAATTAAAGGTGGAAAGTCACTGCCTCAGAAAACTCTTCCAAAGTGTATTGATTGAAAAATGAAAGATTGAAAAATGAAACATCTGAACCTGAACCATTTACTTTGCCTGTGATTTTGTGCATCTTCTTTGCCATTGTCAGTGCTAAAGCTGAGAAAGCAAAGCCTTCTTTCCACCAGTTTTGTCTCTTAGCCCGACACTTAACAAAACAACAATCTTGGACTGGTTCCGAGAGCTTGCTGCTAACCATGTGACCTAGGGATTGTGTGTAGAGGGCTTGCCTGGTTAATGTGATGCAAAACAAAAGTGAGTTTGAAAGAAGGAAAGGTCTCCACCATTGCGATCAGTGGCAGAAGAAGTTCATACGAAGTGTCAAGTTTTAGTCTCCAGGATGGGATTGCAGCTCGTGGCTGTGGCAGAGGTTCTGTATTGAAATATTACTATTTCTTGCAAGTGTCTGCTGTGCTAACAGCCAGTTACCCTTACCCACTCAGACGCCTGTCCCTGCAGGGTTGGAGGAGTGTGCTTGCTTGCTCCTTCTTAAAAAGGGAGCCAATTAATAGGCACTGGTTGTGTAATTGTCACTGTTAAAAGGCTTGGTGGAGATTTTATTTTTCTCTTTTCAAACTTAATTCCATTTTTCTACACAGCTTTTGACAGTAATGAAAAAAGCCAGTCATGTTCTTTCCTGTGTTTTTTTAAAGGGCAAAGCATTGGTGTTAATTTTGTCATGAGTTTTAGAGCTTGAATGATAAAGAAACATGTACCTATAAGAGGAATGGAAAAGAAAAAAAAGAAAAAAAAAAGAAAGAAAATGAAAAAAGTCACAGAATTCAGATAAAATATATATACACACAGAGGACAAGTCTGATACTGGGCAGACCCCTAGGCTAATGAGACAGGGATGTCAGAACCTGCCCTGTAGAAGAAGTCTGTTAGAACAGACTTGGAGATACGTGTTAATCAAACTGTTGTTTATATGTTTATAAAGCACCAGAATATTTTGGGGTAGAAAACATCAGTAAGGAGTCACTTACTTATACCTACCCATCTAGAGAAGGCATTTATTTATCTTTTGTTCTACAGAACAAAAAAAATTTTTTTTAAGATTTTATTTATTTATTAGAGACACACACGCAGAGAGAGAGAGAAAGATTGAGAGAGAGAGAGAGAGAGAGGCAGAAACAGACTCCATGCAGGGAGCCTGACATGGGACTCAATCCCAGGTCTCCAGGATCACGCCCTGGGCTGAAGTTGGCGCTAAACTGCTAAGCTACCGGGGCTGCCCCAGAAAAATTTTTTTAAAGATTTTATTTATTCACTCATGAAAGGCAGAGACATAGGCAGAGGGAGAAGCAGGCTCCCTGCGGGGAGCCTGATGCGAGAATCAATCCTAGGACCCGGGGATCACAATCTGAGCCGAAGACAGATGCTCAACCACAGAGCCACCCAGCCGTCCCAATGTTCTACAGAAAATCTTTATGCAAAATGTTGGGAGCCATGTGGAAAGTAGATTTTGATGCTAAGTATGTGAACCAAATTCTAAATTTAGGCCTATCAACAGGCTCTGTGGACCACCATTGGAGAAGCCTATCCCCACCCACAACATTTAACAGGGGAAGGAGTGGGAAGGACATGAAGTCCCCCTTGGATAGCAAATGATCAGAAGGGAGAAGCTAAGAGCTCTTTTCCTTCCCCTTGCTTAAGGCAGGAGCCACATTACTCTGTAAAGATAATAATTTTTTCCATGCCTATTATTAAAAAAATGAACATACCTCGGTAAAACTTTCTCAGTGAGCTGTGTTGGCACACTTAAAATTTGCATGGTCAGGAAGACTTTTCTTTCATTATGGAACAACTTTCATACTAGTAATACATTCTAAATGACAAAAATCAATCCAGATCATACTAGTACAACTACCATCATATCTCTCTCCTCTACTCCACTCTGCTAATTCTACTCTCTGCTAATTCCTACCATATTCTCTCTGTACCCTCCCTCTAGTTGACCTGGTGTAGCCACAGTGGCACATTTCAAGGACAATTCTGACATATCTTAAATGTTGATGTTCTGATATCAAACCTTTAACTGGCTTCCCATTGCTCTCTGGATAAAGACCCAAATTCTACATGTGGCCTAGAGTGCCTACACAATCTGGCCCCCTCCTGCCTCTGCAGACATTTCCTGCATCAGTCTTCCTGTACTGGCTATGTTCACATCAGCCTGGCTTCCTCTCATGTCCCACCATGCATTGTGCTCTACCCTCCCACAGGGCCTGTGCCCATGCCACAGCCTCTATCTGGAGCCCACACCCTGCACTTTGCTTAACTCCCACTGTGCTTGGCTCAAGGGCCACATTCTCAGGGAAATCTGCCCTTATCACCCATCTTAACCAGAGTGCTTTGCTGTTCCCTCTCACAGAAATGAGCTATTGCCCTTTGCAGCTGATAGTACAGTTTGCAATGACCCATTCCTTAGCATAGTATTAGATTACTGTTGTTCTTCGCCCATTAGAATGTAAGCGCCATCAGAGCAGGGATGTGGTCCATTTCATTCTTATCCATGGTAGCCTAGCAAGGACCAAGCACTTGTATTCTGTCTGAGTGAACGGACGGACAGGTGCTACCTCTCTGTCTCCAGTTGTGGCATGTGCTGGTTCCATGTGTCCCGCTGTTGTCCAGAGCTATCGTCTTCACAGGGCTCACTCAGGAAGTCCATCCATCCACATTCAGAAACTATCATATGGAGCAAGGAAGAGTTTGTGGGAGAGCATAAAAGTGGCTCATTAACCCTGATAATGTAACCCTTGTAGCCCAGGAATGTGTCTTCCCAACTTCTCTTTATTAATCTGTTATTGATCTAACGTCGCTGATTCATTCCCAGCCTTACTCCACAGATTTAGTCTTTGCCAGAGGTCCCCATCTTCTCTGGTCTCTGCACCTACCCTTGCCCCTCAAGATAATGACTTGGATCCCCCAGTAACAGTTTATCACTCGAGGTTGGCTACTGGCTGGAAGTCCATTACCTTTATTTTTAACCACTCTTAGAAAGAGTGAAGTTTCTCTTTATGGAGGGTCCAAGTGCTTTCAAACCTGTTTCCCAGCTGTGCCCCTTTCACTTCGGAAATTGATTTGATTTAAAATCTCGAGTTTGTCAGATTAATATGTTGCAATTGCTTCTCTGGATTTTTACAGTAAAAGGTTGAAAAAAAAAACAAAACTGGCCTTATTCTCTGGAGAGAAATTCTAAACCATTTGCCCAGGCAGTCCCGGTACCTCTCCCAGCAGGGTAAATAGAGTTTGTCCAACAGAACAGACTTCACTCTGGAGTCCTGGAGCTCTGGACTCCTCCCCTCCCATGGTTTCAGGATGGCTGCAGGGGGTCCTGTCCCAGCACTGTCCGGAATGGTTCTTGGGAGGCACCACTTACCATGACCAAGCCTTGATTAACCCCTTCCCTGAGAGAGGCATTGCCAAACAGCCCCTCAGTGGATCTCTAAAGTCAGGGTTACATAACTCTAATGATGGCAAGTAAGTTGAGCACACAGTGACACCAGAATAACAGTTATCATAGGAATCCGTTTATAAAAATGAATAGCATCTACATCTGCAAAAAAAAAAAAAGCAAAGTAGAGCCTATTTATTAGTCCATAAACAAAGGCAGCAGGAAAGTCTGTGTATACTTTTGATCATACCTTTTTAAAGTGGCCTGCCTCAGTTTGTCTCTGCGTCTGAGTAAGGAGTGCCATCTT
The DNA here is from genome assembly GCF_011100685.1 of Canis lupus familiaris. NCBI lineage: Eukaryota > Metazoa > Chordata > Mammalia > Carnivora > Canidae > Canis > Canis lupus. Next base: position 7,405,451 of record NC_049233.1, on the reverse strand, counting down.
AGTAATCTCACCATGATTAATGCTGACTCAGCTCTATCCCAGAGTGCTCAGGGGCTCAGATTTTGCTTCCTGGGTTAAAAACGGAAAAAGGGGGGATCTCTGGGTGGCTCAGCGGTCTAGCACCTGCCTTCGGCCCAGGGTGTGATCCTGGAATCCCAGGATCAAGTCCCACATTGGGCTCCCTTCAGGGAGCCTGTTTCTCCTTCTGCCTGCGTTTCTGCCTCTCTCTCTCTCTATCTCTGTGTCTCTCATGAATAATTAAATAAAATCTTAAAATAAAAAAAAAAAAAGGAAAAAGGGGCGCCTGGGTGGCTCCATCAATTAAGCATCTGATTCTTGATTTCAGCTTAGGTCATGATCTCGAGATCATGGGATTGAGCCCCGAGCTTGGCATGGAGTCTGCTTGGGCCTCTTTCCCATTACCTCTGCCCCATTCCCCCACTCATATGCACTAAATAAATAAATAAATAAAATCTTAAAAAAAGGAAAGAGGACAAACAGAGTGTTCCTGTTAATTCAGGGATCCAGCATGTACATAGAACCAATGTTAGAGCTAAAAGGGCAGGTACTCTTTCTTGATTATCTGATTTATTCTCTTGGCTTCAGCTGTCTCTTTCATTCATATTTTTCATTAAATGTTGGCACCTTCTAGAATGGCGTCTCAAACTCACCTTGTCTAAAACTAAGCTCGCAGTCATCTTTACCCGCAAAGCAGCTCCTCTCCTTTGAAGGCTCTGCTTGAATTTGTGGTAAGCCCCTTCTCCTGGGTGTCTCTTACCCCCGTGACTCCTGCCTTTCCTTTCCTCTCCACAGCCAGTCAGGAACCATGTTTTGTCTTTTATACCCTTTCTCCCTTTATTCTATTGCCATTGCCTCCATCTTAACTCAGACCTTTGTGCCTCTCCGTTAGACTATTATAGTGATTTCCCCCAATCTGTACTTCATCTGCATCTACTGCTGTTTCGATATCTGGAACAGTTGCCGGATCAGTCTGGCTGCCACTCCTTACTCCCCCGAACAGGCACCTCCAGTGGCCAACTGGGAAAAGCCTCATATCTTTGCCTGAGTCTCCTATCTCTACATGCCAGCTTTTCCCAGACATCTCATTTTCAAATCTTCTGCTCTACTGTTAGACCTCACATTCAGATTTTCAAATATATAACTACCATACATATCTGACTTTCACCAAACTTTCTTAGTTTCTTTTTTTAACTCTCTCCTTACCAGTATCATTCTTCCCTTTCAGCCTGGCCCAATTGCTGTTGCCAAATGAGTCCATTCTCAAGATGAGCTAATTTTCTTTGTTTCCACTGGCTGGAAAATCTCCAGCCCACTGCTCTTCTCTTCAAGACCCAGCCAGAAATGCCCTGTGAGCTCTTCCTTGATCTTTCTTCTCCCAAATACAGGCAACTGCTCCCTTTGCTGAATGCCCCACCATATTTTGTTTCCTTGTAGCCTGATAGCATTCACTTTTTCTTGGGTCTATTTCAGAGGAGGGAGGAAATATGGGGCTAGGCTGGGAGGAAGTTTGCTTCTTAAAAACCTAGCCATTTTTTCAGGGTGCACTGGGATATTTCCCTTGGAAGTGTAGGCCAGATTTTCCCAGAGTAGCCTCTGGTTACTAGATCTGTAATAAAATGCATAGCTCACCCAGCTTTGGTTCAGTCTCATATTTGTTGAATGTCCCTAGTAGGTAAAGCCTACATTGTGAGGGAGAATACTATGAGACAGGAAGATACTTCTCCAAAGGAACTTACAGGCTAGGCTGTCCATAACTTCTGAACATTCAGAACCATCACCAGAGACACACACACACACACACACACACACACAGTATAAAATACAAAATAGGATCCTGAAAGATCTAAATGTGAGACAAGATTCCATCAAAATCCTAGAGAAGAACACAGGCAACACCCTTTTTGAACTCGGCCATAGTAACTTCTTGCAAGATACATCCACGAAGGCAAAAGAAACAAAAGCAAAAATGAACTATTGGGACTTAATCAAGATAAGAAGCTTTTGCACAGCAAAGGATACAGTCAACAAAACTCAAAGACAACCTACAGAATGGGAGAAGATATTTGCAAATGACATATCAGATAAAGGGCTAGTTTCCAAGATCTATAAAGAACTTATTAAACTCAACACCAAAGAAACAAACAATCCAATCATGAAATGGGCAAAAGACATGAACAGAAATCTCACAGAGGAAGACATAGACATGGCCAACATGCATATGAGAAAATGCTCTGCATCACTTGCCATCAGGGAAATACAAATCAAAACCACAATGAGATACCACCTCACACCAGTGAGAATGGGGAAAATTAACAAGGCAGGAAACAACAAATGTTGGAGAGGATGTGGAGAAAAGGGAACCCTCATACACTGTTGGTGGGAATGTGAACTGGTGCAGCCACTCTGGAAAACTGTGTGGAGGTTCCTCAAAGAGTTAAAAATAGACCTGCCCTACGACCCAGCAATTGCACTGCTGGGGATTTACCCCAAAGATACAGATGCAGTGAAACGCCGGGACACCTGCACCCCGATGTTTATAGCAGCAATGGCCACGATAGCCAAACTGTGGAAGGAGCCTCGGTGTCCAACGAAAGATGAATGGATAAAGAAGATGTGGTTTATGTATACAATGGAATATTACTCAGCTATTAGAAATGACAAATACCCACCATTTGCTTCAACGTGGATGGAACTGGAGGGTATTATGCTGAGTGAAGTAAGCCAGTCGGAGAAGGACAAACATTATATGTTCTCATTCATTTGGGGAATATAAATAATAGTGAAAGGGAATATAAGGGAAGGGGGAAGAAATGTGTGGGAAATATCAGAAAGGGAGACAGAACGTAAAGACTGCTAACTCTGGGAAACGAACTAGGGTGTTGGAAGGGGAGGAGGGCGGGGGGTGGGAGTGAATGGGTGACGGGCACTGGGGGTTATTCTGTATGTTAGTAAATTGAACACCAATAAAAAAAATAAATATAATATAAAAAAAAAACAAAATAGGATCCTATAGTCATAAAATGGTTTAATTAAAAGTACTTTGGAAGTTATAGTCTAACGCTCTCATTTTACATGTGAGACTCTGAAGACAGGTACAGAGTACAGATGTCTCCCCAAGTTCGCATCTAATGGGAGGGTCTAGATTCCAACCCAGCTCTCCTCATTCTGAATCCCTTGTTTCCAGAATGTCACATGGGCTATAAGACCATAGGGATGTTTTTCTGAAAAGATGCATTTTGAACCTGGTCACTTACTGCTGGTCCACATTGTAGCTACAAAAACTGGTGATTTCCCAACCAAAGGAAGCAATGAACTTTAGACTTAAAAATCACAGAGAGGTACAAGTCAGAAGTAGAGTCACCCTCCAGAAGGCATGATGAAGACTATAGATTACAAAGAAATCCACTTACATTTTCATATGATCTTCTATCTTGCTCTCACTACTACTTCTTCCACAGAATATTAATTTATCCAGCCTATTAGCTGTAACATAATTCATGTTTTAAAAACTGGTTTTAAAAGCAGAGTCTCTATATCAAATCACCTAGGGCTTCGTTATCCAGGTTTGGAGTCTGTTAGCTTCTGTTTTTCTTCCTATTGCTTACTTAAAAAAAATCATTACACTATTCATTAGGCCCTTTATTAGACTATTTCCTTCTACCAAAAGAGACTTGCATGTGTGTTTTTCCTCTGTTTTAAGCCAAGATCCATAAAACATAGTTCCCTCACAGTTGACATTTTCTTTTCACAAGCCCTTGAAATGGAATGTAAGAGAATTTCACCACAGTGCAGTAAATTATGTACTGAGTATCAGTAATAAACATTTCTTACAAAGTTTTAAAGTATAGTTTCAGAGTGGTGATCATCTGGAATTACATACATTTACCAGCTGCTTGGAGGGAGCTCCTGCATGTGTTCTGCTCATACACTTTTCACCTCTTTTTCCAAATTTATACAACAATACAGAGCCCATGTAGTAAACCAAAACAGAGCAAAAGAATGTGTATGCTCCTAGTTATGTGGCTTTGCAGTCTTGACCTGGAAAGGGTGATGAAAGTTGTCGTCTTGTTTGTCCTTCTCTTTCCAGGCAGTTGCACATGAAACTTGTACCAGAGAAGTCGTGATTTTCCTTTGGTGAAAAAAACCTGGATAATATCCCTTACTTCCTTATCTCTGGTTCTCAGAGCCTTTAGCGTGTCTTCCATGGGGGTGATGCTCAGGCAAAGGAGGGCAGCTGGCACTGGTACTGCTGCTCTTAGATGAAAGTAACTTGTTTATATTGTTCATTTTTTCCTTCCTTATTCTCCAGGGAGTCACTGAATTCTCTATAGGACTTGGCAGTGGGTATATAGGCTTAATAGAAATTCTGACTGCTGGAGCTTTGAAATGTATATAGTCTTTTCTCTAGGGTCTACTAGAGGTGGGGGAAGGAGGGGTATATGGAAGCTTGTTTGTTTGTTTCACATTTCCAAATCTTCTCAATTCACTTTTCCTAATTCAAGTAAAAATCCAAACCCACACTACTGTAATGTTGGATCACAGTTTTAAACTAACAAGAGGATGTGAGCCTAAGTTCATGTTCTCACAGCACCACTGAGCCCCTCATATCAGAGCCTCTGCCTGTTTGTAGGTGCTTTGAGTAGACTAATCAAAAAGTAGCAATCAAGTGTTTAGTAAGACGTGGAATGTACTGTCATCTTCAATGACGGATGCATTCGTTTTTGGATTTCTAGTCTGATTTTCAATTTAAACCTTCACAGTACATTAATATCATATTCTTACATTAATATTAATTAACTTTATAAATTTATGAGGAGCTGAGAAGGGAACATAAGGTATGCATAATCTTCCAAACCATTCATATTTGGGGATGGAACAACTGTTACTCTCAGATATACTATTTTCTCCTTTTGTCACTACCTCAACTGATACTGTCTTTCAACTAATGCTGAATCAGTGCCCCAATCTATGGGGCCTGGGCCATGTTAGCTCCATATTTCCTGTTTACGCATCCATTAACTTAGCAGACAGACTCTGAGCCACTGCTCTAGGTTAGGCACTGTGCTGGCTGGACAGTTTCCTCCTCTCATAGGCTCATTAATTTAACTTTTCCAATCAGCTCAGGACCATAGTAACTGAAGGGCCTTGATCCAAATGTAAATAGGGGCATTTGTGGATTCTGACACACTCAGCCAGACCAGATCTTCTCAGAGTGAATCAGGAGGCATAACATTTATGGGAACAAGCAGCATGCTAAATCTGGACACACGCTGTATAGAAGGAAATGGGCTTGGCCTGGATAGATAAAGATCACTCCTTTTGCCTTCAGCCTACTAGATGGGAGTTCAAGTATGCCCTTCTTTGAGCACAGATATTCCCAGACCTGTCAGGGCTGCAGCCTGTACACTCAGCCCAAGTCCACTTCTTTGTTACCTTTTTTTGGTAACAATAACCTCAGCCACAGGGAGGCTTAGCAAGCTGAACATGTTTTGTTGCATGCCCCTGCCCATGCTCTGGCTGCCCTCTCTGATGATAAGTGTGATGTGCAGTTTGTAATGAGCACTTGCAGTTTCTGTAAACTGTGTAATACCATATAATCAGTAATTTTCCACTTATCCTTGATAACAGGAGGTTTCTGCTTGGCTTTTAGCAATAGCCAAAATGTGGGCCGGTTCCCCCCCACCACCACCAATATGATGAATTTTCAGAGGCATCTTTCTTTTCACAGATAGATTGACAGGTTATTTTCCAAGTGTGTCCAAAATGTGTATTGGCTAATCTTGCCTTGAAAGAGTCAAAGTCAAACAAAATGATTCTGAAGTAGCCATTTATAATAAAATGACTATATACATTCTTAAGCTCATTTTAGGTGTCTCCTGGCTATGCTTTTCCTCAAGGGATTAGTAGTTTGAAGCTTAGCCCAATAGCTTGGATGATCAAACTGCCAAGTCTCAAGTTATTGTTTTAAATTTCCTATAAGAGATTATATCTTAAGTATAAAGTGAATTCACCCTAGATGACTTGGTGCTCTTCCCTGAGAAAGGAAAAGGGCTATTATGCTGTGTGCTTTTCTCTCCAGTCACACACTGTCAAGACTGGATGGGATTCTGGTTATGATTTTTTTTAATCATTGGGAAATACTTTCAGAAGAGCAATGGACTCAAGCTTTCCAATGAAATCCTCCCCACCTCTATTTAAAGTCATTTCCTGACTTTCCGAAGATGCTCAGAACACCATAAAATTCAGTGTTTTCCTATAATAAATTAAGATCGCTTTTTCATTATACAGGCTTCTCCCTTTCTGAGATATTGCTTGCATTATCTATTCATTCATCCATTTCTGTAGGCCTCTTGGTAACCACTAACCCCTATCAGATGGCTTAAGCAAGACCAACAGCTGTTGATTTTGTGACATCAGGGAAGTCTCATGAATCATGTTGATGGGAGCCCTGGTACTTCCATGAACACTGGGCACTGCCATTTATCTGTCACAGAGCTAGCCATCCTGCAGATTTCTTGCCTGGCACTTCGATGTATCTGACCTGGTAACACTAGGATATTGATGAGTGGTGGCAACTAAGATATGGAAGTTGCCCGAGCTTACCTCTCATTTAAAAGATGATTGTGGCACAATCATTGGCACAAAAGGTTGCATTTCTTCCTCAGAGTGATAGATTGATCCTCTCCATGTGCAGAGCTCCATGTGGGGTCATGAAGAAAAGAGTAGACCACTTGCCAATAGTCTAGTTGAAAAACAACATACATGTCAAAAAAGACTGCCCTATCAGCTGACTCTTTCTAGGTGTCACCTAAACAGCAAATTGAAGTCAAATGATTGCTTCTCACGTCTGCTTGAAAATTCATCCAAAACACAGAAGAAATAGTGTGCAGTTTATGAAGACAATTTATTAGACCTAAAAAGCAAGCAAGTCACGCTTTTACTGAGTTAGACTTTTGATCCATAAGGGGTTAGGAGAAGTGTGTGATTGGGCAGAGACCAGGTTTCCTACAGACCCCAGTGTTTACCGTGTTGCTCAGAGAAAGTGCTTCTGATCCATTTTGTATATCCATACCCGCATAGCTCTTTGTTTCCCACATCTGAATCCAGATATACACCATTGCAATGGCTCTGGGGTTTGGGAAGCTATTGCTTTTGTTTGCTTCCTCCCGCAGGGCCTTCCATTGACACTCTGCATGTGGAACTGAATTGACTGTGTCCATGAAATGCAATGACCCAGGTGGAAGCAGATTTTTAATCAAGTACCAATAGAACAGCCCATTTTCTCCTGAAATCTCTGGAGTCCTAGTATTACTTGGTGCCCATTTTTCAGTTGTTTATTGGGATTTGATTTCTAGCCTCGCATGTTGTCTTTGGAGTTTACTAAGATTAATTTAGTTAAATTACTATTTATAGTTCTCAAGTACTCTTACTTAGCAACTTTACATGGAGACCCCCCACTATAGATACTACATCATGTGTTGGCAGACAGTCGCGATAAAAGTGAGGGTCTTTCCTTCAAAGCAAAAGCGGTTTGCCCTGCATTTGACTTGGATGTCATTGATTAGCTTCCTTTAGGATGATGGGTATTTAGATTTCAGGTTGGGGGTTAGCTTTCTAGGTTGTTTGAAATGACGTTACAGACAGTATTCTCCTTTGTAAATGTATGGGTCAGATGATTTGTTAATTTGACAACGCTGAAAAGTAAGGTGAGGGGGCATGGAAAAACCAGAGCTGTATTTTCAAAGAGAGGATCTAAAATTTGTACCAGCATTGCCAATTCCTGGTCTCCATTCTGTTTAGAATGGGGGGCCGAGGAAGCAAAGAAGATCCCAGAAGGGGTCTAGGGGAAGGGGCATAGGGAAGCAATATAAAAACTACTGTCGTCATTATTTCTTAAATGAGACATTCCTTTTCTTTAATAAGAACATCAAACTTAAATTTTCTTGAGAAATGAGGGTCCTAGTAGAAGGAGATCTGGAGTCTCAGGTTCCATCCAGGTTCTGAAATCTTGAGCCGTGTCTCACAATTATGTCAAGCGAGGAGACCTGTTCTTTTTACCTCCAGCCAGGAGCCTTTCAATGTCACTTTCCCCAAAGGGTCTGTGGATAGCATTATATATCTGTACCATTAGTTTCCCTTGCATGTTTGCTTTTATGCATTTGAAAACATTCTGAGAAGGGGTTCATAGGTCCACACTGCCAGAGAGAGAGAGACCATGGCACAAAAAAGGGAAAGATCTAACTAAGGGTCAAAGGAATAGTCACATATGAAAACCTCTGGAGAAAGCAGACATTTTGATAAAAACAGGAAATGTTGGTTACACATATCTTGGTTATCGTGTTTTGTTTTGTTTTGTTTTGTTTTGTTTTACCTGATTTCTAGTTGTTCTCCAGTGGCCCTTCCATCTGATATGCGCCTTAGGTCTGGGACCATTTGCCGCTAAAATAAACACATCAGGCTCATCATTGTTACTGACCCTCTCCATCTTAAACCTAGGAATTGGTAACTTCAGTTGTTCCACTTCAGCCAGGGATGCTGAGAGCCAAATGAAGTTCACACCGAAACCGAGTCCTCCTCACCAGGCTCAGATTTCAGATTTATTTCTCTCTTTGATGCTAGATTTGTGCATCAGTCCTGAAGGTTTTTCTCTAGAAGATTAGGGCTGGGGAAACATAGCCAGCCCTTGGCTTCACTTTAGCTGATGCTCTACTTGTTCAGGCCTGCCTTCTTTCAGGACTCCCCTTTTCCTGACAGGAAGCTGATGCAGACCTTTATGCAATCCATTTTTGTGAAGTACCTGCTGTGAGGTTGAAACTCTGCCAGGCATGACCCCGCCTGGCCGCAGAAGTCAAGAGCCCCTAGGAGCAGGCTGATGCTCGCATTTCGGCCGCCCCAGATAACTACCAAGAGTGTAAGGTGCAGGCTGCCTGTGGGTCAGCAGTTCACTGTTGATCCACCACATCCTCATCCACCGCATCCCGGGCCCTCAGCTGAGGGGGAGGTCAGAACCCTGCCTCCGAGGAAGGTACAGGCTAGTGGTTAAAGTAACGTGCACATGGATAAAAGTGAAAATCTGTGTTGGAATTGGTTGGATTTAATGTAAAATTACTTCAGTCTCCGCCTTTATGCTACTGGTTTTGTTCTTGAAGTACTCACCAGTATCTTGTCACTGGGAAGAAAAGGGAGCAGTATGGCAACTTGAACTGCACATGAACGACATAAAATGCAAAATAAAAATCCCTGGACTAGAAATCAGTAGGCTTGGCTCTCAGCCACAGTTCAGCTGCAGACTGGCCCAATGTCCTTGGGCAAGTCGTTTACTCTGCCTATAACTCTGTCTCCACATCTATAAAACACCACTCCTAAAACAAGGCTTACTTATAGGCTCTTAGAGCTAAATTTATTAAAATAGCCCAGTGAATTGTTATCTTAGCAACAAAAATGTGAAATAGTTACATAAATGATAAAATACAATGGATTTGTCTCTAATACTCCTTCTAAAGTTTGCATACCGCAGTTCTAAAGTTCTAAGATAGTGTGTTGGCTGGATGGATATACAGACACCAACATACATGTGTGTTATACATATAAAAAATATATGGAAACTTCAGTAAACTCTTACATAGGAGGTAGAACCAGACCCCCCAGCTGCTTCTCTCTCATCTCCCCTGCCGCCAAAAACTGTGGTTAATTGTCACATCCTAGGGATCCCTGGGTGGCGCAGTGGTTTGGCGCCTGCCTTTGGCCCAGGGCGCGATCCTGGAGACCCGGGATCGAATCCCACGTCGGGCTCCCGGTGCATGGAGCCTGCTTCTCCCTCTGCCTGTGTCTCTGCCCCTCTCTCTCTCTCTGTGACTATCATGAATAAATAAATAAAATATTTTTAAAAAAAAATTGTCACATCCTAGCCACAAGGAGCTCCACTTCCAGAGATAAGCTTGCAACCTCAAATATTCTTGTCGGGAAGTGAAAAAAAAATACATAAAAAACCCTGCAATATATTAAATACCTTGAACTTCCTGAAAATGAAGCCATGAGATATAGTTATATTTGAAAGAAATGTAGTCACATAGAACAACAAACAAAGGTGCATGAGGTTAGATGAGTTCGTGTTGAAAGAAGGGTCAGGAAGTTAGTCTTTTCCTTCTACAATCACTAAGTACATAACTCATGACGAGAAGCCTTTTGCTAATGAAATATTAACATCCATTAGATGGTGGGAATGCATTCAGAATGTTTTAACATTTGTATTTTTAGCCTGGACACAATGGTATCAGTTAAAATAATTAGCTCTTGCCTGTAATCTAAAAGCCTTATCTCTTTACTCTCACTTTTTTAGAAGGCAGATGTTTTAAAACTGATTTGAAAATCAAATTTGCCCTTCAGTGATTTCATTTAGAAGAAACATAGAAGTAAACATTATAAAGAAGGCTTTTCAATACATTATGCATGCAAATGTGGCAGCCGAATTCAGGTTCACAAGTGGAGGTAGATGACTGTTCTGGTTGAGAAAGGTTGAGTTGTTTAAATGAATAGAAAGGTCATCCACCCTCAGAGCGTACTCTGCTGTCATCTAGTAGCAGGGCTGTTGCTTGGTATTAGGCTCTATCTGCCAAAAGGTAAGAAGTGAAAGGTTTTGGCAGGCACAGTGAAGCCACATTAATAGCAAAGTAGCTGTGTTTAAACTGTCCTTGGAGCACTTTTAATCGAGCCCTTGTTCTCTGTCCAGCCCTGTGCTGGATATCACAGAATGGGGTTGAGGGGGTGTTGTGCTCTTCTCGGAGTACCCACTGCTGGTGTGGAGACTATAATGGTTATAGCCATTAACTATGTGCTGCAAAGACTGTCTCTGATATATTTATAGATTTGTCTGATTACCCAAGGGTCAGGGACTATGTCTTACCTATTTTTGAATCATCATAACTCAGCACAAAGGCTGACATATGGTAGCCTAGAAATGGTTCGTGAGCAAGTGAATGAACTTTTGAGTGAATGAGTGGTTATATTTTGGGGACAATTTTTTCTAATGGAATGCTAACAGGGATTTTTCAGACTTACAGTGAATTAGATAAAGGTTATCACTAGGGAAGAACAGAAAGTGAGGTATAAACTAATCCAAACCAAGTTCTTGCTCTCGTCTTGAAGATCAAAAACTTGAGCCCTCCTACAGGTCTGGAGAGAAGAGGTCTCCCATCCAAGGAGGTGTGACCACCCTGCCTAAATGTTGAATTAAGAACCTCATTGGACCTCAGTGGGTGTATTCAGGAAGGGAATGGTTCCCCAGGATGAGCCAAGCATCCCCTGGGAAGAGCTTGCTGGAGTGGGCAGGAAGAAGCCTGACCTCTTTATGTGATACCAATCTGTGCTCCAGAGAGACTCATTTTAAAAAGGCTTCATTAAATGAACTGCAGCTCCAAGTCCAATGACAGCCAAGAAACTTCTGGGAAGAGCTTTATACTACACTACATCTCTCTTGTATCTTTTACCTCTTTCTGTTTAAGAATCTTTTTTTTTTTTTTAAGATTTTATTTATTTATTCATGATAGTCACACAGAGAGAGACAGAGAGGCAGAGACATAGGCAGAGGGAGAAGCAGGCTCCATGCAGGGAGCCCGACGTGGGATTCGATCCCGGGTCTCCAGGATCGCGCCCCGGGCCAAAGGCAGGCGCCAAACCGCTGCGCCACCCAGGGATCCCAAGAATCTTTATTTATCTTCAGCTTCTTGGGGAATATGGTGGAAACTTTTCTGGGCCCTTCTCTAGTATCCATCTTATTTTCCTGCTGAGAGGATTCAGCTCAGGCAAGGATTCTGTTCCATGTGGAGCACGTATTACCTCATTCCTGCTCCTCTAGCACTTTCCTCAGCCTGGACAGGCAAGATCACCTTCATGTCTGCTGTTGAACTGGTGCTGATGGTCCTAGCCTTTCTTCCAAATACTTCAGCTGAAGCTATTTATGTATCTCTGATCATTGGAATGTATAAAAGGGGCTTCTTTCAACAAATATTTGAACACCCACAGCACATGAGACACGGGGTTGGTACTGTGTTTATGCTCATTGTCCTGTTACCTGGGTGAGGTTGAAAATTCACTGAACTCTTTCTTGAACCCTGGAAAGCAGATTTTCTACATCATTGGCCTCCCTCAGAAGCCCTTGGAAGGTAAAACTTTCAGCCTATTACCAAACAAAAATGTCATATTTCAGTAAGAGAGCTTCTCTGACTTTCTGAAGAACTTAAGGCATTCCATGGATAAAGATGATATAGTACATCTACACCATGGAATATTACTCAGCCCTGGGAAAGGTGGATATCCTGCCATCTGTGACCACATGGGTGGACGTAGAGCACGTTATGCTAAGCAGCATAAGTCAGAGAAAGAGAAATACTATCATTTATATGTGGAACCTAAAAAGGCCAAATCTATTAGAAAACAAAGTAAAATGGTGGCTACTAGGGGTGGGTTGGTGGGTAAGATTGATAGTGCCTAAGGGTACAAACTTGTAACAAGAAATAATTAAGTCATAGTGCTCTAATGCACAATACGATACAGTGAATATAGACAACAGTATCATACTATAATTATGTAATATGATAAATATCGCTACAGTGGCAATCATCATATATAAATGTATCAAAGTAGCACACTATACACCTTAAACCTACAGAAAGTTACATGTCAAACTTATCAATAAGAAAATGTCTTTAAAGAAAAAAGAACTTCTTCAGGAAAGGAGAAAGGTTAGAGTGGGAGAGGTGGAGTTTACCTGCCAGACGGATGGCTCACTGATCTGTTAGGAAGCAGAAACTATGCCAACCCCAGTTGTGTGTATTTGTGTCTCTCAGAGGCTGGTATGTGTAGAGAGGTGGTAACAGAAAATATCTCATTGGTTTCCTTCAGGCTTGAGGCACTCTGGTAGATATGAGCCAAGAGAGCTAGAGTTCTTCATTTTACCCTGCCCACGAAAGCATCTTCCATCAGCAAGGTACGGTGGCAGCCTGTGGGGCTCGGTACTTTCCGAGAGAGGGAATGGGGAAACCCCCATGACCAGCCTCACACAGTGACCCACAGTGTTGTCGTCTTTTTTTTTTAAGATTATTTATTTATTTATTTATTTGAGAGTGAGCATGCATGTGAGCACATGAGATGGGCAGGGAGGGGCAGGGGGAGAAACAGAGCAGGAAGTCTGACTCAGGACTCAATCCCAGGACCCCAAGATCATGACCTGAGCTAAATTAGGCAGACACATAACTGATTGAGCCACCCAGGAGCCCTGACCCAGTGTCTTCTACTAACAAGGGCCCCTCAGAGTCCATTCATCCAACCCTCCTCCTTCCCTTACTGCCACATACAAGCTAATGCCCTTTTCTACATCCCCCTAACCTAGAAACATCTAAGAATACTCAACCCATTTCTCTTCATTGTCTGGTTCAATTCTGTTTGCTTCTGCCTTCTCACCAACTCTCAGCTGGTCTCTGCGGCCTCTCCCTCCACCTCTTGTCTTTCTTCCATTCTGCCTCTACAGTTGCCATTATAAAACACAGTTCTCATATAACCACTTGTCCATAATCCACATGTCTCTGCCTGACATGCAAGATCTTACAGTCAGCCCCCAAACATCATAGCCACCTCATCTCTTCTTGCTTCTGTATATGCTGCCTGCATTCAGTGTTGTGGGCTACTACTCCTTCTCTGGAGACAATCTGTACTTTCTCATCTTCGTGAAATATCCACGTGTTCTTAATACCACCTCGAGTGCTAGTCTTTAGTGTCCATCCCCACCCCCTCCACCTTCTCTGGTGAATTCTAGGTCATCCTTTATGCCCAGCTCAGTGTCATCTGCTTTATGAAGCCCAACCCAACCTCTCCAGACTAAACCTGGAATAGCCAGATCCCCAACTCAAGCTAAATGTGGGAGCTGCCCTTCCTTGATCAGTCCTGAAACTGGACTCACAGACTTAGCAAGGGAGGGGAGGATTTCAGGCCTGGTTAAGTGATGAAGCCACTTAAAGAGTTCAGAAGAAAGCATTTTACTTGCCTACCTCTTCTCTGTAAGGAAGGCAGTTTGTTCCAAGCTGGTTTGTTCACTACCACACTCCTGCCATTTGATAGAAGCTCAGTACGTATTGGTGTGCCTGCAGGATCTAGATCATCCATCTCCTGATCTAGGACTTAAAAGTCACAGCTAGAACTTGAGGAGTTCATGGATAACATAGTCATTAGAAAGGAACTGTGGGACCCAGAGACTCCACTTCTAGGCATATAAGAGAAACGAAAACCTACGTCCACACAAAAACTTGTACATGAGTGTCTATTCACAGCAGTATTAGTCATAAGGGCCCCAAATTGGAAACATTTCAAAAGTCTGTCAATGGATGAATAAATGGATAAACAAAATGTGGTATATCCACAGTGCTATTTGGTCATAAATAAAGGAACGAAGTACTGATACATGCTACAACTTTGGTGAACTTTGAAAACATTTTGCTGTGTGAAAGGAGCCATGTATTGTATGATCCATGTACATGCAATGTCCAGAATAGGTAAATCCATAGAAATAGAAAGTACGCTACTGGTTCCCAGAGGCCAACGGTGTTGGGAAGAATGCGGAATGACTACTAAAGGGTAATAGATTTCTTTTGAGCGAGATGAAACTGTTCTAAAATGGATTGTGGTGATGGTTGCACAACACTGTGAATATCACTAAAAACTAGTGAATTATACACTTTAAAAGTGAATTTTATGGTATGTGAATTATGTCACACAACAGCTGTTATTTTTTAAACAAAATAAAATCAGTGGGCATTCCCAGGCCAGTCCACAAAGGACTAGGGACAGTTCTGTGCAGTGGGAAGGCCCGGATGTTGCCCTGTTACAGCCAATTCCAGATTCCAGACCCCCTGCAACTTTGACTCACAGAAGCAAGGAAGCATAACTTCTCTCTGCCTTTTCCTTGCAGTTCCTTTGAGAAGGAAGAGGAGAGGTATGGGTAAGAGATTCACTCTTCCCTTCTCTCCTGTTTCCTGCTCCCACCCCACCTCTTCCTTTTGCCACTTATGGCTCTCTCCAGAGCTGTGTGGCTGGACCAGGGATTACTGCTCTAATACTTTTTTAGAGAAGGGGAAGAAAGGAGGAAGGAGCAGAGGGAAAGGGAAAGGGAAAGGGAAAGAGAATCTTAAGCAGGCCTCACACCCAGCGCAGAGCCGGACATGGAGTTCAATCTCAGGCCCTGAGATATGACCTGAGCTGAAATCAAGAGTTGGACACTTAACCAACTGAGCCACCCAAGCACCCCTAATGCATTTTTAATCTACAATTGCAAATCCAGAGATCTCATTCTGAGGCTTTGGGGTGAAAGGAGAGCCTTCCTGACATAGTGAAAAATGGCCCTATTTTCCTCACATGTGGCTAGGCCACAGCAGACCACTGAGAGCCAGTGTAGGCTTCAGGAGGGTTGGCTTAATGGCATTCTGGTGGATGAGCTGCCAGGCTTTTGATGAACTATTCCAGTCCCGTTCATAGCCCACATAATGTGTTGGATACTTGGTCAACAGTAGGAGTCCCTACTATAGAGCCTTATACTGCCATTGTAAGGGGTTTTAAGTCAATAAAACTCAAAATTTGAAATCAGAATGATCCTTGCCCCTAATGTTACACTAGAATAAGTATATATAAATGCAGGGATTGGAGACATTTACATGAATTTGACCTGATTGAGCAACAGCCCTCATAAATAGCTCTTTTGATGGGAAAGCAATCTAGTTCTATAACCACAGAGTTCCATGTGACATGTTAATTCTGCACTAGCATCATAGAGGTCTCTCAGAGTGCCTGGTTTTTAAGTAGCATGTCTGTGTTATCCCACATAATGCCTTTTTACTACCAATTATTGTGTGACCTAACTCCATACTGGTAATTCTATTTGATTCTTTGATGGCATCATAAAATATTGATAACAAAGCAGAATTGATAATAACAGTGGTAAGAATGGAACCAAGAACCATTTTTATTCATACAAAGGAAATCATAGCAAATATACTTTATTTCTCCTGATTCCATAATTTTCACTATTTTTCATCCCCTTAACAAATAAACGAGCACCCACCAAGTGCTAGGCACTGAACAAGGCAGATGAGGTACCTACTTTCATCAAGCTTACATCTTTGTGGGGTGTGGGGGGGAGACAAGCCATAACAGATAAATAAACTTTCAACTACTGATAAATGCTGTGAAGAAAATCAAACAGGAGAGTATATAGGGGGATCCCTGAGTGGCGCAGCGGTTTGGTGCCTGCCTTTGGCCCAGGGCGCGATCCTGGAGACCCCGGATCGAATCCCACGTCGGGCTCCCGGTGCATGGAGCCTGCTTCTCCCTCTGCCTATGTCTCTGCCTCTCTCTCTCTCTCTCTCTGTGACTATCATAAATAAATAAAAAAAAAATTAAAAAAAAAAAAAAAAAAAAAAAAGGAGAGTATATAGGTAGTGATGGGACTGTGGTAGACAAAAAGCAGCCTCTTGAGCTCAGAAAGGCCTCTCTGACAAAGTGACATTCGAGCTAAGTATTATAGAAGCAGGCCTTACAAAAGGCTTAGGGAAAGAGAGTTTCAAGAAAATTTAAGGCTATGAAGGAGAAATGAACTTGGTGTGTATGCAAAACAGAAAGGTAGCTGGTGCTGCTGAAGCCTGAGAAAGAGGCCAGACAGCGCAAGATGGGATGGACTGGCCAGTACCTCTCAGATCATATGTGACCTTCAGGTGTTGGGCAGGAGTATGAGTTTCAGCCTAAGAGCAGTGGGGCGTTATTTAGGGTCTTAGGCAAGGGAGTACTATGAACTGATTTCCGCTTTCTAAAGATCACTTTGGTGACTGTGTGGGGAGTGAATTGGAGGAAGATAAATAAGGAACTGAGAGACAAGTAAGGAGGCTGTTGCTATAACCCAAAAGAGACATGACAGGGTCTTGGACTAGGTTGGTGACAGCAGGGATGGTGGGGAATGGTTGGCTGTGGAGAACATACTGCTGATGGAACAGGCTGGGAGCCAACATGGAGACACCAGAGAGGAGGGAAAGAGCTCTTGGTATATACCTTTTGACTTTGTCCTCGGTCCTGGGCGTTTCAACATTTCACTGTTTTTATCAATGCCCTGACAGAAGACAAAAGGCAGACATGAAAAAAAAAAAAAAAAAAAAAAAAAGGCAGACATGAGATTCAAAATGACCTCCCTAGCCTCTAAAGTGGGACCAAAAAAAAGTGGGACCAAACCAACAGGATGGGATTTAATGGGAGTAAATGTGATGCCCTCCATTGAGGTTCAGAAAATCAATTGTCCCAAGTACAGTATGGGGGCAGTCAAGCTTGAGAAATGTTTATGTGAAAAAGCTGTGGTTTTTATTTGGCCACGAACTCAATATGAGCTAATGGTAGGATAAAGCTGCTATAAATTTTGGGCAGTCTTAATCTACACCGGGTGCAGAGTGTCCAGATGCCCATGTGACCTTCCTATTGTGCTCTGTGTTGGTCAGGACACATGTCTATGCTTGAGGAAGTACATTGAAAATAACCAGGTGATGAGAGTTTGGGAAGCTGATTCATGAAGATGGGGCTAGGGCCCGGGGTGGGTAGTGCTGTGAACTGAAGGAGCCAGGGATAAAACAGGACCCAGTTAAGACAAGACTTAGGGAGTTATGATGTCATGATAATGATTTTTTTTTTTTTTTTTAGTAAACTTTATGCCCAACATGGGGCTTGAACTCCTGACTCTCAGATCAAGAGTCGCATGCTTCACTGACTGAGCCAGCAAGGTGCCCCTGATAATAATCTAAAATGTATGAAGATTTATCATGTAGAAAAGAGACTAATTCTGTGGCCTCCAGAGGCTGGCACTAACATTTTTTAGTCATATCTTCAACACATATTTGATGAGCATCTATCCTGTGCCACTTTTTTTTTAAGTCCCTAAACTTATTGGTGCTCAGTTTTGGTCCAGAGACATATATATATGCAGTAAAGTATTCCAGATGCCACCATAGAAGTATCTGTTGAGTACAGTGGGGACACAGTGGAGGGAGTGACCTTAGAAGGGTTGAGAAAGGTCTCTTGGTGGAAGTAGCATTTAGATTGAATCTTGAAAGATAAGTGGATGCTGGCTGCGGCACCATCTGGGATAAGGAAGGGGATTTGGAGGCACATATGAGGCAAAAGGCATGCAAAGACACAAGATGTGCAATACCTTGGTGCATTCAGGTAACTAGGTATGGTTTGGCATGACTGAAGAGTGGGCTGGGAGGTCCAGGCACTGGCCATTCTTGGTTCAGGGGTAAAGAGGGTTTGTCCAACAGTGTGTTCTGGGCTGCCCCTGAAGTATAGCGTGTCAATAGGTAGCGAGCTGGAGAGAAGGCTGGAGGGACAAACTGGGACCAGACCATGTGTGGAAGTCCCTGGATACCATGCTGGCCAGTTTACCTTATTCTCTCCTCAGGTAGAAGACAGGACTGCTAAAGGTGTGCCTTATTTGTGTAGGTTGTGCTTACAACAGGATCTAGAATGAGCTAGCAGTGAGAGAGACTGGAGATGGAAAAGCAGGAAACAGCAGTTAGGGATGAGAGTTAATGAGAGTCTACACTAGAACCAAAGCAATATTCCAGGTGAGAAGCTGACGGGTGGGGGCTCTTGGGAGGGGAGGACAAACTCTGTAACTCTGTGCTTCTGGTGCCCCGGGACAGAATTGGGGCCAGCAGTCAGGAAGCTGGACAGCCACAGGCCCAATAGTCAGAGGCAGAAGTGCTTCTTCTTAGCACAGTACCACACATATACTGTTCCAGAAGTGCCAAACTGCAACAGAACCGCTGTTCTCAGGTGTGACCACTGATCAGTCTCCAGGTGCCTGGGTTCTCAGCATGAAAGGACCACCAGCCTTCTCCATTACGCTCTCCCTGGAAGAGCAGGACACTCTGAGGCTGCTCTCCTTCATCAGCAGGAGGAGCTGCAAGCACAGGGGAAAGTGGTCCCTCGTTTTCTTCATAGAGGGGGGCTCGTGACCTTTGGCAGAGGCCTCTGTGGTCTCTTCTGAAGCACTCTTGAACCGATTCCTCAGCCAGCTAACTCTGGCTGCCACTGTGGCCATCCAGTCCTGCTCTCTTGTCCACCTCACACTGTTGATCCCTTTCCTTCCTCCTGCCTCATCAGAGCAGCCCTGGCTGCTCAGTCACCAGTGACTGTGCCTAGGGCTCTGGAGCATCCTGCCACGCCTCGCCAGGCCTCACAGTGAGGCTCTTTATTTTCCAGCTGTTTTTGAGAGGCTCATTGTTTAGTCCTTTGAGAATCCCTGGATTAGAAGTCTGAGGAATTTGAAGGCAGGAGGTGAAAGACTAGAAGCTAGGAACTACATAATAAATAGGTGTCCTTAAAACAACAGTAAGTGGCAGCACTAATGTCTCCAGCCAGGACTTCAAAGCACAGACCCCAAAAGTGGTCTCATCTGGAGAGAAAGCAGAATCTCAGCATTGTTGGAAAACTTGAAGAAAGGCAGTATGTGACCCACCTCTCCAGAACGTGTTCCACATCTCCTTGCAATACAGCATTCGGTTTCCCTGTTAAGTGACTTTGCTCCGGGGGACTTGAGGTATAGGGTGGCTAAGAAAGCCACTCAAAGACACACGTGTTAGGTAGTAAGCCTCACGCTGCCCAAACCTCTGCTTGTCTCAGCTATAAAATCCTGGGTCAAATTGTGGTTATAAAGTTGATTGCTTCCAAAGCAACCCTGCCGTCTTGAGGTCTTTGTTTTATTCAGAGCTGCTCTATCAGCTGTAGCTTGCCTTTGATGGGCCACAGCAGTGTTTTTCATGTCTAACTAGTGTTTTAATGTTTGTGAGATGCTGTGGTTAATTGGATCCCCATGGCACTGCAAACGGCTTTAGAAGCCTCTTATGTTGGGGGAGGTAACTCGGTGGCTGTGTGTGTGTGTACGCGTGCGCGTGTATACACATGTGCCCTCAGACCTGAGCAAGTGCCATGAGATTTCGTTGTGCTCCGGCCCACAGTTCAGCTTTTGAGAGTTTTAATACTTGTTTATCCCAAGTCAAAAATCTTGGCATCACCCCTAGATTCTTAACCTTTCTTCTCTTACACTCTTCTGTTGTGTTGTCCTTGGGCCTGTTGGAGCTGCCCAGCCAGACCCATCCTGGTCATGGCCAACCCACACTTCTAGATCCCTGGGAACTCCCACCATCTTGCTGGTGGCCCTGTGCCACGCAGTCCCCATTTACTGACTCTCCTTTCTCAGGGTAGTAACATAAGCAAGGGCTCACACTCTCTCAAAATCTGTGAAGGCGGGATCCCTGGGTGGCGCAGCGGTTTGGCGCCTGCCTTTGGCCCAGGGCGCGGTCCTGGAGACTCAGGATCGAATCCCACGTCGGGCTCCCGGTGCATGGAGTCTGCTTCTCCCTCTGCCTGTGTCTCTGCCTCTCTCTCTCTCTCACTGTGTGCCTATCATAAATAAATAAAAGTTTAAAAAAATTAAAAAAAAAATCTGTGAAGGCTTCCAGGTACTTGCCTGTTGCTGCATCTTGCTTTGTTTTGTTTGTCATGGCTGCTTTATATCTAAGGGCTCATGACTGACAGTGATCCGCAAACCAGTCCCATCGTCTTCTACAAAAGTGACTTAATATGAACAAGGGGCTGTTTCGCTAGGACCCAGGCAAGGGGCCTGTAGGACTGTGGCTTTAAATCTCAGGCCACAGGCCTTGGAAGGCAGGGAAGAATGGCAGGCAGTCCAGTTCAAATGGGCTGAGTGCCAGTGAGGGGGTTGAGGAGCCTAGAGAGTTCCAGAGAGCCCTTACCCAGGATGACAGATCACCAGGGTAAAGGAGCCAGCAGGTTAAAGCTTTCAGAGCCAAGCAAAGCAGTTCAATCCCCTGGGGCCCTGTCACCCCCGGCCTTAACTCCATGCCATGGCCCCAAGTACACCCCCACAGCCACGCACACTCACAAGCACACTCATCCCCACTTCATACACAAAGAAGGCTGGACGATGGGGTGGGTTCACAGCAGGCTGGCTTGCCAAGGGGTTGAGTCCTCTTCATTGTTACTGACGGGCTGCCTAATGGGCATCTATCCAATTGCTGGGCGTATCCACCGGTTCTGACAGATATGTGACGGGGCATCTGGGATTCCTCTGGGCACATGGTATAAGAGATGACTCTGATGTTCCAGGCACAGTCCATTTTCTCCTCTTAAGACATCTTGTGGTTGCAGGAGGGGCAGGTGAAGTGGGTCTCTAGGGTGCCTATCATCATCTTGGCGGGCCATTTTGACTTTCTGCACCCCATGTCTGTAGGAGGGCAAATGCTCACCTTCCTCCATTGCGATAGCCTCGTTCACCTAGAAGACAGTGGTTTCCCAGAGTCACTACACTTTGAATTGTGCAATCCAGCTGCCTAGGTAGGGATTGGTGTCTTAACAGTTTTCCAAAAGAGAGGGCTTCATACTCCCATCCCCTCTCTAAAACCTGAGGTGACCTATTTCTAGGAACCTGAATGAGCCCAACTAACATTCCTGTGGTGGAGCAGAGAGGCCCACAGAGGGCAAGTTAGGGAACAGGCAGGGATGGAAATAGGCAAGTACCTTGGGGCACAGCAGGTGGGTGTGCCCTAGGATTCGGGACCCCTGGGAAGTAAGAAGCCAGTCTGCCTCTGGTCTTTAGCCTTATATTCCAACCCTGCCAAGGGACTGTGCTCTTTCAATTAAGCACAAGTACTGTTAGTCTCTCTTTTTTTTTTTTAAGATATTATTTATTCATAGAGACACAGAGAGAAAATGAGAGGCAGAGACACAGGCAGAGGGAGAAGCAGGCTCCATGCAGGGAGCCTGACATGGGACTCAATCCAGGGTCTCCAGGATCACGCCCTGGGCTGCAGGCGGCGCTAACCGGGGCTGCCCCTGTTAGTCTCTTTTTATGTGTGTGTCTCAGACCTGCCTCAAATGAATCAGGGTACATGGAGGGAATCTGTAAGTGGTAAAACTCTATGCAAAAATAAGACATCAGGGATCCCTGGGTGGCTCATCAGTTTGGTGCCTGCCTTTGGCCCGGGGCATGATCCTGGGGTCCCAGGATCGGGTCCTGTGTCGGGCTCCCTGCATGGAGCCTGCTTCTCCCTCTGCCTAGGTCTCTGCCTCTTTCTTTCTCCCTCTCTCTCTCTCTCTCTCTGTCTTTCATGAATAAATAAATAAATAAATAAATAAATAAATAAATAAATAAATAAATAAATAAATAAAATCTTAAAAAAAAAAAAAAAAGACATCACTAGATCTCTCTGACTAGGTCATAAGCTCCTTGAAGTCCAGAGTTGCTTCTGACACTTCTCTGTACTCTCCTAGGTAGTCCCTACTCTCTGTTCTTTGCCTGACTGCTCAAATGACCCTTGAGACAAGCTGGTTAAATGACTATTTCCAGCCGAAATGGAGTTGGCCTCCTCTTTTAGTCTCTCTCCTAGTACTGTGTTCTTCTCCTTGATAACACCTATCACAATTTATGATTTTGTTATCTGTAATTTACTTATTAAGTTCTGTCTTTGCAGTAGGCTTTAAGTTCCAGGAAAGTGGGGGACTCTGTCTCCTTTGTTTATATTTACATTCCCAATGCCCATATAATGCCTGGCATATATTAATATTTTTGAGTCACTGAAGGAATGGGTTCCCAGGAGGACATTGACAACTTCACAGCCAGAGAATGTCTCTGTTCTCCTAGATCTTGCCAACTCTAGAGATCGTTGACCTTCACCAGTTTTGCTAGATTAGTTTCCTCTTGCACCCTGAGCATCCTGCCTCTTCCCATGACCTCTGAATTTGACTGCTGGTGACCGGATTTAAATGGATATCTAGGACACATCATTGGGCAAGTGGTGGAAACTTCCTTAACTTATTTGTTCTTGTTCCTTTTGGCCATGGTGTTGTGGGAAATGAAGGGATGGATGGCTTTGAGGCTCCAGAGGCATAGATGTGGGTAAGTGGACCAAGCATGTAGAGACAAATGCACTAGGCTGCTCTGGAGAGCACCCACAAGGAAAGCATATCCCTTCATATCTTCCTGTCCATGGTGACTATAGGTCTCTATCTTATCAGGAGCTCATTAAGCAATTGCCCACCTACCATCTACCAGCAAGAATTCCATCAGAATTTACTTACCTTCAACTAAACGTGACTTTCTGAGCCATAGTTACGGGTTTACCCTAATTAGATTATGGAATTGCTGCATTACATTTCATTATTACCTTGAAATTACACTTCCATTCTGAACAACCATGCCTTATAAGTAATGTGAGTGCTACCTGACACACTCTGAAACAAGCCCCATATTAAGCTGCAAGTTTGTAATGGGTGATATTTGGATAACTCTGATTAAACATATAAATCATGAAAATTAGAAATGGGAAGAAAGCTCTCTACTTAGATTAGCTACATACTAGTGTTTAGCTCAGTAATGGATCATTTTCTCTCCTGCAGTTCTTACTCTTTCACAAACATTTTTCGTTACCTTTGTACCTTTCTTTCATGGTACTTCTTTACCCATGTTCAGACCTTCCAGTAGACAGAGCCTCTCTATTTCTACTCTTTGTGCATTGTATGTACTTTGGCTAGTAATCCCTAAAACCTTTGTGCAAGGTTCTTAAATATTTTTCATCCAACATTGGTTTTGCCCTGAGGATCATCTTCACCCAAGCAGGGACACTGGGTTTTGACAGTCCTTTTCTTTCTCATCATTATGAGATGGCCCTCATCCAGAAGGATGCTCATGACCATGTCCAACATTAGGAATATCGCTCAGAAGGCCAGGGGCTTGCCAGCTGAGCCAGGAAGACAGATAAATCCAAGAGAAGGAATGAGAGGAATTAGAAAAAGAGGTTGTGTGGGGCCATAAGACTCAAATAAATCTTACTACTGAATTATCCATACTTCAGAATTATAAAGAACTCCCAGCCACTCCAAAAGACTGTAAGAAGAAGTAAGATCAAGACAGGGATTCCAAAGCAAGATGAGAAATTGGGAACATTTGGGGAAGATGTTGGGAGTGGGTAGCCAATTTAAAAAAAAAGAAAAAAAAGAAAGGAACAGAACAAAAATAAAGGAAATAAAAGGTTCAGCTGAAATGTAACTTCCCGTGTTTGGAAGAACAGCTATTCACTGTCGTTCAATGGGATCAGCTGTTGGAATTCTTTTGAATAGAATTCTTTTTAAATTATTTATTGTGATAATCCACAAGTATTTCCCCAAACTCAGCATCATAACTTCATTTCTGCTGGTTTACCCCACATCAGATCTATTTAAAAAAATATTTAAAGGTACAGAATCGGTAAAGAAAACAGTAGGGGGAGCGAGAATGAGATGCCAGAAAGAATACATATGGCCACACCCCTGTTTCCATGTGTGTCACCCATCTCGTTACAAGTGAATATTTCATATGGATGTCTAATTTACTTCTGATAGATGTGGGTGTTCCTATTTCTGAGAGACAGAGATGCGTGTTATGTGTTCTTCAGCTAGAACCTGTTCAGTTCATGGTGCCTCCATGGGATTATATTCTGCATCTCATTTTGTCCATTATTAAATTCAGGGTTCTTTTGTTAAGTAAATAAAATGATTGAATTATCAATGCTAATTTAGTCCTTTCTCTCTTCATCACTGTGATTTTTAAGCATTTTTATTGATACTGTTAAGTGCTATATTTGAGTGGCAATAAGCCCTGTTTTTTAAGATCAATCTTATATTTCAGAGTCAGATGTATCCGATTCATGATAAGTGCTTAGACCAGTCTCTTAACTTCTCTGGGTTTCACTTCTTCCCCTGAACAATAAATAATTATTCCAGCTCCTCCCCACACTGGAGAGATATTTGGAAGGTAAATGAGATCACATCTCTGACAGCATTGCCTGGTGTTCGGGGGAAATCTGCAGTGTTGTTATTGGGCTGTTATTGCTCTCTTTCAAATTGCACACCTCATCATGCTTGTGGCGCCCACAGCCTAGCTGGGCTTTCACTGGCAAAATGATTTAAATGCAGCGGCTTGTCTTGGGCTGTGCTCAGGATTCCCTGACATTCTGTGGGCAGGAATCTGGTAGTGTGGTCTCGGCCTGTGTGTCTGTGCAGTGGGGTGTTGAGCTCGAAGTGAAGAGGGTGGCAGTGGGTTCCCAGTGGGAGGCTTTTGGACAGGAAGCGTCTGGGTGATTATATGAAGGCAGGTACTGATTTACCTGTTTGCAGTTTATTTTCTTTGGGGGAGGCAGCGTTTCAATTTACTGCATTCCTTGGAGGTTTGACATATCAATTAGATGTTATCGACAGTAATAGAGGGGCAGTTGCTGTAAATGTGAAGTTTTTACTGGTAGGCCATGAAATGACACCCCAAGGGACTGTAACAGAGTGGTGTGATAAATATCGTGTTACCTGCACACGAGCAGAGGGACTGATTAATAGGGGAGGATGATTCTATCTCCTGCACTAAAATGTTATTTATTCATTTGCTGTCAATCAAACCTTCTGTTCTAATTGGCTGAAAGGTTAAATCATCAAGATCTGCTCATAAACCAAGTTAAGGTAGGAAGAAAAGCAGCATTAAATCATAATCAGTAGCTTGTTTATTTACAGCATTATTGCATCCGTGTGACCTTGGAGAGCCTTTCTCTGCCCTCTAGTTATAGTAGCACTCTGAGCTGGGGAATCACATGCATGAGTGAAGGTTGCTGGAAGGGAGGAGATGTTCGCCATGCCTAGTGGGGTAGCCAGAATTGGAAGAAGGCAGAGCTTAGTGCAATGTTGTCTCAGCATAGTTAGACCACTGCTACTCTTTCTGTTGCATTTTTAATACATGGCTCTTGTATTGTGTGATACTTGTAAAAGGAAGACTTATTTTCGAAAAGACAAATATATTTCCACACTAACAGTTTTATAAAGATGTCAGTGAATAAGTATAGGCATCATTAAATCACATTTTAAAGGCAGGCTTCTCATTGTGGTAAATCTGCATTATCAGGTCTCATTTCTGAAATGAATCATACATTGTAAAACTTTATGGGAGTTGAGTAAAAAGATCCCTTGTTGGCCAGTACAAGTGTATACTGTCAAACCATGCAGAAAGGGTAGCTTCAAATTCCAGTGAAATCTCTGATAGAGTTACAACCCTTTCTTAGAAGCAGTATATTTCAAGTACAAGCTACTTTGGGGAGGTAAGAAGCTTTTCTCACTGCGAAAGCAGCTTATTCAAAGAAAGCCAAGAGTAAACTCCCATTCAAAGGATCTCTCTACTCAGCTTGCTGCCAGGAGAACACAGCTTGCTCTTCAGTGGGGCTGGAAAAGGTCAGTAACCCAGAACCACAGTGCTGAGGAAGATGGGGCCTGCCCTGACGGGGGAATGCTAATCCTAGGATACCATCCTCTCCACACGTACCACCCACGGCCCACGCTGGGCTCATGCTCACTCACCCCCAACTCTACCTTCAGCCGCCCAGCCAGGCAAACACTGCAGTCTAAGAAGTAGATTGATTTTCCTTTATGTTTAACAAGTTCACTTCCATGGTTAAGTATTTTAACCACAGACAGCCATGTCAACTCATGAATCTGATATACCATATTACCATATTAAATACCAACGATCTACCATATTAAGGATAAATTTTTCTCCTTTTTTTTTTTTAAGATTTTACTTATCCATGAGCAACCCAGAAAGAGAGGCAGAGACATAGGCAGAGGGATAAGCAGGCTCCCCGCAGTGAGCCTGATGTGGGACTCGATCCTAGGACCCCGGGATCACGACCCGACCCAAAGGCAGATGCTCAACCACTGAGCCACCCAGGTACCCTAAAGATAAATTTCTAAAGAGAGTCCGTCACCTCTTTGGAGAGCATCTGTCAGATGACAGGGTGGCTGAATGCCTTCCTCAGTGTCTGAAGTTACTTGCATGTGTATTTTAGGTCATTGTGTCTGGTCAAGGGTGAAACATGTTTGTTGGTGGCTCATTGGCAAAAATGGCCAACACTACCGGCTTTTTCATCTTTTAGTGACTGCTGAGTTCATTCTACTCTGAGAACACACACCCATTTCATGGCCACCTGGCGTTATTCATTCTTACTGAATAACAAAACTTCTTGGCTATGTTATCCACAGTCAGATGGCATGTGGGATGCATCACAACTCTCCTAGATAGAAGGACAGAACTGTAGCCATTTCTTCGAGTCAGAGAGTGAATCAGAAAGATGGATGTTGAGAAGCTGGACTTAGGTGGCCAGTTCTGTAAGGAGAGACGATTTAGTGTAAAGGGAACATGATAAAGTCTGAAGAAACAGACTGTGCAACAATAGAATGTGTGTTGCCTCTACTTACTAACCTCCACAAAGAGCTAGTCAGTCATCAGTAGCTCTCAGCAGTAACAAGCCTGGTGCCCTCACAAAAAACTGTATGAGAGAATAGTCTTCCTCAAAAGTCACACTCCATAAATGAATTGTTTCTCCCCTATCAGATAAAATGTCAAGCATAGCCAGAAATTAAATTTCATATATAACTAGCCATTAAATTTTTGTGCCCAAGAAATATACAATCTGTTAATCATTGGGATTGAAGAATAAGGAAAATGAAGACAACCAGTGTTTCCTTTGTGAGGTGGCCTTGTCATGTCCTTGTGAGTTTCTGTTTGTGCCACACACACTCAGCCTACAGGTTAAAACCCAGGAACTGGTGGTAGACATTCCAGATCAGCAAAGTCAGAACCTGGACATGGGTTCAGCCTCCTCCTGGGATGGAAGAGAAAATTTGGGAACATCTCTGCAGTAGGAAGTTGAGTAAAAAGTCAAGATCAGCAACCCTAGGGGAAGTCTGGCAGGTCCAAGACAAATATATTTCCACATATATTTGTCTTGGACAGAAACAGCACAGCCTAGAAGCTGACACTTTGGGAGTGTCACAGCCTTGGATTTTGTAGTCCAGAAGTAGATGATTGGACTAGAAAGGTTATAGCAGGACCTTAGGACTTTAAGGAATGAAAGGAATTCAGCGGAGTAGGGGTCAGGGCCATATTCAGTTCATAGCCTATTTTTATACAGCCTGTAAACTAAGAATGGTTTTTATAGTTTTAAAGGGTTGTTTAAAAAAAAAAAAAGTGGGATCCCTGGGTGGCGCAGCGGTTTGGCGCCTGCCTTTGGCCCAGGGCGCGATCCTGGAGACCCGGGATCGAATCCCACATCAGGCTCCGGGTGCATGGAGCCTGCTTCTCCCTCTGCCTGTGTCTCTGCCTCTCTCTCTCTCTCTGTGACTATCATAAATAAATTAAAAAAAAAAAAATTAAAAAAAAAAGTGAGAATATGTGACAGAGAGCTCTATGGCCTAAAATATTTATTTCTTTGGCCCTTAAGAATAAAAGTTTGCTGATCCTGGGTATAGGCACGGATTGAGTATAGTAAAACTGCTGGACCCAGGGTGTGACATGCTTGTTGAATGACAAGGAATGAGGTGAGAGCCAGTTCCTAGGACCCAAGTACTTGAGAATAGGATACAGAGCACGGCTCACCTTACTGCTGAGTGACTTCCTGCGTTCCCCCTTGCTGGGGGCAAGATGGAACTGGGCCCTGGTAGGTGCTGCAGGGAAGGGAGAGCCAGGTGAGTCCTGCAGCAGGCAGGAAATCCCCCAAGGACACAGGTAGTGTGGCAGAAGGGATTCCTGACATTCATAGTAACAGTTTACAGAGTGCTCTCCCAGCCTCCACCTTGTTTGATTACCTGCAGGATAGGCATTTTGTAAGCATGACAGCCAAGACTCCAGAGATTAAGTGATTTACCCAAGGCCGTAAAGCCAGTGAATGCCAGAACCTGGGTCCAAACCCAGATATTTGTGACTTCTGTCTGGTGGATTTCCTGCTCCAACACAGCTCCTGTCCCAGAGTAGTGACTCTTGGCCAGCAAACCTCTTCTCCCAACCAGGATATCTAGGGAGTACCTTGGAAAGCTGGATTTAAAACCTTCCTGTCTACAGTGTCACCTCCAACATCAGCCCCCCATCCTTACTACCACTAAAATTGTCCTCTATGTCATCCTGGTCCTCTTATTCTAAAACTACCTAGGATTTTAACAGCTTGCTGCCCTCTGCCTAGTGTAACATAGGCTTGTCCTCTTTGTTAAAAAAAAAAAAAATAGAACAGTGGCTCTGAAAGTGGGGTCCCCAGACCATCAGCATCAACTGGGAACCCATTAGAAACACAAATTCTCAGGCCCCACCCCCGACCCACTGAATCAGAAACTCTGGGGGCTGGTGGTCTGTGTTTATTAACACACCCTCCAGGTGCTGCTGATAAATTTGAGACCATCTGGAATAGTACATCAGAATCTCTTACAGACTATTCCTCCCCCTTACCTGTGGGAATCCCTGTGCTAGGACATGTCCATGTTCTCTTCAGAAGGTGATTGCTGTGTTCTACACTGAGTGTGGAGGTGTTAGTGACTGCTACAGTACAGGTCATAGTATATTAGTTCTGTTATGAGAACCAGTGAGAATTTCACTGCCATGGCAAATCCTTAAGATGCTGTCACCAGCTGTGAAGCACCCCTATGCTGGGGGTAGACATAGGAAGATGGGACATAAACCTGCTATACTGTGCATGCAGGGACCCAGACTTGGGAGGGGGGTGGGGAGCCCATGTTTCCCAAATGTTACATTTCTGTGGAATGCATTTTAGTGCATCTAACCAGACTCAGTCACTATAAAAAAAAAAAAAGCCAAGACAAGAACTCTTAGAAGTGTTCTACAGAGCCTATACCAGTCTCCTGGTCCCCAGATCTACTTGTAAACAGGGCACTTTGACCCACAGTTGGGAATCATGATCATTCCCACAAAGGCTATAAAAATGAAGAAAATGAAAATCATAAAAACAAAGATGGATATCCCAAAGGTACAGCCAGTGCCCAGTCACATGCTCTGAGTCAACAAACTACACAGTGTCAGAGTTGCATTCTTAATTTAGGGTGGTTCCCTTTCATGATGTGTCATCATATCCAGGAGAAATGACTCCAGAAGGACACTTGCCATCTTTAGTCCTAGACTAGAGCAATGGTCCTTCATAAGGAGTATAGGGCGAAAATATTGATATCTTCCCCAAAGCTTTCAAATAGATATTGAGGGGCCCTCTCCCTGGGGCAGTTTTTAGGCCTGGGCTTGAATTGTTCCTAGTGTCAGTTTTTAGGCGTTAGGGTTTTGTTGTGGTTGTGTTCATCTCCAGTTTAAAGTCTCCTTCTTAAAAAAAAATAAAAAAATAAAAAAGTCTCCTTCTTACTGAGTCTCAGGTCTAGAGTTCTGCTGACTTGATGGAAAAAACAGCTGAATGACAGAATAGCTGAAATTTCATCCATTTCTGCACCACACACCCCACAGCCCTTTAAGAGTGCCCAGCAGGACATCAGTGTGATCCTGATGGGGGCAGAGCCATAACGGGACAGGGCGATGAGTAAATCATCTAGCAACTTTAGGAAAATCTACCTTGTGCTTTCACACACTTGGTTGAACTTTTCAAAAATATTGACTAAACAACTTGCCAGCTGTGATTACCAACAGCTCTATTTGACAGTCGTTGACAGAAAGCCAATGGGCACATGCAACGTCATCTCGTGCTAATAGGGCCTTCATTAGCAGCTGCTGAGGAGATGAGTGCTCTCCTGGACCCAAAAGAGTGATTCCTGTCCCCTGGTGGTGTTCACTTGAGCATCAGTAAACTGTTTGCTTAGCGA
Organism: Canis lupus familiaris; assembly: GCF_011100685.1. Lineage (NCBI taxonomy): Eukaryota > Metazoa > Chordata > Mammalia > Carnivora > Canidae > Canis > Canis lupus. The sequence goes on along the minus strand of NC_049233.1, from coordinate 7,374,674 downwards.
GCTCAGGGGCAGGCATGAAGCCTGCCTGTACATCTCCATCAGTCTGAGGGTTTTTTATGTTCCGATCTCCAAGAACACAAATAATATTCTTTCTAAGCTGCTCCAAACTACAACCGATAGAAACTATCATGGAAAAGGTGAATTGCTAGACAGTAAGCCCTCATGACCAAGAGCTTATTCATAAAATGATGACAAATTTATTGCACACATTCACTGCTGCCTTTCTGAGATTAATAGCTGATCTATCTGATTTTAAAGGCTGACAATGGAATCAGAAAGAGTTACTGGTCAGTTTTCTCACTCATCCCCTTCACCCAGCAACCTTCCTCCCCAAGAAATAATACAGAAAAATAAGCTGATTGAACTTTAGCAAAAGTCTTACAGTATTTTATTGCAGGAGATTTCTATTTGCCAAGGATAACTTTTAACCTTGTTGAATGCAATCTGACTTCTTGGCATCTTCCTTCAACTCTGCAAAACCCTCAGGGCAGGAGACGAGCCCAGCAAATAACTAGGGGCAGATTGAAACACAACCTGAAAGGAAGCCATATTTTTGTGCATGCCTCATGGCTGCTTGTTTACTATGAAGTAGTAAAAAAGTCATTGTTTGATGTCTTAGCCTTGGGGCATGAACAAAATTCAAAGCAGGTGTTTAGAAATGCACTGCTTCAAATCTTGAGTGAGGGCATACACACATGCACACACACACACACCTGAGCACACAAGAAGCCGAGGTTTACAAAATACGGGGAGGGAAATCTCTGAGGTTGCTGGCCTGAGGGGAATCAGGATTCATCACAGAGAGCAAAATGCCTCCCGTGCATTTTGCTCCTGTGATTTTGATCCTGACTTTGCTCCTCTGGCTAATTAAAATGATCTGACCAGACCTCCTGGCCTGCCAGACCTCCAGCCACTCTCCTTGCCCAGAATCCCCCTACCTATCCTGGCATCTGATTTTTGTGTCATAAATTATCTGAATTATTTAGCCTAATTTACATACTTAACACATGCCCTGGTTGTCTCCTGTCCTGTTACATTGGCCACCATGCTTTGTGAGCTCACAGGGGAGCCAGGGGCCACCTCATTCTTTCCTGTGCTATGGCGGGCGGCCTGGCTGAAGGCACTGAGATGAGCACTGCAGAGTCCCAGAGGGGCGTCCTTCTTGTCTGCCAGCGTGCAGGCGTGAGTCCAGGGACGGGGTTAGAGAGTGACTTAGAACCTGCAAGGGTCTGCAAGAGAGCACGCCCCCTGGAATTCGTTGACACCAAGTTGAGGGCGGCAATGGTGACTTTTTAATCAAAACAGTGTTTGAAAAGGGAAAGAAATTATTTTTTTAAGCTCTGCTTTTTTATTAACAGAAAATGTCCCAGAAGAAAGATTGTTACGTGCACCATACTGCCTTACATCGGCTTTAATTGTGTTGAATGTGGCAGTTTATGCAAATTCCAGAAAGGGCCTTTGTGGGGCCTGCCAGAAACACTTGTCACCTTTTTATTATAGAACTCATATCAGAGATTCTAGTGTGTTCAGTGACTCTAGGCTAATCTTGGGCGACTCTGTGCGAAGAGCGATTGTTTTCATCATAGAGAAACATTTTTTTGTACTCTGGAGATTTTTAAAGCTCTCCCCAGTGCCCCCAATTTCTTACCTGTTCAGCTGCAAATATCAGGCCCTTAATGGCTAGAGAGGGAGAGTCTATTTTTAAGTTTTCACTGAATATCTCCCCAGTGCTAGGTGCTGAACGAATTTGGCATGTCATCAGATCTGGAATACCCACAGGAGCTTAGTGTAATTTTTAGTTATGAAATTGGTCAGATTTGATTCAGAGAATGTCTGGCAGCCCCTCCAGAGGGCCACTGGCTTTCTTAGGTGTGTGTACTGTGGTGGGTTTCTGAAGTAGGGTCGGGGTTTTGTTCTATACTGGCATTTGGCATGTATTTCCATACAAGCAGCCCTCTTTTAAAATCTGAAATTCAGGGCCATTTAGTCCTCATTGTGTTCTAAATCCTTTTGGTATTTAAAACACTAGGAAATGAAATTGCCAAAATTCTTAACATTTGAAAACTGGCTCCTGCCCAGGCCTGGTCCTCACATTTCCAGTGCACATCTCAGAGGGAGTGCGCTTCTGGGGGAGAAACAGAGGTGGCATGTTGGACAGTCACGCAGAGCCGAGGTGGAGCGGTGCGCTCTCAGAGGCAGCAGCCTTTTCAGAGCAGGCCTGCTCTCCTTAGAGGCTGAAAGGAGCCACTCACGTCATTAAATCAATAATTCTGTTGAGCATTGTACTTGCCGGAGACAGGAGTCCTCTGAGGAAGAGCAAACTGAATGTGCCCTCACCCCGACTGGCCTCTAGAGCTACCTGCTGGCAGAGAGTGTGGCCACTAGCCAGCAGAGGCCTAGACCCTGATCGTTGTTATATTCAGGCAAATTTCAGCAGCATTCCTAAGCATCCGAGCTGGGCACCAAACAATCAAAAGTAGAAACATCCCTACGGAACACCATGGAGCAAGTCAGGGTCTTAGGAGCCTGTGGAGGGCCATGAGGGAGAAGTGTGTCCCCTCGCGCCCACTCAGGCCACCACCCATGAAACCTCAGGCCCAGGCAGATCATTCTCCCCAGCTGCCATAACTGGGAGAGGCGAATGGCCCTGGACCTATGCCACAGACGGAGACCCCCCCCCCCCCCGCCACCATCCCCACCTCCGAGGGAGGGCCACCTCCCTGTAACATAACCAAGGCAGGACCCCACAGCCTCTCTGAGTTACCACGTTGATGTTTCTGATTTCTCTGGTGAGCCAAGAGTTACTACTCAGTTGCCAGAATCAGCAAGTTGGCTGATTCCCCTTTCTGCACGTGAACCAGTAGTGGACCCCAGTAACATTAGAAGGGCCAGTGCCCTCTGACTCAGCACGGTGAGAACAAAGTGTTGGTCTAGACTACTCCACCTAGCTCCTGAAGTCTGGTCTGAGTCTTTATCTCCAGAGTGAGCTGGGAATTTCAGTCTCCCAAACAAGTGGCAGCAAGAGTCCCTGTATTTGTTAACTACACAAACACTCCCCTGTTCAACCTCATCCTGTCTGTCCCTCACCCATGTGGGGATGACTTGGCAGTATTTATTCTTCATAGGGGAAAAAAGGATTTTTGACTCTGTTGTGGACCTAGGACCATATGAATAATGAATTTGACTAAAGATGAATAACTGGGGTACCTGGACGGCTCAGTGGTTGAGCGTCTACCTTCGGCACAGGTCATGATGCTGGAGTCTCAGGATTGAGTCCCACATCGGGCTCCCCGCAGGGAACCTGCTTCTCCCTCTGCCTGTGTCTCTGCCTCTCTCTGTCTCTCATGAATAAATAAATAAAATCTTTAAAATAAAATCTTCCTACTCAATAAGCTCAGCTACATCTGGCTTCATCAGAAAAACTAACAGAGCTCCTGAAGAACATGTTGTGCTCTCAGTGGGGAGGGGAGGAGTGTTATTAGACGAGGAACTTGGATGGCACGTGAACCAGCTGGTGTTTGGGAGGGTCCATAGGGACTCCTGACACTGTAGCAAAAGGCCTGAGATACACTTTCCCTTCCTTGGAAGAGGCCCCAGATCTCCCTCTCGTACCTGATGGGCTCTTGGAGGAGGCAGATAATAGGCAAGGGTAAAGGTCATTAATTATAAGATCCAAGTGTGACAGGAAACCTATTAGAAAGAGTACATCTCTTCAAAAGACTTCCCAGACATTTAGAAACTGTTTCAACAGAGTTTAAATTTGCGAGGGAAACCATTAAACCTTGGAAGAAAGAAATGCCAGGCCAAGAGGGTGCTTTATAGACAATAATTTGATTGACCAGGCCTCCCCTCTTGCTATACCACGCAAAAGCTCTTGCCCAGATGTTAATGTGTGTGTGCCAGCATGAGCACACACACACACACACACACCCCAACTCCTACCACCAGTTGTATTCAAATATGAATACACAAGCAGGAAGAAGCATGAATTTTCTTTTTTTTTTTTTTCCTGCCTGATAACTCAAATTCATTGCGTTTCTAGCACAGCTGCTGCAAGAGAGAAAAGCACTTGGCCCCGGAGTCTGTTTATGTGTTTGAGCCGAGAAAGCGATTTTTGTTGCAAGGAGCTCTCAGTGAGATAGACAGAGTCAGAGAATAAGAGAGAGAGAGAGAGATAATTATCTAAATTATGTTCGTGCTATTATCGAAGACGAATATAGTTAAAATGTAATTAAATATGACGGGCTAGCAGGATGTAAGCCAAGCTTTGGAATGCTAATCATCAATTACTGCATCCCCTTAGGGGAATCAAGGAGCGCTCCATGGCAGGGAGTGGATGGCACCAGAGAGGGAGCAGGGGGCTTGGGCATGGGGAGCTGAGCGAGATGCAGTATTAAAACAGCCCCTCTCCCCCGTGCTCCCACACATACTCATTTGAACATGCTATGAATGTCCCCAGGACAAGAACCTTCCTGTGGCTGCCATAGGGTTAGAAGCTTTCAGCTCAGCTCTTATGAGGAGCTGGCAGGAAGATCCTGACCTTTTCTTTAAGAGGAAACTCCTCTAAAAGGAAAAATTATGCTATGAGCAGGGAAGGTAAAACCAAGACCAGCACATGCACATGCTTTCACCAGAGAGAGGCCAGAAAGCATAAAATGCCCACATAGGTCCAGAAATCTCAGAGGCTGGAGGAACCTTGGCTCCTGCTGATCTGGACTGTAATTAGGATGGAAGAGGACCCGTGTCTGTCCCAGCAGGTTGCTCCCCAACCCACCATCCCCAGCCAAGATCAGGGCTCCTCCTCTGCTGTACATTGACAGCCCCTGAGGAGTTTAAACGGGATTCATGCAGGGCTCACCCCCAGAGATTCTGGGTTTAATTGGTCTGGGATGTGGCCTGGGAGTTGGGACGTTTAGAAGCTCTACAGAATAACCTTCTACTAACCATAGCCAAGGGGAGGGCAATCAACAGCAACTAAAGACTATCAGCTCTTCTGTCCTTCCACAAACCTCAGTTGTACCAGCCTCAAGGCCAAGAAGAGAACAGTGAAGAAAATAGGTGGGTTTTTTTTTTTTTTTTTTTTTTTTAAGATTTTATTTCTAAGTAATCTCTATATGCAAGCTGGGGCTCGAACTCACAACTCCAGGATCAAGAGTTGTACTGAGCCAGCCAGGGAGCCCCAGAGCCAGCTCAAGAGTTGACTGAGCCAGCCAGGAGCCCCAGAATTATTTTTTAATGAAACATAATTTATATATCTATTCTGGTGCTAGGTTCCCAAAGAATTTTGAGGTGGTATGATTCCTGTCCAAGAGTTATTTTGTTCCATTTCAGCATTGCCTGAGCTCTCTCTATGGCTGGGATACAAACCTGGCTGCCTCCTTGGGTCAGGTGGATAATGTGAGCAGAGCAGGCCAAGGTAAGCTCCAGGGAGTGACAACAACCCCCAGAAGCTCTGTGGCCTGGGTCCGTCTCATTCACCTCAGCTGTAATCGTATTGTCTCTGCAAGAAAGAGGATCCAATGATCCAGATCTTTAGATTTTCAAGAGAAACCAGAAGTTTTTGTTTTCACTGAAATCTCCCAATTTTGGGGGCACCCCAGTTGGCTCAGCGGTTTAGCGCTGCCTGCACCCCAAAGCGTGATCCTGGAGACCCTGGGATCAAGTCCCAGGTCTGCCTGTGTCTCTGCCTCTCCCTCTCTCTGTGTCTCTCATGAATAAATAAATGAAATCTTTAAAAAAAAATTTTTTTAAGTGAGATCTAACTCAAATTTTTAAAAATACTGGATAAACCAGCAAAATATGTCTTCTGAGCCTCCCCCGTGTGACCTTTGATCTCAGTAAGCATTTTGACTGATCAGCTGGTGACTAAATGGTCACTACTCCCAGGGGCTCCTCACAATCTGTTTTCCTGCCACCTCAGGTCTACAGTCAGGTTCCACTAACTTGGCAGTGTTTTTCCTAAGCCTGGTATGTAGAGGGATCTCTGTAAATAGTTGTTGAATGAGAGACAGGATAAATGGAGCAAACCCAGACTTCCCTGTAAGTCAGGTAAGACAGCTATAACATCTAGTTAGGCGCCGTGCAAGACAGAAGAACTTACTCCCAGGGTGCCAGATTAGACCTGCACAGCACAGGGGCTTCTGTTTAGACTGGAGTCAGAGATCTGGGGGTCAGGGAGCTCTCTGGAAGGGGTTAATCAGGATCTGGGCTGACCCCACGCCCCTCTGCTGCATAGGACACTGGGTCACTCTACCTCTGGGGCGAGGGAAGTAGGCCCAGGCATGTGCCAGGCTGGAAGCCAGGTGGGGAAAGACACTCAGGGTGCTGTGTAAGGCCCTATTACAACTCAGAAATTCCCAACCCAGCCAGTGCTATGAAAGATGCACTGTCCGTCCCACCCCCAGCCCAGGCTGCAGTTTTAGACATTATGAAACAGAGGACTATGGGGTCCTTGGCCCATCACAGCTGCCAGGCAGACAGTATAAGCAGCACACTTGGGGGGACAGCAGGCAACAGTGGGGTCAGTGCTCATAAAGAACTGTCAGAGGGATCTTCAGGCAAGCCTGGAGCCTCACTCAGGGCCTCTAATACCTGTCACATCTCAGTGCCACACAGCTCGAGAGGGCGCCGCTGTCACTACAGGAGCTCAGTTGATAGGGGACAGTCTTTAATGTTCCCTTACTTCGCAAGAAGCTTTTTCTGAAGGGCTCGTGTTTGCCTCCCAGCCCTGCTCCTGAAAGCTGTAAATAAATGTTTCCCACGTTCCCTTTCCATTCCTCGCCACTGCCACCGTAGGCTTGTCTCCTCCTCTGGCTCAGCTTTTCTTTTTCAACTTCTGTTGTCTTAAAAGCCAAGTAGAAGCACAGGGCTCATTAACAAAAGCAGGAGGCCCCTGCTTTGCTCTCCCCCAAGCCACTCACCTCCCTGGCCCAAGGCCTACTCCCCAGAGGCAATGGCCTTCCCTCCTTCTCTTTAACAGTTTTTTAATATTTGGAGAAGCTAGTATATTCAGAGGAAGGGAAGTACTTTTACTATGGTTTAAAAATTAGAAACGAAAGACAGTTAAATGTCTCTAACCCACAACCTCTTCCTCCAGAGATTCAGCTGTGCATCAATATGACACAGATCCTCACAGATACCTCGGAGATCTCTAGAACTTCTCCCTCCCTCTCTCCCTCTCCTTAACCCTCTCCAGCTGCACAGTCCTTCATCACAGGGATAGAGACGTGCCATAATTTCCTTAACCAGTCTCTCCTGTGAGGAGCATTTAGGTTGTCTGGATTCTCTTGCTGCTCAAACAGTGCTGCAGTGCAGGCCTTACTCCTGCTGCGTTCCCTGTGCTGTGAGCATATCACAGGCTCCTGTGAAGTAAGAGGAATTGCTAGCTCTAGGTCCAGAGCTCATCAAGCTCAAAATGTTGCTCATCAAGTAAGTCAGTTTACACTTCCTCCAACCCCGCGTAAAAGCACCTGTGCCCCTCACCTTGTCCAATATAACACGTGATCAGACTTTTAGATTTTGAGGCAGACGTGTTCATGCCTTATAGACCTTTCTTTTGGTCCATCTTTCTAAACTATATGCTTATTCTGCTGTCTTTGAACCCTGTTAGGGAAATTACCTATCATCTCCCTACTTTGAAAGGTAAGGATTTAGCCTTGTGACCCTCCTCCCTCACCAGTATGCTTCTCTCCCTCCCCTCAGTTTTTATCCTTTATGGTTGGCATTAGCCTGACTGTGTCACTGTTGTTCAGAGCTAAGCCATGTAGTTTGCTAAGGTCACCTTTCCTCTTAGTATCATTTGTTTTTCCTGGAGTTAAACATGACTTACTTTTCCATAGATGTGTCATTCGTTAATTTTCTAGGCACATCTCACTTATTTTTTTTGCCAGACCCACAGAAATCCCCTCAGGCTGGTCTAATATGTCTGGTAAATCCATTCATTTTTTTTTTTTTTTCCTTTTGGAACCCCGCCTTCCCTCCACAGCGGGGCTAGTGGGGCTAGTGGCCCTAGGCCTGGCTCAGCTCCCTTCCTATCCTTAGTTTAATCCTTTGTTTTTGGTGGAGCACATTTTCTGGAAGTTTCTGGTAAATGCACTGAAGGTAAATTTTTTCAGATCTGTGCCTGAATTGAAGTTTCTTTATTCAATCCAAATGTTGACTGGGCTAGGAATAATCCTCTGGCTGGGACTAACTTTTCCCTCAACATTTATAAAAAAGGGCTCTGTTATCTCCTAACTCCCAATGTCACTCTTGAAAAATCTCATGCAATTTTGGTTCCCTCACCTTTATGTTGACTTGCTTTTGCCCCATAGAGGAAACATTTAGATCTTCTAAAGTTTCTCAATAATATGTTTTGTTTTCTTGCTTATTGTAGTGGCCACTCACTGACCTCTGTAACTTAGGAATTTATGTCCTTCATATATGAGAAAATGTCCTTTTACTTTGACAATTTTATAGCTCAAATCCTCTCTGCTCTTTTTTCCTGGGACATCTACTAATTGGGTAGTGGACTTCTTAGTTTAGTCCTCTCATTTTCATATTCTTTTTCTTCTATTTTCTATCTTTGCCATCTTGTTTGATGGTCTACAAAATTTCCTCAACTTAAGCTTCTATTGTGTTGAATTATTGATTTCAATTCATAGTTTTAATTGACAAGAGCAATTTCTTGTTCTGAATACCCCTTTTTCATATCATTTTATTCTTATTTCAAGGGTGTAATAATTCTTTCATCTTTCTGACAGTAGTGTAAGAGTTTTTTCCTGAGGTTTTATTCTGTCTACTGAATTATAACTCTATCCTCTGAATTATTTTTCTTTTCCACTTGCTTTTGGTCTCTATTTTTCATGTTAGGAGCTTTGGTGCCCCTTGGCTGGCTGTCCACCTTCAAACGTTAGGCACTGAAAAGCTGGTTAGAAGCTTTGTGTAGGAGGGTGGGTTTGTCTTTGAGGCTCTGAGACTGGGATTTGGGCATCTCACCGGCAAACCCGTGCTGCTCGTTCAGATCCAACACACTAACTGCCTTCGGTGTCTTCTCCCCAGAACACTCTTCCAGATCCACATGCTACCTCCTTAAATATGGTATCTAAAAGCAAGATGCCTGTCTCCCTCTACTTACACTGCCATATTTTGCTACTTAGCCCTATGTTTATTTCTCTCTCTCTCCTTCTAGGGTATAAGCTTCTTGAGGTCAGAGTCTAAAATAGGGCCTACTCCATGGTAAACACTGAATAAATATTTATGGAAACCAGACTGGAGCAACAGAGAAAGAGGATGGATCAGTATCTCTAGGTCTTTCCTCTTGGGCTGCTCAGAGTCTCCAGAGGGATCCTTCAGTCTCCTGCCTGGGACTTAATCCTGGCTCACGGTGGCCTGAAAGCCAAGGGACAGTAGGGGCCTGGAAGTCTCACCCTTGAAGATATATTCACTTCTGTGTAATCCTTGCTCCCGGCCTCAACAGGCTCCGACCCTCTGCTGTGCCTGGTGCCCCCAGAGGAGACTCCAGAGTAAAATTCCTTCCTCCTGCCAAGGTGAGAAAGGGCTCATTCCCCCTGTACAGGAAGAAAGAGAAGGGATATGGGGTGGGGGGGTCCATCTGCTCATTTCACAGCTTTCAACCAGTCCTCACATAGTTCTGTCTCCGTATACCCCCACCTTCAAAGGCAACTGGTGAGTAAAGAGTAAAGGACATGAGCCTTTCTAGCAGTAGTGTGAATTGGGGCCAGCGGGTGGGGGAGGGGGGGGTTGTGGGTATTAGAACACATATATTCGATACAAAGCATATATTAGATTTTCATACTGCCCTTTTATTAGATTTTCATACTGCCCTTTTAGTGGAGGGAGCAAAGATTAAACCCTTGTGTTCAATTTGCCTTCTTAATCTGCCCCTCTGGCCCTGGCCATCTCCTCGGTGTTCACCAGGTCTGATCCAAAAAAATTCTGACACTGGCATTCTCTTCATAGCATAGGCAGCAGAATCCCATAAGTTTCTAGAACCAAAAAAGACCAGACACCATTGGTCCAGGATCTACAGGATCCCCAGAGATGGCAGGATGAGGCTTAGGATGGAAAGCCAATCTCAGCCATGCCCCACTGCCTTCTTTTCTCCAGTGGCTCTTGTCACCACAGCCACTCACATAGGCCCTGCCTTCACGGATGCCCCCCTCCCCCAGCCAGCAGCTCTCCCTGTCTTCCACTCACTTCCCACAAAGACACACTTGTCTGGAGCCAGTGGCACCACCCAGCAAAGCCACATGCTCCTCCAGAGACTGACTCCCCTAACCCCGTAAGTTTTATGTTGGCGTTTTGGTTCATGGCACTCCTGGCAAATTCTTTCTCACATAAATACAGACACCGTTTTAATGCTTTTCTTCTCCCTCTTTTTTAATTTCAAGAACTGTTTAAATGCAGAAAAGGATAAGTATTCTAACATTCACTCACATATTTATCCCCAGAATTGACCATAGTTAGTATGTTTTACATAACACTTTGTCTCTTTTATTTTAATCAAAGAAATAAAACATTCCAGTTAATGTTGAAGCCTCCTTTGTTCTCCATCAGCAAACCCATTCCTTACCCTCTCCTCAGAGACAACCACTTGTCATGATTTCAGTGTATCTCCTTCCAGAATACTTAAAAATATTTTTTGAGCCTGCACATTTTCATGAGTCACATGTACAGGTTAGTACAGTTTTAGGACACGACATGTGCTCTTTAGCATAACCTTAGGTGTTTTCCGTCTCTCCACACTATCCATGTGGAGAGAGGGAGCACCTGCCGAGCCTCTTCTCTTCTCCACTTTTCCATATGTGTGAATATAAAGATAGAACAGTTGCCAACAGTTACTGTGCCTTGACCACATGCCAAGCACTATTTTCTCATCAAATCCCCACAACCACTTCAACCCCATTCATTGCACACGGGGACTGAGACCACAGAGACCTAGCACAGGCCACTGGTCAGCTTTCAATCTGCTGCTGTGTGTCATCTCCAGTCTGCCATCATGACAGCAGCACATAAGTGATCCAGGGGACAGGGAAGAGTTGGTGCCTTAGCCTCTCCAAAAGAAAGTTCCTTAGCGTGCCCTTGGGTGGAAAGAGCACAAATGGTCATGAAATCTGGCTTCTGTTGTTGACTTGATACCTGGTGGTGCTGCAATGTTGGCAAGGACTTCTCTTTCTGCCTCAGTGTCTCACCTCAGAAATGGGATTCCACCTGGCTGCCTAGGTACCTAACAGATTGCTGGGGACCCAATGTGATAGATGATGATTGTAAAACACCTTGTACGCCCTACAGAGATCTGCAGATGGAAGACACTGTTAGGACACCTCCTGGCCCACTTTTTCCCTTCTTCTTAACAGACCACCTACCCTGTTCCAGCCACGTGCCCCTGATTTTAGGTGCATGACAGTATTTAATCCTCATTCCTCAAGCAGCAGCTTTAGAAAGTCTGTTCACAAGCTCCTGTTTTTCTGCCTTGTTTAGTTACTACTATGGCAACAACATCATTTTCTTCCCCTTTTTTTCTTCATATATATAGATAGTATTTCAGCCTTGTTATGGGTGGAAATCAATCAAAATTTCTAACTTTTTTCTCCAAAAAAATTGCTTCCAGGCTTCAGCCAACCAATTACAAGGGAAGTTTTGGAACACCACCAGTTTGTGACCAGTGGGACCAATGTACCATTGACACTGTTCTCTACTTAGTTCATGGAAGGATAACTGATCTCCCCAGAGAGACCGTGAACCTCAGAAGGGAAAGCACTACATCTTACATGGATCCCCTGTGACACTCGGGTGCCCGGCTCAAGAGTATATTCAACAAATGCTTGCTTAATTCCTCCAAAGCCCAGTTGCCTTGTCTGCCTCCAAGAAATGGGTGCTGATGGGAGTGCCATGGGCACCCCTGGGAACACCTGCAGTCATCAGTAAATCACATACTAGCAAACTTGATGACTCACAGATGAGGCCCAGGAAGCAGTGTGTTTTGTCCAGATTCATTTGGCAGTATGGTACTTGTAGTAATAACAATACCATCTATTTTTTTTTTTAGTACTTTAGCACTTAACACTTTTTCTAGATGTTTTTATATTTGTTAATGTATCTAATTGTCACCAAAAAAAAAAAAAGTTAGGTATTTTTATTATCTCCATTTTACAGATGAGGAGACTAAAGCCCAGAAAGGTTAAGTAGCTTGTCTAAGATCACCAAGCTGGTATAAAAGGGCAAACCCGAGATTCTCATCCAGAGCCCATGGGTGTCAACCAGTGTGCCAGACCACCTCTGGTTCATAAAAGGCCAGGCTTAAACCCACTGTCTTGACTGTCACTCCCCTCAATTCCCCACCCAATCTGCCCAACTGGAAATATTTTACACAGTAATACAGTGGTGGCATTTTCGTTTGCTTCATGTCATGTGATCTAGATTAAACCTTGAGCAGTAGGCAAGATAGGAACTTTTTAAAAATGCTTACTTACATAAACACTCTACCAAATTCAGACAGTACAGAAAAGTACAAAAGTCTAATAAATGTCTCTGGAAGTGCTTTGATCCAAAGCTAAAATCTTGATTAATATTTTGGCAAACATCCCTAGAGATCTCTCTCTCTGAGCACATCTGTGTATAGATATATATTTACAATCTCCCATACCTGAGACCTCCCTCTAGATGTGCTCTGTAGGAGAGTGGTGCTATTTCTGACAGCACCTGGCAGATAACACCAGAGTTCAGGAGAGGGGAGCCATTCATCTAGTGGAGGGCCCTACCTCCAGTGCCAGCCTTGGGACTTGAGTCCAGGCAGGGTTTTCTGCTTTGTCTTACGTGCTCAAAAGCAGAGACCACATGCATTTCTGACACCGGTTGCTCCTGTTTAGGCACTTTCTCCCATCACCCAGTCTTGGCTGTAAACCAAGTGGGTGCCACACCCCTGAGGCCCCACCATCTTCCTGGGTGTATTGCCCCCTAAGGAAGGGGTTCGGGGTATGTGGTGAGGAGGGATGTTTTACACAGCTCTCAGGAAAACTCAGTAAAGATGGCAGTGGAACCTCGCAGGGACTGCACAACAGCAGTAGCTTGCTGGCCCTGTGAGATCCTTGCTCAGACAGCCCTGCTGGAGTTGCACAGTGATGGCATATGTGGACCCAGCATGATGAGGACTTGAAGTTGTTTGGAAGAAGCTGAGGGGAAGCGGGATCTGGTATTTGGAGAGGGAGAGATGCCCATTACCTCATCCTAACCAACATCCCTTCCTACTGATATTTTGTTTTAGGGTTGGTATCCAGTTTTGCTGAAAATGAAATCATCTTTGAGCTCTCAGGCTGTGTTAGTGAAAATGAACTCTAATGTGATTAGTATTAATGCAATATAATGGAGGATTGGTATTAAATTGAGGCCTTCTGATCTTATTACTCCACAAATGCTCCCTCCTGCTTGGGCTGCTGCCCTGGCAGCCCTGTTTCCCCAGGCACGGGCAAGGGGACGGAGGTGCCCAAGCCCTGAGCCCACTACGGGAGCCTGGCTCTACCCAAGGCGACTCCCAGGGAGACCTCCCTTCCTTCCCTACCTTGGGTTCCCTGCCATATTGTGGGGTTGTGGGGCTCCCCCACAGGGGGTTGGACCTCAGGAGGCATCATTTGGATCTGCCTCCACTCTCAGAGCCATGAGCATGTTGTTGAGGATCATGAGCTTACAAGTGCCAAGTTTTACCTCCACGTCCAGAAGCACTTGAAGTTTTTTATTGATAGGCATGAAGCTAGAAATCTAAGAAGAAAATCTTCACCTCTTCCACTCCCAGCCCCTCTGCACCCCAGTCCTTTCTGTGAAACTGACTTGAACATAATAGTTGTCAATGGCTGCTATCACTTGTCCTGGCTGTGTCTCCCTTTCCTAGAGGGCTGGTCTGAGAAGCAGGCGGTGGCCCAACCCTGGTATGTGTGTAGCTTCCCTTCAGAGCAGGGATGGGCTTCTGCTGCCCCATGCAGCGTGGGCCCTTTGCCTCCCTTGACCTGTGGGAGGAAGTATGCCAGTCTGTCAGTCACACAGCTTAGCTCAGAAGTGACAGGTAGGCCAGTGGGAGCCCAGGCCCAGGGTTGAAGCCCCACAGGCCCTCCTTTGTAGGCCTCCTCCAGCCCACAGGCTGCATCCCACCCAGCAGATTCCCCAAGGGAGCCATGCAGGTCTGGGAGCAAAACCATCTTCCACTGAGAAAATGAACCGGGAGCACAGGCTCTGGGGATGGTCAGATGGCATCACCTTCGTGTATGAATAATAGCATTTTTACAACGAGAGTGATTTTTCTTGTGCTGTTTCCAGAAAACTGCTTTCAGAGGCACAGACTTTGCACACAGGATGGTAATGACTTTTTAATGACCTTAAGGGGCCTGGGTGTCCAGGCAGCAGTGAATCAATCTCAGTGGGAGGCTCATAGTGAGAGAGGAGATGGAACACCTGAAACCAAAGGGGGAAAAAACAAACCACAAATACATATATTTTCTTTGGTAGCATTACTTGGTAATTAGACAATTACAGGAAACAGCTTCCCAGCAGCTGGCATTTCCACTGTGTGAGCGGAGGAGGGATGGCAACAACTGTGAACTCCTCACATTTATTACAGAAAATATTATTGGAGTTTACAGTCGTGGGTGCCGTGCTCTCCTCCAGTGCATTCTGATGAGCTGTGAGTGCTAAACCAGGAGCAGAGCCCCTCCTCTCTGGGTTTGTGTAGGGCCTGCTTGGCTGGGCTTTAAATGAACTGGCTCTTGAGTCCACCCAGAGACTGGCTGGTCCTGAGAAATAAGCCCTTGGTAGGGATGTATATGGAAGCAGGAAAGGGGTAGAGGTAGAGGCCTGTGGAGAAATCACCCCTTCTTCCCCAGGTGCCATCGCTTGCGTGGGGGCAGGGTTCAGACAGAAGAACCTAGGGTTCACAAAGCAGCAAGTGGCCCCCTACTTCTCCCTCTCCTTGCCTTCCCCCTCCCCACCCACACTCCTGCCCTGGTTCAAAACTCTCCTCCCAGAACCCACCACGCCTCTCAGAGCTGAGCCCATCCAGCATAGCCCCCTGAGGTAGGTCCGTTTCACAGATGAGGAAATGTATTTTATGAACCCCCACCAACCTTGATCACTTTTCTCTTTGGCTGTGCTCTTGTCCCAATATGAACTTTGACTGTGCTTTGTGTCTGTTTAGGGGGAAGCCTCATAAAAATTCCAGTTGCCTTCATAGAAGGTAGGAGCACTCTGAATGGGAACACTAGGTACAGACTGCCTCCCTCAGGCACACAGGAGGTGGAGGCCCATTCCCTTCCCCCTTCGGTCAACCATCACGGACCTCCTGAGGATGGAGGACAGGAGCGCTCCCTCCTCATCATAGAGCTCCTCCTGCTTTGTGCTGTTGGCCTGGTTCACTGTCCCGTCTGACCAGACAAATGGTTGTGCTTCCTTTCGCAGGTCCTGGCAATCTGTAACTTTTGAAAGACAGCCTGCCTCCTTCATCCGAATCGTTGGAACACACAACACAGCAAATGAGGTAAGGGTCTCCGTTCATGAGAGACACTGTGTTATTTCACGATGTACAGGTAAATGTTACATCTCAAGTTAAGTGGAACTGTTTGTTCTCCCTGCTAATGGCCTGTTGTTCAGACAGCTTGCTACAGAAGAAAGTCCTGCTCCTGCACAGTGGGGATATCATTATCATTTCTAGATGTCTCTTGACTAGGAAATGAAAGCCAACTCCTATGGCTTTGCTTACTCCCACCAGCCTCCCTGTGGAATTGGCAACCACAGAGCCCTTGAGAGGTCACACACCCTGTCCTCAGAGTCTTCTGCCCTCCGAGACAACAGCTATTTTAGAGGCCCCTTGGCCCTCTGAACATGGTGTTTAAGGAACCTCCACGGGAGCCACCATGGCAGACGATTGCTGGTTTTGTCTGACTGTCTGTTTCATCCTTTGCTAGGCAAACACATCAGTGTTTACAAATGGGCCTGTTCCTCCCCTGGTGCCCAGGCCTAGGTCATTCCAGTAGACCATGCCATTTGTAGGTGTTCCTTCACTTCTGGATTTAATGACAGAAGAGTGGGTGTGTTGTTCCCCCCATTCTGGGCACCCACAGGGCAGCAGCCAGGTGAAGGGCCTGAGCCACGTGGCCATGCTATTTTCTCTGGAATGTAAATGGCCCCTGAGAAATGCATGGGGTTCCTCTAGATCAGAAGACAGGGGACCCCTGATGGCTCAGTCTGTTAAGTGTTCAGCACTTGATTTCTGCTCAGGTTATGATCTCAGGGTCATGGGGTCAAGCCCTGTGTCCAGCTCTGTCCATGCTGGGTGTGAAGCCTGCTTCAGATTCTCTCTCTCCCTCTCCCTCTGCCCTTCTGCTCACTTGCACTCATGCATGCATGCTTTCTCTCTCTCAAATAAATAAATTAAATCTTTTTTAAAAATTAAAAAAAAAAATTTTTAAAGAAAAGTGCCCTTAGTGAATAGAGAAACCAAGACACTTGAGTGTGAGGAAGGGCACTATTACTAATTATACCAGGATAGCAAGTGTAAACCAGGACTGAGCCAGACACACCTGGACTGTCATCCCCTCAACAATATGGATGCCTAGTGGGCTTACAGAGGCACATGGGCATTCACTCACACCATTTTTAAGGTGAGACTAGAGTCAATCAACATCAGTTAATTACTTACCTTCTCTGCTCTTTGAGTGGGTATTGAGTGAGCACTAGTGGCGAGATGCTGTGTCAATCATATGGCCACCCTGTTGACTTCATCTGCTTATCACGCCCTTGCTTTTTATGCAGTCGTGTGTGTTTAGTGTGAACCTCTGAAGGACTGCTGGTTCAAGA
This sequence comes from Canis lupus familiaris, assembly GCF_011100685.1. Lineage (NCBI taxonomy): Eukaryota > Metazoa > Chordata > Mammalia > Carnivora > Canidae > Canis > Canis lupus. Next base: position 7,357,835 of record NC_049233.1, on the reverse strand, counting down.
CAGGAGTCATAGGAATCAGTAATGCTGAAACCCAAGGGTAACCAACCATTCTACAGTTTCACCTTAACATGATCTTTCTCAGATTTGTCTGGGACTGGCTTCCTGGGCATGTGACTGGGGCAGTTGTGTGGGGCTCTACACCCAGAAGGGGGCTCTATGCTTGAGGTTTAATGCTCACAGGCACCATCTTGAATTCTTCAAAATTTTACCTATGAATTGTTTTTATAAGGGGAGCCCCATGGGACAATGAAACATCCACCAGGCGCTGGGAGCCTCGGCTCTCACACAAGCCGGCCTCTGCCCCCTCTGGCCTTCCCAGAACAGATTCTCAGCCACCCACTCCCTGACCCCCCCGTGCCTGGACCTGGCCAGCCTCCCCCGTCTTAGCCTGTCCCATGACTACTGCTACCTTTCACTGTTTGCAAGGAGGGTCAGGGTCTAGTGTGAATCCCACCTGAGTCACAGGATAGGCCCCAGGTGCCTAGGACGGTCCGCCCTGGCCTCAGGAGTTCCCCTGCCCACAGGATTATAACATTTAGTAACAAAGGAAAACTTTGTGTCGTGTCAGGAGAGAAATCATGAGAGGAAAGAAAAAGCTTTTTTCCTGCTTTTTGAATAAGAGGCTCTATATTTTTATTTTGTGCTGAGCCCCGCATATTACATAGCTGGCCCTGGATTCATGTATTGTGTTTGTCAAATCAAAATTCTCCAGAGCACGTCAAGGTGTTTCTGGAGAAACACAAAGCGCATTTTAAAAAGTGAAAATATTATTATAATTTATATTCATTTCACCTTTTTATTCATTTAGAACAAAAATGATACATGCCTACAATGTGTTTCTTGCAGAGAAGAGCTCATAAACAGAAGCCTGAAACTTTCTCTCTTACCTCTTCTAAACAAACCTGAAAATTATAGAAGTAAATAAATTGATATTTTTTAACACAAAATTAAAGAACTCTAAACATCAGGTCAAAAAAGCACCTCTTTTTGGATAAGGTAACAAAAATAAATTTGAATCTGTACTTAATATATATTTGAGCCCCAAACCAAATATCATATTTTTTCTTTTTAAAAATTTTAAATTCTAGTACAGTTAATATACAGTCTTATATTAGTTTTAGGTATACAATATAGTGATTCAACAGTTCCTACATTACTCAGCATATTTTTAAAATTCTGCCAATAAGTCCGAGTTTTTCTTGCAACTTAAACTTACATTAAGCCATATGTTGATTATGTATCAAATCAGAAAACAATTTAAATTTATCTTTACATAATACTAGATCAAGGTAATATTTTTCATTTGCAGTCACTTATTTCTTATGTAATATCTTAAAAAAAAAAAAAAAAAACCCAAAACAATTCTGCCTTTAATTCCTCCATGGGACTCTGCAGTTAGGTTTTCCAGCAGAAGGAATTCTAGTCTGAGAAGGCCAAGGAGCACTGGAGTGAGTGTGATGAGGGTCTCTCAGGGTTTAGCCCCAACACTATCACCGCAGTGACCACATGAAGAATAATTTCCCATGACAGAACCCTAGAGTTGGAATGCAAGAATTTCTCTTCCTGGGTGAGTTTCCTGAACCATCTGTGCAGGGAGCTCCAACCACATCAATCAGCCCATTTGAACACGTTGACCAGTAGGTCACTAATTAACCGGTGATCCGTTGCTTTTGGTTGATGAGCAACTTGCTCAGCTGCCTTACTGAGTTCCCTTACTGTTTGGGGAAGAAATCCTCAATGTGGTGTTTCCCACGGGGGAACATCTTAATCATAAAATAAATAATGAACGGGATCATAAGACAAAACCCACAAACTGGTCTTTCTCCAAACACATTAGAAGACACGAAAGTGCTGAATCTCCCTGGGTATCAATATAGCAAACTATCATAAAAAAAAAATATATATATATATATAGCAAACTATCAAAGAGAAATTTCTTTTCTGGGGCATCATTTTGGACAGAGTAGCAACTGTCTTAGAGAACAGCGGGAATGTGTGTAAGTCAGTGTGATGGCGATCAGAGATGTGAGAGACAAGGTTGCTTTAGGGGAAGGGGGATGACGAAGTCTGGTGGAGCAGGACTCCTGGGGGAGGCAGCTCTGGAGGAGAGCTGAGGTGGCACAGACAGCCAGGGAAAGGAGGCGGGGGGCACACTCAGGGGGGTCCAGGACAAGCCCAATCACTAGTCCTATGGAAGCCAGAACCCTGCCATCAATCAGAATATTGGGGTCAGGATGCCTCTTTCTCGCAGTTGAGGGTAGTATAGGGAGAGGCAGGTTCTCTTCAGCCTTGTCATCGTTTGCCATGTGACATCAGTGGTCTCCATTTAGTCAGAGTGAGTGTTACCAAAGACTTTTGGTAATTTCAAGAATCGCAAATGGAATTGGTTGTTGGCATGTGTGGATAACAGAGAAATGTGGATAAATAACTTGGCTGCATCCTCCATGGAAGACTGCTGCAGACACGGCCCCACTGGGAGGAGGTCAGACAGCGGATGGCAGGGATGGCAAGGAGAGCGTAGCCTGTGACTTGAAGAGCATTCGGAGGGGTGGTGGTTGGGCTGCGTAGGCAGAAGGCCGAAAGCGGCTGCACAGTGTGTCAGTGTTGGAGGGTAGGGGGTTGCTACTGGCAGCCAGGCAGAGGTGGTGCTGGAAACTACCCCGACCTCCAAATCCCGCCTGCTGCTGGAATAGCAAAGGCCTCCCGGGCTAACACAGATTGCAGCTTGCCCAGTGTAGACGTGTGTGTCCTGCCCCCACGGCCAGCCCTTCCTGGTGCAAGGGCCCTGGGCAGCAGCCACGTGTTAATTTCCAAGCTTCCTGCCATCGGGCTCCCAGGTGACAGCAGCCCCAGCCACCGGGAGGTTCAGATTTCTTGATCACCTGTTTTGGCACGCTTCTGATTGCCTGCGGCATTTCATCCCTATCCTCTGGGAAGTGTCTGTCTACTGCGGGCATCTATCTCTCATCTTCCTTTGTGAGCACCGCAGCAAGGAATTCATTTCATTTCTTAGCTACGTTGGCGACTTCTGTCAGTAAATGTCCCTAATGCTTACCTAACAGACTCCACCACTTCCTTCCATGACCTCCTGCCCCTTGTGTACTTCGCATCATCCTTGTCATTTATCTCAGCTTCTGAGAACATTTTCCTTTCATTCCCCTCCAGTGTGTGCTCTGTCACCCTCCTCTGTAATGTCCCCTGCACCTGGTGGGCTTCTCACACGACTCATGTGCCTCGCCTTCACCCTCGGACACCTTTCTCACACCTCTTTGCGCACTCACAGTGTCTTCTTTGTCTTCCTGTCACGCCTAGCGCTAGATGGCAGACACATGTCTTACAGCACAGCTGCCCTCTCGTCCTGCTCTACTTCGGTTGCTTCCATTTGTCTGACTCTCCCTGGGGCCGGCAGCCGGATAGTCCTCCTCGGCTCTTCCCTCAGGCATGGTCTGCCTGTCTTCCTTGCCAGTCTGGTGGTCACGTGGTCATTCAAGTGTGGTTGCCCATCTGCTCCAACTGCTTATCACCTCTGAGTGCCTAGGAGGCAGACCTTGCTTCCTCACTGATCCTCTCTTGTCTGAAAAAGGGTAGAACCCGGGCCCTGTGGACGGCACTTCATGGCAGATCCGAAGCCACAACCCCAGTCACCGTGGCAGAGCCGGGCTGGGTGGGACCCTTCACTCCCGTTTTATTAATGGTCATAGCAGAGCCACGGAGGCGCATACTTCCACCCTCAGAGATCAGACTGGGTCCACAGGGGATCTGTCAGGGGATCTCTGAAAAGCAGCCAGTGTATTAAAGGGAGCAGAAGTTATACCTGTTTCTCTTTATGGCTTTTATGGAAGCCTGGGTTTGAGAGCAAGTTCTGGAGTGATTTACAGTAGGCAGAGAGCTGAGGGGGACAGGCAGCCCCTGGGAGAACGAAACGGTTGTGGGGAAAATGAACTGTCTGCAATATAGAAAGGCTGGGGTCCTGCTCAAAAGAACCCATGCGAGAGCCTTTGCCAAGTCAGTAACAGAAGTTGAGGATGGAATTGCCAGTCTGTTGGCTGCTCTCAGGGCTCCCTTTCACTCACTGAATTTATGTAGCTGAGGGAAGAGGCTGTGTCTCTTTTATCTTTGTATCCCTGGCACCTCACACGGGCCCCGTGCATGTAAGCATAGAGTGCTTGTTGGCTGGTGAGGGAATGAACCCTTCAGTCTGTCCGTCCATCTCTCCCTCGCGCATCAGCCAGACATGTAAAGGAAAGGATTTAGTATTACAACCTCTCACCATTGAGAGCCTGTGGCAGACTCTCTGTAGTTGCACTGAAGAGGTTCTAAAACCAGACACTTTTGTAAGTGGAAAGGTAAATATGCCACATCCCTCAGCATGTCCTAGTTTAAGACCCTTATTATAATGATTATTCTTAATGTAAATTGTTATAGCAGCTTGAATTTACTGAGCACTTACTATGTGCCAGGCCCTATTCCACGCCCATTAGGCTAATTACACTATCTAATTGGCATAGGTGAAGTAGATCCTACTCTTACCCACTTTTTAAAAATGAGGTAACTCATTACCAAGTGGTGGCAAGGATGAGGAACAGCAGGGAGTTTGCATCCTGCTTCGTGGGAATGTAAACTGTGGTAGTCGCTGAAGACAACAGTTTTGGGAAGATCCAATAAACTTGTACATGTGCACATCTACCCTAAGACTAAGCATCTCACACCTGTGTGCATTCTCTAAGGAAGCTCTTACACATGTTCCAGATACAAGAATAAAAATGCTTACAGCAGCACTGTTCATACCAGTCCCAAGCAGGACACCCCCCAGTCATCCATCCAGGGACAATGGATAAGCCAAGCATAGTACATCTTCCAAGGAGCTGTGGTCCACGGGATGAGTACCACACATGTCAAAGGAAAGAAGCCAACATTATATTCATATAACATCAGAAACAGGCAAAAGTAAGCTATCACATATAAGGATGTGGATACAGGTAGTAAAACTTAAAAAAAAAAAAAAAACAAGAAAGCAAAGGAATAATTATTATTAAAGCTGGAATTGGGGATCCCTGGGTGGCGCAGCGGTTTGGCGCCTGCCTTTGGCCCAGGGCGCGATCCTGGAGACCCGGGATCGAATCCCACATCGGGCTCCGGGTGCATGGAGCCTGCTTCTCCCTCTGCCTGTGTCTCTGCCTCTCTCTCTCTCTCTGTGACTATCATAAATAAATAAAAATTTTAAAAAAAAATTAAAAAAAAAAAAACAGCTGGAATTGTGGTTCCCTCAGGGTGCAGAGGCTTGGCTCAGGAAGGGCCGGCCACGTAGAGGGACCAAGGAACACCAGCAATGTTCTGGGTCCTTGACCCTGGTGGAGTTTACGTGGCATTCACTATGTAGTTATTCAACAAGCTGTATATTTGCATTTCATGCACTCTTTAGTGCATGGTTTTCACAGTACAAATGTTTTAAGCAAAAAGCAAGGTTTGATAAGGAAACTAGAGCTGAGCGATGCTAAGTGATTTGCCCAAGGTCACCTCCCTGGTGAGTGACAGGATTAGAATCCAGGCAATTGGTCCCTTAAAACATCCAGGTTCCTCTGTCTGCCAAAAAGACAGAACACATAAGTGAAGCCACAGAAATGAGCCAGCTCTGCCCTGGCACAGACTCGGTGAGCAGAAGGCTCCTTTGGGCACACTTCATCCACCAGCCCACCCACATCTAGGAGAGAAACCAAGGCAGGGCCCAGCCTTAGGGACGTCGCAGCTTTGTGCCTGGTAGAGGTCAGCCACAGGACCGGCTCCAGCGACCCTGTGGAGAGACAGTCGTGGTGGAGACCGACGTGCAGGACGGTGAGCCCCAGCAGCTCAGCTGAGGTGGGCAGTGCAGGGGCCGCATCTGCCGAGTGGGTCAAAGGATCCTGGCCCCGGGGACCAGAGAGACGGAACACAATTGTGTCGTGGGGACTGTGGCCGGGTGTGGGGGGAGGGGGCAGACTCCTGTGCACACCCCGTGCTGCTGTGCGGGGAGAGCAGTGAGCTGCCGAGCCGGCAGCAGCACAGAAGGTCCACACGTGGCCTCCTGAGCTGCCCTCCAGGACCACTCATCGCCAAGCCTGGAGGGAGGCAGAGTTTATTTACGGGCTTCTGTCAGGCCAGTGAGTGACCGTGGGTCCCAGTGCCACAGTGCCATCTCGTTCCCATAGCAACATGTGGCTCAAGTGAAGGGGGAAAAAAAACACAAAAATAAGGAAAGGGACTCTTTTTTTTTTTTTTTTTTTTTTTTGGATTTAAAACAAAAAACTCACTCACTCCTGGCCTGGTGGTAGTTATTTCCCAGACATTTCCCCCCGCCCTCACTGGGTCTGGTCACACCATCCCCATCTCCCCTGGGATATCCCCTTCCAACATCCTCCAGGGGCTGTGCTCTAAGCCCCCAGAGGAGGTGTACCTCAGAGCAGTCATAGGCTGGCTCTCAAGGCCAGGATTCCTGGTCGGTCAGCACCAGAACTGAAGACTCAGAGAGATAACAGAGCAAATGGACAGTGAGCCTCGATGCCCATAAATAAAACGTGTTCAGGAGTAGAAATAACCAACACAAACCAGGCTTCAGGTGGCACCTGGATGCCCTGTGGGATATATGCAAGGCAGGGGTGGTATTCGCAGGGGCAGGACTGGGTATGGGCCAAAGACAAGGGAAGCACAGGAATAGCAGGGCCTGAGCACGGGACAGGTAAACCAGCCTGGCACCTGTGAGTTTGCCCAATACTACTACAGAGGCTTTGCTCAGGTCCCTGCTTCACTGCCCTTCTTGAAGGTAGAGATGGTGTCTTGGTATCTTGTGTGTCCCAGCATCCAGCCCTGTGTCCCCCACACAGGAGCCCCTCCATAAATCAGACTGAGAGCCAGGGCTTTTGTGCAGGGTTGTGAGGGAAATAAGCTTTCAGGAATCACTTGTGACAATCTCCATCTGATGAGTAAGGAAGAAGAGAAGGAAAGTAGGGAATGAGCAGAGGAGGAGAGAGGGGAGAATGGAAGGAAGGGAAAGCTTCATGGAGTATGGTCCAGGAGACCCCAGCACTGGTGCCAGCCTCACCCCCAAACAGCCCTGTGATCCTCAACAAGTCACTTCACTCCCTGGCTCTCAGGACACTTGCCTTTAAAATAAGGAGAGTGAATTCAGTCTTAAGGGTTCCTTCCCACTGAGACAAAAAAGCAGGAAAATATTTCATTTGTAGCATAATTATAAAAGAAGACCTGGGGATCCCTGGGTGGCTCAGCGGTTTAGCACCTGCCTTTGGCCCAGTGCGCGATCCTGGAGTCCCGGGATCGGGGCCCATATTGGGCTCCCAGCATGGAGCCTGCTTCTCCCTCCTCCTGTGTCTCTGCCTCTCTCTTTCTCCATGTCTATCATGAATAAATAAATAAACAAATCTTTAAAAGAAAAGAAAAAAGACCTATTATAGGCATCTTTATTTTTAAATGTCTATTATAAAAGATTTGCTTAGGCAGAGAAAGGGGGAGCAAATGCCATTGTTCCAAACACTCCACAGACCTTCTGCATATTGTAGTGGAGCAGCAAGTACTTTACACCAAATTATTGGCCCAGGAGGAGGTGCCCACAGAACCTGAGCAAGTGAGGCCCAGGAGCCGCTCCGCAGGGAGACAAAGGGAGACATCTGGCTTATGAGGATCATCTCTAGCCATGTCCCACTGCCAAGCCAACAGTTAGGAGCTGGGCCCACAATCTCCGTGCAGTTGGAGCTTCTGGACAGAATAGACACATGTCACCTGGATGAGGTGAAGACCTGCCCCACACAGCTGGGGTGACACATGCTGACCTTCTGGGGGGAGGGGGGCGGCACAGACAAGCTTTCCTTGATACCCTCCAGTGGGAAGGGGGCCTTGGTGAGGCCACACCTACCAGGTTCTACCTGGGAACTGGAATGTTTCCCCCTTTTTTTTTTCTTAGGTTTTTTTGTTTTTTCAAAAAACAAAGATACCTCTAACACTCCAGGGCCAAATTAAGTATGATGAGAGAGTAAATGGTTCTCCTGGAACTCTGGAGTGTGCACATGTTTAAAAAAAAAAAGTAACTAGGGATTGCAGGGCTACCTGGAATGATATGTATTAGAAAGGCTAGGGACACCTGGGTGGCTCAGAGGTTGAGCGTCTGCCTTTGGCTCAGGGCGTGATCCTGGAGACCCAGGATCAAGTCCCACATCAGGCTCCCTGCATGGAGCCTGCTTCTCCTTCTGCCTGTGTCTCTGCCTCTCTGTGTGTGTGTCTCTCATAAATAAATAAAATATTTATAAATAAATAAAATAAATAAATAAATAAATAAATAAATAAATAAATAAAAAAAATCTTTAAAAAAAAAAAAAACTCTTTTTCCAGAACCTTCCAAGCTGTAAAGTTCCAGGGATCTGTGGGAGCCCTGGCCTATATGAATATGGGAAAGTAGCATTGGAAAGCTTAAAAACTTGCCATACGTAAGCAGTGTCACCAAGAAGTATACTCTTGTACCTATTAGAATTAAGTAGTTATGCAAAATGGTCTGGGCATCCTGTTACCCCTAAGCAATACTGAAAAAGTATTGTTCACAATCTGAAAATGTCTCCCTCTATGGGATCCCTGGGTGGCGCAGCGGTTTAGCGCCTGCCTTTGGCTCAGGGCCGATCCTGGAGACCCGGGATCAAATCCCACGTTGGGCTCCCGGTGCATGGAGCCTGCTTTTCCCTCTGCCTGTGTCTCTGCCTCTCTCTCTCTCTCTCTCTGTGACTATCGTAAATAAATAAAAATTTTTAAAAAATTAAAATAAAATGAAAATGTCTCCCTCTAAAAAGGGTGTCTTAAAACAACGTTCTGGGCTATTCAAATGAACACATAACAGAACTTCTGCTTATAAAAAGGGGTGTTTTGCTGGAGACACTTGGGCCTCGTTTTTATTTTTATTTATTTTTTTAAAATTTTATTTTTTATTGGTGTTCAGTTTGTCAACATACAGAATAACACCCAGGGCTCATCCCGTCAAGTGCCCACCACCCAGTCACCCCCACCTCCCGCCCACCTCCTCTTCCACCACCGCTAGTTCGTTTCCCAGGTTTAGGAGTCTTTCATGTTCTGTCTCCCTTTCTGATATTTCCTACTTATTTTTTCTCCTTTCCCCTTTATTCCCTTTCACTATTTTTTTTTATATTCCCCAAATGAATGAGACCATATAATGTTTGTCCTTCTCCGATTGACTTACTTCACTCAGCATAATACCCTCCAGTTCCATCCACGTTGAAGCAAATGGTGGGTATTCGTCATTTCTAATGGCTGAGGAATATTCCATTGTATACATAGACCACATCCTCTTTATCCATTCACCTTTCGATGAACACCGAGGCTCCTTCCACGGTTTGGCTATTGTGGACATTGCTGTTAGAAACATTGGGGTGCAGGTGTCCCGGCATTTCATTGCATCTGTATCTTTGGTGTGGGCCTCATTTTTAAAGGAAAACATCCCTGCAGTCTGCAGAGGGACTCTTAACCTCTGCTCCTGAGGTGAGTGTAAGAAAGATGTTCATTGTCACCAGCATCAGGACCCGTTAACACATATTGACCGTGGAGTGGGTGCAGGGTGCCACCACAGCAGATGCCGTGAAAGTGGAACAGGCAGTCTTCTGGGTGGTATTACTCAGAATCCGTGTCTTTGTGTCTGACTTATGGGCAGATATCACTGAGAGGTGGTATCTATTTTATAAAGATATGTCACCTTGGAAATGCAAGTCGAAAGCTTGGGTCAGGAATCCTATTTGTATTGGCTGGCATGAAAGCAGTCTGTGAAAATTACTCAGGAGAAACCAGAAAAGCAAAGTAGAGCCATGGATCAACATGTATTAAATTTTCCCAATTTCTACTACAGTTCACGGTGGACTCTTAGTGCAACCTGGGAAAATTAGCAGAGGCTTCTCTGCTTCTAAGGCTCTTGCAGATCTGTCAAGCATACCGTGCTTGGGGAGACCCTGTAATGAAAGGCAGCACGGCCAGCAGCCAGCTGTGGGGCTAGCCTGGTCACCCAGAAGAGGTTGGCGCATCCGTACACATCCTTTCCAGGTGGCTCACGAAGGAAAGAACACCCCAGACTATCTCAAATATGTCAAGAATTATGGCTCCCAGAGAGGAAAGGCAAAGTGATAATAAACAGCAGCTACAAAAAAGGACACCCGGATAGTGACTAAGGCTGTGTCGGATCCCTACACACGACTACATTCCAAATTAGCCAGTTCCTCTCGGGGGATAGATCCAGAGGCCATTGACGCTGGTTCAGCGAAGGTGCCCCTTTGTGAGTAGCGGCAATCAAACAGGCTAATGGGATACATGATTGCCGAGAAGGGGACGGGAAAATGATGCGGCGGCGGTGGTAATGGTTTTGCATAAATCAGTAGTGCGACTCTGCCCTGTATGCCTCATTCACTTTTGGTCACATCCTTTCTGAGGGGTATTGCAGTGTTGGGAAGGTGTGCGGGAAAGAAATGGAATTTCACAGCTTCTGCGCAAAGAGAAACTCCGGCAGGACCTGGATGTTCCCCCTAGAGGGAGGCAGAGGAGCTTAGTGGTGATGCTAGCAGGCGCACACTTCAGGGGGCACCCTGCGCCCCATGGCTGGAGTGAGGTCTCCCTGAGCCCCTGGGTACCTCCCCTGCTTTCCGTGTGAGCAGGGCGGAGGCCTGAAGCCTCTCTTCCCGTGGGCACTTCTTCAAGGGGTAGGAGGCCACTTTGGGCCCTGCCCCAACCGTGTGGGCCCCAGTTCCTCACAACAGGCTCCCTTTCTGCCCCGGCTTCCTCTCTGGGTGACCAGGCTCCCAGCCTGGCATAAGCCAGTGGTGCAAGAGCCCAGGACCTTGCATGGTGGCCAGTTCATGTGGCAAGTGGTGTTACCACCTACAGTAGAGCCAGCAGGCTGTTCCACAGAGGGGTGAGCGGGCTCGGAACTGCTCAGCCCCAAGGTAGAATCCTGCCACCTGTGGGACCCTGGGCACACTGTGGCCTCCTTTGCAGAAAAGTAAATTCATATAGACAGGGGAGCCCCTGCTATCTACCCCCCCCCCCCCCCCCCCCCCGCCACCACCACCACCCTGCTCAGCACCTGGTCAATGTCTGTGCTCAGTGGCACTTGAAAGTTAAAAAAACGGAAACAGGAGAAAGATCTGAAGGTGAGGACAGGCCCTCAGAGGTTGGCTGAGGCTGGAGCCCCCTGGGACCCTGCGGCCACCACCTTCCTAGCAGGCCTCCCAGAGAACCCTTGGAGCCACTTTTCTTTCCTGTGCAGGTCTCACTGCATCTGTTTTCAAGTTCTTACCTTCCTTTAAAAATGATTCTTTCCTGTGTATCCCAAACTGCTGCTGAAGTCTACATCAGGTGTTTCAAGGATTAAGGGTTTCTTTCCCTACCTTCTTCCTTTAGACACTTTTCCCCCCTTTAGACATTTTATTTGTCACTATAAAGATGTATTCCTTTGGAGTATTTTTAATTTAATCCTTTGTTAAGAGTCACCCCGGTCCGGAGCCTCTGGCCCCCTGCCCGGGTCTGGCCAGATCCTCATAGTGTTGTCCTGAGCCATGCCCCCACTGCCACCGACCGTGTACCCTCCCCTCCATCATCACCCTGGGCTGGAGAGCTACAGTAGCCTCCCCTCTCCTGCTGCGTCAAGGGCTCCCTCCTCTGGCCTTTCCTGCTTGGCTGCCTCAAGCTTCCCGACTCAGCTCAGGTATCTCCTCCCCCAAGAAGCTTCTCCAACTGCTCCAGTTGGCCTGTGACCCCTCTATACCCTCACGGCCTCCTATAGGCCCAGAACCACTTACTCGTCCACCAGTGTGTGAGCTGTCCTTACTGGGTGGTGCATCCTCTGAGGAACCAGGACCCACATGGTGAGCGTGCAGGGGTGCCTCATAAAGTTGTGGAGTGAATGAAGAAATGAATGAATACATGCAGACCTCCTGACCTCCAAACGCCAGTAACCCAGTTCCTCTGGCTACTCCTCCTACGGCTGTGGGGTCCCTCTGCCCTCTGTGCCTGGCACATGGAAGCACCCTTCCTTTCCCTACTGCTGCCCACTCTTTGCCTGCTCGTTCTAACTCCCACTACACATTTTACGTGTTTGTTGACTCCAGGCCTTACCCATTTTTCCATTTGTAAAACTGCTTTTCCACTTAGAATCGTCGCCACACTGTTTGTGACTTAATAAAATTAGCTGTTTCCTGTGTGTTGCCTTTGATTCTGGCAGAGCCTGCTCGGCTCTCTGGAGATGCTCAGGGAACCCACATTAAAGTTCATTGGTAAAAAAATAAATAAATAAAAATAAAGTTCATTGGTCCTTCAGTGACACCCTTGGGTCCCAGACTGAAGCTCAGCTCGGAGGGGGCCCATCTCTCCTGTCTGGTCACCTGTATGCCCACCCCGGGGCCACAGGGCAGTGCCATCAGGCAGCTGGTAGCTGGAAAAACTTAAAACCTTGAAAAACTTAAAGAATGTTAAACTGGTGGAGAATGGATTAATAGCTGCCACTTAGAGGCCGTTTGGATTTGCCCTGTATGGTACAAGTCAGAGCTGATGGCCCAGACCGTTTAAAATCATAAAAGGCCCTCCCATAGGGCTGTGGACAGGTGAGTACCTGCAGATGGGCCCAAACAGGGGGATTTACTCTAACTGGCAGGGAGGATGAGAAGAAAGGAAAAGGAAGGAGGGACAGATGCTGCGAGGCCCCCAGGAGCACCATGGCGAGAGCAGGCCCAGTCTGAGCTGTGAAGAGAGAGATCTGCTCCCTCTAAGAGACCAGCTCTGCCCCTGTGAACAGGGCGGACCTGGAGACGCATGGCCTCCATTAGTGTTCGTATTAGAGTTTGAGATGTGAAATTTGAAACAGCAGTGGATAAATGAATTAAGTGGGAACATGGAGAAAATAGTGATGCAGGAAGGTAAGCACAGAATTTATATTTTGACTATAATCTTGCAGTTGATACTTGTCTTCTCTGTGCACCTGATTCTGCAGTAGGTCATGTGTGTGCACGCACGTGTGTATGTGTGCACAGTGCATGTACACGCACGTGCTCAGCCGTGGAGGACATCGAGCCCTCGGATGAAGGAGGGACTGTTCCCTGCCCACCCCCCTCCCCGCCCCAGCTCTCCCTTGGGAAGAGTAGCAGGGGCCCACCAGCCCTGCCCTGCGTCCTGCCCACCCCTGGAGTGTCAGCGCCTTAGCCACTGCACACAGGCCCTTATCCAGAAGAGACTCCCCAGACGTGGGCACACCAGATGCTGAGTGGCTCCGGTCCAGCCAACAGGTCCACGGAAAGAAAGGGTGGAACCCTACCACGAGGGAGCAGGAGGGGTGGGGGCGCTGTCATTCTCCTGGAAGCACTGGGTGGCCAGGGAAGAGCCAGCAGTGTGTCCCACCCTTGTGGGCTGGGAGCATGCCATGCCCCCGTGTCACCCGGCCTGTCCTTCGTGGCTGTTGCACGGGCTCCAGGCATGCACTCCATGTCCGTACCCAAGTTTAGTGACACCCTTACAGGTCTCGCCATCTTACTTCTTTAGCAGAAGGCTGGGGACAACAGGGAGAGAGCCTGGGGAGGAGGTCGTACTGTTAGGGGAGCCTCGCAGGTGTTTGTTGGGACTCTGGCCTCCCCCCGAAAATCCCCTGGCACATCACCAGCCCAGTACCCCAGTGTGTGTAGGACCATTGCGCCATGGGGCCCCTCAGAAAGTAGAACTCACCCCTATGCCCCATTCCAGCTGACCCTCTGTCTGCCGCTGGCTGCCACTGCCTCCTGCTTGGATCCAGCCCTCCTCGGACCCCTCAGTTTCCCCAGTAAGTCTGTGCAGCCCTTCCTGCGCTGCCTCTCCCCCCACCTCCACCTGGGCTCCAGCTCCTGTGCCAGCTCATCTCAGTCTGGGCCCCCTCCTGGATTTGTCCCACTTTGCTGAACTTCACCTCCAACAGGTAGCCAAGGTTGATGCCGTGAGGCATCAACTCCTCCTGGACCACAGCCCCTCCCTTCCTCCTCACAGGCCTCTGTGACCTGCGGCCCAGAGCGCTCAGCCCTTGCCCTGGACAACACCGTTGGCCCTGAGTTGACCCCACTGTCCTCCATCTCCGGGCCACCCTGCCCCTGGTGACCAGACCAGTCTGTCCAAACACCTGGCACCTCATCACCAGCGCGCACACTTTGGAGGGCCTTTGTTGTTGGATCTGACGTACAAGCCCAGCCCTGTGGGAAGCGGTGTTCATGGGACGAGCAGGTCATGGAATGTTCTCCCCAGACACCTCGCCAGCCTCACCAACCCGGGTCTTTCCTTCAACACTGGGCCTTCTCTTCCTGAGGGTCTTCAGCAGTGTTACTCCGCTTGCCCGAAACACTTCTAACCCCCAAATGCCCCTCTGTCCTCCAGGCCCTGCCTGTTAACTTAAAAGCACTCTCTTGAGGGCTTAGAATCTCCTCTGAGGACAGACAGCAGCAGGGGCCTTCAAACATTTTTTTTGCTTATCTCCTAAAAGAACTTTGGGAAAAAGTACAATAACCCTTTGAACATGTAAGGTTGAAAAGGAAAATATTAAGTTGAAATACAATTATTTTTATAAATAGGAGGTAAAAAAAACCATAGGATGGAAGATGAGGAACCAATTACTAGAAGTAAATATTTAATGACACGATTCACTAAAATAGATTTTAACCAACTCCCTGAATAAGGCACAGCAAATCTGTAGTCATCGTGCAAGACTTTTACTCATGGGCTTTAGCCAGTGTATCTTGAAAATGTTTAAATTCTGGAAAAGTCTCAATTATGTTCAAAAAATCACCTGAGTCCCGATTACCCATCAGTTCTGAATTCTGAACATCTGACGGGCGGAGCCCCGCTCTCATGGGGCCCAGGAGGTGCGAGGGCCCCTCGCTGAGGCCAGGTGACTGCTGTGCTCTGCTTCCGTGGGGGTGGGGAGGGTGTTGTGAATTCAGTCATGTGTGCAGGCAGTTTTAGGAAATATAGGGGTTGAGGATCTGGAAATTCATTCCCTGAAAACTGCCAGCACGCCCTTGGAAAGTGGATCTGCGTACCCACACCAAAAACCACGGTGCAGAGGATGGGGTTCTTCCCCTTTAGAGTTCGGGGCAGGCGGTGTTGGTAGAGAAAGGAATATCCGGGTGTGCCAGGGAGGGTAGGGCGGCTGCCCTAGAGGCCCGCCTCCCACAGACTTCCTGGCCGTCGCCAGTCCCCCCAGCTCACACACCAGCGGTGACCTGTTTCACAGCCGCGTGTCAGGCTCACACCCGCACACACCGCATGCTGTGAATTCTCAGGGCCAGGCAGGCCTCCCCCTGGTTTGCTGAGCACAGAGCACCCAGGCTTAGCCAGCTCCGCCTGGCTCCTGCGGCCGGCCTCCACCCTCCGCGGAGGGCCTTCCTTCCACACTGGCCCCAGCGTGCCGGAGCTGTTCCCTCCCCCAGGGCACAGGAGACGCCTGACAGGGGGACTCGATCTGACCCTGGGAGATGGGCCCTGGTCCTCCCCCAGGGGGTTGACGCCCTGCTCACTTTATGTTTAAATACCGACTTTAGTGAAATCTAACCCACAGCCCGAACAACTCACCCATTTGCAGCGTAGACGCAGGGGTTTTTATGTGCAGCTGTCACCCCAGTCAAGCCCTGGTGACTCTTAACCCGACTGCCAGAGGCAGGGATTCATCAATTAATTACAAGAGCGCTCCTGTGACAAAAGGAACCCGAAATGGAGTAATCCAGAGAGGACATTTTCTAGGAGGCCGTGTTACTGCCTGTAACCCACAGACCCTCAGCCCATTTGCCTCTGTCCCAACTGAGACAGGTGCACCAGCCTCTTGTCGCCGCCCCGGGGCCGCCGGCCCAGAAGGACACCCGCCATCGCTCACGGGCCTTTGCTCTCTCTCGCCAGGTGTTCCACTGTGTCCACTTTGAGTGTCCGGAGCAGCAGAGCAGCCATAAGGAGGACAGCAGCGAGGAGTCGGGGCCAGGGGAGCCTGGCCCGGGTCCGCAGCTCGACCCCCACGCCCTGCAGGCCCCCAGCGGCAGCTCCCTGCCTTCCAGCCCCGGCTCCGCCTCTCGCTCCCCCAACCGGCAGCACCAGTAAAGGGCCCCCAGGCCCCATTGAGGGCAGAGGCAAGGACTGGTGCCCACCCCCACCCCCCCACCCCCCGGCCAGGAGGGATCTCTGTTGACTGCCCCTGACCCCTCCAGGGAGGAGCAGAGCCCGCTGCAAAAAGGGACACACAACAGGCGTTCTCCCAAGGACAGAAAGGGGGCTGCTTTGTTCTCCTCAATTTGTTCAAATCAGGCTGGTCTCCAGGGGGAGAAAATGGGTCTTCAAACTTCATCAAGTCCACCATTAACACCCTACCTCTCTAATGTCACTGGGGCAAGGGGGACAGAGGGAAGCGGTAGATGGGTGGTGTCGGAATTCCTACAAAGCACAGCGCAGCAGGGGCGCGTGCAGGGCAGGGGGTGGGCTCTGCTCCCCGGAGGCACCCGAAGGCAGTGGGTTTCTGTAGAGTGCTGACTTTCCTGGAACACATTGCCGTGGGAACTGATTTTTTAAAAATTTCTTTTAGTTATTGTCCATTTGCTGAATCATAGGTGTTCCAGATCGTCTTTTGCACTGCTTAAACAGCACATCCCTTGTTTTCATCCCTCTTGATGCTGTAATTTCCCTCCTTAGTTTTGAGCGGTTAAGCCTGGGGTGGAGCAGAGAAGCACTGCCCACGTCTCCCGTCTCCCGAGTGAAGCACAGACGCAGCTCATCACGGCCCCTGGTCTGACAGGGAAAATCCTCCGAGGAAGTTCAGCAAAATACACAATGAGCAAATCAATCCAATGACACTGGAGTTAATGATCGCTCGAATTCCTGAGTTATTAACCTGTCATTCCTGAGACGCATCCAGCCTTTGAGCTTGGGAGGCTGACAAAGAAGGAGTTGCTAAGCCACCTGCTAATTTCATGGTCCGAAGTATGTAAATGTGTATATAAGTGTGAGGAGTCAGCGCGGTGGCCGAGCGGGGGTCGGGGTTGGGGACAGGGAACTGCGCCTTTGCGGCAGGTTGAGGCTGTTGGGTGGCGCTGCTGTGCCTCCCCCGCAGGACGTACTGCACACCCGGGGTTTAGAACAAAAAGCAGTTCTCGGAAGCTTTTGTCCTCGTCCTCAACGGAGTGGGCCTCCCGACTGCGGTGGCCGAGCCAGCCCTGTCGCGCCTCCTACACAGTGGTTTCCAGTTGGGCGCCGACCACCCTGCGTAACCCGCTTGGCCTCTGCCTGCTTGTCCTCTCCTCACCCTGGGGCCCACCCAGTGGCCTGGCTGGGCACCGCGGACCTCGGGGCCCCCAGATGCAGGCCCGGGGCCTCTGCACACCCTGTGATCCCCTTGGAGGAGGGTGGACTTACCCGGACTTCCGTCTTGGGGTCTTGAACACACACTGGTTGTGGGCAGACACAGAGTCACTGGGTCGACTTACTAAATGCTTTCCCCAGTGTGACCTGGTCTCGAGTGATCTATCGATATGGGAAGGGTAGGGGGCATCGGGCCACCTGACTAAACAGTCTGTTTGAACACGGCGTGGAGGAACAGGGGGGGTTGGGGAAGAGGAGCCACAGAGCCAGCTGCCCCTTCCCCACCTTGTGGGGAGTCCCTGGAGCCCCTGAGGGGTACCAGGCATGTCACAGGAGGAGGGTGGCTCCCACAACCCCGTGTGACGCTGGTGACAGCACCAGTCTCCGGTGGTAGGTCAGCGTGGAGAATCGCTGTCCCCTCGCACGCACTTCCTTGGGCGGCATTGGCACTACCTGGTGGGGAGCAGCAGGTGCCAGGGAGCCAGCGGGGCCTGAGCTCAGGCGTTCGCCGCGTATCCACTCGCTAGAAGGCTTGCTTCCTAGACCTCGGAGCCCCGCATCCAGAGAGGAGTCCTGGGGCTCGGAGGCGGTCGCTGCTGGCTTGGGAAGAGACAGCGGGCTGGTGGGGACCCGGATGGTTCCCACGCTCCATCTCCAGACTGGGGGGCCCGCACCCCCACAGCGCACATCGCCTTGGGCCACGGGTTTGGCAGCAGCTCGGCGTCCCCCCGAAGAGGCACACGCCCACCCCTGGGTGCTGCCTGGCCAGCAGCCTGCTGCCCCCGCCTCCCCCCCCCCCCCCCCCCCCGCAGATCTCCTTCAGCATCTGCACCTTCCACGCATGCCCCAGGTCTGGCTCCGCAGACAAGGGAAGGAGGGGGGAGAGGGGGCAGAGCTGCCAGCACAGGGCGGCAGGGAGGCTGGGGCAGCGCCTCCTTCCCCTCCCCACCCCGCCCCCAGCGCGCCCCTCGGCTGGCCGCCCCCAGGTCTCCTGGCCCTGAGCAGAGGCCTTGCCCCGTGGAAGCCCCTCTGGGCCCCAGGCAGACGTCGACGAAGCTCGACTCAGCAGAAGCCGCTCTGGTCTACCTCCTGTTCCCAGGCCGGCGGGCTCCGCCCTCTGTGTGCGCCTTCTGAAGGGGGGTGAGGCGCCAGGGCTGCTGGGTGGCCCCGCAGATACTGACATAGGCAGAGCGAAGCATGGGTCTCCAGGAGCGAGGGATGAGTGGGCCGCCAGTGGCCTGGCATCCCCGCAACCCTGGCTGGCCCTGTGGAGGACGCCTCCCTGCAGCCGACCAGGCCAGAATGGCCCCAAACCTGGAAGAGGCCAATGGAGCTAAATGGGAGTGCAGGTGAGAGGCCTGGCCTGCAGCCAGAAGGAGTCCCCGATGCCCACGGAGTCCTCGTCCCAGCGGAGGGTGGGGGCTGACGCCCCTGCGAAGTGTGGGGAAGGACACACGGCCAAGTCATGAGGGGGCCAGGGCAGATGAGGGACTCCGCCCTCTGAGGTGCAGCCTGGGTGCTACTGGTGTGAGGAGAGGTCAGCTGAGGTCTGGCCTCCGTGGGGACAGACGGGGAGCTCGTGGCCCGAGGCCCTTGACTGTGATGCTCCCCAGTTACCCTGAAACGACACCTTTGTGACCATCGCCCAGGTCAAGAAATAGGATGCCAGAACCGCCCCCCGCCCTTCACTGCAGATCGTGATTTGGGGGAGAGTGAAAATAAACGGCACTGGGGCTTGTGGGGAGAGCCTCCGCCTCTGGCAGCTGCTGGGTGGGCCAGTTGGGGTGACCCCGAGCGCACCAGTGGGCCTGTGTCCAGTGCATGTGTGCCCGGGGCTGGCGGGGCTGGGGCATGGCGGTCTCAAAGACAGGGTTGCCGCCGAGCACTTTGGATCTGAAACGGGTAATTGGATGACAACGTGCACCCCACCCGTACACAGATGCTTGTTTACCCGTATTCTCAGTGCTTTTTCTGTTTTACTTCTGACTTTAGTTAGAACTACGAGCCCGTGATGAATGTGGGACTCTTCTCAATTGCTCTTTAAATTGTCACTTTTTAATCTTATTAAATGAAGTGTCGATTCCTGACAAATACATTAAAAGTGTTTTATTCCTAGAAGAGTTGGGAAAAGAAATTATTTTCAGCAAGAGTGGGATGTGTTTGTTAGACTGATTCCTTGGTCCCCCCCCCAAAAAAAATGAGTTTTTGAATTGTGCAAAAAATTGCTCAGTAGTTACGCTGTCACTCCAATTGTCAAATCACTGTGCAGACAGCGCCAACCCAGTCAACTTCACCTTTTTTTCCCCAAGAAGATAACAAAATTGTAATCACTTATTTTTTCTAGAGACTCAGAAGAAAAAAAAGTATAATCTGTAATAAAAAGCGGAGCGTCCTGTGTGCCAAGGTCACTTGGTGATAGAGGGAGCACACCCCATTGCAGGCTTCAATTAAGAGACTTCCTTTGGACGAGGAAGAAAGGTGTCAAAAGAGGAAAAAAACTAAATGTGTCTCCTTCCAGGAGTTTCTCCTCGTTCGCACACTCTGTGGCATTACCACTGAGTCCTGCCTCCTGTGCAGGTGGCGGGTTCCTGCGGACGCGGCCGAGTCGGGGAGCCGCGGCGCGGGGTGGCCGTGGCCGCCGTGGGCCGTGGCTGTGGCGGGCGTAGGCCGAGCTCCATGTATTTCTGCCGCCACAGCCATGGCTTGTGTGTCTGGCCCGACGACAGCTCCAGCGGGAGTTCAGGCTCATTAGTGGCCCTAGGAATTTAAGATGCAGCTCCTGGCTCTGTGCCACCCTGGTTTTTATAATATTAAATTAGAAGTCGTCCCGGTGCCTGCTGTTTGCTCAGGAGTTTCTGGAAAAGAGGAAGGGAATGGTTAGACAGCATGTGGGGCCACCAGGGCGCCCTGTTTCTGCCCCTCGAGGTCAGCCTAATGGCTGGGCAGGATTCCGGAGCCCCGGTGGTGTGAGAGAAAGCCTGTGGGCAGGGCGGGGGGACGCGCGGTTGGAGGATAGACCCGTTCCCCTGTCCTCAGCCCTGCTACCCCTGGGCAGTGTCCTGGGGAGCAGGCAGGACTGTGCCTCTGCTGGTTTCCATCCGACTGGCCGGAGGGGCCGTGCGCCTCGTGCCTCTGCGGACGTGGGCAGCTGCCCAATGACCTTGGACCCCCCAGCAACCACCCCACGTCCCTCCAGGCAGGGCTTCCCATGGATGGAAGTGAGCTGGGACCTGCTCCATCGCAGGGCTGGAGCAGGTGCACGGACAAGCTCCCTCCGCCACACGCTTGGGATACCACTGGTCTCTTAAATTACTTGTTAAAAAATATTAGTAATCAGGGATCCCTGGGTGGCGCAGCGGTTTGGCGCCTGCCTTTGGCCCAGGGCGCGATCCTGGAGACCCGGGATCGAATCCCACGTCGGGCTCCCGGTGCATGGAGCCTGCTTCTCCCTCTGCCTGTGTCTCTGCCCCTCTCTCTCTCTCTGTGACTATCATAAATAAATAAAAATTTAAAAAAAATAAAAAAAATAAAAAATAAAAAATATTAGTAATCATGCCCATGGAAGAACATTCCAATCTAGCAGAAAGGACAGAGGTGCCCTCCCCGTCATCTGGCCTGAGTCCCCCTTGACCCGGGGCCAGGTCGTTTCCGCTGGGACAGGAAAGTCAGTCCCCTGCTCCCCCGCCCCTCAGCCCTCCTTCCCAACACCCTGGCCTCTCCCTGGCAAAAGCCAGACTGTGAGGGGGGCCCTCCTATCTCATCAGGTTAGTTTTTTTTTTTTAAGAGTTAAAATATTCCCCAAGGGGCTTCACAGCCTAAAGATTCACAATCATCCACCTATAATTTATGATAAATGTCTCGAGCATTTACCATTTGCATCCCGAGTATTTATAGCTCTGGGCCGGGAGCGGGGGAGGAGGAGGCCTCCACCTGCCTCCACCATCGTCTCCTGCTCGGCTGGGGCAGCTGAAGAGTGCCACCCCCGGAGCCCGGGGCAGTGGCTCCATCCCGTCCAGGTGAGAGGTGCCCGCTCTGTGCGGAAGGTGGTGCGACCCTGAGCAGAGGGCGCAGAGGGGGCCTGCGCTCCGCGGCTTGGGTCTCCACGGATGCCCCGGCCCCCTGGGCCCCCTGGTACGGTCCATCCCTCCATCCCCAAATATGCTCGTCCTGTCAGAGGAGCACCGGGGTGTGTGGCCCACTCGGGTACAGATGGGCCCAGCCTGGCCACAGTGGCCACACATCTGCCCGGGGCCTTAGGGGCAAGCTGGTCCTCGCGTGGCAGCTCCGGCCCCAGGGTCCGGGTTACCCTGCACCCACACCTCGTACCTGGGCCTCCAAGCTCTTTCCTCCAAGACCAGCCCCCAGGCCGGGGTGGGGGGGCACCTCATCTTCAGTGCTCCACCATGGCTGGGCTAGGTGCTGTCGGCCACATCTGTGCAGCCTGCGGGCCCAGCCTCTCCTCGCCTCGCTCCCCCACAGTGCAGCTCAGCTGCTAGAGCCCCCTCTGAGAGGCAGCGGCCACTCCGCACAGCCCTCAGACATCTCCCCATAGCCAAGGTCCTGAGGCCACCCCTGCTCCAGCACCCGGGAAAGCTCAAGGTGAGGAGGGCCTTGGGCTCAGCCTGCGAGCAGTGTGCAGAGTGGGGGACGGGCACCTCGGGGCTGCTGTGGGGCTTGACCCCGAGCTACTGTGGCCAAGTCCCCAGAGAGCATGGACCTCCTCCACCTTGGGGGTTGCACCCCATTCTCTGTCTCCCCGCAGCTCAATGGCAAGACTGTGGGTGCCCTGGCCCCCCGCCCGTAGCTTGCTCTCGTTCAGCCGGCGGCCCCTGCATGGGAGGGCCCTGCCTTGCAGCTGGGCTGGCACCTGCAGACAGGTGAGGGGCAGGGGTGGGGGTGATGGCCTGGGGGGGTGGGAGGCGGGGCCGGTGCAAGGTCCTGGGGAGGCGGGGCTGGTCTGCATGCGCTTCACCGCCCAGCTGCGGCTGCCCGACCGGAGGCCTCCATGGGGAGCAGGCCAGTGTGGGGGGCGCGGTGCTGCGGCAGCAGACGGCCTAGGGGTGTGTGGGCAGGATGGGGGGGTGCGGTTGGGTGTCATCACGGTGTTCCTGTAACTGGCACGAGTGACCGGCCAGGAGGGATGGCCCCGGAGCCCCCAGCGGGTAGAGCCTGGGGGGCACGAAGGGGCAGCAGAGGAGCCCCGAAGGCCTGGTGGGGACAGGCCTGGGGGACGGCGGGTCAGTGTGTCAGGTGCCCTGAGGGTTCAAGAAGAGCCGCGGGCTGAGGTGTGAGGGGACTCGGGGCACCCGGTCCAGGTGGGGTCTGGCGTGGGGGCTGCCCGTCTCGGAGACTGTCCCCGAGGCCGGCTGTGAGCTCATGTGGGGCTCCTGGGATCCCCAGCTGCCTTTGCCCATGTTTCCAGCCCTCCCCACGCTCTTCCTGCGTCTCCCTGAGCGTCGGCCCGGGCTTGGAGCAGCCTTCGCCGGCTGCGGCCCCTGCGGGCTGTTCGCCCTTGGACAAGATTTTCCCGCCCGCGACCATCGGCTGCCCCCCGGGACCTGTGCCCAGGACACACCTGCCCCGACTCGGAGGGCCAGCCCCTCCGAAGTGGTCCGCGTCCTCAGGCCCTCCACCCGCTGGGACTGCCAACGTTCCAGCATATTCTTCTTGTTTCATCTATTTGGGTGGCAACAATCTCGCCCTTGGGACTCAGAGCGCAGACGGGAGTCGAGCGCGGCCAGCGGTCCGTCCGCACGTGCAGTGACGGGCAAGGAGCACACGCTGCCCTCCCTCCCTCCCTCCCTCCCTCCCTCCCTCCCTCCCTCTCAGCTGTGACCTTTGACCCAAAGAGTTTGCAACAAAAATATCCAGAGTGGAAAGTAAGGAGGCGGTGCCAAGACACCCAGGAAATGGGGAAAGGGGAGCAACAGAGGGGTTGGTTGCCTAAAGCCACAGCGACTTGGCCTTTACACACAAACACGATGTGGGACACGCGGAGCACACGAGTGTCCTCAGACACATTCGGTGCTTCAGAGAGTGGCTGCATCTCTGCCCGCGCATCCTGGGGGCCCCCTCCCCCCGGACCCACCCAGCACCCAGCTCTCCTCCCCAGGGCAGCAGGGTCCCCACCCAACAGGGGAGCTGCCGGTGTCCACAGCGCCCAGAGGATGAACTCTGCGGGCGACAGGCCCTGGGACGGGCCCCGGTGCAGCAGGTGCAGCGACGGCCGCTGCTCTGGCGTCCCCGCCATCCGACTGGCCTGGAGCAGGGGCCCTTTCCGGGGCCCTGTCTGCAGTTTTCTCACTCCAGAAAGAGTTGTTAAGGCCACATGGTCATCAGGCGCATCTGCCCCAAGCCTCGGCCCCTCAGGCCGCTGCTGTCCCTGGCACTCGTGGTCATGCCTCCCGGTGCCCCCTGGAGGGGGGGCTCTTCAAGGCACCTTGAGCCGCGGTGGCTCGTGAGCTCCTCCTCCTGGGGATGCGATCCTTCGTGGGGTGCGTGGGCCCTGGGGCAAACCGCTGACTTTGGGCGGCCGTGGTGGGAAACCGCAGCAGGTGAACTTGGGGATAGGACCCCCAGCTCGGCGGCCCTTTGTGGGACTGGGAGACACGGTCAACAGCGCTCCAGACCTGTTGCCCTTTCCTTCCTTAACAGGACTCCTGCAGAGTTCAGTGTCCCATCCTTACCCACGCTTTCCCCAGTGACAGGCTCTGGCCACGGAGTCACCTTTCTCTTACTTTTTGAAACCTGGTTGTCTCTAACCCTGGTTAGTGCCCTTCCAGCCCTTTCCTCACCACAAGCAGCTCTAAAAGGACGAGCTCGTCTGTCCTGGGGCCCTGGCCCCCCACGTCCGGGTCCTCCACCTGCTCGGGCCTCCAGGGAGGCGCAGCTCCTGTCTTGTGTCCTGCATCTCCCCCACGACAGTGCTCTGCTACCCAGGAAGGGGCTGGGTTCGCTGACACGCTGCCAGCGACCTCGAGGCATCATGGGGTACACGCCTCCCTACCTATGTCGCCCACCTCGTCGCTCCTAAGTCGCTGTCATCCCCACCTCACAGGCGCTGGGGCATCTGACCAGGGCCGGGTTGGCATCTGGAGCATTATTAAACGGTGTGTCCCTCCGTCCCCATCAAAGGGACCACCCCGGCAAGGGGCTGCTACACCAACACCCGAAAGCCAGGTGTCCTCAGCAGGTTTACCTGGGGTTCCCCCCGATGGCCGCTCAAGTTCAGCGGTTTGCCGGGGGTACCCCCGCACACCCCCCAGAGTCACACCCCCGAGGAGGAGGAGGTGCTCGCAAGTGGTCTCTGTGGAATCTACCAGATGCCCATGAAGAAAAGCACACTTGGTCATCTGTCACATACTGTTGCTAAACGTCTATAGGTTCCAAAGTTTAAAGGGCAAGATGTTTGTGGGGAAATCCACCCACTATTTTAAAGTTGTCTCTACACCCTGTGTGGGGCTCGAACTCACAACCCCGTGAATAAAGCGTTGCATGTTCCACCAACCCAGCCAGGCGCCCCTTTTTAATTTGCAAATTGAAAGATGTTATTAGCTGGGGCACAGCCAGTTTTGAAAATTAGTGCTCGATGGTTACAAACATTCATTCTTTGTGCTTTTTAATGTATATTTTTTTATTGGAGTTCAATTTGCCAACATACAGCATATCACCCAGTGCTCATCCCGTCAAGTGCCCCCCTCAGCGCCCGTCACCCAGTCACCCCAACCCCCCACCCACCTCCCCTTCCACCACCCCTTGTTGGTTTCCCAGAGTCAGGAGTCTCTCCTGTTCTGTCGTCCTCTCTGATATTTCCCACTCATTTCCTCTCCTTTCCCCTATAATCCCTCTGTTTATATTCCCCGAATGAATGAGACCACATGATGTTTGTCCTTCTCGGACTGACTCCCTTCACTCAGCATAACCCCCCCGCCCAGGTCCATCCGCGTCGAGGCCAATGCCCCGTTGTAGACCCAGACGGTGTCCTTGAGCCTTCCTGCAGCGGGGCAGGATGCTGTGCGTTGTGGCGGTGGCTCAACCCAGCTGCGCCCTGTGACAGCCTCAGGAGCTCTGACGAACACTCATGACCGTGCCCATCTGTGACATCCTGGTTGACCTGGGCGTGGGGATTTTTTAAAAGCTCCACAGAAGATTCTAAAGGAGCTATGTCTGAGGCCTACTGGGCGAGTGTGTGGGATGGAGAAATTTTCCACATTCCCCAGCGAAGGAGGGGCCAGAGGGAGGCGGTGCGTTGGCAGAGGCCCAGCCACAGAAGAACCGTGTCCTGCCTGTCGGGCCAGGGCTGCCATACGCTGCGGCCGGGGCTGAGCCGGTGGAGGGGTCCCCGAGGCCACCAGGGCCGCTGGCATCACACACTCTGCTCCTGACTACACCGGGCATCCTGCCACCCTAACCCCCAACAGCTCTCCGGTCCAGTGCCCTCCACCATCCTTGCCCAGCACAGCCACCTCTGAGGCCTAGTGCCACCCTCCAAGAACCTGGCTGGCTGAACCCACTGGCAGTCGTGATGCCTTGGGGGCCGGGAGCTCCCTGCAGTCATCGGACATCGCCTGTTCACATCACATTACTGCAGACCAACCATCCCAGGACCTAGTGGACCGAAAACGACATTTATTTTGCACACAGATCTGCAGTTTGGCCAGGGCTCAGTGGTGAGAGCCATCTCCGCTCCACCTGGTGTCATGTGGGTTAGCACGGAAGCTGTGGCAGGTCATCCGAAGAGCCCGCTCACTCCCCACAAACCCGGCAAGTGCCCTGGGGACCCAGACAGCTGGGCCCCCTGGCTTCTCTCTCAGTATGGGCTCTCCATGTGCTCTCTCCAGTACGAGGCTCCAGAGTAGCCAGATCTTTTTTTTTTTTTCAATTGAGGTGAGATTCATATAACATGAAATACACCATTTTAAATAATTCAGTGGCACTGAGTGTGTTTCCAGTGTTGTGCAAACAGCACCTCTGTCTGGGTCCAGAACATTTGTTATTACCCCAAAAGATGCACACCCACTAAGCCATCAGCCCCCATTCTCCCCATGACCCTACTGACCACCGTCTGGATTTGCCCATCCTGACACTTCCCTTAAATGGAATCCTATAACATGTCATCTTCTGTGACTGGATTGTTGCGCTCGGCATAATGTTTCTGAAGTTTGTCCATAGCCTGGCATGTGCATTTGCTTTCTTTTTGTGGCCAAACTGTAGGACTCCACCGCATTGTGTTTATCCACTCATCCCCTGGTGGCCACCCGGGCTGCATCCACCTTTTGGCTATTCTGAGCAGAGCCGCAGTGAACACGTATGTGTGCATACACTTGAAGACCTACGTTCAAGTCTTTTCAGTGGATTCCAAGGAGCAGAATTGCTGGCATATGGTAATCCCTTGGAAATTTTTGAGAAGCCGCCGCACAGTTTTCTACAGTGGCCACCTCGCTGTACATTCCCACTGGCAATGTGCAGGAGGCCCCATCTTTTCCACAGTTGCCAACACTTACTTTCCTTTTTTTTTTTTTTAAGATTTTATTTATTTATTCATAGAGACAGAGAGAGAGAGGCAGAGGGAGAAGCAGGCTCCATGTGGGGAGCCCGATGCAGGACTCGATCCCAGGTCCCCAGGACCACACCCCAGGCTGCAGGCGGCGCCAAACCGCTGTGCCACCGGGGCTGCCCTACTTTCCATTTTTTGATCATCACTGTCCTGGTGACGTGACTCCCGTGTCAGCCCAGGCTCCTGGAGCACAGGTGCGAGAGCGAGCCCGACTGACGTCCTATCCTGTGCCATTCAGAGCTCACCTGGAGCCAGGGATGGCTCCTGCCGTATGCTAAGCATTAGAGAAGCAAGTCGCCAAAGCCAGCACACGCTCAAGGGGAAGGGCTCTGCTTTTTGATGGGAGGCGTGCCAAAGAATTCAGGGACCCATTTGAAGCCACAGTATCGTCATGACACTTCTCATCCGGTGCCTCTCAAAGTGCCAGTCTGTGCCAGGATAGAGGAGCAGGAACCAGCACACGGCCCCCTCATGAGGTCTGTCAGCTGGCCCAAGTGGGTGCTTAGCTACTTAACCGACTTACCTTCAGACTTGAGCTCCTCATCTCAGCCTGTGACACACGTGACACAGGGAAAGGCTGTGGGCACCCGGGCATCCTGCTGCCCCCCTCCCCTGACGCTCATGCTGGGAACTGACTGACCATTTAAGGCCTTCAACTCTTGCCCTCCTTTTATGAGGCCCCCTTTAGGAAAAAGCATAAAAAATATGACTACAAAATTAGGTTCAAAGATGAAGAATTAGAAATCACAGCAAATCACCCACTTCTCAAAGTTGACACACACCCAGACATCGAAAACGCTGGAAAACCAGCACAAACATTTCAGCAACTGTGGGACGCGTCTGTGAGGCCTGGGTCCTGCACCGCCAGGCTGCGCACTCGTCACCCTCCTGGGGAGAGCCGTTTGCGGACTCCGCGTCAGAACAGAAGGACGCCTCCTTCCTCTAGCACGGCCGGCCACACTTCCAATTACTGGTACGTTGGAGAAGTTTCCTTCATCTTCACAACTCACCCTGGCTGGGGCGTAAGTTTTTAGAACTACTGCCACGTGTGGGGAAACTGCAGTCCGGGGTGTTTCCTGGGGCAGCGGGAGGATTCCAGGAGCCTCCGGAACTCCCCCGCCTCGCACGGTGGCATCTGCACCTGGGCGCCGCCGGGGACCTTCCGCAAGAGCAGGGGCACCTTCCGCAAGAGCAGGCCTCCCGCGGGCGCAGGCGGGAGAAGCGTCTTCCCCTGGGCTTGCACACCCGCCACTGCGCTCGCTGCAGACCCTTCGAGGGCCGTCTCCCCTCCAGGCCTCCGGGCTTCGAGCCGCGACGCGGGCGGTCGTCGGGCGGGCAGCAGGGAGCGACCAAGACCACCCAGCTCCGAGGCGACGGCACACACGCGACGCTGTCCCACTCCCCCAAGCTGAATCCCCCCAAGTCCACTGCACCTCGGCATCCCCAACCTGCCGGCCGCCTCGGTGTGGCCCAGCGGGAGGCGGCGTGACGGGCGCTTTAGCCGGGCTTCAGGTAGCTCAACTCTGGCAAGTTTCATAAGGTCGGACGGCCTGGGTGAGTGAGGGGCCTCGGGCTACGAACCCGTTTCCCCGCAGGTGCTTCTGCTCGCTCCTCTCTCCCTTCCTCCACCCTTGCCCGGCTCCGGCCCCTTCCCCCGACGACCGGGGCAGGACCCCCCTGGCCTGCTGCTGCTGGCCCCCGCCGGCAGGAGCCCCCCGTGCCCCGTGCCCCCTCCCTCCGTGACCGCCGCGTGCCGACGACCTCCAGCCAGGGCCTCTCGGCCGCGCCAGAGCCGCGGGTCCCGCGTCCCCCCTTGTCCCCGGAGGCCGGCGCACACCTCAGCTGAGTCCACGGAGCCGGCCGCCGCGTGGCCCCACCCGGCCCACCTCAACCGCACGTCCATGTCCATCCTTCCGTGGGGCCCAAGCGGCTCCCCGCGGCCCCGCCTCAGTGAAGCCCAGCCTGACCGCTGGCCCAGCCCTTCGCCACCGCCACCGCCACCGCCACCCGCCGCCGCTCCCTCCCTCCGAGGCCCACGGCCGACCACGGTCCCCAAGGCACCTCAGAGAGGAGCCCACGTCTCAGACACCTCCCCTGCGCTCTTGGATCACACGTTCGTTCCCTTAGGCCGCCCGCCGCGGGCAGTACTTCCGGACAGCACTGCGTCCCAGCGGGGCCCCGGTGTTGCCGGAGGAGCCCCCACGGCCAGGGCTCCCGAGGTGCGTGTCAGGAGCATCTGCCTTTGGGCCCCGTTTCTGGTGACTTCCCCTTTCCTTCTGGGCCTGGGGTCCCGCGGAGTCCTCCTGGGCCGGGTCCCCCACCGCCTCCTGCCTGACCCGTGGCCTTCCTGCTTCCAGAGCCTGCCGCAGCCCTGGCCCCCCGGCACGTCCACCTGCCTCCCGCCCCTGGGAGGACAGCACGGGCTGCCAGACAATGGCAGGCTGGGAGCGGAGCTCTAGGAACCAGTGGCCCAGCTTGGCCTCCCGAGTCGGTGGACCCCACAAGGGGTCGTGCATGAACCCCATTACCCACGAGCATGAAACCTGAGTCCCCGGTTTGGGGCACATGTCACTTGCCAACAGCTGCATTGCCCCCAAACCCACGAGACGAGGCCCCAGGCCCAGCGGCTTCATGTGAGCCCACGGGCTGCTTGCCCCTTCCAGCCTGGCCCTCCCGCAATCCGAGGGCGTGCTATCGGGTTGATTTCGTAGGCGGTTTGCTGAAGCCCCCCAGGGTCCTCACCCCCTTGCTCCTGGCTTGCTGTCCAGTAACTGATTAGAAACACCTTCATACGTGAACCCGGGCAACAGGATGCAGCTGATGGGCAATGTCAAGTCCCTGGGGTCTGCCGGGTGTTTCAGGTTATGGGCCCCTGGGACAGCACAACCATAGGTCCGTATCAACTGGAAGCTCCAGGTTGGCCGGGCTAGAAGTAATCTCCAGGTTTTTCCTCAAGTGCTCAGCATACAGGAGGGGCTCAATGAAGTGGGGTAACTTGTCCCAAGGTGTGGTGACAATGAAAAGGCTCTGTGGTAAAAAGTCCTGCGTTGCAACGCACCAGCCACCTGCATCTTTGGAAGCATCTGACCAGGAAAGCAGTGTCCCACTCTGCACCTCCGGGGTCCTAAGCTTCTTGAAATCCTGACTGCCTGGGAGAGGTGGTCCCTTCTGTCATTTTTGAAACTTAAAAAGTCATTATACACGTGTATGGTCACAGAAGTAGTAAGTATGAGGCTGGCTGCATTCCCATCCTCCACTCCCAAAGAAACCCACCAAACTTTTAGCTTTTTCTTCTGCATCTACCTCCACATTCTAGGTAACATGCTTATATTGCTCTTTGGAATTTTCAGTTTTATACACTGTCACTTCCTACTATGGACAGGAAGGACGTAGCCCCATCACACCAGGCACGTACACCAGGCATGTCGGTTTGTTTGTAATAATCACAGCTGAGTCACATAAGGCCTATGGTTCCTCTTAATTAATACTGTTTGTGTGGCATTAATAAATGGTCTGTTACTTGCTTAATTTTCTGTCTACCTCAGCCTCCTGCCCAAACCCCGGGACAGGGCATGGATCAAGTGTGGAGCTACTCAGCGCTGCCGGACGCTGGCCAGGCCTCACACCTGGCTCCGGGAGCAGACCCTTCGCGGCACTCCTCTGTTTGCAGGCCTCCAATTTGCCTCTGCTTATTCTCTCCTCCCGGAGCCCTCCTTCGGGCAGCTTTGAGAATGGCTGCAAAGGAGATACATTGGTGAGGCTGCTGCAACTTCTCCTGGGTGTCCCCACTGCTCTGGCACCTGCTGCGGTGCTTCCTCTCGGTACACCCCTTTGGAGCAAGAGGGCTCTCGGTCTGCCCTGCCGACCCACCCTCACCCCAGCGGGCTTTCTGCTCCTCACGGCTTCTTCCCACCCTCTTCTTGCTGTCCACTTCTGCTGGCAGAAACCAAGCCTCCTAGATCAGCAGGAGGGATGAGGGGGTGCACTGCGGGCCTGGTGTGTTCCAAGGCCACCAGACTCCTGTGCTCCTTTGCCCATCTGCCTGTTTGCCTCCACCGTGCCCTTCTCATTTCCTCTGAGGATTTTCCATCATCATTTTCAATGACAACTGTGTGGTCAATACTCTGCCCTAAAGGTGACAAGGTGGGATGCTACTACTCCCCCACCCCCACCCCCAATTTTTTTTCCCCCAAGTGTCTTTAAACACCTTAGGACGTATTAAATGCGTTCTCTATACCAGAGTTCACACAGATACACATCACGCTCATCTTCCCTTGGGGGCATCTGGCTCTCCAAATGCTGCCCCTCCCAGGCCCCAGACACACCCAAACCATACACGCAGAGGGGCCCTCCCTCAGGGCTGGTGCCCATTTCTTCCCATCCCCCACATGTGTAACCTCCTCGCTGCCAGCAAAGGCCTGGCCTGGTGCACACACCCTTACCCAGGGCCAGGCCCTGTGGCCTCCCAAGGCACAACCACCCCACAGAAACCAGGGGAGCAGCTCTCTGGCCTGGAACATGACCCCAGAGAATGGAGAGGGACTCTGTGCACAAGAGCCACTGCTCCCCCATCTCTTCCAACTCTGGCTAGGGAGACATTTTACCATTTTCCTGGCTATACAGGTAGCACTTAGGAGAACTGGCAAAACAGAGAAACCCAAACTTTCATACGATTGGTTTAATTTTTTTTTCAGCAGGAGAAAAAAGAATAAAGTTACAAGATTCTTTTAATATTTTCACAATGTTAAAACTAAAACTGAGCTCTAGGCTATGTGTGTAAGTAAATCTAAAACACAAAAGGGTTAAATAAGATCTTCTCTTTTAAAGATACAAGAATTTAAGCTTTCCTTACATTTAACAAACTTCACAGAACAGATACTGCAGGGGAACAAGCCCTCCCCCCACCCCCAGCTCTACCATCAGGACGTGAACATGGGCTACGAGCCCGGTGTGCCACTGGGCTCCCCGGGGAGCCTGCTTCCCATCCCTGCCTCAAAGCAGAGGGTGGGGCCTGAGGAGGGCTGGGAGGGCGTGTGGGGGGCCTCTTCGGGATCAGAGCTTGGCGGGGGGCCTAGGCGGGCCGCCTCACTGAGGATGGCCGTGTACTGGCCAGAGGGCCGTGGCTTGACAACAGTGGTAAACGCGGGCAGACCTGGCCCCTCTGCCCTGGGCTGCCCTAGAGCAAGACACCGGTCTGGGTCCTGAAGCAAGAATAAGGCTGGAGATTTTGCAGCGGATTCCACTCTGGTGGGGGCAGGATGGGAGGAAGAGGTTGGGAAGAGCATGATTTCCTATTTCAGTATTCCGGATCAAAAAACATTTGTAGTTGCAGGTGTTTAGCTGTGAACTGCAGACAGAGTCGAACTGTTTGTTGCGATATAAAAGGGAAAGTTTGCTGGGTTAAACTATTCCAGTAGCCTGTGTGTGGGCAGATCCGAACCGCCTCTGCAGGAGCCTCCGACTCGCACCAGACTGGACCAGATGGGGTCTCCGGCCCACTCAACCCTGTTCAGGCTTTCAAGAGAATCTTAATCCTGTCCACCCTCCCCTCCCCACCTGATGGGTGAGGATTCCCTACCTTGGGTGAACAGGGCCATATACACCCTCCCCACCTGGCCTGAGCCACTTCGGCTACGGACTCCTCTCCGCCTGCACCAAGGAGGCACAGGCTGGGAAATACGCCCTCCCATCCCCACCGCCAGAGCAAACGTCTCTCTCAGAGCTGGGCCATGGCCATGAATCACTGTTCTAGACCGATCAGCCCACGGCCCCTGTGGCACGTGCGGTGCGGCCTCCCCTCCCTACACCTGCTATGTGGTAGAGGCTGTCCCTGGACTGCAGAGCGGCTCAGACCCAAGGGGCTGGGCCACGGCAGTCTCCTCTTGGCCCGCAGAGGGCTGGGCGGGCACCCGCTGGGGGGGGCAGAGGCTGCGGGCCACAGCTTCCCAGGGGCTCCCCAGCCCTTCTGCTGATCCCCGTTGGCTAGGAAATGTCTTTTTAAAAACTCCTGATATAGAAATCTAGCTGCAGAGGCCAGTCTGTAGATCCCAGCCGCAGCTGCTGTGCTGTAATTAGCCTTATTTGATCAACTGCCAGACCCCTGCACTTGGCAAGTGGCAAACCAGAGCCAGTGGGGTCAGGGTGCGCCCCTGGTTGCTTCTCCTGACTGTTGGGTCCTGTGTAGAAAAGATGGGTCTCATACATGGACTAGTCTTGGGTGGAGCTAATTTTCAAAGTGAGGTTATCGTTTCTCTTCTCGTGTGATGAGAGAGTTTTTTCATAGCAAGTCAGGTAAAAAAATTTTCCTAAGAACCTGCCCCCCCACCCCCATTTTCCAGCTCTGTGGGAAGGCGAAGCCACCGCCCAGCCCAGCCACGCAGCCAATCTCAACAGCCTCCTGTGGCCAAGGCACGCGGGGCCATCAGGGATCCTGGCTACTGGGACTAAGGATAAGTGAAGAGGTGAAAGGCCGAACGTTAACCAGAGTTTCTGGCAAAGCCATGTGCGTCATGGGAACTTTAACACCAGCTTCTACTCCTCTATTAACTCAGAGTCTCCATCTGGAACACTTTCCGCTTAAGGCTTTTTATAAGTTTGACTCCAGCAGTGACAGGTATGTGTTGTTTTAAATCCACTAGCCATGCTCAAAAAAAAATATTCTTCATGTTTTAATTTTATACAATGGCTAGCAGGCACCTTAGTAACCAGCCAGAAATCAATTTCAACCACCATCAACCCCTAAACTACAGTACCAGGATGGCTGGCTAAAGAAAGGAAACGGACTGGCTGTAGTCTGACGCGTGCCCAGTACAAGGTGTCTGGCTGACTTTGTCCTAAATAAGGCTAACATTAGTGAACTAAGAACAGCGTCATGTGGCGGCCGTGCCTGGCCTTCAGGAGCACCCCTCCCCGATGCGCTGGCAGGAGCGCCCCACTTTCCGGTCCAGTTTCACCATTTTCATGATGGCTTCCTCTCGGCCTCGGCCCATGTGGTCAAACGTACAGTCATGCTGCTCGGGGAGGCGATGTAACATACAGAACACATAACCTGCAATGGTGGGAGAAGCAGAGAAAACAGATGTTAAGACCGTTAAGGTGGCCTCCAAATGCCCAAAGCCCAGCTCTCATTCTGATCTGGAGGATGTGAGGGGCATCTGAAGGAGTGGACCGTGGTCATAGCAGGTGCTCCTGCTGCTGAAGAGAGTTGATCACGGTTGCCACCTGCAATGAAGGGGGCTGCACCTTTGCAGCTCCCAGCTCCTCCTTGAGTCAGCCTGAGGGCCTCAGAATGTCCAAGGGTGCCGCTCAGAAGCTGACTCTGCATTCACTGCTGCTCCTGCTTGAGCCCTGAAGGTGGAACCCCACTGCTATGGTGAGACATGCCCCCTTCCCTGGGAGATGAGTGCGTTCTGAGCCCCCTCCCTCCCTACCAAATAGGCAGGAGAGCAGAGAGCTGCCAACTCAGCACTTTCCCAGCTTGAGCAAACTGTAATACACACCATAGGATACCCACCACTCCTAGGAGGCAGAGAGGGAGCAGAAATGATTATGGCTTAAATTACATTCTATTTCCTGAACATGAGGGCTCAGGGGGACGGTGGGTGTGATCAGACCATAGCCCACAAGTGAGTGGAGGCTCTCAAAGGAAAATGGATTATTTCCAGTGCTGGAAGAGGTATCACAGATAAATACGGGAAAGAATAGAAATGTTGTGCTCTAATCGCCAGTCATCTCAAAGGACCCAGATACTTCTAACTCCACTTGGAAGGTCAGGAGGCTGCTCCTCTCTGGAACAGAGAAGTCAAGGGAGACACTCATGGGGCAAAACAAAGGACTGAGGAGAGGCCAACAGAGCAAGGAAATGGTATAGGTGAAGTTCCTCAGGGAGGAAACGGTAAGAGGAAGCCCTTGAGGAGTCAGTGGGAAGCTCAGGGACAAAGGAGACACAGAGCTGCCAAGGATGTGACCCTTTCCTTCCCCATTCTGCTCAATTCCTAGAACTGCTGGTAGGTGTGTGGGGGACAGACAGCTAATGTCTCCTAGGTCTGTCTGGTCAACGAGGGGAGGGAGAGATCCAGGCTGGGCTGGCTTATGCTGCCGCCCTATGTGGCCATACTTCCAGGCCCCACAGGCCTAGCCAGACCAGGTCCACCTCTCTCTGTGCGCATGGGCAGGCATCCCATAGCAGCCCTTCTAGGCCAAAGCTCTCCTCACAAACAACACCTCTTCTCAAAGACTTTTCCTTGAGACTTCTTTTATGCCTAGATCCCACTGCCTAGAGTGAATAAACAGCCACCCCTTGTAAATGGTGATGTGTGAATCTCTACATCCTAAATTTCTTTTTTTTTCCAGACATGAAGGGTGGAGGCAGTGATTTTAGAAGAACAACATTAGTAGCTGAAGCAAAGACTGAGTAGCCAGGACAGGCAACAGTTCAACAGCCAAACTTGTAAGATTCCCTTCATCTAGAGAACATTCCTCAGCTGATACTCCTGCTCCTAGGTCTTGAGCTCTTGCTGTGTACAGAGCACATGCAAATGGCCTGGGGGCCTGAGTGACCAGGTTGAGCCTGGACTATCCACTGTGAGAAAAAAACACATTATTAACTGCTTCCCAGGCAGAGCAGGGCAATATGTTTGACTCTAAATTGGGACTGGGTTTAAGGAAAAGAACAGAGATGAAATTTTTGTCTCCAGAGAAGCTGAGCTCCCACTTGGTCCAAAAGCAAAGTTAAGATTAATGAGCTCATATTTACTGATAAGTTTATTACTTGAAGATATTGGATAGCAGTTATCTTTGTCCTAAAGGACTTCCCAGCATAAATGTGGACAGGCTCAGCATGCATCCTCCATCTAACAAACAGAACTGTCTTTTGGGAGCAAAGCCTACCTGGCAGGGGAGAAGCTGCTGCTAGGTCAAGGGCTTGAGGCAGGGCAACAGCAGTACGGTGGCATGATGTGTATGTAGATGTTCCTGTCACCGAGTCCTGACATACTTCTCTAACTTCAGCATTACCCCTGCTGCCCCTTCCCTTCCTTTTTTTTTTTTTTTCCCCAAGATACTGGAATGATGTAGGTGAAGATCCCAGGGGCTGGCTCTTCTCCACTTCTGAAGAATGATGCAGTCTGAATCAAAGTAGCAGGAGATGGATTACCTCTGAAATTAACTTGGCCCCGGGCTCAGCCCACCATCTTATTAGTCAAAGGCCGACTGGGGTGGAGGGGTGAGGCTCTGGTCTTGTCCTTACTACACACCCCAACTTTATTCAGCTTGCCTTCCCCTGGCTAGAGCGCAGCCACCTCAGGGGGTCTAAAAACTCCAGGCTCCCTTGGTAAAAGGAAACAGGCTGTGACAACCTCAGCAGCTGCCTGATACAGTCCCTACCTACCCAAGATTCTCCAGCCACCAGCAACATCTCATTTCTCCATCTGAGTTCTGTGTATGTC
This sequence comes from Canis lupus familiaris, assembly GCF_011100685.1. Classification (NCBI taxonomy): domain Eukaryota; kingdom Metazoa; phylum Chordata; class Mammalia; order Carnivora; family Canidae; genus Canis; species Canis lupus. Next base: position 7,321,457 of record NC_049233.1, on the reverse strand, counting down.
CGCTGTTAAGACACAACTTGACACCTAGCTATGATTTCTGAAAGGTGAAAACCACAGCAGCTACACTTGGAGTGGTATGTGTAACAATTAGAATGTAAAGCTTTATAATTCGCTGGGGAAACGTCTGGGGAAAATCTGGAAGGCTAGCTGCCCAAATTGTTGCACTGAGGTTTTAGCTGGCATAAATTAAGCTCAATCCCCTCTCTTGTCAGGGTCACTCACCAAAAGGAAGTTATATGCTGGAACTTGTCCTAAATGCTGAGTAGGCATTATCTACTGACAGCAGCCAATCAGCTAAATGAAGTGAGTGGTGGGGAGTGAGCTGTTCTGGATACAGGGGAGAGCGGGAATGACTGGTGGGTGGGACACAATCTCTGTCCTCTTTTCTTGGTACCCATAGATCTGTTTCCAGAAACCACTGCAAGTATCATGAACTTTCATTTACTCTCTAATTGGATTCTTTAGACCAAGCTGGAAATGGAGAAATGAGTTCAGGCTGCTAGGGAAGATGATTGTTCTTAATTTCAGTGATGAACACTGTTTTAAAGCGCAAGGGGATTTATAGCCTCTGTCTGGACCAGGCCATCCTCCTCCACACCATGCATTAGAAACCGACTAAGGCCTTTCCAGAGAGGGTCAACCAAGGCAGTGTCTGAAAGGATGACAATGAATTGAATTGGTATCATCACCTGGGGTACCACGCAATTCTTCTTTCCCTGATTTAAAAAAGTTTACATCAAAACTGAATTCATTCACTTGCATACATATAATCTATATCCATCTATCTCCTTATGGCCCCACAGTCCAGCATCATGCAGTTTGAAAAATAATTTCAATTTACTTTTGCCTACAATAGCTACATGCCACATAGTATTTTAGAGAGAGGAGGAGGGATCAAGGAATAGGAGAATATGATTAAAAGGATGCTGATCCCCAAAAAGAGAAGGAAAACACTCAAAGCAAAAGTTTTGAAAATATGATCTGTCTGCTAAATGTGGTTTAACCTCAGCCCTTTCCTTGCCACGTTCCATGACTGGCCACCCTGCTCCTTAGGGCCTCGAATTACTGGTTCTCCATGACATGCTAGCCTAGGAGGAAGCGACAGAGCTCCTATAATATAAGGTAGCTGGTGTTGTTTTCAATAAATCTGCACAAAACACTCAAGAACGTGGGTGGGTGTCTCTTTTTTTTTTTTTTTTTTGGCAATGAAGAGCAATTTGGGATGAGCCCTTGATTTACAAAGGAGGGTGAAGAAGCCTCTATGAGCACTCTGTTCCATGGCCTACCCTCCCTCCACGCACACTACCCTTCTCTCTGACAGCCACTCCCTGGCTTCAGACAGGCCATCCTGCATGTAGGAAGAGGGACAGGAGGCCAACCACAGCAGGTGATACCAGTCAGCCCCTCCCTGTGAACTGAGCTGGAATGTCTTCAGCAGCTATGCTCTCACTCTGAAAAAAAAAAAAAAAATTCTCCAATGAAGCAAGCAGCATCAGAAGAGAAGAGGATGCTTGCCTAGATGGCCACAGTGGCTGACCTATCCAGGGCTTGGGCCCTGCCCAAGCCTGTGGCTGTGGACAGCAAGAGATGGGGGATATGTCAGAAGCTTCCCTAACTCTGTCACTATCAGAGACTCAGGATTATGGCATAAACCAAGAAAACATAATTTAGTGGCTATCTAACCCTCGGTCCAGAAAGGGTTTCTTCCTTACATGGCATGAGAAATACAGAAGTCAGCATTCAGGTCACTCGCTCTCAACAGAGAAGCCTAGGGGCATTCTCATGGGACAACAGGCACGTTAATGGAAACCACTCCTCCAGACTCGGCCCTCCTGATGTGGACCTGGGGCCTGTGGCATCAGTGAGCCATATGCCACATCAACCTGAAGATGCCCAATACCCAGTGGCCCTGAAAAAACATTCCCAGCACAAAACAGAACTGAGGCTCATTCCTCCAAGATTCACATAGAAGTGCAGGTTTCTAAAAATGCTCATCTGGTGGGGACCAAACTTCTGACCTGACCATTCAGCTTTTTTTTTTTTAATTTTTATTTATTTATGATAGTCACAGAGAGAGAGAGAGAGAGAGAGAGGCAGAGACACAGGCAGAGGGAGAAGCAGGCTCCATGCACCGGGAGCCCGACGTGGGATTCGATCCCGGGTCTCCAGGATCGCGCCCTGGGCCAAAGGCAGGCGCCAAACTGCTGCGCCACCCAGGGATCCCACCATTCAGCATTTAAAGCTAACATCTGGAAGTCATACTATACATTCTGGTACCCTCATCCACAGTTAAACCTCACATCTGCTTACAAAGGGTGGGATTTAGGTATTTTGAGACTAAACACACAGGACTGAGCAATTTATACACATGCCATCATCAAAGATGACACCCAACACCTTGTTCTAAGTGCTGTGAAAGTTGTAACACTGTTTCCTGTTTCCCTAACTTGTTTACAGAAGTCCACAACAATCACTGCCTAAGAGGAACCCTGGGAAGCAACCCAAGACCTGAGGAGAAAGGGTGTGTGTCCTTTTGGTGGTGCTGGCCGGCAAGGCCCTGCACCAGGTGACTGTCCCACCTGCCAGTTCTGTCCTTCCACTGCTCCCCACTCACAGGCCAGGGGAAATGGCTCCTGTACTGGGGGATGGGGAAGGTGGGTGGAGGAGGGGTAGGGTAAGGAGGCAGCCTTACATCCTGCAAGCAATGCAGTGCCTACCCTTGGCTGAGGCCCTGTATCACCCCCACACTCCACCTCTTCCAGCACTTCAGCACTTCCCTCCAAACTCTAAGAATTAAGCAGTGGTTGGAACTTTTTTCATGGAATTTCCTAAGGGAGATAAAGAAAGTGATGCCAAAATCCACATTCAAAGTCTGAGCCCTTGACATTTTTATTCAATCCTTGTCAGACAGAAATGCTGCCTATCAGCTTTATCTTGGAGTAGAAAGCACTACTTAAAGTTGGCAAAGCTGGGGAGCTCTGGATACTTTTGGCTTTTAATTAATTAAATATTTGTTTTCTTGCAGAACCCGTTCCCCACCCCCAGCCCTTGAAGGCTCATCCACAGTGGCAGTTTTAGTAAAACCAAAGAGCAGGCCAAGCCTTAGCTCCTGCTGTTTGGGTATTTTTTACCTCATTTATAAGAAATATTTTATACTTTCTTGCTCATTTGAATTTCAAACTGCCAAAGGTTCAAGAAGAAACTAAAAATACTGACAAGCCTTGGGGACTGAGGCACTGTAAAATGATCCACCGGTGTGCAGCCTGGGGTGGCAGTGCACGTGTGCATGCTGCCTGCCCACCGGCTCCCCAGCCTGTGCTGACTGCAGCGTGGTGGCGAGGCCTACGTAGGTGTGTCCAGTTAGGAGGAAAATCAGAGACTGCTCCTACACACGAGCATGAGCTCAGGCAAATAGAACCTACCCAAGACCTCCCAAAGCTTCCTGAGAAACCTAGGTAACAGACAATCCAATCCCCAACTCATTGATAGGCACCACTTGTGATCTATGTGTCTATTTAAAGAATAAGTGACAAATATGCCTGACCCATGTGTCTGAAATGACCAGGAAAGCTGGTTAGAAAAAAGAAATCACATTTTTTTCTAGCAAGGTAAAAGTTTCCTAAAGCTCAGGACAGCAAACTGACCTCATAGCTCATTTGTAAGTACATGCTGAGAACAGCAGGTGGCTACAGGAAAGCTTGTTGGAAAGCATTAGCCATTTATACTCCTACCAGCAGCAAACCCGGATTACACCACATCCACTGACCCAATACCCAAGGCAGAATTTGTAGCACAGAAACGTATTAAAGGATCTTAATGTATTTTTATTTCATCAGACATGGTATGGGCAAAGCAGCTGGAGGTATTTCAGGAATGAAATGTGTCTGCTTTACATTCTCCACCATCTCTGGCTTTGCATGGTGGAAGGAAAAGCATCCACTCCAAGAAACAGAACTGGATATCCTGGCTGAGTTGGCAGACGGTGCTTAACTGGGCTGGGGGAGAGAATGGGTCAGCTGCCCAGGGTGCTGGAACCAAAGCCACAGATCACCAAGCAGGGTATCAGTCTGTCTTTCAGATGAAAAGAGAACTTGCGATTTGGAAGAGCCTAATTCTACTCAACAATTTAATAAAAACCATTAAAATGTACTGAGACAATTCTAAAGCAGAAGCAATCATCTGTTTTCCCCCAAATCAATTAAGATACCAGTTAGACGGAAGCTAAATGCTAGAACAAGCCACGGTGTGACAGAAGGCAAAGATATGGGAGCCCTTGTGCAATCAGCTCCTCAGGCGCTGTGCACACTTGGCACATGGCTCTGAGAGAACAGTCAGCAGCAGTGGAGAGAAAACCATGCCACAGTCCAGCGTAATGAAGCTCCTGACACAGTTTGCACACATGTCATTTTAAAAGTGTAAAACATTCACCACTCTTGGTATCTTTTATTGCTCTCCAGACAGCTCCATTCTTGCAAGAACTCTAATGACCTCTTTCCTCTTCTCTGGGGGGAATGCATACCCTGTCCCAGTAGTGTCTCCTGTCACCAAACTCAGGCAGCCTCCCTTTACCTGACATTCAGACAAATCCTGTTTCTGTTCATTCCTGCCTCCCCCCAGGAAGAACCTAGTCCTATTTTTTGCCACAGGGGGTGGGCGGTGGGACAGGGCAGCTACAACCACAGAGGGTCCTAGGCCATCCACCCTAACTTGTGAGAACCCTCCTCCAAGCAAGCCCGGCAACGCCTTGGCACAGAGAGAAGGGGACTGGCTGAAGGCTCAGTCCGCTTGGCTGTTTTACCTGCAGATGAACATACATTTAAAAACTAACAGAAAATGGCTCAAGGCGGTTTTTGCTACAGGAATGATGACCTGTTCTTTCAAACATCATTTCATTTCAGTAGCTGAGAGCAGGCAGTATTTGCCTCTTGGTATCTTGGGCAGTTTTAAGGATCCGAAAAACCCTAGGCGGTGCCTGTACTCCCGGCTTCCTCCCCACCCTCTGCCCCCACACCTCCAGCCTCTCAGGGTCTCTGGAGGACGTAAGGTACTAGCAGGAAACTTCTAGTTCTTGGGTGACTTTATCCTCCTCTCAGCACACTCACCATTTGTTTGGCTTTCTCTCTCAGCATTACCTTGTCCTTTAAAAGATCACTTGCTCAATTGGAGCCAGCTCCAAAGCTGCAGTGGAGACCTGGGGAAGGGCCCTACCAGTACTCCCAAGAGCCACCAAGGGCCCAGCGTGGGCACACAGGAGCAACTCAGTGTGCTTGCCAGAGAACTCTGGCCTGTTGAGTCATCCCTGAGGCTACATGGGCAAGTCACAGTTTCAGGTGGCCTTAGGTTGTAAATGCCACGTGTCTCTCTCCAGAACAACACTTGGAAAAGAAAGGAATACTTTCCCCATTCTTCTCTGTTGGCCTTCCAACTCACATGGTGAGATCTCAGGAGAGTACAAAAATGCCAGATGGGCCTCGGGGAGACCTATGGCAAGTCCCATAAACAGGGTAACCCTGAGTTCTCTTCCTGGAAAACCCAGTGAAGAGCCTGTGCTTTGGGGCCAAAGTACTGGATTCAAGTTCCAGCTGCACTGCCGACAGTTGTGTGAGGTGACTTAGCCATTTAACCTTCCAGAGCCTCGGCAGTACCTCCCATAAAAAGGGGTTCTGGACATTAATACAGCAAGTGTGTGTGAAGCCCCCAGCTCAAGGCAGGCTGGCTGCGGCTGGGATGGCTCTTCCAGCTTTTGTCATCCCCTCACCTTACACAGTAAGACTAAGGCACTGGGGGCTGGGAGTCCCCTTCCCCGCTCCTTCCTCCTCCTCCCTGCTCCCTCTCAGCCTGCTCTCTGGTTCCTTCTCCTAAGAGAAACTGCTACTGACAAAGGAGAATGAGTGTGAAATCTTCCTCTGAACATGCGATGCACAGTTTCCTCTGCCCCTTTCCACAAACCTCTTTGTACAGAGTATAAATGCACAGTAAGTGATAAGCTCAGTGAAGAATTTCTGTTGAAGATAATGCAAATTTTAGAGAAACTTGTTAAAATATATGAAGACTACACGGGGCAGCCTAGAAAGCACTCACTGGTTAGGGACACCATGAAAGGGACCTGGAAACTTTCCAAGGACAGTGCAGAACAGCTACTCTGCTCCTGTGGGGGCTTCTCCACAGGTATGGCTGTGAGCAAGCCTCTCTCACAAGCAGAGGCAGAGCATGTGTGTTTCCAAGTTTGCTCACGTACTGACTGTGTGCTGAAGAGCACATGTCTATTTCCCTGAGACTGTCGGGCTGGGAGCTGCAGTGAAAGGAAGGAAGGAGAGAAAGGAACAGGCTCTAGACACTCGGAAAACAATTACACTTTTAATCCAAACGGTGCCAGTGTCACGTGCATTTGGTTTGTGCTTCTTCTAAGAATGAAAAGTCTCTCTGCATGCCTCTTGTTTTCACATTAACTCAAAAAGGTCATTCTGAGGACCTCAAGAGTATAAGCATGCTCTCCTCTATTTTCACAAAATTTAAGCCTTAAAGTGCTGTCCACTCTTTGATGTGTATGTAGAGGGGAGGGCAGAGAAGCTGGCTTCCTAAGTCTCCATTTTTAAAGTTAGTTTATTTAAATACACCCTCCTCCCCTGGAGGGCAAGAGGCTTATTCGGTGGCAGAAGAATGTTTTAGTTGTAGACATGAGTTCAGATTTGAAAACAGACTAGGGACTATAGTCTGTTAAAACCCCCACTGAATGGAGATCCCACCCCAGGATTCTAGAGACTTCTTACCTGACCTCACAGCCCAATTCCCTTTCACTTGGTGAGGGGTGGGGGTGGGGGGGGCTCAGATATGGTTACAGTCTGGGTATTTAAAAAAAAAAAAAAAAAAAAAGCCACGAATGGAGCCTGTTACATTGCTAAATCCAGTGGGCCCTTCCAGTTCTCCTTGATAGTGTCTGGAACGGTTAACTACTCCCACAGGCACATACTACTTTCTTTGTTTTCATTCTCTTGCACTGGTAGCTCCTCATCTACTGTCCTTTAAGTATTAGAATTACCCCCATGCTGGACTCTCTTTTTGTTTCACCCCACCCTTGCCCCAAGGTTTAAAACTCTAACCATACATGCAAACAACTCTGAAATTTCTCTCTCTGCCCCAGATCTCTCTCTGGAGCTCTATGCCTCTGGATCCAATTATCTACCAGATGCCTTGGATATCTTAGACTTCAGGTGCCCAAAATGGAACACTGACTCCTTCTTCTCAAACTTGCCTCTCCCTTAGTGTTCCCCACTCTAAAAGAACAGGCTCACCCTGCTGCCAGTGGCTCATGACAGAAACCTGGTTCATCACTGGCATCTTCTGCATTCTTCATATTCAACTACTGAGTCCTGTGGATCCTAGTTCCAAAATTTTTTTTAGAGATTTATTTATTTATATATTCACAGAGACACACACACACACAGAGACAGAGACAGAGAGAGAGAGAGAGAAGAGAGCAGAGACACAGGCAGAGGGAGAAGCCGGCTCCACGCAAGGAGCCCCATGCAGGGCTCGATCCTGGACCTCCAGGATCACAACCCGGGCTGCAGGCAGCACTAAACCTTTGTGCCACCAGGGCCGCCCCTAGTTCCAAAATTTAAATTTCTTCTCCTTCCTTCCATCTCTACTGCCATCACCCCGTCAAAGCCACCAGTACCTCTTGCCAAGGCTACTACAATACCCTTCTCTGGGTGATTGCTGACTTCAAATCCATCCTGCTCTCAACAGCCACAGTGAGTCCACACAACCATCTCTGATAATCTCATTCTTACTTAAACCCTTTAATGGTTTCCTAAGAATGACAATTTCACCACCTTAACTCTCTCATGTCATTCAGCCTCGCCCCCTGGACTCTATGTTCTAGATACACTGACCTAATCAAATTCTTGCTTCTTTAGGCCTCAGTTTCAATGGCTTTTACTCAGGAAGACCATCCTAGACCTTCGGACTAGCCTAGGGCCCCATTATACGCTTTTCATGGCATTCTGGACTTTTTCTTGAAGCACTGGTCACAATTATAATTGTAGGGGTAGTTTGTGTAATTTTTTCATTTAACTCGTTTTCTTGACTAGATTTCATGAAAGAAAGGGCCGTGCTTCTGAAATTTAATGCCTAGAACAGGGGGTGGTTCACTCAGTATTTTGACTGAATGGAGGAGAGATTAGTTACAGACTATGTTCTCTGAACCTCTGAGGAAAAGTAAAAGCCAGTCAAGAGCTCAGGTGGCCAGATCCAATCTGCTCACCCTCATCTCTCAGCAGTATCTGTCTTCTCTCCCTCCCTTGTAGTATACCACCGCCGCCCTGGCTCCTGTGGTGTTCTGTGATATTCCAGATCTTCTTCCCACCTCACTGGTTGTAGCTTCTTGGAATCCTTAACTAGCTTCCTTTCTGAAACCACCACAGAAAGCAGTACTCTTAAACTTTCATATATTCCTTCAAGTAAATCTCATCCAGACCCAAACTTTCAATATTTCAACATTGCAGTCTAAATATTGATGCACCTGGAATTTATATTTCCACCCACAATTTCTTCCCTTAAACGCCTGTATCCAACTTACCACTTGACAAACATACCCAACTAGGTTGGTTAATAGGAATTTCAACTGTAACATGTTCAAAACAGAACTCTTAATCCTCTTGACTCCTGTATTGGCTAGTCTCCTAAACTTCCCTGCTTCTGTGAATGATTCTATATCCATACAGCTGCTCAAGCCAAAGCCAAGACTCCCTGATTCCTCATTCCCTTACTCTTCACACCAACTTTATTAGTAGTCTTGTTGGGTTTATCTTTAAATGAAGTTCTGAATCTGCCCTGCTTTCTCCATCATCTCACGCAAAAGTCCTGGGGCAGGAATGAGTACAGCATGCTGATGGGATAGAACAAAGGCTGGCAGGGCTGGGATGCTGTGAAGCCAAAGCCTCCACCGTGGCTAGTTAGAGCCCACAATGAGTTGCCCTCTTCTGCCTTTGCTGTCCCCTCAAAGTCTCTCTCACAGCGTTAGAATGATTTTTCTTTTCGTTCTTGGTAATTGACTCAAGATGTACTTTTTAAATATTTGTTAATTAATTCCTGTTTGAATAGATAATACATGAATATAACAGAAATTGAATTTGCATAAAATAATATTCAGCAAAAAGTATGTCTCCCATCCCATTCTCTCAGTTACCCTCCCCAGAGGCAAAGCAACCACACCACTACTACCAGTTGTTGTTATGTATTCTTGGTAGTCTATGCACAAGCATTTATGTCTATCTCCCAGAGGGATGGAAATGTAATATAAAATGTAAATCAGATCACACCATTCCTTCGCCTAAAACCCTTCAATGCTTTCCCACGACTTTTAGAATAAGATACTAACTCTTTGCAAAGGCCTACTATCCCCCCATCCGGTCCCACCTGCTTCTCCTCACGCACTGGGCTCCAAACACACGGGCCACCTCTCTCATCCCGATCTGCCAAGTTGTTTCTGCCTCAGGGCCACGTTGCTATTGCTCCCTTGATCTGGGACACTCTTCCCCTAACCTGTGAATGGCTGGCTCTCCCAGGTTTTATGTCTCAGTTCAGCTTTCACCTCCTCCAGATGCTAGACTCCCACCCCTACTTGCAGTGCCTCCCAATGCCCTTCTCCTTCTCTGTCATTCTATTACACCACAGCACTTACTCCTATCACAAAGGATCTCATTTATCTGTTCCCATGTTTACTGCATCTCTCTCCCAAAGAATAAAAGCACCATGCAGTCAGGGACTTTGTCAGTTCTATTCCTTGTTGCTCCTCTGGAACTCAAGTAGGTAGACTGGATAAATAATTACTTAGAGTCAACATCCAACTCTTTAAAAATAGAAGAAAATTACTTCTAGCAATAAAAGAATGTTTAATGCTGTACTGTGTCCCCCCCCCCCCCCCCCCCCCCCCCCCCACTTCTGGAGAGGAACACCATCACACAGTCTACTTCCAATTACCCGGGTGAACAGTAGCACAGTGAGGACAATCTAAAACCTATTGCTGTCTGGCTTTGGATATATTCCATTGTTTGCAGCAGCAGGTTTACTTTCCTAATTATGCTTTTCTATGGCCATTATTACTATGAGCCTATATTCTGAGCTCACTCTGAAAGGCAACCCAGAAATGTCTAAGATGGCATCAATCAGATGCTCTCCTGGAATTAAAACTCTGCTGTAACACTCACAACCATAAATGAGCTGAGTATAGGGATGCCTGGGTGGCTCAGTGCTTGAGCATATTGCCTTCAGCTCAGGTAGTGATCCCGGGGTCCTGGGATCGAGTCCTGCATTGGGCTCCCCGCAGGAAGCCTGATTCTCCTTCTGCCTATGTCTCTGCCCCTCTCACTTTGTTTCTCATGAATAAAGAAATAAAATCCTAAACAAACAAACAAAAAAACACAAAACTGAGTATAGATAATGATAATGAAGGCTGAGTATAGATAATGAAGAACTGAATATCATCACCCAATTCCCAGATATTCATTTCCTACTCTACCCAAGTATTCTGGTCAGTTACTCCAGATTCCATGGAAAATTAATCCTGAGATAACACTCCAGTTCAAAAGAAGAGCAGTTTAATTGATACAAGAATATTAACATAAACCTGGGCCTTTAATTTGTAAGTCTGGAAACTTTCCTCTTCCCAGGTGCCTCTGTAACACTTCAGTGCACACCTCTAAAGAGCACATATCATCCTGTTTTAATCACTAGGATGCACAAACCCCATCGTGTGCTGACTCAGAGCTTCCATGTCCCAGGGGCCACCAGGCTGACATGGTTCAAGAAGAAGACCATGTGAGTGCGTGAAGAGGCCTGCTGCTAGACAACATAATCCAGTTAGGAAAAGACCTGCTCTACTCCTCAAGGCACGAGTGGGCTGCCAGAACATTAGGCCTCCATTACCCAGAGGAAAGGTCTTCAAGAGCAATAGCCACTGCCTGCCACCTCCCACCTTATGGCCTAAGAACAGCCCATCAGTATCAAAGCAATATCTTGATTGATATTTAGAAAATTTTGGTCATGGAGAGCATCTAACAGCTGCATGGCATCCTTCCTCTGCAGTCCCACTGTACTGTTGTGGAGAACTTGTCCATTCAAATGAAGTGGGCTGGGGATCCCTGGGTGGCTCAGTGGTTTAGCCTGCCTTCAGCCCGGGGTGTGATCCTGGAGTCCCAGGATTGAGTCCCACGTTGGGCTCCCTGCATGGAGCCTACTTCTCCCTCTGCCTGTGTCTCTGCCTCTCTCTGTGTGTTTCTCATGAATAAATAAATAAAATCTTTAAAAATGAATGAATGAATGAATGAATGAATGAGTGAAGTGGGTCTGGCTGTCTGCTATAGAAGAGAGCCACAGGACAGAACTCCCCACAGGCTAGTGCCAGCTGTCTCCCCTCATCCACCACGATACTGCACATTTTAGCACACACAACAGCTGGTGAGGCCCGGTGATCATGTACAAGGAGGTACCCAGAGCAAAGAGGGACACTCCTTGTCATCCCCTCCTTCCACCCATGTTCCAGGCACCATGTTGTGGGTTGAGAATAAACCAGACAGACAGTACAGGTGGCTCAACCACTTGACTCCACAGGCAACAACAGAGAATAGAATATCCTTCAAATCTCAGGAAGAAATAAGCAGGGGCACCCTCCCAAGCTCACACTACCTCGTGAATAAATGTCAGCGGACCTACCACACCCACCACACCTCCATTTCTGCCCTCTTCCCGTTTCCTTACATTTCTAGTCCTTCTCTACTTTGTTTTCTTCCTCTTTCTCTCCAACACATTTCTCCCTGCTTTTTTGTTTCTCTAGGTGCCCCAGTAACTATGGTTGCCCTGACATCTGCTCTGACAGCATAGGGTATTTTCTGGATTGCAGGCTCAAGGGCACACCAAATTTTGGGGTGGTGGCAAGTATCCACACCATGCGGCTTCTATGTGTGTACCTCTCATCTGTCTGGAAAACATACAGGAGATGACTTCATCTCCTCCTCAATTCTGCCTAACTCTGAAGAGGGATAGGAATCATGTCTGTTCAAACAAGGAAAGGTGAGCAATTTCCTAGAGAAGCCAGCTGACCTAATTATTTTAGGCACTTCTTCAATGAACTATAGGGCTGACTCATCCACGTTTTTCAGTCTTTGGCCTCTGAACTCTGTTCCAATACTTCACAGAGAGTCTTGACTATTCAAATCTGCAGTATGATAGATCTTCTTCCCACCAGCTTGACAGCACCATCTCTCCGTACTTATTCCCTGCCTATCCAGCACTTGCATGTTTTGAGTCTCTGGGTCTCATGTGCTTCATGGGTCCTGGTCCAGGGATGCTCTCCCTTAGGGCACCAAGTTTCAGAGACCAAACAGTTCTGGTGACACCAAACACTGTCTGAGAGCCTACAACCCACAAACATTTTGATGGGGCTCTGGTGAGTGGACAGATGTACTGAGTACTAAGATGGCCTTCTCCATATCTGCCTTCCAAATGATAGCAGTGCCCCCCAAATGCAGATTCTCTTTTTATAACATTGGCTACAATATCAACTAATGCTGCAGAGCTTGTGTTGCTGTTTGTCACAGTCTTATTCAGGCTCACTGCTAGCAACAAGGTAGCAAAATTTGAAGTGGTGAGGCTTTTCTTAAAGTCTGTATCTCAAGGGCCCAACAGCTGAGGAATAAGGACCATCACATGATCTTATCAGAGCCTTGGTTTGCTTAGGTAAAAGCACTTTCCAGAAGGAGAAACAAACTTCATTGATATTGATCTCTTCAGAGGAAAGGTGCTATAGAAATCTCATCTAATAAATAAAGGATTCAGGCTCCAGTGTTGGGCTACCAGTCCAGCATGGAAAAGAAGCTATCAGGCTCAAGGAGTCAAAAGTATTTACTGGTCATTTGTACACTGTTTACAGAGCTCTATTCTAGGGGCTGGGTGGAAGAAAAAGAAAAGAAAGAAGTCACAAATGCATGCCTTTAAGAACAGCTGGAGATGCACAGAGAAGAAAACTGCTGAAGGACACAAGAAGCAAAGCAAGAAATCAACTGCAAATAAAATCAATACAACACAGCTATGTGCAATAAATCGGGGGCATCAAGGAGAGGTCAACTGCATAAGGTATCCTGGAAGAGGTAAGTTTCCAAAGAAAATGAGGACATGAATTAGCACTCAGGAGAAAAATGGAACGTCCACATCAATAAAAATTAAGTGCCACTGTGTCTCATATTACCCAGGCACAGTGGGAGAAAAAAAGATGGCAACACTATGGACCCTGTCCTCCAGAGGCATCTAATCTAGATGGAGTGACAAGAGATGCATGGAGCACAACAGAAAACAGTGCACTGGGATGACTCATTACCACCACCTCAAGAGACTCTCACACAGTAGGTTGCATATATTTTCAATGTGTTCAATAAGTGTTCAATAAAAAGTGTTCAATCTCTGAATTGAGGAAGTGCTTAACAAATGGGCTAAGATCTATATGGCTGAAAATAAAGATAACTCATGCTGCAGGTATCTCCTCACTGCCTAGGACACCCATGGGCCAGCAGGGGGACATGAACAGTGCAGGATTCTGTGAGCTCAGCAAATCTAAGCTCACATGTTAGATGCTCCCTTAATATTTCTGAGTTATTCAGCCTCAAAGCTTGAGTGGTGCCATTTTACAATGCTTTTATCAGGGTCAAGTGATTTAACATAGGAGCAGGCATTCGGTGTAATAGTGTTTACACTTTACTCAATAAAGTCGTTCTATTTTGGGGGCGCTTGGGTGGCTTTTTCTGGGGCGCTTGGTTAAACATCTGCCTTTGGCTCAGGTCAGGATCTCAGGGTCCTGAGACAGAGTCCCATGTCAGGCTCCTAGCTCAGTGGAGAACCTGCTTCTCCCTCTCCCTCTGCCGCCCCACCCCCCCACCCCCCCGGCCCTTGCTGATGCTCATTCTCTCCCAAATAAAATCTTAAGCGGAAAAACAAAAAACAAAAAAACAAAAAAACAACCCTGTTCTTTTTTCCTTTGCTCAGAGGATCACAGCTGCAATGGTACAGAGTTCACTCATTCAACTCAAATATTTACTAGGCATCACTGCACTTCTACAGTAGAAACCACCAAAAAACACTATATGATTGGTCTCTGTCCTCCAGTGCTTAGGGTCTGGAAGGAAGGATAGACAATTTCAGTATCTAAGAAGTACAGCAGTATTTCTTTATGGACTCCATAAGAGAGAAGACTTTTCAGCAGTCTCAGGAGATTAGCAGATAAAGAAGGGTTTTTGTTTAAAAAGACACCTAGATTTTGCGAGGGCCTCTGATGAGGAATACCGTGGAAATGGTGAGCCCACTCTAGTCCCTGATTTCCCCACACTAGTTCTTTAGTCCCTGTGAACAAACTTGCTACTGGAGGAATGGGGTGCTGGAAAGCCGAAGACCCTGTGGCCAAATATCTGAAGAAGAGGCTTGCCAAGGAGGAAGCTGATTTGTGACAGGTCACTGTGGAGGGCAGAGTGAAGAGGAATAATGACATGTTTTATAAGGAGGCTAGTTTTAGTTCAGTAGAGGAAGCACCTAGCCAATCTAAGCTGCCTGGCAATAATAAGACCTGTTGTATTCCCTCAAGGCTGAAGATGTGCATGGCAGCTGGATCAGCTGTCAGGGAACTGCTGCCGTGGTTTCTGTATCAGTTCAGGGAGCTCGACTGGCATCAGATGGGTAACTTCTTTATTTTTTTTTTAAGATTTTATTTATTTATTCATGAGAGACAGAGAGAGAGAGGGGCAGAGACATAGGTGGAGGGTGAAGCAGGCTCCATGCAGGGAGCCCGATGTGAGACTCAATCCCGGGACTCCAGATTATGCCCTGGGCTGAAGGTAGGCGCCAAACTGCTGAGCCACCCAGGGATCCCTGGGTAACTTCTAAGTCACTTAAGTATTTATATTCTATGCCAGTGACAAGTTAGGCAGGAATGAGAGACTGGTATGTTTGTATACAGTAGGTCTTTATCTCTATGACCTCCAAAGGGCTCATCTTATTCATGTGCAAGATGAATCACAGGTTTTGTTTATGCAAACACACTCATCCCCAAAGCTGAGTATTTAATTAAACCATAAGCTTATCAAATATTTTTAATTAGACCAAGCAAGCAATGCTACCCTATCTCTTAGTATATATATGCTGTCTGCTTTCCATCCCCTACCAATAAAAATCCAAGGCAGATAAAAGTAATGTAACAATAAAAAAATGCTAAAGTTCCCCATCTATACCTTATTCCTTCAGCCAAATATTCCACTAGGAAGACCTCAGGTTGCACATGTACCCTGGCTTCAAGAATATACATGGAGACTGGTCCAGACATTCTTTCATTCACTGGCTTGGGCCTGTCTTCAAATACTACTACAAAACGGACTTTTCCCTAAAGATACCAGCAGGCTCACCTGGACACCACATTTCTGTGACTTCCAGTTTTTCTTGTACATTATTAGTACATACTGTCTGGGTACTACCACAGACCATATATTCTAATATGGGCAGTGAAAAGCTACAGAATAACATGTGATCCTAACCCCTGAGGATTTTAGAATCTAAGCAGGGGAAAGGAGATCAGTAGAGGAAGGCATATGTTAAGCACTCAGAAGATGTAAATCTCTAAGCAAAAAAGAATGGAGTTGATTAGATCTGATATAAAACCTCTATGATGTACATCACCTTACTTGAAATATCCAGTAATTATACTCTATCTGAAATTACCTTTGCATTTCCTATGGAAAAAAAAAAAGAGCTATGAAGTGTACAGACAGTATATCAAACACTGGGGTATATTAGAATTACCTGAGCAACTACACTTTTACTTTTTATTTTTATTTTTTTATTTTTTTATTTTTTATTTATTTTTTTTTTTAAAGATTTTATTTATTTATTCATGATAGTCACAGAGAGAGAGAGAGAGGCAGAGACACAGGCAGAGGGAGAAGCAGACTCCATGCACCGGGAGCCCGACGTGGGATTCGATCCCGGGTCTCCAGGATCGCGCCCTGGGCCAAAGGCAGGCGCCAAACCGCTGCGCCACCCAGGGATCCCCACTTTTACTTTTTAAAGAAGCATCCCCTTCTATCCAGGGACTCTGAAGAGCTGGTCTAAGGCCCACATGTTTCAAAGAAGTTCTGCTCATGAGGAAATCAGAGTAAGAATCCATTCAGAAGACTGGGAGTGTCTAGTAGCATATAATTGCATACAGTGTAATGAACACAAATTAGTTTACATACATTAAAAGCCCTGGAAAGGACATTTTTTAGCGAAACTTTGGGAACAATTTGTTGTCAATTTGAAGGAAAAAAATTTTAATCCTATTATTTTGACTAAACACTACTTTATTTTTACTACTAATGTTCCAATTTGGTGACATTTTGCTGCAAAGGGTCCTTAGAAGAGTCCTGAGTCCTGAGCGAGGTTTTGGAGGCCAAGACAAGAGGAGGCAAAAACAAGAGTATTAACTTGAAGAAAAACCCAAGAAATCTTCTGGGTACTTCATTAGACACAAGTGAAATTCTGTGGAGACAAGCAGACATCCAAGATGCATGATGAGGAGATGTAGTTAGGAGGACCCAAGACCTCTGAGATGGGAGGGACACTCACATTGGGCAGACACTCTTCATTCCCTGAGCTTTACATCAAAGGCTGCATGAAATACCAGTATTTTGCACACAGGTATGATCTAAGGCTAGTGGCAACCTTTCTGACCTCAGTTTCCTCGTTCATAGAAAAAAGTGGGGTTGGATGAAATGACTGCTAAAGCTCCTTCTAATCCTGGTGGTATATGACGCTAATATCTACACACAAATTTCTGTGATTGTGTCTTGTGGTAAAAGCATTTAATTCAAGCAAAGCATTTCCAAGCATCTCTCAGAGTGGTTTGCTTATATTACCTCAAGTGAGAGTAACCTAGAAATAGCATCTTAGATGTCTGCTATGACACTAGTTTGATGAAAAGAGGAACACTCTCAGGTCATAGGCTTTCCCCCTTATAGATGTACAGACATGTTACATACAACTGAAAGCAAAGGGAATATGCTTCAACTGCAAACAGAAATGAATTCATGGGATGTGAAATTTTATTTATTTTTTAAAAAGATTTTATTTATTTATTCATGAGACACACACACACACACACACACACACACACACACACACACACACACAGGCAGAGACACAGGCAGAGGGAGAAGCAGGCTCCATGGAGGGAGCCTGATGTGGGACTCGATCCCGGGTCTCCAGGATCACGCCTTGGGCTGAAGGCGGTGCTAAACCACTGAGCCACCCGGGCTGCCCGGATGTGAAACTTTAAAAACACAGTTTCGCTAATCTTTTTTAGGCCACGTAAGTTCACCATACATTATATCATCCATTTGGGGGAATGTATTTAAACATTTCCTGTCTTCCTAGAATGCATCAGCAGCTATAATCATTAGCCATTTGTCAGGGTAAGGGGCAGTGGTAGGGGTCGGCTACAAAAATCTATAGCAGATGGGGTGCCTAGCTGGCTTAGTTGGAAGAGCATGTAACTCTTGACCTCAGGGTTGAGTCTGAGCCCCATGCTAGGTGTAGAGATTACTTAAAACAAAACAAAACAAAACAAAACAAAACACCCAAAACCTTAAAAAATCTACAGCTGGGGCACTTGGGTGGCTCAGTGGTTGAGTGTCTTGTCTGCCTTTGGCTCAGGTTGTAATCTCGGGATCCTGGGATTGAGTCCTGCACTAGGCTCTCCATGGGGAGCCTGCTTCTCCCTATGCCTATGTCTCTGCCTCTCTCTCTCTCATGAATAAATAAATAAAATCTTAAAAATATATATACAGCTAAATTATACTTAGTTGTACAAGATGGAATTTTACCTAAATAAGAGAAAAAGCAAGGAGATCCACTCTCAACATTTTTCATTAATGGGAAAGGTCCTACCCAGTGCAAAAATACAAGAAAAATAAATTATAGACAAAGATTGAAAAGGAGTTAATTGGCCTTTATTTGCAATGACATGATCATGGATGTAGAAAATCCTAAGGAATCTAAAATAAGTAAGTTGCAGAATAAAAAATCATATGCAAAAATTGTTTTGAAGTGACAGCAAAGAATAATCTGAAAATAAATTTTAAAAATTCTGTTGATAATAGCAAAAAATTAAAATACTTGGGAATAATTTTAACAAATGTATACTGAGAAATACAAAATATTACTGAGAAACTAAAGACGATTCAAATAGATAGGTTCATGGGCTGGAATATTATTAAATGGCAATTCTATAAATCTTTTTAAAATGATGAAGATAGGGATGCCTGGGTGGCTCAGCGGTTGAGCATCTGCTTTCAACTCAAGATGTGATCCCAGAGTTCCGGGACCAAGTTCCGAATGGAGCTTGCTTCAGAATGCATGGAGCCTGCTTCTCTTCCCTCTGCCTAGGTCTCTGCCTCTCTGCCTCCTCTCTCTGTGTCTCTCATGAATACATAAATAAAATCTTTTAAAAAAAGAATGGTGATGATACTGGGAGCCTGGGGGGATTAGTCGGTTAAGCGTCTGACTCTTGATTTCAGCTCAGGTCAGGATCTTAGGGTCACGAGATGGAGCCCTGTGTCGGGCTTCACACTCAGTTTGGAGCCTCTCTATTCCTCCCCTCCTACTTTCTCTCTCTTAAAAAAAAAAAAAAAAAAAAAAAAAAAAAAAGGTGAATACACTTGAAGTACAGACTCTTCATAAAAGAAGATACAAATGGCAAAAAAAACTGATGAAAAGATATACTTAACATCACTAGTCATCTGGGAAATGCCTGATGGGAAATTAATATTCTACAGCGAGATGGGACCACACACTCATTAGAACAGTTAAAGTTAAAAAAAAAAAAAAAAGGGACAATATTAAATACTGACAAATTATGGGTAAATTAGAGCCCTAGTACACTGCCAATAGAATTTTCTTAAAAAGCAAAATATACAGTGGTCATTCAACCTGGCAATTCCACCTCTATACCTCTATATCTACGTAAGAGGAATTAAAAACATATATCCACATAAAAACTTCTGCATGGGGATCCCTGGGTGGCGCAGCGGTTTGGCGCCTGCCTTTGACCCAGGGCGTGATCCTGGAGACCTGGGATCGAATCCCACATCGGGCTTCCGGTGCATGGAGCCTGCTTCTCCCTCTGCCTATGTCTCTGCCTCTCTCTCTTTCTCTCTCTGTGACTATCATAAATAAATAAAAATTTAAAAAAATTAAAAAAAAAAAAACTTCTGCATGAATATTTATAGCAGTTTCATTTAAAATATCCCCAAACTGTCAATAATCTAAATATATGTCCCCTGGTAAATGGATAAACTTAATATGATATCCATACAATAAAATACTATCCAAAATTAAAGAGGAATGAACTACTAATGTGTAACAATGTGGATCAATCTCAAAAACAATACACACACAAAAAATACACTATGTAGATAGACAAGACTGTATATCATACTGTATGAATCCACAGATATGAACATTCTGGAAAAGGCAAAATTATACCAACAGAAAACAGATCATCAATAGTTGCCTGGGGGCTGGGAAGGGGAGTGCAGGGGTTCTGACTAGAAAGGGGCACAAAGGTGATTAAAAACATTCTGAAATTTGAATTTGGTGATGGCTGTACCACCTAAATTTAACAAAACTCCCTGAACTCTAAAACAGGTGAATATTATGGTACACACATTCTATCCCAAAAATTTTGTTAAAAAGAACACCACGCACACTTTGCTGGACAAAGAATTAACTAAAACCACTTACTCTTGGAATTAAAACAAAAGACATCAATCATTCATTTCCTTTTGCAATGATCCAAAAGAAGTATTCTAAGCAGGGTAACTTATCCAGATAGCTTTGATAAAATTATTGTGCCGTTATAGCCCCTAACATTAGACTACAAAAGTAGTTGCAAATTTGCTATCTAGACAGAAAATATTTCACTCCATGGGATAAAGGTCTCCTGGCTCACCTGTCAGAGGGTGAGAATGTGACACAGGCTTCAGCAGATATGCTCTGCACATTGTGTCTTTTAAAAGCTCAGTCTTTGAT
Organism: Canis lupus familiaris; assembly: GCF_011100685.1. Taxonomy (NCBI): domain Eukaryota; kingdom Metazoa; phylum Chordata; class Mammalia; order Carnivora; family Canidae; genus Canis; species Canis lupus. The sequence continues at coordinate 7,301,354 of NC_049233.1, read as the reverse complement.
GTTCCTTTGCGGGGGAGGAGAGTTCTTCATGTTTCTCATTTCTCTCTTTAGTCTTGTCAAAGGACATATGGTAGGCTGGATCTCTGAGACAGTGCTCAACAAACAGGCTAAATACATGGAGTTAGAGTTCAGTAAAAGGTCTGATTTGTTTTGCTCTAGCATCTCAATGTGCAATTTATAAAGGAGCAACAGAGAGACTAATCTGTTTGGTTTTAGACTAGAACTCTTATACATTAAAGATTAAATGGGGAATTCAGACAGCATACTCCTGTTCAGGTAAAAGTATAGTGAGAATGAAGGGAAGAGGGCAGCAAAGGGAGAAAATTTCTCAGAATTTGCCTCAAGATTTCCAATTATCCTTAGCTCTCACATATATAGTAACTCCCACCAAAGGGCTTTTTTGTTTTTGGGAGTATGGACAGGACACTTCTTTCTCTTAAGCCATAGGTAACACATACCTAGCTGTGGTCTTATAAATAATGGAGAAACTTTAGCCTCTCGTTGCCAGATTCGGCATAAGAACGGGATCCCAAAGGGCTGGGGTCTTGGTAACCACATATCTCTCTATAACACATGGCAGAGCATGGACTCACCACTCAGTGGCAGTAATGATAATACTGAACCAGCCAAGCCAATTTGGTCAAGATAAAAGATCTCAGGCGTCTCCCTGGATAGCAGGGGTTTTTTGATGGATCCAGGCTAGAACTTATAAAGCCTTATAAAAACATATACTGACATATTTTCTTTTAGAGACAAAGGATAGAATGCCAAATGTTCTTGAGAGGTTCAAACCACTTGTGGATAAGAGTTAAAGCAAAAGTACAGATATATGGATTTATCTGTGGTGATCTACAGTGCTGGTGAAATGAACTGGCCTAGTAATTTCATGTCACCAACATGCCTCATAGTCACTGCAGCTCTTTGCCCCAGTCACTCTGGACCATAGGGTATCACTATTCACTCACTGTGCGGTCCCCTGCAGTGACAGAGATGGCTGTGACACAGGCACATCTCCTTTTCAGTTACTGACTTAGTTCACATTTGTCCTAGATCATTCCTCTAAAAAAGATTCAACAGCCTCCTGGGCTTTCCTATGTGCTTAATTTAAAAAAAAAAAAAAAAGTAAAAATTAGATTGTGTTGACCATATTCAAAACCACTGACAGCTCCTCACTGCAAACCAACATCCAAACCCAACAGCCTGGAGCCGAGAATTCCTACCCTTTCTAGTAGTCTCTCTTCACTTAACCCTAATCCAGCTACACAGAGGTCACCTTCGGAACACGAGCTTTGTCTGGGAATTCTCTCTTTCCACACACATCTAAATCCCACTCTTCTTTTAAGGCCCCAATTACTGCAGCCTACCCAGAGTCTTCTAGTTTGAATTAATCTCTCCCTCCCCACTATCCTATAACACATAACTTATACCTCAGTTAAAACTCTTATGGTAGGCTGCACTGAATGCCAACTGTTTCATGCATGTGTCTGCCTTCCTCAGAGGCCCAGTAAATCCTTACTTTGAATGCATATTAAAATCACCTTGGGGATCCTCCCTAGAAAATTTATTGATTCTACCAGTGGGCAAAGGTAAGTACCAGATGTATCCAGAACACTTTTTTTTTTTTTTAATTTATTTATTTTAGAGAGAGAGAGAGAAAGAGAGGGAGAATCTTAAGCAGACTTTGCACTGAGTACAGAGTCAGGGCTCAATCTTACCACCCTGCGATCACCACCTGAGCCAAAATCAAGAGTCAGATGCTTAATCAACTATGCCACCCAGGTGCCCCCAGAACACATCTTATTATGCCAGAAAGTAAGGAAACACTTTGGGGACAATTGCACTACCAAAATAATTAAATATAGTAATGAATTACAAACCGCTGAAAAAATATAAAAGCCCTTGAGCCCATAATAATAATAGATAAATACATGAGGGAGAAGGGTTCTCACAGAAAAACACTGAATATCAAATGAGAAATGTAGAAAGGAGATTTGAAGTTAGAAAAATCATCATTTTGCAACCACCATAAGTGGTTCAGGCAAGAATCATCAATGGATGCTAAATCTAGGAGACATTTTTGATGATGAGCAGGATATTGACATGGTCATAACGTGTTTTCCCACAGACTGCTTACTAGTTGCATGGTCAAAAATAATAACCAATAGAGTGGAGAAATTAGACAACACTTTAATTAGGTGAGTGAATTAAAATTAACATCTACAATGAGAGGATGATAGACATCTGTGCCTCCCAATGTCAAATCCTGAGAAAGGACACAACATCACTTAGTAAGAGTCTGGCTAGGAATAAATCTGAATTTAATCATGAAGAAACATCAGACAAACACAAACACAAAATGAGAAGCATTCTTTTTAAAAAAGGGGGTAGTGGGTGTAGGTAGTCTTCAAAAAGGTCAATATTAATAAAAACAAAGAAAGACCATAAAAATGTTGCAGGCAAAAAGAGTCTAAAGAGATGTGACAGCTAAACACAACACCTGATCCTGGACCAGATTCGGTCCTGAAAGGGAACAATGCTTTATATAAAAGTTTTGGATCAACTAATAAAACTGGAATATGGGTAGCTGGAATATGGGCAAATCTAACTAAAGTACTGAATCAGTATCCATTTACTAAAGTTGGTAACTGTGCTGTGGCTATAAAATAATATCCCTATTCTTAAAGAACATTCATTGAAGTTTATAAAGACAAAAGGCCATAATGTTTGCAACTTACTCTCAAATGGTCCAGAAAAACACTTTAAATTTCCAAATAAAAAGCTAAAACAATAGCTGGTAATCTTTTCTTACTTAATTAGAGTGAGGCCCAGACACTGTATTTTTAAAAGCTTTCCAGGATTGAGAACTGCCTAGAGCAGTTCTCAAAGCTTGCTTCCTCAAACCAGCAGCATCACTACCACTCAGGAATTTGTTGAACACGCATGGGCTTCCTGAATCAGAACCTCTGGTGGTGGTGAATGGGCAGGAATCTGTTTTGCCACATCTTCCATGCATGGAGTGCCACCCACTCCAATTTGAAAAACCACTGACCTAGACTATGAATTCCTACATTATGTATTTCTAGATCCTATATTCCCCACAAAAACTAGCAAAATGCTTCATGCATAGTCACATCTCAATAAATGCTTGTGGAATTTAGTCTGACAGTGAATGATAACACAGAAAATGACTACTGAGGCACCTAGAGATGACAAACTACTCTAAAGGGCTAAAGCATCACTTTGAGTTTCTAAAGAGAATATAAAATTTATTTTGAAAGCATGAAAGGAAGCCACATTACTCAGGTTAGTAAAAGCACTGCTGTCCCAAAAGGGAGCATATCAGCTTACAGTTTAAGTCATAGTCAACTGAAAACAGGTGGTAACTTATGCAAGCTCTTAGACTAGTATTTAAATATTAATTCTGTGGCTCTGGGAAGCAAGGCACAGAGATTACAAAGCAATGCAGTGTGCATCACGCAAGATTCACTTAGAGAACACAGCATTCACATGGCTGTGATGTGGCCCAGAGCTTATGAGGATGGCCAGATTTCATAACATCCTCTAGGTGGCATTTGGAGAGACAAGACTCCTGTAATGAGAATGAGCTGATCAATTTGCCTACTGAGTAAAAAAATGAAACAAATAAATCCATTTTTATGCAATTTTTTTCTATCTTGAGAAGTTAAAACTGTTGAAGATACTGTGGGATGCAAGATATCTTCCCAGCCTCACCACATGCCTTTTCTAATTGGCACCCTGAAAGATTTCACAGGAAAAGGGTGTTACTTTGGTATTGTTGATTTAAAGGTTATCTAATCACAGCAAGGCAGAGGAGAATTCATCTTCAAAATTCACCTCCTTATTGAAAGCCCATGGAGTATCTTGGCAATTAACAATTCCTATCACCTTTGGCTGTTCCCTATGTGAGAAGGCTCAGAACTCGCCTTACAAATTGCTCTTTTGAAGATCAAAGGGAAGCTGAATGTGTCTGTGTGTGCTCTCGATGAGACTGTAATTTAATGGAATTTCTAGAGGAGGCTTGCTGGCAGTGTTTGGATGACAGCCCCGGGGCGGAGGATTCAGGGGAGCTTGGCCACTCTTCCCTTTGGAGCATCTTCCCTGTCTTTAATTGGCACCTCATTAGAAATTAATGAAAATGACATCCTCTGTTCTTCCTGCTCCAGGCATCGAATGCTACAAAAAGGCCCATCACAATTCATAACACATTCAATTTATATAGCAATGGCTCTTAAGCATTATTTATGAGATGTGAATTTCTTGTCAGCAGTTAATAACCTGTACAGAGTGGAAGGGGAATGGAAAAAAGATTGTGAATATATGTATTAAGAAAAAGATTTTCTGCAGTGGAGAAGTGTTCTGTTTGAGTTCAAACTACCTTCCTCAGCGTTCACTTCCAGTAGTAAATTACGGAGGCTCCCTCCCCACGCCCCAAACCATTCCGGGCAGTTCAACATCTCTTCAACAGTCCATGCATTCTCAAAGAAATACTACACAACTCACCCTTTCCTAGAGAGATCCGAGCAGACAGGCAGGAGGAATACAAGAGCTATCTGTCAAAGACAGTCCCAGAGGTGTATGTTCCCATTGCTGTCCTTCATCTTTTAAAATGTGGCTGTAGTCTCCGTCATTTTTCTGGGCACCTAAATGTAACACTCTGTGGGCCAAACTGAACTCCTCCCCAGTCTCTCTAGGAAGGCTACATCGGAGAGACTGCAGAAAGCTCAGGGCTTTCTTTCCCAGCATTAAAATAAAATCTCGGGATCCCTGGGTGGCGCAGCGGTTTAGCGCCTGCCTTTGGCCCAGGGCGCGATCCTGGAGACCCGGGATCGAATCCCACGTCAGGCTCCCGGTGCATGGAGCCTGCTTCTCCCTCTGCCTATGTCTCTGCCTCTCTCTCTCTCTGTGTGTGTGACTATCATAAATAAATTAAAAAAAAATAAAAATAAAAAAATAAAATCAAATCTCTCTGTAAGTAGACCATCACAATTGGGCATAAGCCAAGGAACTGTATGTTAGATCATTTGAAAAGAATGCATGTCTGTGGTAAATCCAATAAGCACTTTAGAAATCCAGCCTCTTGCCCAAGAGGTGAAGAACACAGTAGATAATCTGAACTTACCAGAGACAGTCAATTAGGCTTCACTTAGGAGCATGTGAAATCATCTAACATGTATTTCTAGATTTTTTTCCTGCTGAGTGCTTAAGACCAAAGGAAATTTGGTGGTTTGCATTAAAGCTGAAGCATCAACTGGCATACCTGGTTACAAGAGCTCAGTGCTAAACTGTGAATTCTCGCTGCTTGCCTGACAAGGACAGAAGGGTATCAGCCATAGCCAGGGGCAAGACAACACACTGTATGGATCAATTGCTTGATCCACTAGGGCAAATCCTGTGTGATACCCAGGATTCAGTTACTTTCAAGAAAGAAACAAGAATGTAAGATATAGGAAAATCCCATGATTCTAATTTAGGAACAACCAAGGGCATGTGTTATAATAGCAACAGGCAGATTGGCAGGTGCACTTCAAGGCACTGATAACAGACTGAATACTGAAACGCCCCCCTCCCCCAATAGTTCACGCAAAGACCCAAGCAAGAATTTGCAGACTAAAAAAGAGGAGACAAACCCTTCAATACAGGCAAAGCTGGTTAGCCACCATGCCCCAGAATTTCTTCCCTATTTCACCAAAAGTTTAAAATTACCTGGCAGGGTTGATTAAAACACAGTTGAAGAATAAGATTCTGGGCTCTCCTGGGCCATGCCACACCCATGAACACAACTAGAGTTGCTGACAGCCTCTCCTCCCACCTCTTATCCTACCTCTCTTCTTTATACTTTAATACAAGCAATTAACAGGATAACTAAATGCCAAGCTAAAAAAAATTAAAACTGGTCTGGTGACACCTGGACTCCCCATGCTGCTGTCTGTTTTTGCAGTTGAATATATACTTCCAATCTTGTTGAGTACCACACACCAGAGTGTGCAACAAACAGATTTCTGGTCTCGACAGGAATAAGAGTTCCCACTTTGTTTCCATGAGAAGCCGGTACATCCTCCTTTCCTTCTCATTTCCAACAGAGTAAATAACTGAGGCACAGAAGAAGCAACAGCTGCCTCTTCAGAAGATGAGGGACTCTGAGTAACTGTAATTCTCTAACTGCTGAGCGAACCATCTAGTCCTACCTGCCAGCACAGTACTTGTAGGGTATCTATGGCTGTCCCAGGGGGAAAAGGAGGCTTCTAAAGCTCACTCCTAAGGACAAAGGATGTAGGCTTCTCAGAGGTGAGAGCCAGGCCTCCAGGTCTGCCTGATGAAAGCTCTGTCCCACAGAACAATTTTATAATACTAAGCTTTAAATTAGGAAATAAAAACAGGAAAACTGTAAGTCAGCCTAAATAATGCAGCTACATAATTTTGCTTCTTTGTGACACGATGTATGTAGTGGTCAAAGAGAGAGAAAGAATTGGTCTAAGTTTTGTTCCACCGTGGGTAGGCATAAAGTTTTTAAAAATACATCCCTGTGCAGCAATTTTGAGAGCCAGTATTACACTGGATAATATAGAAGAAAATGTTACTTTAAAGCTATTTTAAGGGTTTAAATGACAATGAATTATGGTTCAAAGAAAATTTTCCAATCAAACTTTAATTTAAAAGGGATATGGGGGGGAAGAGTTTTCATTTATTATACCTAGTAAGATGCTCATTCAAAATTAATTTAATATCTGAATTTTATGGTACATCTCTCAGAATTTCACTGGTTTGGTTAATTTCTAAGTCATCAATGAGTAGGAACCACAGTAATATGCAGTGGGGAGAAGATGAAAGCAGTGAGCAGTGACGATGCAACTCTAAAGAAGTAAATGTAAGATAAATGGGGATGTTTTTTGTTTTTCTGTGTGAGAAGAAATAAAGGGCATTTAGAAGGGAGACTCCTCTACTCTTGCATTCATAAGCTTCAAGCCCATTGCTTGCAGGGAGGCACTCAGGAAAAGAACGAAGGACTTCAGCCTATGAGGAATAATCTCCAAAGCTATGCCAGGGTGTCAAGGACACAATCTCCGTCATGCCACTGTTGGAGATGCTTACCACAGCGGCATGATCCCAGTTCCTGCTGCACCAGCTCCAGTTTGGTTTGGCACTGGAAGCACCGACGTCGACTCTTCTGTTTCGATCGGCTGGTTTCCTCAGGTTGTTCGGTGTTCTCCAGTAGTCGTGCCCGTTTCACTGGCGAGGCCTCATTCTCAGACTGTGAATCTGACCAAAACAACACATTTGGGGGTCAGGGTTAGTACTTGGCCTGGCAAGCACAGCTAATTAATGTACTGCCAGGCATTCTACTGCCCTCTTCCAGGAACTGGACCTGTGTGAGCAACAGACAGTTCTGTCTGGCCTGGTTTATACCGCACAGATTGTGACAAGCACGCACCTTCAGGGCAGACTTCTAATGAGCTAGGCCTGAGCAGGGAAAGGAGGGTGGGGGCGATTCAACAAAAATCAGTTCTATGTTGCTGTTTCTACAAAGAGCTGTTTCTTTGAGACCATTCACACTGGAACTAGGATCCTCCCTTTGTCTGTACCCCTTCTTTGGGCCCTAGCTGCTTACTCTTTGTGCTGGTTATTTACCACTTCTCAGATATTTGCTTGTCCTCAAGTAGACTGTAATTCTTTAGAAGAAGGATTAAGTCTAATATTTCTTTTTATCACCATGCTTAGCACAATTCTGTATCCGATGCAGTGTTTGAAGGGTGTTCCATAATATGTTCTAGTAAAAATATTCATGTTTCTACTCCTTAATGTAACAAAACGCTTCAGAATCAGATTTTTTAAGATTTTATTTATTTACTCATGAGAGACCGAGAGAGAGAGAGAGAGAGAGAGAGAGAGAGAGAGAGAGAGGCAGAGACACAGGCAGAGGGAGAAGCAGGCTCCATGCAGGGAGCCCTACGTGGGACTACATCCCTAGACTCCAGAATCACGCCTTGCACTTAGGGCAGACGCTTAACTGCTGAGCCACCCAGGCATCCCAGAATCAGATTCCAAAGTTGAAAATTATTTCAACTTTACTCAGAGTAAAGGAACATCCCTGCTTATTCACAAGCAAGCTATCTCGTGACCTCTATTGTGGAGTGTTCCAGAAGCAGCTCTCTGTACCACAACCTAACACTGGTGCCAAATTGGCAGGTAGAGGAGGTGCAATGTGTGACGACTTGTGTTTTGTAGAACCTTAATAAAGTAACTAAAATGCGATAAAGTTCCTGACATAGGCAAGCTGCAAATAACTCTTGCCTTAAAAAAACAAACAAACAAACAAACAAAACAAAAACAAAAAAAAAAACAAGCAAACAAACAAAAAAAACACCTGGGGTCTCTGTATTCTTGGACTTGCTGCCACTGCATACTGAAGATGCACCTCTTGCCAAGGTTCCAAAGGGGGTTGTGCTAAACCCTCTCCAGAAGGGAGTCTCCTAAATGATTTTCTTCAAAACAGATCCAGATCCCATTACTTCTTACCCCCCCACTACCACCACCACCACGCTGGTCAGAGTAATCATCATCTCACATCCAGCCTAGTATAATACAGCCTTTTAATCAGTCTCCCTGCCCACCCCCCCTGCCCCTACTGCTTGTTCTCCAAAGCCAAGTGATTCTGTCAAAAATCAAGCTTAGAATCACTCCACTTTTCTGTTCAAAACCCTTTAATAGCTCCCCTTTCCAGAGTAAAAGCTCAAATATTTACTACAGTGCTCACAAGGCCCTTCATGATTTGCCCTCCTCTCTTACCTCATCTGCTGCTGCTCTCTCCCTTTACTCCATCCACACTAGTCTCCTGACTGGCTCCTACCTCAGGGCCTTTGTACTCATCAGTTCCCGTTGTCTAGATTTCTTCACCCAGATCTACGTGGAACTCATCTCTTTTAAGTGTTTTAAAGTTACATTTCAACAGCATCTTCTCGGCTCATCCTATCTAGACCACTCTTGTTCCCCTTCCCTAGCACTTCCCCTCCTTCCAATTCCTGCCTGCCTTTTATTCCTCCACAGCATTGTACCTTTTAACATTATCCTCACGGAGGATATAAACTCCTGCAGGGCAGGAAGTTTCACCTGTTTTGTTCATAATCTGCCTACAATGCCTACAACTCAATAAATAAATATTTCTTAGATGAATGAATCTTTTAGGCAGTTCTGATTTTCTATTTAAAGTGGCCCTAGTGGGAAGCAGCAGACTGTTGGATGTATTTCAGCAGAGGCTGTGAACCTCTCTCCCCAGCCCCCCTCCGTGTGAAGACACTGCATGTCACCAGAGAGCACTCACTGCCCCACCCCACCCCTGCCCCCCACACTGCACACTGGCTTATGGAAGGTGTGCACCATTCTTAGCAACTGTAAACTGCATTTTTCATTTCATTTAGTTCCTCTAGTCCTACATGACATTTTCCCCCAATACAAACCAACTAAACAAGGCCTTTGATGAAAACAATTGAAAGCCAAGTTCAGCCTATTTCCCAGCTCTGCTGAGCGAAGCTGTCCAAACCCAATCGGTGTGATGACTGAGGTAGCCACAGACAGGGCTCATTCCCCTACGACAGCAACAAGCAACAATCTAAATGTAAATCATTACAAAGCAGCCAGCCAAAAGGAATTCACCTTGTATGAGCCACAGTGCTCTCCGGGGGAGGTCCTTTTTCACAAACCAGCAATGGCTCAATTTGTATTAATAACTCTATTTAGACATATCTTTTTTTTTTTTTTTTTGTAACAAGAAGAGAAAATTCTAGAGGAAGAACCGTAACAAAAAAAATTGCTGTCTGTTCTGAGACAAGGTCCTAAATGTGGAGAAATTATCTCCCAACCCTGGGGTATGGGGTGGGTAAAGAGATAGAGAGGAGTCCATACAGGAAGGGGAGGAAGCCTTTGTATTATTAATATTGTTAAAATCCAGAGGGCTTTGACATGATTCCAGCATGCCTCTCATGTAAAAAAAGGACCACTCGGACCTACGCCTCTTTCATTTACACTGCTGACAGAACTGAGCATGCGTCTAGAAATACAGAGTTCACCTTCAAAGCTGTTTTCCACATGACTCTGTCCCGAACTGTCAAACATGCTATCTGCCTGCATCCATCTCCATTTCTAAAGCAAACCTTTGCTACAAGGAGAAGACCATTTTCCTTTTAGCATGGCAATGGTATCCATTGCTATTTTCAAATAAGCAAGCAAGCGACATAAAATATTTTCAATGTAGGATTTCTAAAATCAGGAAATACAATTCATATTTTTATAATCATAATCATCATTGGTCATTATCAAACAAGCCACTTGATGGGACACTCCCGCAAGGTTAGAGGAGGCCTGCCTTTTCCTCTAATTCCCTACACTGTCTAACCAATAGATATTCAATAACAAAACTAAGGAACAGTTTGCCTGATCTCATGTTGAAATTCCCTTTCCCCGTTGCACATTTCATATGAAGACTACCCAGTTATTTGTTCTGGTACTCAGGAGGTAGAGGACATTCCAGAAATTGTGGGTCCTAAGGGAGTTTTCTGATGCTGCCAACAGCTGCACTGCTGTGGCCTTCCTAAAAGACCACTCAGCCCTAGCCTAGTCAGTCCTCGAAGAGTCAATGTCTAGGCATCCAGACAAGTCTAAGACCAAAGCATCCATGTATACAAAGTCTGAACCATGAGAAGCAGCCCTCAATGATTCTAAACCAACACATATGAAAAGTTTGTCAGAATGTGTTATTTTTTTTAGAATCAAGGAACTGTTCCTAGACATTAAGAGATCCATAACTTTTATGCTCTGAAATACATGCCCATTTAATCTTCACTCTATTAAACGGAAAGCAATCCCTGTGCCCTCTAATGCTCCCTGCCACAAAGAGGGAGGGGGGAAAACTCCCTAAACTGTTTACCACCTTCTACATGCTGCCACTCAGGAAGGTGACTATTATATATAACCTTTTGGGGAAGCAAACCATTCTTTGACATTTTTTTCACAATTCAACTTGGTGTTTTAATTAGTAGCGAATGAAATAAATAGTCTACACAATCATCATCATGTCTGCATAAGAAATTTACATCTCCTCTGCTAATTACTTAATGAAACTTTGTGCCATAGAGTGAGTTACCTAAATAAGAGAAACAGATGTCCAGGACAGGGATTCTAATTGCTTAATAATGAACTAAATAATTCAACTACACAATTATAAATTTTATGTGGATTTAAAAAGAACTATCAGAAAGAAAAGATCCAAACACAGTCAACACTAAAAGAACCTTCATCTACTGTCCATATTTGCTCACTTACTTTTGGCCTACAAACATCATTCCTGTCACCCTGATGCATTTTTAACTTCCTTAACAATAACAGGAAACACCCAACAGGCTACTTGTATAGTCTGAACTTGGGCAGTAAGGGTTAAACAGAGAGAAAGGTGAACAGAAATAACTCTTACATGCAGCTTTAACTGTCAGAAGAAACGCGTCCCTGCAAGGAGCATGCTCATTAGCAGCAGGAGGAGCTGTAGTAGCAAGCTAGAAACTGTCTCCACCCCAGGAGTTAAGAGTGACTTCTAATTAAAGTCCTTCATAAATGGCCAACAAAGCACATTTTTTCCAGTATGCTTTTTCTTGAGAACATAAATCTAGTCTGCATATACCCACGCAAGAGCTGCCACACTCCCATGCTGGGTTCACAGTTCTCGGTATTCACCAAATCCCCTCTTCCTCTGCCTATGTTTAATAGAATGAGAAAGATACATCAGATCTTCTTCTTCTTCTTTTTTTTTTTTAAGATTTATTTATTTATTCATTCAGAGAGAGCGAGAGAGAGGCAGAGACACAGGCAGAGGGAGAAGCAGGCTCCATGCAGGAAGCCCGATGTGGGACTCGATCCCGGGTCTCCAGGATCACACCCCGGGCTGCAGGCGGCGCTAAACCGCTGCGCCACCAGGGCTGCCCACATCAGATCTTCTAAATCAAAGGCAAATTTGATCAAGAATCATAATGTGATTACATGAGAAAGGAAAATCCTAAGACCAAGTACACTTATCAATTCCTTAAGTTTGAAGGTAACTACTGTTTAATTTGTGACAGAGAAACAAGTAGAGATTTTTAAAAAATGTATCTTCTGAGGAGAGAAATTCTTCTAATTGTACCTTCCTAGCCAATTGCAGAAAGCAGTGGTAAGACTTTCAATTTAGGAACACAGTTTAACTGGAAAGCTTGACTAGAGACAACAAACAGAGATACTGCTTTTAAAATTGTTTTGTCTCTGACAGAAATTCACATTTGTTCCTTACTGTCACTGTTCTTGTCTTTATTACTCATGTTCTCTCCTGAAATTCTCCAAATAAATTGTGTCAGGTCTGTCAGAGTTGAATCCCAATCTCTCTTAATCTCCCGTCACTGTGCAGCTGGAAGCATGCACACTCTCAGGGCTGCTAACCAAGACTGTGGCCTTCTGACACCTCAGGCAGGCTCTTAGCCTTCTGTATAAGCCAACACTCACAATTAGTATAAGAGAGTGGGAGAAACAAAGTGGCAACAAAGAGAGGGAAGCCTTCCTCATTCGCTTCACCCACACCTTCCCTCACTTGTATGAAAGAAAGATGAATCTGTTTAATCTCAGGCTGTATGACAGCTTTTGAGGCACTCAATCAGTTTTTTTAGAACCTATCACAGTCTCTTGACAGATTGACATTTATGATCCCAACAGCCTGTGCAAACATCAGTAAGAGCAATAATTAATGAACCCTCACACATCACTGCTGTCTCTCCTTCAACCATTTAAAAGGAGCTTAAGCTGCTAAAATCTCTGTCCATGAAAAACACCTCACTCTCACTGGAAAAAATGTATTTTAAAAGAGACCCCCAAAATCTGTTTTATAGGTACTTTCTCTCTGTTTCTCTGCTTTGTTTTGTGTATGCAGAGATTAAATTCACTCCCTCCTGAAACACTTCAGGAGAGAAAAACTCCTCATTACTCATTATACACTGTTTCCCCACTTTGTTGAACTGGCATCCCCCCACCCCTTTCTTACTTTCCTAATGGCTCTGGAACAATTTTGGAATGACATGCTGTTAAAAAGCTATTACATGGACAAAGAAAGAAGTTCAAGTCTTTGGAAGGGGCTGATTATTACAATTTTGTGAAGAATACCTTCATATATACTTGATATGTGACATGGAGATCAATCTAGCTTGAAATACACCTACGATACTATGTCTTATAATAACCATTTTAAAGGTCAGCTGTTCTCAAACTGCCAGGAAGTATACTATTCTTAAGCATTAATTCCCCTATTCTCCATCCAGCTCCACTCCTATCCCCCTTTCTCTGGCTCTCTCCTTTGCTATTAGAGATACCTTGTGTGGTCTCCTTCACTATCATAACCTCAAACAGAAAACCGACCTCCTGATGCATCCTCCCTGCTGGGAATACAAGTCTTGGAGACCTGAGGTGGCTGATGAGTAGAGCTGACTATTGTGGGAGTACATCTGAACTTTTGGGTTCTCTGTTATCAATATGCTCAGAAGACATAAGGCATCAGAAATCTTGGAGGGGAATTGTATCATCTAACGGTTTGGTTTTGATTGTCAAAATCAGGAATGCAAAAGCTGCTTTCTGTAGGGACTTTTTTGGTTAGAAGACAGCTTAAAGAGCAGCAGAACATGGAAATCATGAGTCATAATAATTAGCACCCATGTGGGAGAGGAGTACCCACAAGTTCCAAAGCGATGTTTTAAAGACTAGAATCAGTTTTCTCACTTCCCCAAGGCCCTTTTTCCCATCTGATTCCTGCTGGAGAGAAAGCTGGAAGCTGATTTTGGTGGCACATCTTGACACCAGAAAGAAGTGATTATGAATTCATCAATGAATCAGGTAGGAAACGTTAATGGGCTGTGGGGAGAGCAGCTCTCCATTACATAAAACAATCACATAACAATCACATAAAATCATGGTGGCATCAGAATCCAACAGTTCCAAAGGAAGGAGTTCTTCAACTCTTCTTTCTACTCTGACTCATTTATTTTTCTTGCCTATTGTGCTGGCTAGGCCTTCTGGCAAAATCTAAATAGGAGTAGTGAAAAGGACATGTTTGCCTTGTTTCCAACTTTAGGAGGAAAGTATTCAGCTCTCACATAGCTTTTCATTTTGAAAAATTGTATACACATAGAAAAATTCAAATAGTACAATAAACACCTGTGCACAGTCCATTCAGATTCAACAGTTGTTAATCTTACATTGTTTTATCTCTCCTCTCCATATTTATGCTCCCCTCTAAACCATCTGAAAATAATTTGCACACATCAAAATACTTAATACACACATATCTAATACAATAAAGGCATTTCCTGCTATGACCAAAATATTACACCTAAGAAAATTAAGAATAATCCCCCAATGTCATCTAATATTCAATCCATATCTAAAATATCCCCATTGTTCTCAAAGGCATGTCCAGTCAAGTTTCATGTGTTACATTTGGATCTTATGTCTAAGTCTCTTTTAATCAAAGACATTATGTCCTTCAATTTATTTGTTCCTGTCTTCACATGACCTAGCTTGAACATTCCTGGTTAGTTTTCCTGTGAAATATACCATATTACTATATTTTTTATCTATTTATCTGTTTTTTTTTTAATGTCACAATTTAACTTACAAGAAAGAGATTTTTTATTTTTTATTTTTTAAAATTTATTTTTATTTATGATAGTCACACAGAGAGAGAGAGAGAGAGAGGCAGAGACACAGGCAGAGGGAGAAGCAGGCTCCATGCACCGGGAGCCCGACATGGGACTCGATCCCAGGTCTCCAGGATTGCGCCCTGGGCCAAAGGCAGGCGCCAAACCGCTGCGCCACCCAGGAATCCCCAAGAAAGGAGATTTTTAATTGTACATCTATCTCCTCTGTTACATATTCAGGACCAAAAAATAAAACTTTAAGTAAGCACCTTGACACAGCCCCATGGTTGCAGGGCTGGCACAAGTGAGAGCAGGTAAAGAAGGGCTAGTACTGTGTAATCATCCCTGCCACATACTGGACATCAGGATATAGTTCATCTGTGCCAGTGCAAGGAATGGATGCTTACGCAAACATTAAGAGATGAGCTAGTTCCAAGTGTTTTAGCCCATGATTTCTTACAGTCTGATGGCATTCTCTGTAGCTAAAGTTGGTCCCAGAGGTCACAAATCATTTCTCCAATTGTTTCCTTTCCCAAGGCTTCGTGGCCTTTTTTTGATTGCCCTTCCTCTCCTGACTGACTATACTATTGCTAATTATTGCTATAAGACATCTCTTCACTGCTAAGTCACTCAACTCTTTACAACTGTTATTTTAAATCAGATTAAAAAACATAAAACAAAAGCCCAGGAAATTCATTTGCAAAAATAATAACAATCTCATTAAGTACAGTAATATTTCCAGTTTACTTGATCTACTTTATTTACGCTTTAGATTAATGACCATTTAGAGCCACAACAGCCACTATTGCCTAGGGTGTACCAGGCACTGGGCTTTGAACTGGCAAATGAGATCTGCTTATGGTAGTGATCTCTTCCCTCAAGGAGACCGCAAACCAGAAGGAAAGATATATATACAAATAAACGTATAGCAGAGAGTAAGTGGCACGTTAATATATGAACAGAATGCTATGAACACAAAATGTGGAAGTGATAAATAATCTGTTGGTGGGTGATTAAGAAGTAGAAGAGAACAGAGAAAGGTCAGAAAAGGTACCCCTTGAACTTAAGAATTACATTGTATATATGCAGACAGATGATTTTTTTGGCTTACTTTTGTCATCCCCACATTCTCTTCTGTAGGGCCTGTTTTTTACAATACATTCTGCATATAACTTGTTCATCTACCCTCTTCTCTTTACCAAAATTCATATTTAACTATAGACCCTTTCACAGTCTCAAGAGCAAAGGCACTTGGCAACTAATACCCACCAGTGATGGGTTTTTAGGGAAACAAAGCTGTTGTTTGTCATTCCCCTCTCTTCAATTCCAACTAATTCAAAATTTTCCTTTCATCATGTTTATTAACCTTAATATTGGTCTCTGTCCTCTCAGACACATACAGGGCTTTAATTGCCAATTTCTATCAGGAATCTTCCAAGCCCATTTTATCATTAATTGTTTTGAGATATATTGGTTCACTTATAGTTATAAAAAATAATGCAAAGAAATCTCATGTCTCCTTCACTCAGTTTTCTCCAATGGTTAACATCTTACAAAACTTTAGTACAGTATCACAAATAGAACATGGATATTGATACAGTCAAGCTATCTATAGCATATGGATATAGTCAAACTATATCCATCACACATCACAGGATCTCTCTGGTTGTCCTTTTATAGCCAGGCCTACCTCCTTCTTTCCCCCCTTGCTCCCTGGCAACCCTCAGCAAACACTAATCTGCCCTCCACTTCTATAATATTGCCATTTCCAGAAGGTCAAATGTATGGACATACAAACAATCATACTAACCTTTTGTCCAAGCTCATTTTTAAGGCAACCATCACAGTAGGGTGGACATGATGAAAAGATTCCTTAAGTTAAGCTTCAGTCATAAGTGCAATAGTAAATACTAACACAAAGCACATATTTTGTACCAGCACCTTCTGAATGCTTTTACAGAAGTTCCTTCTTATCTGCAGGAGATACATTCTAAGACCCCCAGTGGACGTCTGAAACTGAAATAGTTTCCATTCCCATACTTGGCCTATATATATGACGTTTTTCCCTATACATATAGAGGTGCTGCTTGGTCAGCAGAACCTATCACACCAGCAACCCAGTAGTTTTCCTTTGTAGCTAGTGATCTGGTACCAATTCCTTGTTTTAGTTTCTCCAACAGCAAGACCTCTCCTGCCTACCCAACTAAACCAAATTACTTCTCCCCCACAGCTTTTTTCAGTTACTCATTGTAACTGACAAATTACCCTCGATAGAATAATCTTTCCTTTTTATAGCCTGCTCAGGTATTTGCGAGTTCAACATGAACATTACAATGCATTGATTTTTAAAAAATATAACATTTATAGCATCAGTATAGAATAAGGTAACACTATTAAGATGAGACAGAGAAGCAAGATTAAGCAACCCAAGAGAGGGGTGCCTGGGTGGCTCAGTGGTTGAGTGTCTGCCTTCGGCTCAGGTCATAATCCCAGGGTCCTGGGATTGAGTCCCGCACTGGCCTCTCCATAGGGAGGCCTGCTTCTTCCTCTGCCTATGTCTCTGCCTCTCTCTGTGTCTCTAATGAATAATAAATAAAATCTTAAAAAAAAAAAAAGAAACCCAAAAGGTATACTTCCTCAAAAGTCACATGCCTAAGGCTGCTAATTTCTGTTCCTTGACCACAACACTTAGTCCATGACCAAATTTTAAGACTCTCAAAGTGGTAAAGCTGGTCTTGAACTTCCGTTCTATGATCTTTTCAAGTATTTCCAGAAAACTAAGATCAGACACAGTTTATTTTCATTTATACAAAGAAAGGAAAATTTGAGAGAATTCATGAATTATCTATATTTTTCTGTAACTATGTGTAAGATAGGCATCCTATTTTCATTGTTTCTTATAACACTCATTTAGAAATTAAACTGCTTAAAAATATGGATTAAGTCTTCTACTTAGCAGTTACGTGAAGCCTAGAGGTTTTCAAATTATACCTTATAAAACTACAGTTGACCCTTAACACAGATTTAAAAGGGTCCACTTATGCACAGATTTTTTTTGGATACACAGAACTGTGATTTTTGTTAACGAAATTTTCTTTTTCTCTAGCTTGCTTTATCATAAAATATACTATGTAATATATGTAACATGCAAAATATGTTATCAACCGACTGTTTACGTTATTGGTAAGGCTTCTTCTGGTCAACAGTAGGCTATTAGTAAAGTTTTTGGGGATTCAAATGTTACATGTGGATTTTCAACTGTGTGTGGTGGGGGGAGTGCCCCTAACCCCTGTGTTTTTTAAGGGTCAACTGTATACAACTGTTCTGAGCAACTGGACAGTACATGTGACTACAGCCATTTCTTTCTACTGATGATTATATCTGAAGAAGCCTAGAGGGAAGGAACAGGCCAGAAGTCTTACAATAATAATGGATCCCCCCCACCCCATACTTGGTCTCCAAAGCATGAATGACTTGCCTAAGGGTTAAACCTGATCTG
The DNA here is from genome assembly GCF_011100685.1 of Canis lupus familiaris. Taxonomy (NCBI): domain Eukaryota; kingdom Metazoa; phylum Chordata; class Mammalia; order Carnivora; family Canidae; genus Canis; species Canis lupus. The sequence continues at coordinate 7,283,141 of NC_049233.1, read as the reverse complement.
GTCATGAGTCTTTTGCCAGGAAGAATGAAAATGGCTGTTCTTTATGAAAACAAACAAAAAAACAACACTGAGTATACGGGTAGGGCAGGAAAATGGGTAAAGAAGAATGAGATACTAATTCAGTTTTTTGGGTTTTTTTTTGTTAACACAAATATTCCTACACTCATCAACTCACTCCTATGAAGCTCAACTAACTACCCTCCCTATGAGTGTTCTTAATGTCCAGCTGTTTTGCCTGTCTGGCTAATAACACAAGGCTGCCAGGGCAGAATGGACTGTATTTAATACTCCACTGGTGCTCAACAACAACAACGAGTATCTCTGTAACAGGGAATAAGTCCTTAATGATGGTAATCTTGTGATGAGAGACTGTCATCTTGTTGGCTGTGGCCCAGTTCTAATATAAGGAAAAAAATGGTTTGAACATTTATATTTTGTTATTTAAAAAAATTATCTTGAATGCATAACTAAGTAGATGCTAAAATTAAATAGCTGAGTTGTTTTTAAACCATCTTTGTTACTAATTTAGCATTAGCTTAATTCAGTTCCTCTCTCTACCTATTGCTTAGTTTCTTCCACGTAAGATCTAGTCTTTTGACTCATTATTCCCAGGGTGAATCCTCCAGCTTTATGAATAAAGACTTCCGTGCCTTATTGTTACTCTTCTTCATATGAGGCTAAACGAACCTAAAGTTAGAACTTAACATGTGATGATCAAGCTTGCCCAAACAAAGTTTTGTCTGTCTACCTATTTACTGATTTTCCTGAATAAGTACAATTAGGTATTCATTACTGAGGGCTGTATCAGGGCTGATGCAGGTACTACCAGGTAAGCAGAGGGTTGAAGAGACGTGACTTAAGAAAAATGCTTATGAAGGAAAGAGAAATAATCCCATTTGTAAAACAAACAGCTGGAAAATCAGAGGCAAAGAATTCTGCATAAAATTACTATGAAATTTGTCATTAGCCCATATTTGAGACATGAGAGGATCAAGTGTCTAACATTTTAATCTCAATTCAATGGACTTAGTTCATCAGCACTCTTCATTAAAAGAATGATTATTTACCATGTCCATGCTGTGAACCCCCATACCAGAAAATCAACTATATGTTACAACAATGTTTCCTTCACAACTTTGCAAACTGTATTGTGGCTATCTAAGATAATACCTTGACTTTAAGAATTACACACTGAAATTTTTAGTATTATACAGGCAACTTACTGAAATGGCTAGGGAGATGGATTTCTTACGCTAGGGAGATGGATTTCTCACACACACACACAAACACACACACACTCATGCATGCACGCAAGGTCGGTAGGGAGGTTGGGGGGGTGCGGGCAGGTAGTAGAAAAAACCAAAATGGTAAAATGTTAACATCTGAGGAACAGGGTGTGGTGAGGGGGAGTAAAGTGAGAATTTGATGTAATCTTCTTATAACTTTTCTGTAAACCTGAAATTATGTTTAAAAAATTATATTCCATGGAAGCCACACTTGCAGATGATTGGCTATAGTGCTTGCTGAATTCTTTCCCAGAAATGTTGACATTACTTAGGTCTGATGGGAAAGCGCATGACAAGATGGCTGTAGCAAGTAATCAACAGTAAGGTCTATGCTCATGCTTCTCCCGGTTTGTAGTGAAGTCAACACTTCTCTTTAAGTACACTTTAATGATTAGTCACAGACTTTTACATGTCACTTTCTTAAGTCTATAGTTTTTCCAATCCCAATAAGGGCCCATTTTTAATTCCATCAATTACTGCAACTGCTCTTCCAGGAAGGATGATGACCAAGACCTTAAGATGTGATTTTAATCTTCTAGAAATGGATTTATCAACAGGAGGCCAAAGAAAAAGCCGATCTGAGTCCTTGTCAATTACAGGAACCACCAATTAATGCCAAGCAGAAAAACAGATTTTGCTGCAGCTAACACCTCCCATTCAAATCAGTGCCACACAAATTCCCTCCCCAGCCCAGCTTTCTTTTAAAAGCATCCTGTGTATTTGGACATAGAATTCAAGCTATAGGGATCCCTGGGTGGCGCAGCGGTTTGGCGCCTGCCTTTGGCCCAGGGCGCGATCCCGGATACCCGGGATCGAATCCCATGTCGGGTTCCCGGTGCATGGAGCCTGCTTCTCCCTCTGCCTGTGTCTCTGCCTCCTCTCTCTCTCTCTGTGACTATCATAAATAAATAAAAATTTGAAAAAAAAAAAAAAAAAGAATTCAGGCTATAATATAATAACATCTTTGGGAAAGAGTTGTTCAACATTTTCTTAAAAAAAAAAAAAAAAAAAAAGGTAGCAGTACCCAATATATTTTTTCAAGTAAATACTGGCCCACATTTAAGATAAAAATCTTAAAAGGCTCTCTTCTGTATTCTCTTTCTTTATTCCATGCTAAAGTAACAGAAAAATTAACTCAGTCTGAGTTAAATGCCCCATTTTCTTGCTTATATATGTATACATTTTTAATAAGTTTTGATGGGGTAGATGGATGTGGACAACGCATAGCATGTAACTAATTACCCTGTCCACTGAGCTAATAGAGATGAGGTTTATTTAAAATTCAGAGTTGTGGTTCTGCTATTTGGGAATGGCTTTCTGAAACTCTGTGGGTGGATACTGGTAATGAAACAGAGAATTCAGAGCGGCAGGGAGCATAAGGCCAAATAAGCTTTTATAGCAGTCTGTATGTACTAAAAATAATTATACATATGTAGTGGGAGGCTGGTTAACTGAGCCCACAGAGGCACTTGGTTGTTCAGATAGCTAATCACAATTTGAAGCCCCCCATGACAAAAATGTTTCCAAGGTTAAACTGTCTGATTTTTAATCATAAAGAACTGAATTTATATTGGCTAACGTTCTCTCATGTTGTTGGTCTGAACACAATAACCAGCCTTTTTATCAAGATTTTAACCACAAGAAAACTATCAACCTTTGGTGGCTCCTAAATTGTGATTTGCCCCAGAAAGAAGAGGAGTTCTCAATTATAATATAAAAGCTTAGAGAAGAATTCAGGATATGAGTTTTGTTTGTTTTTTTGGAAGTCAAGCTTATGAAATCTCTTTCTATCAATACACACAAAAGTAAAATTTTTACTTTTAAAACTAAGCCCAGAAACAAAAAGCAAAAAAAGTTTGATTTTTCCCAGTTCTAAAGTCCAGTTTTCTTAAGAATGAGTTTTCTGGGCTTCCTGTCATTCACAGCCTTCATGCATTCAAACAAGTGTCGCTAACAGCTCTCTCCATTTCCCTTGACTTCACCAATCTGCTTGGCCTGGGGGCCTCATCACCAGTTTCTGATTCCATATATTTTTCCAGCCAGACTGAAAGGGGAAACTGGAAGGGGAACCCACATAGTCTGCTAGTAGAGCCCACCATTCTCAATGGCCAACCTCTAACCTTTCCTCATTCTACAAATATATCTTCAGTGGCTCCCTGTTTTCTGTTCTGCTTCTCATCCTGCTTCTCTTATGACTTTCTTTGCACATAGTGGCTGCCATCCCTGCAGTCACCAAGTTTCAGCCTCAAACCATTCCCATTACAATGTCTAGAAATTTGTTTAAAATCTTTTGAAAAAATGAAAATCTTGTGTTGGTTATGTTAAACACAGACGATTATAATTATTTTAGGGGGTTCAGTCTCCATGCGATTTTTGTGCTTTTATTTCAGTTGGGTCTGGGGGAGGGGTAAGAAAAAGTGTTTAGCCCTCTTGAACTAAAGGTTTTCTGAAACAAAGTCAGGACTGTGATTTATGATTTAGTCACCAGCAGAAGACAAAAGGAAAGAGTAGCTTTAAAGACAAAATTGTGGTTCTTAGGAAATCTAGGGGATAAGAGTACACCCAAGCTGTCTGTCCACTAAAAATCTATTTATCTATATCTGTATCTCTTTCATTATACTTTTGGAGACAACTAATGCTTCTGGGTTTCTACTGCTAAATCATCTTACTTGTGTATCTCTTCTATTTCTCCTGTAATATTTTCTAGTCTTTTCCCTTTCCATGTATCTTTCCCTTTGTGTCTTTGAGTTTTTATTTTAATTCCAGTTAGTTAACACACAGTGTTATATTAGTTTCAGGTGTACAATATATTGATTCAAAAGTTTCATATATCGCGTGTTCATCATGACAAGTACACTCCTTAAACCCCATCACCACCCCCATTCCCCTCTGGTAACCATTAGTTTGTTCTCTAGAGTTAAGAGTCTGTTTCTTGGTTTGTCTTTGTCTCTCTCTCTTTCTCTCATTTTTTCCCCTTTGCTTGGTCATTTTGTTTCTTAAATCCCATGTACGAGTGAAATCATATAGCATGTGACTCCCTCTAATGTATTTCACTTAGCATTAGACCCTGTAGCTCCATCTATGCCACTGCAAACGGCAAGATTTCTTTCTTTTTTATGGATGAGTAATATTTCATTATGTGTGTGTGTGTGTGTGTGTGTACACACACACACACACACCTTTATCCATTCATCAATCAATGGACATGTCGGTTGCTTCCATATTTGGCTATTGTAAACAATGCTGCAATAAACATAGGGGTTTACTGACCCTTTGAATCAGTGTTCTTATATTCCTTGGAAAATACCCAGTGGTGAGATGGCTGGCTCTCCTTTCCTTTGTATCTTAAGGGCAAAATATTTCCCTATCTTAAACACCTCTATGTCAACAAATGTCTCACTCCGTTTCTCCTCCAACCACCACTACTTACTGGTTTTTAATGTCTCATCTAACTCCTTAACTGAATGACTTTTGTCTCCTGCTCTTATTTCCTGGTTATAAAGTCCCTCTTTAGTGACCTCTCATAGGCTTTGGTTTCCCACCAAAAGAAGTCACACGAACTTCTTTCAGGTTTCCTGATGATATTCTCATAGCCATAGGCAACAATTTCCTCCGTCCTTGTACCTCCTGGCCCTTATTCTCTTGCCACTTTCATAATCCTGTATATAACTTTCTCCTTTCTTTAGCTTCCTTAACTCACTGGTTTCTTTTTCTCTCTCCTAGCCCCCCAAGTAGAGCCCTTAGTAGCCCCTTGTTGTTCTGTATTCATTCCCTTATCCACTTTCATACCCTTAATCACTGCTTCTAGATTAGTGATTAGTGATTTCCAAACTAGACCTATATTTATAATTTTCTATAGGAGTGTCTACGACAACCTAAAATTTAGCTCATCAAAAACTGAAAATAGTTTCAACCAGTTTATCTTCCCACTCTTTCCCCTGCCATCAGCCATATTTTTTCTTCTCTCAGTTCCCCAGTTTTTCAACTTCATATTCTTTCTTCAGCCACCTCTAATCAGCCATTAAATCCTATTATTATTTTAAAACATTTTTTCTCAAATTTATCTCTCTCCTTCTATTCCACTGGCCATTATCCACAAAACACTCTGAAAAAAAATGGGATAAGCAGGAATTGGCAAGTCAAATTACTGCTTTATATGCAAAAGGAAACACCTATCCATATTAGCACAATGACATTTTACAGACTGAAGGACTCTCCTTTAACATTAATTCTTAGTTCATCTGGTTTGTAATCCTGAGATTATATTAAAGCTTCTTTAAAATGAGGCACACCTATGCATAACTTAAGGCATCAAAGAACTCCATAGAAAAACCACAATTTTTCCAACAGCAGGAAGTCTCCTGATAAGTTAGTTTGAAGGTAATGCATAAAGGGGTGTATTCATTTAAAGACACAAATGACAACTCAACTACCAAATGCTCATAAACTCCTGGATCAAACTGGTAAGCCCTTTTCAAAGCATTCCTCTGTGACTGTGCTACAGACTTCTCCTATCTCAAAGGTCTAATTACTATGATTTAGTGAAGCTAAGTGATCAAAGTTGAACAGAGCTGTGTCTCAATTTTCCCAAGTATTAAGTGTTTATCTGCTATACAAAAGCATTGCCAAGTCATATTTGCAGTTTTCCATTTACTAGAAAGCAAAGTCCTACTGCTAGACTTTGGCTCCACATTCCAGGGTCCCCTTATCATTCCTACTGACTCAAAGGAACTAAATTTTAAGCATTTCATCAGGAAGATACTTTTTTTTTTTAAAGGCTACATTAGTATTATATTTACTTGTAATAATTAGCATAATTTATCCTCCCTGTCCTCATTTTTTTAAAAATTTTTATTTATTTATGATAGTCACACAGAGAGAGAGAGAGAGAGAGAGAGAGAGAGGCAGAGACTTAGGCAGAGGGAGAAGCAGGCTCCATGCACTGGGAGCCCAACATGGGATTCGATCCCAGGTCTCCAGGATCGCGCCCTGGGCCAAAGGCAAGCGCTAAACCGCTGCGCCACCCAGGGATCCCCTCCCTGTCCTCACTTAAAAAGATAAACATTAGCTACGTTTCTTGCTTTCTAAAGCTGGAATTAGTTGTATGTTTATGTTTCTAGACTTTTTCTGTCTCTTTATGGCATAAGCTGCCAGGGGCAACATGCATTCTTATCAGTTCTTTAGTATGTTCCTATAGAATTTACTACAGGACTCTGTCACAGTAGTCTTTTAATAAAGTACTGGACTGGCTGACTGATTACAGTGTCTCAGCTGGTCCTATATTAAACATAAGCAAACACTTCTGAAGGTGTGATATATAACCATGACAACAGGCAATACAATAAGATTACAGCTTTAATCAGCCATTATTATGAAATACTTAAGACTCTTCACAAGGGGAGTGCCTTAGAAGCAGACACAGGTATGAGGAATAAATGCCAGTCCACCTGCTGGCAGAACAGGCAATGGGACCGTCTCTTCAGATAGATGAGCAAGCAGGAAAACGGATAACACGACTTGTCTTGGAAGCAAGCATCACGATGAGGCAGTAAAAAACCATCAGCATACATCATCCTATCACAGCTAGTGTCATTCCCAGCCTCTATTAGCCTCGCTGCATCAGCGCAAGTCCCAGACACTTTATCCTGTTTATAATTGCTGATGAGCAGTAATAAGGCCTCCATGCCTCAGCTCCGTCCGTTCCACTTCAGTACCCACCTATTAGGTAATAACTTTTATTTACAGCCTTGCTTGATGCGCTGTTCTATTAGTACAGCCAGGAACTGAGTAGGGTAGAAAAAAAAAGTCTCCTTAATGGGCAGTATCATAGCAAGGCTTGGATGATTTATAATGCAGTTCTGTGGCTGCTCTATCACGCTCCTTCTGGTAAGACTGTTTCGGGAAAGCTAGGTTCTAACATGCTGCCCTCTAACAGGCACACATGTGCTATGAAGCAGCACCTGAAAGGCACCCCCAGATCTACCCTCTCCAAATCCAAAAGTTTAAAAGGAGGAGAGGGGTATTAATAAATTTCCCTGATACCCTTTTCAAATACTGTTGGCTTAGGCATTTTGCCCCAGTGGAACAATAGAACAGCTAAATTAATAGAAGTTCAAGGCTTTTCTCCTTGGTAAGAGTGTAAGCTATGATAAAATAAATGACCATAAATGCAAAAAAAAAAAAAACCCCACCAAAACCACCCCTCCCCACCAGTTGTAACGACATTCAAGGATGTGAGCAAACTGAATTTGCACAAAGCATGTGGACCACAAGTAGCTCAGCACCAAAGCCTAGGCTTCTCATATATACACATCCAAAACAGCAGCACATCTCATCACACTTTCTTTTCTTTTCAATACTGGAGTATATTTATATCCACCAAGCACAAAAATACCTCTTGACAAGACTGGCGCTCTGGCTTGATACTCAAGAGATCAGTCTTTTTTCAGAGGAGGTTCTACTGCTTCTTATGAGCAAAACTCAAACAAGTCCTCTAAAACAAGCCTCTGGCTTCAAGTCCAGCAAACTTACATGTTACATGTCTAGCTGGCCTATGATGCAACCACAGCAACGGGTGGCAATGGGATCAAACTCTCATTTACAGGTGCAGGTAAGCTCTCGCTAACCTGTTCTGGAGTCTATATATCATGTGAGGTGCTTTTAAAGTCACCTGCTATTATTTACAAATTGACTATCAAATTATATCAAATCATCTGTTTTTACAGTGCTTTGCAACTTCATTCTGTTCTTTTTTAATATAAGCAACAACTCAGGCAGAGGAAATCCAACACAAGAGAAAGTAGCAGGTTATTTCCTTTCCCAGTTATCCACCTACTTGCCAAAAACCACACAGTATCAGTAAACAGCAATTAAGGCATACCATGATAATCTGTGGTTTGTTTTCTATAGTAAAACACACGGAGGCAGACCTTTTAGACTAGAGAGATGTTTGCAATCTTGCCAAATATTTGGTATCCATTTTGTCCTCTGCCCTAGAAATCACATGAACTTTTTTAGGACCCAAGATGATGAGTGCATAAAGTAAAACATTTTTTTAATCTTTTTTTCTTTGCCATGACAGATTTACTGTTTTGATCTTTCTTCAATGGTTACATTAAATGCTAATAAAAAATGAAAGGTTTATATCTTCCTTAATAGTCTCCTGATGGGAACTTGCATATTACATAAGTAGGTCAAATTTCTAATTTTCTGTCTCAAATGCTGATACTGCAGACCTGAGGGAAAAGCTATATCTGAAAGACCAAGGAGAAAGAGTGAAAGAGAGAACTGAATTACACTTGAATTCATACCCAAAGCCACATCTCTTTAAAGCTCCACAGCATCTTATATCGAAGAGTCACCTAATAGTATATAATATTGACCCATACAGCTGGTTGAGATGTTTCCATGAATATTTAGATTGTACCAGGAGATAAAACACACAACTGTAGGTATTTCTCAGATTTATGGGGCCACCTCTTATTTAACACTACCACCCTTTAGCTTCTGAACCAATTTAGAAGATCTTATATAAACCTCTTGGTAATATAACAACAATGAAACATTCCCCTTTAACTGGCTTCTGAACACTGATATGTAAGTGTTCAGCACATCAATCTTCTCCTAACTCCCAGGTGAAAGGGGGTTTCTTCCCTTGTCTTTGTAAGAACAGACAATAATATCACAAGCAGCTTGTCTGAGAGAAGTGAGTCAGAGGAGGTTTGGGGGTAAAAAGGAAACAATGAACAATACAAGGGTATCTAGTTCATGTCACTGTTCATCACACTAAAAGAAAAATAGATAATCCCAAAGGATTAACATGGGCTTTCGAAAGGAAAAAGAAAGGAAAAGCAAAAGGAAAAAGGAAAAAGGAAAGGAATGGAAAAAAAGAATGAAGAAAAAAGAAAAGTTTTAAAAGAAAGCAGACAAAGGATAAATAGTTAAATGGAACTAATATGCTTCTCATAACAGAGTGGAACTGATGATACTTTCTGAAAAATCCTGCCTTGATGTTTAAATGGGACAGTTTCTAGTCCCACCTGCTTTCATCTCAGGCAATACTACAGCTCCCTTATGGCCCAACAAATGGTTGTTTTACTTGCTGTTCTACTAACTATAATCACATTTTTAACATATACTCAGCATTTAAAAACCATCATTTTTCACTTCTATAAAAGTATTATTTATTCAAAATACTTGCTGGAAGAAGAGTAAAAGTGAATATAGATATGGTAAACCAAAAGGCTTCTTGATAGTATTAAGTCTGTAAGCTTCCCTATGACTTTTTCCTTATTTTAATTTCTGAAATAAAGGGACTATGAGACACTTGGGTGGCTCCATCAGTTAAGAATCTGTCTCCGACTTGGGTCATGATTCCAGGGTCCTGGGATGAAGCCCCGCGTTGGGCTCCTTGCTGGGCAGGGTGTCTGCTTTGCCCCTCCCCCTGCTTCTGCTCAGTCTCTCTCTCTTTCTCTCTCTCAAATAAATAAATTTTTAAAAGAGATTTTATTTATTCATGAGAGACACAGAGAGAGAGAGAGAGAGGCAGAGACACAGGCAGAGGGAGAAGCAGGCTCCATACAGGGACTCGATCCCAGGTCTCCAGGATCACACCCCGGGCTGAATGTGGTGCTAAACTGCTGAGCCACCCAGGCTTCCCATAAATAAAATCTTTTTAAAAAATAAAGGGAATATAAAATTAAAAAGAAAGACAAAGGCACAAAAGAGTGGTGAACAAGGAAAGGAGCAATTTCCTTTGCTAGGCTAAAAAGTCTATCCCTTCATATATTCAGTATAGGGCCTAGAGCAAAGAATTGGTTAAGGCCCCACTTAGAAGAATCAGGGTCCTTGAGTTAGTTACTTTTCTAGGATCCTAGTGAAGAGATATTAGTTTTCCAAAATCATTTCAGAGAGGACATGGTTCTGTCGATTATAGCTTAAAATTTAAGGTTCATCAATAGCCAGCTCCAATAAATGAAACACAAAACAACTTATTTTTTTAGTTGTAACTCTGTAAAAACTTATAAAGAAAAAGTTACCAGTCTTTAAACAAGAAATCCTATGAAAAGGCAACAAACCTCCCTCTTGTCCTACAAGGTACTTTAAATATAAAAGTATGACCTCCCATAGATATTCACCTAAATATCCAAATACCTTCCAAATAAAATTGTCCGAAGAGATGAACATAGGTCAGATTAAGGTATAGCTTGATAGAAAAGATGAAGGACAAAAGGAAATCTTCTGGTGATCTGCTGCCAAGGAAAGTGAACTCAACTCTTTTCTTTCACAATATACTCATTCTTGGCAAGAATGTTGTGAGAATTAACAAGGGAACATGTACAAGACATTCTGAGCTCTTGCAAGAAACTTAAGGTCTCTCTAGTAATCTGAAGGTATGAAATGCTTTAACTCTCACATTCTAACCAAAAGCAACCTAGGACTTGGCAGCACTTTTCAACTCTGCACAACAAAGCCACCCACAGCTGTACTTCATTTTTCTCTGTTTAAATACCACAATGATCACAGTGCATTCTTTTTTTTCCATCTAAAGATTACAAAGAGTTTAAATGTTAATAGTGCTGTGTGGCTAAAAGCCAGCATCTAAAGAAAAGCCCTTCTCACCTAGCTCACAAATACAAACTGATCTTTCATTTGCCACTACTGCTTCTTTTCGGGATCTGCTTCTTAGACTCACAGTTCTCAACAAAGCAATTTCTTAAAAAGAGTTCCCACTCTCATTTTGATGGCTGCAGACCAACCACTTTACACCCTCTGATTACAATACCCTCTGATCAAAAAGTACTCACTTGAAAAAAGAGACATAAGCAACCACTCAGGCTTACATTCAGGCCTTAACGTATTAAAGCCATATAATAATAAGTCTAATGCTAATCTTCATACTAATTGTCAAAGTACTAAAAAGAAAATGACCACTTTACTGAAGAGGTCACTAACCTTTTTTGAGTGTACACATGTTTCTAACATACTCAGCTATGTACCTTTAATATTTTCCAAAAAACTGTATATATATATACAATTATATATATAGTATATACATAAAATATATACATATATATATTCCTATGTGTACTTGCTGGTTTAAAATTATGAAATGAATCTGGAAAATAGAAATGTTAAAAGGCTGAGATGAAAAGCTTTTTTTTTTTTTTTCAAGCTTTTACTATTTTCTCCCCACAACTCACAATCTATATATTGTATGTCCTTCTTCAGAGATCATTTTTTTTAATTTTTTATTTATGATAGTCACAGAGAGAGAGAGAGAGAGAGAGAGAGAGAGAGAGGGGCAGAGACATAGGCAGAGGGAGAAGCAGGCTCCATGCACCGGGAGCCCGACGTGGGACTCGATCCCGGGTCCCCAGGATTGTGCCCTGGGCCAAAGGCAGGCGCCAAACCGCTGCGCCACCCAGGGATCCCTTCTTCAGAGATCATTGACTTAAAGGACCACTGTATTCCAGCCTAAGTATCCTTTTTCTAATATAACATCATTTATTATTTTTTAGAGGAGGAGGAGGAAGGAGGAGTGGGAGAGGAAGAGGGAGAATCTGAAGCAGGCTATATGCCCAGCACGGAGCCCAAAGTAGGGCTCAATCTCATGACCCTGAGATCATGATCTGAGCTAAAATCACAAGTCAGACACTTAACCAACTGAGCCACCTAGGTTGTCCCTATTATGTCATTATTATGCTAGAGGCTGCTTTAGGTCCAAACTTGTATGGATAGATTGGCTGGGAAGAGTTGGTGTATGGCTCATAAGAAATGTGTGGTTATAAGGTAATTATTTAGTGATCATCTATGCCTGAAGCCTATGTCTGAGAGTTCTTTAGAACTACTATTGCTGTACCCACTGGGGTAGAAGCACTACAGGGCATATGTTACAGGCAAAGAGTCCTTCTCTTAAAGACCCAGACATAAAGAGTACAGTACAAGACATTCCAGCAACATAATAGTAAGTAGGTGGTGGTGATACATAGGAAAAATGCCCAGAATCCCCACATGGGCAACCTGCTCATGCCAGGACAGAAAGATGGAAACAAAGACAGTCAGCCTGTGATTCTCAAAGAAAATCATTTAATTTACCTCTGAACATCAGGAGGCTCTGTCCTCTAGAGTCAGGGCTATTGTGTAAGCATACGGCTAGCTCAAGGAGTCTGAGGGGGCATAGGCAGGCTTCTTGAAAAGAGTGGTGCAGCAGGCTGAACTTGATGGCCTTTATTTAATGTCCACGCTAAGAAATCTCAACTTTCCTTCGGGCTTTTCAGGAGATGATCTGCGCGTTGCATTAATTTCCTTCCAAGCCAGAAATTCTCAATCTCTTTCTAATTAAGAAGAATGTATTCACCTAAAAGGAGGCCTAGGAATGTATGACTGAGAGCTCAATGTCTCCCTTATCATGTGCATATTATCCTCAGCTCCTAGTACTGACATGCAATAAAGAATGTGAGCAACATAAAATCAATTAACGAAACTAGATATGGCAATGCATTAACTTCTAATTTACTTTTCTTTCTGCCTAAAATACATGTTAATGTGGTATCAACAACATAAACACCACCTATAATCTTTAATGACTATAGTATGATAGCAGCTACCATTATTAAACATCTATTATGTGAGCTTTATGTATATTATTTCTTACCTCAAACCTATGAGATAGATTTGTCATTCCAGTTTAGAGATGAATAAAATTTGAGATGTTAACTTATTTGCTCAAAATCACACTTTGTAAGTGGCTAGGCTAGAATCTGACATCCGATCTGCTTCTAGAACTCACATTTTTAAAACTACTTCACAATATGTGGTGTTTCAGTATCTTGTTTTTCTTTCTCCACATTTCACCAATGATATTCTTTTTCCACTGTCTGACAGGAAGTATAGGTAATTAAATAAAATAGGCAGTAGTATTATGTAGTGGAAAATACCACAGGCTTTAGTATCTGAAAGATCTGTGTCCAAAAAACTGACAGTGACCAGAGGGGATGGGTAGGGGGATGGGTGAAATAGGTGATGGGGATTAAGAGTGCACTTAGTGTGATGGGCACTGAGTTAGTAGAGAATTGTTGAACGCTTGAAATATTGTACACTTGAAACAAATATAACATTGTATGCTAACTATATTGGAACTAAATTTAAAAGCTTAATAAAAGAATGAAAAATCTGTGTTCAAGTTGTGACTCTATTATCTACTAGCAATATTACCACCCCAGGAAATTTACTTAACTTTCTGAATAGCCCATTTTTGTCATCTATAAAAGAAGAAGAATTATCTTGCAGAACCATCCTGAAGATTAAATGAGCATGTGTATAAAACATACTGAATGGTGCCTGGTAATGCAGTAAGCATGCAATGAATGCTGTTACTATTTTTAGATATATAAAATAGAATGGGAGCAGAAGAGAGGAATGAGATATGCCCAGAAAATGAAGGACAGAAGTATATGATATTCAGTAGGGAGGATTCCTACTAGTTTCAGTGTCTACACTGAGCACATAAGTCTCCTTTTTAAATCTCTCAGGATAACCCAACGTACTTGAGGCCCATTGCTTAACTACCTCAACATGTTAGTAGGGCCAGTGGTAAATTCTGCCCTGTGAGCCAAGACTGAAAGGAAAAACGAAAGACTGAAGCATACTGTGCATGTGAAGTGTTGGATGTGAAATCAAAGGGCTCTGAGTGTTTTCAAGCTTCTGGGTGGAGTGGGTGTAGGATGGCCCTTACCTCAGGGCACAGCTCTCTTCTATCTCAACCAGGAACTACCCAGGGGACCTTGGGTACTGGGCACAAAGACAGATGAGAGCATGCCAGGACTATCTTACATACACCCTGTCTCAAAACTGGTATAGAAAAGTAAAATTAAATTCCTTAGAGTTCATATCTGGACGTTACTCTGAAACTGTGCAAGGACAGGCCTGTTTCGGGTTTAAACTATGAGCATTTAAAGGGACTGAGGCTTCAGTTTAACGTTGTACACAGAAATAGTTTGTGCTATTTCTACTGGGGAGTTAAAAGGACTTTTTAAGTTATGTAAAAGACTGTGACCTTCTAGAAAAACAACATAGTTACTTTGACTCTTCCAAATATAATCTTTAAGATATTTTAAATAGCAGGCAGCATTATTAGAAAAGGCAAATATTGCTTAAAATAAATTAAGCTATGGACTAAGGGAGCAGTGAGCATTATGACTGCTCTTTAGAAATCTACAAGATCCATGACTTCATGTTTAATAAAAATGTCACAGATGCACAAAGATGTTTTGAGGATTCCATGCATCTAAAAAGAAAGATTTCAGCATACACCATGGCTTTAAGATGAATGGGAGAAAATAATTTTCTAAAACTAAAATAATTTTCTAAAACAATGTTATAATTGTCAAGTTAAAACACTGATTATCTATATGTACAACTTCTTTCACCTCCCAGCTCCATTATTTAAATAATGTTTTTACAGTAGGTCCAAGGCTTAGACAAATTAGACACATGCCAGAAACAAGGCAATTACCTGTATGTTTCATGCCTTAATAATATTCTTCAAACATTAGGAAGCAGGTAGTTTTTTTTTTTTAAGCAGGTAGATTTTAATGTCCATCTTCTTGGTTCTAGCTTTAGAACCTAGCTGCTAGCATTAACTCAATTTGACCTCAAAGAGCACAACTCTGACTCCTGTTCACTCCACCTCCACTCCCAATACTTAGCACATACTTCATTGGACAACTGATAAAAGACATTAGAGAGTACCCTGGTAAAGACACCATGTTAAAACCAGTAGCTAATTTCTGTGAAGAATCCAGGTAAGAATGAATCCAGGTAAGAATGATGTACGTACCTGTACCACAGGATCTTTTGGTTGGTGTGATTAACGAGACATGAGCTGTGTCTGTGCATGGCCCACCTAGAAAAAGAAAGGCAGGCACATCAGTCAGGACATATCTTCTACATGCCCAAAGTTGCTATCTTGGATAAAGAGAAACCTCAAAGGCAAGGATAAACCTGCAAATATGCATGAAGAGGGGCATCTCCAAAGCTGGAGATGGTGGTGGTAGTGGTAGTGGTGGTAGTTAATTCTAATGACCTAATTTTAGTCCAGCTATTTAGAGGATAGGTCCATATTCTTTCTATATCATAACGTGCTTTTCATAAAAAACAATGGAATTTCATACTGTTCATAAGTTAAGGATAAAATTTTAACTAGAATTCTAATCCGGATGCAAGGAAATTACCAATAAGTTTGGGGAGATGAGTTTTTCACCAGAGTAATAAGCAGGAGTACTCCCTCTGAAAGTGATCTCAGTGGTTACCCCACTTTTGAATTTATTGCAAAACTAGTCTTCTTTAAAGAGAACTCCAGGGCAGCCTAGGTGGCTCAGTGATTTAGCACCACCTTCAGCCCAGGGCGCGATCCTGGAGAAGCAGGATCGAATCCCATGTCAGGCTCCCTGCATGGAGCCTGCATCTCCCTCTGCCTGTGTCTCTGCCTCTCTCTTTCTGTTCTCATGAATAAATAAAATCTTAAAAAAATAAATAAAGAGAATTCCATAAGGAACAAAACACTGCTTTACAAAAAAAAAAAAAAAAGGATCATTCTAATAAAGCATTACTGAACAAGGAAGAACACTTAGTTTAACTATAAGAATATGACAAGAAGAGAGGCCTTTTATGGAATCTTTGTGAGCCCAGAGATCTAGAGATCTGGTGGATAAGCATAATTCAAGAGTATGCACAAGATACAGTCAGTTACTGGGTGAAGTTTTGGAAAGCAGTAATTTCACGCTGCAGAATCAGGACCACCAACAAATTCTTACGTTGATATTGATACATACACCAACCCTCCCAATGTTGGGGACCATGCCCTACCTTCTGAAGTTACTGTATAACAAAATATCAATGGTTCTCAACATGCCCAAGGAGGGGCAGTGATGATGATCATGAAGGAATACAACACACAGGCAAATGTTATATTATTTTGAAAAGGCTTCTTGGGTGATGATGACTAGCAAAGGAAAACATGGTTTCCTGGCATAGCTGTATGTGAACTATGACAAAACTTATCACTGAAGTTACCCATTAAAAAGAAAGGGAGGATGAAAGAGCTCTGAGCCCTATTCCAGAGTTTATGTTACCAACATCCATTGGTTTAGAGACCTAGAGATCCCACCTAAGAAGTTAATCATTAGTACACTCTTTCCAAAGCCATATACGAAGGCCATAACAGCAGCAAACTTTAGTAGGTATATGAAGACACAGAGAGTAAACAGGAAAAGGGAGGAAAAACCAAGCAAGTGTATTGTTAACGCCAAAGAGCACTTAGAAAATCCTACAATGTGCCACTCCATGGGTTAGTCTCATGCAAAGGGAGTTTATAAATCTTTTTAGGAAGACAAAATTTGTGTACATAAAGAACAATACATGACAGCAATAAAGAGCTGAATGGGAAATGACCAAGTGCCTGCCAAAGAATATGGAACAAGTAATAAATGCTAAATGTAATCAGAAGAATGATATTCACCATTTGCCAGTATCACCTGGAAATACTTCTCAAGAATTTGAAAATGAGACAAAGAATAAACTGAAAGTTAGAAAGGCAAAAAGAGCGTTTAAGTTGAAAAATTTTCCTACAAACATCATTATCATTAGAGAAAGCTTCACATACAAAAATCCAGAGTCCAAATGGGCAACCGTGCCATGAAAAATAGGCAACATGGAGTGACAATGAGCTGCAGGAAAATCTGACACAAATCCCATATCAGAACCCTTTGGACAATGGCTTCTACAGCTTCATAAAAACACTTTAGCTTTTGCCTCCATGTGAGGTTTTTGATTTTGGTTTTTGCTGTTGTTGTCTGAAGCATTCTTATTTCTGGGGGAATTAAAGGCTGTTAGAGAAGACTTAAAGTCCTGCAACTACTCCCTACTTGCTGAGTAATCCTGGATAAGTTTAACAGAAAAGTAGGCATAGTAAATTGCCTATAAGCCACAGTGTTGATGAGATCATCTGTACAAAAAGACTTTATAAACTATAAAGCTTTATATTATATATCACTTTTTCTATCACCAGACTTTATGCTCCAGGAGCCAAGACCCACTATGTCATCTACTCTTGGGTCATGACTATGTGAACAGTGAGCAATTAATAGTGTTTATTAAGTAACCACTGGAAGCTGCTCGATGAAATCAGGAGAGTAATGTGCATTTTTTTAAAAAACCTTTTTTTTTAAATTGAAACATTACAGTAAGAATTAAATACTGGAATTAAGTGTGTCAATCTTATTTAAGACACACTGAAAGTTTTTTTTTGTATATTTTTTTATTGGAGTTCGATTTGCCAACATATAACATCCAGTGCTCATCCCATCAAGTGTCCCTCTCAGTGCCCGTCACCCAGGCACCCCATCCCCCCGCCCACTTCCCCTTCCACTACCCCTTGTTCATTTCCCAGAGTTAGATCTCTCTCATGTTCTATCACCCTCTCTGATATTTCCCACTCATTTCCTCTCCTTTCCCCATTAATCCCTTTCACTATTTTTTAAAATTCCCCCAAGGAATGAAACCATATGTCTGTCCTTCTCTGATTGACTTCACTCAGCATAACACCCTCCAGTTCTATCCACCTTGAAGCAAATGGTGGGTATTTGTTGTTTCTAATGGCTGAGTAATATTCCATTGTATAGGGAACCCTGGGTGGCGCAGCGGTTTAGCGCCTGCCTTTGGCCCAGGGCGCGATCCTGGAGACCTGGGATCGAATCCCACGTCGGGCTCCCGGTGCATGGAGCCTGCTTCTCCCTCTGCCTATGTCTCTGCCTCTCTCTCTCTCTCTCTCTGTGTGACTATCATAAATAAATAAAATTTAAAAAAAAAAAAAAAAAAATATTCCATTGTATATATAGACCACATGCACTGAAAGGTTTTAACAGATACACACACACACTTTTTTTTTTTAATTTTATTTATTTATTCATGAGACACACACAGAGAGAGAGAGAGAGAGAGAGAGAGAGAGGCAGAGACACAGGCAGAGACACAGGCAGAGGGAGAAGCAGGCTCCATGAAGGGAGCCCGACGTGGGACTGGATCCCGGGTCTCCAGGATCACACCCCGGGCCAAAGGCAGCGCTAAACTACTGAGCCACCCAGGGATCCCCCACACACACTCTTATGTAGCAACCATCAGATAAAAACATTAGAATATTTCCAGAATCTAGAAAGTTCAAAGGAGCATTTTCAAAATAGAGATTCCCAAACCCAGACTATGGAAATTTTGATGCAACAATGGGTAAGGCTGGGTATAGGAAGTGATCTTAGTGCACATTTTAAAACCAGCTGAACACAATGTAAATATTAACAGCCCAGTCAGTTCCAATCTCTGGTAACATTTTCTTTAACTCCCAGCTCAACATCTGGCCAACATCACTGAGTACCCACTAAATGGTGAACTGCACGGAACACAAGATTCAATAACAGCATAACTTCCAGAATACTTTTTTCAAAGGACATAAAAGAATTCATCCAGTAAAATTATGAGAGAAGGGAGAAACTGGCCAATTCAAAATCCCTAGAGAAATTTAGCTGGGATTCATGACTTAACACTCCCATATTCACAAATGTAATCTTTACCTCAATCTGTGGGTTGAGAGTTGGTCCTTTTTTAAAATTTCTAATGAATGAATTTCTATGGGTTTTGGCAAATATGCAAAAACTTTAAGGCTACCTAGCATATCTCAACATGCATCATCATGAAAGTGTTCTCCAGAGAGCTTGTTAAAATAACAACCCAATCCAATGTATTCACTACATTATAGTAAAGTACAAATAGAACCATAGTTGAGCCAAAACAAACTGACAGCATGAGTAAGTATCAGTGATAATATAACCCAGCTTTGATAATTGGACAGTATTATAAACAGAGAGCTTGGAATTAAGTTTGGTCTGGTAGACTATAACCTATGAAACTCTTTAAAATCCAAAACAGATGCATATGAGCACTGCACATATATTCTACACTAATTGTGCTGTCAAACAAAATTCCTATACGCTCAAAAGGAGTAGTCATAGGACATTATATCTACCAGTACACAGTTATAGGTCTTCCTCAACTTACAATGGAGTTATGTCCTGATAAAGCCTGAAAATCCTAAGTAAGAAATGGTGAAAATCCAAAGTTAGAAATGCACTTAATACATCTAATCTACCAAATACTATAGTTAGCCCAGCTTACCTTAAGTCTCCTCAGAACACCTGCATTAACCTATAGGTGGGCAAGATCATCTAACATAAAGCCTATTTTAAATTAAGTTTGAATATCTCATGTAATTTATTGAGTAGTGTCCTAAGGGGAAAAACAGAATGGTTGTATGGGTACAGAATGGTTCTAAGTGTGTTTACCCTTGTGAAGGTAAGGCTGACTGGGAGCTGTTCTCCCTGCTGCTGCCCAGCACGAGAGGATACCGTGCCATATACTGTTAGCCCGGGAAAAGATCCCAATTCAAAATTCAAGTATGGTTTCTACTGAATGTATATGGCTTTCACACCATTATAAAGATCCTAAGTTGAACCACTGTTAGGTCAGGGACCATCTGTAATTCCAAATCAACTCTGGTAAAATGAATACAGAAAATTAAGACCATTCAAAGGAAACCTTTTCAAGTTTTTGTCCACAACAAGAACAACAACAACAACAAAAAATACAACATGGGTGCCATGTGGTTAAAGCAAACAAAATAATTTTGAGAGTTGATAGTAAGGATCAAAGTCAGGGCACCTGCTCCATCAAGGAAGGGAGTGGACTTTTCTTTATTGAGCTTTCTAATGCCCGAGAAGGGTGGCATATGGTCCAATAAGTCACTGTAAACCCTGCTCCTACTTTTGGCCCTATATCCTCTTCTTCCCAAGCAGCAGGGTAGACAGAGCTAATAACTAAAGAGCAAGGTGAGGAAGCCTCTTTATAATTGGGTTTTATAAACGAATGTGATTTATGTGTATGTGCATCTGTGTTATGTGTTCAGTGTGATCATAGTTAGGAAAAGAAATGTATTTCTTTACATTTTCAGAATGATTCACACCATTACTCTCTAGCCTACAGTAGTGGCAACTTTTGGGTTTTTGAATATTAAAAAACAACAACAACACAAAAGTTCTTTGTTTAATGACAGGGTCTCTGGAGATTCTGAACCAAATGGTATCAGGATTAACCAACCTGAACTACCATTTAGCCAACCACTAGGAGTACTTTTTGCTTTCTTTTGCTAAAGCATATTAAATATCTGATTTTTTCAAATTTCTTCACTATCTGAAGATATTTATTGACAGATTATAATTTTGCATCTGATATTACATTCAGAAGACTTTTTCCTAAGTTTTAACAATTTATAATCTGGAATTTGCAAGTTTGTGGTTTGTGAGCAGAAATCTGAATACACTATTTTGTCTTCTAGGGATGTTCTCTTCTTGTATTAAACGTGTGATACATAATGTAGCACTATGGATTGCATTTGCAATTCCACATGAAAGGCATGAAATAAAATTCTTCAGCTATATTCCCAACAAGAACTCTTTATAGCATTTCTAATAGGGTAGTGGATTTTCTTGGAGAAACAGTACTAATTTCAGCCCTGTACAGTTGAAGACAGGGGTCAAATCTGCATACTAAGTTCACTATAATCTGCAAAACCAGGAGTGAATAAAGGTATTCCATTAATTATCAACACTCATATTTCAAGCTGAAGTTGCAGAATTCTTGAATTTTCTGTCAGTCTCCTGTAGAGTTACTGAGCATGTAAAAAAATACCTCAGAGCCTACCCATGTAGTAGTCAACCCAACAGACTAGGGGTTGGAGACTATGTCTCAGGGAGGAAACAAAGTACACAGGGTTGGAGGCAGCTGCATTTAGGATGGCAATCATCTTAGGCACTCCAGATCTAAGGCTGAGTAAATATAGAAAAATAGTATTTCTCCTTAACCTTGAAAATAATAGAGATCAACAATTTACTCAGAAAGGTTTTGTTAAAACAGCTGTGCTGACTGGTTATTTTTGGCTCCTGGATCCATAGCCCTCATTGGCTGCAGTTATACCATGTGGTAAAGTACATCAATTAGGAAAAATGGACTGTCAAGGAGTCAGTCAGCTAAAAATTGCCAAAACCTCAATAATCAAATATTCTACTCTTAGCTCTTTCATGGTATCTACAAAAAATTAATACACAAAATAGCCATTCCTTTTGCAGATTTATAACACTTCAATATTCTTACTTAATTAACAAGACATTTACATAACAGTATCTAATTAATTTCCAACTAAAGACGCTATGGGCTAATTAGAAATGCATCATCCTTTTTTTTTTTTTTTTTTTTTAACCGGCTTGTCAATTCCACTCTCTCATAATCTGCACATTGTTTACTGTGCAGGATTCTCACTTTTCTAGGCTCAGTGTTCAAAAGGTGATTCAAGAGCTACAATTCTCCTCCCTCTCAAGAGATTTATAATATCTTATCAATAATTTTTGATGAGGCAACTCAAAAAAAAAAGTAAAACCCAAGCCCTCCAAAAACCCCAAAATCCTATACAACAGGCTTAGTAAAATGAACTCTACTTGTCTCCTGATTTGGCCATATTATGAATGTAAAACTGTCTTTTAAAAATATTCAAAGAATCTATATTTCTTCACTAGCAAAATATTCCTTCTTTAAAAGCCTACAATAGACACATGGAGAGACTTAAAGTAGTAAATGGTAAGAAACAAACAGTAAGAAATGAATATCAGGGGCAGATAAAAAAGCACAAGAAAATAAGTCATCTCCCTCAGAAAAGGTGATCCTCCAACCTCACCTTAAACCTACAATTCATGAATTATTTTAATCAGAAAGAACACACCTAATCTGTCTACATAATTGAGTTTGAAAAGCACCATCGATTAAAAACAAGGATACATAAAGATGTAATGAGTGAGAATCTAAGTTTACAGAAAATCTTCAGCACAGATAATAGCCCTCCCATTTCTCCAAATGAAACCTCCAAATTAAACCATTTACAAAGCTTGTTACAGAATCTAAGTGTTAATCTCTCAGAAGTTCTAATCCTAATTTATTGTGTGATCTCTCACATCATTTAGAGCTAAATTCATGAGAAGGGGATTTTCAAAGTGAGTCAGAAGTTGCTATTGGTAGCTATCTATTTTGTTCATAAAGGGCTTCTCAAAATTTCATTACCATTCTATCCTGCTCCCCAAAATAATTATAGTGTTGGGCAGCTCTGCAAATGTTAGTGTATGTTTGTATGTGAGTATGCTTATTAGCCTATTTGGCTCAATAGAAATAAAATTTGTAATTCTCCCACACCACCTTCCCCTGGGAACAACACTACAAGCAAAATGAAATCAGGAATGTTTTCCATTTGCCTAGTACCGATGGACTCTTCTATAGGAGTTAAAGTGGACATCCTGCTGGGTGCAGGGGATGTATGTTGAAGAAATAGTCTCTCATGACCCAGCAATGGCCTTATATGGAATGAGCCTCAAGGGCAAGAGCAAAGTCGTACTTGTTTTAGTAATCTAGTATGTTTGGTGTTCAAAAATAGTTTTTACTGCTGAATGAAAATGATCCAGGCCAAAAGCAATTACTGAACATACATAACTATTCAGAAGGGATATGGAACTATTATAAATATAATGGATTTTTGCCATATTTACATGTTGATCTAGCATAGCAGTTCTCAAAAATTTTGGTCTTGGGGCCCACCCCCTTTTCTTAAAGATTTTATTAATTTATTTTAGAGATGGAGAGAGAGACCAAGGGAGTGGGGTGGGGTGGGAACAGAGAGAGAGGGATTAGCAGACTCCATACTCAGAGGCAAGCCCCACATGGAACTCGATCTCAGAACCCTGAGATCATGACTTGAGCCAAAATCAAGAGTCAGATGCTTAACCAACTGAGCCACCCAGGCACCCCTTTGGGATCTTTTTATACTTAAAAATTATTAAGGACACTAAAGACCTTCTGCTTATGTGGGATATATCTGCTGATATGTACCTGATCTAAAATTAAAGCTGAACTGCTTCTCTCTCTGCCTCTCTTTCTGTCATGAATAAATAAAATCTAAAAAATAAAAATAAAAAATAAAATTAAAGCTGAAAAAATTTAAAAATATAACTTCATTTAAAATTCATAAAAATAACTACAGGTCAACATAAAAACATACTGCTTTAGAAAAAGAAACCATGCATTTGGGGATCCCTGGGTGGACTCAGAGGTTTGGTGCCTGCCTTTGGCCCAGGGCGCGATCCTGGAGTCCCAGGATCGAGTCCCGCGTCAGGCTCCTGGCATGGAGCCTGCTTCTCCCTCTGCCTGTGTCTCTACCTCTCTCTCCTCTCTCTCTCTCTCTCTTTCTATGTCTATCATGAATAAATAAATAAAATCTTAAAAAAAACCCATGCAGTTTTTTGAAAATTATGAAAGCTATCTGTCTTAACAGACTTCTGAATTTTCACATCTGCATGTGCATTCAATTTTTAATGAGGGCTATCAATAAAATTCACCCTTCCACAGATACACAACCGGAAAAGGAAGGACTCCAAATGGGTCTTTGAGACCTCTAAAGGTTCTTAGACCATACTTTGAGAACCACTGGTATAGAACAAAACAATGACCCTAATAAAGGTTAATATAATTTCCAATTTCTCCATACTTTTCTCATGTGCCAACTGGCTTATTCTGGTCTGGCAGAGACCTTGCACTACTATTAGTATCAGTAAGACACTTAGCACATTCTCAACGAAATGTTAAATATTTAAGTAAATAAAGGCAAGAGATAATGGAATCAACTCTACAGTCATAATTTCAACCTAGGACATTCTGTTTCTGCTACCTATGTAGAGAATAAAAACATGTTTCAAGGAATTAAAAAAGATTCTGAGCCGCTAAGTGTTTGATTTCAGTTTTTCAGATGTGATCTCTCACCCAGAACCCTAATAACCAAAACAGAGCTTCCAATATATTAAGAAACTAACAAAACACCCAATATCAAGATTGCAAAATGTGAATAAAGTCCAATAGCAAATAACACTGAAATTCCAAGACACTACCACCTTAGGGATCAAAATTAGACTCCTTTTTTGAGGGGTCAAAATATCACCTGGCTAATACTTCTATTTTTAGATACTTGTTTCTCTCCGTGATAAAGCATATTTAATATGGATATGAAATCAGGAGCTGTCACTTCTTCAATTTAGGCTTCAGTTCTGACTATTTACAGGCATAACTAACGCCCAACACAGATTTCTATATTTGCATTTTACCATCAACATGAGCATGAATCTCATAACACATTAATGGAGAAACCACTCAGCATTAGAAGAGCTTTTATTTTTGACATAGTTCAGCTACTAAGAGCATTCTTATAAATCTTGGCCCGTGTCAGCAACCAAAAGGCTGCAATGCCTTCCTCTAAAAGAGAGGTGACTTGTGCATGTTCTTCATAAGAAGCTTCACAGAAAATGGAAAAAGACTTCTATTTAGGCAATAGGTATTTCCCTGTGGACATTTAAAAAGAATTCTGAACACAGGTCCCTTCCTCCCTGGTTCTTGGCTGAGCCTCTCCCATAAGTTGCTGTGCCACGTCTGGCAAAGTGTCCAGTGATGCTGAATGAAAGGTAACCTGCGTTCAAACTTCTTTTTACAGAAGTAAACACTAGAAAGTCTTGCTAATGGGACCTCTCTTTGCAAAAATAATAGCTAAAAATGCCACAATTTGAATTATGTAGTAAAGCGGTTTTATACTGCTATTTTGGAATTAAAAAACTTCCTTACAAAGATGGCATCCTATGGTTTTTATTAAATCTAAAAAACTGTCCTTTTGACAGATTAAAAAGTGAGATGGTTTATGAAATGACAGAACATGTGAATAGAAAATGGAAGTTTATGTAGTTGCTTTGGCTCTGGCAGCTATGAATTTTAGGAGAAGTTCACAAACACAATTAAAATATAAGGTTAAAATAACTACTTCTAACACACTCAAATAGATGGTCCTATTATAATATGATTTTTTTCAGCCAATACTTCTGTCATAGTAAGACTTAGATTCAGTTTAGAATCAGCACAGTGTCACCCATTACCTGTATCTACACAAAATAAAAATATGACAACTGCAAAGGGCTAAAGCTGTGTGAAATGTAGTTGTTCACTGTGACCTTTATTTTCACAGCAGTACAGAGCACTTCATTTAATAAGAACATAAAACAAAATCTGCATTTGCAGAGATGGGGGCAGTGATAACGCTGCTTCAAAATCTAGTCTTGAGTATCAGTAACTTTATAATCTAATCTCCTAGGTGCCTGAGGAAATCTTTATGGGAAACAAGCCTTTCAGATTTGCAGACTTCTTAAGGGAGCCTTAAACATGAGTATTTAAAGTCTGCTAGTCTTCTGTCTGACAAAGGGGAATCCCAAAGGGGGAAATTCAGGTGACAAAAGAAATACTATTTCTTTTTTTGACTGTGCTATTTGCACAGTCAAAAAAAGAAGGGAGGGAGGGAAGGAGATGGGTTGGGGGGCCTGTCTCCCCTTATTCCAAAATCTCTGGTGGTTAAAAGAGATTAACTGTTACCACAACAAGGCAACTGAATTTCAAACTTTGGTCGGGGAACTGCCTTTTTGAGTTGTTTCATCTTGGGGATACTGAATGGCACAGTCACAGAAAATAATAAACGAATATTAAGTTGCTCCAAATCAGGTTCAAGCAATAACAAATCTCTCCTTAATGTACCAAAACACATGAAGTAGGTTTCCAAAAGTAAAAAAGAGTTAGAAAACTTTCTAAGTATTTAAATCAGTAAGCATTTACACTGAGTACTGTTTGCCAAGACTGTACTGGGCACTCTGGGAAACAGCAAAACAACATATAATAAAGTCTCTGCAAATTGTAGGTTTACTCTCTAAGCTGGTATAAGGAGATGATATTATTAGGTCAAAGAGGTAACCAAAACAATATGGGATTAAATGTTATAGTAAGAAGTATAGAAATTCCTCGGATGTAGCAATTAGTGTGGATAAATAGGTTTGAGACAGTTTCCAAGAACATGAATAAAAATAGTAAGACAAGTGCCAAAGTGTCTCCTGAGAAAATAAGGGTCTAGCTTGGCTCAGAGCTGAGAATCACTGCTGAAATGGGTAAGCAGGTCAGATACAATAAAGGTCCAGATTATAGGGGAGGATGTGTGATATACAATTAAGAATCTGAATGACCAGACAGGTGATGATAAGGCCATTAAAGATTTTTCTTTCTTGTCTAACATGATTTGAATGGGAGACTCATTTGACAAATTTATGGACTAGGACAAGACTGGAGGCAAGATATGGCTGTAAATGCTACAAAAACACAATGGTGGCAGTGACAACTTCCCAGACCTTTGATATTTCTCTATCGAGTTAACTAGAGGATCATGAACAAAAACACATTAGGAACTATAGCCAATATCAGGGTAATTAAGAATAAGATTTAGTTTGTGTACTTGGTACAATATATAAAGTTAATAAATGAAAGTTATATATTGCAATAAATTCAGAACTCTAGATGAAACTGACATTTTTAGTAATACTGATTTCAAAATTGACATTAAATGAGGTAGAAAATATGAATAGCCCAGTATCAGGCCAATCAGTTTTATGAGTAAGTTCTTCAAGCTTTCAAAGAATAGATACATTACATAATGTGAGAGCATAAGACAAAAATTTGTGTTACAGCACAGGAAAAGATAAAAAGATTTCTATGAGATTAATGTAACTGATGCCAAAACTAAACAGGAATAGCATGCCTATCATATATAAACATACACACACACACACACACACACACACACACACAACTCACTTATTAAAAACGTGTAAAATTTAAAATAAAATCAGCATTTTGAAGCCAGCAGTATACTAAAAGAACTCGTAGGGTTTAATTCAAGGAATGCAAAGATTGTTTAACCCTGAAAGTCCATCAAATTAAGAGATTACATATTTTTTTTAAGAGATTACATATTAAAGGAGAAATCCAAATGATCACCTCCACAGATGCTAAAAAGGATTTTATAAAATTCAACACTCCTCTGACTTAAAAAAAAATAAAATAAACAAGCTACAAATGGAAGAATTTTCCTAAACTGATAAATATCTACAAAAGAAAACCCTATAACAAATACTGTATTTGTGAAATACTACTAGAAATAGTCACATTAGAGTTAG
Organism: Canis lupus familiaris; assembly: GCF_011100685.1. Classification (NCBI taxonomy): domain Eukaryota; kingdom Metazoa; phylum Chordata; class Mammalia; order Carnivora; family Canidae; genus Canis; species Canis lupus. The sequence goes on along the minus strand of NC_049233.1, from coordinate 7,255,627 downwards.
AAATGAAAATAAGAAAAAAAAATAAGGCTGAAAAGGAGAAATTCTGGTAACAAATGTACAAGAGTTACATGAAGAAAATGAAAGATGGAAAAAAAGAAATTGAGGTGTTTATTCAAAAAATATATAAAGTTTGAATAAATGAAAGCAAACAATATTCCTATATGAGAAGGCCCAATAGTGTACTAAAATGTCCCAAATCAATCTATGGATTCAATAATCCCAATCAAAATCACACTGTAACTATTAATATAGTTTGACAAGCTAAATATAAATTCATCAAGAAGAGAAAATACAAAATAGCAGCTAATGAAATTTAGAAAAAAATAAACTAAGGGGACCAGCTCTATCAGATACCAATACATGCCACAAAGCTATATTTCAGTCTTAGGAAAATATAAATAGACCAATGGAACAAAATAAAAGAGCCCCCAAACAGATACATGTTTATTCAATAATAATGGTATTTCAAACCAGGCCTATTTAAAGGTTTTAAAAATTTATTTTAGAGAGAGAATGCACTACAGCAGGGGGAGGAACAGAAGGGAAGGGTCAGGGAGAGGTAAATAATCCCAAACAGAATCCATGCTCAGCACAGAGCCCAACATGGGGCTCGATCTCACAACCGTGAGATCATGACCTGAGCCAAAACCAAGAGTTGGATGCGTAACCAACTGAGCCACCCAGGCACCCCACAAACCAGGCCTGTTTAATAAATGGTTTTAAGATAATTGGTTCTCCATTCAGAAAAATTATAAAGGTAAATCACTTTCCTCATATCATATACAAAATAAATTCCAGATGGATTCAAGAGCTAAATATAGAAAAAGATAAACTATAAAAGTATTAAAGTATATAAGAATATACTTTTATAACCCTGTGGTAGAGAAAGCCTTCTAAGAAAGATATAAACCTAGAAGACAAAAGACCCACAGACTTGACTTTTAAAAATTCTGTAAATTTTCTAATAAAATACAAGGCACCCAAATCAAAATTAAAAGCCAAGTGACAGGGATCCCTGGGTGGCGCAGCAGTTTGGCGCCTGCCTTTGGCCCAGGGCGCGATCCTGGAGACCCGGGATCGAATCCCACATCAGGCTCCCGGTGCATGGAGCCTGCTTCTCCCTCTGCCTATGTCTCTGCCTCTATCTCTCTCTCTCTGTGACTATCATAAATAAATAAAAATTAAAAAAAAAAAAAAGGGGGATCCCTGGGTGGCGCAGCGGTTTGGCGCCTGCCTTTGGCCCAGGGCGCGATCCTGGAGACCCGGGATCGAATCCCACGTCGGGCTCCCAGTGCATGGAGCCTGCTTCTCCCTCTGCCTGTGTCTCTGCCTCTCTCTCTCTCTCTGTGACTATCACAAATAAATAAATTAAAAAAAATAAAAAATAAAAAAAAATAAAAAAAAAAAAAATAAAAAAGCCAAGTGACATACCAGCAGAAAACATTTGCAAAATATGTAACAAGGACTTATGAGTTCCTACAAATCAGTAAGAAAAAGACAATTAAAAAATAAATAAGAGGGACGCCAGGGTGGCTCAGTGGTTGAGCATCTGCCTTCAGTTCAGGTTGTGATCCTGGGGTCCTGAGATCGAGTCCTGAATCGGGCTCCCCACAGGGAGCCTGCTTCTCCTTCTGCCTATGTCTCTACCTCCCTCTGTGTGTCTCTCTCATGAATAAATAAATAAAATCTTTAAAAATAAATAAGAACAGAGATAGGCAAACCACTGGAGACAAACAGTTGATAAACATATGCAGCAGTGCTCAATCTTCCTACCAGGAGATGTCAAGGGAATGTAAGTTAAAATGAGCCCTTCTTTTACCTATTGCCTCCCTTCCCCCAGAACACCTAACATTGCTAAAAGCATGGCAAATCTCTTAAACACTATTCTTAGGGGTATAAAATGGTAATGTCATTTTGGAAATTAGTTTGGCCATGTACATCAAAAGTTAAAATATACTCTTCTGTGACTCCTTGTTTCTCCTAATGGTACATGTGCCATTAGTCATGTACAAAAATGTCTATTTCACATGATATATAGTAGTGGAATATTAGAAACAGCCTCAAAAGAGATAATAATGATAATAATAATAATAATAATAATAATAATAATAATAAGAAGAAGAAGAAGAAGAAGAAGAAGAAGAAGAAGAAGAAGAAGAAGAAGAAGAAGAAATATTATGCATTTGAAAAAGAATTACAAAGGTCTTTATGTGTCAATATGGAAAGATTTCTAAAATGCACTGTTGGGATACCTGGGTGGTGCAGTTGGTTAAGTGTCTGGCTTTTGGTTTTGGCTCAGGTTGATTTGAGCATTTTGAGATCGAGCCCCAAGTCGGGCTCTCTTTAACAGTGCAGAAAATGCGGTGCAAAAAAGTCTGCTTAAGATTCTTTCTCCTTCTCCCTCCACCCCTCCCATTCGTGCTCTCTCTAAAATAAGTAAATTAAGCTTTAAAAAATATACTGTTAAATTAAAAGAGCAAACTACAAACAGTACATGGAATATGTTCTCATTTGTATAAAAATGAAGAAAATCTTTATGTATGCAAACATATATAGAACTGCATTTAAAAAGTATGACTCAAAATGAATTAACATGGTTAACTCTGGAAAGAATGGGAATTTAATGGAGGTTTAGGGATAGAGGTATGAAAGAAGTATCTTCATCTTTGATTTTATATAGGCCTGTATGTCTTTGTTTTCCTTGTACACTTAGAAAATAGGATTAAAACTCTTTTAAGGAAAAGAAAAGCCAGCAAATGAGTAATTTAAAAATCATAGTTTTGCTTTACTTTGGTTTTTATTTTGACTACAAGTTGAAGGCCAGATGATATGTAAGTGCCTCAACTAGTTTCAACCCAGCTAACATTATGGAACAGAAATAATTTCCTTAAGAAAACACTGCTAAACTGCTCAAGTCCTTCTGCTTTTTGACAGTGATTAATTTAATGATCCCGTATATTGATTACTGGTAAATTATAGCCATTCAATTCAATATAGCATATAACTATACATTATATGCTGTACTGCATATATACCGTACTGCACAGTATCAATCTCTTTAGTACACAGCTCTAATAAAAGCAGCATGCTTTACAGAATGAGCTCCAGGATAAATAAATGCACTGAAAAACAATACCTTTAAATTAAAATCAAAAGAGACATTTAAAGTTTGGGCATTCTTCATTATGGGAAAGAATCTTCCACTTTGAGACTATTATATATCAGAAAAGCTCCATCTGTTGTGTAATTATCTCTAATAAATGGCCTGATGCTTTGAGCTTCATTAGAGAAAAGGGAAGAGAAAGACACATAGAGAGAGAACTGTAAATAAATCTCCCCACCATGTTTCATTTAAAACTAGCCTGGCAGGAAGTCATAGAGTATTTTTTTTAATAGGTAATATTTTCTAAATGTTCTACTAGAATAAGCCAGCCTGTTTTGCCCAGTATATCAATCCAGTCTTCTGAGGGAGGCATAGTCCAAAAAAGGGGAAACTAGTTTCACTGAAAGATTTTTAGAAATTTAAGTGGTAAAAACAAACAGTCTAGCTACTTGGTGGCTGTGGTATTAATTTTCCAGGGGACAGATAAGGACTTGTCAGACAGGAATGAAGACTTAGTAGCCAGTGAAGCCCAACGCACGTTAAAAGACCCAAGGCAGTCTAGCAAGGACATCTGTGAAAATGCAGTAGTATTTTATTTTGTTTTTTAAATGCCTGGGGGAGCCAGGGTATCACCAGGAACCAGTTTCCAAGGAAACAATGAAAATCTCCTTATTCAACCAAATTAATTTAATCACAGATAAAGAATGTTCTTGAATTTCTATTTTGGGAATCACTGTCATAATTAAAATAAAATCCAGCCAGCACTTAGAAATGAAGCTTTAATCATTAACAATCTTTATTAACATTCCAGTTAGTATGGTTCTCACTTTTTCTGCATCCTTTCTTTTGGGTATTACAAAAGTATCTCTTGGGTAGATGCAGTCGAGAAAAATATGAAAAATCTTGAGTATTATGGATGAAAATGGCCCAGAGCTGAGAGCTAGTCCTGTCATGTGACTCAAAACAAATTACCTTACAAACCTTTTTCTCATCTGTAGAATAATAAGGAGAATATCTGCCATGCCTACATTGCACACTGTCAGGATGATCCCAGGAAAATGTTTGTTAAAGTGCTTTGATAAACAGAGATTAGCAAACTTTTTCTGAAAAGAACCACTGCATCTCTGCAGCAACTACCCAATTTGGCTGTTGCAGAAGCCACAGACACAATACATAAATGAATGAGCATAACTGTATTCCAATAAAATCTTATGAACATTGAAATTTAAATTTCATAAAATTTTTAAATGTCACAAAATACTTTTCAATTGTCTAAAATCATTTTTAGCTTGTAGACCATATGAAAACAAGTGATGGTCTGGATGTGGCTCATGGGCTATATTTTGCCAATTCCTCTTGCAAACTATATAGTTTTATATATGTGTTGGCTACTATTTATTTACTATATGCCTCTACAAAGCTTAGGGAAGTATTCTACATGAGGTGGGCCCTCTCTAAATGCTAGATCCGATTGTGAGAATATGTGAAAACAAGCACATTTCTTGTCATTACTCTTCCCTAGTAGCAGGTATGGATGTCAACTAAGTGTCAGTTCTCTTCCTCTCCTGCCTAGAAAGAAACAGACCAGCCAACTCTCCTGCAACATCTCAATTTCTATCCAATGGTGTAGTGGAACTACGGGAAGAAACAAAACACAAAGCACAAAACCTAGGTGGGCATGCACATCAGAAGTCTCCCAAATGTGTCATAAGTCAGGATGTTCAGGGTAATATGAAAGCTGATTTACAGAAGCGAGAAAGGGCATTTTTTCATCTTTTAAGTCCAATCTGATAAGACTCTAACTTAAAGTGACCAGTCAGTATGTCCCTCATTTAAAAATAAAAGAACAATTGGTTCCAGTGTTCTATCTACAATCTGACGTTATCCTTTCTCTCATTACAAGTTGGGTCAAGAAACGTAAATACAAATCAAAGTTTATCTCCTCTATGAAAACCGTGGAAATTGGGAGGATAATGAACAGCAACAAAAGCAGGGGGAAAAAGTTTTTTTTTTGTTATTTTTGTTCTCCTTTTTCCGGTAGTTTACATTTACATGCAATATTCTTTACACTCTAAATCACTACAGAGACAGGAAGCTATGGTATGATGCCAAAATCTAGGCTGCTTTGCAACCTTGGGTATGACAATCATGTGTGCCTCCATCTGAACATCTGTGAAACAGATATGGTAACAGTCTCCAACATACAGGGCAATTATGAAGATAAAGTAGGCTAATACAGATAAAGTATTTCAAACAGTGCCAGTACTTGAGTACTCTAGTGCTAGCTGCTACCATTATTACAGCATTTAAATGCTATGACAAGTCCTTTGGTCACTATTTGAATTTTGTTTACACTGATTGATTGATTGATTGATTGACTGATTTATTGTTTCTAATGGCTGAAGTTCCACAGACTCTTCTGTAGACACAATGGGAAAGGAAGAGGTAGGTAACTGTGTTCAGACAAAAAATATTTTTGGAGCTTCTGGATATCTGTTTTATTTAACCTTCGGTCAGGTGTTTTAAGAATTCCTTTTGATAAAAATATGTCCTGTTTCTTTCCTTTACACACTTTTGACAGTAGTTCTTATTCTACCTGCAGTCTTTTCAAAATAGCATTGATGTACCCAGACCATCCCTTTCTTTTTATATATCAATTTGACAGTGAGAAGTAAAAAACAGATACACTCATCCTCTTGATTATTACAGAAAAAGTAAAACTTTTTTCACAAGTCCTAAAGAACACACAGCACTTCCAGTTCTACACAATTACGATAGATCAATAATTACTCTATAGTTAACAAAATTATGTAGTACTTGGAGTTGCAATCCCAAGCCCATTTCCCAGCAACTCCCACACTCTACATCTCCATACCTCTATATAAAGAAGCCATTAAGGACCAACAGATGAAATTCTGGTCTCTTGAGGATGCTGAAAGATCAATGTAAGCAATCCCCTGCCTCGTCTTCCCCTACCCTGCTTCTACTAGGTATATCACAGCTGAAGAAATTTGCCAGGTGCCTATGGATCAGGCTGTCTACTCTCACCTGGCTCTTCACTGTTTCTTGGCAATCACTATAATTATCTCATGTTGACTTACAACGCAACTGTCCTAATGCTTTAACAGACTTCCCTATTTTTCTCATCCCTATATACCTCATCCACAAATCAGGCACACACAGTATTCAACCTCGATAACACTGCAACGAGGTAGCAAACCTGCCTGAGAAAGCTTTTGCAAATGACATGCCTGTTGACCATTGCTCTGGCTGCCACCTCCTTATACCCCAGAATTCTTCAGTACCTGTTTTGGAAAACAAGTCAGAATCTCAGGGAAAGGCATATATATTTGAGAAGGTGACCTCCTTTTGGGCAGAGACCTAATCTCATGCACTTCTGTACCCAGCAATGAACTTAGTGCCTAACATATAGTAGGCTCTCAGCAAAGACCACTAAATGAATATGCAAACCACTGCAACAGAGTATTTTTTTTTTCCAACAGAGTATTAAATAGCTTATATTTAGGTAATCAATCTCATGATCATCAAATCCAAATGTCTCGTCAGTTTATAGTCTCTGCAGCAGTTTAACAATGATGAGGCAATATACAATAGTAATTGCAAGCATAGGCTTTGGAGGCAAATTAGTGGGTTGAACATGAACTATACTGAGAAGCAGAAGTTCTGGAACTTTGGACTGAAGTCACTGAACTTCCCTATGCTTTTTTTCCCTCATCTGTAAAAATGAGGATAACAAAGCATTTACCTCATAAGACCCTGTGAAAATTAAATGTTACTACATGTAAAGAGCTTAGGAAAGTGCTTAGAATATAGCAAACACTTCATAAATGTGAGCTTACATTTTCATTATTATTATGAAAGAGCACATCATAAGCTGAAATTTATTCCTTGGCCTCTATGACCTTGCCTACTATCATTCTCCTTTTCTCCAATTTCTTTAGTTGCTTCCTCTGTTTTGATTTCAATCTCAAGGTTCTTTTCTTACTGCTTTTTCTTGCTCTCATACTTGCCAATCTCATTTAACCAGTTAAGACTTCAACTATCATCTTTCAAGTGCATGAACTGCACTTCCTCTCCTGAGCTCCAACTCAAACTGCTCCATTCAAACATGGAAGTCATCATCATATCTCAAATTAGCAAATCTCAATTCCTCAGATCTGTGAAAATCTGAGGATTACAATAGTGAATCTTATAAGGATTAGGAAATAAGATTAGTTTCAGAGAGTTTAACTTAACATAAACACACAATGGTTTAAAGCAGTGAGGTCATCAGAGAAAGAATGGATCTGAAGTTAGTAGTAGTAGTAGACATCCTGATAAATACCTGTATTTATTTATAAAAAGAAAAAACATAGCCATGTACAATGGTCTAGACGGGCAAGTTATGGAAACACAGAAGTATGTCCCAGGGGCTCCAAAGCTCAGGGCAGGTCTAAGTCCAGGCAGAGGAGGGAGAAGGTATGAAGATGGAATCTTGCATTGAGCTCAAGATCTTCCCTTAGAGCACACCTTACAATCAGCCTACCTCAATTAAAAATTCACTTCATTTTAATTCCTTTGGTGAGTCCACTTGGTTGAGTCCATACTTTGCCATTTGCTATATGTATGGGTTGGCTTCCCAAGGGTCTGCCTCCAGAGAAAATGTTTTAGTCGTATGGATAATTTTTATTTCCAATTCCTCTTACAGGGTTTTCATGATGAATTAGTAAAATAAAGCTTTTGGTTATGATTTTAGTTTCCACATACCTTAATTACAGAGAGAGGAAGTGTTGATCTTGGCAACATGAAAATTTCTATTCTCTGTGGAAATTAGATTTCCCATTGTGAATTCACTGATTAAAAGCATGGTTTCTGAGGCCAAATGCCTAAATTTGAATCCTGGTTCTGATATCTAGTAGTTTGTGACCACAGGCAAATTACTTGACCTCTTTGTGCCTACTACCTTGGCTCTAAAATGGGGATAATGATAGTATCTACTGCACTGTGTTATCATGAGGCACCCAAGAGAAAATATGCAAAACATATAGAACAATGTCTTGCACACAAAGTGCTCATAAATGGTAGCTATTGTTATCTCAGTCTTACACACAACTTGGCTACTCAGGTTGGTTTGTTGTGGCCAGATTCTGGTATATACGGATCCAATCAGATTAGATTCTGACAAGTACCAATCTTTCCCTTAAACCAGGAGTTCTCACCTAAAGGCTATACTGAGCTTACAAACATCTTATTCAAAACTGAGTATAAGTGAATGGTGTGTATTTTCTGTGACAACAGATCATACCTTTTATCTGTTCCTCAATAAGTACATGACTCCAAATAGATTTTTAAAAACAAGACCTATTACCCTAACATTATCACTACCATTTTCATCTTTTCTTTCTCCCTCCTCTTAAATGATTTCTATACCTTCCCCTAGGTCTCTATTCAATAGGTTACAATATTTAAAAAATTCTTCTCTGCAATATTATTGTAGTGTAAATCCTTCCCATTTTCATTACTGCCAGGTCACTTCTCCAAAAGAACTGTAATAATTTTACTTTCTTTGCTCAAAAGCATGACTACTGTCTAACATCTAAATATCTTAGCTGAGCATTTAAACCTCTCTGACTTAACCATCATCTACCTTTCCAGTTCTGTCCTCTATAAAAGGACCTAAAGTGCAGAACTTCATGTAGCTTTCCTCCACAGCTCATTCTACTCTATCTAGAATGTCTTTTCACCACCTTGTATCTGTCTTCAACACAACATTCTCCAGTAAAGCAACACCCTCTTCAACAGTCATTGTCTTTAATACATAAGAAGAATCATTAAAATGGGTTCATATAACCATGTATCAGGGTTTCTCAACCCTGGCATTACTGACATGTCATGCCGGATAATTCCTTGTTGTGGAAGGCTATCCTATGCAGTGTAAAATGTTTAGCAGCATGGAGCATGCAAAATCACTGCTGATTGAGAACCACTGATATATTGTAACAAATATATTTAATTTCCCCCATTAAAGAGTAAATTCTTTGAGGACACAGACTCTAAGTCACCTAGTACACTGGTTTATGGTAATTAATTTGTTCTCTGCTAATCTTTCCAAATTTATACGCAGAACATTCTAACCTACCATATTCCAAAGATTTCTAGATGTTCATTAAATCTGAAACATCAAATTTCAGCCTATTAATTTAAAGTGTTTTTTTAAGATTTTGTTTGTTTGTTTGTTTACTTATGACACAGAGAGAGAGGCAGAGACACAAGCAGAGGGATAAGCAGGTGCCCCGTAAGGAGCCTGATGTGGGACTCGATCCCAGATCCTGGGATCACAACCTGAGCTGAAGGCAGACGCTTAACCGCTGAGCCACCCAGGTGTCCCTAATTTAAAGTTTCTAAAAAGCAAAAACTGCTATGTTAAAATGTGCCTAAAATTTTCAGCACTATTATAGTTGTAGTTGTGCCCTAAAGAAGTTGGCGACAGCATTATTAAAAAAGTTAAGTGGACAATAGAATATTATTATTATGTATGTGATATGGAAGTCTATCACTGAGGACTTGGAGAAGAATAAGAGAAACAGTTTCCTCCTCTCTTCAAATACCCTATGTTGTATGAAGCACATAGTGTTATTATCTTAGTTAATTGCCTAAAAACATTTGGTCCAGTGAGTGACAGAGGTAAGGATTTTTTTTTTTTAATTTTTTATTTATTCATGATAGTCACAGAGAGAGAGAGAGAGAAAGGCAGGCAGAGACACAGGCAGAGGGAGAAGCAGGCTCCATGCAGGGAGCCCGACGTGGGATTCGATCCCCGGTCTCCAGGATCGCACCCTGGGCCAAAGGCAGGCGCTAAACCGCTGCGCCACCTAGGGATCCCCCAGAGGTAAGGATTTAATCCAAGGTTTCTGAATTAGGAGTAAGTTCTCTAGACCAGTGGTTCTCATCATTAGCACTGATTAGAATCCTCTGCAGAGTTTAAAAAAAAAAAAAAAAAAAAAAAATCCCTGGGCCTCTCTCCAGGTCAATAAAATTAGACTCAGAGAATGGTGCTGAAGATTGAAATTAAAAAAAAAAAAAAATCTCTAGTGGATTCTATTTTGCAGCAGGACTGAGAACCACTGACCTAGACTGGTTCAAAATCTCATACCTTGACAGTTAACAGAAAAGACATATCTTTTAAGAGGACCTTAAGCTTTATGGAATGGCTAAAATTTATTCCCTAACTTGCTGACTTGGGCCTACATGTCAGCACTTAATCTTGATTTAGAAGAGCAGCTATCTTTTTTTTTTTTTTTTTTTTCCTGAGACAAGGCATTACGAAGAAGCTCATGATATGATTCTTGGGCTACTTTCTCTAGCATTTCAAAGATCTGGGCACTTACACTCCTCTTTACTCGGTGAAGTTACATTCAATTCTGTCGGAAGCGGCTGCTGGCTGGGACTAAGAGTTGGCGTGGTTATCGAGGTATTGTTGTTGTCACTGGTGGTCTCTTCAGAAAACAAATCTGATTGGCTGTTACTTGTACTTGGAGCGGAATCATCATCTGGTTGTTTCTTTTGAAAATCTGAAAAGAGTAATATAACCAGCTTAATTAGGGAGTTCATAATTTCTTTGGAAATTAGAAAATAATAAAAGTATAAAATTAAAAATTAAATGTAATATCAGCAATAATAAAGACTACTCTGAGTGATAGAAAAATGAGTAAAATACTGGTCAAAAACATATCATATATACCTTCCATTGGTGAAGAGTAACTGGAATTAAAACTTTCCACGGTCCTTGTATTGTTCAGAAATACGACAGACATACCAATTTTTTCTTTAAATTCAATTTAATTAACATATATTATTAGTTTCAGAGGTAGAATTTAGTGATTCATCAGTTGCATATAACAACTAGTGCTCAAATTCATCAAGTGCCCTTCTTAATGCCCATCACCCAGTTACCGCCCCCCATCTCCCCTTCTGCAACCCTGTTTGTTCCCTATAGTTAACAGTCTCTTATGGTTTGTCTCCCTCTCTCTGTTTTCAACTTATTTTTCTTTCAGTTCCCCATGTTCATCTCTTTTGTTTCTTAAATTCCAGGTGAATGAAATCATGATATTTATCTTTCTCTGATTGACTTATTTTGCTTAGCATAATACTTTCTAGTTCCATCCATGTTGTTGCAAATGACAAGGTTTCATTCTTTTTGATGGCTGAGTATTCCACTGTTTATGTGTGTGTATACATTCATTCCATTGTGTGTATATATATACACCACATCTTCTTTATCCACTCATCTGTCAATGGGCTTCTGTGCTCTTTCCACATTTTAGCTATTGTGGACATTGCTTCTATAAACACTGGGGTGTTGGAATCACTATGTTTATACATACCAATTTAATGTCAAATTTTACAAAACCAAATACAATTAAAATGTTAGGGATGGTCAGTAGAAGGATAAAAGGAATAAAGAAAAGTTATTCAACAGAGGGCAGGTAAGATAGACAAAAAATAGCACAGAAAAAAGCAGGGTAAAGAGAAAACACATAAGACTGAGGAAATAAGTACAGATATATTAGTAATGGTAATAATTGTAATCTGACTAAACTCAGCAGTTAAAAAAGAATGTTCAATTCAATAAATGAGGTCCCATTTTATGAAGTTTATGAGACATAACTAAAAACATGAACATGAAGATAAAGTTTTTTAAGTATATTAAAAAAATACCAGCAGGGGTGCCTGGGTAGCTCAGTCAGGTAAGCATGTGCCTTCAGCTCAGGTCGCGGTCTCACAGTCCTGGGATCGAGCCCCACATTGGGTTCTCTGCTTAGTGGGGTGTCTGCTTTTGCCTCTGCCCCTCCCCCTTGCTCAAGCTCTCTCTCATTCTCTCATTTACACACTCTCTCAAATAAAATCTTAAAAAAAATACCAACAAAGATATATAATTAAAAAAATCAGTAACAGTGGGGCATCTAGGTGGTTCAGTTGGTTAAATGTCTGACTCCTGATTTCAGCTCAGGTCATGATGTCAGGTTTGTGGGATTGAGCCCTATTTCAGGCTCTGTGCTCAGTGGAGAGTCCACTTGAAATTCTTTCCCTCCCTCTGCCCCTATCCTCCATCTCTCTCTCTCTCTCTCTCTCTCTCTCTCAAATAATAAATAAATCTTAAAAAAAAAACACAAAAAACAAAAAAGGCAGTCAGTAATAGCTTCAGTACTATCAGGAAACGGAGACTAAGGTGAAAAGCTCTATTGGAAAAAAAGAGGATCATTGTATAATAGTTTAAAAAAAAAACTAAATTAAAAACAAAGAATTTACCAAGAAGATAAAACAATTTTAAACCTACATGCACCTGAAAACAAAGTCACAAATATATTAAATATTAGCCACAAAAATGATATTAATCATTTACTATTAATAGTAAATGGAAACTGACAAATTTACTATTATAATGGGAAGATTTTAACATACCTATCTCAGCCAAAATGATTAGTAAAATTAGAGAAGATCAATTAGTATAGACTCATGTACCCAATAAGATAAATTATTTTCAAACATACACAGAGTACTTATAAAAACTGACTAAAACCCAGCTAAATCTTGACCAGAGTTTAACCTATAAAGCAAAAATCTTAACAGATGCCAAAGAATTAGTAAGATAAAAACAGCTGACCACAGAGCAAGGTAATTAAATATTGATAACAAAAATACTCTATATATTTGGAAATTTAAAAAATATTTTAAAAATAAATTTAAAAAATTTAAAGTAAACTCATGGGTCAAATCAGAAATTAGAAAATAAGTGATAATGAAATTGCTACTTATCAATATTTGTGAGAGAATATCAACACACATGTACAGAATGTTAATTGTATACTGTTTGCAACAGTAAAAAGTCAGACACAATCTGAAGGTCCATAAATAATACTATATTCATATAATGAAATAATGTGTACTGTGAAGACAACTTTTACTACACACATCAACATGAATGAATCTCAAATCATCACACTGAAAAAGTCACTAAAAAGTGAGTAAGATTGTAGCTATATAGACCTTAAAAAAAGGCAAAACTCAATATATTATTTAGGAATATGTATGTTTAAACCATTGAAAAATAATTAATACATACAATCAAGGTTAGTGGTTGCCTCTTAGGTTGAAGAAGAGTGAAGGTGACAGGTACCCAGAAATATTAAAATTATAGGTAATGTACACTGACAGGACAGATTAAAATGAATTAAAATTCATTCATATAAGGGAATGCTGTATGGCAGTTAAAATTAATGAATAGTACTACATATACAACAAAAACATCTCAAAAACAATGCTGAGTGAGAAAAGCTATGGAAGGATATATACATAATTACAACATAATGACATGTGTGGAAACAATACACCAAATTCGGGACAATGGTTATGTTGCGGGGGGGGGGGGGGGGGGAGGCAGGGAGGAACAGGGATCTTCAATTCTAAGTCATAAACTTTAAAATATGTACAGTCTCTGTATGTTTCATTTAAAAATCTAATGCTAGTCTAAAAAGTACAGATTATGCTTTACTATTCTCAATTCAGAGAAGGAAAAGAAGATCCTGAAACTCCACACTGATTTAACTTTTAAACCAGAGAAGCTGCTATTATGCTCTATCACCTCATCAGAATCACTGTGTATTTTTTTTTTTTTTAAGATTTTATTTGAAAGAGACAGACACAGAGAGAATACAAGCAGGTGGAGAGGTAGAGAGACGGGGAGAAGTAGACTTGGAGCTGAGCAGGGAGTCTGATGTGGGTCTTCATCCTAGTACCCTGGTATCATGACCTGAACTGAAGGCAAATGCTTAATTGACTGAGCCACCCAAGCACCCCCAGAATCACTCTTTTACATATACACTGAGCTATTATTTACGTTGCACTTACCATGTGCCAGGCACTAAACTACATGTTTTATGCGTATAGCTCATTCACTTCAATCCTCAAGACAACCTAACAAAGGAAGTATAATTATGTAGTCACATTCCACACTTCACTGATGAAGAAACTGAGGCTGTGAAAGTTTAGGCAATTTGTTCCAAGTTAATAGTAAGTTGGAAGATCAGGATTTAAACACAGGTCCATCTGACACCAAAACCCATGGTCTTCAAACACAACCAGAGGATATAAAATAGTGAGCATTGGTTTGGCTCAAGAAAAAGACCTCTCTATGTCAAGCTCCCACTGATTTACAGATCCAATGGTGAGTGCAATGGATTTAGCCAAAGAGTCAGTAACCTTTGTGCTGCTCAGTGATGTAAAGCCTCTATTGCTTCTTTTCTGTGTATTTATTTCTCCTAGCTTTCTCATTCTTTAGTGTTTTGACATTTTAAAATGGCTTATTATCTCGATGTTATTTGTACAGCACCTTTAGAGGAAAAGGTACTATATAAATGGGATAAAAATACTGTAATAATGTAGTAATGATGCTTTTTTTTGTCATGTCATCTCATTAGTTCTTTTGTCAATAATTATTGTGCCCCTCTTAAAACTATCTCTACCATTTAACTGGAAATGTTACAAGGCCCTAAAAGAACTGCAACTGAATCATCATTATACCATCTAGCACAATCTCCAATGCCTGGAAACACACAAACTCACTCGTTCAGGCACAATAATATTTAAGGGTAAATGGCATTGGTGTCTACAGACAATAACCAAGTCCAACCCCCACAAACTTCCAGCCCATGCTTGCCATGCTCTTTCATACTCAAGTATTGTTCTTTAAGTTTTCTTTTATGAATTTTCAGTTGAAGCACAGTACCTTCTTTTAACCCATACTCTCATGATGACTTTTTTTGTACCTCCACAGGATGATGAGATGAAAAAAAAAAAAAAAAATCAGACTAATGGTATCCATTACAAACCAAACTGGTTGCACACACAAGAACTAGCAGAAGCTCTACACACTCTCTGCTTGAATTAAATTAAGAGTCCAAGAAATACAGAATTTTATAGTCAGAATTAACTTTAAAGATCCAGCTCAATCTTTTCGTCTTACAGATAAAGAAAACAAGAGCCATGAAAGTTAATGCAACTCACCAGAAATTCATGGAGTTAATCCTAAGAGTTTTCTAACTCTTAGGCCAACATTAGAAACTTACACACACACACACACACACACACACACAAACACTTATACACCAAAAAGAGCTTTATTATTTTTTTTAATTTATTTTTTATTGGTGTTCAATTTACTAACATACAGAATAACCCCCAGTACCCGTCACCCACAAAAAGAGCTTTAAAGTTGGACCTGAATTCAAATCCTAACTTTGCTATTTTTACTGGATTTTTTACCGGACATATGGCTAAAAGCAAACTGCTTAATCTTTGGGGGTCTTGTCTATAAAACAAAAGGAGGGAATTATTTCTACCTCTCATGATAATGTGGATTAAATGAGACAAGGTACTTAAAGTATCTGGCACATGGGTACTCAACAAATGATAGCCATTAAAAATAAAATGCATTTTCCCAGTTTATATAAAGGGCCATGAATTTTCTTCTTCCTTTTAGCCTTAACATTTGCTTTATAGTTCCTACTCTCTTGTTCCTTTCTTTCTGAATCATTTTGTATCCAACTTCTGATGGATGGTGTGAGGGGAAGGGGGGTGGACAGGACACAAATATACATAAAGAAAAAAAAGTCCCAGAAGTCTACTCCAAGGTCAAAGGGGAGCAAATGTACATCACATGTAAAAATGTGAACAAAACAGCCAAAGAGACTGCCTCTCATCACTTAATTCTGGAAAGCAGTAAGGGAAAGGTGCAGAAATAGTCACTTCATTTAATGCAGCCTTTACTGTGGCTACATTAAATGAAGTCATGTAAATGTGGCTCTCAAAAACTGATCAAAGTAATGTACAACTGTACTTGTTGAAAAGTTCTCATATAAATGGGAAAAATAAAAATCTCCAAGCTTCTCAACATCCATGAGAAAAAAAAAACTGGTTAATTATTATTGTAAATTGGTAGAGTTAATCGTATATACAAAGTTGTCCACTTGGTAAATGTAAATAAGCTTTTCAAAATAGGTATTTGTAAAACCTGAGTAAAAACCTTTGAATTTTATTAATGGGACTGCTGTGCAAAAGTGAACAGAAGCCAAGATCTTGGCAACTTATTATCAGCTAAGGTACTCTTGGAACCTTAAGTATCTAGAAATGGGATGTTGCCACAAGACAGAGAAAATGATGTAATGGTACCAGCTGAGCCAAAATGGCCAGTAAAATACCTGCAGCTAGCTCCCCATGTACTCACTGGACATGTTTTTCTCTATTATTTTCAGAATGATTTTTCTCACAAGCCAATCTTACTATAACGTGTACCTCAAAAGACTGAGAGCCTTAAAAAACCACCTTGCCCTGCTCTGCTGACGAGCCCATTCACCTGGGCAGCCTCACTGGGACTATACCTTATCTAGTCATTACTCAAAATTTAACCTGGTTTGTATATGGCCCAAGTGTTTATCTCTCAGATATACAATATAGGTTTGGCAAGATGCTTAGCTCATTTAACTCGCACCCCACTTCCAGACTGTGACAATGTCTTTTTGAATGATTTCTTCAAGGCAGAGACTAAAAAAACTGTTAAAAAGGATTTCACTAAACTTACTTTGAAAATTAATTCCTTTTTGTAAACATTCTTCATAACTACTTTTTGCTCTTAGCAATATATCACGAATATTTTTTTCTTTGTCACAGACATGTGTGATCATTTGTAGGTATGCAATATGTCCATTTATAATACAGCAATTTAACCAATTTATTGTTATGTCTGTGCAATTGCCAATTTTTCACTATTATAAGCAAGATTCCATTGAACTTCCTCAAGTTATACTGCTAGAAGTAGAACTGAGTAAGAGAAGATACACATTTAAAAAAAAAAAGATTTCATTTATCTATTCATGAGAGACACACAGAGAGAGGCAGAGACATAGGCAGAAGGAGAAGTGGGCTCCTCACAGGGAGCTTGATGTGGAACTCGATCCCAGGACCCCGGGATCACGACCTGAGCCAAAGACAGACGCTCAACCGCTAAGCCATCCAGGTGCCCCCAGGATATCCATTTTTAAAGCATTTGGTACATACTAATTCTCTTGGCACAATACCCTGTGATTTCCCATAGCATAAGACCTACTGTGGTGTGTAAGAATCATCTGTGCACTTGTCAGTCTCCCACAATATACAGGCCGAGTATAAAAACAGTGCACAATAAATGTTAACTGAATGAATAAATGGCCAAATGTTTTCCTGTAGAAAGCCCATCATTAGATAATGTGTAAAATTATTTATCTGTTGTCATTTTAAGCCTTTCACTATCTTGTGTGCCTTCAAGGGCACTCCTAGCATCACTTGGATTAGCATTTTCAAAAGATGAAGTACCTGTGAATTTCTATTTTCATAATTAATTGGTAGAAATGAGAAATTCAACTGCATTTGTTCTAACTCGCTAAGTTTATATGACCACTAATAAGGCTTCTACATCATTATTATAGACACTAAAGCTGGGTATAAAGAAAATAAAACTGGAGGTGAAAGAGGAACTAAGATTTAAGTGCCTACTATGAGCAAGGCATTCTGCCAGAGAGGCCTTATGTTCATTACCTCACTTAAACTTCAAAATAAAGTGAGCAGATGTCATCCCTACACTTTAGCAGAGGACAGCAGGGCATGGCAAGGATGGGCAATCTGCTCCCATCCTAAAAAGTGCTGGAGTGAGGGTTTTGAGACCCAGGTTTACATGAGTCTGATGAGCACATTCTTCCCACTATAGCATGCATCACTGAAGCAACCATGGCCCAGCTTACCAAAATGCAACAGTTTGTAGCCTGCAGGGGTTACCTTTCCAGTTCCCACATTCACATTCCCAGTCTCCAATTCCACCTGACTCTACATCACAGGTTACAACACCATGTCCCATTAGAATCTTTATTTTAGCAATTCACACCATTAAATGCTTTATGTTTCATAAGTAGCCAATTAAAGTAAAATGGAAATGTCGGAAATAAAAACTCAATTCGATTATCCTAGAAGTTTAGTTCATGTAATGCATTGTATAAAGGCCTTCCATAAAAGAATAGGGTTCTTTTTCCTCCTCTTCATCCCTTTCCCCAATTTATGCCCTAAATAGGTTAGAACTTCTATTTACAAGTACATTGCTAGGTTTTCAAAGCTACATGTTCCTACCCCCACCCCAATCATAAACCTTAGATACCTCATTTTTAAAAGCTACAAAGCCATTAGCAGTAGTCAGCCAATTTATAAACCAGTTTTAGCTTTCTGATTAAAATCTTAATAAATACTCTACTAGTTGGATGTTAACCTGGGTTAAAAGCCTCAGCAAAAACAAACTGGTCTGAACAAAAATTACAAGAACCAAAGACTGATTACTATTAAAAACCTTAAAATATACTCATTTTGGATCCTATCTTATGGGGAAAACTGTGATCTACTCAATGTGGCTAAGTTCATTTAAACTTCCTTTCACTACTAATCTCTTTAAGCTTAACAAAATTTTACAGGATTTTCACCTACATTCTCATAATGAGCCCTTGTCTTTAAAACTCAGACTGTCTTCACTAATCTCAGAAAAGACAGACTGATACTGGTTTGATACTCATTGATATTTTTAGGTAAGTTTAAAATATATACATTACACACCCACCACATATATCCTATTGATGGTAAATGACTCCCGTCCTGTGTCCCCATGAATCTACCCACACTTGAGGTACAAAAATTAAAGTAGACCTTGTCTTCTGCCCTTCTCCCTGTCTCAGGGAATGATATCAACATTCTCTTGGAAGCTGAAGCCAGAAACCTATGGAAGCCTAGGAATCATCTCAGACTTCACATTCTCCTGTCCTTATTTCTGCATCTCAAAAAAACAAAAACAAAACAAAAAAAAAAATCCAGTCATAAACATGGTTTACAAGTTAGAAGCCTCTCTAAGAACTGGCTTTTGGTTACCTCTTAAGGCTCACCCTAAGCCATTGCTTCTCTTCTTCCTTTCCTTCTTCCTACTTCATTCTAGGGTCCATTTAGTTTTTCAAATTCCCCATGCTTTCTCCCAACCTGAAGTACTCTGATGATGGCACATGACTATTTTTCTTTGTTTTGCTATTTGTTTCGGTAACTCCTACTCATCCTTGAACTGTAACATAAGCACCATCTCCTCAGGGAAGCCCCTGAGAGTATATCCACAGAGGAACTTAATACATATTTGTTGGATGAAAAATAATGAATGTCTTATTCACTATATACCCTAGCCCCAAGCAAAAAACCAAAACAAACAAACAAAAAAAACCAATAAGTCTGCCACATAATATACAATATAGATTTGTTGAATACTAACTTATTTGATCCAGTGAACATACGAAGTTTAAAACCATTAGTACTCCCAAACCTCAATGGACTTTAAATTGCTATAAAATATATTTATAGGAAGTGAATGTTTCTTTATACAATAAAAATACTAAATACCCTGTCAATTACCAGATATTTACATTTTACAAATTATCCTTGCACATATAAAATTCTCTTCCTTACTACTCACCACAGGTAACTAGTTTTGATTGGACTCAAAAGGTCTCTCAAGTCCTATTTGCTTGGATCCAGACCACAAGAGCTGTAAGCCTTTATTTGAGAATAGAAATAACAGGGGATCCCTGGGTGGCGCAGCGGTTTGGCGCCTGCCTTTGGCCCAGGGCGTGATCCTGGAGACCCGGGATTGAATCCCACATCGGGCTCCCGGTGCATGGAGCCTGCTTCTCCCTCTGCCTGTGTCTCTGCCTCTCTCTCTCTCTCTCTGTGACTATCATAAATAAATAAAAAAAAATTAAAAAAAAAAGAAAAAAGAAATAACATTGCATTGGCTCCCAAAAGTATGTCTTCAAGAACTTCTTGCAAAAACCAGTCAATAAGAGAATATATGAAGTTGCCACGGCTTACAAAGAAAACTCTTATCTGTAATTAAGCTTATTTTATAATCTGGTTTACCACAAATTACACAGTACCTAGATTCTTCGCAGCTATTCAGCCTACTGCTCAGAAGTGTGAACTAGGAAAAAGGTTATTTGGAGAAAGTCTTGTTTCTTATACAGCATTTATTGTGCAGACTCTACAGTTTTCCCAGTAAGAGTGTCTCCTATTCATTTATAGGGCATAAATTAACATGTTAACATAACAGCAAATAACTAAAAATCCATTAGTACTACAATAACATGCACTAGAGACACATTTACTTCATTTTGCTCTAACCACAAAATGTGTCAAAATTTTTTTTGAAAATCGAGAACATAGGGAGTTTTATAAATATTGTGACATTAATCTAGTTCCAACAAAATGAGCATTGGACAATGTGTGTGCGTGCGTGTGTGTGTGTGTGTGTGTGTGTGTGTGTGTGTACATATCAACCATCAAAATTACAGATAGGGCTAGGCAAATCATGGAAATATTAAGAAAAGCTGACAAAATAAAATAGGCAAATTAGAGCCTAAAAACAAAACAATAACCTCTGACCTGTTTATAGCTGATCCTTGGTCCCAGTTAAAGACCTCTCCTCAGGCCATCAGTTCTTACTGTCTTTCCTGAAACACTCCAATAGCATGGGTGTGGAATGAACATAATAACTGCTAGAGAGGTTACAGTCTAGATTTTTTTCAGCTCACATTTAAGGTTTCAAATGCCCATAAGACTCAAAAAACAATGGAACAAAGAATTAGAAAAGCATTTGGGGCAGGGGATGCATCTGGGTGGCTTAGTCAATTAAAGCATCTGCTTCTGGCTCAGGTTGTAACCTCCAGGTCCTGTGATGGAGCTCCCATAGGTTCCCTGTTCAGTGGGGCGTCTGCTTCTCTCTCTCCTTCTCCCTCTGCACCACTCCTCCCTTCTCCCAATTTGTGCTCTCACTCACTCTCAAATAAATAAATAAAAATTTTAAAAAATTTTGGGAATAAATTACAAAAAGTCAGGTTACCCCCTTTTTAAAGATTCCTGATTGTTTTTATAATTGTATTCACAGTCTTCAAAATACCAGCCCTTCATTTCACCATGTAGAATAGGAGAAAAGACAAGCAAGTAAGCAAGCAAACAAACCACCTCCCACTAGCATGTCCCTTTTTGCAAAGTGGGAGAGGAATAGTGTTCATGATTCTGCCATTGATGATTCCTACAACTTGGTCCTCTAGTCCTTGCTTCCCTCCACCCAGAAGAGCACCTGTTACCTTTAGTGAGCTATTCCCACCCCTGATACTTCATTTCCACTCAGTTCCCAGCCTCACCATCTTATACCAGGTCACATACCCTCTATTTCCCAGATTTAAGTCCCACTGCCAACTTGACCACTACATTTGCTTCAGGAAATTAAACTCAGGGTGGTGGTGTTAATTTCTGAGAAACGCTTTCCCTTAAGATAAAATCTGCAGAATGTTCAACACAAATAATTATTTTTCAAACATTGTACTAAGGTGTATTTTAAGAATGTCAATCTCTTTTCCAAAGAGTAACAGACTATACACTGTTTTAAACTGCTAAAACGTTTTAAAGGATGAAGGGATAGGTTTACTAAACATTTTCTCATTACACGTATTAAAACATATCAGGGGATGCTCAGAAAAGATCATGATTTTCACATGATCCAAAGATCAGGGCTAACTAATTTTTATCCAATGAAACTAGGGTAGCAAAAGAATATATGATGTTTGTATGATTCAGAATTATCTCTCTACTAATAGAATAAGTGTTCTTTCTGAAGAATATTATGGCTGGTTATGAAAAAGCTATAGAATATAAAGAAAATCTTATCCTTCACATACAAGTTATCAGTGAAAGATCTAAGTGATTTCTCCACTCCCGAGAAAAGTGCTCATGCAGTTATCTACCATACACCCTGTCATAGTGGTTAGGAGTGTGGAATCAAACTAAGTTCAAACCCTGACTCAGCCTTCTTTTTTTTTAAAAAAAGATATATTTATTTGAGAGAGAGAGTGTGTGTGTGTGAGTATACACACATGCCCAAGCTGGGGGAGACAGAGGAAGAGAGAATTCCAAGCCGACCCTCTGCCAAGCACAGAGCCCAAGGCAACATGGGGCCCCATCCCAGGAGATTATGACCTGCGGCAAAATCACAAGCTACCTAGGAGCCTCCTGGCTCAGCCTCTGAACTGCCTTGTCACCTTGGGCAAGTTATTTAACTTCTCTTGCTTCAGTTTTCTTCCATAAATTGCAAATAATAATTGTATCTACTTTATAAAGTAATTATTGTGTGGATTATGTTAGATAATACACGCTAAAGTCTTAGAACAATCCCTGGCACATGGTAAAGTCTCAAATTAACTTTGATTTTTTATTATTCCTTTCTGCCTCTTTGTACACAATTTAAAAATCTGCTAGTGTGAGAAGGGCAATGAAAAATATTTTTTCTGACGCCAGTAAAAAATGACCAGATGGGAATTATACCTTATTTTCATTAACAATGTACACTAAAATAAACAATCTTGGAGTTACAAAGAAGTTTTCAGGGACTAGGTAGTTATAAATGTACAAAGTCAACTGACCTAAACTAGTAGGGAGGGTGGTTACTGTGGCTAACTGGTAAATGTAAGCCCCACCTAAAGGCATGTGATTTCAAACTGAAAAACAAAAATAAAAACCCTCTAAATATAATATATTTGTGCCATGAAAATCAACAGTTTAAGATTCCTGCTTTAAATAGAGACAAAATATTTACTATACAAAAGTTTATATACTGTATTATTAATTCCACATATTGGTAAAGAAAGGATTCATCCGATATGTGCTAAATTGATATAAAGAGCAAATAGGAAAGTACAGAGATACAAGAAAATCAGACAGACATATGTTTGAATCTTGGCTAAGCTACTCAGAAACTGTGTTCATAAGAAAGTCCATGCTTATTTCCTGATCTGCAAAAATGTTAAAATCCTGTCTTCCAGGATTTTTGTGAGGATAGCAAGAATGTAGGTATCGTTCATAAAACAGAGGTACTGAATAAATTTTTAAATGAATAACAAATGAATGAAAGTAGGTCTAGAACAGAGATTCTTAACCTAGCTAGGGTTCTTTTATAGTGAGTCAGCGTAGGCTAATTTTGGCTGTGATAACAAAGGACCCGAAAATCTAGAGGCTTTACAGCAAAAATAGTTTGATGGTTTTGTTCAATTGTGTCTGCATTCCAGGAATCCAGAATGAAAGAGTGGCTCTAACTGGAACACTACTGATCTTGTGGCAGAGGGAAAAGAGAGATGGAACTACACCCTGACAAAGTTTCTGTTCACAAGTGAATTTTTTCATTTAAATTTTATTTGTTAAAAGGTATCACATGGCCAAGCCTGATGATGAGGACAGGGAAGTTTAATCCTCTCACCAGAAGAAGCAGTAAATACATGAAAACAATAATATAATCTGAAATTTATAATACATGTGCCCAGAAAAAATTTTAATTCTGGGTTAATCTTATGAAATCATATGCATAATTACTGTGTATGCATACAGGCTCATTAATCCCCTCAGCAAACAGAGCATTATGTTCTGAAAAGTATCACAGGCCAAAATGGCCTCAAATAAATCAGACTGGGTTTGAAAAAAGTCAGGTCTCAAACACAGTAACCATTACTACTGATTTTATAATAGATTCGTACAATAGTCCTAATTCTGATTTTCCCAGCTGCTGGTTACTGGACAGCATGGGCTAGAGAAATAATGTAAACTTTCTCCTAGACAGTATTAAATTCTAGTATTGCCTAATGAAAATCTGAGATACAAATTGCAGTAAAACTGTACTCGGCTGATACTGGATTATTGAAAATAACGTCTTACCTGAAAAAACTGTGATTTCCAGGCAACTGAAAACCCTTTATGAATTACAAGATAGTGTGATCCTAATTCAAAATTTTGCAAGGTTTAGGTTAACACGGTCATGCTATGTTTATTATATTTATTAATGATTGCCAACTTAGGCATGATTCCTGATTTTCAAATGGACAAAGGCTACTAAATGGATGAAAATATTTACAGCTCCTTTTCAAACAGAAAAGACAAGTTATTAGAAAGTCCTTCTTAGGAACTGACTTATACTAGCTAAATAATCCAGTCTGATTTTGCATAGAATTTGTTTAAGACAGGTTTAAAAAAATTTATTTTTCATTTGGGAATAGGTTTTTTATTTCACTTACAAGTGTTTAGAGTAAGTGTGTTTTGAATAGGATGAGGAAGAGGAGCAGATTATCTATTTTAAAATTATCTTTCAAACATTCAGTGGTATGTAATACAGGCAAGGTCCTCCTTTTAAGGTTATATTACTACTAAACAAATTAAGTGATGATGTTCTATGTAGATACGGCTCTAATTGCCCCTTACTCTTGCAGGTACCCCAACAAGAGGTCTTGTAAATCGAGTATTTTATAATTTCTTCTAATGTAGGCAATTAACTGGGCTTAGATGTTGCATTAGTAAGAGAGACTTACTTACTAGTAAGAGAGACTGTTTACAATTACTTGTGACCAATGAAAAAAAGGAAAATGAGATATATTTTAACTGTCACTTCTGGTACTCATCTTTCAGAGAAAATGCCCTTAGCTTCTAACAAGGGATGCTCTAAGAACCATGTAAAACAGTATTTTTTGAAGGGCTGCTATTGAGAACAGTATTCACTACTGTTCTCACAATCCACTTTAGAGCTCATAGGATGGTGATCTTTGAATGGTTTGCATTTCCATTTCTGTTCTGACTCCTAGGAAGCTCAGATTACAATCTAAACTCTGTCTTTAACAGTTATCTGTGATAGGGGAACAGAGGACTAGCTGAGGACAAAGCACACTGACAAGTCCTTGAAACAGGGAGAGTGACATTCCTTGACAGACTCAACTGCCTCAATGTCCATGCTTTGCTAAGGGCAAAAGGCAATTTTAGCCAGACCCCCAGGATCCTGTAAGCCTACTTTAACATATAAAAATTCCTTCAGAAATCTCCTTTATCTCCAAACCCCCAAGATACATGCTAGCAATCATCCCCCAAGCACATGGCCCACCGATATACATCTGAAGGGTCTCATGACTCAGGTTTTATTAGACAATAATAAGTGACCTTTTCCCAACAATAGCTAGCCCCAAGGTCCTGGAAACCTTGCTTCCAAAATTCCTTAGAGAGTACGCCATCTTCAAACCTCTCCCAACTCCCAGGTATATAATCAGCCACCCCTCACAGGCCATGGGTGGGAGCTCTTCCTGCCCATAGGTCCTGTCCCCATGCTTTAAAAAAACCACCATTTTGCACCAAAGACATCACAAGAATTCCTTCTTGGTCATTGGCTTCGGACCTCACCTATATTCCAAAACTTCATCAATATGGATGCTTACAGTGTGAGTTTGTGTACAAATTCCTCTTGTTTTCATTTTACTAATCAATCTGAATTTTCCTTTTATCCTGAGTCCTTCATTTAAAAAGAAAAGACTGATTGTATTCTATATGTTATTTTTTAATGAAACTACCATTTTTTGAAAGAAGTAGCAATAAATAAAACTAAATCTCACAGTCTCATTTTTATGTGGTTATTTCATAAAGATAAGCATTTGTAAATAATACATATTGAGGTCTGTATCCACATTTAAATGAAGGCTACTAATAAAACCAAAAGGGAAGAAAATTACTAGAAAATATGTGAGTATATCAAATTTGGAATAAAATTCTACATGAATTACATTAGAATTTGTGTTAAGAGTAGATCATAGTTATGTATTTTTTTTTCCATCTTACCTTTCAGGGCAAAGAATGCATGCAAAGGAAATATGAACTTACTAGAACTGAACAGGTTTTAAGGCAAGACATGCCAAATCTAAGTAATATATCTAAAATGGTGAGAAGCTGAAAAGTAATGAACAAAAATGAGCAGTGGATGCATAGGAGGCTGGATACAACATTGCCAAAGCAGTACAACAATTTTCCTTGCAGTTTACACTTCAATTGTCTCAGCACAAATCATAAAAACCTAAAAAGATATGCTCTGAAAAGAGTAATTACTTTTGCATCTTCAAACGTACTTTTATCAAGAGCAAAAACATCTCCCCAACACAACCAGCCCCAAAGCTCCCATTTCATGAAATTGATTTACCATTTCACTTGGCTCTCTGTGAGAAGAACACTGTAGAATAAACTCAAGGGGCAAGGCTAGCGTATCAAGGAAGACTGCAGCACATTCCCAATTTCTCTTTTAATATTGTGCTTATCAACTTGATTGATGTTAAATTCCATTCATCTTTTTTTCCTAAAAACTAAAACTGAGAGTGACAAGGAAAATTACATTCTCTACAGCCAAGTTCTTGCTGAGGCATCAGAGACGCTGGCATGCCTACCCAAGAGTAAACTGTGGCTCTAGAGCTCAGGAGCTCGAATTCTTTTGCAAGATGGCCAAAGGATGAGCTTTTGTTTCCATTTTATTCATCTCAGATGGTGTAAACATTACAGTTACCAACTTATTTGCATAGATAACATTTTTCCACAAATCTTTTAAACATTAAGAGGACTGGCCTTACCTTCAACCAAATGCAAATCCAGCAATGTTTGTCATTGTTTTTAATCAATCTCTTCCATTTAACCATTTCAGTCACGGATAGAAATAAATACAGCATAGGTAATAATTACAGTGACCCTTGAATAACACAGGTTTCAACTGCACAGGTCCACTTACACTCATATTTTTTTTTCGATAAACATAGTATATAGTCTATTTTCTCTTCCTTATGATTTTAATAATATTTTCTTTTCTCTAGCTTACTTTACCATAGGAATACACTATGTAACGAAATATGTGTTAATCAACCATTTGTTATCGATAAAACTTCCAGTCAACAATAGGCTATTAATAGTTAAATTTTTCCGGAGTCAATAATTACGTGCAGGGACACCTGGGTGGCTCAGCGGTTGAGTGTCAGGGGTCGCGTCCTACACTGGGCTCCCTGCGAGGAGCCTGCTTCTTTCTCCCTGTCTCTGCCTCTCTATTTGTGTCTATGAATCAATAAAATCTTTTTTTTTAATCAATAAAATCTTAATTAAAAAATTACATGCAGAATTTTGAATGCATGGGGGAATGGCACCCAAATATCCACATTGTTCAAAGGTTAATGGTGGTATATTGCTATGGATGCAAAAAAAGAAGAGACTAGAAGAGGGTCAGTTTAACAGGGAGTAGAGGAGTAAAACTAGTTTATACTAGCAATGGTTTTAATTGCAGAGACAGAGTAAAGACCCTGGACGAGATTTTTATTAGATTGGTGTTTGCTGAATTGACTATAACTATTTATACAAGAAAGCTGTTCTTTGTGACTACTCTCATGACTATGCCCAGCAAAATCTGTATTTTTCACCTTGTCACTTTAAAATAATTTCATAGAATACACTCATGCGATTTTCAAGCTGAAGAGCTTTTAGAAATAATCTACAGGTTTTTAATCTAAAAACAATTTCAAAGGTACTATCAGCATTTTAAAGAAACAACAGAAACAGAGGGCACTGCAGGTAAGTAAGGTTAAATTTTGCTTCATAAAACTTTTTTTTTAGTATTTTATTTGGGAGAAATAAAGAGTGTGAAAGCAAGAGAGAGCATAAATGGCAGGGAGGAAGAGAGAGAGAGAGGGAAAAGCAGACTCCCCACTTGGTGAGGAGCCCAACACAGCGCTTGATTCCAGGACCCTGAGATCATGACCTGAGCCAAAGGCAGACACTTAACAGACTGAGCCATCCAGGCACCCCACTTTCTAAAACTTTTGACTTTGTTGTGTGTGTATATATGTACATACATACACATATATACACATATATACATATATACACATATCATGCGTGTACATACATGTATATTGGATAACAACGTAAAATGAACTTATTGTAGGATGTAGTAAAAAGACAATTACAAAACCAATGATCTAATACATCTTAATTTTATAAACAAGGAAAGTGAGGCACAGAGCAGAAACCATCATGTCCTGTGGGAAATGCACCTACCACTATGGATGCTAATCCATAACTTTCCGAAGTAGGTTTTGTCACTTAATATAAATTATTTATTGTCAATTATCTACTCTAAAATAGACCCTAAAAGTCTGGTACAGTCATTCAAAAAGTTGTCTTGATTGGCACTGAAAGATAAACCATTCCCTGCCTCTCTTTCTTGCAGATGTTTTTTTAGCTGAAAACTAGAAATGACAAAAAACTCATTATGCTTTTTTTTATGTTTCTTAAAAAATAGCTCAAAAAAACATATCAAAGGTTTAAATGAGTGTACTTTCCCCAACCTTAAACTGGCCACAAGTGTGATTTCCTCAGTCCATATATTATTTGAAATGTGCATACTTTTCAATCCAGCAATTCTGCTTTAAGAAAATTTATTTAAGGAAAATAAATTTATTTGGAAAACAAAAACAAGTGCAAAAAAAAGGTATGCATTAAGAAAATAATAATAACAAAAATCAACTTGGAGGTATTCATAGTGGCTAAACTGGGACAACTGAGCATTTTAAAAAAAAGAATAGTAATGAATTATTACTTATTGAATAAAACTGGAATACATGGATTCATACTGATATAATTAAAAATGGAAGAGAAGGGAAAAACTCTTTGTTATAGAAGAAAGCAAGCTAATAAATACAGAAGAAATAAGGTGTTTAATAAAAATCATCAATGGATGCTGAAACTAGTGGGTGAAATTTTGATAAGGAACAGGATATTTATATAGTCTCAAAGCATCTCCCCACAAATTCCTTATTAATTAGAAAGGAAACAATAATTTTATAGTAGAGAGATCTGGGAGCACCACCTTAATCACATACCTCTGGATAGGGTGCAATGAGGATATAGCAATCACTTTTGTGAGATCTCTCTCAAAAATGCATAATTTGACTCTAATCGTGGGGAAAAAAAACAGAAAAATACAAATTAAGGGACAAAATAATGGACTTCCTTCCTCACCAAGGTCAAGGTCAACTAAAACTGGCTAAGGGACAATTCCAACCTAAAGAAGCCAAGAAGAGACATGACAACTAAATGCAATGATTTAGACTCTAATGAAGGGGGAAAATTTGCTATTAAGGGTATTACTGAAACAAGTGATGAAATGTGAATACAGACTATGGATTAGATAATAAAACAGTAACAATATTAGATTTCCTGATTTTGATAATGCTGGTTATATAAAAGAATATCCTTGTCCCTAAAGAAATACATATTGAAGTATTTAAGGATAACAAAGCACAATGTCTCCAACTTATGCTCAAATGGTTCAGAAAAAGATGTGCGCATGTGTGGCCCCCTACATACTTATACAGAATGACAAAATAAACGAAGCAGAATGTAAACAAATGCTGAATCTGCATAAAGAAAATATGAAATTGTATCAAAATTGAAAGTATTTAAAAGGTATGCACTTGGGAAGCAGCCCAAGTGTCCACTGATGATTGAATGGACAAACAAAATGTGGTATATATATCTGGTAAAATATCATTCAGCCTTAAAAGGGAAGGGAATTCTGTTACATGCTACCTGTGGGTGAACTCTGACACTATGTTAAATGAAACCAGCCAGTCACAAAAAGATATTGTATGATTCCACTTACATGAGGTACCTAGAGTAGTCAAATTCAGAGACAGATGGTAGAGTGGTGATTGATAGAGAACTGGGAAGAAGAGGAAATGGGACAGCTGTCTGACAGGCATCGAGTCTCCGTTTTGCAAGGTGAAAAGAGTTTTGGAAATTGGCTGCACAACAATGTGAGTGTACTTAACATTACTGAACTTTACACTTAAAAGTAGTTAAGATCTTCATTAAGATGAAAAATTGTTATGATATATGAATGTACAATTTAAAAATTCTACATTGGAGTGCCTGGGTAGCTCAGTCAGTTAAGTATCTGCCTTTGGCTCAGGTCATGATCCCAGGGTCCTGGGACAGAGTCCCGGGTCAGGCTCCCTGCTTCTCCTTGCCTTCTGCTGGCTCCCTCATGTATACTCTTTCTCTCAAATAAATAAAATCTTTAAAAATAAATAAAATTTAAAAAATAAACCTAAATAAAAATTAGAATAAAATTCTAAATATAATGGATTTTTAAAAGATATGTATATAATAGCCACTACAACCTCTTCTGTAACAGGGTTAACCAGCAAAATGTCCTTTAAGAGGAGATGAAACAGATTTGTATCTAACAGGCAGAGTCAAGGGGAAAGTGAAAAATCTGTTTATAAAAAGTATGTTTAGTATGCTACCTGTATATAACAATTAAAATTTATATTTCTTTTTTAGCTCTTTTATCCACTTCTCCCCAAAAAGTCAATAGAGATGCAACATAATTTAGGAGTGGTAATATCCAAGTGGTAGAATTAAGAAGGAAAATACTATTTTCTATAATTATGTCATAATTGGCTTTTAAAAAACCTACATATTTTTTTAAAATATTTAAAACATAGAAAACATGACAAATACCTGCATTCTCACCACCGAGAATTTTAATTAAATTACTAATTTTAATAATTTGTTGTATTTACATTTTGTGTGCGTGTAAACTTTAAAAAAGTATTACTGGTAAAGTTGTGATTCCCTACCCTAGTGCTACTCTGCTTCCAACCATTACCATGGATTTGGAATGTATTCCAAAGTGAATCATGTATTCACTTATATTATTCATGCAATATATAGTATTAGTATTGGTTTTAAAACTTTACATAAATGGTGGGGTGCTTGGGTGGCTCAGTTATGTCTGTCTCTTGGTTTTGGTTCAGGTCATGATCTCAAACCACATGTTGGAATCTGCACTGAGCATGGAGCCTTCTTGAGATTCTCTCTCTCCTCTCCCTCTGCCCCCCCACCAAAAATGAAAAATAAATTTACATAAATAGTATTACACTGCATGTCTCATATGGTTAAGAGCTTTTCCTCAATGTTAGTTTGGCATATATTCATGCTGACACACACGCATCTAATTTTTTCATTTTAACTTCTAAATACTCTTCATCTTATGAATATAATTTCCTCCTCCCTACTTCTGAGACAAGTCCTGGGAAAATTGTACAAATCCTTAACAAAGCTAGAATAAAAAAAAAATAGAAAATGTTAAAGAGAGAAGTGTGGCCAATTAGCTCTTCCATATATGTTTGAAAGCTGATTATGGACAATTTTAACCTTCAAGTTGCTAAGAATCATTGACCCAAGCAAGACTGGTAAAATTCTGAGATTCTCTATACTCTTAGATCTTCTCTTTCCTCCTAAATAATCTTTAGTTTTCTAAGAATTATTGTCCTTTGGTAAGGAAGGAAATTTTAAGTGGGATAAGATACTAACTTGTAGAAACAAGACCCCACACCTTTTTTATTTACTAAAAAAAAATACAAGAAAACTCTTAAGAGACAACTAGTAAACTCCTTTAGAGCAGGGTTTCTCAAACTTGTGAAATTTTGGAACATAGACAATATAACCTATTGATCCCAAACTGAAAAATCTGATCTACGGGATCCCTGGGTGGCGCAGTGGTTTGGCGCCTGCCTTTGGCCCAGGGCGCGATCCTGGAGACCAGGGATCAAATCCCACGTCAGGTTCCCGGTGCATGGAGCCTGCTTCTCCCTCTGCCTGTGTCTCTGCCTCTCTCTCTCTATCATAAATAAATAAAGAAAAAAATATTTTAAAAAATCTGATCTATATTTTTATCTCTAATTTTATATTAAAAGCAAAACAAAAGCCCTAAACCTGTTCACTTTATTATCTGTGGTCTTATTTCTACCTCAAAACCAAAAAAACAGCCAGATCATAGTTAGTAGGAGCTTCAAACCAAGCAGTTTTCAGGGTATAATCCAACAGCTTCAAGAGATAGTGATGCCCCAAAACTGATTCAGCTACTTTCTGGTATGCCTTGCTTTCAAACTTCTGCATCTTGAATGACTCTAAACATCTGAGACTAATGTCATTTGGCAAAGACAAATGACTGCGAAGGTCCCCTGACACTGAAAAGGTACAGGTGACAATTCTGAATCTACTATATTATGCCAGAAACACTTTATTTTCTCTCTTTAAAAAATTAAAGTATAAGTAGGAGGAAATGACTTTCATCTGACTTTTCCTATAGGAACATCTTTGGAGACCCTGCTCAGAATGCTTCCTGTAGGCCTAGGATAAACCTTGCCATTTTAAAATACCCCATTTTATAAATACTTTCTCTTGTACATCCTTCCCAAACCCAATTAATATGGTACATTTGCTCAAGTTTTAGTTGGTAAGATTCATTTAAAGTTCACACATTTAAAAATATCTGTATCAGGGACACCTGGGTGGCTCAGCGGTTAAGCGTCTGCCTTCAGCCCAGGTGTGATCCTGGAGTCCCAGATCGAGTCCCGCACTGGGCTCCCTGCATGGGGCCGGCTTCTCCCTCTGCTTGTATCTCTGCCTGTCTTCTCTGTCTCTCATGAATAAATAAATAAAATCTTTAAAAAATATATCTTTATGAAATAAAAAGTCATGAGCCCTTTCATAAAGAGCTAATGGACCAACATGCTAAGCAGAATCTCCTATTTGGACTGCAAGCAAAGGGCTATACTACATATCACCTCTACTTTTACCATACAGGAGAAAACAAAGTGTGTTATCAATAGGCTAGAGAGTAAAAGAGCTTTGTAGCAGAGCTACTTCTATTCTTAGGGTCCTTAATACAGCAATAGCAGAGAAAAAGGATGAGATGCCTGCAACCAGAGATTTTTGAACCTGTTGATTAATCCCTGAAGTCCTGTTTGGCTAGTCTACACAGCAGCGCTGGAAAGCCCCCTTCTCCATATGTAGACTACCATAAAGGAGCCAAGTGTGGCCCTTTACTCTGCTTTTAACTCTCTATCCCCTCTGTTCTTTGCCACTTGTATTAATTAGCTCATCCTTCCACACAACACCTTCATGTATTACGATCACGTGAAGAAAAGGTGACTCCCTACAAGAAAAGATTAAGGATGTGCAGTCTGGGAAATTAATCTTTGATTCACTCAATTTTGCAGTACACAATCAGGAATACACTGGGTTTACTATCAATTATTTACACTTAGTCAACAGGCAGATACTTGGCTGGTCTCCAGAATAGATGGGAAGGGACAAGAGAGCACAATCTTTACACCCGTCCCTCAGGAGAATGGCAAAGGTGAACTTAAAGGACCCAAAGAATCCTTATCCTGATTAAGGAGCACTGGCAATGACTAGGGCCCTTGTGTGGCTCCTTCCCAACAGATGTGCTACTGAGGCCCCTGCTTTGGGTATGGATAGCTTGTTTCCTTTATCTACATTAAAGCATATACCTCCCAGCTGATGCCTTTCAATTCATCATATTGTCATCATCGCCTAAATGTATGGACAACCTGGCTGGTAGGAAACTTTTCATTAGTAAGCATTATTGAAGCATTTACCCCTAAAATAGTGATGGGTTGGCAGTTATAATCCTTGTTAAACAGGCACTATCACTTCTTTGAGAACAAAAAGTTTGAACTATGACATAATCTAAATTTTTCCTGGAGAGAAATGAATACTGGGTCAGCTTAAAGGAAAATATAAGTAACTATATTTATTTAAGGATGAAAATGTCTGACACACCAGGACACAGGGGGGGGGGAAAAGATTTCCAACTCTTATTTACAATGAATTCCTGCATTATGGATATGCCTAGCTAGAATATTCCAACCATGCTTATCCTGATCAGAATGTTATACTTCATGATTTGAAAAATCTGAGATGAGAATGGGGCAAATAACGGATGTTTACTGATATCCTGATAGGTGAAGTTCCCTCAGCTACTCAGGACAGAAATTCTATTCTGCTGAACTCCATATAGCTAGCTGCATCAGACATCAGGTAGACCACAACAGGAGTGCTATACCAAAGCCTGGCAATCATTCATATAACACTAAGAACATTTTCTATTCATTTCTTGACATTTTATGTTACATATGCTTACCCACTACCTTCTACAATCCTGTAAAGGGGTGCGAAGCTAGAAATGGCCTTTGGAAGATAGATACATATTCTCTGTTTGAGTAGCTCAAAGAAAAAACAATGTTGAGTTAGCAAGATATCATATGACTAGAATTGAGATCCTGCTTCTAGGGCAAAACCTATATTGTGTTCTACACAAATTCTGAAGTAACTTGGTATGTTATCAAATAAGCAGAATTGAATGAAAAACTGTCCATGTGAGAAAAGTACACCTTATATGGAAAATGAACTCTGATTTTATAGTTTCTAGAAATCTCATCAGAGAATTTATCTTTTAAAATATATTCATAGGGCAGCCCAGGTGGCTCAGCGTTTTAGCATCACCTTCAGCCCAGGGCGTGATCCTGGGAGACCCTGGATCGAGTCCCATGTTGGGCTCCCTGCATGAAGCCTGCTTTTCCCTCTGTCTGTGTCTCTGCCTCTCTCTCTCTCTCTCTCTGCCTCTCATGAATAAATGGGCAGAATCTTAAAATACATATATATATATTCATAAATTTACTATTACACATTAAAGTTTGCTTATCAACCTAGCTTCTGAAGTCTCTACTTTTTTGAAGCTTTTATTTATTTATTCATGAGAGACAGAGACGGAAAGGCAGAGACATAGGCGAGGGAGAAGCAGACTCCCTGTGGGGACCCTGATGTAGGACTCAATCCCAGGACCCCTGCCTGGGATCACATCCTGAGCCAAAGGCATATGCTGAACCACTAAGCCACTCAGGCGTCCCTGAATCTCTATTTCTATTTGTTTTTTTTTATGATTTCTATCTATTCTCTATTTGATGAATCATTATAATTACACTTTCCTTTAAACATATTTATAATTATATAATTTAAAAATATAATTTGAAGTCTTTGTTCTAAGTCCAACATCTGGACCACCTGAAAGACAGTTTTTATTATCTGCTTTTTTTTTTTTTTTTTGTATAATGTCACACTTCCGTTTTCTCTACTTTTTTTAAGAGAGCATGCATGTGAATAGGGGAGTGAGATGACAGGATGGGGGTTGGTAGGACACGGAGGGAGAGAGAAAATCTCAAACGGGCTCCACATCCAGCAAGAAGCCTGACATGAGGCTTGATCTCACAACGCTGAGATCATGACCTGAGCCGAAATCAAGAGTTGGATGCCTAACCAACTGAGCCATCCAGGCATTCCCCTTCTCTGCATGTTTTGTAACTTTTTGTCAAAAACTTGACTTTTTAATTAAAGAAAACTTCTTTTAAATGGGTGTTTGGGATTATATATTGTACCAACTCTGATTAGGTACTCTCCCCATTTTTGTGGGGCTTATTGTTTGGTTAGGTGGTTATTTGGTTGGTTGGGTTGGGTGATTATTTGTTTAAGTGCTTTGGGAGGGCTAACTCTGTGAAACCCATTTACCCTGCAGTGTATATACTCTGATGATCCTGCTCAGACTTTCCCTTGTTTTTATCTTTTAGCCTAGATTTCTAGGGATCACTCCTGGGTCCACATAGATCACTTACTGATCAAAGTTTGTGCCTGAGCCTCAAAAGCCAGTTAGATTTTCACCCTTTACTGCTGAATATGTGTGTGGCTTGGAGCTTGCTTTCACTTTTCAAGGAATTTATGGGTTTTTTTGTCCTGCATATAGCTTGGGGAGGGGAACTGGAGATGGGAATTCTCTGTCTGGTCACTACTAAGGAGGTGCAGCTTTAGGTATGCTCAGTCTTTTACTCTATCAGCAATGAATGTGGAATGTTGATTCCATTTTTAAGCCTGGCTTTCTAGGTATCCCTTCTGGATCAGATTAAGTTATTGTTTAGTCAGTGTTTGTTCACAGATTGTTCTTAAGCCCCTTGAGCCAGGAAGACACCACATTTCATTGACAAATCTGTGTGTGACTTGAGGAATGCTTTCAGGTCCACCCCACACCCTGTTCAAATTGCTCCTAAATGGATATAGCCTACTGTATGTGCACAGCCTTCCAGACTTCCAAGAAATAGCTGTTATCCTAGGAGAGCTCTTGTGACTTTTTCCATGGTCCTGTTAAATTTCTGGCTGGTTTGCCTTTTTGTTTATTGCTACTACTATCAGAGAGTTACCTTTGTCCTCTAAATTATGCCATTGTCACCAACCATGCCCTTAGTTATGAACTTTTCTAGGCTTTGTGCCAAATAAAGTCAGTATCTATCCCCTCACCCTACCCCACCCCATCCCCACTTTGCCATTATAGAACCTATACCACTGCACAGGTGCCGAGGTTGAGAAGTTCACTTCTCCCAGAGTGAAACCCTGGTTCATCTTGGCTGGCCCTTAGTAGAGAAACTGTCCTATGAGCAAAGCGGGGGCAAAGGTAATCAAAGTTCCAGTGCCTCTGTCTTGTTACATCTGAAGTGGAGTCCTTGCCCTGTGAATGGCAGCAGGGTTGGAGAAGGAAGCCCCAGGGCTCTTAGCCACTCCTGCCCACAGCAATGCTTCTACAATTTGAGGTTGGAAGCACATAAAAGATGCTAGCTGTTTCACCTCATAGGGTGAAAACTATATCCCCAGACTTGCAGATGAAGGAAGAAAAAGCTCTGTACCTGCCTTAGCCACACTTGCCTGGAGTAGACCTTCTATAACATGGAGCTATGAAAGGTAGTGGACAGGATGAGGCTGTGACTCAGATGCCATAGGCTCTTGCCGTTCTTACAAGATTCAGCTGTTTCTCCATTTACTGTGCACCCTTAGGACAACATCCAGAAATTTAATTTTCTAACAAAATAATTTTTGCTAGATTGTTGTTTCACTGGGAGAGAGAGTCCACCAACATTCTTATACAGCCATTCCAGAAATATGGATAGATTAATTGAAATATGGATAGATTATAGATAGTCTTCACCTTTCCTAGAATTAGTGGTATGTGTTTGTTCTGTTTTTGAATGACTCAACACTTCATATAATGGTTTATGTTACAGAAAAATAAAATGGAGAAATCTTTACAATTACAATGATGCTAACGAGGAACTCTCATATATTAATTAAGCAATGTAAGTTTATTGTTTCATCTGTGCCTAAAGATAAATATTATTGAAATCTTAGAATGTGGGTACATTAGAAAATGGACCATGTTCCCCCTTTTTGAGGATATATTTAAAGGTTTCAAAGGTAAAATACACCACCACTTAAATGCTGGATATACATACCTAGCCATGTATCATCTTGGTTGCTTAGAAATCATAAGGCATAGCCTGAATAAGCAAAATTAGAACAGCAGATGGAAAGAATTCTTTGTTAAAAAGATGTTCAGAGGAAAATGCTTTGGCTGTAATTATGTATTTTGAAAATGAGACTGAAAGATAAACAAACATAATGAAGGTTTAGGATGTCACATGTGAAGATATCTTCTCCAAAGCACTTTAATCCTTACTACTCTTGAGTTACATACTTTAACTCAGTTGTACTTCACCAAGGAAAAAGAACTTTTAATGCATGTATAAAATTTCCATAACGCCATGCATCAAAGTGTCAAAAAAACATGAAGAAAGAAAAGCTGACCTATATTTATGAACCCCAAAGGACAATGTGAAATCAACTTTATACCAGATTCAGGAGGTGTAAAAATTTAATTTCCACTCATTCTATTTAATAGCATGAATCAGATGAAAGGCAACTCACCAACAACTCTATGCATTTAACACGCAATTAAAAACTTGATTATATTAAAGACAACAGAAGAAAACCTGCCAAGAATGTAGTGCTTCTGGTCCCATAGATAGAAAACATTTATTTAGATTGGTTCTGCTTTACATCATCTATGAAATATCCATCACAGGGACTGACTGGTTCAGTCATTGAGCACCTGCCTTCAGCTCAGGGTGTGATCCCAGGGTCCTAGGATTGAGTCCAGCATCAGGCTCCCCACAGGGAGCCTGCTTCTCTCCTCCATCTATGTCTCTGCCTCTCTCTGTGTGTCTCTCATGAATAAATAAATAAAATCTTAAGAAAAAATATCCATCACAAGTTATATTCCATTGTATGTAAACAAAAAACTATCTTTAATAATCAAACAAATTTAAATTCTAATTGTTAGTATTCACTATGGATCATTACTTTCTTAGAAGATACACCTGTGTCTGAATTTAAGTACTCAACTTCTTCTGAAACAAAGAATAAAAATAAAATACATTGGAAGAGCAAGTGGCTAAAGCAATTTCTCAAGCAAGCAAGGAATGTTCTATTCTTTTTTAAAGGAGGAATAACATGATTTTTAAAGTTGCCAATAATTAGCATTTCGTATGGTGGACAGGAAAATTACTCTAGAAAGCAGTATGAAACATCATCTAAAATTCAAAACTTCTTGGGCAGAGTCTCTCTTATATACTTTTATGGTTCATTTGTGAGCTACAAATCTCAGGAGACTTACACTATTTGCAAATGGTGCTTATTTTCCTAACTGTACAGAGATCAAATAAAATAAGGAAAGGCTACACCAACCAAAAAGGGTAATGGTTCCTCCTTTTTGTTCTAAAAGTCAGTGGAGAGGGGATCCCTGGGTGGCTCAGCGGTTTGGCACCTGCCTTGGACCCAGGGGTGTGATCCTGGAGACCTGGGATCGGGTCCCGCGTCAGGCTCCCTGCATGGAGCCTGCTTCTCCCTCTGCCTCTCTCTCTCTGTCTCTCATGAATAAATAAAATCTTTAAAAAATAAGTGAATAAAATAAAAGTCAGCAGAGGGACTCTTATGCTTCTTGTCTGCATACAACCTGATCTCCACCTAATAGTTCTTCATGATTTCTTAAAACACAAGATGACATATTCCTGAGAAGTGAAATATTTCCTATTCTCCTATATTCAGCCTAATTCTAGGGCTAGTGAAGTTTTATTTAGGGTCCAATCTGACTTTGTCAATACATGTGAGGCATACAGAATGGTACCTAATAAATCGAAACTGTTATCCTCAATCCTTATCTTGTAGACAAACTCCCCAACACAGAATTCATCAAGGGCCTTCCCCTCGTTTCTAATGACATTTATCTCCATTCTACTTCAACTAACCATTCCTAAGGCAATAACCTGACCCTCCTGACCCCAAATGGTCTATTTCAGAAAATTTGAAATTTACCATCACATACTCTAACTTCAATCTCCTTTCCTTCCACAGTCTGTACCCCTTTCCTTTATTCCTACTATTCTTCACAGTTCTTAAGTGATCAGTTTCTTGCCAGACTTACATCCTTATCCAACTCAACCCAAATTTTCTTATGATCCATTATTTGTACTGTTCCCAACCTTTAACTCCCTTGAAGTCTTGTCATTTGTTCTATAGGCCCAGCAAACAAGACCCTACCCTGAATCAGTTCCACAATCTGCTCCTAATCTAGACTGCCAAATTCTGCTAGAATGATTTATGCAACTGGGTAGACTAGGGCCACTTCAAGCCAACTAGCCTCCTCCTCCCCACCCCACAACTCCCTTTATGTGCTAGTTCCTTATCATCTATCTGCATATAAACATGCTGTTCCCGTGATAAATGCTAAAAACAAAACAAAACAAACAAAAAGGGGTACCTGGGTGGCCCAGTTAAGCGTTTGACTCTGGGTTTCAGCTCAGGTCATGATCTCATGGTCATGAGAACAAGCCCTGCATCAGGCTCCACGCTTAGTGCAGAGTCTGCTTGAGACTTTCTCCCTCTCCTTTAGTCCCTCCCCTGTACACGTGCACGTGTGTTCTCTCTAAAACAAATAAAATCTTTTTTAAAAATAAAAAAATAAAAAATAAAAGCTCTTTTGATCCTTAACCCCATAAACATAATTCTTTTTCCTTTCTAATTCAAGATTCTCAAGATAGAAAAATCTAGATGACTTTAGATTTGCCAATGACTTTTTAGGTGTTAACAGCAAAAGTACAACTCACAAAAGACTGATAAATTGAACATCATTAAAATTAAAAATCTCTGCTCTTCAAAAGACACTGTGAAGAGAATGAGAAGACAAGTTGTAGACTGGGAGGAACTATTTCCAAAAGACTTATCTGATAAAGGACTGTTAACCAAAATATACAAAGAATTCTTAAAACTCAATAGTAAGGACACAATCCAATTAAAAAATGGACCAAAGCTTTAAGAGACATCTCACAAAACAGGATATACAGATGACAAATAAGTTTATGAAAAGATGTTCCACATCATGTCATCAGGGAAATGCAAATTAAAAACAAGATACCATTATACATCTATTAGAATGGCCAAATTCACAAGACTAATAATGTCAAATGCTGGTGAAGATATAGAGCAACAGGAACACTCATTCATTGCTGGTGGGAATCCAAAAATGGCACAGCCACTCTCAGAGACAATTTGGTGGTGTCTTACAAAACTAAACGTACTCTTACCATATGATCCAGCAATCATGCTCTTAACTGGTATTTACAAGCAAAGGAACTGAAAACTTACCTCCACACAAAAATCTGTACACAGATATATGTTTTATAGGAGCTTTATTCATAATTGCCAAAACATGGAAACAACCAAAATGCCCTTCAGTAAGTACATGGATAAACTGTGGTATATCCAGACAATGGAATATTATTCAGTGCTTAGAGAAAGAGAGAGAGAAAGAGAGAGAGAGAGAGAGAGAGAGAGAGAGAGAGAGAGAGAATGCTATAAAACCATGAAAAGACATGGAGGAAACTGAAATGCATATTACTAAGTTAAAAAGTTTTTGAAAAGGCTACC
This sequence comes from Canis lupus familiaris, assembly GCF_011100685.1. NCBI lineage: Eukaryota > Metazoa > Chordata > Mammalia > Carnivora > Canidae > Canis > Canis lupus. The sequence continues at coordinate 7,214,805 of NC_049233.1, read as the reverse complement.
CATGGTATGATTTCAACTACATGGCACTGTGCAAAAGGCCAAGCTACAGTGACTATAAAAAAAAGATGAGTAATTGCCAGGGGTTACAGGGAAGGAGGAATGAATAGGCAGAGGATTTTTAGGGCAGCAGAGCTATGATACTGCTGGATATATATTATTATATACTTGTCCAAACCCAAAGAATATAGAGCACTAAGAATGAGCCTTATAGGCTTTATAGGCTTTAGGTGATGATGATGTAATCAACATAGGTGCGACAACTGAAACAAATATAACACTCTGCTGGTGGATGTCGATAATGGGGAGATTGTACATGGGCAAAGGCAGGAGGATATATGGGAAATCTCTGTACTTTCCATTCAATTTTCCTGTGGACCTAAAAACTTCTCTAAAAAAATAAGGTCTAGAACAAAAAGATTCTCAAGATTTAGATTCTTGCTTGCTTTAACCTTCAGAAGAGGTACACACAGTAATAATAACATCAGAGAAGTAATATTTATACTAAAAGGATTAACAACTCTTAACAACTCAAAACCACCACCTATTCAAAAGCCATTGTTTATTCGCAGATTGTCAGACATAATGGCTAGTGACTTTACCCTGTTTTAAGGAAGTAGTGGCTCATAGAGATGAAGGACTGAGGCTCACAGAGATTAAGTCATTTGTCTTTAGCTGTATAGCTAATAAAGAGTAGAAACAAACAGGACATACGTCAAAAAAGTATACTATTGTCAAGCGATTTCCTTAAATCATTCATACATATGGTCCCCAGAGAGTTAAAATTCCATGATGTGAGAAACTGACTTGGTAATACTGGTGAAGAGAAGCAAACCTTCTATCAGTCATGGTCATGCTTAACATACAAGACTTGACTTCAAGTCAGTCTAGAAATAAATATGAAGTTTTACTCCTGCAGTTATTTTCCTTGAGGAATACAAGACTCTAAATTATAATCGGCCTTGTTAATTTGATCTTTACGCCTAAAACAGTTTGAATATTAAATCCACAAGTTCAGCACAGTTCCTTATAGTATATTTTTTTTAATTCTTTTTAGGAAATAGTATAAAAAAATTGTATTTATCAAATTACATGTTTTAATTGTAAAATAACTCAGTAAATAAAAGACCTTTCTCATTGGTTGTTCAATTTAATTCTTGTTAACAATTACCTAGGTCAACTTTTTAAAGTGCTTACTAACTTCAATCTATTTTGAGAACCATTCTTTAGAACTGATAGTTTTCCAGATACCTTAAGTCTCTGGGCAGAAAAGCCATTATCAGCTTTTAACAGAGTATCTCTTAAATTTTTTCTTCTGGTTTTATTTAATGTGAATTTTGGCCCCACACTGAAAAAAAAAAATGATCTTATTTTTAATTACCTTGGTCAATAATCTTCAAAATAACACTGTGTGGTTTTCAAGATAACTCAGCAGGCACAGGATGTGCTCCCTCTGCTGGCTTCTTGAAGAAGAAATGCAAAATATTTTTTTCTAATAAAATTAACTAAAGAAAGGTGGCAAATCCCATTATAATGTATGGGGTGGCCTTTCATCAAAGTATATTTAGTAAATGTCTGTGAGGCCAATTTCAATGGATTTTCCCCTTTCTTAATCTGGATTATTTTCTTGTATTTTAACATCTCCATTTCTCACATGGGCTGGAGTAGAGATAGGGAAGGTAAAACTTCATACAAAGAGATAGGGGAAGGACTAGTTTACTTCATACACATCCCCCCGCCCCCCCAAAAAACTACATTGCAGCAGGCAGTTTGGCTCATTTGAGTTCACACAAAGGCTGAAATTAAATGTAAAACATAACCAGTAAACTCAAATCTGTTTTAAAAAGCTGTGGAAGTTAAAAAGAGAACATTAGTATTAATGTCTTTTCAGATCCCAAAGGGAATGGAAGGTTAGAAAACCAATGCACCATCTAGAAAATATTCTTCCATTAGATTATATTTTTTAATTCCTAGAGTTTTCAGCCATTTGTGAAATAAAATTTATTTTCAAATAGTATCTAGAACTAGGGTATTTAAACAAAAGCTTTAACTCTGCTTGCTTAAAGATCTAAAGCTATTAATTTTAATTGTTTTGCCAAATATCATTAGATGAATGTCATGAGAATTATTACACAGATGTCCTGTGATTGACTAAGTTATCCTGGAAAGGCTTCTAGGGAGAACATGAAAATTTACCCACTTCTCGACTATCCCTAAAATAGAAAACAAAAGAACTTGCAACTCAAGGCATAGTTGCTAATTGTGTAATAAGTACAGTACATTACCATGGAAAACTGTGGATTGGCATGTAAAATTCAGTACAGAGAAATGTGAGTAAATGGAAGGGTAAATAATCCTTCCAGACAGAGCTGAATTACTGCTTTAAACTACTGGCTGTCACCCACATGCTGTTCTAATTACCTGGTTAAAGCAGCCTGCATACTATTCCCATGAGCCTCCTACAAATGACAAGCTTGGTCTCACAATGAGGTAAGGAGGGGAACACTGCAATAAATACAAGTTCCATTAACTAGATCAAATAGGCAGCTGGTGCAATGACATCAACTCTAGCTAGAAAAACATATCAACTTGATTTACACTCAAGAAAGCAAAATTCACACCTTAAAAAAAACATGCAATATGAAAATTGGCAAAGTTTGATTGGTATTTTCTTTAAAAGAAAAAAAAAAGATTTATTTATTTTAGAGAAAGAGAGCAAGAGAGCACGAGAGAGAGAACACGAAGAGGGAAGAGAGGCCAGAAGGACAAAGAATCTCAAGCAGACTCTGGGCTGAGCATGGAGCTTCATGAGGGGCTTGAGATCAGGACCTGAGCCAAAACCAAGAGTTGGACATTGAACCAACTGGGCCACCCAGGTGCCCCCGGATTGATATTTTCTAATCAGAGTCTATACTATATGAAGTTTAGTTTCTATGAAGAGTAAACTAAAGCCATGCTAAGTCCTTACCTATCTTCTATTAGAATTAAATAAGTTATTTCAAACATAGATCTCAGGAATCTAGCTCTTGGATAAGGGTTTATTTGTAGCCATTTTGGCTAAGGTGTTTAAAGTTTTCAGCTAGCACACTTCCAGGTCTTTTCAATAAGCTTCTCATTAGTTTTATACCAAAAGTACGTATGTCTTTCCCAGCAAACTATAAACAGGTTTTATATTCACATTTTGAGAAGAAAACCAAGACTTGGGTCCCACACAGAGTAGTAACATGAGCTCTGCATTGTAAATTCAGTCACAAAACCAGGTCTGATCTTTATTTTCTAGTCTTAGATTTGAATAAATAATAATAAATCAATTCAGAACACATCTTACAAATCAAATGCTGATGGTAAGCAATGAAATTTGCTAGTCTCTAGCTAAGATAAAACATCGCTCCTACTTTGCAGGTACCATTGAGCTGAACAAACATCCATGGACTCCTGGTCATCACTCTCCTCCAAAATTATTAGATAAGCAACTTCTCTTCAGTAGTCTTTCATTCTTTTTAAAGGGATGCAAGGTATTTATCAAACACCTTTTGAAAGAGATCCAGAATTCTGCCTTTCCCAGTAGTTTCTTAGTACATTTTAAAGGCAATGGATGCTCAGAGTTTTGTTCCAAGTACAATGTCTCCCTACAACTTTGCTCTTTCACTTACAGCCCTTACTATCATACCTCCACAACCACTGAGCATAGTTCAAATGACACTAATGGTCTCAAAGACTTTGACAAAGATGCTCTCTGTGAAGTTTGTTTGTTTTTTTAAGATTTTATTTATTTATTTATTTATTTATTTATTTATTTATTTATTTATTTATTTATTTATTTATTTATTTATTTATTTATGAGAGACACACAGAGAGAGGCAGAGACATAGTTAGAGGGAGAAGCTGGTTCCCTGCAAGGAGCCCAATGCAAAACTCAAGCCCAGAACCCAGGGATCACAACCTGAGCTGAAGGCAGACACAACCACTGAGCTTCCCAGGTGCCCCTACAAGGTTATTTCTATTGGTGAAACTCTCAAATAGTAAATATACTCAATGAAAAAAATGATTAAAGTATAGCATGTTCATGTAGCCTGGATTATTAGACCACCATTACAAACATTTCCAAAGATTATTTTCTTTTTGTATTGATATATCATATAATATGTTGAATATATAATAATATCTACAACAGAATTCTTAACATCATATTAACATAGGTCATAAAAAATGCAGTAAAGAAAACTAAGTAGAATTCCAGTTATGTAAAAAAAAAAAAAAGATATATAAAACAAAGGAGATAGATTAAAATGTATTAAAATGCCTAGGGAGAAACTCTGTTGGGCAATTAACTGTTAGCTGAATTAACAACTTTTTAAGGTAGTTATAATTAGCTTCATTTACAGTTAGAGAAACCAAGGCTCATGGAGGTTAAGAAATTTGCTCAGTCACAGAGGTAGAAAGTGGCAGAATCAGGATACAAGTACTCATCAGATCTACTGGACTCCCAAATCTGAGCACTTCCTCTATGCACCAAGGGAAAATGTCAGAATTGAGAAAGGTTTACAACTAGGCCTTTGAACTGAGGAAAGGACTGAACATGCTAAGGGGAATTTGTCATTTCCAGAAAGGCAAGTAAGAAAAGGTAGGGCTGAGAAGAGTGGGGTCACTAAATGTAAATTTAGGTTTGAGGCATAAAACACAAATCCACAAAGAACAGAAGAGTAGTACTTAAGGAAGATGAACCTGAAACTAGGAAGTACTGAGGTAGGCAGTGAATAAAAGCTGCAGTAAAATCTAAGTATAGGATTACTGAGTAACTATGCATCATTTTAAGGAAAAAGGGCACAAACAGGGAATCAAATAGGTGGTAGCACCAAGATTGGAGAAGAAACAAAAGCAAAAGCAAAAGCAATGCAACAAAAGCATTACATAGCCCCCCCCCCCCCCCCCCCGAAAAAAAAAGCAGCAACTTGGATATAGAAAGGCCTGAGTTCTATCCTGGTTATATAACCTTTGGTTGCATTCTTAATCTATCACATTCTTAATCAAATTATTATTTTTACCTTATCTTAGATCCTACTAGAACTTCAGCAGGTTTTTATTCCCTTTATTACCTACCCTTCTTCCTTTATATCATTGTTGTCATCCATTTCGGTTCAACACCTATTTTAAACTCTAGAGACACCGGAAGTTAGTTTTCACAGTCACATTTAAATGAAATCAACTTTATTTCAACTTTTATTTCCGCATTTCTTTTAATGCGGATATATAAGTGACAGACTCCTTTGTTTTTGTTTTCATGAAAATGTGTTCTTTTATTTTTGAAAGATATTTTCCCAGTGTTTGAATTATAATTTAACAACTATTTTCTTATAGACTTTCTCAAGATGTCATCCCATTGCCTTCTGAATTTATTTCTGCTGGTCTTCGTATTGCTACTTTCAATGAAATGTGTCCTTTTCTCCAAATACTTCTGTTTTCAGTAGTTTTAGTAGTTGTCACCCAATCTCTATGCTGCCACAGAATCAGTTTTACTATGATAAGCACTGGTATAATGTCTCTGTATTCAAAGTTTTCATGATAGAGCTAAACAGAAATTACACAAATTTGAATACAATTGAAAACAAAGCACAAAAAATAAAGAACGGAGTATCCAAGGGGTAGTTGAACAAACAGTCTTACTATCTGTAATTCTAATACTAGAAGAATAAGAGAGAAAATGAAGCAAAAATATTTGAAAAAAATCATGGCTAAAAATTATCCAAAATGACTAACACCAAATCCCAATACAATAAGGTCTGAAAATATAAAGATAATTCACTATCACCATTACTACCACACACCCTAGGTACACCCTATTCAAAGTGTTGAAAACCAGAATAAAGATAAAATCTTGAAGATAGTTAAATAAAAAAGGCCTGCTGAAGAGAGAGAAGAATTACAGCCGACCTCACATCTGAAACTTTGAAAGCCAGAAGAAAACAGAGCAACCAAAAGTGCTTTAAAGAGAAAACAAATGGTCAACCAATAATTTTATACCCAGAGAAAATATGTTTTGGCTTCCCCACCCCATTTTTATAAATAAAGCTATAATGAATGTCCTTATTCCAAAATCTTTATAAGAATCTCTGATTATTTTTTCACAATATTATTACTTAGAAGGAATTACTAGGTGAACAGCTGTATTTTTTAAATTATTTTGATAACCATCACTTCTTAGAAAGAATGTAATACTCTCTCAAGGGTGATATGTAAGTACAAACTCTTATAAATACTACATCATTGCAAATCAAACCTACTAATTCAATAGTGATTAATAATATTACCTAATTTCTTTTATTATTCATGATACTGAATGTTTTCTTATATTATGCAAATTGCATGTTTTTTGAACTATTCCTATCCAGGTTTCTTTTGAACTTTTATTTCCAGGTGAGAAAGCTTATTATATATTAACAAGAGTAAACCTTTGCCATATATGTTGCTAGTATTTCTTTCCAATTTGACATTTACTCTTGAAATATTTTTATGGCACGAGTTTCTCTTCAAGCATTCACAAATATTTATGTTGTCATATTCTTCAGTCTTTTTCTTATTAGTTTCTTTTTTCAGTATTGAATTTAGAACAGTTTTTCTCATGGAAGGTTAGAAAATGAGTTCCTTACGTTTATCCTCTACCTTTTAAAAAAAATGAGGTATAACTGACATACATTAGTTTCAGTTGTACAACATGATGACTCACTATACTGTGAAATGATCACTATAGTAAGTCTAGTTAACATGTCACCATACATACTTAACAAAAAAAAAATTATTTCCTGGTGAGAGCTTCTAAAACCTATTCTCTTTTTGTTTTTTTAAGATTTTATTTATTTATTCATGAGAGACACACACACACACAAACAGGGGGGGGGGGGCAGAGACACAGGCAGAGGGAGAAGCAGGCTCCATGTAGGGAGGCCAACATGGGACTTGATCCTGGGTCTCCAGGATCATACCCTGGGCTGAAGGCGGCACCAAACTGCTGAGCCACCCAGGCTGCCCTAAAACCTATTCTCCTAGCAACTTTCAAATATGCAATACAGTATTAACTATAGTCATCATGCTCTACCTTATATCCCCATAACTTATTTATAATTGGAGTTTGTACCTGTTTTGACCTTGTTCACTCATTTCATCTATCCCTCATCCCTACCTCTGATTTCTTTTCTATATCTATGAGCTTGTTTTGTTTGTTTTAAAGATTCTACATATATGTAAAACCATACAATATTTGACTTTCTCTGACTTATTTCACTTAGTATAACACCCTCAAGGGCCACCCATGTTGTCACAAATAGAGGCATTCTTTCTTTTCTATGGCTGAATAATATTTCATTGTATATAATATTCCTCTATGTATAAATACAAACCACATTTTCTTCATCTACTGATGAATACTTGGGTTGTTTCCATACATTGGATATTGTAAATAATGCTGCAAAAAACATGTGGGTGTAGATATATCTAAAATATATTTTAAAAATACATAGAATTTAAAATATTTATAAAGAGTGAGCAAAGATCTTCTCATACACACACACACACACACACACACACACACACAAAGGATTAAAGATTTATTGCCAGCAGACTTATATGACAAGAAATGTTAAAGCAAGCTCTGCAGGCAGAAAGAATCTGATACCAGCTAGAAACCTGGATCTTCACATAGAAATGATGAACACTAAAAACAATCTTAATGTTTTCCTTATTGTATTTGTTCTAGTAGATAGACGACTGCTTAAAGCAAAAACATAGCGAAGTATTGTGTGTTTATAGCCTATGTACAAGAAAAAGATATGACAATTCACCCTCTTACTGGAAACATGGAAGGATTTTTGTAGCTGTATATCCTCACCAACACTTCACACTTTCTTTGGACTTCCTGGGTGGCTCAGCGGTTAAGCATCTGCCTTTGGCTCAGGGCGTGATCCTGGGGTCCCGGGATCAAGTCCCACATTGGGCTCCCAGCAGGGAGCCTGCTTCTCCCTCTGTCTCTGTCTCTGTCTCTCTCTCTCATGAGTAAATAAACTCTTTAAAAAATGTTTTAAAAAAAGTTATGTTTCATATGTTTACTGACCAGTTGAATATCTCCTTTTGTAAAGTGACCAGTGTTTGCCTATTTATCTGCAAGGTTGTTTTTTTTTAAAGGGGGGTGTCGTTTTTTAAGATTTGAGAGAGGGGGGAGAGAGAGAGAGAGAGAGAGAGAGAGAGAGAGAGAATGTAAGCATGTGCACAAGCTGAGGGAGGGGCAAGCAGATGCCCTGCTAAGCACAGAGTCCAACACAGGGCTTGATCCCAGGACCCAAAGATCACGACCTGAGCCAAAATCAGATGCTTATTAACTGAATGACCAATTCTGGTGCCCTTTTTAAAAAGTAGTATGTAGGTATTGTTTATGTAAACAAGATATGAGTCCTTACTTTAGTCACATTGCTGGAGATTACAACCAATGATAACTAAGTACTGTGCTGTTTCAGAAGTATTACCAAATAAATACTGTAAGAATCAGGTAAGAAATCACTAGGAAGACATTTTATTACAGTCACATAATTAAAGTGTTTTAATTGTTGATATTCAATAACAAAGGAACTGGTTAAAGTAGAAGTAAAAGCAAAGGACAAAGTCAGAATTCCTACCCTTTCTGAGATCCAGAGGCTCAAAATCTGTATAGTGTATAGGATGATTGTCAGGCTAGACAACCTTAGGTCAGGAGTGAGAAAGAGGGCCACCAACATGCAATAGTTTGTGGATATATCTTGATGGAAACATTGCAAAAAATAGTTATTTAAAAAAAAAAATGTACTGCTTAGAGGTACCTGAGTGGCTCAGTCAGTTAAGCATTCCAACTCTTGTTTTTGGCTCAGGTCATGATCTCAGAGTAGTGAGATAGAGCTTTCTATCAGGCTCCACACTCAGCTTGGAATCTGCTTGAGACTCCCTCTCTCCTCTCTTTCTACTCACTCTCTCAAATAAATAAATCTTTTAAAAAAAAAAACTGTTATGTTTAAAGAAGATGAATAAAAAGGTCTAATGGAACCTTAATGGCTTTTTCTATAAACCAAATTTTCTCAAGGCAGGAAATCAAATAAAACTGAAAGAGCTAGGCAGGCCCAAGATGGAAGATTTGAATCCTACTGTCTTGCCAGTTCCTCTACTAGGTATTAGGTAAGGCTTCATCAAGATGGTCAAGAGAAACACATCTGTGATAAGAGTCAAGGTAAACCTCACTGAAAACACATCTAATCAGAGGTCATTAAAATAATTCCTTACCAGCAGAAAACAGAAGCTTGATTAGAGTGGGCTATTCTGCTCCATCCTTTCTTCACACAGAAAAGAAAAGGCCAGGTCACCTCGTTATGTTGTATAACAGAATTCTGCATAAAATATATGAAATCTATCCTTGATAAAACTTCAGAAGTCAGACCAAGATCCCACAGTATCACTTCAAAGCAAGGTAAAAAGCTACAATTTGGAATATACTCTCCAGCACGTTAACTTTGACCCTATTTTGTTGCCATACAGTTGAGGAGAGAGGTCAGTAAGTAGATTCTTTACTGCCATAGTCCCATATTCGGTCAGACAAGCTTTACTTACAATGAGACACCACCTTCTAAACCTAACCAAGTAGATCTGCAGTTGTCTGAAGAAATTAAGTTAGAAAAAGGACATATTGACCAGACAATAAAGGATGGTATATAGACCACTGTACATTCAAATTGCAGTTATTAAGGCTACTCAGGGATGAGATGTATTTTTTTAAGATAAAGTAGAAGAAAGGATTTTTTTTTTAATTCTAAGACAGCACAGAAAATATTGTGCAATATTTACCTAAAACTCTTAATAATAAACCACACAGAAATTTAGGTCCTACAAACCCTACCCAATATTTATAATAGAGGCTACAGACCTATGTTTTCTTATTCACACACACTGGTATCTTGTAAAAGTATGCTATATTATTTGTTGATATTTAGTAAGAAGCACAAACCATTGAAGAGAGAAAAGGAAAGAAAGATTCGATCTGTTCCTGGGCTTAATGGTATTTCTGGGATATTGGCTAAAAGGCAGCTTTACACATCTCTACAAATTAAGGACCTGAAGACGTTTCCAAACACCCTGATAGCAAATATGCCCTTCTAAACAACTAAACAACTTGGGGAGAGCAAACAATACCCTGGGGAATGTTCCTCACCCACCTTTAAACCTGAAAAGCAGGGTCTTCCCAGTCCCTGCAAGAGGAGGCCTGCACGAATTTAGAGAAAACAAAAGCAAGGCTCCATTGGCCAGCGCAGCTCTGATGACATCAGCTATGCTCCTATCTTGGGCTGTGGCTGAGGACTGGGCTCCCTGAAATGTTCTGCTGAGTCAGTCTCCTGGTTACCCATACCTTCCACCCTCCTAAGATATCCAGATTGGTTTCAAAGCCTCTGCTGAGAACATCAGCTTTTTGTACAAATATTAATATTTTATATCTACCAAGGCAGCCAGCCGTGAAGAACAGTTTTTCTTCAAAATTTTGCTTTGATTCCTTGCTACTCTCTCTGAGCTACTGAAAGCTAGATAAGTTACACACACACACACACCGCTGGGTTTTTCAAGCCTTAGTACATTCATTAATATTTTATAGATTTAATTCCAAGGCAGCTAAACAATATATTCTATTAAAAATGCTCTATTAAAAAATGAGATACCTTTAGAAGGGCAAGCTGCTGCTTTAAAATATACTTTCAAAAGGAAAAGTTAACCTTGAAAAAAGGTATCTCCATATGCTATTCAAAGCTCCCTGGTTCTTTTGAGAAGAACCTTAAAGATTCCATGAAAATTCAGCACAGGGTTTCTGAATGAGGACTGAATGAGCACCAGCCACTTGTAAACAATGAAGCATTTTAAAAGGTTTGCTGAATTTATATTTAGGAGAAATATTTTAAAAGCAGGAGGTAAAAGGCCACGGAAGGAAATCACTATAATTTGTTCTCTTAACTATCCCTTAGTTTGAGAAATTAACAAATGTTTGTATCCACATAACACCAGTTTGTTTGTGCTCATTGTTCTTTATCCACCGCTACAGCCCATGTCCTTACAGCCCTATGGGCTCTGGAAGGTTTCTCTTTCTGGACGGGGAACTAAGGGAAATATGTATGAAATGGGATAGGAATTTATTTAGTGCCAAAGGTAGGAAGTTAGTAAATACACTCCTTATTTAATAAAAATTAATCAATACAAAAATTTGGACCTGGAATTTCATCTATAAGAGAGCAAACAAACTGTTAACAAACAAACTAATGTGCAAGCAGGAACAAATTAAATTTGCTTTCCAAATGCAACACCTATACTTTGAAAGCAATGCCTTGTTTTATACTATACACACACACATACATGAAATCAGATTATTTTACCAAACTATAAAAAGCCGTACTATCTACCACACATGGAAGAGAGAAGGTATCCACTGTCAGATTTTATTTTTTTTGAATATTTTATTTATTTATTCATGAGAGGCACAGATAAAGAAAGAGGCAGAGACATAGGCGAGACAGAGAAGCAGTCTCCATGCAGGGAGCCCAATGTGGGACTCAATCCTGGGATTCCGGGGTCATGCCCTGAGCAGAAGGCAGACGCTCAACCGCTGGGCCACCCAGGCATCCTGCTACTGTCAGATTATAAAAAGCATTTTAAGCTCACCTAAAGAGATCCTAAAGTAATACAAATAATAAATGCTTACACAATACAAAATGTGGTGCATTCATGGCTGAGTAAGCATACTCCAAGTCCTTATATTGTTATGAAGCATTTCCTAATGCCATCTGTGGGTAACAAAGCACTGATCACAGTGCTAAAACAAGGTGCAAAAAGAAACTGTCCTATGATTTGGGACTAGAGAAGTAGAATTCAAACAGAACAGTTATAAAAACAATGTACCAAGTATAAAATGATCCAGTATAAACTGGATTAATGAATGTTTAGGGAAAGAGATTTCCTTGAAGAACAGGATTTTGAAGTGGATCTGGAAAAGGATTTGTCAATAATTTATAATTTAAATAATAAGTTCTTTTGTAATAGTTTTACTGAGATAAAATTCACATGCCACACAATATATTAAAGAATACAATTCAATGGCTCAAAGTATATTCACAGACTTGTGCAACCATCACAACCAATTTCAGGACATTTTCATTGCCCCAAAATGAAACTCAGTATCTGCTAGCAGTGACCACCCTCCTTCCAATTCCCTCCAGCCTCCCCAGCAACCACCAATATACTTTCTATTTCTGTAGATTTGCCTACTCTAGACATTTCAGAAAAACGGAATCATACAATAAATGTTCTACTGTGACTTACTTCTTTCATGTACCATAGTGTTTTCAAAGCTCAGTAACATTATAACATGATGTGGCTGAATAAATATTCTCTGTAGGGATAAGACTGGCTAAAAGACGAATAATCAATCAAGTTATGCCAGACTCCTCCTTTTTTGAGAGCGCATACACACACCCGAGCACACAAGTTGGGGGGTGGGGGATCTTAAGCAGGCTCCATGCCCATTCTTGAGCCTGATAAAGGGCTTGATCTCACAACACTGAAATCATAACCTAAGCCGAAATCAAGAGTTGGATGCGGAACTGAATGAGCCACCCAGGCACCCCTGTCAGACTCCTCCTCTCTTTAAAGGCTAATGTTTGATAGTCATGAATATCACAAATTCAGCATAATTAAGCATCTCATAAAAAGAAAATAGACAAAAAATGTTTTCACAAGAATAATGCAATAATATTTTCATGTATACTTTTAGTAATCTGATTGCAATATAAATGTCTAAAATTTTTAAAAATATATTCAGAGTAGTTCTCTCCCTCATTCGATGTGCATGATATGCCCTTTTTCTTCTATGACTCGGATATTTTGCCTACTAAAAAGGGAATGAAAATAAAGCACCACTTCTAATTATGAAGTGAAGGCATCCTAAGTAATGAAAAAAATGTACTGTTATAATCAAAGGAAGACCTCTGCCTCTCTTTAGTAATGCCTACTTCTTAAAGTATGTGGCTTGTGAATTCCTGGGAGGGAAAAACTTAAAAAAAAAAAAAAAAATGTCATGTTTACAGCAACACCTGAGTTAAAAAACGAAATTTATTTCCATAGGAAAACGATGTAATAAAATATACTAAACTCAACTTTGAAATGTGAAAAGAACATCTCTCAATTCTGTGACATGTGAATAAACACAGATACATTAAAACCAAAGAAGAAATAATGAATAATATGTTTTTATTGAGGTGAAATTTACATAAAATTAACTGTTTTAAAGTGAACAATTCAGTAGCATTTAGTATACTTATGTTCTGTGACCACCAATTGTATTCACAGTTACATTTTCATCATGTCCTATATTAAGCTGTTGCTCTCTAATCCCCCTCCCTACTGCCCCTGGTAACCAGCAATCTGAGTCTTGTCTTTACACAACATGTGATCTCTAATGTCTGTTTTATTTTTTCACTTAGCATAAATGTTTTTGAGGTTCATCCTCATTGCAGCATGCATGTGTCCTTGGTTCTCTTCTATGTCCGAATAATATTTCACTCTATAGCTATGCCACAGTTTTATCTATTCATCTAATGGTAAGAGAAGCGGGCAGTTTCTACCTCTTGGCTATTGTGAATACTGCTTCTATAAAGATGAATGTACATGTACTCACTTGTTTGAATACCTGTTTTCAGTTCTCTGAGGTATATATACTTAGTAGTAGAATTGCTAGGCTGAATAACGGAATACTAATTACAAACAGTGATTTCTACATTGGGCCAATATCATTAATCTGATGATTTCCTAATAATAGAGCACTTTAAAAAACACTGATACAAAATATCAGAGACCAAACTGAATAAGCAAGTAGAAATACCGCTTAAATTACTTGAAAACTTTTTTTAAAAGCTATTCTTTCCTTGAATAATTTCTGATTTTTCCAGACAAGTAATGACATTTTTCATGTGGGTGTATGAAACTGCTCTTACATTTGGATATTTTCCTCTTGCCAAAATGAAATGCTTCCTACTTGCCTACGCCAAAAAGTCAGATTATAAGCAGCTTAGAGACAGCACACTCTGGATTCTTCTTTTAAAATACAAAAACTTCCACACTGCTTTTATTAAAATGTTTTCATTGTTGCAATAATACCTCAATCAGACAAACTAATGTTCAATGAAAAGGGAACTGTCTACCTTAAAATACATTTATACACACATGCAGAGCCTCCTTCTCTGGAGAGTTTTTCTGACTACCAGAAAGATGAAATCTTCCTTAATTCAGAGCATTTGGCTCACTCACCTCTGAAAAGTCCCTTCTAATCTTATAGATTTGCTAGATAGGTATTACCAAATATTTTTCCCCCAGTACATTACAAATTGAAAATCTCAAGAAGGATAATTACATTCGAGTAGAAAATTTTTAATTTTACTTATTTGAAAGGGATACACAGATTCTTTGTCTTTAAAGCTATATCCCCCCCAAAAAAATAAATAAAGCTATCTCCCCACACACATATACCTGCTCCCTAAGTTTACCAGGAAAAACACAAGGCCACCAAAGAGTCACTGAGTAAGCTGTGAGTTAAGTGGCAGAAATGTACTAGAACCCTGATCCCCTGAATTCCAGTTTACAGGTATTCCAACACAACTTGTATTGTGCCCTATAAGATCAAAAGAATGATAATTCTTGCCAAATAGTCTGAATCAGTAAAAATTACACAATTTATCTATCTGTTCTTAGATAATTTCTGACCAAATGGGACAGGGACAGAAAAGCACAGTGGCTAAAGGGCTAAGGGCTCTGACAAATTAAGGTCTGAACCTTAGCCTTAATACTTAAGAAATGTATGACCTGACCAAGACACATTAGAATTCTCTGGGCCTTTGTCTTCATTTACAAAAAAAAAAAAAAAAAAAAAATAGGGAAGGAGAGGATGTTATAATGTAAGGATTAAATCAGAGAAAACTTTATATAAACTTAGTATAGTGCCTGTAACAGCAAACTCTTAATAAATGGTTGTTGTTGTTATTAAAAGAGCTGCAAAACGAAGAGCTGACTTATTCCTGTTAGAGATTAGGTAGAAATAACTCCATTTATAAATAGCATCTCCAGGAAGATGCAGAAGAAACAGCACCAAACAACACAGCACCAAAATGACACTAAAATCACAATCAGCCTTACTGCTGATAAAATAAAAGGCATTTCTTTCTCTTTTTAAAGCTTCTTGCCTACTTTGAACAAAGGAAAAACATAGTAGATGCTGATTTTAGAAAATCAGGCTATGGTTCACAGCAGAGCTTCTCAAAGGTTAATGTACATTCAAATAACTTGAGGGTCTTGTTAAAAGGCAGATTCTGATTTAGTATGGTAGGTCTGGGGCAGTGCCTGAGATTCTGCATTTCTTATAAGCTTCCAGCTGATGAGAAAGCTGATGATCTGGAGATATTTTATATATATATATATATTTTTTTTTTAAAGATTTTATTCATCCATTCATGAAAGACACACACACAGAGAGGGGGGGGGGGGCAGAGACACAAGCAAGAGGGAGAAACAGGCTCCAGACAAGGAGCCCGACGCAGGACTCGATCCCCGATCTCCAGGATCACACCACAGGCGGAAGGCAGGCACTAAACCGCTGAGCCACCCAGGCTGCCCTGAGATCATATTTTGAATACCAACAGTTTACAGATACCACATTCAAACAACAACAACAACAACAAAGGAAACCTAACCTTGGTCCTGATACCAGATACTTGATTTCCAAATCATAAGACTAAATGGTGTTAAGACCATTATAAGTTTAAAAAAAAAAAAAAGACCATTATAAGTTTGCTTTGATCTATAGATCTGTGTTTAAGAAACTCAAAGTTTCTTAGGTACTCCTCTAAGCCAGTCTTTCTCTGCCAGCATACATACTATTTCACAATGATCCTGGTGCCACTCTCTCAGCCTCACACTGAACGTCTCAGAAAACAAATACTTGTGACTGAAGAAAGAAGCAGGGACTGTCTTGGGCAGCCCTTCTGAATTGGAATCTAAAGTATTAACTCAATTTTACTTTTAATGATGCGTGCAATGGGTAAAGAGGAGATGTATTACACCTCTACCACCACTAATTTTTCACCCACTCACCTTTAGACATCTGTCCCAAGAGGAGAATTCATAATACCACAACTTACCCAGGGAAAAGAGAGGTGAGAACTTTAAAATTTATAAGGGAAGTGTTTTCCTCTAACTCCTCCTCTTTCCAGGTTCTACCCTACTTTCTACAGTCAATGAAAAATTCTAGTCCTTGGGGCTACACTTGAAATTTAAAGCCTCCTTGGTTTTACCAAGGGAGAAAGAGCTAGGGAACCATTAATCCATATAAAAATAAGTATATAGAGCTATGAAAAGCATGGTCCCTCCTTCTTCCTTGCCACCTCTCTCACTCCAGCTTTTAGAAAAGGGCATAGTAGCAGACTTAATGCTCACTGGCTTTCACAGACAATTCATTAATCTTCTCCACATTACTTATCACTGCAGCTAGGATAATGTTTGCTCTAATCTAACAGATTTTCATTTCAAAACCAATTGTAAAGCTCAGCAGGGTGCTATATACAACTTTAATGAGAGCTTCTTATCCAAGACTCCTGCAATATGTGCCTGTTCAGAACTGTTGAATTCTACTGGTAGGGGTTGCTGAATGAAATAAGGAAAAGGTTAACCAAGAAACAGAATTTAAAAACTGAAACTCACTTCCTTATCTTTTTTATTCATTTTATTAAGTATAAAACACTAATAAATTGGACTAAAATGATGACACGGTTTATGTGTAACTTCTGCAATACCTAAACCAGCTCTATGTAACTCCTTTATGGACTCTTCTACATTGCATCCTGTAGCTCTTCATACAATTAATGCAAAACAAGGGAGTAGCTCTGTAAACCTGCTGACAGCCATTTAATGGGAGAGATGGAAAGTAGTGGACGTATCCTGGCAGTGTGCTTAATGGATACACAAACACCACAGTCATCAGCCTGAAGTGATTCTGGCAGAAAATTAACTTAGAGATACAAAACTCATTTGGTGAGAAGACCCACAGCAATCTGGACAATATGAGACTGTGTAATGGGGAAAGGGGTAAAATAAGAAGATGTGTTTTCTAAACTCCTCTTATGAAAAAAGCATAAACAATTTTTTTTTCACACGCTACTTTGTAGTTTCCTTGCTTTAACATATGATCCTGCCGGGACCTGCAGCTGATCAGCTGCCTTTGGCTCAGGGCCTGATCCCAGAGTCCTAGGATTGAGTCCCACATCGGGCTCCCTGCAGGGAGTCTGCTTCTCCCCTTGGCCTATGTCTCTGCCTTTCTATTTGCGTCTCTCATGAATAAACAAATAAATCTTTAAAAACCAAAACATACAATCCTGCAATTATTCCCTCTTTGGAAAGCAAATGCTACGAATTATAAATGATGCAATGGACAGAATATATCAGAGATTTTTTTTGGTGGTATCAAAGTGTTACTAAAGCATAGTATTTTATGAGATAATCTGAAATATTATATCAACAGATTCTACCTTTTTAATCGCACCCCCCAGCACTGTGACATTCAGATCAGAGAAAGAAAGCTAGTATGTGTAAGATTATAAACTGCTCTAAGCATATTATACATTACCTTCCAGTTTTCACAATTACCCTAGAGGTAGGTACAATTATCTTTATTCGACATTTGAGAAAAACAGAGACTTAGACACATGAATCTTCTCACTTCATAGAGCAGTTTGGTAATGGAGCCTATGCCATACAGGCCAAAAACCACGATGAGAAAACCAAAGATAGTGTTTCAATGTTAATGTTTGAGAGGTCTTTCATTGACAAGCATAAGGCTATTTAAATATAAAAAGCCAAATCATAAAGATATTAAAAAGAAACAAGAATTTCTATTCAAAAAATAAATTAGTATTTACATTTTTAAAAACATTTAAAAAAGATGTACTCTTGGGGCAGCCCGGGTGGCTCAGCGGTTTAGCGCCACCTTCAGCCCAGGGTGTGATCCTGGAGACCCAGGATCGAGTCCCAAGTCAAGCTCCCTGCATGGAGTCTGCTTCTCCCTCTGCCCTTCTCTCTCTCTCCCTGTGTGTCTCATGAATAAATTAATAAAATCTTTAAAAAAAGAAAAAAAAGAAAAAAAAAGATGTACTCTCTTAGCAACATTTAAGTATATAATACATTATTATTAGATTTAATCACCATGCTGTACATTAGATCCCCAGAATTTGTTAATCTTAGAGCCAGAAGTTTGTTCCCTTTGACGAATATCTCTCCATTTCCCCCATACTCCAGTCTCTAGTAACCACCACCCTATTCTGTGTCTGAGTTTGGCTTTTTTAGATTCCACATATGAGTGATATTAGACATTATTTATTTTTCTCTGTCTTATTTCACTTAGCAAGATATTACATTTTAAAACTCTATCTATATTACATTTTAAAACTCTATGCAAACTAAAATGTTTTCTTCATTTACTCATGAGGAGATACTAAAGGATAAATGATGTCTTTTACAATGAAGATTATGGATGACTAGGCTAAGAACCACCTTACAGACTATGCTTTAATTATTTAGGAGATAGGTTACAGGTGACATTACCTAACCCATCTTATTTTGAAAGCCACATATAAACATGGCAAATTCATATTCTATTAAGATAACTGGCTAAGAACTATTAAAGGGAGCTGACCCTAAAATTCTGTGAAAGAGGAGAATGGGGATGGAGATAATTATAATTAGTTTTTCAGGAAACTAGGAAATGCACTTTAAAAATTAATTAATCAATTCATTCATTCATTCATAAGAGACACAGAGAAGCAGAGACATGCGCAGAGGGAGAAGCAGGCTCCCTGCAGGGAGCCCAAAGCAGGACTCAATCCCAGGACTCGGGATCACACCCTGAGCCGAAGTCAGATGCTCAACCACTGAGCCACTCAGGCATCCCAGAAATGCACACTTTTGAGCATAAAGGGATAGAGACCTGGGGTAAGGGAGACAACAAAACTCAAAATGAGGGATCCAAGAATGCTGACATGACTGTTACTTTCTGTCATTTGAGGAAATATACTTAGTTAACACCTATTTCCATAAAGAAACAGCACAGATGGAAAAAACAAACAGGCCCACCCTATCTTTGGCTAGAAAAGTAAAGATGAAGGAAGTTTCCTGGAAGTCAGACAAACATACATCTAGAAATGTATGGTTCCTTTTTATGAGTATAGGAGTATCCCTCCTTTTTGGTGAGCCACAAATAACACCATGTCTTCCCCCACTCAACTTTTCAAGTATCAAATACAGAAATTCTAAAATGTGTATACACTTTGCAGGCATCATTTACTTTGCAGTTTAGTATTCACAAAATGAAAAGACAGGCTCTGCTAAAGTGCCTTCTGAAAAAATATGAGCAGTAGTTTAGTGGAATTAAGCAGATCCAACTTTCAGACTGTATTTCAGAAACACTGAGCTACCTCAGGAATTCACGGCTCACTGGGCACACTAATAACTAGCTTCAAATACCAGTTGAAGTCATTGTGGAATGCAAAGGCAATATTTCTAACTGAATGCCAACCAGTCCCCTGTCCAGATCTCCCCCACAGGGGTTCTTAGGTGCTTACCAAAAAGCTTCCTGCCTCTCTGTGAATTGTGAGTTACTTTTGGGAAAGTGTTTCTAGAAGTGATCAACCTACTGGGAGAAGTTGGGTGAGTAAGCTGATCCATTTCCACCATATGGCTGGACTCAAAAGGCCCTGCCCCAATTTGCTGTGGCTTTGGGCATCTGCTCATACACCCATAACTTTAAAATGCCTATAATCCTGGCACTAGGAGTCTTTTAAAAATGAAACCTTCTCAGGTATTAGTGTACACACACATCCTCAATTTGATGATTGTGAAGGCAAGCAATGCCAGGTTAGGAAAGTTTAAGACAGCTTAAAACAAAACAAGAGGGGATCCCTGGGTGGCTCAGCAGTTTAGCACCTGCCTTTGGTCCAGGGTGTGATCATGGAGTCCCAGGATCGAGTCCCACATCACGCTCCCTGCATGGAACCTGCTTCTCCCTCTGCCTGTGTCTCTGCCTCTCTCTCTCTCTCATGAATAAATTTTTTTTAAAAATCCAAGTAAAGTTTATCTCCTTCTCTTCTACACACAGTAAAGAATGCCCGCTGCCCCCACCAGATGTCTGAGTTAGACTTATGAATACAGTGTTTCTAAAGATCCCTAAAGCCAGTTCTCAAAAGACTGTTTAAAACTATGGTAACAGTAATCCTATTTTTTCATTGAGATTTATTTATTTGATAGAGAGATTGAGCACAGCAGGATGGCAGAGAGAATCCCAAACAGACTCCATGCTAAGCATGGAGCCCAATGCAAGACTCTATCTCAAGACCCTAAGAGATCACAACCTGAGCCAAAACCAAGAGTTGGACACTTAACTGATTGCACCACCTAGACGCCCCTTAATTTTTTTAAAAAACAACAATATCCGGGATCCCTGGGTGGCGCAGCGGTTTGGCGCCTGCCTTTGGCCCAGGGTGTGATCCTGGAGACCCTGGATCGAATCCCACGTCAGGCTCCCGGCATGGAGCCTGCTTCTCCCTCTGCCTGTGTCTCTGCCCGCCCCTCCCCCCCCGCCGTGTGACTATCATAAATAAATAAAAATTTAAAAAAAACAATATCCTTGACAAAAAGGATTTTTTTGACCCATTAAATACATTTTCATGTGTTATACCTGTATCTGTTTTTAATATAATCATGCCTAGTTTTCTTACAATTTTTGCTAAACAAAATCAAGGATGGAAATTTCAGTTGTTGAAAATTACAAGTAACTGACCTATCTTTAGGGAGCTTTTCCTTTTTAAAATGCAAGGTTACCAAAGAGGAAAGCACAGTAACAAAATTAACCTTGATGACAATTCCTAATTAAGTTTGTAGGTAGGACTCGGTACAGAAATATAACTTTAATGTGGTGTCTAGGTTTTGACATAAATTGTGTATTCTAGAAACTTTTAATTACACTAGTCATAGAGAAAACAAGTAATACTGTGTATGTAACACATTTTCCCCACATCGCCATGACTCTCTACTGAAGAATGGCTCCTTGAAACTAGATTTATTTAATGTAGGTGGCTAAAGGCTATTTAACTATCAGATACTGAGTAACAGTTACTACCAGTCACCTACATTTTATTTTATTTTATTTTATTTTATTTTATTATTATATTTTTAATTTTTACTTATTTTTTGTATTTTATTATTTTATTATTTTATTTTAATTTTTAAATATCACAACCCATCCCTAGGAGGTAAATTTGGTTGCTACACTTCACAGATGATCATACTAAAGCTCAGTCAAAACAGCTAAATGGATAAACTGGGATTCCAACCCAGATATACTTGACTCCAAAACCTAAATTCTGGACTGCTGGCTTTAGCCCCTTCAGGATTACCTTCAAGGGGTGGTCTGCTGTTCTCCATTACTACTGATGACTGCATTCATGGTACTACTATGAATATATCTAATCACAAGAGTTATAAATATACAAAAAGTTATAGAAAATAAGCTGATGAACTACCTAGTTTTGTCTAATCTTAACATTTCACTATATTTGCCTTATGGTCTTAAAGAAGAAATAAAACACTGCAAGTCAGATTGAGAGTCTCTGTGTAATCCTTCCCCAATCGCATTCCCTTCTCTTTCTAAGAGGTAACCACTATCCTAAATTTGGCTCAAGATTTGCATTCCATGTCTTTATACTATTTCTACAAATAAAAACCATAAAAGCATGATTTTTGCATGTTTTAGACTTTATATAATAGTGTCATAAGTATACAACATTTAGAAACTTGCTTTTCTACTTATTTTTTAAGTATCTTCCATAGAGACAGATGCAGTGTTCAAGTATATGAACAAACCTCAATCAATCTATACACCTAATGCTGGGCAGTTCTTGTTTCTCATTTTTCCACTAATACAAAAGCCTTACTGTACCTGTCTCCTTCACACAAGCATTACAGCATTTCCAGGTTAACAGACTTAGAAGTAGAAATGCCAGGCCAAGAGGAATGCTACCATTACTAAATCTTGCCAAATTCCTCATGAAAGTAATATTCAATTCATATTTCTACCAATAGCAAAACCCACACATCCTCCTTACCAACACTTGGTATTGCCAAACATTTACATTTCTGCCAATATGATAGGTGTGAAATTATCTCATTTTCAGAAAACTTTGTGTTCCCCTGATTAGTATGAGACTGAGGATGTTTGCATAGTTACTAGCCACATTTTTTTTTTAATTTAAAAAGGACAATAGCACACTTAAATAATTGTCAAGGGCACAAATGTAATAGAAAATGGATGTAAAGTTTTTCCTAAAGGTAAATATTCAATGTTGAATTCCACATAATAAGAGAAAAAGTGGGCAGCCCCGGTTGCTCAGAGGTTTGGTGCTGCCTTCGGCCCAGGGCCTGATCCTGGAGACCCAGGATCAAATTCCATGTCGGGCTCCCTGCATGGAGTCTGCTTCTCCCTCTGCCTGTGTCTCTGCCTCTCTCTGTGTGTCTCTTATGAATAAATAAAATCTTAAAAAAAAAAAAAGTAAGAGAAAAAGTAAAATATGTACTCCTCCTCCCCTGAGGCCTTAAATAAAAGTGTAAGTTTTCATCCACCCGTCTAGTCATTTACTAGTAAAAAGCAGGTTAAACAATCAAAGGTATTTCCCAACTAAAAATGTAATTCAAAATACAATCAAATGCCACTGTGGGAGAACAATGGCATATAATGTCATATATGAATGAATGAATGGACAGATGAATTAATGAATCAAAGACAGCAATCAACAAATTGCTTTGTGTTTAGACCTTAAAAATTATTTTCTGAACTTGCAAAATTATACCTGCAGCATCTTGAGGCACCTAATAAGAGAATTTTGTGCCTATGAAGCAGAAAAAAGAGACAGAAAGAAAAGTGGATTGATATTTAATTAGATACCATCTTCTCCATATCCTAGAAAATAAAAGGAAATGCTTTCTCCCTTTAGAAAATAGGGCCCCAGGAAGAAGAGGATTTCAGATAAATGACAAAATGAATGAAAAGAGATGACTGAAGCTAGATGTACTCTGTACATCCCCAGTGTTTTTAAAAATGAAAAACAAAAATCTCTCTACCAATTACTGATCTGAGTAAACTTTTCTTTTTTACAGAGCTTAGTTTTATGAAGTTTTATAAACGTCTACAGAAAAGTTACATGACTAATACCAGGAACTCCTTATAACCTTTACGAGATTCACCAATTGTTTACCTTTTGTCCAATTTGGTTTATCATTCATTTTTGAATATTTTTGGAGTAACTTGAGAATAAACTGAATAGGGGATCCCTGGGTTGCTCAGCAGTTTAGCGCCTGCCTTCAGCCCAGGGCCTGATCCTGGAGTCCTGGGATCGAGTCCCACGTCGGGCTCCCTGCATGGGGCCCGCTTCTCCCTCTGCCTGTGTCTCTGCCTCTCTCTCTCTCTATCATGAATAAATAAATAAAATTTAAAAACACACACACACACAGAGAATAAACGGAATACCTACTTTACAGTAAATATCTGGATATTAAAACTGGATATAAAAATATCTGGGTATTATTTATAGGTCTTAAGCCATCAAAAATCTTTGCACTTGGCTTGGGAAATGTATTTTCAAATTAAAAAACAATGTTTTAAAATGGAAGGAATTTTAACTTTAGCACCTATGTATTATAGGTTAAATAGGGCAATGGTTCATAAATTTTACTTGATATTAGTATCATGTGGGAATCTTTAACAACAACAAAAAAATACTGATGCTTGGATCCCATCAAATACTTTGATTTAATTGGTATTAGGTGTGATGTAGATGTTGGGCTTTTAAAAAACTCTAGGAGTTTTTAAAATGTGCCTCAAAGTTTTGAAACCAGTTTTAGGGACTAGGGATCTACACACCACTTGAAATACTGGTTCTAGGAAAACACGTTACAGTTCAAAGCAACTCATGACAATAAACCAGTAAATACAATCAAAGTGCCAACTGAGGTAGGCGGAAGCTCTCAACATAAGGGGTTTTTTAGGCAATTACTTATGGTGTGCTTTCTATGTACTGTTCTGGGGCTATAGGAAAAGGCAAAGCCAGGAAATAGGTAACACAAATAATAACTACAGCAGAAAGTAATAAGTACTATATTTAAATATTTTAAGACGAGGAGGAACACAATATATTTACTTGATGGGATGGTTCACAGAAATGGTGAGTTGTACAGAAGTTAAGTTACACTTGAGATAGCCATTAAAGGATAAAGAGGACTTTACTGAGCAAGACTGAAGTAAAAGAGCATTTTTGAGGAACAGCATCAATAAGAACTGTTTCACAAAAATGTTAGAGAATGATCAGTGTTCCATTAAAACCCCAAACAGGGTTGAATGAAATATAGGTCACAGAACATAAACCAAGTAGACAGGAATCAAGGTAACCCACCTTTGTATTTTAATGATTAGGGATAATGTATGTATTTAGCACATAGAGGTGATCAGTAAGGGGAGATTTCTCACCTCTGAGTCTCCCTTATTTTGTTTATTCATTTAAACAAAAAACTACATGAATAAAATTCAGAAAATACTGAAAAGTATAATTATAAAAATGAATTCATCCACAATCATACTACCCAGATAACCAATGCTGGTATTTTAAGTAAATCCTTACTAAAGTTGTCAGTCCAGATATTTCACTCTGTAATATGAAAAAGAATTCTTTAGAAACAATAAGCCCTTCAGTCCTTATCCTTCCTGATGTACAGGAAAAGAGAGGGTTGAAGTTGCAATATGGCCATAACAACCACTAGAGGGTGGCCAAGTCTGATGTATCCATCAACTTCCCATACTTTGTTCAAGTTAAGATTTCTGTACCCTAACACTGTGTTACATAAAGATTAAAAATTAGTTTCAAAGAGAAAGAGAAACTCTTTCAGGGAAATTAAGCATTAACAGGATATCAAGTTTGGCTGGTCAGATATTTCACCAAATGTCTCCCTCTACTTCTTGGGAACAAGATGGAATTTCTCCAACAGGGTTGGGGAATATTTATATTACACAGCATGCAGCAGAATTCCATTTCCTACTTGCCTGAACCCTCACCATTTGATGTACTGAAGCATATTAGGCTAAAATCTCAAATCTGAATACTTCTACAGAATTTGCCTCAAAGTACTGTATCTATATATAGTGCTTTTATATACATCCCAACTATCAAATGTCAATGAGTGTACCTTTTGGATTTAAAATTTTCATATTATAGCTTCACCAAAAAAAAAAAAAAAAGACTTCTGAAATACAGCTATGAACCCTTTCATTAGTTGAGGAAAAACCATTTTGAAGGTTTACATTAGGTTTTATTTCCCCAGAATCCTAATTGATAAGGTACCATCACCAAGAATTACCTTAATGATACAATCATTTCCTGTGTAGAAACAGAACATATTTACTTTATGATCACATTTTAAGTACAACCAATTTCTAGACAACTAGGAAGCCAATTAATATAAAAAAATTTGCTGCTGATTGTGGAGAATCAAATTATGTTCTGAGAACATAAAGGTTACAAAGCAAAATACTAACAAAAATTGAAAAAGAAACAACCACCTCCACAAAACTTATTCCTATTTGGAGCTTTTAACACAAGTAACCACAAACATTGACAACCATTAAAAACAAGCCTTAAGGAAATACAAATTAAAATCATAATAAGATATTACTATCCATTCACTGAAATGGCTAAACTCAGAAAAGATTGACAATATCAAGTGTTGACAAGGACATGGAGCAACTGGAACTCTCATATTACTGGTGGGAATGCAAAATGGTACAGCCATTTCGGAAATCAATTTGGCAGTTCCTTATATAGATGAGCATACACTTGCTATACTTTATCATACATATAATCCAGAAATGCCACTCTTTGGATTTATTCAAATGAAAGCCTATGTCAATACAAAGACCTATACTCAAATGTTCATATAACTTTAACTCAATATTGAGTTAAACTGGAAGCCAACTAAATGTCCATCAACTTAAAAAACGGAAAGCAATGAAAAGGAAAAAACTACCAAAATATGCTACAACATAAATAAGTCCCCAAAACACTGTGTTAAGTTAAAGAAGCCAGACACAAAAGACTGAATATTATACACTTCCATGGACACTAATTTTTTAGAAAAGAAAAAATGATAGTTACAGAAAGCAGGTCAGTGATGTCTGGGATCGGGGTGAAGGAAAATGATGACTAAAAGAAGGTATGAACAAACTCTGGGGTGATGGAAACGCTCCATATACCATGACTGTGGTGATGATTACACAACTGTATACATATGTCAAAACTCATCCAATTATACTCTTAAAATCAATTATTTTACTCAAAAAAATTATACCTCAAAAAATCTGATTTAAAATTTCACTTAAAAACCTACAAAACAGGGGCATCTGGGTGACTCATTCAGCTGAGCATCTGACTCTAGATTTTGGCTCAGGGTTGTGAGATCAAGCCTTGCATCAGGCTCCACACTGGGTGTAGAGTCTGCTTGAAATTCTCTCTCCCCCTCTCCCTCTGCCCCTCCCTTGATCTCTCTCTCACTTAAAAAGAAAATACATACAAAATAAACTGATTCTAACACTTAATAATAGGTCAAGACTTAATGAGTTAGAAGAAAAATGAAAAGAGATGATCAAAATGAAGACATTCATATAGGAGAATAATTCTCCTTTGGATCTTTAAAGAACAGATTCCTACATGTAAAGATCTACACATGCAAAACATCCATGTTATAGATGGTGGTTACTATTCACAACATGGAGAGGCATTCAGTCAACTACTGCTTACCACAGTAAGTCTGGAACATGCCTCCTTATCACTGGTACACGGTGATTGCTACTGGCCAGCCACAGAACCCTCAAGATGTAAGCCCAGCTTTCCCAAAACTCTGCGTCTTAACCCTTAATAAAATATGAATGGGGTAACCCATTCATTCCATCTTTAGGGCCTGCCCTAATTACTAGGTAGAGAAGCAAAGCATGGCAAGCACCAAAACAACCTGTTTCCTACATTCTTATCACAGTGTCTAAAATCTCTACCACTGGAGTCACTCTCTGAGTTATAAAATGGTGTTTGGGAGGTCCACAACTATAGTACAAAATATGTGATTAAGAAATCCACATTAAGTATGATCAAATCAATTTAGTCTATGGGTACAAAATTTATTTTCAGAAAGATGAAAATATTCCAAAATTAGATTATGGTAATAGCTACACAGCTCTGTGAATATACTAAAAACTACTGAACTGTAAACTTTAAATGAGTAAATTTTATGGAATGTGAATTGTATCTCAATAAAGCTGCTTTAAAAAAAAATCCACATAGTTTACCATGTTAGTTTAGAATGCCACACTGGAACCAGAAAAAAAAATTTTTTGTTAAGATTTTATTTATTCATGAGAAACACAGAGAGAGAGGCAGAGACACAGGCAGAGGGAGGATGCAGGCTCCCCACAGCGAGCCCGATGTGGGACTCAATCCCTAGACCAGGATCACGCCCTGAGCCAAAGGAAGAGACTCAACCACTGAGCCACCCAGGCATCCCGGAACCAGAAAATTTTTAATGCAGCATGTAGGCATGAGTTAATAATCGGGGGGAAAGACAGTTCTCTGAAGGAGCCACAATGACTAGTGGGAGAGGAACATGGAAGAGCAGAAAGGAGAGAGCAAGCATTGGCTTGGGGTCGGGACAGTGAGCCGCAGGAAGGATGCTTTCTGAAAGGATATTTAAAGGCACTCCAGGGCTGGTCCTGAACATCCATTGTCCCTAATACAAATCTGTTTTTTTGGTGTTTTTTTTAAGGATTTTATTTCTTTATTCTTGAGAGAATAGAGAGAGAAGCAGAGACATAGGTAGACGGAGAAGCAGACTCCCTGAGGGGAGCCCGATGTGGGACTCGATCCTGGAACCCCAGGATCACACGATCATGCTCTGAGCCCAAGGCAGATGCTCAACCACTGAGCTGCCCAGGTGTCCCGATCTGCTGCTTTTCTACCAACTATTACTAACATTAGTGTTTTTCTCTTCTCCTCTTTCCAACCTTTCATGATTATCTACTTTTTTCTCAATCACATACTAAATCATCTGAGCCAATTTACTTCATCTATAAAACTTCCCTAACTATGTAAAATTAGATGAATAATCACAGAATATTAAGAAATCTTAAATAACATATTGGCTGCTTTCCTATTTTTTACAGGAGGAAATTGAGCACAGAAAAAGTGGTTTGCCCAAGGTTATCAGCTAAAAATGGAGTAAAGATTAGAAAAGATTTCTAATCCAGTACTGATTTTACATACCAGCATACATCACCTATCTTAGAATTGCACAAAGAATGTTACTTCTTAAAATCATGTAATCATATGCATATATATACAATTCTTTAAACATATAGAAAATGGTTTTTCAATCCACCCCAAAAGAACTATAAAATAGCCAAATATGATCATAGGCACACCTAATATCCTAGTGCTACCACTCACAATTGGTAAAGGAAGGCTTCACTATCAAGTTGCAGATTTTACTGGAATGCAGCTATAATATATAAGCTCATATTCTTTTCAGGGCTCTGAGAAAATCACAAACTATTAGATATGTAAGGCATAGCCCTATGGGAACATATCTATCTTCAAATGTGACCTTGCAATTAAGCATTCGCCAGCTATCTTTCATATTCTGCATACAAAGTATTTAGAGAAAAATTCAGCTAAATTAACAGACTAAAACAGAAAAGTTAGTTTTTCACAATCTGTCATTACTCCATTCCCACTGAAGCTCTAACAAAGGCATGAAAAGACTAAGAGCTGCAGATGAAAGTAAAAGGCATACCACTGAACCTGAATTAATCTAATCAAAATGATTATATTATGTATTGTATTATATATAAACTTTCAAAATCCAGTTATAGCCCTGTACTGAGGCTTTGGGTTCCCAAACAGCCTGTATCCTTCTGGCCAGTTATCTGATAGAAACAGAACAAAGGAAACACTGTTTTCCCACAACCTCACCTCCGCCCCACCCTCCCACCAAAATTCTCATTTCATCGGGAAGATCAAAATATTTAAGACACAAACTTTAAATTTCACAGACAGTAATGTAACTCTAAGTTACTGTTATTCTGCTGACTGATTACATACGCTGTAACTTAAAAGGAAGTGGTAACTACCAGTCATAGTATCTGCTCCCTTAAAATGTATCCAGATAAAGCAAAGAGAGGTCTATGTTGGTGTATGAAGACAGCTGGAAGGAGGAGATCTAATCTGGCCCAGGATTTTTGGGAAAAAAAACCCTCCAAAAGTAACTAAACCAACCCCTTTTGGGGGAAAAACAAAAAAACAAACAAACAAAAAAACAAACAAAAACAGTATGGGGCTACATACTGTAGGTTGTGGCAGGGTCCTATAAGAGTTCTGAATGCAATTTTGGCCGGTTCCTGCAAACTAACAGATGTATAAAAGAGATTTGGAAGAGGGCTTAGTCTCTCCCAATATCACTATTTTTGGATATTTACACTGAAGACTATAGGGTGAGAGATAAACACTGGCTCTTTGATAACCTGATATCCAGCAGTGTTTTGGAAGTTACTTGCTGCTGTGGGAGAAAGAGAAGGCATCCCCCATCAAAAATGTAGGGTGTTAGTGGGAAGGGAGGCCAAAAGCATTTATCCTGGTCAAGATTTCATATAAGCCTTGTCTTTTCTCCCTTTCCACACAAAACTGGCTGGCATCAGAAATCTCACAATCTTAGTGAAGTCTAGAATTTTTTTCTTTAAATTGAAATTTTATGTGACCATTTATTTGATTAATAATATAGTCAAAGGGCTTAAAATCCAAAAGAACAAGATACACAATGAAGACTCCCTCTGCTCAGGTCCTTCGATCATTCCATTACTCTACAGGAGGCAATTCAGGTACTTTACTACTTACTGATAACACAAGGGAACCAAACTCTAGTATAAGAGTAAGACAGGCAATCTTTGAACAATATGCTTGCTTTCAGGTAAGCATCCTCGAAGGAAAACCTTCGAGGTAATTAATTATTACAGGGTACTTAAAAACTCTGAACCCCACATTCAAGCATAAAAGGGATAGTTATATATTCAAATATCTTTTACCAGAAATTGCACTGTAATTTTACAGATCATATCACACACAGCAGTGTCTAAAAACCTATGCCCTTCAAACTAGCCTTCAAGAGTGAGCAGTCTTTGTGTAAGCAATATTAGACAAAGTTCTCAAGAAGTTCAGGACTGTCCTCAAGAAGCTCAAATTTAAGCTAACAAACTATCTGGGATGGGAGTGGAGTAGAGGGAGAATGGGCGAAATGTAACACTGTTACAGAAGTCAAAATAGAGAGGAATCCTCATGTTTACAATGTTCAGTGTAAACAGAGCCCTAAACTGGTGGGGCTGGAGTAGAAAGTCAAAGGCTGTTGTTTCCAATTTTGTGTTCCTATTTATTTCAAAATCCCACTGCATGTTACAATTTAGTCCAAAAATTGTGTCGTGAATCTCTTCCAGCTTAAGAAATGTTCCTCTTGAGAGCACCTGGATGGCTTAGTTGGTTGACTGACCTTCTGTCTTCCACCCAGAACATGATCTGGGTCCTGGAATCAAGCTCTGTGTTGGGGTCCCTGCTCAGTAGAGTCTGCTTCTCCCTCTCCCTCTATCCTTCCTCCTCCTCCTCCCTGCTGGTGCTCTCTGCTCTCTCAAATAAGTAAAATCTTAAAAAAAAAAAAAAAAAAAAAGTTCCTCTATTTGCTATTTTCCCTAGGTCTTCCTAAGTACAAAAGCAAGCCTGAAAAGATAAACCTTAAGAACAGTTTCTAATTCCTTTATATAAATTTATATCTAACTGATAAGCAATTATGTCTTTTACCTTAAGGGCTCTGTCTACCACATTTTTAGGCTGGTCTTTAGTTGCTATTCTAAATAACCTATTTCTTCTAATAATCTTCATTTTGGAACACTCGTTAATTAGTTAAGGCAAAGGCCATGTGAAAATTACCTACTGAAACCTCTGCTTTCAGAAAGGCCCTAAATCAGTATCTAATTCTGCTACACATGTGAATCAATCACCTGGGGATCTTGTTAAAATGCAGATTCTGAGTCAGCAGGTCATGGATAGGGCCTGAATTCTACATTTTCAGTGGTTCCCAGTAATGCTAATGTAACTAGTCCTAGGATTAAACTTTGAATAGCAAGGCCCTAAATCATCTTCAAGATCTCAAGGTATTCATACTACAATCTCATGAGAATTTTATCTGAGTTAATTCAATGCAGCAATGTATACCACTCATCTTTGTGAGAACCTACTGAGATTGTTATGAATTGTTTTCTCAGTTGCGTTCAAATTTTCTATAAGCCTCTTTAGTTGATGAACTTGAAATTAATTAAAAATACTATTCTGCAGCAATGCTTACCATCAGGCAAGAATTAACGTTGAGCTGCAACATTATAGTTTTTCATTTTAAGCTGTTACATTATTGTTCAAGTTAATTATGATCACTTGATCAGAAATTCATAAATCCTGGGCCAGATGACGAAATTTTTCATACTTAAATGAGGAGAGTAAAAACAGTTATCAGTTTTTCAAAAGGCTAAATGTATTCTATCTACACTGTTACATTTTATGTTCCTTATAATTTACTTATTTGTACTTCTTTTGGGGATTCTAAACATCCAACTGATTAAAATAAAAGTTGGCGAGCCTGTATTGGTCACTTTCCCTTCTCTCTTTTTATTTTAACAACTTAATGCAATCTGAAGTCTCAGTACCACCAAATTCAATACCTTCTCCATACCCCTCTGTTCTCTGGGGACTGGGCATGCTAGACTCTCAACAGGGTGTGTTTATCTGCAGGAATGCTAGACTCTCAATAGGAGTGGATAGGGGCAGGTGCGCATGCTTATTAATGCACAGGAGCAATCAGTACCACTTGTGGCTTTTCTTTTTAACTTGTGGCCCTTTTTATTTTTTTTAAATCTTCCCCTCTAATTCCCAAGTTGTGGCTTTATTTACCAATGGAGCCATGCTGACTCAAGTCTGGATTTGGCAGGAGTCGGTTGTATGGTAAGATATCCAGATATGTAGCCCCATGTTGGGGTTTGGACTCAGCAGGGTATCTGCTACTCCCTCTTCCCTTGACCCTACTCCTGCTCATGTTCATGCTCTTTCATATAAATAAATAAAATCTTTTTTTAAAAAATCAATCAAAAGCAAAAAAATCTCATTCTCTGCCCTGTAGGCTGAGCAAACACCAGTACTATGGAAAAGTTTTGTTTCCTCCTGAAGAGAAATACGTGGATGAGTTTTGTATCTGTGCTATTCATAAGGCAAAGAAGCTGTGTTTTAGCTAGGTGCAAGCAGATTATTTTGCATTAATAACACTGAATGAGGACAAAGCACTCATAGCAGCAGTTTCTGAAGAAAGCCAAATTTACATTTAACTTAGAAAAGCCAGCCTCTTAGGCAAATTTCACATGTTCTGTATAAAAAACAATTAGAATACTTAGTGTGAAATAAAATTAGTGTGAAATTTCTCACTACCCCACACTCTTCTACATTAGATGTACACACACACACACACACACAACAGCTGGTCAACTTAACTTACATATTCTGTTATTAAACAATACCTCAAGATCATTAAACTCAGTTTCTCCCCCAATTCTTTCCCCCACAAAAGACTATACAGATATAGAAATTGTATACTGTGTGACATATACTGGGCATCTGATGCATACTGAAGCTGATGGTACAGCAAAAGTGAAGTGAAAGTAATCTATATTGCACATCTTCAATGCGAGCCACAGAGCTACACCATGCAGGGAGAGTTGCTGGCTCTACCTTCATCTGAGTTCATTTAGCACACCATGGAGAAGACTCTTCTGGTTCAATGATCTGTGACTACTTAATTAATAACTTTTTAAAGGGATTCCAAAGGACCAGACTTAGGGGTTTAATACATGTGCCAAATGTCCACATATGAATTCATGTCCCCCTGAATTGTTTAGTCTCATGTAGATTGGTAACTCTCGAGTAGTCTACCTCATACATAGCAAAGAAGTATAAAAGCACAAGTAATATTCTGAATCCTATTTTTTTTAAATGTTCTAGAAATCTGATCAAATTAAGATTTTTCAGCTGTAATATTCTGCTCTTGGCAAGTCACACATTATTAATGATGTAGAATGTAATAACTGGATAATAATTAAGATTTTTTTAAAAAATCCATCATTATAAGAAAAGTGATTATTTGATTTAATATGTTCAGATTCTTGTAGGACATTCTATAAATGGAAAGCTATTTGTCATAACTGGCAAAGGAAGCAAAATTACTCTGATTTCAATGGTGTTTTGAGAAAGGCAGCTTCTGTCAACAGTGTTTTCTACTTCTGAAATAATTCCACTATATAGCTGAAAATATAAACAATCATGACTTACTTAGAATCAGTGAAAATATCACACAGTTCTTACTACATTCTATATAGAACCCTAAAATGATTCTGGCCTTAAGAAATGTCCACCGACTGTAAGCAGGATTCCAAAGAGGATCATACTTAATCATACTGGTACTTGCCTATTAAAATCTAGAATACACCTTTGACTTCAGCAACTTAGTTATAATTATCCTTTCAGAATCAATCTTAAATGCTTTTGTATAAAAATACCATTAGGATGCAAAACCAGGTTTTACCTCTTCCTTTAAGAGAAAGATCATGAGAAGTGCAAGACTAATTTTGAGTCTAAAGTGCGGGGGTTAGAGTATAGTGTGTAGGAAAAGAGTAACTGAATTGTTCAGGAGACATAAGTTAGAGTCCTGAGAACTGTCAAGTTACTAGCTATGTGAGCCAGATCTTAGTTTCATTAGTTCTAATATAAAAGTGTGTAGAAACTGATTTCATAAAGAATTTTAAACTACTGGATTTTTTTCCCTTCCCAATCATAATTACAGGCGCGTAAACAGTGTCATGGCCATGAATCCTTTAAACACTATTTTCAAAATGCTTTAATAAACCTTTTATTTTATTCTCACAAGAATTCTATGACACACGGAACAGGTAGTATTATCATTCTACAAATAAGTAAACTGCCTCTCAGAACAGTTATGTGACTTGCCCAAGAACCCAAAACTGAGAAAAGGATGGAGACCTGTCAGTCTTGTTTAAGAGCTTGTTCTACTGAGGTGCCTGGGTGGCTCAGTGGGTTAAACATCTCTGCCTTTGGCTCAGGTCATAATCTCTAGATCCTGGGATTGAGTCCATGTCAGTCAGGCTCCCTGCTCAGTTGAGGAGTCTGCTTTTCTCTCTCCCCCCACCCCTCTCTGCCCTTCCTCCCTCAAATAAATAAAATCTTAAAAGGGGGGGGGGGGGGCGCAGCCTGGGTGGCTCAGTGGTTTAGAGCCTGCCTTTGGCCCAGGGTGTGGTCCTGGAGTCCCGGGATCAAGTTCCACGTCGAGTCTCCAGTCCTCCATGGAGCCTGCTTCTCCCTCTGCCTGTGTCTCTGCCTCTCTCTGTCTCTCTCATGAATAAATAAAATCTTAAAAAAGAAAAAATAAGAGCTCGTTCTACCATGCTACAGGATTCTGATCTAGAAAAGTTTGGTGCTTTAAAAGTCTATTTTTGGTAGTCAACTGCTACTTCTTATTGGCAATGTAATAATAACATACCGATACTTATTTTATATACTGGCACTATAAAGAAATTAAGGTTTGATTGCAAGGAATTATCCTTAGAAACCATCTGTCAATGTCTGCCATCTTTTGGTAAAGATATTAAACCTCATCTTTGAGACTTCAAAGTATTCTTTTTCAAAAAATGCTTAGACAGATCTGTCCAGTGAGAGTAGATATATAGACTATGTCCATAACAGAACTCCAAATAAAACTATCTCACATGGAGCTCCTGGGATTTGAAATGACACTAAAGAAATTTATCAGAGATTCTACAAATCTGCTGAGCAGACTCTCATTTTCATTCTTGCTCATATAAAAACTTCAAAGCCACTACTCTTTCAAAAGCTGATTACCTTGATAAAGACCGTCCATTTCTTCTTGCCAGAGTTGAGCATTTCACTATCCACATATACTGCTGTTAATTTGTGATGCCAAGAAAACAACCAACTTGCAGAGTTAGAAGGATTACAATGATTTTCTAGTTTGAGACCTGTGTTTTATAGACTTTAGGTAAGCCCTGGCTGATTACTGACTGAGCCAACCAAAAGAACTGTCACTGTGTTTTCCAGTCTGACATACCAAAGAATGTTAAACTGTTTCACAGCTACGTGTTTAATGGAAGGGACCAAAGTTTTAACTTTAAAGGGTTAAAAGCAAAGACTGAGAATTATCTCTGGGTCTTTTTTTTTCATATCATTCCTATTCTACAGTAACATCACATGTTGGACTAAAAAGTCAAGCTTAAGAGTTATGAATCTGTAGATGCACATTCAAATATTCAAAATTTAGAAATTAAAGGATCAATATTACAAATGAGAAATTTGTTACATTTAGTATTGTTCTCTTCCATGTGAATGAGTAGCTTCTATTGTCAAAAACAGATAAAGATTTTGCATCTATAATAGTATGTTGCCTTTAACAGGATACTGCTGTCCTAAAATAACCCTAACAAATACCTCAAAAACAAATAAATAAATAGAAGGAAAGAGAAAGAAAGGAAAGAGAAAGGAAAGAGAAAGGAAAGGAAAGGAAAGAAATCCCACAGAGGAAGAACACCAATCACATCTCTAAGGCAGGCAATGTGATGCTAATAGCTACTGTGTTGGAAATCAGATTCTTCCTTTGCTAAGATCCTACCAAGTATCTGCTATCAGAAATCAACTTTGAAATACTTTTATATAACCACAAGATCCCAAACTGAATATTACTCAAGTTCTAGGATACTATTTTGAAGGCCCTGCCATAATCTTCTCCCATATTCTACACCCAACATGTTACGAAATTTTTTAAGAATATAGTACTCAAAAATTCCTCCAAGGGACCACTGTAAAACCTGACCCTGGAAAGATGAATGATAAGCCCTAGTCATCGTATGGTCTAATACAACAAAATTAAAAGGAAAGTTGAGAGGAAGAGAAAGTTAGTTGCCATACAATATTAGAGTCCCAAGGAAAAATTAAATTAAGAGTTTTCAGGGATGCCTGGGTGGCTCTGCATTTGAGCTTCTGCCTTCGGCTCAGGGCATGATCCCAGAATCCAGGATGGAGTCCCACATCAGGCTCTTTGCATGGAGCCTGCTTCTCCTTCTGCCTATGTCTCTGCTCTCTTCCTCTCTTTCTGTGTCTCTCATAAATAAAATCAGTCTTCAAAAAAAAAATGTTTTCATTCAGAATACAGAAGATGTGACTGGGTTATAGAAAACCACAGTAACAAACAGTGATTGAGGGGTGCCCTGAAGGCAAAAGGAAAAGAGATATAGATGGGAAGGTCAAGATTCTGCATGACTTTGGGATGCCTGGGTGGCTCGGCAGTTGAGCATGACCTGCCCTTGGCTCAGGTCGTGATCCCAGAATCCCGGGATGGAGTCCCACATCAGGCTCCGTGCATGGAGCCTGCTTCTCCCTCTGCCTGTGTCTCTGCCTCTCTGTGTCTCATGAATAAATAAATAAAATCTTAAAAAAAAAAAAAAAAAGATTCTGTATGACTTTTAAAGTGTATATGTACATTTACTCGTGTCATTAATTGCTTTAATAATTATAAATTAAGTTAAAATACAGTGGTATAATTCAGAACTAGACTCTAAAAGTTTCCTGACGGTATCATATTTGAAGTCATAATGTCTTCACTGAGATTGGCAAGTGTTTATTGTTGAACTAAGACTAGTTTGTAATTCTACAGGCTTATAGAGCACATGAACACTTACAGTATTATATTTTGTTATTTTAAAGAAAATCAGATCTGAGTATTCTGTAACTCAGGCTCTCATTAAGTTGAACAAAACTGGGATACCTGGGTGGCTCAGTGGTTGAGGTATGCCTTTGGCTGAGGGCATGATCCTGGGGTCTTGGGATCTGCTCCTACATCAGGCTCCCTGCAGTGAGCCTGCTTCTCCCTCTGCCTATGTCTGTCTGTCTGTCTGTCTCTCTCTGACTCTCATTAATAAATAAAACTCTAAAAATAATATTAATAACAAATAAATTGAACAAAAGTTTTAGGGCTGCCTTTACTTAAAGTGTTCACATGTGACTGTATTTTCACTGGTAAAAACACATCCACCAGGTAATACAACAAGTTAGTTAAATTTTTCTGTATCTGATAATTAGAGAGCAAAGATCCTGATCATAAAGGAAGAAAGGGTACTTTTTCCTGAAAAACCACTGTATTACTTGTTAAGCACTGGGTCGGATATTATATAGTCTCTTACCTTCAAGGATATTAAAAATCTAGCTAATCAGTCAAAATAACCAAACTATCATTGATAATTGATCTGAATTAGTTTTATTTTCCCTTCAGTATATCAACTATTTAAAAATAGAAATATCAGAAGCCCAGTAGAATTTTAGTCACTTTAAATCAAATCTAAAATCCTGAGTTCTAGTTTCATGGAGTTTGGGAACTATTTTTATCTATATTTCAAATAATTGGGAATCCACAACATAAATAATAACCAGAGAATCAAGCATAAAGGCAGCACATGATTATTAAACTCTGCATTTATATAATATACCAATATTTAGACTAAAAGAAAAGAACTTAGGCCAACAAGCCACTATTCTTTTGTGTGACAACTAATTTGGACACAAGAAGTTACCTTTCACTTTTTTTTTTAAAGATATATTTATTATTTTAGAGAGAGAGACAGAGAAAGAGAGAGGAAGGGGTAGAGGGAAAGGGAGAGAAAGTCTCAAGCACACTCCGCACCAATTATGGAGCCAGATGTGGGGCTCGATCTCAGCACCTTGAGATCATAACCTGAGCCAAAACCAAGGGTGAGATGCTTAACTCATTGTGCCACCCAGGTACCCAGTTGCCTTTTACTTTTACTCTTTCTCTACAGACATGGTTGGGAGCTGTGAAAATGTACAAATACATGTTTCTCTGTGCTCTGAAAAAGGGTTCCAGATATCTCACTACACGAATTTGTATTATATCATACGATTTTAGGATATTTACTTATGACCATGGGATGAATTACTGGCTAAAAAAAAAAAAAGAACAAGTGCTAATAACAAGCCTCAATTTTATAGCATAGAAAGTAATGTTATACTCTCTAAATGTGGAGCTCAGCACCTCTGGCCAAAAGCCCACTAAAAGATAAGATTCCAATATAGTTTATGTTGCTCCGCTCTGTGGAAAGATCCCAGAAACAAAATAAATTGAGCAGGAAAGAACACCAGGATGGAGACTGTTTATAGCAACACAGTCTCACCAGATGCATTTGCATCAAACAAGCCCTTCAGTTTTCAGACCTAGCTACAGTTTCAGGGCACTCTACCTTCCAGGTCAGAGGCTAGTAGAAATGGACTTGTGAAGATGGGAACAGTGAACCGCTTCAAAAATAGCTGAACTTTGATTTTAGAGGACTAAGGATATTATTCAACCTGGAAGTTGATTCTATCCTCTCCAGGTCAAGAGAGTATGATACAATTAAGCAGAATAAATAAAGATGCATCAGAACGCTTCCCATACAAAAGCTCAGAGTTTATTTTGGAGATTAAAAATTCTCCCTTGCAAAAGGATACACACACAATCTTGCATTTCTAAATTACCCTGCATTCTTCCTGTTCTCTTTCAAGTGTAATTAGAGCAAACTTTTAGCTTTATTCAGTGCATCAAAGGAAGATTCAGCATCTACAATTTTTCACTTATGAATACTTCCACCGATATATATAAATAAAGAATTATTAAGCACAAAATAGCAAGACAGAGTCAAGGTCTGTGCAATTTTTACTCTTTCATGAACTTGTATGGGCATGTGAAACCTGTTTCTATTTATCAATTTCAGAATGAGAATAAAAATTTATAATTCATTAAAATAAGCTGCTTGGGTCTTACAAGCAATAAATATGAGAATCAGCATAGTTCTCATAATGGAACCTCTAGGATCATCACAGGAACCTTTTGGTTTGTTACCTGAATTTGATTAAAAAAAATTTTTTTTTAATTCCATCGGGGAAAAGTATAAGCAATTCTAGCTGTGTGCCACTCAAATACATTTTATAAGATTTTTTAGAACATTTCCAGATATATAAAAAATTGCTAAGATGGTATAGAGATGGAAAGTTTCTATACACATGGAGCCCAATTTCCCCTATCATTACATTTATCTTATGCTAGTTTGGTATATCTGTTAGAATTAATGAGCCACTATTGATACAGTATTAAGTCCATACTTCATTTATATATTTAACTTTTACTAATTTCTTTTCCTGTTCTAGGACCCCCATCCAGGATGATATTACATTTAATCACATTACATTTGGTTGTCATGTGTCCTTAGGGCCCTCTAAACAATAATAATTTCTCAGCATACTTTTGATGACCTTGACACTTAGGAAGAGTACTTATCAAGTATTTTGTAGAATGTCCATCTGTTTCGGTTTGTATGATGTTTTTCTGATAGTTAGACTGGGATTATGGGCTTGGGGGCCAAAGACTACAGAAATAGAGTGTCATTCTCATTACATCATATTAAAGGTAACTGCTATCACCATGAATTATCACTGTTGATGTTAATCTTGATCATGTGGCTGAGGGAATATCTGTAAAGTTTCTCCATTTTACTCCCCCCTTCCCTCTTTCCATATTGTGTTGTTGGGAAGTCACTGCTCACAGCTCACACTTAAGGGGTGGAGACTTGGGCTCACCCTCCTTGAGGAAGTAAAAATCTACCATAAATAATTTTAAATCTATGTACAGTAAATTGGTCTCTTCAGCCACTTTTATTTATTTAATCAACTACTAATTGCAGCAGTATAGACTCATGGAGTTTTATACTTTGGGGTATAATCTATTACTACGTTATTTATTTTGTTGCTCAAACTGCTTGAGCTTTGGCTATTAGGAGCTCTTTCAGTTATTAGTTCTTCTGATCCTTTGATTTGGTCCCATCATTGCATGTTTTGGGTTTTGTTTTTTCTTTAAGTACTTCCTTTACTTTCTGGCATTACAATATGCTCCATGCTTATCTTGTATGTTTCCTGCCTTAGTGCTGGAATGCTGTTGCTCCAAGAGCCCTGGTTCCTGTTACCGGAGAATGATATTAAAAACCAAGATCTGGGTGCTAGGTATACTTGTCACTACTAGGATGTCATTACTTCTTAGGCCCTCTCAGCTAACAGAACAAGAAAATATAAGTGTATATGTGCCGGTGTGTATACATATCTATAAGCATTTCTATATGCAACCACCTATAATAAGCTACATGAGTTCTTACTGATATCTCCAAATCTAACCCATGAGCACTGAAATCATTCTAACCACCACCACTACCTCACTTATCTGCAAACTCCAAAAATGAGAAGAAATCTGGCTTCAACCAGCAACCATCTACTATTTACTTTACTGTTCAATTTCAGTATACGTGTATAGCAGTTAGCAGAATTCTTAACCTGTACCTTGTGGGAAAAACAACTTTATCAACTGGAGTGTAGTACTTATGTGCAGCTCTTTTGCCTTTCGTCTTGCAGACTCCATTTATTTCCAAAACTACTTAAGTCAGCATGTTTTTCTCCTACCTCCTTCAATGAAACTGTTTCTTATATTTGTAATACAGTAAGTCTATTTTGTCACACTTAGTCTTCCACCCTGGGATCTCCCAATCCCCTAAATAATTTTTTTAATTTGCAATATATTATATTCAAAAATAGCTGAACTTTGATTTTAGAAGACTAAGGATATTATTCAACCTGGAAGTTGATTCTATCCTCTCCAGGTCAAGAGAGTATGATATAATTAAGCAGAATGAATAAAGATGCATCAGAATGCTTCCCATACAAAAGCTCAGAGTTTATTTTGGAGATTAAAAATTCTCCCTTGCAAAAGGATACACATGCAATCTTGCATTTCTAAATTGTATGTAAAAGTTCACTCTGTGCGGTAAAGCTTTGTGTGTTTTAATAAATGCATAGGACAATGTGCCCACCATTCTAGTATCATACAGAATAATTTCACTGCCCTACATTTCCCACACGCTTCACCCAGTCAGTCCTTCTCCTCTCCTCTCAAACCCCAGCAACCACTGACCTCTGTACCCCCACTTCAGTTTTCCATTTTCCAGAACATCCTATGACTGAAATCATAGAGCATAGTCCTTTCAGACCAGCTTCTTTCAGCAAGAGGCAGTTAAGATTTACCCAGGTTTTCTTATGGCTTGAGAGCTAATTTCTTTTTATCTCTGAATAATACTCTATTGTATAAATGTACCATGGTTTGTTTATTCATTCATCTACTAAAAGATATCTTGGCTGTTTCTAGTGTTTGAAGATTATGATAAAGCTGTTATTAACACTCATGTGCAGGTTTTGGTATGGTTTTAAGTTTTCAAAGAAGGTTTTCTAATGATAGAAATTCTCAACAAAGTGGGTGTAGAGGGATCATACCTCAACATAATAAAGGTCATTTATGACAAGCCACAGCTAACATTATACTCAACAGTAAAAAGCCGAAAGCCTTTCCTCTAAGATCAAGAACTAGACAAGTATGCCCATATCCATCCCTGTTGTTCAACATCGTCTTTTACATCCTGGCCACAGCAATTAGGCAAGAAAAAGAAATAAAATCATACAAATTGGGAAGGAAGAAAACAAAACCATCATTATCTGTAGATGACTATATATATATATATATATATATAACCCTAAAGAACCAAAAAAACTATTAGGATAAATGAATTCAGTCAAGTTGCAGGATATAAAATCAATGCACAAAAAAATTGATTGCATTTCTTTTTTTTTTTTTTTTAAGATTTTATTTATTCATTGAGAGACAGAGAGAAAGGCAGAAAGAGAGAAGCAGGCTCCATTCAAGGAGCCCGACATGGGACTCAATACCGGGTCTCCAGGATCCCGCGCCAGGCCAAAGGTGGCGCTAAACCAGTAAGCCACCTAGGCTGCCCCATTTCTATACTCTAATAATAAACCATCACAAAGAGAAATAAAGAAAACAATACCATTTATAATTTCATCAAAAGGAATATAATACCTAGGAATAAATTTAACCAAGGAAGTGAAAGACCTCCTTGTAGGTGACAACTACAAGATATTAATAAGGGAGTTTAAGATGACACAAATAAGTGGAAAGATATTCTGTACTCATGGACTGGAAGCATCAATATTGTTAAAATGTCCTTAACTACTCAAAGCAATCTAAATTCCAATGGCATTTTTCAAAGAAATAAAATAAATAATTCTATAATGTTCATGAAACCACAAAAACCCTGAATAACCAAAGCAATCTTGAGAAAGAAAAAAGCTGGAGGTATCACACTCTCAGATTTCAAACTACATTACAAAAAGCTATAGTAATCAAAACAGTATGGTATTGGCATGAAAAGGCAGACACAGATCAATAAAGTAAAATAGCTCAGAAATAAACCCAAACATATATGCTCAATTAATTTACTACAAAAGCACCAAAAATATAAGGGGACAGGATAATCTCTTTCACAAATGGTATTGGTAAAATTGGACAGCCAATTTTTACAAAATCAACTTGACCAGTGTCTTACACCATGCACAAAAATTAACTCAAAATGGACTGAAAACTTGAACATAAGTTGGGAAGCCAAAAAACTACAAGAAGAAAACACATAGAGATCTTGGCAATGATTTCTGAATCTTACACCAAAAGTGAAAGCACCACCAACAATAAAAAAGTGAAAGCAATAAAAGTAAAAATAAACAAGTAAGACTATATCATACTAAAAAGCTTCTGCAGAGGGGTGCCTGGATGGCTCTGTTGGTTACGTATCTGCTTTCAGCTCGGTCACGTGAGGCCTGCATAAGGCTCCCTGCTGCTCTCTTTCCCTCTGCCACTCCTCCTACTTGTATGGGCATACTCGCTCACTCTCTCAAACAAAAATCTTTTTTTTTTTTAAAAAAAAAAGGTAAAAATGAAATAAAAAGCTTCTACACAGCAAACAAAGGAAATCACCAACAAAATGAAAGGCAACCTAGCTGAATGGGAGAAAATAACTACAAATAATACATCTACTGGGTAAGGGCCTAATACCCAAAACATATAAAGAATTCCTATAACTCAATAGCAAAAGACAACTGATTATCAGCAGAAGATCTGAACAGACTTTTTTTTCAAAGAAGGCATACAGGTGACCAATAGGAACATGAAAAGATGCTCAATATCACTAATCACCTGGAAAATGCAAATTATAACCACAATGAGATATCACCTCATACTTTTTTCAATGGCTGTCATTAAAAAGTCAAGAAATAGTAAGTGTTGGCAAGTATGTAGAAAAAAGAGAATCCTTCTGCACTGTTACTGGAATGTAAAATAGTATAACCACTATGGAAACCAGTATGGAGGTTCTTCAAAAAATTAAAAATAAAACGACCACATGAACCAGCAATCCACTTCTGGGTATTTATCTGAAGAAAACAAAAACATTAACTCAAAAAGATTATGTACACCTCCCCATGTTCACTGCAGCATTATTTATAATAGCCAAGATATGGAAACAACCTAACCATCCATCAATGGATGGATGGTTAAAGATGATATGTGGTGGGGATCCCTGGGTGGCGCAGCGGTTTGGCGCCTGCCTTTGGCCCAGGGCGCGATCCTGGAGACCCAGGATCGAGTCCCACGTCGGGCTCCCAGTGCATGGAGCCTGCTTCTCCCTCGGCCTGTGTCTCTGCCTCTCTCTCTCTCTCTCTCTCTCTGTGACTATCATAAATAAATAAAAATTAAAAAAATAAAAAATAAAATCTTTAAAAAAAAGATGATATGGGGTGTATATGTGTGTACACATGCAAATGGAATAGTATTTAGGCATAAAAAGGGAATGAAATCTTGCCATTTGTGACAACATGGATGGACCTTGAGGGCATTATGCTAAGCGAAATAAGTCAAACAGAGAAAGACAATACCATTTGATCTCTCTTACCTGTGCACTCTAAAAACAAAAACAAAGCAAGCTCATAGATACAGAGAACAGACTGGTGGATGCCAAAGACAGGGCTTAGGAGAAATAGTTGAAGGGGGTCAAAAGGCATTTAAAATTAATTAACTAATTACATAAGAAGCTTCAGTACTGGAATTGACATTAATTCTTCTTCCTAAGGAACCTTCTAATTCTGTTAACTATCCACCAAAATCTCTTCCCATCAACCTGGGTGTATCTGCCCAAACAGCCTCAAGTTATCTAGTAGAATTTTCACTTCCTATCTGCTAGCCATTCTTTTCAAAACTCACCCATGAATTTAACTCAGTTGAGTATACATTCACTAAGGGCTGTACTAAAATTCAAAGGATTAAAGAGTGGTCTTGGCCCTCAATGAGGGAAGTAAAGCACTTCACCCAGAGCACAAAACATCACAAAGAATTCCAAGGGCATCCAAGCTTGCCTCAGCAGCTACCTCTCCCAATACTGGCTGGGAGCTAGCTTGGGGCTCTCTAGGTATATCAACTGCCTGTATGTTTTTATTTGAGCCTCTTTTCTTCTGCCACTGTGTATCTGAGCTGGCTAAATTCCTAGCTGTCTTGCAGGAATGACATAAACTCACTGTCATCATAGTCAATAGGCATTCTTGAATATTCTTCTATCAATGCTATGCCATTTCTTCTCTTCCCCTATTTTCCTGACAGAGCTTGGAATCACATACCAG
Organism: Canis lupus familiaris; assembly: GCF_011100685.1. NCBI lineage: Eukaryota > Metazoa > Chordata > Mammalia > Carnivora > Canidae > Canis > Canis lupus. Next base: position 7,169,818 of record NC_049233.1, on the reverse strand, counting down.
TTATACTCTTGAAAATATAAAAATGAAAAGACCATGCCAAGAATAAGACTAAACTATAGCACTTCTAATTTAATAATGTCTATATCTCTGCAATTCTTACTTTTCCCAGTGGAAATAAGAAAATAATACAAATAACTCAACTTCTTTATATTGCTTATACGCAAAATGACTGGATAAGGCAAAATGACTTTATAAGTAATATAACACATTTTATTCTACAAATCTATTACTCCCTACCTAATTAACTTCATAAAGATATCTATCATTAGGCACACACTAACATATGAGGTTCAAGAGTGTGTCTGACCCAATTCTGGAAATTTTTCCTATAAAAATACTTCAACAGAAGAAAAATATTCTATGCAGGAAAGTGTTCATTGCTACATTATGTGTAATAATAAAAACCCGAAAACCAGATTGTTGAGAACAATCTCAACACAGGAAAATGGATGAGCAAATGTGAATCAATTAGGTCAGTGGCATAATATGTAACATTTGAAAATAATTTGAAAAAAATAAAGTATACAAAATATCCAACAGAAAGACAAAGAAACAGTAAAATATAACATAAATATATTTACACATTGCAAAAATATGTATATATGGAGAAACTGAAAGAAATTATATAGAAAAATGACTTAGGTAATGAAATTAGCCACATTTTCCCTTTAAATTTTTCTCTTACAAGTTTGAGGGGGAAAAGTTACTGTATTTCTCTATATTGAATCCTGCTGATTCTTCCAAATCATACTGAAAAAGAAAAAAACAAAAACAAGAATGGGAGCTGAAGGGATTAACTGAGCCCAAGTTAGGAGCTAAAACATGTGACTGACTGCCATGCTTAAATCCAGGCTCTACTGGCCATTGGCTCTGGAACTGTGGGACAGTTACTAATCTCAAAAGGTCTTCTTATAAAATTGACTTCCATCGTTCTGTGATTAAAAACAAACAAAAAGGAATAAAGTGTATAAAAAGTGTATGATAAGTCATACCTAATGATAAGTCATTATTCCATTCATATATGTGTCGATCAGATAATATTGGAAATACTGTGAAAAGTTATCAATATAATCTTAAGCCCATATTTGGGGTTGATGAGGGTACAACTTTTGAAAAATCTCTTAAATTTTTTTTTTCTGTAAGATAAGAGCCCTATTGCTTAAATGTTTTTTACTTAGAATAATTTATTTGCTAGTATCTTCCTAAAGAATTACCTACTGACTTACTGGTATTTCAAACACATTTTTACCCATTTAAGTATGTTTTACTTTTTATACTCATTACAAGGCTTTTTACCAAGTAAATATTTTATATACCTTATGGATTTATTTTAGAGAGAGACTGCATGCATGAGTGGGTGGGAGGAGGGGTAAGGGGAGAGGGAGAATACAAGCTGACCCAGGGCTGAGCCGGAGCTTGGGTGGGGTGCAGAGGCTCAATCACACAGCCCTGAGTCATGACCTGAACCCAAATCAAGAATTGGGAGCTTAACCAAGGAAGCTGCCCAGGTGCCCCTTAACAAATAAATTTTAATTTAAGAAAAAGGCTCTGCTTTATTCATTTTTGTAGCTCCCTAGCATCAGGCAGAGTACACAACATATATAATCAACATTCAGTAAGTATCAACTGAATTCTTTAAATATTTTTTTCACCACTACAGAATTAAATGATGCAACAATCTGGTTAAGGAGTAGTTATCACTGCACATTCCTGATACAATTTTCCAAAATGAAATTCCTATTTTATTCTAGAATTTTATCCATTAAAAGAAACCCAGAAAAAATGTGCATAGGGAATCGAGTGTGACTATCTTGCATTCATTGCATTAGTATATACTCTGGGTTGCTAAAGGCAATTCAGAACAAGAATTCAGCAATGCTTGAAGACAGTTAAGTTCTAAAATGCTTGCCCCTATTAATTGCCAATGAAATTGATACCCAAGACCTAAGTTTCTCTCACCTTAAGAAATCTGAGAGAAATCAATTTCTAAGTAAATCCCCTAAAAAAGAGAAAAAAATCTGATCAGTAAGATCTGACAGGAGTCAACAGCTGCCTTTCTCTCTTTGACACAGCACACTGTATCACTAGAACTAGTATCCATGAGGTGTCTTCAATATTACCTTACCTTTCCCTTTTTACCCTTGCTCTTTTACTCTCTCGTTCATTTTACTGTCACATTCAAAGGAGTTTTTAAACTGCTGTACCACTGCCAGCAGCAAAGGTAGAACCACTGGATCAACCAGAGCCAGCATTCTAGAACACTTTCATTAGGATCATCCCCCACCCCTGAGATAAGAAACTTCAGGGCTGGCCCTATTGTCTGAATATCAGTCTCCTTGCAGAACACCTGCCTGAAGTGTGCTTACTAAAAATGAATGCTAACAAGCCACAGAAAAGTACCTCCAAAAATTTGGCCATATACTCTTGATAAATCTTTGTTTCAAATCACTCTGGTGAGCCACGAGGTATAACAAACTGTTTAATCCAGCCTGATTTGTAACTAAGTAGCTATGCTTTACTGATGGAAATTGAAAGCTAAGAGTTACAAATCACAAATTTAATATTATAAAGGCATCTACATTGTATTTGATAAATAGAGACACCCTGAAGAAGTAAAGAAGTACCCTACACCCTACCAAGCACATAATGTCAAAACACTGAAAAATGTTAAGACTCCAGCTCATAATTAGTCATTCTGCTGGGAAGGTGATGGCAGGCAATTTCTGTGAGAAAAGTAATGTCTAAGCTTGGAATAAGCAGTCTCTCTATCGAAGAAGTGGACACTTAAGAAATGCTTCAGCCTGCTCATAAATATTCCCACTCACTCAGGGACAGACACCAGGTGGTCCACCTAATCTAACAGATTCTAAGTAGAAGGCAATGTAAGAAAAATAAAATCAGAGAAAGAATAAGTGTTTCCCATTTCCCTGGTCCACTATAGAATATAAGCTGCCTGTCCTCTGAAGACACTTTAGGATTTGTTCTCTCACCGACTTTTTTTTTTTTTTTTTTTTTTAGAGATTTTATTTATTTACTCATGAGAGAGAGAGAGAGAGGCAGAGACACAGGCAAAGGAAGAAGCAGGCTCCCTGCAGGGAGCCCCACATGGGACTCCATCCTGGGTCTCCAGGTTCACGCCCGGGGCTGAAGGCGGTGCTCAACCCAGGTACTCTGTCCTACTGACTTTAATAACCTCTTTGCTCCATCTTTGGGATCATGACATTATAATTGTTATGTAATTATCATTTTTTTCTAAAGGAAGCCAACACATACACATACACACACTCTATAAACTTGTTCTGTGAACTACAAGTACACAATTTTTTTTTAAGACTATTTATTGAGAGAGAGAGTCCAAGCAAGAATGCATATATGAGCAGGGGGAGAGGGAAAGAGAGAATCCCAAAGCACAGAACCGGATACCAAGACCCTGAGATCAGGACCTGAGCCAAAAATCAAGAGTCTGATGCTTATCTGCCTAAGCTGTCCAGGTATCCCCAAAACACACAATTCTAGTTGAGTTTAAGTACAAATGTCAAAAGTTGGATCAAATCTCACTGGTTCTGTGGCATACTCTGTTTAAGTGGTAGTTCAATAATGACTTACCTTTAATGGTGATATTCATTAACAGAGGATTTCTATATTTTTGCAAAAATGAAAATATCACAATCAGCCCCAAAAGAGTTCAGAATTACATGCTAAATAAAACAGAACACAATTATATTATGCTCTATAATGTAAATATAACTAAGCCAATCATTACTGCATAACAATTTCAATTTGGTTAGGTTTGAAAATGAGCTATTAAATATTTCACAAGACAGTTTTTTAAATTTAAAATTCCTGAGCTTTTAAAGAAAATTGATAGATTGTTACTATAAACAAGTCATGTTGACTTGTTGACTATAAACAAGTCATGTTACCAATAATTTAGGTAAAGAAATAGTCTTAAAAATAAAATAATTTTAAAAAGATAAAATAAAATAATTTTTAGGGCACTCGGGTTACTGAGTTGGTTAAGTGGTGGACTTCCACTCAGGTCATAATCCCAGGGTCCTAGGACTGAGGCCTGGAAAGAGCTCCTTGCTGAGTGGGGAGTCTGCTTCTCCCTAAGACCCTCCCCCTACTCATGTGCACATGTGCTCTCTCTCTCTCTCTTTTTCTCTCTCAAATAAATAAAATCTTTTTTTTAAAAAAGCCTAAAATAAAATCATTTTTAAAGGTTAACAGAAATTAGCAAAGGCTATATTTCTGCGGTTTCATTATGCTTAGAGTTACAAAATGAGACCAAAAAAAGGTGCGTCTTAGGTCTAATAAATATCTAAGACTGTTTTTTTTGTTTGTTTTTTGGGGTTTTGTTTGTTTGTTTTTTTATTCATGAGAGACACAGAGAAAGAGAGGCAGAGACATAGGCAGAGGGAGAAGCAGGCTCCATGCAGGGAGCCCAACACAGGACTCAATTCTGGGACTCTGGGATCACCCCCTGAGCCAAAGGCAGATGCTCAACCACTGAGCCACCCAGGCACCTTGTTTGTTTGTTTGTTTGTTTGTTTGTTTGTTTGTATAAGACATTTTTGACCATATAATTACTCCAAAAGTGAGCTTGAATTCTACAGATCACTTAATAATTATGGGCTGAAAAACATGTATATATAAGAAAGCAATCCAGTGTTCACCAAGTGATCAAACTTAGCAACTACTAGTACCAAGAGTACTAGTACTCCTTGGAACTTCATGTGATAGAATAAGGAGCCCATCATGTCATCTATAAAGCACTCTTGGAAAAAAAAAATGTTTAAGCTGAATCTAGTCACAGGAAACTAATCAGATAAATTTAGAATGTTGGACATAGTCTAAACTTAAGGCATTGATCAAGGTTTCAGTTCTTTGGGGAAAAAACGGGGGGGGGGGGGGTGTTAGGAAAAACAAGGAAACGAAAAATGGTACCGAAACCACTGTATACTATAATACAATTCAGTAAGACATAATCAAATGCTTAAACTTTGGCTGGTCCTAGATTAAAGACAAAATTTTAAGCACTATAAAAAACATTTTGGGGACAATTAGGGAAATTTAAGTAGGGCCAGTGTTATGGAATTATTGAATTTTTCTTAGGAATGATAATGATATTGTGGTAATGCAGAAGAATATTCTTAATCTTAAAAGTGCATGCTGAAGAATTTAGGGGTGAAATGTCAGGATGTCTGAGCCCACAGGCAGCAAAGCAGCAAAGAAATAGTGGGAGAAGAAGAGAAGGAAAGCAAATGTTAAAAAATATTAATAACTGGTTAGTCTAAGTGAAGGATACAGATATTCATTGTTCTAGTCATTTAATTCTGTAGGTTTGAACATTTTTAAACAATAAAGTTGGCAGTGGGAGAAAAAAATGGATGTGAAGACATCAATGTTTTCATTCACCTGACGTACTGTGCTTTTGGCCTGTATCTCCAAATAACACCCAAATCATTATTACTTTTCTCCCAGCAGCAAAAGAAGATAAATTAAATGCTGATGCATGATGGGCAAGACAGATATAAAATTCTTTTTCCAAGTACAGTAAAAGCTGCCTAGAAAAACAAATTCAGAAGAGAGCCCTTCAAGGGTGAATGAATTTAAAAGTCTCGTCTAGGAAAAAACACAGTTCCCAAACCTTATTACAGAAGTTAAAAGAAAAGCATCAATCAATTTAAGGAAAGCCAGTCAGCAGTAGTAGTAAAATGTTTTCAAACAATGCAAATCATATTGCCCATTTATAAATTTAAAGGTTTTATCAAACATGATTTATCACTATGGGCAAGAAAATCTTAACATTTCATTTGTTTATCTTCAAATGGGTTAAGTGTGAAAAGAATGCTGAATATAAAAAGTTTAATAACCAGAAATCTTTTTCCTAGCAAGATTTCATCATACTCCTTACTATATGTAAAAGTGAAAAGACTGTGAACAATTTTTGAACAATACGGAACTCCAAAAGAAGATCTATAATGAATAAGAAAATTGTACCAAACGCACAGTGGGTATGCAAATATCTGCTAAATGAATACTTACAGAAGACAAAAGTATACCATATGCCTTTAAAATATGCTACCATCCATCAAAACAGGGGCATGTAAAAAAATTTTTTCCCTAATTAAGATTGTGACATTGCAACTATCGGATATACATGGTATACCCTTGCAAAAGATAGATAGATGATAGATAGATAGATAGATAGATAGATAGATAGATAGATAGATAGATAGATTGATAGATAGATAGATAGATAGATAGATAGATAGATAGATAGATAGATAGATAGATAGAGTGGCACTTTCAGAAAGTGTATTTACTCTATGAAAAACTAATCACAGGTCCTAAGGGAATCCTCCTTCACTAGAAAAAACCTCCACAGACACACAGATGGGAAGTGCCTCTCCCATGAATCAAAAGGCTAAGTTCTAGAAACAAAGAATATACGCTTTTAAGAATCAGAGCTATTCTTTACAACCTCTGGAGGTTAGAAATACTCAAGCTTGCAGAACTGACAAGAGATCTTTCAGACAACATGGGGTTCTAAGATGGCACAATATCCTTGATGGAAACTGACTCCCAGAAATATCAACTCCTTGTTCCTGGCTGATCTCTTAAGAATCAGAAAAGCCTATATGCAGCTCAAGGATGCCTGCCATGTCCATTGTCATTCTTTCTGCATAAGTAAAAAAGTTTCACTTATATGTCTGTAACTAATTACACCAAGAATCAGTACCTGAAGCAAGGCTAGACATAATAGAAATGTCCAAGAATGTAAGGTGAAGAGGAGTGACTGGACTGGCATTATCTACAACAGTTGTCACTAGTCACATCTGGTTATAATTCACTTGAAATCTGATTATTCTGAACTAAGATGTGCTGTATGTATAAAATACAGGCCAAATTTCAAAAACTTATTATGAAAAAAAGAATGTAAAATACCTTATTAGTAACTTTATACTGATTATATAGTAAAATAAAATTTCATATATTTGGGTTAAAATGGTTGAAGTTAATTTTACCTTTCTAAATCTGTTTTGCCTACTTTTTTTTTTTAATTTATTTATTCATGATAGTCACACGGAGAGAGAGAGAGAGACGCAGAGACACAGGCAGAGGGAGAAGCAGGCTCCAAGCACCGGGAGCCTGATGTGGGATTCGATCCCGGGCCTCCAGGATCGCGCCCTGGGCCAAAGGCAGGCGCCAAACCGCTGCGCCACCCAGGGATCCCTTGCCTACTTTTTTAATGTGGCTACTAGAAATTTTTAATTACATGCTGCTCATATAGTCTTTTTTTTTTTTTTTTTTTAGATTTATTTATTTATGAGAAAGAGAGAGAGAGAGAGGGGCAGAGACACAGGAGGAGGGAGAAGCAGGCTCCATGCCGGGAGCCCGACGTGGGACTCGATCCCAGGACTCCAGGATCGCACCCTGGGCCAAAGGCAGGCGCTAAACCGCTGAGCCACCCAGGGATCCCCCATATAGTCTTTTTAAACAGCACTGATACTATGAACAAAAAGAGCTTGTTAAAAGGAATAGCAATTTATATTTATTATGGGCACTTACCATGTTTCAAGTATATGCTATTTTAAATAACAGTATTTCTTTTATTCCTCACACAGCACCTTTAAAAAATATATACTCTGGTTCAGGGAAAAGAAAATATAACTTGAGGGGGTAGAATGGGAGACAAAAATCCAACAAGCAAAAAACCTGCCCCAAATCACAGAACTAATAAATACCACAACACGGATTTGAACTCAAACCTTCCGACTTCCAGAGCCTAAGCCCCAGAACCCCCAGGCCAGCAGTTCCCAAAGTGCTGTCCCAAGACTATCATTGTCATCTGAGAACTTAAGAGCAGAAATTCTAGGACTATTCACCACGCCCAGAGAATCAAACTCTGGAGATGGAGTTTAGCAGTTTGTATTTTAACAAGTCCTCCAGATCATGCTGAATTGATCCAACCAAAAATTATGAGAAACCTTTCCCTATTTGTTATATAGATAACAATCAAATAAATCCGCTCAAAGGTGTATAACTTGAGAAGTCTGAATAAAGCCTAGTCTTTGTTATCGTATCGTGTGTTGAAGCTCTTCTAGAAACCTGCTCTCTCCAGTAAGCACTAAGACTCTGCAGTTGCATCCTGACTTTCCAGAGCATCCCTTCAACAAACTCATCTACTGCAGTATTTCATTTAAGATCCATATGGACTGGGGCAGCCTGGGTGGCTCAGCGGTTTAGCACCACCGCCTTCAGTCCATGGCCTGAACCTGGAGACCCGGGATAGAGTCCCACATCCGGCTCCCTACATGGAGCCTGCTTCTCCCTCTGCCTGTGTTGCTGCCTGCCCCTTTCTCTCTTTCTCTCTCTCTCTTTATCTTTCTCTATGTCTCTTATGAATAAATAAATAAAATCTTTTTAAAAATCCATATGGATTAAAAATGAGAACACAGATAAAATCACAAAAGTACTCACAAAAAATATATAGTTTTTTAATAACATTAGGGTAAAGACCTAAGTATGAACCAAACCCTGACATTATTTTTTTTTAAACTGATTGATTCAATAATATCTTTTAAAAAATCCTGAATTGCACAAAACCACCAGAAGCAAGGTTTAAAATTAAAAAGAACAACTGGGACAGGGAGATTTTTACAACAAATATCACAAAGAACTAATTCCTTAATTTATAAAAAGGATCCCTACAAATCAAAAGAAAAAGAACCACTCAAGAGGAAAATGCCTCTCTAAATTAACTAACTAAAATAAATGGGTTGCAATAAAGGAAATGCAAATAATCGGTTTCACTCATAGTAAAAGAAATACAAATTAAAATGAGGTGGGTTTTTGGGGATCCCTGGGTGGCGCAGTGGTTTAGCACCTGCCTTTGGCCCAGGGCGCGATCCTGGAGACCTGGGATCGAATCCCACGTCGGGCTCCCGGTGCATGGAGCCTGCTTCTCCCTTTGCCTATGTCTCTGCCTCTCTCTCTATCACAAATAAAAAAAAATTAAAAAAAATAAAATTAAATGAGGTGGGTTTTTATTTTTTCATTTTTCAGACTGGCAAAAATCAAAGGGTTTGAAAATATGTCTAAAGGTAAGCTTCTGATATTTTTGCTCCCACCCCCATGTCATTTGATAATCAGTTTGTGGTGATCCATTCAGGAATTGCTCAGATCAAAAATCTTAACATCATACTTGATTTGATCACTGCTGTCTCTTCTTTCTCCCTCTTTTCACCCTCCCCCACATCTGATGGGCCAGCAACTCTACCAACTCCACCTTCAACAAAGATTATAAATTCAACTACTTTTCATCACCTGTCCTGTCATCACTATGTTCCACGATATTGTGAACTCTCCCCTGGATTATTATAGTAACCTCCTAACTGCCTTTGCCCTTGTCCCCCAGTCATTTCTTAACACAAAAGAACAGCTCTAGCTGCTAAAAGCACAGCAGATTATATCATCACTCTACTCAAAACCCTTCAATGAAAAAAAAAAAAAAAAAAACACGCCTTCAATGGATTTTCATCTCATTCAGTAAAAGCTAAAGTGTTTACCATGATAGAAAAGCCCTTATATGATCTGAACCCCTGACCCCTTGACTTTATCTACTCCTCCTCACCCTTTGCTCTCTCTGCTGCCATCACAGCATTCTCTTGCTGTTCTTAAACATCAAGAAAACTTCTGCCTCTGGATCTCTGCACTTGTGTTCCTCTGCCTGGAATGCTCCTCTTCTAGATATCTATGTGGCTAGCTCTCTGACATCCTTCAGATTTTTTTACTGTGACCTTCTCTGGCCACTGTATCTAAAATTTTACTCCAATCCTGTTATCTCATATACTGCTTTGAAGGCATCCCCCAGTGATTCATAACATCCAATAGTGCTAACGAAGTCTGACAATTGGATTCTCTCCTTAACTAGGGCACCTCGGGTGAAAATTCTTTTAAAAGCATTTTTTTAGTCTCTTGAGTTATAAAATCTTATCAGGTTGTGATCTTATTATTTGGTGTGGGTCCACAGATTTTGAAGATTTCAGTCGCTAACACTCTCATTATTATTTGGACCCTCCTCCCATATGTTTTTTTAAAAGATTTTATGTATTTATTCGAGACACAGAGAGAGGCAGAGACACAGGCAGAGGGAAACAGCAGGCTCCATACAGGAAAGCCTGACATGGGACTCGAACCTGGGTCTCCAGGGTCAGGCCTGGGGCTGAAGGCGGTGCCAAACTGCTGAGCTAGCCAGGCTGCCCTCCTCCCAAATTTTTTTTTCTGCTTTCCCTTTTTGGAACTCCTATTAGACAAAGTTTCTGAGGGAAAATCATTTTGAATTTAGGCCTTTCTACCCAGACATATAGCATTCATACCAAAAGAGCAAAACACTAACATTTTTCAATGTGGCTGTCAAATTTGTACATAGATAACAAAACCAGAGCATGTTCTCCAGCAAAAAAGTGATCCTCAGCATTAGGGATATGTAAAATGTAAGAAAGAACTGTAAGCAAACATGAGTTAAAGTCATGGTTATATCTAAATATATCTCTATTTTTTCATTTGTTTTTTAATAAAGCACACACCTAACTCCAAATATTATCAAAATTATCAAAATTATTTAGGTGCCTTTTTCCAGTCTAATAGCATCTCAAACTTAACATGCCAAAACCCAATTCATTTTCCCATCAGAACGGCTTCTCTGACTTCCTATCTCATCTCACTAAAAAGTAATTCCATTCTTCCAGTTGGCTTAGATCAAATATCTTATAGAGTCATCTTTGACTACCAAAAAATTGTTAGATCTACCTTTAAAGTACATCCAAATCCTAATAGTTCCTCCTGACACCATAGCTCTGGTCCACATCATCAGGATCTCAAATTTAATTTACTGTAATAATCTCGTAAAAGGACTTTCTGCATCCTCCTCTGCCCCCATGTTTACCCAAGTAACCCCTTTAAAATTGTCTGATCACATCATTCCTTGGATTTGATCAAACCATATTCTACACTTGCTTCCCATCTCATCCAAAGTATTTTTACTAAGTTTATTTAGTTTACTTAAGTTCTTACTAAAGCCTACAAAAAGGCCTTGATGACTCAAGTCTCTTTATTAGTTTTGACTCCACATTCACCAGTCTCTTAGTTGTTCACTCTATAATAGCCAACAACAGTAGCATTTTGCTGCTCCTAGAACTCATCTTGAACACTCTCCAACCTCAGGGGCTTTGTATCAGCTAGCACTGTTGTCTGGATACTTTATTTCCAGATAACCACACAACTCTGTCTTTTAACTATTTAACTGCCCTACATAAATAAGAAATCTACACATACTTGTATTTATTTTTTTCCACAGCACTCATAGCCATCTGACATACTACATACTTATATATTTGTTGTTCTTCCTACAAGAATATAAGATCCTTAAATGTAAAAAAAAAAAAAAAAAAAAAAAAAAAAAAAGATCCTTAAATGTAGAGACTGCCAATTTCATTTTCTGGTATATTTGAGCGCTAGATTAGTTTTCAGTACCTGCAGAATGAATAAAACTAGACACTTTAAAAGCTTCTCATTGCTCTATTTCTGGAGCCTACAAGAGTCCTCAATGCAGAGCATACTCAGTAAATGCTGGAGAAAGGGAGGGAAGGAAAGAAGAGCTAACCAACAATCTACATTAAGGCCACATCCTTTAATGAGCAAGAACAACAGAGGAGTTATTAGAAGAAAGATGAAAACAAATCAATGTCAAAAATTTATTTTGTTTCCAAATAACAGCTGGCTTCAATGGAGACATGAATCTAAGAAAAGCTTTTAATAGTATATTTTAATTCTGTAGGACAAAACAAAAACAAAACAAAACAAAAACAAAACAAAACAAAAAAAACAGTAAGCTTACAGTTAGAAACTGTACTGAGATAATGCCAACATCTTGAAATACACTGGGACAAATAATGCAGAATATAAGGAACAGAGAGACAAGATGACAAAATAAACAAATTTCAAATCAGTGACATTTCTGGCAGTGAGTAGGGGAATGGGAAAGAGTTTGCAACAGATGCACCAAGATACCACTCCAAGGACAAAGTTTGGCAGGAAGAAAATGTATAAAGGTCAAACTGGAGATACATATTGAGACCACATATTTACACAGCTTACTGGGAAAGCAGCATTAAAGTTCATATCCAGTGATACAGAAAGAATCCTATGTGCCTCTACAGTTATCAGTAAGAAGCATTAATCACACAGTCCAATGGGATAATAAGACAGTTGTGTGAGGGCAAAGATAACGTTACTATGGGAACTTTGCTACTTTCTTTTCCCCAACTTATTGGCAAAATTTGCATTTTACTTCTAATGTAGCACTAAAAATTTTACCAAAAAAAAACAAAAAAAAAACAAAAAACTAACTTCTATAGGTATTGTCACTCCACTCCAATAACCCTAGCAATCAGTAGGTTCCCCCCCACCAAAGATTTTATTTATTTATGAGAGACAGAGAGAGGGGCAGAGACACAACACAGGCAGAGGGAGAAGCCGGCTCCCCATAGGGAGCCCGATGTGGGACTCAATCCCAGGACCTTGAGATCAGGATCTGAGCCAAAGGCAGACGCTCAACTACTGAGCCACCCAGGTGCCCCAGTAGTTTTTTAAAATGTGTTGCCGTAATGGAAAATAAAAAATAAAAAATAATTTAAAAAGTAATCATAACAGTTCTAAGACTTGCCTGAGAAACTCAGCATTTCTTCACAGAAAATACTAAATCTATTAAGAGACATTTTAGGGATCCCTGGGTGGCTCAGCGGTTTAGAGACTGCCTTCAGCCCAGGGCATGATCCTGGAGTCCCGGGATCGAGTCCCGTGTCGGGCTCCCTGCATGGAGCCTGCTTCTCCCTCTGCCTGTGTCTCTGCCTCTCTCTGTCTCTCGTGAATAAATAAATAAAATCCTTAATAAATAAAGACATTTTAAAGAAGTTTCATTTTGAAGGCATGTCCAACAGTAATAACACTTTCTTTTAAAGAAATAGTAGTTGAGACCAAGGAAATCATAACCTAGGATCAGCAGTTTCCAGTGAGAAGAGTTGAAATTAGGTAACCTATCTGGCTCTTGCTCCTCTCTTCTATCCTCTTAACTCTGATCCAACAAATTGCAAGTAAATGATTTCAGAAGTTCTGCATCAGGACAGTAGTATTTACACAGGGGTTAAGAGTTAGATTGAGGGCACCTGTGTGGCTCAGTGGTTGAGCATCTGCCTTCAGGGGGTAATCCCAGGGTTCCGGAATCGAATCCTGAATCAGGCTCCCCACAGGGAGCCTGCTTCTCTCTTTGCCTAGGTCTCTGCCTCTCTCCGGTGTGTCTCTCATGAATAAATAAATAAAACTTTTTTTGTTTGTTTGTTTGTTTTTTGTTTTTGTTTTTTGTAAATAAATAAAATCTTTAAAAATAATTAGGTTTAGTAAGTATGAGGCAGACCTAAAGTATGTAGAGTTTACAAAAGTTGTGCAGGTGACTGAACTATTTGAGAGAAAACAATTACTGCCTTGAGAATGCTTATGATTTTTTTTAGGTTATATAGGTTTAGGTTTATAGTCCCAATACTACAGACAAATACAGGTATCCTCATTTTTCTCAGAATAAGGTATTCCAGGATATTTTAAATCTACATATAAGTGAATTCTGCTTTTCCTCTTAATTTCTATTTGACTGTAAGCTTCTTGGCAATAGTGTTACCAATTAAAGGAATCCTAAATACTGTTACTGGGAGGACTTCTAGAACAAATTCGAAACTCTGAACCATTTTTTCAAAACCTAGAAACTAATCTCTCTGAACATCATCTGTAACCTCTGACTCCTCATATCACAGAAATTAATTTCTCCCGTGCTTGAAGATATGCTGCCTATCTCGTTTGACTCCCTACCTTTATTCTGAGTATTTACATTATCTCCTAGAATTGGGGTTAAATTTTAAACTTTATCAGCAGGTAACATAATCTGATTCAAAGTAAAACCCTAGTCTAATGTTTCAGGAATTTTTCCAAGGTCACTGATCTCCAAGATAAATCACTGGCCTACATTCAGGAGTAAGTTTTAAAACTGATAAGTCATAGCTTATCTGAATGAGATCATATGTTAATCATCTTTGTGTTCCCCATGCTTGGAAGATTTAGTACACAGTCTGAAAATTTTTTGCACAAAGTTTTGACTTAGGCTTCTTAATTATATGGTGAATATGAAATAAAGTTTGCCTTTACCCATGTAATAAAGAAATAAATAACAAGGGAAAAGTACCTTTCTGGGGAAGTATGGATGGTTAAAAATAACATTCCTGCTTTCTTCAAAGATTTATCATCTCTTGCTATAATGATTAGCCTTTAATAATAATAATTTAAAAACATAAAAGTAAATGATTTGCCAAAACGCTTTAAAAAAAAAAAAAGATGGGTCAGTATAAAGTTGGGACAAAAGATTCAAGAGTTTTTACTAATTCAAAACATTTATTTTTATTCACTAATGGTATTAAAAAAAAAAACTGCAACAGGAGCCTAGCCACTATATGTATTTAAAGAAATTGGTGGTTATGTCTCCACTTCCCAAAGGAGGCACTTCTTATGCACAGGTGGTACTGAAAGCAACTTATATAAGCGAGATTTTGGGTGCCTATCCTATAATGACATCCAACCAATGCCACCATGCTCATAATCTGTTTACATCCTCTCATAAGTAATAGCTGATGAATCCCCATCAAAGTTCAGTCATTTAAGGGCACAGGTTATAAACTCAAATGTCTATAGTAACTGGGTAACATAAATGAGGAAAGTGAGCTAGGTTCAGAATAATAGCAAATTTTGAGTGTATATTAAACTAAGGAATGCTTCTCAGTCTAAAGAAGCAACATCTATTCAACTCCAGAAGACTGAAGTCACACAGAAATTAAAATGTATTTTTATACATTTTGTAGAGAGAAGCCAAACATTCAAAATTTATGTAAAAGCTCCCCTAGGTTTAAAACATTGAAGGCTGGGACACCTGGGTGGCTCAGTGGTTGAGCATCTGCCTTTGGCTCAGGTTGTGATCCCGGAGTCCTGGGATCGAGTCCTGCATCAGGTTCTGCACAGGAAACCTGCTTCTCCCTCTGCCTGTGTCTCTGCCTCTCTCTAAAGAGAGAGAAAAAAGAAAAGAGCAAGCAAACAATGAAGGCCAAACTGAAAACATCTACAATCTACATTGTGTTTCCTGTTAAAATACAAATGCCCCTGAAAAAGTGGGTTATCAATTTCAGCCTAAGGATATCTGCACAATGACTTTAGCGCACAGCAAGTACTCAATAAAGACTTTTTGGATGGATTTTTTTGGATTACATTATAAAATAATTTAGGTGTTAAAAGAGACTAGAAGTATACAAAGCAAATCTCACATTGCTTCACAATTTCACACAGATCTGCTTCTCCTGTCCTCTTGACCTCTTCATATATATATATATATATTTTAAGATTTTATTTATTTATTCATGAAAGACACACAGAGAGAGGCAGAGGACACAGGCTCCACGCAGGCAGCCCAACGTGGGACTCGATCCCAGGACTCCAGGATCACGCCCTGGGCCAAAGGCAGATACCAAACCGCTGAGCCACCCAGGGATCCCCTTCTCATACATCTTAACACACCTTTATTTGTTTCCCTTTTTCTTTTCTATAATTGTTTATGCTTTGTTCTGTTGGTGCCTCTAATGACCTAAATGGTAATACCAACCTAAACTTCACTGATTTGTTGTTTTGTTTTGTTTTTTAATTTTGAAAACTACAGTGTTAGGATAAGGATTTCAAATAAATTCCAAGGTTTTGGAGGGGCAGGACTGTTACATTTATGTATCTTCCAAGTACCCCTTCCCTCTTCCTGGCCTCATCTAAGTTCTTAACAAAGAACTGTTTCTTAAACTGAATCTCATCACAAAAAATTTTTTGAACTGTATTTCACAAAAGGACTCCCTTGAGTATCACATTCTTCCAGTGTCTCTAAAAAACCTGGTGCTCAATAAATAGTCATTGACTAGCTTACAGATCTTTATTTACTAAGCTTACTAAAAGTCTTACACAATGGAACAATTACTAATGAAACACCCCTTTTAAATTTTTTCAGATAATTTTCACATTCAACTATTAAAACTATGTGAAAAGAAAAGTACAAGTGCTGCAGCAACCCCATGAACATACAACATATATCCTCTCTGAAAGCTAACAGACTAAATCCCAGGCTTTCACATGCTCAAAAGGGAGATGCACTGATAGCGACTACAACTGGCTCACTGTGTTAGACAGGTGTAGGCTAGACCCTCTTAACCTCTACAAGCACAGCTCACTCTCATAGACTGGAGTCATGCTGGAAAACTGGATGCATGGATGTAGGAGTCCATCAGGCTTCAAAAGAAGTTTGAAGCAAAGCATTCTTTAAGCCAAAGTTTCTGCCAACAACTCACCATCAGCACTGTATCAAAGATAACATGCTCTGTTCAAATTATGTAATCAAATACAATTTAAAGGTTGCCAGAAAGTACAATTTCTACATCCTACCATGAACTAAAGAAGAGACTATAAGGTGACTGGTGTTCAAATTTTTAGTTTGCTCTCCAACATCAACTGGGAACATGGAAACTAAGATTGCACTGGGTATGTCTGATCCTCCATTCCAACCCATGGATGGTTCTACCACTGATAATCTACTTCAACTTCTCATATGTACAATGGGAAACCTAGATAGCCTCCCTTAAAAGCTCTTAACCTTCAGTTCATCAGATCCAATTTAGTTTCCAGTTTCTTTTTCAATTGTTCTGACTGTAAGGATTGAGATTTATCAACCTCTACTTCTTAAGAGTCACTGAAAGAAATTATACGCTCTATCTTAAAATCACCATATTGGTCCAATGGATCCATTTTATAAATCTAACACATTATGCAAGTTTAGTGATCTTATTTTCCCTTATCTTGAAACATTTTGTGATTTCATCATCCTGAGAGTTATTTCATCATTACTTATCATTATCAATTATATCCACTATGCTTTAAAAAAGACTACAATAATAAGAAAAAGAGAAAACAGAATTGTCTACATTGAAGGATGATGTAACAATGAAATAAATCATTTCCTTCCATTTTCTCATTGCACTGTGCAAAGTATTTGCATCATCTTCCAAGAATAAAAAACTTGGGAGACACCATCTCTATAGCCTGCTTTTACCTTCTAATCAATATACCTGAGAATTCAGAATTTTTCATTTTCTGCCCATGAGGGCAAAGAAAATTAACAGAGGAAGATGGTTCCAAATTATTAGACACCAAGTCAGAGGAATGCAAACAGCAGCACTCTAGACTTTAAGAATGTTCTTCTAACACTAAAAAGTAAATATGGTATTCTCATCTAGTTAGTCATTTATTAAGAAGGACTTTGTCACATGATATTTTGCAATAGGAATATAGATCACCCCATTCTGCTAAAAGTACATGTGATCATATTCTCTCATTTTATGATGTTTACACAGCTAAATTTACTTGATATAAAGAAGTCTGCTGCATTTAACTTCTAAATAAAATTCCTAAAAGCTTTTCATTATTTTTCTTGCTTCTGCATATTTTCATAAAAATGATCTAAGAATAAAAATATGAATATCCACTATTCCCAGATGAGAAAGTGCTTATTTTTCCAATCTAACAGAGATTAAATATCAAATGTCCTCTTCCTACCCCCTGTTCTCTTAAAGGGTGCTACACTGCTTACATCATTTACAGATACAGAAATGTATAATTGGCTAAATTTTTATTATACAACTCATGACTCTGACTTTCTACAAAGAAAAAATATTCATCTTATTTATATGTTGTATTTAAATACAAGGTATATGTAATTTATATTGTATATGTTATATATTTTTTGTATATATCTTTATTTTACAAAACTAAAATACTGTAACAGTATTTCAGCTTGCTTCTTCCTTTCAAAAATATAAGTAAGCATTTTAAGGTAAATTAAAGTTTACCCTTTGGTTTAAATAATTACTTTAGGATTCCTCCTGTAATAAATAAATAAATAAATGAATAAATGAATAAATAAATAAAGGATTCCTCCTGTAACAATTAGCATTCCAAATCACCTATGTAACCATGACCAGAAGTCACTAAAATACCCTGAGATCTCATTATACAGAGGTCAGAGACATGAGACTCACATCTGCTCCCATATGGACAAAAAATGATTTAAGCACAGACACACACACCGAAAAGCATCACTTAGTCTTAAGTTTTAAGTAATAACAGCTCTCTTATTTCTGACTCCTAATTATGGCACTACCCTTTTAAGTGTTGACTCTATCACAAGATTTTTAATTACCCCTAATTTCTCAGAAGAAACATGTTATTCCTATGAATGTAATATAAAACCCCAAGTCAGCCCAAATTCCTCTACCTATACATAATACCACCAGCATTTCTACCAGCCTTTAGGATGGAAGCACCCTCTAGATGTGGTTCCCCCAGATGGCGTTCCCTTTAAGACCCCGGTTTTGTTATTTTTCTTTTTGGAAAACCTTATGTACGTTAAATTTGCCCTCTTCCCTTTCTCTGTTCTCCTTGTGCCCTTAAACGTATATTCCAATTGTGCTTTTTTGTGTGTGTATACAAGAACAAGTAGAAAGCACAGAAATAAATTCATGTTATAATTTTTCCAGAAGGATTCTACTTCACCAAGCAAGATACTGCTTACCCTACAATTAATTTTAATATTGTAGCAGAGAAGATTTTTTTCCTTTATGTTTTAATCTGGGGACAAGAACAAATCCAGTAATAGAACGTCAACATTAATTTGAGGGGAGATGAAAAATGACTTAATAACACTGCAGCAGGATTAATATTGTACAATAGATCATGGAGCCATAAAACTCTTGACAAATTCATTTTTGTATCACTGTATATTCTTGCTAATAGGGCAGGGCATATCTGAAAGGCTGTTAATACCTTACTGCATATATGCCGATCAAATTTCACTACAAGGGGATGCATTCTGTAGGAGATGGGAGAAAAGAAAATTGTCCTCACCCATCTGCAGCTTGCATTTAAATACAACATAGAAGAAAAATAAGGGCAGAGTGATTTCAAGCAGGAAGCTAACGTTTGCTTGAAATCAAGTAGTACAATTCAGAAAATTAGTTGATGGTTACCAGGAAATTTGCTTCCACTTCAAGACCCTCTAGCCAAGGAATTAAGAGTAGAAAACAGATCAGCCAATGATACAAGAAAATTTTTACCCAAAACAGCTATCTAAAGATGCCAAGCCAACAGACGAAACATGGGAAACCTAGTATAACAAAAAAGAAGCTACCAGGTCCTTAAATGAATTAACAAACAAGCAAAAAGCAGATCTTTACACCAAAAATAACTTCTGCTTCCAGAACCAAGATAGACTAACAGGAAATGAACTTATCCTCTTGTCTAAAAACCACAAAAACAAAAACAAAAACCCACCCAGAAAAATACATGAGACTATAGTTTCCAAAACTCAACATCTGACAAAAAAGGACAACAATGATTCCTAAGAGATGGGAAACAAAAGGAGAAAAGTCCTAGGACTGCTTCATCTTCCAGGCCATGGAACAGGGAAAGGAAAGTGGGATAAAACCTCATGGTAGCCCTGGCTTCATAGGTTTTACAACCTGTGCAGTTGAAGCTCAGAAAGAACCCGTGCAAGCTTTAACGCTCTGCTGTTGCCATTTTGAAATTCAAAAACATTTCCGAATGGCCTACATTTTCATTTTACACTGGGCCCTGCAAATTGTATAGCTAGTCCTGCCTGGCAGATGTTCTGAACTAAGCAAATTAGCTAAGACTCTGCAGAGACCAATGCAGCTAGAGTTCAAAGAACAGAACAAGCATACAGATCAGTAAATGTATATTTAAATAAACTGTCCAACACCAAGGAAAGATTTATCCAAAAGGATTAGGAGGAATAGTACCAAAAAAAAAAAAAAAAAAAAAAAAAAAAAAAAAAAAGGAGGAATAGTACCTATTATGCACAGAATGCTGATAATAGTGCCTGTTCCCAAAGGTTAGGTGAAGAAAACTCAAAATTTAGGGCAATGGGTAAAGTACTCAAAAAGATCTTGCCTTGCAAAGGGAAAACAATCCTAGACTGAGCATGACTTCAAATATATATATATATATATATATATATATATATATATATATATATATATATATATATATATAATCTTCTAAAAGCACAACTCCAAAAGATCAAACTGTTTCCAAATAACTTAACTGCATCTCAGAACAAAGCTCGAGAAGATTTATAGGTAGAGACACCTGGGTGGCTCAGTTGGTTGAGCATCTGCCTTCAGCTCAGGTCAAGATCCTGAGGGCCTGGGATGGAGCCCCTCATCAGGCCTTTCTCCCCACCCCCTGCTCAGTGGGGAGCCTGCTTCTCCTGCCCCTCTCCCCTTCTTGTGCTTTTTCTCTCAAATAAATAAAAACCTTTAAAAAAAGGTTTACAGGTAAACAAAAATATACAGCATCCAACAAGGTAAAACTCACAGTATCTCACAGTATCAGGTACACAAAGAAGTAGGAAAATGCCATCCATAATAAGAAAAAAACCAATCATTCACAACTGCTATGGTCATTCATACGTTGAAATCTTTTTTTTTTTTTTTTTTAAGATTTATTCACTTGAGAGAGAAAGAGAGACAGAAGAGAGACAGAGAAGCAGACTCCCTGCTGAGCAGGAAGCCCGATGAGCAGCTCAATTCCAAGACCCCAGGATCCTGACTCTGGGATCCTAACTGAATGAGCCACCCAGGCGCCCCCCATATGTTGAAATCCTAACCCCTAAAGGTGATGGTATTAGGAAAGGCCTTTGAGAGGAGATGAGGTCATGAGAGTAGCTCATGAATGGGAATAGTGCTCCATAAAAGAGATACCACAAAAAAAAAAAAAAGAGATACCACAGAGCTAACTAGCCCCTTCCACCAAGTGATGGGTACAGTGAGGTATCTATGATTCAGAAGAGAGCCCTCATTTGACCAAACTGTCTCCCTGATCTTAGACTTCTACCCTCTAGAACTGTGAGAAATAAATGTCTCGCTTATAAACCACTCCAGTCTGTGTTATTTTGTTATAGCAGCCTGAAAAGACTAAGCATTCAACCAACCCAGAAGTAACACAGATGTTTAAAATCAGCAGATAAGAACATTAAAACAACAACAGAGCAGAATCTGTATTGCTACCCCTGAAGCAATAATTACATGGAAATTTATAGCTGTGAAAATCTTTATTACCAAAGAAGATCTTAAATCAATAAACCCAGCTTCTATCTTACAAAACTAGAAAATGAAGAACAAATTAAACTCAATATGCAGAAGAAAGGAAGTAATAAAGACAAAAGTCTATGTCTGACTCTCTCTCTCTCTCTCTCTCTCTCTCTCTCTCTCATGAACACATAAATAAAATCTTTAAAAAAAGAAAACAGAAAAAAAGAGAATACAAATGAAACCAAAATCAGGTCTTTCGAGACAATCAATAAATTGATAAACCTCTAATCAGAAACTGATTAGGATAGAGTGAGAAGATACCAATTACCAATATCAAAAACAAGGAAGTGTCATCAGTTGTACAAATATTAAAAACACAATGGAATATGATAAACAACTTTATACCATAAATATAAGTTGCATGAAATGGACAAAAAACATGAAAAGACAAGCCTACTAAGGTTCACTGAGAAAGAAACAGATAATATAAACAGCCCTGTATTTTTATTAAAAGTAACTGTACTTGTAGTTAAAAATCCTCCACAGAGAAAATTCCAGACATAAATGGCTCCAATGGTAAATACAAAACATTTAAGCAAGAAATAATACCAATTCTAAACAAACTTAGACAATTGAAGCAAAAGGGATATATTCCAACTCAGTCTTTGAGATCAGAATTTGCTCTGATAACAAAACCAGACAAGGACATTACATGATAGGAAAACTACAGACTAAAATCCATTATTAATATAGATGTAAAAATTCTAAATAAGATTTCATCAAAATGAATCCACATTATGCACTAAAAGGTAATACATCATGAAGCAAGGCTTATCTCAAAAATGCAGGACTAGACTTGAAAACCAATCAATGTAATTAATCCACTAGATTAACCCCCACAAAACTAAACTAAAAGAGAAAAACCAGATGATCATCTCAATAGGCACAGAAAAAAGCATTTTACAAAACCCAACATTTATTCTTGATAAAAACTCTTGGCAAACTAGAAACAAAGGGGAACTTGCTCAACCTAATCAAGAGCATCTATTTTAAAAACCTACAGCAGGGGCACAGGGGTAGCTCAGTCCGTTGGGTGTCTGCCTTTGACCCGGGTCATGATCCCAGGATGAGCCCCACATCTGGCTCCCTGCTCAGCACAGAGTTTGCTTCTCCCTCACCCTCCTTCCCTTGCACTTGTTCTCTCTCTCTCTTTCTCTCTCTCTTCCCCCGTCTCTCTCACTTGCTCACTCTCTCTCCCTCAAATGAATAAATAAAATCTTTTAAAAAAATTTTTTTTAAACTTACAGCTAACTTCATATATACTTCATGGTGAAAGACTGTACACTCTTCCTCTTAGAGCAGATATCCACTCCCACCACTTCAACACTGTACTGGAACGTCTAGCCAGTGCAATCAAGCAAGAAAAATAAATGAAAGGAATCCAGATTGGAGAAAAAGAAGTAAACTCCCTTCATTCACAAAAAATATAATTAAGTTTATGTAGAAAACCCAATGGAATCAACAATAAAGCTAGTATGTTAAATAGTTTGCCAAGCTGACAGGATACAAAAATCAATGTATAAACAATCAAAAATAGGAAAAACTTTAAATATTATTTATAATAACATCAAAAATATAACTGCTTAAGGATAAAGCTGTTAAGAGATCTGCATGACCTATACATAGGAATTATAAAATATTATTGGGAGAAAGTAATAACTTCAACGAATGGAGAGAAACAGCCTGATCATGGATAAAAAGACTTAAGATTGTTAAAATGTCAATTCTTCCCAAAAGTGGTACTGGCATAAAGATAAAGACAGGTCAATGCAATAGAATATAGAGTCAAAAAACAAAAACAAAAACACTCCACACATATTAATAAACAACTGATTTTTGACAAAGGCCCAAAGGCAATGAAGTAGAAAAAGGAAAGGGGGCAGGGGGCAGAGGGTGAAGAACAATTTGGATCTATACCTCATACCATATATAAATATTAACACAAAATAAATCACAGATCTAAATATAATACATAAAACTTAAAATTTCTTTAATACAGAAAAAATATTTAAAAGCAACATCTATAACAGAACAAATGAATAAACTGAAATTCACTGACATTTAAAACATCTGCTCTTCAAAAATCACTTTAAAAAATGAAATTACAAGCCTCACAGCAGGAGAAAATCTTTACAAAGCATTTAAGAAAAGGACTTCTGGGGATCCCTGGGTGACTCAGTGGTTTAGAGCCTGCCTTTGGCCCAGGGCGCGATACTGGAGTCCCGGGATAGAGTCCCGCATCGGGCTCCCAGCATGGAGCCTACTTCTCCCTCCTCTTGTGTCTCTGCCTCTCTATGTCTATCATAGATAGATAGATAGATAGATAGATAGATAGATAGATACATACATACATACATACATACATACATACATACATACATAAATCTTGAAAAGAAAAGGACTTCTATCCAGAATATATAAAGAATTCTCAAAACTCATGAACAACCAATTTAAAAATGAGCAAAAATTTTCTAGAGTTCAACCAAAGATACATGAGTAGCAAATAAACACATGAAAAGATATGCAAAATGTCATGAGAGCAATGGAAATTATAAGCACAATAAGATACCAAAATAAACCGATTAGAATGGTTAAAACTAAAGAC
Organism: Canis lupus familiaris; assembly: GCF_011100685.1. Lineage (NCBI taxonomy): Eukaryota > Metazoa > Chordata > Mammalia > Carnivora > Canidae > Canis > Canis lupus. The sequence goes on along the minus strand of NC_049233.1, from coordinate 7,145,857 downwards.
TGACCATATCAAGTGGTGAGGAGGATACAAAAGAATTAGTACCCCCCATAAACTGCTGCTAAGAGTATTAAATGGTATAATCAATCATTGGAAGAGTTTGGCAGTTTCTTAACAAGTTAAACACACACCTACATATGACCTATTTTACTCCTAGGAATTTGCCCATAAGAAAAGAAATATAAGAAATAAATGTCCATATAAAGACTTGTACATGAATGTTTACAGCAGATTTTAATAGTGAAAATCTATTTTTTAAAAAAAAGCCCACCCACACATAAATGGATAACCAACTTATAACATATCCACACAAAGAATACTATTTAGCAAACTGAAAGGAAAGAACTGTTGATAGAGACACCACTACAGATAAATCTCAAAAACTATGCTGAAAGCCAGATCCCCTCCCCAAAAGAGTATGTATCATATGATTCCATTTATGCAAGCCAATCTATTGTGACAGAAATCTTATCAGTAGTTGTCTGAGATGAGGTAGGGATGGGAGGAAGAGATTCCTAATGGCAAGAGAAAACTCACTTGTGGGTGGACAGATGTATTCACTACATAAATTGTGCTGATGGTTTCACAGGTATATACTAAGCCACATAAGCTAATTCAGACCACTCTCCTGTCTCCACTAATACTTTTTTTAAAAAGATTTTATATATTTATTTATTTGAGACAGAGACAGTGAGCGAGCACGCGTGCGCTCGAGCATGGTGGGGGGTACGCAGAAAAAGGGAGAAGCTGACTCCCTGGTGAGCAGGGAGCTTAATACAGTGCTCAATCCCAGGCCCTGAGATCATCACCTGAGCCAAAGGCAAATGCTTAACCTACTGAGCCACCCAGACGCCCCCATTTTTTTTTATTCAGCAATTACAATGCTACTAAATAAAAGCACTTCTCGAACTAAAATAATATCCCTCAAAATTTCCCTCTAGTTTCTGCATTACAAGTAGGAGTGCTTTTATTCTTAATGAAATGTTTCTAGTAAGTTATTCCAGCAAGCTGATCTTCCTACAGCCAATATATTTATCAGCAGTGGATTAATGTGGAGTAAGCTTAGAGTAAGGCTGCTTTGAGTGAGACTTTATGAAAATGCCAAATTAGCCTTCCCCAGTGCTTGCAAAGAACCACTTCTCTGACTGACAGAGAGAACTTGAAACTGTTCTTTTCTTTTTCTCAAGTTTTTATTTAAATTGTAGTTAACATACAGTGTAATAATATTAGTTTCAGATGTAGAATTCAGTGGGTCATCACTTGCATACAACACCCAGAGAACAGTTCCTTCTTTTCATTACTTAATCTTCACAAAAACAGATTTCTTGTTGCTACAGTACAAGCAAGGAAACTGAGGTAGTTTATAATGAAGTAGATGGAAATGTGAGGAGACAAGCTCACCAGCTCATAGCTAACTGGTCAGGTTCTTGAGGCAAGTATCCTTCACTTCATCGAACATATGAGCAAAAATTAATAATCTTTTATATATTCAATCTACTTTCCCATTGATTAACATAAGTTTACTTCCAACTGATCTTCAGTTGATGACCTAAATAAGTTAAAGTCAAATGGTAAATTTGAGAGGTGCTAAATAGGTGAACCTGTAAAAGACTACCTAGAAAAGCAAGAATACTTTTTAATACAAGCAATCACTCCCAAATTTACCTATATATAAGAACTTTTAAAGCAAAGAACACTTGCAGGTGGAAAATTTTTCAAAGAAAATAAGCAATGAAGGTTATTTGCTATGAAAAAGCAAAAGCTGCTATTTCCACTACCGAGTCCAGCAGTTTTTTTACTTTATTTTATTTTTATTTTTTTTATTTACGGTAGTCAGAGAGAGAGAGAGAGAGAGAGAGAGAGGCAGAGACATAGGCAGAGGGAGAAGCAGGTTCCATGCACCGGGAGCCCAATGTGGGACTCGATCCTGGGTCTCCAGGATCGCGCCCTGGGCCAAAGGCAGGCGCCAAACCGCTGCGCCACCCAGGGATCCCAGTCCAGCAGTTTTGAGTAAAGCAAAAGTTGATTATTTTTCTACAGATAGTAGATAATAAACTCTCGGGTCACTACAACTGGATGAGAAAGAACATTTCAGAACTTCCCCAATGTAAAAACTGGGAATAGTTCAAGACACTCCATAATTTATGTCATGGAAAAATCAAGAATAGTGATTTCAAGAGGTATTTAGGTCTTCAGCTTCAAGAAAATCCCAATGGAATCACTTTCTTTCAAAACCTCTAGGTTGGGCTACAGATTCTACATATGTTCCAGAACTGTGCTAATGCAAGCAAGGTATATCAACAAGGAAATGTGCTGTCACGTGTGACTACTTAAATTGAATAAAATGGAAAATGCATTTCCTTAGTCACACTAGCCACATTTCAAGTGCTCAACAACCACAAGTGGCTATCATACTGGATAACACAGATATAGAATATTTCCACCATCACAGAAATTTTTATTGAACAATGCTACTCCAGAATGACCAAGTTTAGAGTAACATAATAGCTCTTTTTCATAAGCTCTTTAGTCCTTTACTAATAAATGAGGTTCGTTTTTACAAAAATGGTATTTTCATAAAAAAAATACAATTTTATGAATCCTTGCTTTTTAAAGCCCAGATATTGAAGTCACCCATGGAGTGAAAGTAGTTTTAGATACCATTCACCTAAAATGCAGCCCAAGTTTTTTTTTTTTTTAATTCTACAGTTTTCTTTACCTAGGGTATATTTAACTACTTGCAAAGTGCCATCGATAATCTATAGCACTCAGGGTGTCTGGGTGGCTCAGTGGTTGAGCATCTGCCTTTGGCTCAGGGCGTGATGATATGGGGGTCCTGGGATTGAGTCCCACATTGGGCTCCCTGCAGGGAGCCTGCTTTTCCCTCTGCCTATGTTTGTCTCTCATAAATAAATAAAAATACTAAAAAAAAACAATAATAATCTATAGTACTCAAAGTTGTTCTGTCCCCTTTGGAACATTTGAAGGCTGACAAGGAAGAAAATCATGACAACAAATCAGCAAACTCAGAGAAGTGAAGTGCCAACAAAACTTAGTAAGTGTAAAGATTTTTCAAAATAAACAATTACTTTATTAATGGATATTAGTGTTGGTAAATTGCATGAATAATTCAGGTCCATTTTCATTTAAGTGGAACCTTCAGTGAAGCCATACAATACTGACTTCATAGCACCTGTCTTCCAGCTGACTGCTAACAAAACTACAGTTAGTGGAGATGAATATTACCTATCACTCACCTACCTCTTTTACTTAAGTCACGTCTGTCAAAATTAAATCTTGCCCCAAAATTATATATAACTCAATAAAGCCAAAAATCTTACAAAGGGAAGGGAGGGCACAAACACAGCACCTGGTCCCAACTATCCAGCCACTAACACTAAAATCTCATTTGAATAAAATAACAGCTGTTGTGACACTAACAGTTATGCTCTGATGTTTCAAATCGTACTTTGTAAGTCCTAACTCATTATGGATCTTCAAAATGAACATCCTCACAATTCCATATACCTGCAAGAGTCCAAGAAATGGAAGGCAGCCACATGTGTTATTCCAACAACATATTTCATGTGCATCAGACAACTAGGGATATAAATTGTCATGGGCAGAAAAATCATCAATTATTTCTGAAGCCTTACAGAAGCAAGCAAAGACTCTGGCTGACAAACTGATGAACTGATGGTCCAAGAATGGGGTTTATGTGCATTAGAGAGAGAGAGAGAAGGGGGGGGAGGAAGGAAGAAAAGAAAGAGGGAGGGAGGAAGGAAGGGGAAAAAAAGAAAAAAGAAAAGAAAGAAAACAAAAACAAAGAAAAAGAAAGACAGGAAGAAGTGCTATACTGAGCAAGGTGTGACAGCTAGGTCCTACCAAACCTAGTAAATTGCTAACAGATTAAAAAACAGAAGAGAGGTTGTTTATCCTAGAGGAAACAAGCAGGAGAAAACCTCAAATGACATGACTTTGGTCTTCCATTTTTTTTCCTTCCCCCACCACGCACCCAAAAATCATTTGGGAAAGCGACTATTTAATAAGAAGAAGAAACATCAGCTAAAGGAATGTGATACAAATGCAATACGAAACCATCATTTCTCCTATTAAATTGGAGGGAAAATAATGGAAATATGGAAAGCAAACATTGTTCATTTAAGAGGAAATCTAAAGTAAATCTTAGAAATAAGTGTGAGGCTGCTGAATAGAATAAGGAATAGATTTAGTCATTTTAGAAGAGCTTGGCAACACAAGGAAGTGTGCCCAAAAACTTCACCCAGCCATTAGCAACAAATTTAGAACGTGTTTATCATGTTACTCAGAAGGCAAAAAGACAAGTATCAAAAGCAAATTAATTAATTAATTAAATTTTAATTAAAGCAAATTAATCTCTATTCAATTAGTGAGATACCTGGTCAACCCGGAACTCATTCTCACACAGATACACAGAACAACATCTCTTTCATTTACAAAACACACTTGAGTGTATACAACAAGGATGCCTTGTTAATGACAATAACTAAAGGCTAGGCTGTAGCATGGCTGAGAAAAAGTCACAGAACTTAAGGCCTACATCTTGGATTTCACTAACAAAGACTGAAAAAGTACTCTGTTTTATGTTAAGTATTTGATAGTGAGAAGAGCAGAGACTAAAAATTATACTCAAATAAAAGCTAAAATGCATTCTTGATGCAGGCTGGAAGTGTCACCATTCAGATCTCTGTGAACAAAACACCTTTATCAAAATCACAAACCACATCACCAGTATAAATTTTCAATACAGAAAGCCTGAGGAAGAATGAATGAGAGTCCTAGCTAGGCCAAGGCATAGTTAGTATTTTTTTAATCACTGGCCATTTCCATTTCCAACCATCTTGATATCGGAGTCAAGATCTTGGACCTTTTGGGTCCTGTGAAATAAGAGAAACTGAAGGAACCCTGTGTAAGAAAATGGTATTTTTTCCCTTTGCTTCTTTCCCTACTTCTATTCTTGCTAGGATCTGCACCCTACCCCCACCTTACATATGCCTTAATACAGGTCCAACTTGTAAAGGTCAAGAAGCTAATGATTTGGGGGATCCCAGGGTGGCTCAACGTTTTAGCGCCACCTTCAGCCCAGGGCGTGATCCTAGAGACCCGGGATCAAGTCCCACATTGGGCTCCCTGCATGGAGCCTGCTTCTCCCTCTGCCTGTGTCTCTGCCTCTGTGTGTGTGTGTGTGTGTGTGTTTGTGTCTCTCTCATAAATATATAAAATCTTAAAAAAAAAAAAAAGAATCTAATGATTTCTTTGGAGTCTTCCAGCATAACAGATAACACCTAAGGAATGGTCAGTGTGAGGTCATCATGAATGTTTTTCAAGACCACTGACTCAAAACACCTTGATGTATGTCAAGACCCGTGGCTCCAGGGCATACATGGCTTCTGGCAGGCAATTGAGCACTCGCCCAAATTTTGACCAAAATTTGACCAAATCCTAGATGGCTGAGGGGACATATACACCAGACCACTATCCTCAATAAAAATCCCAGACCTCAAGTAAAAATAAGACTCATCTTCCATTTTCTTTGAGTTTCCTAGACATTGTCTTTATCTGCTATTTTCAATAAAATCTGCTCTCGTACATTTGATTTCCGTCCTGTGCAAAGCCAAGGACCCTCTTGGCTGGACCTGTGGAACCCCTTCTGGGTCCTCAGACCCAGCCTGCTTCCATCACTCGTCCTCAGTACTGGGGAACTAGGTAATACCTGCCACAGAACCAAAGTCTTTCAATACAAACAAAGTCACTGGCATGGCTCCTCTGGCCTCTCACTACACCAGAAGAAACTGGCTGGAACCTTGGCAGAATTTTTTTTTTTTTTTTACTTTTAACTTTTACTATAAAAATTATATAACAAATAATTAAATAACATTATAAAACTGTAACAATGGTACAAGGAATTGCCACATATTTTTTTAAGATTTTATCCATTTATTCATGAGAGGCAGAGAGGGAGGGAGACACAGGCAGAAGCAGAAGCAGGCTCCATGCAAGGAGCCCAATGTGGGACCCAATCCCAGGACCCAGGGACCACACCCCAAGCTGAAGACAGACATCCAACCACTGACCCACCCAGGCATCCTTGCCACATACATTTTACCCAATCCATAAATGTTCACATGTTCTTAACATGGAAAATCTGAAAGCTTTTTGAAAAAATTTCTGACCTATGTTTTTTCCTTCTGGAAATGACTTTACATTCTAATAAATCCTGTTAACTTCTCTCACTTTAATGATACTAAATCAATTCAATAACCTTAAGAGTAATTTGATGGTTTCCTAAAGATAAACACTGAGCAAGAACTTACTAACCAAGGTTCCCATCAAACAGTTTTCCTCAGACAACTAGGGAGTAACTTTGAAATTACTGAATTCAGATAGAGAAGAGATAGAAAAAAAAAAATGAATTAATCAGAGTAAATTTCAGTAACTATTAGACCAACTCCCCTACATCTTAAGTTATTCTGAGCACATTATCCATTACTCTGACCACTACAGTATATTTGATTCACTGATACACCTTTCTCTTGCTAAAAAACAAACAAAACTCCAAAACCATACATTTTGTTTCGCTGCACTGAAATATACCTTTAAGTATATTTTAAGGGTGAGATTTCACAATATCCCCAAATTACTAGATACCCTTTGGGGGTAAAAACAAGGTTAAAATAAATTTTCGTATCACTTTAGTCTGATGAGAAAATATAAGACAGTACGCAGTACTGGGAATGAGCATACTCTAGGGTAACATGCCATGTTGGTCATTCACCGTCCCAGTTTTCACTGTTAAAAGATTTAAAACCTCCCTCTCAGTAACTGTTAGCCATCCTTCCTGCTTATTGTTCCCATAGAACAGCACAGACCAAATATAACTGTCACCCCATGCCCAGCTTCATGCCTCCTACTGATCCTCAGCCAGTCAGCCTTCACCCTTCCAAAGGAGGAGTCTCTGCATCTAGTTTGCCCCAACTCAAGTAAGTCTCCATCCTGTCTGGCTTGGTGAATACAGAATATCCTGCCAATGGTCAGGCCCAACCCAATTAGTCCCTTCAGAGTAGATTCTTTCTTCCTACCCATTCTAAACCCTCTTGCCCACCCAGGAACCTACCTCATTCTACATCCTCTGCATAACAGTAAAATTTGTTTTTCTTTTTAATCTCTAATGAGAATTCTAGAGACAACCCATTAAGTCCAATTTCTTGTCAAAGGAACAATTCTAGTTCTGTGATGATTTGCAGAATACAAATTACTAACCGAGGCTGATCACAGGAAAAGTTATTTTTCAGCTCTCACATTCAATTTCTCCCACTCAGACATTTTAGTTGGTGCTCTCCTATGAACAGGACAATTGTTCTGGAGAACTCTTAATGCTGCAGTTTATATAGAGTAGCAAAAACACCAAAATAAGAGGACTGAGATAGTATAATATGGTCATGAAGAAAATTCACTTGGGAGCCCAAGCTAAAGGAAAATCGTATCCTACATGGGGAGATGGAACGTGAGGAACTGTCTGGAATGGGGAGTCAGAATCTAAGAAGGAAAAGCAGAGCATCCATTCAGGGCCAAAGGCAGCAATAGAGATGGGAGACTAGTAAGATACAGAGATATTGGTCACTTAGTATATGTATTAAAGACAACGGAAGCCAAGTTTCTCACAATAAAAGAAGGAGATTAGAAAATAAGAGAATGAATCCTGTGGTATCAGACTGAAATTAGAGTTATATGAATTCATGATTCTCAACATACTTAAAGATATAAATAAATATAGAGGCAAACATGTATGTATCCACTAAGACGACATAGGAGCAACAACATTCCAATAGCAATAAGCATGCTAATGACCCAGATCTTGTCTTCTGAATACTATTTTCCACTAAAATAATGAAAGTTCCTTGGAGAAATTACTAATTCCAGGATTGGAGCCAGAAAGGTGCAAAATGAGCCTGGAACACCTTGTGCCAGAAAGCAAGAAAAATCTCTGGAGTATTTTGTCAAGGAATGTGTCAAAAAGGCACAGAAATCAACCTGAAGGAGCTCTTACTGGCCAAATCTGGGACAATCTGGACATCAAAATGCATAACAGTAGTAACAGGTCATAACCAATTAAATAAAACAAGAACTATGAGTCCATACAGATAACAAATTTAATGAATAAGTAAATAAACTGTCACAGGGATGGAAGAGTTACATAGTTGTAAAGCACCTTTCTACAAAACATTTGTTAATTATAAAAGTGAGAAGAGTAACTTTATAGCAATGAAGCCCAACAGACAACACCTCAATAAAGCAATCAAAGTGGTAATCATTACTAATGGATCAAACTGAAATGGTCACACACTTAGATGATATTCCTCCAAAAGTCCATAACCTAAAGCAAGAGAAAACAACAGATAGGACCAAATCAAGAAACATTATACAAAACAACTGCCTTGTAATCTCCAAAAGTACCAAGTTCACAAAAGTTTAAAAAAAAAAAAAAAACTGAGGAACTGTTTCAGAAGGAAATAAACAGAATTATAGGGATATATGCTACACAAGACATCACTGGGATAAGCGGCAAACTTGAATGCGGTCTGAAGACTAGATAACAGCAATGTATAAATGTATCAAAATGTTCTTGTTTTCAGGAAATAAACACTAAAATATTTGGAAGTGATGGAGTCTCAGGTTAGTGACCTACCCTCAAATGGGTCTAGGAAAAAAAAAGTTATTTGTAATTTTCTCTTTAGGTGAAATAAAGAAAACTTACTTAGGAGTCTGGCAAATCTAGTTTCAAAATCAAGTTCTGCCACTTACAAACTAAACTGCTTTCGACAAGTTGTTTGATCTTTGTAAACCTTGTTTGCTCATTTAAAAATAAGAATCTTGTAATTTGTGGTGAGAATTGAGATATCTTTATAAAATACCTTAACACAGTGTCTGGCACTTAGCACCTGCTCACTGACAATTTATACTTTCTCAGAAGACAAAATCTGGTAATGCTTGGTTCCCTCTAAAATACTTGGAAGAGAATTCCAATCCTGGCTGCATCTAGCATTTTGTAGACTTTCGGTTGTCAACCACAGTTGCTATTTGTAAAACCTGCTGTTTGCAATTCTGTACAAAAAAATACTTGGTCTGTCGCTGCTTTTGCACAGAAGGAAAACAAATGCCAAGCTCCTCTACCTATGGTTCCCCATTTGTCCACAAGCACACAGTCTGGTTTGAGGTTGCAATCAATCCTCAAGGAGATCTTTAAGGGGATCCTTAAGTCACTGTCAATGACTGTTTCACCTCAGCCCACAAGGTAATAGTATTCAGCATCGTACTCTTATCCACTTAGTAGAGCTGATTTGAGACTATGCATGCTTATCTGGCCTTCTGAGACTAAAGTTCTCCTAGCTCTAAAGTTAAGAGCAACTAGAGAACTGCATAGCTGAAAGGAGAAGAGCAACAATTCTAATATCTGGGAAGGGATGGAATAACAATCAGAGGAAGGCACTCCAGAAGCCTCAAACGACCCTCATATACTGTTCAGGTCGAGAAATGGGCTTGAACTGCTAGCTACTAAATGTTGTAAGAATGATTCTGCTTCACTCCTCACCTACACACTGGTGCACACATATTCTGCCTTCTCTAAGACTCCATACACACTAAGACAGTGTGCTAGGGATCCCTGGGTGGCGCAGCGGTTTAGCGCCTGCCTTTGGCCCAGGGCGTGATCCTGGAGACCCGGGATCGAATCCCACGTCGGGCTCCCGGTGCATGGAGCCTGCTTCTCCCTCTGCCTGTGTCTCTGCCTCTCTCTCTCTGTGTGACTATCATAAAAAAAAAATAAAAAAAAAAAAGACAGTGTGCTACTCAAAGTACAGTCATGGACCAGTGACACTGTACAAAATATTAATGGCCTACAAGGAGATCAGTAGAAATGTTAAGGGTAAGAATTTAGAAAACTTCAGGGGTGCATGGGAGGCTCAGTGGGTGAAGCATCCAACTCTTGATTTTAGCTCAAGTCGTGATCTCAGAGTTGTGAGATGGAGCACTGCATCGTGTTCTGCACTCAGCATAGTCTGCTTCAGATTCTCCCTCTCTCTCCTCTCCTCCCCACTCCCTCTCTCTCCAATAAAAAAACAAACCTTTAAGAAAAACAGAACTTATTTTGTCTTTATAGTTGAATTTTTTAATCCAGTAATTCACTTGTATTTTACAAAAACACTGGATTGTGACAGGTTGAAGAAAATAACTGGTTTTTCACCACAGTCTGTATAGTATTATTTCTGAGATTTTTATATCCTAAGTTGATACACAGTAAACTGACATTTATTAAGCACTTACTACATACCAGGTACTATTTGCCTTACACAATACTTTATTAAATCCTCACAGCAAGCTAAGTTCTATCCCTACTCCTCATTTTCCAGATAAGAAAACTAAAGTGCTGCGTACAACTTGGTACAATTTGCTTAAATATCACAGTATGTATATCTGACATCTGAACTTAAGTCCTTAACTCCTTAAGCCAGGGTATTGAAAATAATACAAAGTAGGAAAGGAAAGTGATCAACTTACTCAGAAATGATGATTATTTAACACAGGATCTAAAATAATTCTCACAATTTGTAAAGGTAGGGTATTATCACCCACATTCTATAGCTAAGAAAAAGATAACACTACACTGGTACCTTGAAGGTTTCAGAACATATCTCCCATAAGTTTCAAGCGTCTGCTATTCCACTATTTCAATTAGACTTTGAGAGTAGGGACTACATACACACTTCTGCCTACAGTGCATAATCTAAAGCAATAAACATAGCAGATATTCAAGAAAATTATCTTTTGAATAAATATAATTTATTTCCATATAGCACTTCTTTTCAAGTTTCAGAGGCCCAGGTTTTAAGTGTTCCCAGAAGAACAGAATTTAACAGTTCCTCCTTAAAAGGAAACAGTTTAAATCAGAACCTAAAGAACTTACCTTTACTTGGTTTCAATTTTAATTCTGGGTCTGGAAAGTAAAATTTATCCCAATTTAATGAAAAGATTTTCAAAGTAAAGATAAAACCAGGAAGTAGCTCAAGAAAATGCTCATTTATATAAATAAAGTAAGAACCACAAGGATAGGGTCTTTTAGTAAGTTCCAAGAGTATTCACATCAAATTCCTACATATTCAGCTATTTATATATTTCACAATTTCTGTGAAATCACTGTAATTTCTATCCATAATGTGCATCTATATTATTCAAACAGACATGGTAAAACAACACAGATGAAATCCCACTATATCCGACAGAAAATACACAGTTGTGTTAACGGCTTAAGACTATTTTTTAAAGTAAAAATCTGTTTTACTAATAAAAACAAAATACTGTTTTTACATACATTATGTATGTAACAGTAGCAGGACAGAATTCACTAACATTTCTATCTTGATGAAGTCAAGCTAAATGTCTTCTCAGGAAATCATCACTACTGTGGAGAAACTACACTAATAACATTGAAACATTTTCGGTTGCTGCACATTAATGTCACATAGCTAGACTGAAGCCTGATTTATGGATCACTGAGCTGTGTTAGGTTATGTTGCATTACTTTGGTTAAAACTGCAGCAGGAAGAAAATCCCTGCATCTAAAAGAAATCCAAAAGTGAAATGGGCTGCTGAGAATACCACACCTCAGCATTCACTATCCCATTTCTATTCACCATAGATGTAGCTCTTTAGTTCTTCAGACAGTAATCTGCTCAATACTATATATGGGTAGTGAACCTGAAGACAATGGATGCTAAAACCTGCAGCAGGTTTAGGCTCCTTTAGCCCTTTAACCATTTTTGTAAGTTTAGCTAAGACTCAGACTTCGCCTTGCAGATGCAATTAATTACGGCTAATCATCTTAAAGCTTGGAAAAGACATGAAGCAAACTTAGGAAAGAATTTTTACCTTAATTTACACCTACCTCTATTGAAACTTATCTTTGCAAAATATAAGCAATGTAAACATAAGGTACATTTGCCCAACTAGGCGGGTCTTGAAAAGCCAGGTAAGGCTTATCAAGACTTAAGTGTGGAAAAAGAGCTGATCTGATGTACACTCACCCAAAAGTTTATGGTTAGAACAATGTCAGTTTAATCTCTTCCTAAATAAAAATCTGGGGCACCTGGATGATTCAGTCGGTTAAATATCCAACTCTTTTGGCTCGGGGTGAAATCTCAGGGTCCTGATTTCAAGCCTGGAACTGTAGCTCCACATTCAGTGGGGAGTCTGCTTAAAGTCTCTCCCTCTGACCCTTCTCCCCTCACTCATTCATATACATGTTCTCGTTTTCTCTCTCTCTCTAAAATAAACGTTTTTAAGTAAACAAATAAACATCGAGTCAAGGGTTCAGCATCTTGGAGCAAACAAATATTTAGCTTCTAGGATTAATTAGTGATGACAGCAGTCTAGCATCATAAAAATAATACCATTTACATACAATGGCTTAGAGCAGATCTAAAACAATTTTTAATCTAATTTTTATTTTGAAAATGTATACATCCAAAGAGACAAAAACAAAGAATAAAGGCAAATAACAAAACAATATTTTATGGCTAATTTTCTGTCCATAGCAATATCATAAATTCTTCCTTCCAGAAAAAAAAATCAAAACGTAATTCTGTTTTCTATCACATTGATCTAGTCCAATCTTCCTATTTGATTTATGTACAAGATTTCTGGACTAAATATAGTGAAGCAAATCACAGGCTATATAAACATCCTATATGTCACATACATAGCATATGCAGGTTCTCTCCAAAGGTATATGAATAAATTACTCCACTAGGAATATTTACCAGAATTTATGCTGCCTTTCCTCATAATTTCAGTCTAGGGCTGCAATGCAGCTAATAAATGAGAGCAAAGACAAATTTCCTAGAATAGATCCCATTTCCTAGACAACAACTAACGGTAAAATTCTACCGTAGTACTTAAGGTAGAAACTAAGCAACATCTCTTTTTTCATTATATTAGGTTTTTTTTTTTTTTCAGTTTTATTAAGGTATAATGGACAAAAAAAATGTACATATTAAAGGTGTTAATGTGATGGTTTGAAATATGTATATATTGTGAAATGATCACAATCAAGCTAATTAAAAAATATCTCACATAGTTACCATTTTTTGTATATGTTAAGAACATTTAAGATCTCCTCTCAACAAATTTCAAATGTACAATACAGTATTAACTGTAGACACCATGCTGTACTAGATACCCAGAATTTATTCCTCTTATAACTGAAAGTTTGTACCCTTTGACCAATACTCCTATATCCTCCATCTCCCAACTCCCCCCTTCCTGTGAGTTTAACTTTTTATACTCTACATATAAGTGAGATCATACAGTATTTGCATTCTGTCTGGCTTATTTCACTTAGCATAATGTCCTTTTAGATTCATCCATGTTGTCACAAGGACAAGGTGTTCTTTTTTTATGACTGAACAATATTCCATGGTGTATGTGTGCACAAGTGTATGCACAAGCACGCACAAGGCAGGAGAGAAGGAGAGGGAGACAGAACTATTTATCTGTTCACCCACTGAGAGACCGTTAGGTTGTTTCCATATCTTAGCTATAGTGACTAATACTACAATGAACATGAGCGTGAAGGTATCTGAGACTGGTTTATGTCTTTTGCTCATATATCCAGTAGTGGAACTGCTGAATCATATAGTCCTATTTTATAACTTTTGATGAACTTCTTAAATATGTTCCATCATAACTGTACAAATTTACATTCCCACCAACACTGTACAAGGGTTCCCTTTCTTGCACATTTTCACCAAGACTTGTTATATTTTGTTGTTTTGATAATAGCCAATCTGACAGGTATGAGGTGGGTATTTCATTGTCATTTTGATTAGCACTGACCTGATGATTAGTGATACTGAATATCTTTTCATGTATCTGTTGGCCATTTGTATGTTCTCTAAGAAAAATGTTAACCTGTTTTTAAATTTGGGTTTTTGCTACTGAGTTATATGAGTTCCTTACATATTTTTGATATTAGCACCATAGAGATATATGAATTGCAAATATTTTCTTCCATTATAGACTGCCATTTTACTGATGGTTTTTCCACTTTGTAAGGCATTCTAGTGTCATAGTCCCAACTTATTCTTGCTTTCATTGCCTGTGCTTTTGGTGTCACATCCAAAACTCCACTGCCAAGACCAGTGTCTATGAACTTGTATAGTTCACTAAGTACCTTACAAATTTATTTGATCCTTAAAAATCCCTGTAAGGCAGGTTATCATTATCCTCACCAAGCAAAAGAGCAAGCTGAAACTAAAAGAAGTTTGAGCTCTTGACCTTTGTCCAAAGTCACACAATGAACAAAAGGAGTTAGAAATCAATGAAAAAGACGGATTTTTTTCAAGAGCGTGAGCACAGGCATTGGGGGAAGCGGGCAGGGCAGAGGGAGAGGGAAAATTTCAAACAGGTTCCACGCCAGCATAAAGCCAGAAATGAGGCTCGATCTCATGACCCCAAGATCATGACCAAAGCCAAATCAAGAGTAAAACACTTAACCGACTGAGCCACCCAGGTATCAATGAAAAATTTTTTGATGTTAAGTCCAGAGCATTTGATCAAGGATATAAAAACAGTGAAATGTTTCTACTAGAATTGTTGACTGAAATTAAAATAATTCATATTCTTCCAGGAAAAAAAGATAATTTGTGTTTTCCTTAAAAGACAGGAAACTTGCTTAATATGTGACTGAAAGACTGTTAAGACTGAATCATCCCAAACAGTTAATTTTTCCAACCCCTTTAGAGCAGAAAAGCAGCAAGGGAACAAATGGCCAGAAAAGGAAGTCACGAAAGCCTTGAGCCATTTCATTTTCTTGAAATTAGTACATTTTCTTTCATAGTATCCCGAGAACTCAGAAAGTTGTACAGACTGCCACAGGTTTATTATATCAAGGACGTCAACGAAGGGAAATTCCACAATCATCAGTCAACTCCCAACAATGTTCACAATCATGTAGGACTAACTGTACATATCCACAATTACTACCTCCTACCTCTCTATTCTTTCTGTTTTATCCACACCTACTACTTAATGAGACTACTTTAAATCTGAATTCTTCACTTGGATGCTGGTTCTATCAATTAAATTTATGAACCTGCTAAAAAATGTGTGCCAAACTATGAGCACATGTACCTTTGTCTAAGAGAAGAATCCTCAATTTTCATCAAATCTTCAAACATCTGTGATTACAAAAGAATAAACACTGCTCTCTAGGACCACAAATAGCAACACTATTCATTTAATTTGATAGTCGTTACTCAGTGATTCATTTTTCTCTCTCCCTCACTTACTGCCACTTATTAACCAAATCTGAAATCCTAAAATATGTCTTTCTTTTCTAGAATCCATATCACTAGTGTCATCCTGTGACTGATGGTCACTACTATTGTGACCTCTGTGATTCATCTTCTTTTCGTCTTCCTCCCCTAAGAATCAAAGCATTCCTTTGTGCTTTCTATATTCACCCCCCTGAATTAGTAGTTGTCAAAATGTGATCTCCAAACCAGGAGCAACAGCAGAATGACCTGGGAATTTGTCAGACATGCAAATGACTCCAGCCCCATCCCATGCCCACAACACCAGAAACTCTAGAGGGTGAGGTGCTGCAATATGTGTCCTTAAAGACCTCTCCAGTTGCATGTTCAAAATACAGTAAGTTTCAATTCTGTTTTGTCTTTAAAATATTTAGTGAACACCAGCTGTATACAAGAATTTCATCTTAATATGACAGCTTCTCAAAACTGACTTTAGATCTTTCAGACATTTCCAATTTCTGAGTTGCTGATAGAACATATGCAGTCCCTGCATTACTTTAAATTTGGTCTAAGACCAAATTCATCAATACTCCTGCCTTCACACACACACAGAACACAAAGTTTTCCTATTCAGTTTAGTTGCATTTACCATTCACATTTATTTCTCCCTCTTTTTCTACATATGTATCTCAACAAGAACTCATGCATTCTTTTATCCCAGCATAATTCAGAATTTATCTTCTGCTCTACTGCCACAGTACCAATGAGATCTGGGACTTTACCTTATTTGTTGCACAAATATAATTGGTAACTTCCCCCCAGAGTTCAAACTCTCACAAGCTAGACATTTTACCACTGAACAACATGGGGGTTAAGGATACCAACCCCACACAGAGTAAAAAAAATCCATGCATAACTTTTTACTCTTCAAAAACTTTACTAATAGCTTACTGTTAACCAAAAGACTTAATAGCATAAAGTGTAACACATTTTGTACATTATTTGTACTATATTCTTAAATGATACAAGCTAGAGAAAAGAAAATGTTAAGAAAATTTTAAGGAAAATATATTTACAATATTGCAATGTAAAAAACTGGCATATAAGGGGCACCTGGGTGACTCAGTGGTTGAGCATCTGCCTTTGGCTGAGATTGTGATCCTGGGGTCTTGTGATCAAGTCCCACATGAAGCTCCCTATAGGGAGCCTACTTCTCCCCCTGCGTATGTCTCTCTCAATCTCTCTGTGCGTCTCTCATGAATAAATAAAATCTTTCTTTCTTAAGTGGCATATAAGTGAACCCATGCAGTTCAAACATGTGTTGTTCAAGGGTCAACAGTATACAGAGGACCACAGAATTTTCATTAAAAACAATGCAAGTTAACAAGACAGTAGAATAACACCTTTAAAAAACTTTGAAAGAAAAAAGCCAACCTAGAATTCTATACTCAGTGAAAATATCTTTAAAACAAAGACTAAATAAAGATTTTTTTTCAAAGTTCCAAAACCTGAAAGAATTCATCACCAGTAAGAAATGTTAAAGTTCATCCTTTGGACAGAATGAAAAGGACACTATATGGAAATATGGACCTATGTACAAGAATGTCAAAGGCAGTAGTAAGTTATCACATTGGTAAACATAGAAGATTTTTTTTAATCAAGTCTGTTTAAAAAACAACTGGCGACTGAAACATAAACAGTAACAATGTAGTGAAAAGGTTATAAAAATACGCAAAACTACGGGCAGCCCAGGTGGCTCAGTGGTTTAGCACTGCCTTTGGCCCAGGACATGATCCTGGAGACCCAGGATTGAGTCCCACGTCAGGCTCCTTGTATGGAGCCCGATTCTCCCTCTGCCTGTGTCTTGACTCTCTCTCTCTCTCTCTGTGTCTCTCATGAATAAATAAATAAATAATCTAAAAAAAAAAGCAAAAGTAAAACATATGACAATAGCACAAAGGTAGGGAAGAAAGAAATGAAAGCACACTATCACAAGGTTTTTATAAAACATACCAAGGGGCAGCCCCGGTGGCGCAGCGGTTTAGCGCCGCCTGCAGCCTGGGGTGTGATCCTGGAGACCTGGGATCGAGTCCCACATCGGGCTCCCTGCATGGAGCCTGCTTCTCTCCACCTGTGTCTCTGCCTCTCTCTTCGCTCTCTCTGAATGAATGAATAAATAAATCTTTAAAAAAAAAAAATACCAAGTAATATACTATACCACATAAACACAGACTATGAGTTTAAAATGTGTATGATACACACTAAGGTAAACACTAAAATAACAAAAATAAGTCAACAAAAAAGGTACGATGGTATCATTAAAAAAAGCTCAATTAATCCAAAAGAACACATGAAAATTAAAAAAAAAAAGAACACACGAAAAGAAGATTAGGATAAATAGGAAACATGTATCAAAATATTTAATTCATAGATTGAATGATAGATTTAAACTAACATACCAATAATCACAACAAATATAAATGGCCTAAACATTCCAAATTGAAAGTTAGAGACTGTAAATTGATTTTTTTTAAAGATTTCATTTATTTATTCATAGAGACAGAGAGAGAGAGGCAGAGACACAGGCAGAGGGAGAAGCAGGCCTCATACAAAGAGCCTGACGTGGGACTCAATCCAGGGTCTCCAGGATCAAGCCCTGGGCTGCAGGCGGTGCTAAACCGCTGCACCACGGGGGCTGCCCTAAATTGGTTTTTTTAAAAAGATCTCAATTATATGCTTCTACAAGAAAAGTATTTAAAATATAAAGACACAAATAGATTAAAAGTAACAAATGGAAAAAGACATACCATGTTAATGCTGACCTAAAGAAAGTCGCTAAATTAATCTCAAAGTAGGTTTCAGAACAAATACTACACCTAGGATACAGATAGTCATTTCATAACGATAAAGGAATCAATTTAAAAATATGAAAAAATCCTAAACACTAATGCACCTAGTAACAGAGATTCAACCCATGAAGCAAAACATGCAGAACTATAAGAAAAACAACAGAAAAAATCTACATTTATAGTCAGATTTTCAATAACCTCCCAGTAACTGACAGAAGTAGGTGCCAAATCAGCAAAGACATGGATTTGAACAACACTACCAACCAACTTGTCCTAACCGACATTTACAGAACATACCACTCAACAGCAGCCAATGCACAATCTTTTCAGGTGCACAAAACATTTACAAAGACAATATTCTGGGGCATGAAAGAGGTCTTATTAAGTATGAAAGGAAGGATATCATACAAAATATATTTTCTCAGTACAATAACATTAACAGAAATATCCCTGAAAAATACCCAAAGAAGGAAAAGAGAAAAGGAAATATGAAATACCTTCGCATACTAAAACGCCCCATAGGTCATAATATTTATATACTCATAATATTGTAAATGCTCAAAAACTAACCAAAAATTGCATTATGAATATATCTGGGGGGAGGACAGCACCAGATAGTATAAGAAAGCAAACATTTCACATATCATAACTGTAAGTTAAATAAATAAATAAGCAAGCAAGCAAGCAGCCAGCCTTTGGCCCAGGGTGTCATCCTGGAGACCCAGGATCAAGTCCCACATCAGGATCCCCACATGGAGCCTGCTTCTCCCTCTGCCTGTGTCTCTGCCTCTCTCTCTCTCTCTGTCTCTCATGAATAAATTTTTTAAATCTTTTTTAAAAATGCATTCAAATAACAAGTCAAAAAGGAGGATAAATAGGCAGAGTATAAATTTAGAAGAAACTGAAGAAAGAGCTGTTTCTGAGAAAACCTGGAGGGAGCTGGGAGAAGTGGAGCATTTTGTTACGTGTCCTGTTCTATTTAAGCTATAGACACAAGTACTTGGACAAAGACATACTTGTTAAAGACATTTCATCTACGTCATCTCATCTGATTCCTGGTGAGGGAGGTGTAATGATCCCCGTCAGACAGATGAGCTAACTGATATTCCAGGTTACATAGCTTGCTCAAAGTCAAAGCCACTACAACTTTCTTTGATGATCATATACACAATACCTGTCATGGCATCATTTAAACAAACAAAAGACAGCAGGTGAGGGGGGGACAAATTGTTTTCAGTTCTCATTTTGAATTATTTCTATACATATTTTTAGTTTTTATTCTCCTCTACTGAAGATGACAAGCTTACTGGTTGCACAGAACAAGAAGGAATCTTAATCTCCTGTTAATAACACTTAATCTTAATCCTGTTAATAACAATCTCCTGTTAATAACAGATTTTTAAAAGAAATCTGAATAGAGGGGTTGATTCTTGGCAAATGTGGAGGTCGAACGGTTCAAAATCCAAGATTAAACACTTAAGACCTGTATTCTTTAAAAAAAAAAAAAAAAGAAAGAAAGACCTGTACTCTTAATCATTATTTTTAATTGTGGTAAAATACACATAACATTAAATTTACCTTCTCAACCATTTTTAAGTAACAGTTCACTGGCATTATGTACATTCACATCTTTGAGCAACTATCACCACCATCCATCTCCAGACTTCCATTCTTTCTTCCCTCCAGTGCCAGGCAACCACCATTATACTTTCGGTTTTTATTAATTTGATCACTCTGGATACTCTAAATAGGTAGTATCATAGTTCACTGCCCTTTGTTGCTGGCTTATTTCACTTAGCAATTATGGCTGCAGTCCTCAAGGTCTATCTATGTTGAAGCAAAACTTTTTAAAACTAGCTTCCAAAGCAGTGAAAACCAATCCTTTGATAATGCCGTGAGAAATTAAAGCACCAGTGAATTTAAGAGATACAATTTAAGAAAAATGATTGTTTCCTTCTCCCTTAACCATGATCAGGGCACAAAAAAACAAAAAGAATTAAGTCACAATTACTACTAAAAAAGGATATCTTGGTACTTTATAATGTACCCAAAGGAAGGAGAAAAAAACTACTTTCATTTGTGAAAAATCCAATTACTTTTCCTCTAAGGTTGATGCTCTTTTGTGTTGTACAGCAAAGGTCTATAAGGAAGGGTTTCTGTAAATGCAGACTGGGTGTTTGTTTTCTATTTTAAGGGCAGGGTCACATAAAAGACAACATCACTAACAATATTAGGTGTTCACAAAATATTGAGTCATGGTAAATATCTTATAAATCAGAAGCAAAATAGCCTCCATTCAGTCACACAGAGCTCAAATAGGAAATACATGAAACTTGACCTTTAGAATATACTTAGAAAAGGTTCTCTTGGTTGCAGTTTTAAAAAACAAGCTTGTTGTGTACCTTTACATTCTCTTCCATTCTCTCACTCTGAATCTCTTGCCCTGAATATCTGCATTTATTTCCATCTGAAACTTATTGCCCCAGTCTTTCAATGGAGCCACTAAACAGAGCACACCAGACCTTTGAGATATCAAAAACATTACTCTGATATTGAGGTGAGCCTGACTGTCTGAATTTTGATTTATGATGCAACTAGAGTCATCCACAAAATTCTAACAAGGCCTGATAACCAGTAGTGCTTCAAGTGTCCAGGTACCTGACAAGCACTTAAGCAAGAGCTGTGGTTTTCATAGGCTCAGAATATTAACACTGAAAAAGAAAAGACGTCTGCTTAAAACAAAGTCAGGTATTTTATGTGACAAATGTATTTTTTGAAAAGTGTTTTAGGCAAGACATTTTTGTTTTATAAAGACCATCTGGCATGCCCAAGAGTAAGTGATTACCACTGCTAATAAAATAAGATTATGTTGGGGAGCCCTGGGTGGCTCAGCAGTTTGGCGCCTGCCTTTGGCCCAGGGCACGATCCTGGAGTCCCAGGATCAGGTCCCATGTCGGGTTCCCAGCATGGAGCCTGCTTCTCCCTCCTCCTGTGTCTCTGTGCCTTTCTCTCTCTCTCTCTCTCTCATAAATAAATAAATAAATAAATAAGCAAGCCTGTTGATATTTCAATGAAAATTTTCCATTGTCCAAAATTATCTGCTTCACTTGCTATTTTTCTAGATATTATATAGTTTGATGAAGCGTCTCAATACACAAAATATTAAGTACCTCTACCTTCAGCTCAGATTATGATCCTAGGGTCCTGGGATTGAGCCCTGCATCATTCTCCCTCTCCCTCTCCCTCTACCTCATGCTCTCCCTGCTTGCGCGCACTCGCACACTCTCTCTCTCTCTAACAAACAAAATCTTTAAAAGAAAAAAAAAGGATTTTGAGAAAATCTGGTCTGGTTTATGATTTCTTACACAACCAGACCACTTTGTTAGAATGACACCATAAAAAAGGTCCATTCCCAAAAAGTATATATCTTAGTAAATTAAACACTTTATCTTGGGTTAACACACACACACACACACACAAAAAGGCCATAATATGGATGTTTTGTCACATTCAGGGGAATTTCTTTAAGGCACTAATGATGTAGAAAACATTTTAATACATTTTAGTGATTCTTTCATTGCTATACGGGAATAAAATATATTATAATACAAGCCTTTTGAGAAAATTTTTAAAATAAAAAATTCTAATATCTTAGAAGATACATGTGCATAAGGTTGTCAACTATATCAACTCTACTGAACAGTGAAGAAATTTAAGTAACTTTGCAAAACTAAATGAGCAAATGAATTAACAGAGTAAAACAGAAAAATGCATATAATGTCTAAGAAGTATCCACAAATAAAAGTGTTACTGCCAAAAAAAAAAAAAAGTGTTATTGCCACTTTGTTATAGATTTTTTCTTTCTAGACCTATAGTCAAGATTACTAACAAAGCATAGTTACACTGGAAGGAGAAAGGGAACGAAGATTGAAGAAAGACATAAAAAATGAAAAAAACAAGCCACTTTACCCTTCCCACATCGTTTTACTTTGAAACTCACTAATTCAGCAGACATTTGGAATAAACACCAGTGTTTCAGAAAAGGCTCTAAGATTCCCTCCAATGAGACATTCTATGATCACCATTTCCTCATATCACATGATTAATGTGGGATTTAACACTTACTAGACTTTCTAAAAAACAGTGTTATAGAATACTTATGATGTACACTGTATAACTGAATTGACACAGAAGAAATCAACATCTAATTTAGCTTTTGATTGCCTCTAGAAGCCTAGAACCTGTGTTTAAAAACTTTTTTGAGAGAGCCTTTCTGACATTAATTTTGATTCAAATATGGAAATTAATAGCTACTGGATCTTAAACCATATGAGTCAACTTTATGGAGAGCTGGCAAATTAAGGGATTCCTTGAAGATGTTGAAGATTTTCAAAGTTATCTGTCTTGGCCTATTTGGCCACTGGTTAGAAAAGTGTTAAGGAGAAGAAAGGAGTAAATTTAACCCTTAATTATCTTAACTCAGAAAATCGTTCAAGCTTAAAATATTATCACTATGGGTATTTATCTTCAAAAATAAGGCATGGGGCATTTAGTAATATTGTCATGACGGTCTCCTCAAATCATCAATACAGATTTCAAGACTTTCATTGGACAGTGACAGAAATGTGTACTTTGAGTTTAATTTAGTTCAATTAAATTAGCTTCCTCTAGCAACAGCTTTTTGTTTGCAACAGGGCACGCCCACCAACTCTTTGTTCATGGAAATGTATTCTCTTGTTCTTTCTTGCTTATATATGTTAATAAATGTTATAATGTTTCTAAAGCCATTCCCAAGTCTTTATATAACTTTCTTCCTGGTATCTTTATTACAAAGCTATTGACAAAGTCCTATTTTTTCTTCAAGGTAAGTCCTATAGGAAATAAGAAAACACAAGCAACTTCATGCTTTCTTGTACCAATGTTGAGTTTTAGAGTTTATTGGACTGATCAGCTAAAAAGAGAAGTCTATTATCTGTAGTATAGCTATAAATACAATACTGAAGCCCACCTAGGAAGGGTGTCTCCCTGTGTAACAAGTAAACTGTCAGCCTATGACTATCTATGCAAAAGCATCTGTCCTTTAAATCTGGATGTCCTACTAAAATTCCAAATAGTTTTAAGTCACTGGTGGCTCAAAATTCTATTAACATCCACACACTTTGGCAAAATCTTATACTTTTCCTCATCATTTTCAACTATCTTTTGGCAGTTCTCTACTACACTGAAAACTTGGCTTCATATATTAGAAAAATAAAGAGGCTAACCTAGCTGCAGTTTTACTCACCTTCCTAAACATGAACAGTTCAAAATCCAGAAACTGCAGCAGGCACTGGATAATTACTGAGGAATTCAGAGAATCTTGCTAACACATGTCTTGATGATGAAGAAAAAAGTGGATATGGAATGACAAACTTTTAAATTTTGTTTAGCCTATGAGAAAAATTTATAAAACCTCTATTTTATGGAGGTAAATTTTTACTCACCCTAAAAAGTGCTGCTCTTTAGTAATGACTCTTCTTTGTTAGTCAAAGAGTTAAAACCATCTCTTTTACTCCCAAATGAGTGTCAGTCCTACTCAGAGGTGCCATGTTTTATTTAAAACATACTCTTTCTCAGTAACCACTTTCTTCTAATTGGCAAGGCAAAGCCAGGTCCCTAAAGCACATAGCTCGTTACATTCAGTTTGGATTACAAAAACACACCATGAAACAAACTGCATCAAAATGTACAAATTAACAGCACAGGAGTATGGGACAGGGAGGCGGAATTAGACTGTAATATGGAACAAAACCCACAGGGAGGCTGGGGAACAAATCACTAGTGTCTCTATAAACTATACAAGGTTTCCAAATGAGCAAATACACAAGGCAGAAGACAGGCTTTCCCATAACTCAACCAAATTACTAACTATAACTATGGATACAACAAAACCAGACTTTTTTTTTTTTTCAACACCATTATGCACACATGTATGAGAGAATGGGAATACCAAGAACGTTTAAGAAATGAAACCTGCAGGCTGCACTATTTAAATATGAAACTCATCTTTGCTTTCACACTGACAATGTGCAAACAGCCCTGCAATTAAACCACACCTCCAAACATTTTCTTAAAAAATCTTCTGAGAAGCTAAACACAGGAGACTAAATTAGAAATGGTGCTTCACTATGCAGCACAGAGAGCAAGGTTAATGAGCTAAGTTATATGAACAAGAACAAGAAAGATGTTACAAAATGAAGATCTCACCACCAAAATAGAAAATGCATTAGACAACTCCCCGCACCCCCCCCCCCGCCCTTCCCGCCACATATGCACACCTTTTCCCAAATTAGATACTCTGTGAAGCTTCCAGCACAGTTTCTCTGATTTTCCCTGGAGATCTAGAGGCAAACTCCAATTGAACCAGAAGAAAGGAGAACAGGAAAAGTGTATACCCTTAACCTACATACAAATGCAAAACAATACTACTGCTACTTCCTCACAAGGTCTTTACAGAACAATCCCATCTAAACCTACCACCTTCACTCTGAACAAAATTTAACAGTGGGAAAAGATTATAACGCATCTAAATACCTGAAATCAAATCTCAGTTCGTTTTAAAATTAATTTAATCGGGAAAATTATTTAATCCATTTAACAGCAGTTTCTTATCTGTAATATGGAGATACAAAATCACCAAAGTTGTAAGGATCAAATCAGATAATGTGCAAAATGGCCTCATAATATAAAAGGGCTACGGATATCTTATTATTGCAATGACTTCATCTAAAGATTTTATTGACTTCTTAGAAACATTATCTGTCCGTGCCCTTTCTCCATTTTATTTCATCAACAGTAATCCTTGTGTTACTTCCATTTTAAGTATCTTTTTTAAAAGCATTCCCCCTTTAATACGTACGTACCTTTGTTATTTTTCTTCAAACCAGAAGCCTTGAGTTAAAGTATCTTTTCCTTCTTTCTAATCAGTTTTTAGTTTAAAAGTAATTTAAGAAATTTAAAACAAACCTTTGTTAATAATTAAGATTGTTAACATACAGAAAGTTCTACTTTACACACTAGAATCAGCTGAGTAATGGGGCCTCTAAATGATATAGTATTTTGTATTGTTAAAATTCATATTTTAGGTATATAATTAATGGCCTGCCTTATCATTTTACCACCACCCCTATTGTGACTAAAAATTAAATGCATGGGGGTTATAACCAGAAAGTGTGAAAAGCAGCCGCACCCTAAGCCTCTCATTCAAGGCCAAAAAAAAAAACTGAGATTAAGAATTACTCTAAGTATCTGTGGTATAGTGGAGTCAAGATCACTGAAGCACAAAAATAGTCTCGTGGTGCTTTCCTGTGTCTATGTGATAGTTATTGATATTCCTGCCAAGCCAAAAAGGAAGCCCATAAACCTACCTGATCATGTAGTTTGCATAGTCTACTAAGAACATGAAACATGAAACATGAAACATATAGGCAATATGAGCAGTTAACTCTTACGGAGCTTTGTAGGTCGTCCAGGGTTGTTGCCTTATTACACGAAGGGGCCAAACACATCTAACCCAAGCAGATCTCAGAACTAGGGGATTCTCCAAGCCTCTTTTGATAGAGGTATACCATCAGTATAAAATTTGAGCACATATCTCTTACATGTCTATTTTTTTTAAATAGTTATATTTCCTGCAGTAGACTGAATGGTATGCCCCCTCCTCATATCCCTCACCAAAAAAAAAATATATATATATTATATATCTCTCTAAAACCTATATATATAATCGTATTTATTAAAAAGACCTTTGCAAATTAATTAAGAATTTCAAAATAGGGGCATCTGGGTGGCTCAGTCAGGTAAGCATCGGCCTTCACCTCAGGTCATGATCCTGGGGTCCTGGGATGGAGCCCCAAGTCAGGCTCCCGGCTCAGCTAGGAGTCTGCTTCTCCTTGGGCCCCTCCCCCTGCTAGTGTTCTTCTCTCTCTCTCTCTCTAACAAACAAACAAACAAACAAATAAATAAATAAATTTTTTAGATGAATTTCAGGGGATCCCTGGGTGGCTCAGCAGTTTAACGTCTGCCTTCAGCCCAGGGCATGATCCTGGGATCCTGGGATCAAGTCCCACAACGGGCTCCCTGCATGGAGCCTGCTTATCCTCTGCCTATTTCTCTGCCTCTCTCTCTCTCTCTGTGTCTTTCATGAATAAATAAATAAAATCTTTTAAAAAATAAAAGTAAAACGAATTTCAAAATAATACCATCCTACATAAGTAGGGGCACTAAATCCAAAAGTCAGACACACACAGGAAAAAAAAAAAGCCATGTCAAGATGAGGGCAGACCCTGGAGTAATGGACTAATGTATGTACAAGCAGAGGAATGCCAAGAATTGCTGGCAGGCACCAGAAGCAAGGAGAACCATGGAATGGATTTCCCCTCAGAGCCTCCAAAGGGAAACATGTCTGACTTCTGACACCTTGATTTCAGACTTCTGGCCTCTAGAACTGAAAGAGAATAAATTTCTGTTTTAATCCACCCAGTCTGTGGAAATGAGGGCTGTCATAACAAAACACCAATAAGATTATGTACATCACAAAAATCAGCAATATATATATATATATATATATATATATATATATATATGATAAAAGTATGTAAGTAGAAATTCTAACATTTTCTGTCTATGCAATGGATAATCCTGTGCATCTTACGAAGAACAGTTTTAGGCCAACACATGGACAGAAATAAAGCCAAAAGACAGAGCCAAACTATTCTAAAAATCCTGTAGCTATTACATTTCTTCCATTTCTCCCAAAAACTGACACATGGTGACAATTTTTCTACTCAAGGCTTAAAAGACGCTACCTGTCTACTACTTACAGCATTGAGAATTTTGTTTCCTATTACAAATGCAACAATTATTTTTGACATAATTTCCATGACAACATCTTCAACACACTGCTTCATTTAACTTGCATAATAATTAACCACACAGTTTAAGAATGCTTATTAGTGAGACAGCAAACTGCCATGGACTAAGAGGTCATAAAGGGCTGTCAGAGAGTTCAGCTTTGCTAATCAGTTAAGGACCTGATGCCCTTTGTCTTGCTTTCATTTGAGAGCAAGGAAGTTATACCACAGAAAATAGGGTCTTTAACACAGAAATAGTCTTAACAGATTCAAACAAGTTTAAAAAATAGAGAAAACTTAAGGTTGCAACTGTGGTATAAAAAGAGTGAAAGAAACTTACGTCTCTGTCAAAAGGGGACTAGATCAATTGGGGCATGGTATTAATAGAGGCGATCAATAATTTATCAACCACTTGGGACACTGACAAGTACAAAGTCAGAAACCTCCTCACTGAGTATGGGAAGTTAAGTGGGCATTGTAGTTTTAGGCAAGCAAATCAGTTTCACTGTCATAATTAATAGTTTCACTGTCATAAATACTGTAAACTGAGACTATTCCAGGTAAGTCAGGATACTGATTATACTAAATTATAAACAGTTAAAATGACCTACAGCAACATGTATCAAGATTTCTAAAAAATTATTTAAAAAATACAAGCTGTAGAATGACTAATGCAATATCACATACATTTTTAAAACAGAATAATATCGTTTATATATATTCATATTAAAAAGTATAAATACAAAAATAAGAATAGTGATTCTTTGTGAGGTAGAAAAAGGATGATTGGGATAGAAGAAAACTAAGAGATGTAGTTCCCTTTTAAAATATATTATAAAAGGGGGCACCAGGGTGGCTCAATGGGTTGAGCGTCCAACCTCTTGATTTTGGCTCAAGTCATGATCTCGGGGTCTGCTTGAGATTCTCTCTCTTTCCCTATGTCTCTTACCCCCACATTCACACTCTCTAAAAATAAATAAATCTTTAAAAAAGAAAATATGTTATAAAGCAAAAAGAAAACATGTTAATATTTGTCAACTCTGGTTTGGCTTGTGAATGTTTATTATATTATTTTCTGTAATATCCTGAATTTCAGATACCCACACCAGATATCCACCAAAGGACACATACTAGCTGAGAGAATTCAATGAGCTGAACTATATCTCTTATTAACCAATGCATGATCAATGTGTGTGTTATACTGGAGAAATCTTTCTTAAACTATCAGTTTTTCAAGAAATCAGAGTGTATGA
This sequence comes from Canis lupus familiaris, assembly GCF_011100685.1. NCBI lineage: Eukaryota > Metazoa > Chordata > Mammalia > Carnivora > Canidae > Canis > Canis lupus. Next base: position 7,117,523 of record NC_049233.1, on the reverse strand, counting down.
TAGTAGCAAATCAACAGAATTATAAGGAAAGAAACACCCTATTCAAATGCTTCATTTTAAGTGCAGCAGCTGCCATTCTTCTAGAAAAGGTGATTTGAAAAGTCAAGGTATGACAAGCATACAAATTCTAACATCTTACTCCAACTTCACCATGCTATAAAATGACTCACTGGAGAGGGTAGTTTGTTTTATACTGTTTTAGTGATGGGTACAGAGTTCCCACAATTTCTAGAAGAAATCATGCATAACAAGAAGCGCTTAAAATTTTCAGATTCACTCTGTTCCTCTTACTGCAGACCCTCAAAATTCAACTGTAACCTACAACTCTTCTTCCCTTCCAGAAGTGACTGGTATATCAGGCCATTTACACCCTGACTTCTAACAGAGAAGGTAAGCAGACAGGAGATTAGAGTGCAACTCTAAACAGCTTAAGAGTTGCAAATTCATAAGGAAATGTTTTCATTAACTTGCTATGAAATAGGAATTTGTTACCCTATTCTGGAAATTACCATGAAAAACAAGTCGCCTTGAAGAGAAACATTTACATTTTCATTTATCTACCATTCCACCCTATACCCTGCATTGTTCTATCACTGAACCTGGATGACAACATTTAGATTCCCTATGTTGCAAGCTATAGCCAATTCGATTTTGCACATTTCAGAGAGAAATTAACCACTTCTGCACTTCTGAAATGTGTCTAAGTAGAACACACTTTTCTTCTGAAACATCTAAAAATATTTTTGTAATTACATTAATAAAAGTCTGAGCCAAAAGATAAACAAAATTAAAATTAGTTAAAATCACCCCAAATAGGGCAGCCCGGATGGCTCAGCAGTTTAGCACCACCTTCAGCCCAGGGCGTGACCCTGGAGACCCGGAATGGAGTCCCAAGTCGGGTTCCCAGCATGGAGCCTGCTTCTCCCTCTGCCTGTGTCTCTGCCTCTCTGTGTGTGTCTCTCATGAATAAATAAATAAAATCTTAAAAAAAAATCTCCCCAAAAACTCCTACGCTAAGACTACCAAAATTAAATTTTTCAACTACTTTCTTTGAGCTTTATCCCATGCAACTATATACATATAAATTATGTGTAGTTATGGGTATTTACCCAAGAAAACTAAACTACTAATTCAAAAATATATATGCACCCCTATCTTTATCGCAACATTTACAATAAACAACATATGGCAACAACCTAGATGTCTGGCCATAGATGAATGGATAAAGAAGTTGTGATACATATACAATGGAAGATTAAGCAGCCATAAAAAAAGAACAAGATCTTGCCATCTGTGACAACATGGGTGGACCTAAAGTACACTGTGCTAAGTGAAGTAAGTCTGAGGCAAGGGCTGTCATTTTGACTAAGTAATCTTAGTGACAGGAGCCAAAGAAGCAGCACAGGCTGTCCCCCGTTTCCCTTCCTCCTTCTCTTCTCTAGTTGACTTCCCAAGCTTTTTACACTCCACTGTCCTGGTCCTAACATGTCCCAGAAACAAGAAGAGGAGAATCCTGCAGAGAAGACCGGTGTGAGGAAGCAGGGCACATGGGAAAAGAAGGCATTCTCCCTGAGATTGCCAAGGAGGCAAAACTAAAGGCCAAATATCCAAGCCTAAGACAAAAGCCTGGAGGCTCTGACTTCCTCATGAACAGACTCCAGAAAGGGCAAAAATACTCTGAAGCAAAACACTACAACATGCCCAAAGAATAAGCAGCTCCCAAGTACAGGACCAGACAAGAATCTGGTGACTGGTGATCACATCCCCATCCCTCAGGATCTGCCCCCAGCAAGTTGTGGGGCAGTGGTCTCCCCTTGCTCACCCACTGGACTTTTATGTATCAAGGGTAGAGACAGAATGAACATCTAGTTAGCTCTTCTCACCTTACTAGCCAGAAATGACTCTAATTCTTCTGAGGGCTGCTAAGAAGGTGATGTGGGTTGAAAAGAGGTTCTGAGTTCATTTCTTTGGTTAAATTGAGATTTCTACACCCTCACTGTAAGCCCAGGTAGGGGCTAGAAATAAGACTAGAATTGGATAAGGCTGCAAATGCTCTTTTATCTTTTGTATGAGAAATTGGGGAGATGGGACTTCTCCTTTTGAAAGAGACTATCCCAAATTGGTTAGGCTAAGTCTTGGGACTTATATGGTTGGTTTACATCCAAAGGCTAAATTGACATACTTGGGAAAGGTTAGATAGATTGAATGAGATCTGTTTTCTGTGCTTCTCTGTGTTTTTTCCCTTAAGCTGCTATTGCTTCATGTTTCCATTATGGCAAGCTTAGATAATCCTCAACAAGAAAAACTGATTTGCTTGCCTAAAATTACAATGCCCATTTAACCTCCTATACTCAGTGTCTCTGATAGTTTGCTCTGGCTCTTAAATAAAGATTGGAGAACATCATTTACACAAAATGGGCACCTCCTCTCTCTCTTCCAGCATGTTGCTTCTACAAGTATCATGGGATAGCAGAACACTGGGTTTGGAATCAAGATATCTGGGTTCTAGTTGCACTCTGTCTCAGCGGAACTGATATGTAACCTTGGTCAAGTCATTTAACCTCTATGGATGGATTTCTAGTTCTTCATCTGTAAAAGAGCTGAATATAGGTAAGACTGATTCTAATTTAAAAATTTTGTAACTGCCAGCTGAAAAAAACTCTCTGGTATTCATTGTAAAACTAAGTGAGGTAGGCCTATCGGTGAGCCTACAGACAAGAACCATTTTAAGGCCACATAGGGAAGGAGGAAGTTGAGATTTGGGGGCTATAAATTCAGGCAAGAGGGCCTCGTAAGTAACATGGTCTTAAGGGTCAAGAAAAAACGTTCTAAGAAGCTAGCTTCTATGGAAGCATCTTGCCCCCGCCCACTTTCCTGGCCTTTGCAGCTAAAAAGCTTCGGGCCTGAGACACATGCTCAGTCACACACATGTGGTACAGGCCCCCCCACATTTCAGATGTAATCAAATGCCAGATGTATTGTTAAGGAGACCAGAAGAAAAGGAACAAACTGAGCCAGCCTCCAGTTCTTGGTACTACGGCAGGGCTAAAGTAGCAGTTTTCTTAGGAGATGATTCACCTTAAAGGAAGCCTTGCGGGGGGGGGGGGGGGTCAGGAGAGAGATAAGGAGCATTGGGAAATCTCTGCCTTCCTAGAGCTCAGTAACTTTGACTCCTATGGGATGGGGAGAAACAGCAATGTGAATTTGTGAGTAGGTGGAGGAAAGAGGTGCAGGTGGCCAGTACCCTCAGTCACTAGCTTGGCCTGAATCGTACTGCTAGTTAGGACAGAGAGGGCCAGAGTGACAACTAACTGTTCAAGCAGGGAGCTTGCTTGGGATTTGATCCCAGAACTCCAGCTGGGATCACAACCTGAGCTGAAGGCAGATGCTCAACCACTGAGCCAGCCAGATGCCCCTCACCTCACAAATTCTGATACGCAAAACATTTGGCCCAATGAGAACAACCATTAACTTACTGATATGCATACAGGGTGATGGCAGGTAGGAATATTTCTTTCCTGACTGGACATTCACTTTTCAGGTTATCACTTAGATTGGATAGGAGAAAGTTGGTGAGGAAGGAATGGAGAGAGCAGGACCCTTGAATTCCCTTGGTCCCCAGACTCCTTCACTGACACTTGTATAGAATTTTTATGTTTCTTGCTCCATTTCCTCATGCTATCTTCCTTAATCTAAAGTCCACGTGAGGGGGACGCCTGAATCACTCAGCGATTGGGCATCTGCCTTTGGCTCAGGGAGTGATCCTGGAGTTCTGGGATTGAGTCCCACATCGGGCTCCCTGCATGGAGCCTGCCTCTCCCTCAGCCTATGTCTCTGCCTCTCTATCTCTGTCTCTCATGAATAAATAAATAGAATCTTTAAAAAAAGAATGTATTTTAAAAAAATAAATAAAATAAAGTCCATGTGAGGGATACCTGGGTGGCTAGGTGGTTGAGCATCTGCCTTTGGCTCAAAACATGATTGCGGGGTCCAGCGATTAAGTCCCACATTAGGCTCCCTGTGAGGAGCCTGCTTCTCCCTCTGTGTCTCTGCCTCTCTCTTTGTGTCTCTGATGAATAAATAAATAAATAAATAATCTTTGAAAAAAATAAAAATAAATTAAGTCCATGTGAGAAGGGGAAAATGTGGAACATCCTTGTACAGTTTCCTCAACTGTGCCAGCCATTTTGTACATAGATATGCCATGTTGTTATATATATAAGAATACATATATAGTTTTGTACATTTTCTTTAAAAAAAAAAAAAAAGGTCAGAGAAAGACAAAAACAGCATGATTTCATTTATATGTGGAATCTAAAAAGCAAAATAGGGATCCCTGGGTGGCGCAGTGGTTTAGCGCCTGCCTTTGGCCCAGGGCGCGATCCTGGAGACCAGGGATCGAATCCCATGTCGGGTTCCCAGTGCATGGAGCCTGCTTCTCCCTCTGCCTGTGTCTCTGCCTCTCTCTCTCTCTCTCTCTCTGTGTGACTATCATAAATAAATAAAAATTTAAAAAAAATAAAAAATAAAAAAATAAAAAGCAAAATAAACAAACAAAAAAGCAGAAACAGAGCCATAAATGCAGAGAACACACTGGTGGTTGCCAGAGGAAAGGTAGGGGTATGAGCAAAATGAGTGAAGGAAAGTGGAACATATAGGCTTTTGGGTATGGAATAAGTCATGGAGATAAAAGGTACTGCATTGGGAATATAGTCAGTGACGGTGTACTAGTATTGCATGTGAGAGATGATAGTTATTTGTGGGGAGTGCAGCATAACCTATAGACTTGTAAATCACTTCACTGTACACCTGAAACTAACATAACACTGTATCAACTATACTTCAATAAGAATAAAAATAAATTATGTGTCGTGTCTAATTAAAAACAGGATACCACACATACTGCTTTGTAGTCTTGTCAATCAGCATTTAATTAATGTCCTGTTATTTTTGAAAGGGAAAACAAAAATCCCAAACTAATGGCATGTTAAGAGCATAAATTAAGGAACTCTATCATTCAATAATTTTTTATTTAGGCAGAAAATATGACAGCAATGAACAAGCTTGATAATTTTCCGATGGACACAAAGTATGCAGCAATGAGAAAAACAAAATCCTGTTTGAATATTGGCCTTTTCAAACACTTAACAGCCTCCCCAAGGTCCATTTTGAATTGAAAACAGTATGATAATATCAAGAAATAATAAAAGTGAACATGAAAATACTGTACAGAATCATTTTCTCCCAGCTGACAAAAGCTAGTAACAGAAATACATTAATTATAACAATATTTTCTCCAAAGTACCAGAAACTAGCATCTAAGATTACTCTTTTTGTTTTTAAAGATTTTATTTATTTGGGAGAGAAGGAGAAAGAGGGAGAAAGAGCGGGGGGAGGGGCAGTGAGCCTGATGTGGGGCTCCACCCTGGGACTCCTGGATCATGACCTGAGCCAAAGGCAGACGCTTAATCAAGTGAGCTACCCAGGCACCCCTAAGATTACTCTTTTGAATAGGTACCCGAAAACAGATTCCTACAAAACTAAGTACACACCTAGCTCTAGAGTCTATTAGAATGTGCTTCTTATAGAACATGTATCATTTTATTTATTGTAATATTCTTTACCAATAATGAGACACAGGACACACGTAACCATGAAAACAAAGATAAACTTGCTTAACTATCTTCCCATTAAGAAATACATATATTTGAAAAGGACACTGAAACTAATTTTCAGAAAATTAAATAACTGCACCATATTTAAATAATTAGCTCATAATTTAAGAAATGTTTGTCTGTAGTTTTAGTTCATCTTTAACTGACAAAAGATCTCTTATACTATAGTTCTTCTATTCTTGTCCCTTTCTATAAAACATAAAAGTGCATTAAAGTATTCCTTTTCTTTTCTTTTCTTTTTTTTACAAAAGTGTAGCTGACACATAACGTTATATTGGTTTCAGGTGTACAATACAACACAGTGATTGGACAAATCTGTATGTTACGCTGTGGTCACCCCTAGTGTAGCTACAATCTGTCAAACATACAGCACTATCACAGTATCATTGACTACATTCCCTATGCAGTAGTCATCGTCCTCATAATTTATTCATCTCATACCTGGAAGCCTGTATCTCCCACTCCCCTTTGCCCCTACTCTCTCCACTCTGGCAACCACCAGTTTATTCTTTGTATTTATAAGTCTGTTTCTGCTTTTTATTAAAAGTATTCCCTTTCAAGAGAACTAATCTGTAATGTTAATGTTAACCAAATAAAAAAATTTCTTGTGCTGCAAATAATCATCTCTCCATATTTATGCCATCTTAAGTGAAACAGTATAATCAATTCACATCTACAATTTAAATAAATTGCTTACTTTGATTTCTCAATAAAGTGCTTTTGTCAGTCTATAAATAATAAACATTTTAGTGTCAGTTTTTAAAGGAAATTACTGAAAAGTATTAAACATTAAATACATACAGGACCAACTGGTTCTTTTTACACTGAGCACATGTTAAGTTTGTCTTCTGATAAGTAGCTATCATCAGTGTTACTCAGACAACCTTCTGGCCCTTCAGACATATCTTCAGACTCCCTCATAAAGTATAAAATGGTGTATACATGATAGAAACTTCCTAGTCACCACAGTCCTCTATCCCCTACAGCAAGTATGTCTAAGGGCGGCAGATATAATGCCACACTGCTAAAGGAGTTACTTCAGTCAGTTCTTTAAAAATTTCTGCCTTTCCACTTATGATCATTCCATCTGATGTTTCTCTCAATCATACTTTTATTTAGCAAAACCATTCTGTGAAAAGCACTGCTGATATGGTAATACAAGAGGTCTTTGTCAATGAGATGCTAAATGTCCCAAAATATCGAAGACTAGTTAGTATCTAAATTGAGTTTGCAAACAGAAAATAATACCATAGCCAATATCATTTCTACCTAAGAAGCAAGACGACTACCCTTTAGAGGCTATGCTTGACTTTTCATATGTATTTTTAACATAGCAGCAGATAATCAGATTAGTTCATACTTTGACACATAAAATCATACAAACTATTCAAGAGTTCCAAATAAACAAAGGTCACAAAAAATCAACTGGTTAGTCCTTTGTCTAAAGACAGAAAAGAAATATGTCCTATTTTCCAAAGAAAATGGGATCCTGAATAACTCAATGACTTTCCAGTAAATTTCTGCAATTCGGTGGTTTTCAAACCACAAGTGGTTTTTAAATCATAACCCTGGTAATATATACTTACATCACAACCTATTATATATTATTTTCATTTATATATGTAACACAAAGGTTTCACAAAAACAATACTTGCCCTTAATATTTGCACTGCACTGATTATTTTCTATCCTACTCAATTTTTTAAAACGCAATTAAGAGGCACTTGGGTGGCTCAGTCAGTTGAGCGCGCCTGCCTCTTCATTTCAGCTCAAGTGATGATCTCATGGGTGGTGAGATCAAGCCCCATGTCAGGTTCCGCACTCAGTGGGGAGACTGCTTGAGGAGTTTCCATCTCCCTCTGCCCCTCCCCCCAGCTCATGCTCGCTCTTTCTCTAAAATAAATAAATACATCTTTTTTAAAAAGATGCTAAAAGTGTTATACCATGTCAAGAAATTTTGTGGCTTTCTTTTTTTTTTTTTTAATTTTATTTATTTATGATAGTCACACAGAGAGAGAGAGAGAGAGAGAGAGAGAGAGAGAGAGAGGCAGAGACACAGGCAGAGACACAGGCAGAGGGAGAAGCAGGCTCCATGCACCGGGAGCCTGACGTGGGATTCGATCCCGGGTCTCCAGGATCGCACCCTGGGCCAAAGGCAGGCGCCAAACCGCTGCGCCACCCAGGGATCCCATTTTGTGGCTTTCTATTATAGATATTTACTGATTCTTTTAGTAAAGTCCTACAAATATAAAAATGTTTAATAAAAGAAAAGGATAATACGAAAGAATATTATTTAGAGTATTATCAAAAGGGTAGAAAAGCTAAGTGGACCAAAAAAGATGCTCATGTAGCTTTAAAAATTAGAAAGGCTAAAAAAAAAATTAGAGGGATCCCTGGGTGGCGCAGCGGTTTGGCGCCTGCCTTTGGCCCAGGGCGCGATCCTGGAGACCCGGGATCGAATCCCACGTCGGGCTCCCGGTGCATGGAGCCTGCTTCTCCCTCTGCCTGTGTCTCTGCCTCTCTCTCTCTTTCTCTCTCTGTGTGACTATCATGAATAAATAAAAAAAAATTAAAAAAAAAATTAGAAAGGTTTGTGGCAAGATGAATTGATAATTTACATTCAAGAATGCTTAAATACCATCCTTTTCAATTGTTTAGACATTCTTTCCATAATTTCAAATGAATTACAAATCTGTTAAGTTATATCCTTTCTTTAGAGGTAATATAAAAATAATTAACACTCTCAACTGGGAAGGATAATATATCAACTCAAAGGTGGGAATATTCCTTATCCAAACTGAAAGTGTTTCTACAGATAGCCTTAGTCTTACAGAGAATTGTGATTCAAGGAAAGAAAATACTAAACATGTAAAAGAGGGACTGACAATTAAGTAGAAAATAGCAAACACTTATGGTAATGGAGAAATATATACTATAGTACAATTAACTTTTCCTGTTTTTTTTTTTTTTAAGACTACATAGTAACCTCAGATAACGAGAATCCAGAAGAGCATCTTCAATCCACTGTACCTCAAATCCTAACACTAGAGTCAGTCATTTTTTGGTGCCTCCCCAGAATACTTCCTTTAAATATCCTTCTGATTATGGCATAAGAAAATCTTGGATGATAAGGGTCTTCAGGTCAAAGGCGCTTTAAGGTTAAAAGTAGCATATTGCACAACTGGGTGGCGGGGGACCTCCAAATGGCCTAAAATGATTTCAGCCAGGCCAAACCAGATTCAAAATGCCAAAAAATAAAAATAAAAACAATATCCTCCCATTTCAAAGAGAGGAATTTTGGTTAAGCAGGAAGCTGTTAAGAATAGCAAATCCAGCCAGGCTGGATACTCTTCTACGTTCATGCAAATGGCTGATACAGACATTTCTTGTTCTAACAATATGGAGAAACATTATTATTTTGTATATCATTTACCGGCAAAATTAATAATTCAAGGTTTTTTAGCAACTTTCACTTCCCATATACTCATTTCCTTTCCCTTCTGATTCCCTTTCTCTAATCTCAAACTGCCCAGGAATGTTTTATAAAGAAAAGGGATAATAATCTGAAGTGATAGTAGTTATTGGGACATCCGCTCACCATTTGGCAGAATATTTCATCAGAGGCAAACAGTCATCAAATTAACTATAAACTAGCAACCACAGTTCCTCACCTAATACTCCACTATCTCAACAAGGTTTTAAACATGTTTATACTAACTTCAATTTTACATAAACAAGTTACAACTCATTTTTTTCACCACATATATTCTGAAAAGCAATCTTGAAAAATAACTAACCTAATGGGACACAACAGTTGTTTTTAAAGTGATTATTCCATCTTTTAAAAGCATATTGTATACTTTATGGTATATTCTTAAAAAGAGTACTTAAAATCACAGCAGCTTTGGCCAAAATAATCTTTGTGTGTTGTCCTACACATCTCATGCCTCTGCTGCAATAATGTATTTCTATACTCTATTTCATACAGGAATGAAATCCACAAATATGTCTGTAAAGTTCAATGACTTTTCTTCTGTATTTCAAAAAGAATTCCAAATGCCACCTCCACAAGCAGGATGTTACTAGTCATTCCTTTCAAATGATGTTGAGGAAATTAAAAATATGGGTATGAAAATAAAGAGAAAAAAAGTATTTTCTTTACACACTTGAAAATACTTAATATTTTTAAAAGCAAAAAGCAAAAATGACAAAGCTGTGTAAAGAGTAAATGGACACAGATCACAGAGAGACAATAATTAATTATAAATATTAAAAAATCCAACTGCAAGTACAAAGAAATGCAAAGACCATAGCTGAACTATCTTCACTGGTAATTTTTTAAATTTTATATTTAGTTAGGGACAAATATAGTTCTTTGCCTTTTGATGTGTGCCCCTTTTCTCAAAGGTGCCTGACCTTCTCCCAAAGCCACACTTTACTGAATTAGAAGGGGAAGCTATCTCTATATGGAGACAGTCATCAATCTAATACATGTTTTGTCTCATTGCTACTTTCATCTTTTCTGTAAAATTTAAACTCTGACCAGTAAGGAAGCATTTCTTCATATCTGTAATTGAGACATGTAGAGCAAAAAAGAATACATTCATTTAATGGCAGAGATATTGTTAAAAGTTGGATAAAACTTACCAATATTTTTTTCCTTTTAAAGATCTAAAGTATTTGAGAAATTCCAAACTTTTAACAAACTGCCAGCCTCCTCAACCCCCCCAAAATCCCTCCCACCTATCCCCTAGTTTAGGCATAAATATAAAGAACTAAAGCCTTAAGTATTATTACTTTCTTGCCCAAATAACATAATGAATAGAAAGTGAAAACTGACAAAGATTCTCTCCTTGATCAATCTCTAACCAGGCTCTTCGAGACTTCTCGAGTAGGACTCAATCTTGGCCTATAAAAACTACAGACTCTTAACACAATTGGTTTCATCCCCCACTTCCCAAACATTAAAATATTTAAACAAACACTAACAGTTTCTAACAACTCAAGGCCCCAAAACCCTAGGATGACCCTAGCCCCTCTTAAAGTGCCTGCCTGAGAAAGCTCAAGGCTGTCAAAAGAATTTAAGGTTTTCTAGGTAAGACACCTGTCTACAGGCCTCTGACCACCCCATCTTAGACCATTTAGTAAAAAGGGTTTGCAACTATAAATCCTTCCTCTGTCCCTATGAAATGCATATTTATCTCCTAAATCTCAGGAGTCCCTGTCTCTAGGACATGAAAGCCATTCCTTTAAAATGCAACCATCAGGAAGGATAAGGCCTCAGTTTCTCAGTCTCAATAGGAGAAGGGAAATCCAAACTTCCAGGATAGTCAGCTTAAAGACACAATCAACCTACCTAGTCATTATTTACACTGACAAACCTTTAATTTTTTTTTTACTTCCCTGACTCTATGAGCTAAGCTAGCAACCCTCCTTACTCCCTCATTCTCCACTTAAAACGCCCATTTACCTTTGCACAAATCAAAGTTGTGTTCAGTTCAAAGTGAACTCTTCATATTGTTATATATTACTGATTAAAATCTGTTCTTAGCACTTTAGTGTACAGCTTTATCTTTGACAAATAGAAAAGGTTAAACATAGCTCAGTACAGATTTAGTTATTTTATATAAGATCATTAGATATAAAATTATTTTTTTAAATGAAGGTTAAATTCATGTAGGAGTCATAATTTAAGGAGTCAATCAATCAGCATTTGGGCTGTTAGCAGACATCAAGCCCAAGCCCTTCATGTTACAGATAATGACTCTAAAGGTCCAAAGAGATTAAGTGATTTACCCAAGATGATTTTAAGAAGGGACTGGATTCTAGGACTAATTCAATATGGTTCTCTTCCTGACTCCAACATGAAAATATCCTTTCTCTTATATTCTCATTGGTAAAAGGAATATTTACCATTAAATTTCAAGTCCAGATCAGAGATGAACATGTATTACCCTACTACAACACAAGTTTTTACAGTTCCACTCTATGCTGACAACTGTACACTATGCAAAGTTTGTTGGGTTCAAGTACACAGACCATTTCATTTCACTCGGGGAAGGCTGTTTCAATAGTCCTAGGCAAATATATGAAGCACCTTGGTAAGGAGAAATTACTTTCACATACAAGCAAAGAAAGCAAAACCCCATGCATAAACACAAAGGAAGGTCAAACTATGTAGATAGTCTTAAAATCAAAAGGAGAAAAATTTAAGAACCCTTTTTCTGCACTTACCAGCAAAGCATTTGGAACAGAGGTTCATAGTCTTGCTGGACCTGGGGCAAAAAAAAAGAAAAAAAAGAAAGAAGAGCTAAAAATTCAGTATTACTCTAATGAAAACATAAAGATGTTTGAAATGTAAGCAAGAATCTCCTGGCCATGCAACTGAACTAATAAACTAATGCTAAGTCCCTAACCAGCCACCCTCTCCCACAAGGAAATGAAAACAAATAAAACAACAAAAACACACGCTTTGTTATCAGTGTGTTAACCAATGCTTTATTTTTTGGAATTTGCAAAATTCAGAAATTATGTAGCAGAAAAGTTCAGAATTACTCTAACATGTCTAGAAGATGACACAGGAATCATTTGTCCCACATGATTACCATATTCTGTTCACACTGGAAACATACCTAAGTACTGTTATCACTGTAGACAACAAAAATTTTGGCTGTAAAGGAATAAAACTTTCTACTCAGATACACACTCACTTATCTCCACAGCATTATTTGAATTTTTCTGTCATTTTCTTTCCCTTAATTCTAGTCCTATTTCAGATCCTGGTCACATTATGACCCTGTTGTTCAAAATTCTTTCTTCAGATGTTCCCAAATTATTTTTCATGTCCTTTCATCTGTTAATAATAGCTACAATTCACTGAATACTAACTTTGACAGGCACTTAACATACATTATTTTATTAATTTTCCCCCTATCCGTGAGATGGGTATTACCATCTTGCTTTGCTTTCAAAATACACTTTTAGAAAAATCACATTAAAATTTCTACAACCAGGAAACATCACAATTGGTTACAAATGATGACTAAATTAATGAGGAAATGTTCCTACCACCTCCTCTTAGGTGTTATTAAATTGAGTGATCTTCGGAAATCAAGGAGTCTCATCTCCATTTGACAGGCAAGCAGCTTGCCCAAGGTCACAGAGCTAGGGAACTACAGAGGAAATATATGACCTTGGGTTTGAGCTACTGCCAAAGACCAGGCCTTGTTCACAGCATAACACATCACAGGGCACTACAAAGCAGCCCAGGCCACATCGTGGTGGGCAATCAATTAAGTACTTCTCATTGCTGTTTCCCTTCCTGATTCTCTCCCAAGTGCACTCATTCATAAAGATTTCTTCCCCAAACCTAGAATACTCTATGTTGGATAAGCTGACCTATTTACAGCCTCATTCGTCAGCAACTCCCCTCCCAATATTTTAGTCTTTGCCCAGAGGTGTTCCTATACAAAATAAGCCAACTTTCTTCTGCCCTCCTTAGTATATCCTACAATTAAAGTCTCCCTCAGGAAGTATTCCCTGATAGCTGTGGTTGTTTTCCAATGTACTGGAACCCAAGACCTCAGGGCAAGTAATTGTCATACAGTGACAAAACTGGGGTAGGGGGCAGGGGTCCATTACTTCCCTTTCCCAAAAGAGAAGCTCTGTTAACAGGTGGGTCTTTCTTTAGGACTCGGCTTAATATAAAGACATCAAAAGCAGTAAGGAAATTTTGAGTAACAATAAATGAATAAAAATGAATAAAGAGACAAAAAGATGTCATTAATTGTGGAATCTAACATTTATTACATGCCTACTATGTGGTAAGCATACCAGGATGCCTTCAACCTCACTTTACCAAAAGAGGAAAGAGAGGCTTCCAGGTTATGTAACTTTCCAAAGATTACAGAACAAGTAAATGGATGAACCTAATCTGCCTAACCCCAAAGCCTGTGTTCTTTTCACCATGCCAAACTAGGGCCTCTGCCCCCAATACAGAAGCTGAAGGGTACACATAACCCCCAAGTCAGTACTCTGGTAATTTGGAAAAATGGTCCCATAAGTAGAGATTTAATGATTGTCAGGTAAGCTCCCTAGAATGCAAATCTTTTCATCAGGAGGAAGTCCAATCCCTGCCCTCCCTTCCAACACATGAACACAGCTCAGCACCAAGCGTGCAGTTTTACCATCTGTATTTCACAAAGCTGGTAAAAAAAAAAAAAAAAAAAAAACAGCCTTTTTCTCTGCATCCCCTTCTCTCTCTTCAGAGAATTTATTTAATACCCACTATACTTAGATCTTACTAAATGACATCCATTCCACTTTCTGAAGAGGACTTTTCCAGCAACATGCTCATCAGTCAGGTTATGAAAGAAATAATACAGCTACTGATATTATTAATCAAAACAGAGATGTATGAAATCTAAAATATGCTGGGCTTTGGCTATGGAAATAATGGCCACTGGTAATGCCAACTTGGATCATATAGTTCTGTAACACACAACTTGAAAGAACTGGCAGAGGGTTTTGAGACCTTTTCTCCTTTCTCATGTTCAACATGTAAAACTTGAAGCTAACAACATGCATACAACTACTGATTGCTCATAGAAAGGCAATGTGATCAATTTGCAGTCTCGAAACAGACAATAGAGTTCTCTGACAACAAACATGAAAGGTAAAGAGGATTCTCTTAGGTCCCATTGCTCCAAAGAAACTGCTCTTTCTGACATCTCCAAGGGCTACCAGGTTTCTAAAACCGAGGATTAGTAGGATAAATAATGGCCACCCAAAGAGATCAAATCCTAATCCCTGGAATTTATCTTATCTAGAAAAAAGGTCTTTGCAGACAAATTAAAGATTGTGAATTTACCCTGTATTATTGAAGTTGGCCCTAAATGATATAAGCGTTTCTGAGAAAGGGCAAAGGGAGTTTGGAGAGATGCACAAAAGAAAAAGTGGTATCAAGATGGAGGAAAGGACTGTGGGAATATGGTCACAAACCCAGGAATGCTGGGACCGCTAGTAGAAGGTGGAAGAGGCTAGGAATTGATTCTCCCCTAGAGCCCCACAGAGAACAAAGCAGCCCTGACAGATTAGGGACTTTCAGCCTCCAGAACTTAATAAATCTCTGTCGCTTTAATCCAATTTGTGGTAATTTGTTACAGCAGCCTCACAAAACAAATACACAGAATTAGGTCTCTGATCTCCTCTCACTCCCTCCCCTACTGAACAGCATTCATCCAGATGCATCTCTCTTGAAACTCTTTACTCCTGCCTTCTTCTGCCTCTCCCTCTGCCCTTGCCCCTGCTTATGCTCACTTGTTCTCTTTATCCCTCTCAAAAACATTTTTTAATATAAATTAAATTAAATTGTACTATTTCTTGCTTAATGCTACCTAACAGTTTCCTATTGCATTTAAAACAAAATTCAAACATCTTTCCAAAATTATGAAGTGCCCTCATGGTCTCACTCTGCCTACCTCCCTCCACTTCTCTTCACTTCTTACCATTTTGCTCCCCTCATTTACCACATTCCAACCACAATGGCCTTTTTTCTTTTCCTAGAATGTGCTGTAGAGCTCTTGCCCATGCTGTTTCCTCCACCCTTAAATCACAGTAAGAATAGCTCTTTCTTGTCACTCATATCTTGGATTCAAACCCCCTCCTCCAAAGCGTTCATCTGCCCTCCCCCCAATTTAAATCAGTCCCTTTTCTTGTTTTCTTTTAGCAAATGACCCTTTAGGTCACTCTTGTTCAGTACATAACAGGCATGCAATATTTGTTAAATAAAGAAATGAATCCCCTTCTCCTGAAACATGAAATGTGAAAACCTAAGTAGATTTCAAAAATTTATTTTGTAAAGGTCATTCAAACACCATCGGGAAGAAAGGGCATCCACAACTCCTGTAACTGCCAGCCTATCATTTCTCAGGAGCTCTATCATACTGTATTACCCACAACTGGTAGATAATGCCACCCTGTGTACCCAGCCATGATTTGTCACTGAGGAGATAACAGGTGGCAGACACTTTCAGAAGTTTCTTTCCAACGAAATGGAGTTGGGAAGAAACCAGCGTCAATTTTTCTCTCTTTCCAATAAATAATGTTTAACGGTATTTTCTAGTTTTGAAAACACATGGCTCTTGTACAAATTTAGAAAAAGAACATAAGCATTTAAGTGAAAATCAAAGATTACTGTTAATCCAACCCCCCAAAATGAGAATTGTTAACATTCTGACATAATTCCTTCTTATCCTATGGCTAGATATACATAATTAAGAATTTATTATACTTAACAGTGTTGATAAAGTTGTGTGATATGTTCACAAGTGTGTATTTTATTATGCTTTATGACATAAGCATATTTTCTTTGCATAAATATTTCATATTAAAAATGCAAATTTCATTTATTTTATATTTACTATTTCCCATGTCAGTAAGTATTCTTCAAAAACATGTTTGTTGCTAAGAGTCTAGTACATACTAATACTGTAATTTATTTAGTTACTTGTTTACTGTTGGATGTTTATTCTTTGCCCCAGATTTTTCCTATTATAAATATTCCCATAATGAGCATTTGAAGACATAAATCTTTGGATAACTTTCATTAAAACTGATTCTGAGGAGAATTACTAGATAAAAAAAATATGATTTTGGTAAGTACTGCCAAATTACTTACCAGATAATCTCTAACAATTTATGCTGTCATCAAAAGGATCTGAAAGTACTTTTTTCAATAAACTCTCACCAACATTAACTATTATTACTTTCAAGATTTTGCTTGATGGGAGAAATGGCTATCTCACTTTAATCATGTGTTTTCTTTTGAAATAAATGTTTCCCAATTTTGAAAGATATTAACTTTTTAATGAAGAATAAATTGATTTCTAAGTAATTTATCTTGGGAAATTAAAATAATATTCCTAATTTCTGAAAACTCTAGAAACATTTTATTTATAATATTTTCTTGCCATCCATACAACACTACTATCTCTTACCACCCAGGAAAACACAAACATGCTAGGTTCCACCCACAAAGTATTTTAATATAAATGTGGAAATAAGAAAACATGTTACCATATCAGTGGTCCTCAACAATATCTTTTTGGGGGCAGCCCGGGTGGCTCAGCGGTTTAGCGCCGCCTTCAGCCCAGGGCATGATCCTGGAGACCCATGATCGAGTCCCATGTCAGGCTCCCTGCATGGAGCCTGAATCTCCTTCTGCCTGTGTCTCTGCCTCTCTGTCTCTGTGTCTCTCATGAATAAATAAATAAAATCTTTTTTAAAAAAATATTTTTAGTCCAACAATGAGGAATAAACTAAGGCACAGAAAAAATTTAAGAGTCAAAAGAGAAATACAGTACTAAAAGAATTTAGGCTACAAAGGGGTTTCCTTTTTTTTTTTTTTTTTTCCTTTTTTTTTTTTTTTTAAGTAACCCCTGTACCCAACATGGGGCTCAAACTCACAATCCCAAAATCAAGAATCACACACTCCACCAACTAAACCAGCCAGGTGCCCCAATGGGGTTTCCTTCTTAATGAAGAGAACTAATCTGTTAGAACCAACTAGTCACATTTCCTAGTTCCTTCTTTAATAATCTAAAAGAAGGAGAGGAGGAGAGGGAAAGAGAAGAAAGGCAAGAAGAAGTTGGAAGGCAAGGGAGGGAGAAGGACATGAAGAAAGAGAAGGTAAAATTAAATAACAATGCTTCCTCCACTCTAAAAACCATTCCAGTTGCCTAGAAGTAAAATTAGATGTTTAAAGACTAGTAACAATCTATGTGCCACCCCATACACTTACAGCCAGAAAGTCTAACTAACTTCCTACAACTGCTAGAAACCAAGAAACAGTTCTACTAAATCATCACTCTTTGCTCACCCCAGGCAAACAAGAAAAAGGCCAGTTTAAACAGATGACATCCTAGCTGGGAATGACGAAGGAGGTTTTCAACAGTGCATCCAGCCTGTTTGAACTGTTACATATCACTCTAAATCATTCAGACAATGTCTGCGAACTTTTCTTTTTAAGGGAATATTAAAAAGGAAAAAATGGAACTGTTAATAAGGGGGATGAGTTTCTAGAATGTAGCAATACAGGTTGTACTACTTTAAAAGATAATATCAATTTAACAACTTAGATCCAGTTGGGGTACTGGAATGGATAGTGTCTTAACATTTTACACCCAAATTCAAGGACAGCAAGGACACAACACACCCTATAGTTTTGTGTTTGAAGTCCCTGCACTAAACAATATATAAATAAAAAACAAGTCACCTTATCATCTGTGGCCCTGCACACATTACTAAGAGCTTAATCCAGCACTATCTAAATATCTAGTAAAAAGGAAGACAAAATTAAAACATGTAAAAGCCAGCACAGGAAAGGAGGAAAAAATACAAGGAACTAAATAAAAATACCAAATAATTTTTCCACACAGGAGAAACTAATGACACTACCAACATTCTAACACACAATGGTATACAGTGGCTACAGCTGTCTTAGTATATATGCCCAAACATAAGGAATGGATTTCTTCCCTAAAATTATCTGTCCAAAACAAAAAGAGAGATAAGAGAGGAGAGACGAGGGGAGGGGAGATGAGGGTAAACAAAGGGAGACAAGGGGAGGGGAGAGGAGAGGAAGAAAGAAAAGGAATTTCGAGGCTGACATGAATAATTTTATCCTAAATACCAACAGAGGAGAAAGAAAAAGCTCCCAAGAAACCTAAAAGTGAAAAACCCAGGCATGCAGTCATGCCCAGAGAAAGGGCATGTGGGATTTCAAAAGAGGAAGACCATATCAATGGAATTAAACTCCCAGGGGCATCTATCCAGTCTGTGAAGGGGGAGTGACAGTGAAGTTCTCATCACCAGGCAGAAACACTTAAGTCTGTAAGGACGTCGAGACAGCACTAACACTAACGTTGGATGCTTTGTCAAGGTTATTACAACAAACAAGTTTTAAAAGGAGTAAAACTACAGTTTTAAATACAGATTTAATACTTAAGTATTAAGTATGATCTCATAATTACAAGAGGTAGCTGACACTGAAAAAGACTTTTGAAGATCACTTAGAAAGCAATGCAATAAAAGCCTTGGAATGTTAGGAAGATCACAAATAACATTAAAATGATAGCAATTAAAAAAATAAAAATAAAATAAAATGATGGCAATTCTCCTAGTGTTATGAATGGATTCTTGTGGATTCAAATCAAACTTCCATTGAGAGCAACATTTACCGATTTTTAAAGTGTTCTACCTCAAATAACGTATAAGGAAGTGAATAACTGAAAAACTGAGGTCAATAACTTTAAACATGGTTTTAGTAAACATTAAAGGCACTGATACCTGTGAAGATGTAGAAAGCTTGAATAAATTGTGTTAAGGGAGTGTGAAAAAACTAGTATTTCAAAATGTATATTAAGAATGTATACAAACATATAATTTTATATAACTTGTGACCTTAAACATACATGTGAAGTTATACGAATGAATAAAGAATAAAATGAATGAAAAATGAATAAATAAAAATCTTATTTTTTAAAAAACTGCATATAAAACCGCAATTATCTCAAAAAGATAGTTTCAAAATATACCTGCATAAACAACTTAATTAGATATTTAATTATTTCACCTATACTCTAAAATTTTCCATATTCAAGGCTGACCAAAACACTTGTTTTTCTTATTGAGAAAACTGAGGACTGCCTCATATCTGGGTCTCTTCATTTGCAAATGTATGATATTTTACAAAACTCAAACTCTATGTTAGAATAAAACTAATGCTCAGCAGAATTCACTTTTGTAGTAGAGAAAAAATCTTTAAAAAAAGACTAAGTTCACTGCTATCCAGCTACCTAAAGAAATTTCATACACGTTGATTATTACATTTCTCACTTAAACTATTCCCATCCACTTTGTAAAAATAGTTTTTTAGAATTCTACAGAAATGGAAGGCACTTTCTGGAGTGATGAAAATCATCACGATTAACGTATATACACAGCATACATTTATCAAAATGTATTACATCATATATTTAAGATTGTGCATTTTACTATATATAAATTATAGCTCAATAAGGTATTGGTACAAAAAATAAATTTTTAAAATCCTACACATTAGATACCACTACTGGTCCATTACAAAGGTATTCTTCGTGTTGCTATGAAAATAGTACAGTGAGTTTGTATTTCCCAACTGTTTAGCATAGGAGCAAAAATCTAAGAACAAAAAAACGAAGAGAGATATACTGAGATATTCCCTGACCTTATTTTTCTCCTTGCCAGCTATGCTCCTGCACCCAAATGAGGAGAGGGAAAGGACACTACATTTATGGAGGTCAGGGTGTTTTTTTCCTGAACACTGGTCAACATAATTAAATGGCTATGAATTGGGTTAATAATTAAACTCAAGAACCACTTCTTCTAAGGCAAAATACTGAGCTTTGCATTTTTCTTCATCTTTACAATTATCATTATATAAAAACTACTAAAGAATTATATATGTACCTGTCCTACCCAAGTGGCAAATACTTCTGCTTCATCCTGATGAGGCATACATTTATCTACGCTTATCACAAAGATAATTTAGGCTTATAAGGAGAGGCATTCACTTATCCATATTTATGGAAACTCAGATCAAATGCAAGACAATTTTTAATAAAGATGATAAGTAAACCTAAAGCATTAGATCTTTCTTTGTCAGAAAATGAGACATAAACTTCGGAGATGACAGAGTTATAAGGATTCAAACTACAAGGTGAAACAGACTAGCAAGGCTAAATGTAAGGCCAAGGAAGAAAAGAAAAGTACAAGGTACTTCTAGCATCTGGAAAACATCCAAGTAAAAAAGACACTTCAAGATGCAACATTTCGGTGCATATCATTTAGGTAAGATCCAAGTACCAACCTGACATCTATTAAATATGGAGGAGAAAAAAGCAGTATCTCGCAATATAAACACAAGAAAAATTTAAATGTGCAGGTAATGTCACTGACCTTAAGAAATGAACATGTTTTATACTTCAATAGCACCTTTCATTTGTTCAATTTCTAAACACTTTATGTGCTTTATCAGTCTAATAGGATAGTCTCAAGGTAGGTGAAAAGGTCAGGATCACATCTACCTTGTGTGATAAGGCCTGAAAGGTGATAGCAGAAGAGAAACTGCTCTCCTTATTCCCAGTCCAAAGCTCACTGAAAAGGAAATAAGTTCAAAATTTCCATTTCCTGGCTCTTTTAATCACTCACTTTAAAATACAAAATTGGAAAAAAATAAAATAAAAATAAAAATAAAATAAAATAAAATAAAATACAAAATTGGGGGATCCCTATGTGGCTCAGCGGTTTAGCACCTGCCTTTGGCCCAGGACGTGATCCTGGAGTCCTGGGAGTGACTCCCACATCAGACTCCTGCCATGGAGCCTGCTTCTCCCTCTGCCTGTGTCTCTGCCTCTCTGTCTCGTGTCTCTCATGAATAAATAAATAAAATCTTTAAAGAAAATAAATAAGTAAAAATAAAATACAAAACTGGCTCAGTTGGTTAAACATCTGCCTTTGGCTCAGGTCATGATCCTGGGGTCCTGGGATAGGACAACATCTCCCTGCACAGCAAGAAGCCTGCTTCTCCCTGTCCCTGCCCCCTGCTTAGATGCGCTCGCGCTCTCTCTCAAAATCTTTAAAAATAAAATACAAAACTGAGTAAAGTCCACAAAAGAAAACTCTCCATGTAATTGTAATCAACCCCAGCACAAAAACACAGAGTTAGAAGAAAACTCAACAGTACTTCTTTTCTGCCTCAAGACTGCCTCAAGTATCTCTGAATTTCTAATGTCTTACTTTATAACCTTCCTACTGTTGTAAACACCTTTATAATTTTGTCATCAGTGTAAAAACACAGGCTGCTACATGGGTACTGTAAGAGCAGTGGCCTGGGAGGAAAAGGCCTGGCTTGAATGTGTGACCTCCCATTTGGGTGTTCTTACCCTTCATTAAAATAAAGTGGGTTACTTAGACCAGTGACCTATGACATTTTAGGAGTCTAAGATCACACAGTAATATAATCATATATGATCTAATAAGATAACTACTAAACTCTCCATTATTTCTAGGTTAACTACCTACTAAAACCTTCTGATGGAGACTATTTCCTAACTTTCTAGTTTTCTCACTCTGGAACATTTTTCTGAGATCTTTGTTGAAGGCATACACTGTGATGGTCTAATACTAAATATCATAAAGGGATGGCCTGTGATTTCTTTAAGAACCATTCCAATTATAGGACTTGTTTTCAACGGTTTTAAATGTTAAAAGGTATCACTGACTCTTATTTAACTGGTTTTCTTATCACTTTGGAATTCTTTGTATTACCACTTTACCAACCCAATCCTACTCCTACACTGAATTTCCACAGCTATTTACTTTCCTTAAGAAAATTATCTTGCCACCTCTCTGGGCTCAGACCTGGTTGGCGGCAACACGGCCAAACGCACCAAGAAGGTCGGAATCGTGGGTAAACACGAGACCTGTTATGGGGCCTCCCTCAGGAAGATGGTGAAGAAGATTGAGATTAGCCAGCACGCCAAGTACACCTGCTACTTCTGTGGCAAAACCAAGATGAAAAGGAGAGCAGCGGGCATCTGGCACTGTGGCTCCTGCATGAAGACCATAGCAGGTGGCACCTGGACCTACATACAACACCACTTCTGCCATCACAGTAAAGTCTGCCAGCAGAAGACTGAAGGAGTTGAAAGACCAGTAGAAGCTCCACCATTTGCATTGGCAGCCTATAATAAATGGGTTAATTTATATAATAAAAAATTTTTTTGATTTTTAAAAAGAAAATTATCTTGCCTTGACCCTGCTGAATACCTATTATATATATCCAGCAACGTTTTTTAAATCTCAGATATTTTAAATTTTAATCCAGTTGTCTATTGAATCACCTATCCCACACAAACTTGATGTCATTCATGAACGTAATGAGCATCTTCTGTGTGCCACCATTTAAGACTCTGGTGAAAATATTAAAAAACTCAGGACACATCTGATAGAATTCAACTTAGATTGCATTGCCCCCCTCCCCAGTACTGAGGGCTGGTGCAGAGTCATGGTAAATTGTCTAAGAAGAGCTTAATAATCATAGATCCATTTACTTTCCAGGCCAGAGAGCCTGCTACTTTTCATAGACATAAAAGCTACCTTAACCAACACAAGAAAACTATGAAAGGCTATATCATCTGGCAAAAAACAGACCCATAGCAGATAAGCTACACTAGGCACCTTAAAATGGTGAGTCTGGGCATCCCTGGGTGGCGCAGCAGTTTAGCGCCTGCCTTTGGCCCAGGGCGCGATCCTGGAGACCTGGGATCGAATCCCACGTCGGGCTCCCGGTGCATGGAGCCTGCTTCTCCTGCCTATGTCTCTGCCTCTCTCTCTCTCTCTCTCTCTCTCTCTCTCTCTCTGTGACTATCATAAATAAAAATAAAAATAAAATGGTGAGTCTGCAGCAGCAGCATCTTCTTCAAAGAATACAGCAGTAGTTTCCTTTGCACAACTGCATTCAATTGGCTCTATTAACTAATGCTGGAGACCCTCCATAAAACAGACACGCCCACAGCTTGTCAGATGCTCTCCCAATCAGCAGAGCGTTTATCCAATACAGTGGCTTATTTCCACTCCTATCAGTTAAGCTGAAGCCTCATGAAGAACTAGTTGTTTTTTGTTCCCAGATCTGTCTATGCCTAATAACTATGCCGAGTTTACTTGTTGCTGTGATCAGAGCTGACTACCTAAACCTTTAAGTGCAAAAAGAAAGTATTATTTCTATGAAATCTATGTTGAATACTTTGAATAGATAAAAGTCATGTTGCTATTTTAAAAAAAGAATGCTGGGGATCCCTGGGTGGCTCAGTTGTTTAGCGCCTGCCTTCGGCCCAGGGCGTGATCCTGGAGTCCTGGGATCGAGTCCCACGTCGGGCTCCCTGCCTGGGGGCCTGCTTCTCCCTCTGTGTCTCTGCCTCTCTCTCTATGTCTCTCATGAATAAATAAATAAAATCTTTAAAAAAAAAAAGAATGCTGTCATATTAGGCATAGGCAAGACAACTTTAAAGACTGAAGAACAAATCATAAAAACCTAGTGATCTCAGGTTGCTTCGCAAAAGTCTTTATAGTCTCACTCCACTTAATGAGACCAAATTGGGACATTAATTAACAAATACTTATTTAGGTACCATGTGCTAGTTACCAACAAGGTTAAATGAGTTAACCATTTTAAGCTAGCATGTGTTTTAGAACTATTAACGCAATGCTATTATTGGCATTTTGCACATAGGAAAACTGAGGCACAGAGAAGTTGTAAGTAACTTGCCTAAGTTCACATTTCAGTAAGAGGCAAATGAGGCTTCTAGCCCAGAAAGGCTAGTCCTAGAGGCCATATTCCTAATATATTTAACCATCACAAATGACGTATTATTTGTGTGACTTATATAGCCATAAAAAAGGTCTTAAGCCTACTGCAAAAAATACAAACTATATACATCTGTGTTTTAAATTAACCTAAAGTGTCTAATTTATTTTTTAAGCATTCCATGCTTTAATACATTTTTTTTCACTTACCTATCAGTCTTACTAGAGTAAGAGACAACTGGTATACATGTGCCATGTGGTGGGTCAAGCCAGCCACAAACCACAAAGATAGAGTCAATGGTTTCACATTAATTACAGAGATTATTGACATACCATATTCTCCTTTCCCAAGAAAAGAAAGAAAAGTATTTACAGGTTTAAATATAACATTCTGAGAATCTACCCATGATTAATCAGCATATTAGCAATTTCAGAATGCACAGAGAACAAAATTAGCAACTCTACCAAAATCTTTAAAAAACAAACATGCAGAAAAAATGTAAACTATATATGAAATTCTTAATATTAAGAAACATATTTGGGGTTTTTTGGCAAATTAGTTGATATATGTTTACTCATAAAGTTGTCCCTTCTTACTAGATTCCATTAATTTCTCTACTATCTTGCTCTGTTGACTACTATAAACTGCAATCAAATATCAAAAGCAACTTCTAAAACATAAAATCCATCTCCACATCTTACATGCTACTATAATAAATTTCTCTCTGAAACTGTAAGTACAAATATAACTCATCAAGGAGACATCTGGAATATATTTATCCATGCATAGAAACCTAAGAAAGCAGAAAATGCCTTTTCAACTACACCACTAATAAAGTTATTTTTTAAAAGAATTCTATGCACCCTCCTCCATATAGTAACTACTTTTAGCAATGATACTAAAGCTATTACCACTAATAAAGTTATTTTTTTTAATTTTTTTTTAATTTTTATTTATTTATGATAGGCACACAGTGAGAGAGAGAGAGGCAGAGACACAGGCAGAGGGAGAAGCAGGCTCCATGCACCGGAAGCCTGACGTGGGATTTGATCCTGGGTCTCCAGGATCGCGCCCTGGGCCAAAGGCAGGCGCTAAACCGCTGCGCCACCCAGGGATCCCTAATAAAGTTATTTTTTAAAAGAATTCTATGCACCCTCCTCCATATAGTAACTACTTTTAGCAATGATACTAAAGCTATTAAGTAAAAAGTTACTGAAAAACAAGACAATATATGGTCTCAAAGTTTCCTCCCACAAACTACTTGCTAAATACAAAAAGATGTATTCATAACAAGAGGTAAAGCATGGGTAGCAAATGTTAACAATCAGTGAATCTAGGTAAGGCATATATAAACATTCATTATACATATATAAAAAAATAATATACATTGTATTTATTATCTCAACCTGTCTGTAGACTTGAAACTTTTCTAAGTAAAAAGCTGAGGCAGGATGTCCACACAAAGACTTGTACATAAACATTCATCATCATTCATAATAGCCAGAAACTAGAAGCAATTCATTTTTTTTTTTGAGATTTTATTTATTTATTCATGAGAGACAGAGAGAGGCAGAAACACAGGCAGAGGGAGAAGCAGGCTCCATGCAGGGAGCCCGACGTGGGACTCGATCCTGGGTCTCCAGGATCACACCCTAGGCCGAAGGTGGCGCTAAACCGCTGAGCCACCCAGGCTGCCCACTAGAAGCAATTCAAATACCCATCAACTGGTTAATGGAAAAATGAAATGTGACAATATCCATAGATTAAGCAATAAAAAGGAACACACTATGGATACATGCTACAAGGATGATGAACCTTGAAAACATTAATCTCAGTGAAAGACGCTAATCTTCTTTCTACATATTATGACTACATTTATGTGAAAAATATCAAGAAAAGACAAATCTAGAAACAGTGGTGAGGAAACTTTTCAAGGTGCTATAAATGTTCTAAAACTGAATCTGGTAATGGTGGTACAACACTATAAATTTACTAAAAATCATCAAACTATATAGTTACAATGAGTACATTTTATGGTATGTAAATTATACTTCAATAAACTTGTTAACAAAAAAGTTGAGAAAGGTACATCTTATGAATTAAAAAAGAATCAATATAAAAGAATGATAATCTGTAAAGGAAGAAATGTGGTTATCTGCTAGTGCAGACTAGAGGCAGGGAGTAAGGCATGAGGCTACACTATACAATTAAATTGTACAATTGTGGGATCCCTGGGTGGCGCAGCGGTTTAGCGCCTGCCTTTGGCCCAGGGCGCGATCCTGGAGACCCCGGATCGAATCCCACATCGGGTTCCCGGTGCATGGAGCCTGCTTCTCCCTCTGCCTATGTCTCTGCCTCTCTCTTTCTCTCTCTGTGTGACTATCATAAATAAATAAAAATTAAAAAAAAAAAAAAAAAAAAACAATTGTACAATTAGAGTTACATTTCTACAAAAAATAGATAAAAATAAAACATTCATTCAAATGTTACTTCAAAGTAAAGAACTCCAATCCTTTACTGTTATATTCAAATATATTTTATATTCCCAAACAAGCCCCCTAAAGATGGCACATTAATTTTATAATTAAAAGATACTGCTTTCAACAACAAAAAGAAAAAACCCAACTGAAAAATGGGCAAACAACCTGAAAAGACATTTCTCCAAAGAAGATATACAAATGGCCAGCAAGCCCATTGAAAAGATGTCTAATGTCTTTAGTTTAGTTATCAGCAAAACGCAAATCTAAAGTAAAATGAGATATACTTCATACCTAATTGGATGACTATAATAAAAAATAGTGTTGGCCACGGTATGCCAACACATTGCTAGTGGGATGTAAGAGGGCACATCTACCCTGGAAAATAGATTGGTAGTTCCCTCAATAAATTAAATATAGAATTACCACATGAATCAAAGAACTGAAAACAAGTGTTCAAACAAATATTTGTACATGCATGTATGTGGCAGTACTAGTCATAAGAGCCAAAGGGTGGAAAAAACTCGAATGTTCATCAACTGACGAATGCTTAAACAAATTATGGTATATAAGCATACAATGGATTACTACCCAGCCATAAAAAGGAATGAAGTACTGATACATGCTACACCAGAGAAGGGACCTTAAAAACATACAAAATGAAAGAAACCAGACACAAGGGTCACAGGTTGTAGAATTCCATTCGCACGAAGTATACAAAATAAGCAAATCCACAAAGACAGAAACATTAGTGATTGCCAGGGTCTGGGGAGCGTACAGAGAATAGAGACGGACTGTTTAAGGAAGGGATACAGATCCCCCTTTCATCCTTTTGGGATGATGAAAATGTTCTGAAACTAGAAAGTGGTGATGACCGCACAACAATGTGAATACAGTAAATGCCACTGAATTATACACTTCAAAATAGTTTAAAATGGTGGATTTTATACGTCTTTTACCATAATTTACAAAAACTGCCTGTGAGTGTATGTATGTATACACACACACACGATACTTACCTTGAATTTATTATAATTTTTATACTTATTTTGGCTTTTATGTATATTTTAGAGCATATAATAGGTATGCCTTAAAATCTAACATTTATTGAGCACCTACTACATGTAAGATACATGCTAGGCATTTTTTGTGCATTTTAATCCTTAAAAACCTATACAGTAGGTAGGTATTGTTATTCCCAAAATATTTCTTTTCAAAAATTTTATTTGACAGAGAGAGAGAAACGGAGAGAACAAGCAGAGGAAGCAGCAGAGGGAGACAGAGAAGCAGCCTCCCATCTGAGCAGGGAGACCCCTCAGGGCCAAATCCCAGGACCCTGGGATCGTGACCTGAGCCAAAGGCAGATGCTTAGCCACCCAGGCACCCCATCCCCAATTTATGTATAGGAAACCAAGGCCCAAAGAAATAAGGCAGCAAGTAAGAGGTTACAAACATTTTTAAGGTTAACTCAAATATAAGAAGAGAAGAGACCAAATGATTTCTAAGGCACCTTGCAATAATACAACACTGTGAATATGTCACGAGAAAAAAAAAGAAAATCATATCTTTCCTCAAACTTTCTTGACAGAAGATCTCTGGTGAAATATGGACAGAGAGTCAACATTAGTCCTAAAAAGAATTTCAATATGACATATGCTAACTATTTCTTTCCTTACTATGCTGGTTACTTCCAGAGAACCCAAAAAGTCCAAGAGAATTGTCACCACTCATTTCAAAGTAAATCACGAAGTAGGGCAGGAGGAGTGGCTGTACATAAACACCCAAGTAACGGAATAAAAAAAGTCTCCCTAGACTTAGTGAATCAAAATCTTGGTTGATGCCTAAGGGGTTTTTTTTAAAGTTGAGGTGAACAGGGATGCCTGGGTGGCTCAGCAGTTGAGCGTCTGCCTTCAGCTCAGGGCATGATCCCTGAGATCAAGTCCCAACAATGGGCTCCCCACATGGAGCCTGCTTCTCCTCTGCCTATGTCTCTGCCTCTCTCTCTCTCTATGTCTCTCATGAATAAATAAATAATAAATAAATAATATTTATAAATAAATATTAAATTTATTAATAAACTTATAAATAAATCTTAATAAAATAAAAATAAATAATAAATGTTTATTTTAAATATTAAATAAATAAAATCTTTTAAAAAATAAATAAATAAATAGAATCTTAAAAAAAAAAAACGTTGAGATGAACAGAAACAGAAAACTTAGAAGTTACCATAGCTGGGACGCCTGGATGGCTCAGCGGTTGAGCGTCTGCCTTTGGATCAGGGCATGATCCCGGTTCCAGGATTGAGTCCCACATCGGGCCGCCTGCGAGGAGCCTACTTCTCCCTCTGCCTGTGTCTCTGCCTCTCTCTCTGTGTCTCTCATGAATAAATAAATAAAATCTTTAAGAAAAAAATTTTTTTTAAGAAATTGCCATAGCCAATTGAGAAAAAAAATTTTTAGGCAAACAGAACAAGTAAGCCTAGTCCAATTAGCACTCAGATTTTAAATTTTAGAGTACAGTTATCAGACTTACTACAGTAATTTTTTAACTATATTATTTTCATTTCAAACGGCATGTCTTGGCAGCCCGAGTGGCTCAGCGGTTTAGCGCCACCTTCAGCCCAGGGCCTGATCCTGGAGACCCAGAATGGAGTCCCACATCAGGCTCCCAGCATGGAGCCTGCTTCTCCCTCTGCCTGTGTCTCTGCCCCCCTCCCCTGTGTCTCATTAATAAATAAAATCTTAAAAAAAAAAAAAAAAAGGCATGTCTCTAACCAAAATACACTTGAATCTTTGCATTAATTCATGATATTTGGCCTATCAAATTGTACCTATAATGCCTTTAAGAATCTTATAAATTCTAGCTGTGTATGTATATACATGTATTATTATGTAAGTATGTATATGTACACACACATTTTATTAGTAACCTTACACAAAATTTAGCATGGTGCCTGACAATCTAGCCTCAAAATGTTTTCAAACACACAAGCACACAAATAAATTCTATTAAAATTTACTGACACCCACATTATGTGCCAGGCACTGTGCTAGGTGCTATGAACAAGCCAGGAACAAGACATACTCTCACAACACTATCAGAAAGGATATCTGTCATTAAGCAGGCTGCTGTGGAAGTATCCACCCCTTTCCATCATTTCCCTCATTTTACTTTTAGATGTGAACATTCTGCTTCATCCTTCCCTAGGGCATTATAGGATTCTCACTTTGTCATATCCCTTTAAATTCCAATTTTCATTTTACATGGGGAAAATGTACATCCACGTAGCCTCCATTACTATTTCAAAGCAATTGGAAAAATCCCAGAATCCCCATTTCCATTGGGCTGAGACTTTCCAATATGCCTAATAATGATACTTTATGACCTAGAAGTTCCAATGAATTGGTAGTAAGAAAACATTGATCTGCTTCAGTGGCACTGTAATTGGAATGGTGATTAAATGCATCATGTTAAATTTACCCTGGGCCTTTTCCAGTGTGGCAAACATAAAATGACCTATCAGCATCAGCAGAGCCTAAACCACTCTTTCCTTCTTAAAATGATACTTTTCCTGTATGTCAAAGGTGCTATGTTTGAGCTTCTCCATTAATAATTAGGTGGCATAACACAACAAACTGTATACACCCTTATAGGCTACCAAAGGATGTACCTTGCCCAACATGGTTTACTGTATTTAGCAACTTGGGAAAACCATATGTATGTCAGAGCAGTGCATTTGCACCACTATAGTTAATGGTCTGTCAGCATTTCCATTATAAAGCAATTTTCAAAGGTTTATTGCTCTGCTGAAGAATTTGCTCTGAGCTGAAATTTGGCATTCCAGAAAAGCAAAAACTGTAGCCTGTAGTTGTTTATTCCCTTCCAAGTAGGCCAAGTAGTTTGTTTTTTTTTTTAAGTTAATCTATCCCTTTATTTCAGAATTTCCTCATATAGCCCTTTGGGAATATCCACAGAACAAAACTTCAACACCTCACAAAGCGACTATTGTTGGGTAATAGGAGCTAGCAAGTTGAAGGTACAGAGCACATAGATTCCAACTTATTTATGGAATTATTTTTAAAAAGCAAGCATATTTTTGATGAACAAATTTCAAGTTTAAAAACGTTTTCATCAATTCTATCTACTTAAATTATTCACACTATTAGAATATACTACCACTGATATTAAAATCAATGGGTGACTTTAAAATTCTCATCTATTATTAAACCTTTTATCTTCCAAGAAACATAATAGCTACTAGTGACCTAGTGTGAATTTTACATACTCTCAATTCTCTCCCGCCCTACTAGTTAAAAGGAATAAATGCTGTAAGTAAAAGCTAGGTAGCAGGAAAGATTTATACAGTAGATAGAGAAACTCTGAAGGTAACTTAGAAAATTCAGAAAACAAGGATCATCCCCTGAATGACAAAGTGCACAGAAAACAACTATGGTAACCTAGAAGATTGGTACATTAGAAGATTGGTACATTAGTGATAAACAATTTTATTCAATCTCTGGTAACTTTTCTATTAGTCTAAAAGCTTGCCAGAATATTTCGTGTTTCAAACAAAGAAGAAATCAACTATTTCAGTCTTTTGGTTTCTTGTTACTGAATCTACCTTGAAAGCTCCAATATTTACACTTTAAATTACAAGGGTATTCAATTATACAAATAATTATAATTTTCACACAACTCTACACGATGAATAGAGTAGTTATAAAAATGGTTTTCTAAGCTTAAAAACTTTTACTACGTACAAATAAAGAACCTCTAAAACTAGAGATCAGTGATCAACCTTTTAAAAATGTATACATTTTAGAGAAGTGTAAAGATTCATCCTAAATTACTACTGATACAGCTTAATATATTTTGCCAGTTTTCCAACTTTATATTACTGAAGACAACTATAATCTCAAATTATTAATATAATATGAAACCATTTCCACACAAAATAACACAGAATAATGTTTGTCAGATGGCAGATAAACGGGATCCAATTCATGATTATCACTAATGGAAATATGGGCACGAATGCATTAGACCAGGGGGAAGGGTGTAAAAAAACAGTAAAAGATACAGACAAAATATTATGATTTTTACTGATGTTACAGTCTTTTCATAACATTTTATATTCAGATTCCAAATTAATCCCACCTCTACCTTTGCCAGGCATTAAATCTGCCAAATTAACAAGTATAAAAACTAAAGCCAAAAAAAGTTATTTACCAAGGAAAAACAATAGAATACTGAAGATTAACCCTCAGTAATGCCAGTGTTATAAGTTAACTGGATTGACAGAATCTGACATCTAGGTAAAAAATTAAGTTACTTTTATCTTTTGCACAAAGTGTTAGTTAGTGGCCCCGGCTAGATGGTCCCTCCGGTAGTTAACCCAAGGACCTGTGAATCCTTTTGGTATTTTAAGAGAAACCTCAAGAAAGCCTGCAGTGGCCGGTTCCAATGTAATAATGGAGGCAGCAACCTAGCAAATGGTGTTGGCCATCACACCTTCACCCAGCCTCAATGCTCTTTTTCAAGGCACTGAAGTTTCTTTAAAAGGCTTAACAGAAACAAGTGGCAGTTAGTCATTGATGATTTCATTTCCATGTTAGAAAGACAAACACAAACACAGCCTTATTAAGCAGTAAGCAGGATTGTAAATAAAAGCATAGGAGCTTTATCACCTATATTTTCTTCCAGGAGTTTTATGGTTTCAGGTCTTATATTCAAGTCTTTAATCCATTTTGAGTGAATTTTTATAGAGTGTAAGAAGTGGTCTAGTTCATTCTTTTACAAGTGGCTGTCCAATTTTCCTAATACCATTTATCAAAAGGACTGACCTTTCCCTGTTGTTTATTCTTGCTTTCTTTGTTGTAAATTTAAAAATCGCCATAAGCTCCATGACATCAGGACCAGCAATTCTTTTTTAATCTAATTCCAAAGGCAAGGGAAACAAAAGCTAAAATAAACAAATGGGGCTATATAAAACTAAAATGCTTCACACAGTCAAGGACATCATCAACAAAATGAAAAGGCAACCTGCTGACTGGTGAGAAATGTTTCCAAGTCATGTATTTTATAAGGAGTTTATATCCAAAATACATAAAGAACTCATACAATTAAAACACACACACACACACACACACACACACACAATCCCATTTTTAAAAATGGGCAGAGAATCTGAATAAACATTTTTCCAAAGAAAACATATAGATGGCTAACAGGCAAATGAAAAGATGCTCAATATCACTAATCATCAGGAAAATACAAATTAAAATCACAACAAGGTATCACCTCACATCTGTCATAATGGATATCATCAAAAAGACAAAAGATAAGTGTTGGTGAGGATGTAGAGGAAAGGGAACCCTTGTACATTAGTGGCAGGACTATAAATTGGTGGAGCCACTATGGAAAACACTGTATGGAGGTTCCTCAAAAAAATCAAGAGAGAGCTACCATACAATCCAGCAATTCCACTACTGGATATATATCCAAACAAAATGAAAACACGAATCTAAAAAGATAAATGCACCTATATCTTCAACACAGCATAATTTATAATAGCCAAGACATGGAAACAACCTAAATATCCACTGATGGATGAATGGAAAAAGAAGATAAGATGTACATATTCAGCCATTTAGTAAAAAGAATGAAAAAAGAAATCTTATCATTTGTTACAACATGGAGGACCTTTAGGATATTATGCTAACTGAAGTCAGACAGAGAAAGACAAAACCACATGATTCACTTATTTGTGAATCTAAAAAACAAAACCAAAACAAAACCCAGACTCAGAGACACAGAGAACAAATTGGTAGTTGCCACAGAAGAGGTGAATGGTTAATGAAATGGGTGAAGAAAATTAAGAAGCACAAAATTCCAGTTATAAGTCATGAGAATGTAATGTACGCAGGTTATAATAGAAAATATGACACTGACTTTGTAACATGACAGATGGTAACTAGACTTACTGTCATGAGCATTTCACAACATACAAATGTCAAATCACTGTTATATACCTGTAATTCGTGTATGTCAATTACACCTCAAAAAATTTTTAAAAATAACAACAATGAGTTTTACCATAAAAGTTTGATAACTTTTAATCTCCTACCCACTTGCCACTCAAAATTCCCTTGCTTTCTCAGGAAGTCCTTTTCCTTAATATATTAGTAGGAATTACAATTAAAGAACCACATGTCATTTTTTTAATAAGAAGGTCCTGACCACAGAGAAAGGACCAGAATGGACTGTGGAAAAGAGGGTAGCTCCCTGCTCCCCCCTCATCTCTAACAAAATATAGCACCCTCTTTCAAAAAAATTATTCTTATAAATGTATCACATGATAAAAAATTCAAAAGGCACTAAATAAAGAGTATTAGTGAAAATATGTCTCATTCCTACCCCTGTCTGCCAGATGCCCAGATCCTATTAGAAGCAGCCACTAGTACCAGGTTATTGTAGATTCTTTCCAGAGGTATCCTATTTTAAAATATATCTCCTGTCCTCCAAACCTCAGTATTCCCTAGCCTGTCTGTATGCTTTATTTTTCTAATATTATCTGTTATTTACTATTATATACTTAATTACTTTATTCTTGCCCCATTTCTACCCCACAACAAGAATAAAAGAGATATTTCCAGAGCATGGAACAATGAGTAGAACATAATAGAATCCTGACAAGTATGTGCTGAATGAGTTAATAACCTCATCATTACAAATACTAGTAACAAGCAAGTTATCTATTCTTTACAAAATACTGATGCTTTTCCAAAAAAGCAAAAAAAAAAAAAAACTATAGAACACACAGTGAACTCTGCTTAGGGAGCTAAGTCAGCTTAAGAATATCTAAAGTTGCAAACATTCAATATTGCCCGTTTTTTAAGATTATAAATTTTACACTGGCTTTGTACATAAAAGGAAGTCTACTTAAACACCACTTTTATGATTACTTTCCCTTGAGATTTTCTCAAAAATGAGATGTCCTCTGCAAGTCTACCTAAGGGAGTAAAATCTTAAATGGTAAAGTACAATCTCAGGAACACTGAAAAGATAGTTTGCTACGTATTTCTTTTCAGAATAAAGTATAAGTACATTATAAATAAAAACATTAATAAGTATAGGAAGAGGGATGCCTGGGTCACTCAATTGGTTGGGCATCTAACTCATGTTTCAGTTCATAACATGAGCTCAAGGTCCTGAGACTGAGCCCCACTACAGGCTCTGCTCAGCATGGAGTCTGCTTGAGATTCTCTCCCTCTTTTGCTCTCTCCCCCTCTGCTCCTTCTCTTGCTCCCGTGTGTGTGTGTGTGTGTGTGTGTGTGTACTCTCTCCCTCTCTCAAATAAGCAAAATGAATAAAATCTTTAAAAAAAATAAGTATGGGAAGAAATCTTCACACATATGAAGAGACATGTATTACAGACTTTCTACAACACTGTTTCAAATAGTTAAGTAAATAATAGTTAAAACAAGAGTGGCAAAAACATGAATATCTCTAGAAGTATGCTATTATCTATGGAGTACAATATTAAGCTATCCAAAAGAATGATGTAATTCCACTCATGCTAATATGGAATAATCTAGGAGATATAGATCACAAGAAGTTGAACAGTATATACAGTACATACCCAAATGTATATTACTTAAATATCTGTTTATGGAATGAATAATTCAGAGATGAAAGTTATAGCATAGGGAATATACTTTGTGGTACTGTAATAGCATTGTATGGTGACCAATGGTAGCCACACTTGTGGTGTCTAGAGCATAAAGTATAGAGTTGTCAAATCCCTGTGATGTATACCCAAACTATCATTCAATTAAAAAAATTAAAATTTGGGGTGCCTGACTGGCTCAGTCAGTAGAGCTTGAGACTCTTGATCTCAGGGTTGTGAGTCTGAGCTTAACCTGGGAATGGGGATTACAATTAATTATTTTGAAAATTAATGTATAACTGTTAAGCACAATATAACATGGAAAGATAACCCCCATCAAAAAATACCTGGTAAGAGATTGCTGCAGGGTAATGGAACCTTGAATTGGGGTTAAAAACATTTACTTTTCACTGTAAATAACTTGGAACTGCTTGAATTTTTGCCATATGAATGCTGTTTTTTCAAAATAGAGGGGGAAATTACAGAATAAGGAAATCTTACTTGAAATATGGAAAGATAATGGACATCTCTGGTATCATTAGGCATAAGAGCTAAAGTTAGATCAATCTCATTAATCTCTTATTTCAACTATTACCTTATATATACAATTTAAATTCAAATATACATCTAAATTGGACAAATGAATAAAGAGTTCTGAGATCCAGAGTCCCATGCTCTTTCAACTGAGCCAGTCAGGCAATGCAAAAATTTCTTAAACACAGAAAGACAAAAATTTCTTAAACACAGGTAGGCAAAAATTTCTTAAACAAAAAAAGCAATTATCACATAAAACAATGATAAACTGTAATTCATTAAAATTAAGAACTTCTGTTCTTCAAAACACTAAGAAAATGAAAAGTAAACCACAGATTGGAAGAAGATAGCTGCAGTTCATATAATAAGTGTTTGTAAGTGTGTGTGTGTGTGTGTATGCATATGTAAAATATATAAAGAATTCCTATAAATCAGTAAGACAACTGATATCCAGATTTAAAATGGACAAACACCTGAAGAGGCACTTTAAAAATGTGGATACGTATGTGGTCAATAAGCAAATGTAGAACTGCTCAACATCAGACAATAGAGAATGCAAATTAAAATCACAATATAATACCAACAGAATGGCAAAAATTAAAAAGGCTGAAAAGATCCAAATGTTCAGAAAGGTGTAGACTGGAATTCTAATACATTGTTGCTGGTAAACTGGAATTCTAATACATTGTTGCTGGTAAACTGGTATAGTCAACCATGGAAAGAGCTAAGCATACATAATCTATGACTCACCAATTCTCCCCTATGTATATACCCAAAAGAATTGAGACTGATTTCTACCAAGAAACATGTGAAGCAATGTTCATTAACAGTGTAATCCATAACAAAGATTGAGAATAGCTCAAATGTCCACCCACAGGAGAACAAATATATAAGCTGTTCTATTTTCACAGAATGGAATGAGAACTGCTACCATAAGCAACCACAAAGATGAACCTTTCAGACAAAATTCTGAGGAAAAGAAACTAGAAACAAAGAACTTATTCTACTTTTTGATGTATAAAACAGGTAAAACTGGGCAGCCCCCGGTGGCTCAGCAGTTTAGCGCTGCCTTGAGCCCAAGGCCTGATCCTGGGGACCCGAGATCGAGTCCCACGTCAGGCTCCCTGCATGGAGCCTGCTTCTCCCTCTGCCTCTCTCTCATGAATGAATAAATAAAATAATAAATAAATAAATAAATAAATAAATAAATAAATAAATAAATAAATAAATAAATGTAAAACTGAATCTATGATGACAGAAATTTAAATAGTAGATACCTATAGAGGTAGCTTTGCCTAGGACAGGGCAGAGAGTCTACAGGGGCACCAGAAATGTTATCTGGATTTAGGTGGTGATTTCAATGATATACAGATACAAACACAGACTGTGAAAATTCACTGACTTGTAAATTTAACATCATATACCTTACCACAGGTAAGTCATACCTAAATTTTAAAAGAGGATATATTATGAATAGTATTCTGGCAATACATTTGAAACGTAGATAAATTTCTAGGGTGGAAAAAAACTTACCAAAACTGAGAATAACTAGAAAATCTAACTAAATCCTGTAACTAATAAAGAAATAAATCCATAATTTAAATTCTTCCAATAAAGAAACCTTCAAATCCAGATTGCTTTACTGTGTGGCAATCTATGCCAAGTTAATAAGTCAGTAATAAACACTCAGCAGAGAATGGAAAGAGAAAAACACTGGTCTATTCCTTTGATGACACTAGCATAATCTTAATGCCAAAAACCAAACAAATGCATTACAGATGATAGACAGACAGATAAACAGAGCAGCCTCATTCATGAACAGGGATGCAATAAATTTAAGTAAAAATTGGTGAGCCAAAATAAGCAACAAAAGAACATTACAGCACAATAAACTGGGTTTATTCTGGGAACCTCAGGTTGGTTTAATACCCAAATGTCAATATAATATACCACATTAAGAAAATAGAAGAGAAAAAGAGCATCCCAGCAAATGAAGAAAAATTAGGTAAAAATTGACACACATCCATGATTTTTCAAAATTCATTTAAGAATAGAAGTGATCTTTCTTAATCAGAAAAAGGGTACTATAAAAAAATTCTTGGGCAGCCCTTGGTGGCTCAGTGGTTTAGTGCCGCCTTCAGCCCAGGGCCTGATCCTGGGGACCTGGGATCGAGTCCCACATCGGGCTCCCTGCATGGAGCCTGCTTCTCACTCTGCCTGTGTCTCTCTGCCTCCCTCTCTCTCTCTCTGTGTGTGTCTCTCATGAATAAACAGATGGAATCTTTATTAAAAAAAAAAATTCTTCAGATAAAACCAGCAAGGAATATCATACAATGGTGAAACACTGAAAGCTTTCTGTTTCAGAATACAAGTAAAATTGTTATCACAACATTTATACATCTGTTCAAATATACAAGACAGTCCAGTCAGTGCAAAAGAGAGAACCAAATAAAAGGTATAAGAATTTAAAAGATAGAAATAAATTAATCCATAGAGTAAATGACTATATAAGTAGAAAATATGTACAAAAAAACTATTCTGCAAGCTATAATACAGCTGACAAAAATTTAGGAAAACCTAAATAAATGAAGATACCATGTTTATGGTTGAAAGATGCAATAAAAACCGTTCTTCCCAAATCTAAAATTACCAATGTAATCGCAACCAAAATTCCAAACAATTTTTATAAGAAAATTAACAAGATGATTCTAAAATTTTTTTTTAAGATTTTATTTATTTATTCATGAGAGACAGAGAGAGGCAGAGAGAAGCAGGCTCTACGCAGGGACTCAATCCCAGGTCTCCAGGATCAGGCCCTGGGCTGAAGGCGGTGCTAAACCACTGAGCCACCCAGGCTGCCCTGATTCTAAAATCTATATGGAAATTCAAATGACTCAAAACAGCCAAATCAATCATGAGGAAAAACAAAGTTGGAAGACTTACTCTATCAGATATCAAGAGTGAACAAGTATAGACAAATAAAGTAATACATTTGAATAGAAAATCCAGAACAAGACCACATGCATGGACATTTGCTTTATAAGGAAGGCGTTACTGCACAACAGTCACAGAAAGAGGATTTTTTTTTTTTCAGTAAACAAATGATGTAGGCCCATTAAATATCTATATGGAATAGAATGAATCTTGGTCCTTTCCTCACATCATATAAACTAATTAGTTCCAGGTGGATTACAGATCTAAGTGTGAAAGACAAAACAACAGAGCTCAAAAATGGTAACAGAAGAAAAATGCCCTCATGTGCTCTAGAGAAAGATTTCTTATAAGTCATAAAATACTAGCCATAAAGAATCACTATGCTGGAATACATCAAAATTATCTTTCATCCATAGAACAGCTCTTCATTGACAGAGTACAAACAGCAAACTACAGATTAAGAAAAACTATAGCACACACAACACAACACAAAATGTGTAAAACTGACAAGCCAAAAGAAAAAGGGGCTAATAAGACCTTAAACAAATACTTCAAAGAGGATATTTTTAATTTTTGAAAAATAACGCAGTAATCAGGGAAATGTAAAATAAAACCATAATATAATATGACACTATCAAGAGAATAATATCAAAAAGAACTGGGACATCTGGATGGCTCAGCGGTTATGTGTATGCCTTCGGTCAGGGCATGATCCCGGGATCCAGGATCAAGTCCCACATCGGGCTCCCAGGGAGCCCTGCTTCTCCCTCTGCCTGTGTCTCTGCCTCCCTCTCTCTGTGTCTCTCATGAATAAATAAATAAAATCTTAAAAACTGTAAGAAGTCAGACTTGAGAGGGTACATAATAGGTTTCTGGGATACAACCAATGATCTATTTTGTGTTCTGGGCGTGGTTACACAAGAATTCAATTTGTGACAGTTCACTGAGATAGTGTACAGTTCACATCAGTAGTGTACAATTTTCTGTGTGTGTGTATGTATATATATATACACACAGAATATATATACATATATATGTGCATATATACACATATTTGCTATATATACACACGTTATATATGTACGTGTGTGTATATATATATAATTATATATATATGATTTCACACAAAAGAAATGAAAAAAGGTGAAGACCGAGACAGAGGAACAAGAACCAAATTTACCATACTCCTACCTCAACAACAAAAACAAACATAAAACATGTGGAACAAAGGTTCTCAAGAAAATGAAGGTCATCAGAAATGAAAAGTCACATCAGAAAATGAAGGTCACGAATCACTCAGAGACTATAAATAAATAAAATGAGCTTCTGATTTCCCCTTTTTACTGAGAGTATATTCAGGCCACAGCCAAGGACACAAGAACCTAAGAGGACAAAGGCAGCTAGAGTTTTCAGAGCAGTAACAAGAAAGAAGACGGCTACAAAGAGAACTGTGAAGGTCTGCAGAGGGTCCTCTGTGAATATTTAGCTGAGTATTTATCAGTGTGTTCATCACGTGTTCACATGAGAAAGAGATAAGAACCACAAAAGGATTAGTGGCAACAACAGCTACTGCTCTCATGGAGCCTGGAACGGTGTGTTTTCTGTTCCCATTAGTCAGAATGGAAACCTTGTAATTCCTAGGACATTGGATAGAGTACTTAGAAAAGCTTTGGATCAGTAGTGGAGTAAGTGAACCTTAATGCTGATTTGGTACAGCCTAAAAAACAGTTTAAGAGATGTGAAAGGATCAAACTTTCAAAGAAACTGAACTGCATTCAAAGCAAAGCTCAAGAATCTGCCTCTCTCTCTCTCTCTCATGAATAAATAAATAAAATCTTTTTTAAAAAAAGAATATTTCTAAGAATAAAAAATACCTTATCATCCAACCAGGTAAAATTAATAGTGTCTGATATATAACAAAAATTACAATTAGCATGCAAAGAACAGGAAAATATGACCCCAAAACAGGAAAAATTAAAGCAGTCAAAACCAATCCAGAATTGATACAGACGATAGAATCAGTAGCTGACAACATTAAAACAATTATTACACTGCATTCTATGGGGCGCCTGGGTGGCTCATTGGTTGAGTGTTCAACTCTTGATCTCAGCGTCATGAGTTCAAGACCCATGTCATTAAAAACAAAAATTAAAACAATTATTGTAACTATATTCTGTTATAGTAAAAAAAGTAGGGACTTAGAAGATACAAAGATGAATCAAATTGAATGTAGTAAACTACACTGTCTCGAGATGAAAAATACACTGGGTCTTTTATAGCAGAGTAGACACTGCAGAAGAAAAGATAAATAATCCTGAAGACATAGCAATAATAAATACAAAGAAAGAAGGGGGGGGATGAAGAAAGGAAAAGAACAAGATACAAGTAAGAAAACTTCAAAAGGCCTAATATACATATAACTAGAGTCTATGAAAGGATAGGAGGGAAACAAATATATTTGAAGAAAGAAGAGCAGGAGCATTTTAAAATTTTATTAAAACTATAAACCTATTGAACTAAAAAGCTCAAATAACCAAACTGAAATAATATAAAGAAAACTACACTGAAGTATATAGTAACAAAATTGCTTGAAACCAGTGATGACAAAAAAACAAAACAAAAACAAAAACAAAAAACTTAGAAGTAACCAGAAAAAAGACCCAGGAGAAAGATACAAACAACAGATTTCTCATTGGAAACAACACAAGCTAAAGGGCAGTGAAGCAATATCTCTAGAGCACTAAAAGAAAAAACTGTCAACCTAGAATTCAATATTTAACAAAAATATATTTCTAAAATGAAAGAGAAACAGATCTTTTCAGACATACAAAAAAAAAAAAATGGAGGAATTCCACACCAGAAGACCTACACTCAAAAAAATGTTAAAGATGGGATGCCTGGGTGGCTCCGTGGTTGAGTGCCTGCCTCGGGGCCCTGAGATCAAGTCCCACATGAGACTCCCCGCAACAAACCTTCTGCCTAGGTCTCTGTGTCTCTCATGAATAAATAAGTAAAATCTTTTTAAAAAAAAATTTTTTTACAGTATTTCAAGGAGTAAGAAAATGACATCAAATGGAAATATGGACCTACACAAAAGACTAAAGAACACGGAAACAATGACTATATGAATAAACTTTTTTTTAATAAACTTTTTTTTAATTACACATACCTCTTTAAAAAATTTTTAAAGCACAAATAACAACATACTATCAATTTTATAACATATGGAGAAGTAAGGATCCCAGGATCCCAGGACCCTGAGATCATGACCTGAGCCCAACCCAAGATTGGCCACTTAACTAAGCCACCCAGGAGCTTCAAAAATATATCCCATAAATATGCTTGAAATTAGATTTTAAGATATTCTCTCAGAGGAAGCATGTCCACGCCTCTAGCACAGTACATACGTGCTTCACCATGTTTCCACATGGTAACAATAACTTAAGTTCAAAAGCTGAACAGCAGAAGGTGCTTACACCACACATGAAGTTTATAGTACCACTTTACGGCAGACTACCATAGGATAAAAATAACCATTAAAATAACATTAAAAAATTATACCTGGCTGCCTTTTATCAAGTTGAGAAAGTTTCCCTCCACTAGCTTAGAGTATTTTTAATCATTAAAGGGTGCTGGATTTTATCAAATGCTTTTTCTGACTCTACTGAGATGATCATGTAATTGTTTCTTATTCTACTGATACATTACTTAATTTCAGATGTTGAAATAGTATTACATTCCTGACATAATCTCACCTGGTTGTTCTATAATTCTTTTTACATGTTACTAGTATTTAGTTGATTTTTATACCCACATTCCAAAGAAATATAACTATCTTTGGTTTTACATCAGGTAAAATAGTGGCCTCATAAAAAAAGAGTTGGGAAGTGCTCCTTCCTATTCTTTTTTTTTTTTTAAAGGATTTGTAAAGAATTGGCATTATTTAATTTTTCTTTAATTCTTCATTAGATAAATGTTTATCAATTCACTGATCCTTTCAAAGAACCAGCTTTTGGTTTCATTGATTTTCTCTACTATTTTCTATTATCTATTTCATTAACTTCTGCTCTAATCTTTATTGTTTCCTTCCTTCTGTTTGCTTTAGGTTTAGTTTGTTCTTCTTTTACCACTGTCTTAAGTGGGAAGACTAAAGTACTGACTTGAGATCTCTGTTCTTAGTACAGCCATTTACAAGCTATAAATTTCCCTGTAAGCACTATTTCAGCTGCACCCCATACATTCTGACATGTTGTATCTTCATTTTCATTCATCTCAAAGTATTTTCTGATTTCCTTTTTAATTTCCTCTTTGATCCATGGGTTATTCAGAGTATGCTGTTAATTTCCATATGGTGGTGAATTTTCCAAATTTCTTCCTACCATTGACCTCTAACATCATTCTACATGCTAGAAAATATATATTTATATTATTTCTAGCCTTTTAAACTTACTGGGGTTTGTTTTACCACCTAGCATAAATTCTATGCTAGAGAAGCCCATGTGCACTTGAGAATAATGTATATTCTATTTGGTGAGGTATTCTATAGATGTCTGGTAGGTAGGTCTAATTAGTGTATAGTGTTGTTCAAGTCTTCTGTTTCCTTGTTTTCTAACTGTTCTAAACATCAGTGAAAGTGAGGTTTTAAAGTTTTCCAATTATTATCGTTGAGTTGTCTATTTCTCCCTTCCTGTCAGTTTTGCTTCATATATTTTAGTTCTCTATTATGTGGAAATAACAGAAACACCCAACAACTCCTAAGTGGATAAACAAAATGTAGCATAATCACACAACAGAGTATCTGGCCATAAAAAGAAAGTAAGCATCATGCATGCTACAACACAGACGAACCTTGTAAACAGTATACTAGGTTAAAGAAGCCCATCCCAAAAAGAACAGATACTGTGATTCATTTCTATGAATCCTTCTAATGAGTTTCCTGAAGAATCTGTAGAAAAGGCAGATTCATGGGTGCCGAGGACTGCAGGGAAGGAGAAAAGATGAACTGGTAGGGAATGAGATCTAAAGCATACATAGCAAACGATCTAAAGCATCTCATAGCAAACATTTGCTTGGCTGCTGTAACGCTTTAACTGTTTTCCAGAATTCTGACAAAGTTAGTTCTGACAATTTCTTGCTTGTTTTTCAATGTGTCTGTAGAGACAAGTGTTTGGCATTGCCTGTCTCCATCATTTGCGCTGAAATCACTCTTGGGTTTACTTTTAAGATATTAAGCTGGGAGAAACTATCAAGAAAGTTTAAGCTGTTTCAAAATAAAAAGTGGGGATCCCTGGGTGGCGCCACGGTTTGGCGCCTGCCTTTGGCCCAGGGCGCGATCCTGGAGACCCGGGATCGAATCCCACGTTGGGCTCCCGGTGCATGGAGCCTGCTTCTCCCTCTCTCTCTCTCTCTCTCTCTCTCTGTGACTATCATAAATAAATAAAAATTAAAAAAAAAAATAAAAAATAAATAAAAAAATACAAAATAAAAAGTGAACTTAGAATAACTTCTGCTATTCTATATGTTGATGCTCAAATTCTCGGATCAAGAAGAACTCCAAGAATACCAGGACTCTTCTTCTCTTAAAAGGAAGTAAACTGATAAAACAATGTCTTTGTGAATCAGCAAAAATTGAACTAATCTCAAAGTACTAATTTAGCCATGATACTGTGCTCTGTGTAACTTCTATTATCTGATTACTTCCTGAAACTTACTATTAGTCATAATAATACATGTCAATTGTATTTGTGAAATCTTTTAAGGTATTCATAATCTAATTCATTCCGGACAACAACCAATGAGGTAGGACAAA
Source organism: Canis lupus familiaris (assembly GCF_011100685.1). Taxonomy (NCBI): domain Eukaryota; kingdom Metazoa; phylum Chordata; class Mammalia; order Carnivora; family Canidae; genus Canis; species Canis lupus. The sequence continues at coordinate 7,073,017 of NC_049233.1, read as the reverse complement.
AAAGGCAACTGTGTCTTAGAAGGGCATTCCTCTTTACACCACACAGAGGATAACACGGTCAAAAAAAAACCATTGGAAGCTCATGGTCTTCCATTCAACCTGCACCCTTCCCCTATGGATGCCCAAAAGTCCAAATATGAACAATCAGAGGTTACACATATAAATATCTCAAATTCAGTAACAGTTAACACTGTTAGGGACTCCAAATGAAGTGTTATTTATCTTAAAAGCAAAAAAAACACATATTCATTAGCTGTTAACAGGGAAAGGATTAATAAATGTCCATGTGTACATTCTTATTCAAAATTACTAATTCCGGGGCGCCTGGGTGGCTCAGGTGGTTAAGCATCTGCCTTCGGCTCAGGTCATGATCTCAGGGTCCTGGGATCAAGCCCTGAATCAGCTCCCTGCTCAGAGGGGAGTCTGCTTCTCCCTCTCCCTCTGCCCATCCCCCCCACCACCTTGTTCATGCTTGCTCTGTCACTCTCTCAAATAAATAAATAAAATCTTTAAAAAAAAAATTACTAATTCCACACTGATTCCAGCAAAGCAATGCTTATATGTGTTGTCAGCTGGAATATGAATACAAAAGGAACTAAAATCATTCTTGCTACTATGAGCAGCTTCATATACTTTCTAAATTCCTGTTTTTATCCTATCTAAAACTAAAAACTGAGTACCAAATGCAAGCAGTAATATAACAAACTACAAGGCTTAGTTGCTCAAATGAATTTATCGTGAAAAGTACCCTAAAGATGATGAATGGAACATGTCTTAACATGCCAAATCATTTCACTTTTCTAACTGAGCTACAAAAGTAATCAGGAAAAAAAATCAAACCATTGCTTAAAATATACTGTGTAGCTTCTAAAAAATGAACCATAGGTTTGAAATAGTAAAAAAATGTATTATACAATAAAGGTTATATCAACAAATAATACATTTTTTATTTTTTCAGGTCCAGCTGGTTACTGAATGATGGTTCGAATCAAATACTCTAGCCAGTAGGCAAGTATTATTTATATGAGTAATGCCCTGTGGTAAATAATTCCAGATTCACTAAGAAGGGCCCATAGTCCAATATCAAGGACAATGGATCTCAAAGGCATTTATTATTTTCTTCTCACCTTCCTTTGCCTTTCTTAACTGTAACACAGGAAAGAGTTATTAAATTCAATGCCTGAGCCTCTCAGACTGACCTCTCTTCTTGGTGAGGCAGATATTGTTGGTTACATACCCAATCTTTCCTCTTCACTTACAAAACCCCCATTTTCTTTTGGTGACCCTGAGCATAGTACTAGGGGAGAGATCAAGATTGGTCTGCCAGTATGGCATCCATTGTTCCTCTCTGCCAACAACTGACACAAATGGGGCTACATGACTCAGCTCTGGCAAATGAAATATGAAGGGAGGTTTCTGGAGATACAAGGTAGCAGAAGAGTTATCAGGAAAAGTTTTATTCCCTAATAATACAGGAGACAGAGCAAAAAGAAGTTCCTTTTTTTCCCCTTCTCCTTCCTCTTTGCTTCAGATGTCCTCATATGAAGGGGGATAGCTGGAGCTGCTGTTGTCATTTTATAACCAAAATGGAAGGGAACTGCACAGCTGTTGAACCCACCCTGGAACCAGAGATTCCAGACTTTTTGTTAAGTGAAATACTAAATGTCTGTGCCGTTTAAGCCCAAACTACTCAAAGGTTGGCCCATGGACTACTGCTAGTCTGCAAAGTGTGTGTTACCAGTCCACAACAATAATGCCTGACAGCAGGCATTCAGAAACTTTATAGCAATTTTATATTCCCACATTTTTACTGTATTTTACAAAATAAAACTCTGCAAGGAATTAAAAGTAAAATAACAACAACAACAACAACAAAACTGGTCCTTCACCACATGGTGGAAAAGCATTTGTTTAGGCCAATTGGGTAATAAGTTGGGTAATAAGTTACTTGCAACAAAAAACATCCAGGGACTCAGCAACATCCAAGAGAAAGCAGTATATGCAAGTCCTCTCACAGCCTCACCCATTTTAAGGGTAACCTTTCTGCAAATAACATACCAGGTGAAATTAAATAAAAATAGAAATGAGTATCATTTGGGGGATGGCATTCTGGTCTCTCGTGTAATCATTTATTTGTAAGGATCCCAGAACACTATGGAAAAGGAAAAGGGGAAGATGTGTAAAAAAATTCAATGCACATACAATCCAAATGATATGAAAAAATTAAGCTCTAAAGGAATAAAGCACAGATGATAAAATCATTATGCATTCCTGATGCCATAATTATACAACTACATTTCAGACATTAATTCTCTTTAGAATATAACATTATCTAACTTCATTAAACTAGTTCAGAGCTCAGTTGAGCTGATCCATTACAGCATCAGACTGAGCGATGTGACATTCAAACTTGTGAGGCTGGCTTTATATAAAATTAAGCAATGCATTATGCAAAACTGTTTTTTAACCCATCTATTAAAACTCTTCTTCTAAACACAATATCCAGAAATATAAAGTCATAGACTTAGTAATTACTAGGAAGATGTAACACAAGAAAAGACCTAATTTATGGTTCCACCTCATGGGGTTTTGTTTTTCTATTTAGTAAATTAGGAAAGTACTTAGGAAAAGGAGTCTATGAATGCCTTCTTAGGTCAGTCAAAAATGATAGATGAGACATACAAAGAGAAATCTCAACACAATGAAAAGCCCAATTGCACCTGAGATAGCATAACTTTACAAACGTCTGCAAATGCCCTTTATTTTTCAAAAGGCTATACATCGATTTCTCAAGGAATAATCCACATTCTGTAATCAGTAGCTAAAAGAGCTTGTCCTGAAATTATGGGTATAGTTAACAACTTAACTGCCTAATAAGATGCACTCTCACTGATTAAAAGTTTAACTATTAAACAAGGTAAACCCTATTGGGGGGGGCAAAAAATGCACATATGGTATACTTATAAAACCTGCATCTTACACCAAAGTCCTCCAATCTAAATAGAATCAAAACTCAAAATTTTATATTTAAATTGCCTTGGACTTGAAATGTGCCACAAAGAAAATTCTTTCATCAGGAAATACAATTTAAGGTGAGTTTTTTTCTTTTTACCACAAGTTTATTCCCACTACCAGAAGTCCCAATTTGATTATGTCTTTTCTCATAATATACATTAGGGTTACTGAACATATTTAAAAGATAAATATTTTTTTAAATCCTGATATAAAGCAAATGCTTTAGTTGGAACAAAGTACAAATTATTTTTATTTTAAAGAAGACACTTATGAAGATTACATATTTACTATAAAATTCTTACATATGTGTACTTTTATGAGAGAAATACTTCCACTATTCTGCAATTTCACTGCTTCCAAATCCAAGAACAAAATTTATACCTAGAATGACATTTTTTAAAAAGGAGCTTGTTTCACCATATCACCACACTTTCTAACTAATTAGAACACTCCTATACTTTATAGTTTTCATTAAGTCACCAGATTAAAGAACAGAAGCATGATGTACAACCAAGAGCTTCTTGATTGTAACATCCATAACATGGAATTCTTACTTGTAACATATACATGCGTATTGTATGTACATATAATGAGACATCTTAAGTTTTTTTAAGATAATGGTTTTCCTGACCAAAGGTGTGCTGAGCATAAAGCTGCTCTAAAAAAATTAAGCCTTAAAAAAAAAAAAAGCAAAACAAAAGCAAAACATTTGCTCAGTTGCTTCTGCTCAGAATTATATACTTTTACTCCTTTTTCTTGTTTTTAATCAATTAAGTGCTATCTTTTCAAAAAGTAGCCTCAAGGAAGTTGTTCCAAACACTAAAGCTGTTATTTGAAGGCAATATAAGCATTCTTCAAAACTGTCTTCAGATCTACATTTATAAACCATAAAAAGGAATTAACGTATGTGAAGACCAACTGCAAACCAGGCACTGAGACTTTTCACTTATCCCTCATACCAATTCTGTAGGGTGGATATGCTCTTAGTTTTAGAAATAAGGATGGATCCCTAGGTGGCGCAGCGGTTTAGCGCCTGCCTTTGGCCCAGGGCGCGATGCTGGAGACCCGGGATCGAATCCCACGTCGGGCTCCCGGTGCATGGAGCCTGCTTCTCCCTCTGCCTGTGTCTCTGCCTCTCTCTCTCTCTCTCTCTGTGTGACTATCATAAATAAATAAAAATTAAAAAAAAAAAACCTATTGGGGGAAAAAAGTAGAGATATAACAACACTTTATAAAAAAAAAAAAAAAAAGAAATAAGGAAACCAAGGTCAGGCAAGTCCTGTGGCTGCACGCTCTACCAATTGAGCCAGTCAGGCCCCTCTCCTGTTCATCATTGAATAAGGTCCAGCCCAAAAACTGGGCTGATGTAGTCCTGGCCCTCATCTCTAATGTCAAAAGGAGGATAAAGATCCAAACTCTAAACAAATGGGGATGGGGATGGTGTACAGACCAGTAATGTTTAGGATCTCTGGATTAACACAGGAGTCCCGCTCATTTCTACATTCCTCCTCCAGTGGACAAGTAGAGCAACAGGGAGCAACCCCTAAGACTAGAAAACATACCTTGGAATGCAACGCTCATTCAGGCATCAGAGGAACCCTAGGCCTGGGAGTCCTGACCTTTTCAAGTATCCATCCCATCCTTGGGCAAAGGGAAAGTCTTCATCATGCTTTTGGTTTGATCATTGTCTACCACCACCACCCCCTCCCACCTCACCAATAAACAGAATCTGGAGAGCCTAAGGTTAAGTGCTTACTGGCCACCCATACTAAGTAAGAGAGGAAATAAGAAACTACTGCTAGTCTGAACAACTTTCAACATTTTTACTTAGTTCAGCATTATTAAACCCAAGGCCACTGTTGTTCCTTTCTAATTCAGAAGCAGTTGGATTACTTTAATGACAGACACACAGAGTAATTTTTCTGTTAACACTGGCACTAAAGTAAGCCCCCACCCCCATCACATACTCAAGGGCCTTACCACTTGACTGCCTTCTCACTGAAAAGCACCCTAATGTCACAGCCATCTCTACACTGACCGTCCTTTACAGAACTGGAAAATTCAACACTGGAGACATTCTGCTGCAACACCAGTGAAATGAAATTGGCTATTAGGAAGTAAAAAGAACAAAACTGTCCTGGTTTAAACCACTTCCCTAAGCCTTGTATCCCAGTGACCTGTAGTCCTCATGTGATAATATGGGGATCTTTTTGAACTTCTTGTACTTCTTAACCACATACTAACATTCAAGAGTAATTTTTTTTAAGTACATTTGTTGAAATTCTAAATACAAACAGTCTTCAATTCAACTCCGCTCCTGCCTCAACCCCCATCCCTGCCATCTTGCTTTCTCAACATATCTTTCTATTCACACCCTAAGCAGCTAAGAACAAAAATCTCTATAAAGGTTCCAAAGACTTAAAATTCTTGTTTTTACCACTTTGTGGTCTATTGCCATGTTCAAAACCCTGTATAGCAGGTACCTTTTAACTAAGGAGATCTGAAAACAACGAAGCCCCAGCCACCCGGCTGTCTTCTTTTCTAATTATTGAAAAGGGAACCTGTGGAGGGATTAAAGATTTAGCCTTGCCCCAGAGCTAACAGCCTCCCTCTACCAGAAATCCTATCTCTCACTGGCCTAGGCAATCAAATCTAGATCTCTGGCATCACTTTATAGGAAATTAATAATGGCCCTGACAGTCTGGCCAACCACCCACAAGCTCTTTAATTTAAAAGCCATCATAAAAATAAATAAATAAATAAATAAAAGCCATCATAACCCCCGCCCTCCCTTATAGACTCTTCTATGATGCGCTAGCAGACAACAGTGGGGTATCTAATAACGAACATTTCAAAACATGTATGACAGAACATTAATTTATGATCTAGAACTATACAGCTTTAAAAAAAATAAAAACACTTTACATTATTAAATACATCCTTTGTGGAAGATGTTTAAAAAGAAAATAAGAAAATAAACCTGAAAAACTAAATTCTGAATCAATGATTTTAGGCAATATTTTCTCAAAACTTGTAATACAGACTTTTTAATTCCTTTAAAAATGTTTAGTTCAGAGGAGCTATCTCATCTTGGAGAATTTTTCCAGCTTGATCTTCAATTGCAAGTAGCTCATTCAAGTCAACTCAGGAACATCTCTAGTGAAAAGATTCTCACTGAACTCCTTTGGCAAGTTATTCCATTGTCTGACTGACCTCACTGTCAGGTAAAATTTTAGCAGGAGATTAGAACATTTTTCTTTTTCAGTCCACAACAAAGTTGTTTTTAGATCAAAAAGCATTGCTGCAGCATCCCTGCTGACACAATAGGATAAAGCAAAGAAGAAAAGCACCAGTTAATACCATTCAGCTACTATAGAGTTTATTTCTAAAGCTGTGAATATAGTTTTGAAACATGAAGCTTAAAGTAACATGGACAGCCAGAGTGTGTGGTTTTTGTTGCTGCATTTTTTTAAATTAAATACTTTAATGGCTATTTTGTCCATTCACCTTTCTTTTAATACCAAAAAAAGAGGAAAAGAAAAACATTTCATGTTAGTAAATGCTTTATTGACCTAACTTACTCTTATCTGAACAAAAAAGACCCATATCTTCACAACCTCTAAAAGCTTGTGAATTTTTTTTTAAGTCCAATATACAAAACATCACATGCAAAGACTTTGCTTGTAATCCTTAAAATACAGCCAGGCAACTAGCACTAATGGTCTGTCTCCATGCATAGTCTGTTACACAAGCCCCTCAAAAAGTTCTAAACTGACAACTTTCAGCTACCCTAAAAATAATACAATATTTAGTTCAAAAGAATTACATATCAAAGATATCTGATTTTATACGCTTTTTAGCTTTTCATACCCAAACTCACATTCTTAAAGGATCTATATACCATTCAAAATAATGTGTTCTACCAATAATGAATTTATTATCATCCATATTAAGATAAAAAGCATGTTCATTCATCCACTTTATTCATTTGAATACATTATTTGAATACTCTTAAAATATTCACTAAAAACGGGCAAAACAAAGCTTCGGACCCACATGCTTAAGTACCCTTGATTATACAGTTAATTTATTTGGTTGGGTTCTGGAACATAGATATACCTATATATTTGTTAATTACACCCACAAGAAATCACCATCCCTAATATGCAAATCTATGAGGGTATCAAAGATAATAAAGGTGGTTCCATTCAATCCTCTCACTTTCTAAAACCAATCTGCATCTCCCCCAAAAAAGCCTCTTCTATATTTGGAATGAAAATTAGCAGAAAACAGGCTTCTGCTCCACCTAAGATCTATGAAACATCCTACCACACACAAAGATAAATTTGAGCAAAGTGGCCCCAACCTGTTCTCTCTTTGCCATCTTATCACACTTCCTCCTGTAATTCCACCAAGGTATACTTTGTTAGGAACAAAAAGGCCTCAGGGGTTTGAATGAAGAAACCCAGGCTGGCAGTCAACCACACATGGGCTGAGCATGATGGGTTTCCCTCTGAAGTTCCTAACTCCCAACTGTGACCAACAAGTATGCCTGCTCTAGGCACAATGCTAAATCAATCCAATCAAACCCTGCCTGTAGGATTAGTGGAAAGTGCTAAGGGGTTATCTGGAACAGTTAGCGGTCCTGAAGCAAAAAGTGAGACAGTTTCTTAGCTATTTAAGAACCTCATCAGGAAAATTGGAGACTGAGTACTACCTATGCAGTGAATGAAACAAATTTCCCTTTATACCTCTCACTCCATCTCTGTGATTATCAAGTGTCTCTTCCTTGCCACTCTGAGAAATCTGACTAATCAGATCAGTACAAATCCTTTTCAGAAAATAAACTAATTCCCAAACCTAAAAGCCTGAAGTTGCTTTCTCTATTTCTCCAGTTTCAAAGAAAATATACACAACCAGAAACCAAGGAAATAATGAATTTCCATGGTAATCTGAGATCCATATTAAATATCTACAGAGTAAGAAAGGAGAATACTGAGAAATTTTCCCCTCACAAACATAAAGAAAATACCAAAGGAAAAAATGATTCCAAATGAGCAGTAGTATGATCTGCCCATCCTCAGGATACATAATGAAAGCCACCACTTTATTTATACCCACTCAAAACCCAGAGGGCACAGTTGGAAAAGCATGGAACTTTTGAACTCAGGGTGGGGAGTTCAAGTTCCACACAGCGTATAGAAATTACTAAAAATAAATTTTTTTTTTAAATTTTTATTTATTTATGATAGTCACAGAGAGAGAGAGAGAGGCAGAGACATAGGCAGAGGGAGAAGCAGGCTCCATGCACCGGGAGCCTGATGTGGGATTCGATCCTGGGTCTCCAGGATCGCGCCCCGGGCCAAAGGCAGGCGCCAAACCACTGCGCCACCCAGGGATCCCACTAAAAATAAATTTAAAAATAAACTTTAAAAAAGTCTTTAAAATATATTACTGAACACTTATACAGAACTCTCCAGTCCTCTTTTACATGCATAAAGTGCTTGCATAAATATACAAACATTAAAACCTAGGATCCATGTGTCATTCAAGAAAATGATAGCTGCAGGCCCAGAATTAATTAATACATTTCTAGAGTTTCCACAACGGAGTAGGAATACTTTCAAAGCAAAGGAATTTAACAATATGCATTAAAAAATAACTAAACATCTAAAATAACTAATTTTAATAAGCCAATTTATATGTGTATATATTTTAATCTCAGAAACAAGACAAAAAGAGAATGCAATGACCATCTCACTCCAAGTCAAAAGCAACACAGCTCTACAAAATAATATCCTCGCCTAAGTATGTGCATAAAGGTTCACTGCTCTTTCTGCCACACTGCAAAATGCCCTCTGCCTCTACACTAAACAACATTTAAGACACATCACCATAACTGACTGTTGTTCTTTACAGACCTTTAGGGGTTGGTATGACTTGCTAGGATTAAAACTGACTATAAAAAATAAAAAATAAAATAAATAAAATAAAACTGACTATATCTCATTACATCCTCAAAAGAACCAAAGATCATTTCAACTACATGAACAAATATAAAAACTGCTGCACAGAGAATATTTTCCAAAAATATAGCTATTAATATACAATAGGGACAAGACCCTTCCTTTTCTGCATTTTCTTCCATACATTAGCACAGTCAAGAAGTGTCTATTTTGAACCCTTTCTAGACTTACTTGTTTTGCTGTAATGCTGACAGAGATGCCCTCTTTTACCACCAACACATAGACAAAAAGTTATTTCACCTCTTCAGGAGCTACTAGTAACTCGACTTAGCTTATACCAAGAAATAATAAAGAATGGTGTATCTACTGAAGTTGAAGGTAGAACAAAGCACACCCAGGATTCTTAAAGTTGCCAGGGAAATAAACAAAACTGAGATAACCAGTAACTTTAACTGATTTCATTTCTGCTGTGCATACCCATCAGTATACCAACACAATTTTTAAAAAACCAATATCCTTTATCTCCTTCTCCCCTCTTCCAATTAGTTGACCTATGCTAAAGGAGCAATTTCCCAAAATTTCAAGTAGTAAAAAACTTCCTCTCAAATGAAGCCTTACAAATAACATGAATATAAATTGAAAATAAGAGTTCTATGGTAAGTATATTTTCAAAATTCAAATATAAAGCCTTCACATATTATAAAGTCAATTACCAAAAATTACAAGGTTGATTTAATTAACATATACTGAAATCAAAGGTTATGAATAAGAATCATACATGCAAAGTAAATATACAAAAAGGAACTGACATATAGATGGAAATCAAAAAAATTCTTATTGTTGGGGCAGCCCGGGTGGCTCAGCAGTTTAGAGCCACCTTCAGCCCAGGGTGTGACCCTGGAGACCCAGGATCAAGTCCCACACCAGGCTCCCTGCAAGGAGCCTGCTTCTCCCTCTGCCTGTGTCTCTGCCTGCCTCTCTCTCTCTCTCTCTGTGTCTCTCAGGAATAAATAAAAATCTAAAAAAAAAAAAGAGAGAGAGAAAATTCTGATTCACACATATACATTGCTTAAGTAACAGACTGATTTTTATTTTAAACAAGTTACCTCAGAGCCTTGGGATGCTCTTCAAACAGATGGCAAAAAGAAAAAAACATTTTAAGATCTCCACAAAATGGTTTACTATAATAGCAGCAATTAATGCATTAGGAGGTGCTGGTATATTAAAATTGACTTTACTTTTAAAATGAAATTATTTTAAAAGATTATTTTTTAAGTAATCTCTACACCCAAAGTGGGGCTCAAACTCACAACCTGGAGATCAAGAGTCACAAGCTCCTCCCAACTGGGCTAGCCAGGTCCCTAAAATAAAATTCTTTTTTTTTTTTTTTTAAATTTATTATTATTTTTTTTATTTTTATTTATTTATGATAGTTACAGAGAGAGAGAGAGGCAGAGACACAGGCAGAGGGAGAAGCAGGCTCCATGCACCGGGAGCCCGATGTGGGATTCGATCCTGGGTCTCCAGGATCGCGCCCTGGGCCAAAGGCAGGCGACAAACCGCTGCGCCACCCAGGGATCCCTAAAATAAAATTCTTAATAAATGTTTATGAAAGCCTTAAAAGCACCTTCACAGAACACTGAACAACTATTTCAAATACTATTCTAAGCCAGTTCTTACTACATTAATCATCATAAGTCTAATCCAACTCCCAGGAACATCTCCAATGAGGCTGGGGTGAGAGGAGGGAGGTCTATTCTTTCTAAAATAAAAAAAATAGAGCAATTGTTATTTGAACCTGAAATCTAAATATGTCTGGTAAATCAGTATAGACTGCTGTCCCCCATATTCAAAGATGAAACTGATGATGGTTCTTCTAATCAATCTACAGAGTCCAAAAGATTAGCCATGTCACCTAAAGATGTACCTAGCAAATTTGGGGGGGCTGTAAATAATCCTGCAGGTATCATCTCTGCCCCAGTCACATAAGTCAAGTGCAACAAAGTGCAACCAGCTGGCCAAGTCCAGGCTACCACACCTGATTTTTAATGATCAAAAGCTAAGAATGATATTATGCATTTGCACCCCCAAACAAAAAAACATTTTGAAGTCCTAACTCCTAATATCTCAGAATGTGATCTAATTTGGATACAGGGTCGTTTACAGAGGCAACCAAGTTCATGTAGAATGTATCATGTAGAAATGTATTAATTAATTCTGGGCCTGCAGCTATCATTTTCTTGAATGACACATGGATCCTAGGTTTTAATGTTTGTATATTTATGCAAGCACTTTATGCATGTAAAAGAGGACTGGAGAGTTCTGTATAAGTGTTCAGTAATATATTTTAAAGACTTTTTTTTGAACCAAGTTCAAATGAGGTAGTGACAGTGGGGACTATTCCAGTATGACTGGGAAATTTATACACAAGGACAGAGACATACACAAAGAAGACAATGCAGAGACAGAAAGACAGCCACCTACAAGCCAATAAGAAAGGCTGGAATAGACCCTTCTCTTACTAAGAAGGAACTAACCCTGCCAATTTCTGACTTCTAGCCTTACAAAATAAATGTGTTATTTAAGCCACTCAATTTGTGGTACTTTCTTACAGCAGCCCTAGCAGACCAATCCAGGTGGTTTTTACATTTTCAAGTGAAAGAAAGAAAAATTAAAAGATACTATTTTAAAAAAAGAAAGATACTATTTTGTAACATGTTAAAATTATATGAATTCACATTTCAGTGTTGTACTATGTAATAATAATTACTCATCCATGTATTGTCTATGACTGCTTTTGTGCTGCAATGGCAGAACTGAGTACGTGCAACCGAAGTCCCTAAAATATTTACTGTATAGCTCATTACAGAGAAGTTTCCTAATTTGAGAATAATTATTTTGTCACAAAGCATCACACCACATGGTGAAGATGAACTCCAAGGTCAATCTCTTATATTTTCTGTTACCACTTTCTTTTAGCTGTTCTTCAGTACCCCTGCTTTTCTTCTGAAAATGAGCTATGTCATATCTACTTTCCAATATTACTGTGTGTACATCAAGTGCTAAATATAAATGCCTCATTAAGCTACAAAATATAATAAACATAAAAATTATGAAATACCACCCACAGAGAACATAAATAAGTTGTAACAAACAATTCTAAGGCCAACAACTTATATACTCCTGGATCATGAACCTGATAAGCCCACCAATTTTAGCAGAACTTACATAACTGATAAAACTAGATAAAATACCTGATATAGCTGTCAATGACAAATCCAAGAATTTACAACCATATATATGATTCCACTAAAATTCAATAAGCCTGAGCAAACAAACAAGTGTCATATATGAATTAAGGCTGTGTTTACCTTTTATTATCAAAGTACCAATTTGTCAAACACTGAGGGGCTAACATAGCAAGAATGATAAATTTTTTGCAATGACTCTTGGATTTACATTTCCTAAAAGGTAAAGCCTCCTAATATTTGTTCACTAAAAAAAAAATAGATCCCATTACTTTGGTCAATTATTTAGCACTATTTACGACAGCTGAACAAAAGGGTCATACCCTAAGACCCAGTAATTCAATTACTCAATAAATACCCAATGTAAGTGCATACACATGTACACCAAAAGACTTGTAGAAGAATGTTCAAGCAGCACTTTTTGAAATAGGCCCAAAATGGAAATAATCCATACCCATTTACAGTAGAAATGATAAAGGAATTATAATAAATTCACAAAATGAAATGCTTTTCAGCAATAAGAATGAACAAACTACTCCTACACACAACATGAAATAATCTCACAAGCATATACACTAGACAAAAAGCAAGACACATGAATAATATCAGTTATACAAAGTTCAATAACAGGCAAAATTCATCTATGGCATGAGATGACAGGAGACTATTTTAGAGAAGCAGCTGGGAGTAGTGATTGGTTAAGGATATGAAAGGGGCTTCTGAGGTGCTGGTAATGTTCAATTTCTCACTCTAAGTCACATTCAATTTGTAATAGCATCCTGAGCTATAGAGTTACAACTGGTGTACGTGTGTGTGTGTGTATGTGTATGATACATCATATTCCAGTAAAATGGTTAAACAAAATATTAAGTTCCACTTCTAGGAGCTGCTTCCTAAGATTACTGGAAATGGAAAGTAATGTGCTCTTTCTGGACCAACTGTCCCAAGATAACTGTAAACTCTGGACAAAATTAAAAAGTAACTATCTGAAGACAAGAGAAAGCAATCAAAGCAGAGAAGACACTATAGGGCATTTACTGGAAAAAGGAAGAGTAGGCCCATTTAAGCACTATTAGGTAACAGAATTTGAACAGAAACCACACTCTTACTGGCATGAAGAACCAGAGGACAGAGTTCTGATTGACCTCACCAGATGGAAATTGAGGGATAAAATCAAAGAAAACAGCCACAAAGGGAAAGTCCAAAGTCTACATGTAAATTTGGCCCCAAATATCTAGCTATTCCCAGAAATAGGCATGTGTAACAACAAGCATCCCAGATAAGACTAAAAACTGAATTCAGATTTAAGCTGCTGACCATAGGGAAAAATGATTTGGAGCTTGAGGCTATCCTACTAAAACAAACATCAATATTCTTCGGAAGTATACAAGAGATCCAAAATCTTTATAATAAATTGTACGTAATGTCCAAGATGCAATTTCAAATTACTAACATTCAAAGAAACAGGAAAATGTGGCCCACAGAAAAGACAACAACAACAACAACAAAAAAAAAAAACCAACACCAAGACAATCTGGATGTTATTACTAGAAGAAGATTTTTTAACCTTCACCAAGATTTCCCTATTGTTAACATCTTACATAACTCTTATAGAGCTATAGAAACCAGGAAATTAATGAGAAAATACTATTAACTATTTTTACAAACTTTATGTAAATTCTGTCAATCAATCCACTAATACCCTTTTTCTGGTCCAACTTTTTTTTTTTTTTTTAATTTTTATTTATTTATGATAGTTACAGAGAGAGAGAGAGAGGCAGAGACACAGGCAGAGGGAGAAGCAGGCTCCATGCGCCGGGAGCCCGATGTGGGATTCGATCCCGGGTCTCCAGGATCGCGCCGTGGGCCAAAGGCAGGCGCCAAACCGCTGCGCCACCCAGGGATCCCTGGTCCAACTTTTAATCCAAGATCCCACACTGCATTTAGTTGTCATGTATTGTTAGTCTCCTCCAAACTGAGATAGAATTCCTCGGTATTTACAGACAAGAATTTTAAAAGCTGCTGCTTCTAACCATGCTCAAGGATTGAAAATGGAAATATAAGCAGAGAAGTAGAAACAACAAAAAAAAGAACCAAATGGAAATTCTAGATTGATAAACATAATACCAAAACAAAAACATCCACTGAGGGGTGCCTGGGTGGCTCAATCACTTAGGTTAAGCATCTGCCTTCAGTTCAGGTCATGATCCCAGGAGTCCTGGGGACCAAGCCTTGCCTGGTGCTCCTCAGGAGGAAGGGAATCTGCTTCTCCCTCTGCCCCTTACCCTGCTCATTCTCTCTCTCTCTCTCTCTGAAATAAATAAAATCTATTTAAAAAAAATCCACCGAATGCAGACTACCAATGGCAGAAGTGTTGTTACCAAATGACCTATCACAGTTGATAACTCAGGAAACAAACAGGTGAGCCCTAGCACACTGCCTCAGCAACTGCTCTATCCCAGGGAATCCCGAGGGGACTTGAGGAATTGATAGCATAGCTTCTGGCTCCAATTGCCAACAATGCTGTGGAACAAACCCAAATAAACTCATTCCAAGAAGTTTATAATGCAAGAGAGAAAGGTTTCAAAAAGAGAAAAGGAGAAATGCATTTTGGATGCTGGCAGCAAAAGGAAGTAGGCAGGCCCAAGCTTTAACAACTGACTTCTCTGCCTACAAAATGGACACCTAGAGGTTTACAGGGGACGTTCAAGGGGCTTCATGTAAAAGAGCAGATGGAGGGTGGGTGAGCGAGCATGGCTCGGGTCAATATGCATATCACAGGTAAGGAAGGGGACACATGGGATGTGGTCTTCTGGGCATTCTATTGCTATGAGGGCTTTTCTGGTCTGACGGGTGGGATGTTCTCAGTCATTGCAAAACATCTTCAGTGCCTCAAAAAAAGTGCAGTAAGAAATAAGCAAAATGGTTTTTACTTAGAGTGTGAGTTAAACAGTTTTGTCTATTTCTGGTTTTAACTTCTGGGGTCTATAATTTAGCAAGAGGGCTTGCTCACAGAGTCAATACACTTGAAGATCAATGGCAATTATCCAATCTGAACAAGAGAGGAAAAACAACAATCAGAAAACTGTACAGTGATATGTAATTATGTGGTACAAAATCAAAGATCTAAACATATTAGTAAGTATAATTGGAGTTCCATAATCAGAAGTCAGAGAGGATGGAACAGAAAAAAATTTCAAAGAAATAATGCCTGAAAATTTCTCAAATGTAGTACAAGATGGAAATGTGCAGATTCTGGAAGCTTAGTGAACCAAAAGCAGGACAAACAGAAAATAACTAAGCACAACACAAACTGTCAACAACCAAAAATAAAAAGAAAATTATTAAAACACCAGGAAAAAATGACAAATCACGTATAAGAAAACAACAATATGAATTACTGGTGGCTTCTTATAAAAAATAATGGAGGCCAAAAGACAGGAGAAGGGCATTTTTTAAGTGCAAAAAGAAAAAAAAAAAAAAAAAAACTCTTGACAACTCAGAATTCTATATTCAGCAAAAATATCCTTCAAGAATGAAGACAAGATAAAAATATTTTCAGCAAAACAAAAGCTAGGAGAATTCATCACCAGCAAACCTACACAATAAGAAATACTAAAGGAGGGACAGCACCTTAACCAACTAAGCCATCCAGGCACCCCAGATCCTAAAACTCATTTAGAGATTCAAGGGATTCAGACAGCAAAAACAATCTTGAAAAAAAAAAATAGTAACAAAACTGGATGATTCACACCTCCTGATTTCAAAACATATCATAAACCTACAATAATTAAGACAGTATGGTAGTAGCAGATACATATACAATCAATGGAACAGAATGGAGAATCCAAAACTAAACCTGCTCATTCATGTTCAATTAATCTCTGACTAGAGTGTCAAGACAATTCAATGGGGAATAAGTAGTCTTTTCAACAAAAAGGCACCGGGATAAGCGGATATTCATATACAAAAAATAAAGCTGGACCCTCACCCCTACACACACACACTCCTCACAAAATTAATCACAGACCTACATATACAGAAGATTAAAGGGCGGGATCCCAAGGTGGCACAGCAGTTTAGCGCCTGCCTTTGGCCCGGGGCGTGATCCTGGAGACCCGGGATTGAATCCCACATCGGGCTGCCGGTGCATGGAGCCTGCTTCTCCCTCTGCCTATGTCTCTGCCTCTCTCTCTAACTATCATAAATAAATAAAAATTAAAAAAAAAAGAAGATTAAAGGGCAATAAAACTCTTAAATGAAAACGTAAGTATAAATCCTTATGACCTTGGATAAGGCAATGGGTTCTTAGATATGACATCAAAAAACCACAAATGAAGGGGCCTCTGGGTGGCTCAGTGGTTGAGCATCTGCCTTCGGCTCAAGGCGTGATCCCAGGGTCCTGGATTGAGTCCCATATTGGGCTCCACCCAGGGAGCCTGCTTCTCCCTCTGCCTATGTCTCTGCCTCTCTCTCTCTCTCTCTCTCTCTCTGTGTCTCTCATGAATAAATAAATGAAATCTTAAAAAAAAAATGACAAAAGTTAAATTCAACTACATTAAAATTTAAAACTTTAATGCTATATACCATCAATATAGTAAAAAGACAACCCACAGTTTGAGAAAAATATTTAGAAATCATGTATCTGCTAAGGGACTTGTAGTATCCAGAATATATATACACTCTTACAACTCCATAACAAGACAAATAATTCAATTTAAAAATGGATAAAGTCGTTCCTGGGTTTCAACACCAAAAATAAATAAATTAATAAAAAATAATAATAATAAAATAGGATAAAAAATCTGAATAGACATTCCTAAAAATACAAAAATATACACTAGAATACACAAGTGGCCGAGAAGCATTTGAAAAGTATTCAACATTATTCGCCATTAATGCAAATCAAAACCATAGTGAGATACCATTACACACCTACCAGGATGGCTACGATTACAATGATAAATAGTAACAAGGGCTAGTGAGGATGTAGAGAAACTGGAATCATCATACTCTGCTGGTTGGAGGGATGCCTCGGTGGCTCAGTCAGTTAAGCTGCCAACTCTTGATATCGGCTCAGGCGTGATATCAGGGTCCTGGTATCCAGCTCCGCACTTAGCATGAAGTCTGCTTGAGATTCTCTCTCTCTCTCTCTCCCCCTGCCCCTCCCCCAACTTGCACACAAGCATGCTCTCACTCACTCTTTCTCTAACGTAAATAAATAAAATATATTTAAAAAAAAAACACCACTGCTGTTTGAAATGGAAAATGATGCAGCTACTTTGGAAAATTGTATGGCAGTTCCTCTAAAGGTTAAGAACAGAATTGTTTTAATAACCCAGCAATTCCATTCCTACATATATCTGCACAAGAAGTGAAAACATACATCCACATAAATACTTGTATACAAATGTTCATAACAACATTACTGAAAACATCCAAAACAATCAACTGATATATGATAAAACATAGCATAATCATATATATATGATTGCATGATATATCATGCAATATTCTGCAACAAAAAGTAGTTAAGTATAAACTTAAAAAAAACTTTTTTAATCTTTAAAAAAAAAAAAAAGTTCAATTACCTTCCAAAAATAAACAGAAAACCAATGAAGAAAGGAACAAAAAAGTGCTGGGATAAACAGAACAAATAATAAAATAATAGATCTAAATCCAACCATAACAATAATTACATTAAATATTAATGGACTAAATTAAGCACTCCAGTTAAAAGGCAGACATTGTCAGAATGAATTTTAAAAAATAAATAACTGCACACTCTCTATAAGAGACATACTTTAAAGAATCAGAAAGGTTGAAAATGAAAAATGCAAAAGGACATGCCAAGCAAGCAGTAAGAAGCATAAAAAGACTAGAGTGGCTATATTCATATCAGAGGAAGCAGACTCTATTAGAGAGAAAAGAGGAACATTTCATAATGATTAAAGACTCAATACATCAGGAAAAATAACAATAATAAATGTATACAGCCTAATGTTAAGGCTTCAAAAAACATAAAGCAAAAATTTCCAGAATTATAATGACAGAAAGACAAATCCACATAATTGAAGATTTTAATACTCCTCTTAGCAAATGATAAAACTAGATTTACAAAATCAATAACAATATAGAAGGTTCAAAACACTACTTACCAATCACCTTGAACTGACACTTACAAGAACTCTACACTCAACAACTATAGAATACACATTCCTTTCATCAAGACCAACACACATCTAAATAACCTATAAAGAAAAAAATCACAGATGAAATTAGAAAAAGCTTTGAACTCAATCAAAATAAAAATACAGTATACCCAAATTTGTGGAATATAGCTAAAGTAGTACTGAAAGAAAAATGTATGCTTTTAAATGACAATATTTGAAAAGAAAGGTATCTAATGTCCTAAGAGTCTGCCCCCAAGAAGCTAGGAAAAGAACAAAGCAAAATAAATATATAAACAAAAAACCCAGATTAGAAAGAAGGAAATAAAAACAGGAGCAGGAGCACCTAGCTGGTTCAGCCAGGTGGAACATGTGACTTTTTTTTTTTTTAAGATTTTATTTATTTATTGGAGAGAGATCAAGCATGGGGAGGAGAGCAGAGGGAAGAGGGAGAAGCAGATTCCCCACTGAGCAGGGAGAATGACCACTGGGCTTGATCTCAGCACACTGAGTTCATGACTGGAGTTGAACGCCAGATGCTTAACTGACTGAGCCCATCCAGGTGCCCCCGGAGCATACGACTCGATCTTGGGGTCATGAGTTCAAGCCCCACATTGGGCATAAAGATTAGTTTTTAAAAATTAAAATAGCAAAAATCAGCGTAACAGAAAAGTAGACAAAGAAAATGAATAAAGGAAAAAGTTGGGGTTTTTTAAAAGATTAACAAAATTGACAAATATCTATTAACAATATCAAAAGCAGGCAGTATCACTACAGATCCTACATGTGTTACGTGAATATAATGAACAATTTTATGCCAATAAATTCAACAACTTGATGACAGGGACAAATTCTATGAGAAATACAATTGTAAGAAACTGACATAACACAGACTAAAATATCCTAGTAACCCAAACTCTATTTAAAAAATTGAAATCTTCATCAAATGAAATCTCACAAAGAAAATCACAGGCCAAGATGGTCTCACTGGCTGATTCCCTCAAACATTTAAGGAATAACAAATGCCAGATAAATACAAACTTTCCTAGAAAAAAGAAAAAATATTTACAAACTCACTTTGAGGCCAACATAATCCTCAAAGCAAAACGTGACAAAGAAAGCTAAAGACTAACATTGTTCATGAGCAGGTAAGCAAAAATCTTTAATATGCTAACAAATGAAAGCCAATTATATATGAAAATTATGATATGTCACCACCTAACAAGGTTTATCCCAGGAATATAAGGTTGTTTTAAAATTAAGCTGATAACTTATCATCAGTCATACTACATCACTGAAGAAGAGATCTCTTCATTACAAAAATTCAATAATGTCCTTCATTTTCTCAAATTCTTTGGTGGCTTCCCATACCTACATAAGAGACAGTAACTTTAATATGGCACAGAAAGATCCTTTCATAACCCTACCCTTGCACAGCATCCACATCTCTGACTACCAACCTCCAATATGCAATCCATAAACTTGCTACACAATGGGTACGCCCTGCACCTAAGATACGGCACTCCCCTCCTTCCTTCCAATTCACAAATTCCAAATCTCTACCTGAGCAGAGTTCCTCTGAAAGCCTTCCTGACTCTGTCAGGTTGATTTTGTTATTCTCTCTACATTCCCAATGCATCTTTTGTAACCCTCAATTATGTAGATATCACCATTATTTCTTTATTTTTCTCTCTATTCAATGATCACTCCCTATAGGACAGGGACCAGATGTTTTTACCATATTAACAGAATAAAAAAGAAAAATCCTATCATTTCAATAGATGCAGAAAAATCATTTGCCAAAAGTCAACATATATTTTTGAAGGAAAAAACTCACAGCAAATTAAGAATTTAAAATAAATTTCTTCAAACTAACAAAGTCATCTAAGAAAAATCTACAACTAACATATTTAACTTCCAAGCAGCACTAACCTGTGCTACTTGCATAAGTAAGACATGTCTTACTGGTACTCATAATGGCCTTGTTTTAAAAAAAAAAAGAAAGAAAAAAGGTAGGAACTATTGTATTGTTCCAATCGGTTTAAGACCAGCTCTGCATCAGAAATATTAAATTGTATACCTAGGTCGGTCAGTCAGTACTAGAATCCAGTCTTTGACCTAAACTACTTTTCCACTAAGAGTATGCAGTCTCTTACCATCAGGCTCATTTCACAATAAACAACTCGTCTCTACTACAAACCAACCTTTGGTATCCTTTGTCAAAGACTGAGTGCTGCTGGTCCCTGATGTGTCAATTCTTAAAGTTTTCTAGCAATCCCATTGGTTTAGATAATTATAGCAAATAGTAAAATACTCAATGATTATACTTCATTAGTTGATAAAATAAAATAGGACAAGTAACACTAATGTGGAATAAATAATTCTAAAACCCACATTAAAAACAACTTCAAATCCCCCTGCTTCAAAATGGATATAGCAAACAGGAAAGAGCACAACCACTGGTCTGTAGTCTTTCCCTTTACAGATCTAAAATGCAGCAGATAAACAGATAATTCAAGGCCTTATTTAAATTTGTATCTCCAATCCACTACCTGTCAATCCTGTTAATTGAGCAGCTTAACAGAGAGAAACCAGAGTGACATGGCCACTTCTCAGTTTCTGACTCATAAATTTTTCATGCAGGAAAACATGGCTACTGTCTTAACACCTTTCCATCTGTACTACACTTACAGCCAGCAAGTTCCACAATGAGGCTGAATTTGCTTCTTTACTGCATAACATGCACTTCACTTCAAAGCACACAGGGAAATCAACTCTCTTGAAATAATCTATCAACAGAACTACCAAAAAATAAAAAATAAAAAGATTTTTCTTTAAAGTAGCTTTGCCAACCAGCTGCCTTGCCTAGAAGGCCAGTCATTTCTATGCATCCTCTTTTGTGTTTCTATGTTCCTTAAAGGTGAACATTTAACTCTGAGTCATCATTTATCCAAGACAAAACATTAAACAACCAAGATAAAGTAAGTCTTCTTCATAAATACAGTTGTCTATAGCATGAGCACCCCAAGTTCTTATACAGGAACCCCTATGTTCCATGATAACACAGTGCCCTTTATACACAAGTTCCTAAAAGGCTTGGTGAATTTTTTATCTGACCTTACTACTGTTGAAAGTCAACCACAAAGGTATCTCTCACTGACATTTACAGTGACTGAAGTAAAAATAAGGACCTCTTTTCTTCAAGTGACACAGAAAACTCAAAGTTCACTGGTTAATACACTACGAAGGAGATGCAACAGTATCTCAGATAAACAGCTTTCTCATGACTATTTTATGGATAAACCAATAGTTTAACTTCAAACTTCTCTTTAATTCCAAGAATTCAAAAATGTTTAGATGATATCTTTAAAAATAAGAAGCCCTTTTTTAAAATTTAATTATTTCCTTATTAATCACTGAAGCAAAAACGGGACTTAACAAGGTAATTTAGAATTCCCTCAAGTACCACATCACGTACAACGTTAAGCAAACAAGAGAGCAAAATTTCTAACTTCACAGTATCACCCTCGAGTCTAATTACAGGAAGAAATTTAAAATGTTCAAAGAATGCTAAGCTCAACCAATCATTTTCTGACACACTTTTTTTTTTTTTTTTTTTTTTTTGGTAAAGTTTGCTTCTACCTGAATGATTCCAGCCAACCATCTCACCATCAGCCTAGGGCTGGCACAGCTGCTATCTCAAGGATAAAGTTAGGAGGTGCCACCTTAAAACAGACAGAAGTTGCCACAAGAGACGTGACACTGAGGCACACAGACCAGAAATTAAGTAAATCAGCCAGATTCAGGAATACTGAAAGATGAAAGTCCCACTCCCAGTTTCATAACATGAGCAAAGAAGAAACCTCTGCACCAACTATTCTACTCCCAAATCTGTCTATGGACCACATTCTCTGTGACCCAGTCCTATGCAACCCAGCTCTACATTCCCACAATGGTAGCATCTTTTCCTCTTGCTTCCTCAGCACTATGTACTCTAGGAAATTATCCTTTGTGTCCCAGCTGAACTGCAAGCCAATTTACTTCCTCCACTCAAACTGCTCAAATCATATCTCCAACCTATAGTCACATTTCACATAAAATTTGTTTAAAGATACAGCATTATAAATATTACATGCATGTGAAATATGCAGCTTCTAAATGTTCAGCAAAAGGAAAAATCCTTAGTTAAAACAAGGCTAAGAGAATGCTTTATTTGCAATTACAGGTATTATTTTATCTTGACTTTAAAAAGCATAATTTCAGGTCGCCTCACTAGCTCAGTCAGGTAAGCGTCCAACTCTTGATTTCCGCTTAGGTCATGATCTCAGGGTTGTGAGATAGAGCCCTGCTTAAGATACTCTCCTTTTCTTCCTCTCTTCGAGAGAAAAAAATTATAAATATGTGAAATGTTGGCAAACCTTATTAAAACTATATATGTGGGGATGCCTGGGTGTCTCAGTGGTTGAACATCTGCCTTTGGTTCAGTTCACAATTCTGGAGTCCTGAGATCGGGTCCCACATCAGGCTCCCTACAGGGAGTCTACTTCTCCCTCTGCCTGGGTCTCTGCCTCTTTGTGTGTCTCATGAATAAATAAATAAATAAAATCTTAAAAAACAAACAAAAAACTCAATGTGTGTAATTTTCTTGAATTGGTCTTTATACGAAAAAGGCTGTCAACCTTTGTGTACTGTTGGTAGAAACGTAAATTGGGGCAGCCACTCTGGAAAACAGTATGGAGGGTCCTCAGAACATTAAAAATAAAACTACCATAAGATCAGCAATTCCACTTCTGACTATTTATCTGAAGGAAACAAAATCACTATCTTGAAAAGAAATCAGCACCCCCAAGTTCACTGCATTACTTACCAATGGCCAAGACATGGAAATGACCCAAGTGTCTATCATTGGATAAACAGATACAGAAAATGTGTTATTTTTAATATTTATTATTATTCAGCCTGAGAAAGAAGACAACACAGATGGACCTTGAAGGCAGTATGCTAATTGAAAGAGGCCACACAGAGGAAGCTAAATACTATATATGATGTTACCTATGTGTGGAATTTAAAGAAGAGAAAAAAAAAAAATTCATAACTACAGAGAACAGATTGGTGGTTGCCAGAGGGTAGGGAGGATGGGGAAAATGGATGAAGGGGAACAAAAGGTACAAACTTCCAGTTTAAGATCACTAAGTCCTGGAGATATAGAGTACAGCATGGTGACTATAGTTAACAATGGTGTATTGTGTATTTGAAAGCTGCTAAGAAAGTAGAGCTCAAAAGTTGTCAATACAAGGGGCTCCTGGGTGGCTCAGTGGTTGAGCAACAGCCTTTGGCTCAAGTAATGATCATGGGGTCCTGGGATTGAGTCCCACAAGAGGCTCCTCAGAGGGAGCCTCCTTCTCCCTCGGCCTATGCTTCTGCCTCTCTCTTGGCCTCTCATGAATAAATAAGTAAAATCTTAAAAAAAAAAAGTTGTCAACACAAAAAAAATTGGAACTATGTGTGGTGATAGATGGTAAACTTATTGTAATAACTTCACAATGTACATATATCAAATCATTATGTCACACATCTAAAACAAATACAATTTATATGTCGATTATATTTCAATTAAGTTTCTTAAAGGACTGTTGAACAAAGACATGATACACTTGACAATCTTCTGTATCTCTTCTCTCAATCATTCCTCATCGTGTCCCATAAGAAAAAATCTTGCAGGAAAATCTATGATCCTTCCCATATAAAATTACGTAGCTACCAAACAGTTCTCATATTAAGAAGCCATCATTTTGCTTATCTTAGATGCCCAGAAAATCTACTATTATGGAAAATATTGTCTGGTAATAACATTAAAGTAAAATGTCTATATATGTGAATGCAAAAAGAAATCATGCAAAACCCTATTAATTTTTTTATTTAAATTCAAAAGAACTTTTAAATTGTCACTGATTTTAAATTTGACCAAAGTAGGTTTTTTTGTTTTTTTGTTTTTAAGGATTTTTATTTTATTTATTCATGAGACATAGAGAGAGAGGCAGAGACATAGGCAGAGGGAGAAGCAGGCTCCATGCAGGGAGCCCAATGTGGGACTTGATCCTGGGACTCTAAGATCATGCCCTGAGCCTAAGGCAGATGCTTAACCAATGAGCCACCCAGGCATCCCCAAAATATGTTTCATCAACATCACAAACCTTGTATTTATCTTTAATCAACTGGGAAAGTTTAAGACCCTCTAACTCAGTCCTTGGTAATCTAGAGAATCCCCTGCCTTCAGTGAGTTTAGTGTATGTCATCAATCTAATGGATTGTTGGATGAATGCCTCGTTCTAACTAGGCAGTTATTATAATCAAAGCTGTGAGGGCTTACCCATTTGAAAATATGTCTGAGAAATAATTTTGGTTAAACTTGATGGAAAAAACCTGTGAAAGATAAAACTTTTCAACAACAACCCCAAAATAAGATCATCATTACAAATCAAAGATTTAAAGGATAAAATTAAAATCATACAAAATTTTCTTACGTCAGTCCCTTGACTGCATTTTTTTTTTTTTTAATTACTCTGGAACCAGTTCCAGACTCAATAAGAGTGCCAATGGTCAAATATCCTATTTCTACCAGTGACACTGGTGGGGAGAGAGGGTGTTCAGAAGCAGAACATATACAACATGTTTTCTATCCCCTCTACCAATATTTCAATAAACCTTTAACAAACTCTAAAACAGTGAAATATTAGAATAAAACTCCAGTTACTCATACCTAATGCCTATTAAGAAACATTTCTAAATAAATGTTGGAGGCTGAAAATCACACAGTATAATACTTATGTTCTATGGCCCTCTCACTAAGAGATCTTTAGTTACAGCCAGAGAAGCAAAGACATCCCCTCCATTTATACACAAGATAAAAACCCTAGAACTTCCCTAACTCGTGAATGTAAAGGCTAATAGTTTTAATCCCTATAAATCTTACTCATCTTTGAAATGTACAGTCCCACTATACCAGAAAATTAACATAAAGATTTAATCAAATAAGTAAAGATTTAATCAAATAAGTATGTAAAGTTCCTGACACAGTGCTTTTCACTGTACCCTAAATACCACTACTATCCACTCATGCCTTTTGTCATGATGTCCCCTCTGCCTAGAATTCCTGTCCTTCTCCTCTCCCCTTCTGCCTATCCAAACCACTTCCGTTCTTCAGTCTTTTTTCTTGAGTCTTTTTCAAGTCATTCTTTTTTTTTTTTTAATTTTTTTATTTATTTATGATAGTCACACAGAGAGAGAGAGAGAGAGAGAGAGAGAGGCAGAGACATAGGCAGAGGGAGAAGCAGGCTCCATGCACCGGGAGCCCGACGTGAGATTCGATCCCGGGTCTCCAGGATCGCGCCCTGGGCCAAAGGCAGGCGCTGAACCGCTGCGCCACCCAGGGATCCCTTTTCAAGTCATTCTTGATGCCTCCTGCCTTATCTATAACATACTTTGTCAGCTTTAATATCCAACTATTTACTACCTATAACATTCATCATGCTATTTAACAAGGCATTTGTTAAATATAATATTTAATATTACCATTTCATTACCATTAATATTAATGGTATTAATGTTTCATTACCATTTAGTACAGATTTCGAGAGAAGAAACTCAAAACCTTCATTGAGTATCACCCCACCCTTCCATATCTACTTCAACACTCATCAGTCCTTTACAGAAACTAAAACAACATTCAGTAAATAAATGTCCTAAGAGTGAATGACCAAATAAAGGTACAGAAATTACAAGCTGTTCTGTAGGGAAAATGACTGGGTGAAAAAGGCAGCTCACGAGGTGGCTCTTAAGAACCTGGAAGAGTAATGTATTATACATGATACAACTAAAATCTAGTTTACCTTTAAAAAAACGTAAAAAGCTAAATGAATACCCTCTGTGCATTAAATATCACTGAAAACAAGTTACAAACAACAAAAGGCATAATGCAATCAATTCCTTACTCAAAATGACACCTCCTATAACATTACCCACTTCTACAGAAAATATAAATTTTGACAGATATTCTCAGCTCAAAATTAGGGTTCTTTTCTCTAATTCAGTTCTATTTCTAAAGAGTCAGCAGCAGGGGGAGTTCAAGCTCATTTACACTAAATCACAAAATACTTAAGGCTAAAATATTTTTGAAATTCAGGCATTTTTTTAAATTAAGCTCCTAAATATTAGTGGAATTAATATGTTTATAAGCTATATTTTATAATATTATTTCTACATCATATAAATACTCCACAAAACTGTCACTTTTTTTTTTAAGATTTTATTATTTATTTGACAGAGAGAGAGTCAGAGAGTATAAGCAGGGGAAATGGCAGAGAGAGAAGCAGTCTCCCTGCTGGACAGGGAGCCCGGGATCATGACCTTAAACTGAAGGCAGATGCTTAACCAACTGAGCCACCCAGACATCCCAAAACTATTCTTTTTGAGTTCCTTTTTTTTTTTTTTTTTTAAAGATTTTATTTATTTATTCATGAGAGTCACAGAGAGAGAGAGGGGCAGAGACACAGGCAGAGAGAGAAGCAGGCTCCATGCATCGGAAGCCCAACGTGGGATTCGATCCCGGGTCTCCAGGATCGCGCCCTGGGTCAAAGGCAGGCGCCAAACCACTGCGCCACCCAGGGATCCCTGAGTTCTTTTTAATACAGATATATTTTAAAAACTTAAATTTATACATCCCTTTTACAGACAGAAAAATCAATATTAATCAAAATTCAAGTGACAATGGAGAAAAGCTGCCACTTTCTAAACTATTACCCAAACTAAAGAACAAGGTGGTCTATGGGCCCAGCACCCACTCATCAATTCAGTCTTCATCTATTGTTCATCCCAAAGCCTCATCTGCTGGTCTCCAGGCTGATGCTGTCATGATCCTCCCCAGTAAACAAGTCTCATTTTTAATCAGATTTATCAGAAAATAATTAAGGCCCTGGAAATTACATGTATTTCTGAGATAGAATTTCAGTAGCAGTATTCTCGATTGACAACCACAGATAAGAATGGCTACAAATGGTATGGAAGTAGGTGGGTATAACAGGAAGATCAACAATAGCAAATTCTAATTGCCAAACCATAGAATACTCAGATAAATTAAACAGAAGTGAGTCATGACTGTCAGTCTTTAATAAAAGGAACTAATGGAGA
Organism: Canis lupus familiaris; assembly: GCF_011100685.1. NCBI lineage: Eukaryota > Metazoa > Chordata > Mammalia > Carnivora > Canidae > Canis > Canis lupus. The sequence goes on along the minus strand of NC_049233.1, from coordinate 7,045,432 downwards.
GAACCTAAATCTAATGCCAAATTTTCTCTGTTCTATTTAAAAAGTACTTCTGTATACATTATCATATTTAACCTTAACACAACCCTTCTGAAAAACAGGTAACAAGCCCATTTTAAAGTTAAGAGAACTGAAATGCAGAGAGGTTGCCTTATTCAAGATAACAAAGCTAACAAACGATAGGAACAAGATGTTAACCTGGGCTTTCTGGCTCCAAAGTCAAAGCTCTGCATCCCAACAGGTCTTTGTGAAACAAGGACTAGAATGTGTGTACTGGAAATGTGGCCCATTTGCTCCCAAAGGCACAGAAATTTTTTCCATAGGTATAAAAACAATTATATTCCAACAAGTTGGACAACCTAGAAGAAAGACTACATCAAACCAAAAAGCCGCACAACAAAGAAAACCATTAACAAAATGAAAAGGCAAATTATAATTGGAAGAAAATATTTGCAAAGCAAAACTGCAAATGCAAATCAAAACCTCAATGAGGTATCACCTCACAATTGTTAGAATAGCTATCATCAAAAAGACAAGAGATAATAAGTTTTGGCCAGGATATGGAGAAAATGGAACCCTTAGGCACTACTGATGGGAATGTTAATTGGTCCAGCCACTATTGACAATAGTATGGAGTTTTTAGTTTTTCCTCAAAAACTAAAAACAGAACTACCTTATGATCCAGGAATCCCATTTCTGGATATATATCCAAATGAAATGAAAACAGGATTATCAAAGATATACCTGCAATCCCATGTTCACTGTAGTATTATCCACAATAGTCAAAATATGGAAACAACCTAAATGTCCATCAATGAACAAATGGATAAAGATAAGGCATACATGTAAAATGCATTATTATTCAGCCTTAAGAAAAGGAAATTTTGTCATTTGCAACAACATGGATGGACCCCGAGGGCATTATGCTAAGGTAAATAGCCAAATATACAATAAATATATTACATATAATAAATATACATTATAAAAATAATATATAATAAAAATATTGTATATAATATACAATGTTAGAAAATTTAGACAGCAATATGTAACATTAAAGTTCAAATCAACAAATATATAACAGGATATGTTTTATAATCATTGCCTTCACTTTTCAGTCAAATAAGTGGGAATATAGGCTTTTACTATATATTTGCAAATTAAAATTTAAGAAAAGACTACTCCTTCCTCTTTCATTAGCCAGAAGGACAGATTTTCTTTTTTTTTAAATGCCCACTTTTATTTTTCTATTAAATTAATTGATCAACTAATTTGTTTATTAGAGAGGGAGAGAGAGGGTAGGGAGGAGCAGAGGGAGAGAGAGAGAGAATATTTTTTTTTAAGATTTTATTTATTTATTCATGAGAGACACAGAGAGAGAGAGAGAGAGAGAGAGAGAGAGAGAGAGGCAGAGACACAGGCAGAGGGAGAAGCAGGCTCCATGCAGGGAGCCTGACGTGGGACTTGATCCCAGGTCTCCAGGATCAGACCCTGGGCTGAAGGCAGCACTAAACCACTGAGCCACCCAGGCTGCCCGAAGGACAGATTCCAAAGCACTAACACTAAGGTTTGCTTTGTTTCAAATCTTATTCAAACCTTTGTGCATCTCAAATCGAACTCTTCCTCTCACATCTTGGTACTCCTATGAGAAGTCCTGACAGCCCTCAGGATCTACAACCTACCACCCTCTCCCCAAGAAAAGTGCCCCAAGAGGTTCTTTCGGCATAAAGTTGCCTGTGTCTATCAGTAAAGATGATCCTGAAAAAAAAAAAAGATGATCCTGTTACTCTAGTTGTGCCAGACTAAATCAGGAATTGGCATTCCAGCCTAAGGCAGCCATGAGGTAAGTGGACACCTGGTCAAACCTCACCCAACAGGGGTAAATATCTGTAATGATGACAAATCTATCCAAACAGACCCTCCTATATATACTGGGGCACAAAGAAGGCAGGTTACCAGTGTTTAGGCAGTACTCCTAGTGATACTAAGCTCTCCATGAGGATTACTTCACATCCTCTAGCCTGGAATGTACTAAGATTCTGACTTAATGCAAATAAACAAGTGTGTACTACGGTACACCCCTCCTAATAAAGCCCCATATCCGAAGGTGTAGCTCTTCTGTAGGAACCTAAAAAAAAAAGTCTAACTAACACAACCAATCTACTTTAGACACACCAACACGTTCACTCATCATACACATGGACCTGGTCACTGGACAGCCGTGTTTACACAAACCACATCAACACTACCCTACACTCCTCTGGCAGGAAGGGCAGCTAAAGTTGAGAACAAACCGTTCCCATTACCTAAAATTCTCTCTCATCACAATAATCCATAATACTGAGCTGCTTGACAACTCATCTCCTTCAAGAAGATTCTCCAACTGACCCAAATGACATTAAATTACTCCGTGACCACTCAATATATTTATAGTTTGTTCTATAAATCTCACATCATTTCAATGAACTTTTGAGATTCAGTCCAACCTATTGTAACACAGAAATTTACCTCAAGCTAAACATTATTTGAAAGTTGCTGGGCTACAATTTTTTTTTAAAGACCTCTATTCTCACATAGTTTGAATATTTATTTACACTATTTCCACAGTGTTCTTCAGATTCACTTGTACAAAGTATTTGTCTCCCAATACAGGAACTAAATTTTTTATCATGACTATTCTTTTACACATTTCCAAAAAACCCAGCAGGGTTTTACCCTTAATAAGTGAACAATTTTGTTAATAAACACAGTACTTATCCTTATCAGATTATTTTGAAGGACATTTAAAAATGGACTACTTTTATTACTCCATTATTCTAGATTTTCTAATACAGTTGTATAAACATGTAAAAAGGACAGTTATAACCATGGGTTGCATTTCAGATATTCACCGTATTAATAAATATATCCTTACAAAAATTTTGCATATAAAGAAATTTAAAATATGTATATTTCATTACTGGCAAAGCACAAAAGCATTAGGGGTGAACATAATGCACAACCGTCAAAAGAACAAAATCACATTGTGCCCTAAGGAATTCAGAGCAGACAATCTAAGTACAAATAGTGTGCATGTGAGGGTCAAGGATGTCCCTGACTAAAATGACAGAAGGGAAAGTGAAAGCAAGCAACACTTGCTTCACTGAACAGGTGGAGTTCTGAGTGTGATCTAAAGCAGAAAGAAAATACTATTAAATATGTTGAAAATTGAAAGCAGCAGATATCTGGCATAGCTAGAAATGGAATATCAAGTGCAGAGAAAGAAGGGTAACATGGATCCAAAAGAATGCTTCCATGTGGAGCCATACAAGGGAGTTAACAGGAAAAAACAAAAACAAAAAACAAAAAGGAAAAGAAATGGAATACCAAGGTTTACACAGGAAAGTACTACCTGTAAAAGAGGAAGAAAGGAAAAGATAGAGGGTTACGGACCATTCTGTGTGCAATTTCAAGAGTTCAGAAGACTATAATGGAGTATTATGCCTGGATATGAACAATGTCATTATTTTACAAAGTTTTTATTCAGAAAGAAAAGTCTTTCTAGTTATTCCTCAAAGAGGAAGGCAATAATAATTACAAAATACATTAACTGTGTACATTCATATTACATAACATTTTACACGTGTCTCATTTCTAAAAGGAACCCAGATTTCACATTCATTAAGTCACTGCAGCCACCCAAAAATGAAAGAAAAGGTGTTGCTTTTCATTTGACTAAGAAAATCAGCTCGTGAACCTGCACTCTCCTCTCTTCAAAGCCTAACACTTGAAGCAGGTGTATCCCTAGTAAGAGAATATATTAATTAAGAAAGTTCTGGAATCAAACACACCTGGGTACAACTCTGTGCCAACTTGGGCAAATAACTTAAATCTGAGACTGCTTCCTCATCTATAAAATATAGATAGAGCAATTACGGCTGAAAGGAAACAATGGCATGTACTACCATTTGAAGCCTAACAGAAAAAGTCCAGTAAATGTTTTAAACACTATTAATGTTTCTCTAGGCTTTAAACTTCATTATCATAACCTAGGGACCTCCATTTCCTCCTCTAAGAACCTCAAAAAAGTAGAGGTACCTAAGATTTTATAACCATGTCTTATATATCCTCCATTACATTTTTTTTTTTAATTTATTTATGATAGTTACACACACAGAGAGAGAGAGGCAGAGACACAGGCAGAGGGAGAAGCAGGCTCCATGCACCAGGAGCCCGACGTGGGATTCGATCCCGGGTCTCCAGGATCGCGCCCTGGGCCAAAGGCAGGCACCAAACCGCTGCGCCACCCAGGGATCCCCTCCATTACATTTTAAAACTAAATCAAGAATATGCTTCTTACCTGAACTCATGCCTCCCTAAAGACAGCATAATCAGGAAAACGTTTTTTTTTTCTTTCTTTTGTTTTTTAAAGATTTGATTTATTTACTCATGAGAGAGACAGAGAGAGGGAGAGAGGCAGAGACACAGGACTAAATCAAGAATATGCATCGTACCTGAACTCATGCCTCCCTAAATACGGCATAATCAGGAAAACGTTTTTTCTTTTGTTTTTTAAAGGTTTTATTTATTTATTCATGAGAGACACAGAGAGAGAGAGAGAGAGAGAGAGAGAGAGAGAGAGAGAGGCAGAGACACAGGCAGAGGGAGAAGCAGGCTCCATGCAAGGAGCCCGATTTGGGACTCGATCCCGGAACTCCAGGATCACACCCTGGGCCAAAGGCAGGTGCTAAACCGCTGAGCCACCACCCAGGGTTCCCCTGGAAAATGTTTTATCTGTTGTTTTCTCTCTGCCTGGTGACTAACAATGGACTAGCCCACTACAAAATTAAGACAAAGGCCTTACTTTATGTGTTTGAGTTTTCTGTCTTGACCATGTTACTTCTGTAATCAGGAAATGCAACAGAGGGACACCTGGGTGGCTCAATGGTTAAGCATCTGCCTTCAGCTCAGGGTGATCCCGGAGTCCCAGGATCCAGTCTCACATGAGGCTCCCTACACGAAGCCTGCTTCTCCCTCCGTCTATGTCTCTACCTCTCTCTGTGTGTCTCTCATTAATAAGTAAATAAAATCTTTCTTAAAAAACGCCATAGATATTATAAGATTAGTCTTTCCCTCAATAATTTATTTTGGCAGTCAAGAATTCTTATGCAATTTATTTTTTAAAGTGCCTAAGAAAATAGTTTAAATTCTTAAAGGTTTCAGTATTTTCTTCCTACTTCTTATAGCTGTTAACACTGCTCATGAACTACGACTTGGAAACAAGACAAATTTACTTAACCATATTATGTAAGTAAATTTTAATATACCAGGAGTTCCCTTTTAGAATACAATCTGTTTGTAATTAAATTGTTTGGAACTCAGGCCTCATTTTCCCTCAATGTTCTAAGTATGGTTAAAGTTCCCACATTAACCCAAAAAGATTATTACTGAATTCTATTACTATTACTGAATTCTATTCTTAAGAATTATTGAACTAGATTCTAAAATTCCAGGATCAAGCCATACAATAGCAAGAATGAGAAGTTTAAAAAGTCCAACTCCTTTTTTGAAGCTCAGGAATAGCCCTTGGCAAAATTTTTAAGCAGGCAAGTTGTCTTGGTGTCTTTTTCTTTTTTGGTGCAAAAAGTTTTATTAAAGTACAGAGACAAAAAAATAAATAAAGTACAGGGACAAGACCCACAGGCAGAAAGAGCTGCTCTCTTGGTATCTTCTGAATGCCCTCTAGTTTGTGCCCCGCCCCCCCGGGGCTCTCATATGTTGTCCCTTGTGTCCACCTATTATGGAACTCCACCCAAGCCCAGTGTCCATGACACAATCTTACCCCAATCTTTTCCCACACATCCCACCAATGTAACTGATCACATTTAAGTTTTATATACAGACTCAATGAATGAATCAACTCATATCAAACCCCTTAATTCTAACCTGGAGCATTTCTAATCATATCAATAAAAGTGAATGTAAGTCATATAAATAAGGTGAAATATTCAGGCCACGTCAAAATTGATATTACTAACTTAGATATTACTGACCTAGAAGGGCACCCATCACAATCAACTTCTCACAAGTCTTTTCTAAGCCCACTAGGCTTCAAAAAGTACCAAAACCCTCAATGATATTTACAGCAAAAAAGTTTACAGTCAGAGAATGGATACCTTTGAGAAACTTAAAAGGAAATAAACATAAGAACTTGTGAGATTAAAGAACTATGATTATTTAAATTAACACCAAGTGTTAAGGGAACAAAAATTATGCCTTAAGAAACATTATATGAGAAGGAGGCAGAAGGTATTCTAGAAAGAAAGAAAAGAAGGCAAGGAGTCTGGGGAAAGCAAGATATGTGCATGAAGTGATAAAGACATCACACTGGGATAAAAGAAGGGGCATGGTTTTAATCGGGAGGTATATGGGACCAAGCAGAAAAAAGCCTTCAAGCAAACAGGTATAGTTGAGATTTGAACAGATTAAAAAAAAAAAAAAAAGCCACTCCCAGGTAATTCATTGTTGTGAAGAATATACGGTACGTTGTAGGATATTTAGCAGGACCTTGACTTCTAACAACTGAATGCCCATTAACACCTCTTTCTATCAATGGTGACAACTAAAAATATCTCCAACATTGTCATATATTCTCTAGGGGACAAATTCAATCTTCCCATACCCACTTATCTACTCCAAGTCCCTTAATGAGGTAAGGAAACTGAGTCCCAGGGGAGTCACATAACTTGCTAAGGTCACAACCAATCCCCAAGATGCGTTTTACATAAGTTGTTTGTGTGATCTTCCTAAATTATGTTTGGAATGGCTTCTAATGATTCTTTAGAAGTCATCACAAAAATAATATTTTTGCTGAAACTGGACATTTTACCTGCAACATATACTGTATATGCTATAATACCTATTGTTTCTATACTGCTTTACAGAATCAATCATTAACCAAAAAAACCCAAACAAAACAAAAAATATATTAAGCTACCAAAGGAACACACCAAACAATGTACAATTACACTAAAACATTAACTGGTCAGATCCCTAAACACCTGAGTGTTGTAAAAAGCCAATTTTTCATAATAGCTTAAAATCTGTCCTCATAAATAACAAGTTCCCCCCTCCCCAATTTTAACTCTTGGGCAGATAAAGTTATTTTTTATTCCATTTTATTTTATTAATAACTTTATTTATCTATTTGACAGAGAGATAGAACAGGCAGGGAGAATGGGTGAGGGAAAAGCAAGCTCCACACTGAGCAGGAACACCCACGAAGGATTTGATCCCAGGACTCTGGGATCACAACCCAAGCCAAAGGCAGATGCCCAACCGACTAAGACACCCAGGTACCCAGATAAAGTTATTTTAATGTACTGCCTTGCCCTCTTAGCAAGAATATTAAAGATAATTTAAATTCTATTTTAAAATTTAGGGTTATTAGGAAATCCATTCACAATGACTACAATACTTGGAAGATCTTCAGAGAACATTATAAGTAGGGAACAACATTAGCTTTGTGGGCTCAAAGAGAGTATGTATGGAAAAAAGTGAAAGATCAGATGAAATAATGTAGTTTGGAGCCAGACCAAGGAGTGTAAACTGGGAAGGTAAATGACATGAACAGGTCTGTCTTCCAAAGATCACAAATGAACAGAATGGAGAAGGGACAAGGTGGAATGTAGCAAGAAGCTCCATTTAGAGGTAACAGGCCAAGCAAGAGGCAGAGGCTGCCTGAACTACAGTGGCAGTCATGGCAAAGAGGAAGAGAGAAAATATAAAAAACAGCTAGAAACCAATCTGGTGAATGAAAGGTGGGAAACAGTGGGTACAGAGAGCCAAAGATGACACAGGCTTCTAGCTGAGTAGATATAATTAATACTGGAAAAACAGTAAGAGAACTTCATTTCCAAGGAAAAAGATAATGAGCTAGATTTAGGTTTTCTGGGTTTTTTTTTTTTTTTTTTTTTTTTTAAGATTTTATTTATTGGGACACCTAGGTGGCTCAGCAGTTGAGCGTCTGCCTTCGGCCCAGGGCGTGATCCCGGAGTTCCAGGGTCGAATCCCACATTGGTCTCCCTGTGAGGAGAGCCTGCTCTCCCTCTGCCTATGTCTCTGCCTCTTTGTGTCTCTCATGAATTTAAAAGAAAAAAAAAAAAAAAAAACCTGAGCTGAAATCGAGAGCTGGACACTTAAAAGACTGAGCCCCAACCCCAAGGTACCCCCCTAATCCCAGTTTACAGTATCTATTAATCTCAGTCTATCCTTCCTCAGACTGAAAAAACTTCATCTCTTACCAAAAAAAAAAAAAAAAGGCCTCTCCTGACTGGCTCCAAAGAGCTTCAACTGAAAGAAAACCATCTTTCTTCTGTTAACACTTATATGTTCAACTATCATTGACTCTGTTTCAGTCATCTATGTTTTATTCCTATCTTGTTTTAGATAAGCTACCCAAGGGGTAGAAACAAGCCCCTACTGAGGTAGTAAAACCTACCTGAAGTTGTGCCCAGGGTGAATCCAATGTTCTAAAGACCCATTGCTCAACAACATGGCTAGATACAACACAGCCAATTTACAAGTACCTTAGCAGGCAAAGTGGCAGCAGCAAGGGGAAACAGAAGGAGCAGGGAGAAAGGGATATGACAGAGAAAGAGACCACCTAGATAAGACTACGGGAAAGGAGGGAGGAGGGTAGCCAAACCCACAAAGCCTCACTCATTCTTTACTCACTCAGGACCATCATAATGTCTCCCAGGGATCCCTGGGTGGCGCAGCGGTTTGGCGCCTGCCTTTGGCCCAGGGCGCGATCCTGGAGACCCGGGATCGAATCCCACATCAGGCTCCCGGTGCATGGAGCCTGCTTCTCCCTCTGCCTGTGTCTCTGCCTCTCTCTCTCTCTCTCTCTCTCTGTGACTATCATGAATAAATAAATAAAATCTTTAAAAAAAATAATAATAATAATGTCTCCCAGACGGTACTTAAGTTATAAGTCCCTAAACCGTCCTTCAGGACATTCTCCTGTTATTATTACAACTCTCTTCCATCTTAAACAGTAAGTTTTAAACAAAAATCAAAATAGTGGGATGCCTGGGTGGCTCAGCGGTTGAGCGTCTGCCTTCAGCTCAGGGCATGATCCTGGGGTCCCGGGATCGAGTCCCACATCGGGCTCCCCGCATGGAGCCTGCTTCTCCCTCTGCCTGTGTCGCTGCCTCCTGTGTGTGTCTCTCATAAACAAATAAATAAAATCTTTTTAAAAAAATCAAAATAGTAATGGCACAAGCACAAACTATTAAATGAGGCAAATCATCTGAGGAAAATAGGTCTTTATAAATTACTTATCACCCCACTGCCCCAGAGAAGGTAAGGTGGGGAGACAAAAAGAAAAAAGAAATAGCACAAAGCAACTCTAAAAGGACAGCTCTGCAGGGGTGCCTGGCTCAGCTAGAAGAGCATGCGGCTCTAGATCTCTAGGCTGTGAGTTCTAGCCCCACACTGGGTGTAAAGATTACAAATTTAAAGGAAAAAGACAGCTTTCTCTTCAACAGTTCTCTTCTTCCTATCTATAATTGTCTTCAGCTTCATAGCATATAAAACTACCAGCATTAAGGCAGAAAACACACACCTCCCGTTTTCTCAGCAAGTCTTCATTGATAAAACTATTACTTTCTAAGCAACACAGCTCCCTCTCCAGTTTAAAAGTTCCATGGCTAGTTTAAGTTATGACAACCCAAGAAGTTCTATTTCTGCATTGCCTAATTAAAAACTTACCAGAGAAGGGATTTTTAACAAAAGCCAGAAAGAGGTTAGCAGAGAGTAATTTATGATGAGGCCACAGAGACAAAGGGAATATTCCACAGAGGCAGACTATCCAGTCTCCCCATTCAGAGCTGCGACTCCAGGAATCCAATGATTCTTCATCTACTCAAAAATGAAAATGGTAATAAAACTCCCTAGTGTTGACAGCAAGTGATTCTGAATTTCACTGCTGCCTGACAGGCACCTACAGGCTTTACCTGGCCTCAATCTGTCCAGTTTGGTATGCCAATTAGTAGCTTCTCAAAAGCAAATCTCAATGTAAGCCATTAAAAAAAGGGGGTTTTCAAAGTGTCAAATACAATGGATTAGTCAAACTCAGCACGTTAGAACAAAATAAAACCTGGGTGCCCATTTCAGGCTTCAACTGTCAAAGCCAAGTGACAAAGAACATCATTCCAGGGCAAAGAAAGGATCAAATTCTCAAACCGTTGTGATACACAGTCCCCTCAAATACAACGAATACTGCGGTGGTCTAACAAGTATCTCCTGGGAAGTCTTAGCCTTTCTCAATCAAGGTTCCACAGGAGAGAATTAAATACTAAAGCCCTAAGGCAGAAGATGGCAAATCTTTTCTGTAAATATTTCAGGCTTTTCAGACCATGTGGTCTCTGTCACAAACTACTGGATCCTGCCACTGGAGCTCCAAAGCAGCTGTCTCAACAGTTAAGTAAATGAATGAGAGTGGCTGTGTTTGCAAATGAAACTATTTAAGGACACTGAAATTTGAATTTTTTTTTTAAGATTTTATTTACTTATTCATGAGACACACACAGAGAGAGAGAGAGAGAGAGAGAGAGAGAGAGAGAGAGGTAGAGACACAGGCAGAGGGAAAAGCAGGCTCCACGCAGGGAGCCTGACGTGGGACTCGATCCTGGGTCTCCAGGATCACACCCTGGGTCAAAGGTAGATGCTCAATCACTGAGCCACCCAGGCGTCCCTGAAATTTGAATTTCATATAATTTTCCCACAAATACTCTTTTTTCAACAATTTAAAAACGTAAAACCGTTCTTATTAAAAAAAAAAAAAAATCTTAAGTACTTTGGCTAGATCTTGTTCTGGGCAGAAGTTTACAGGCTTATCTATTCCCTAAGGCATCCTTTGGGTGTAATAGATTAACTTCTCTCCCTATGCATCCAGAATGGTACTAATTATGTATTACACTACAGAAAATTGAGAAAATAGTCACTCAAATCATTTTGTGTCTACAGTACTCTAACAAAATACTGTCTAGTATAAAGCTAACCAGTGAGATTTTATTAGCACTTGTTAACTTGCACAAGAGGCTACACAAGCTATTTTTAAGCTTCAAAATATTTTTAAAAATATAAAAAGGAATTTTCATATCCAATATATTGCCAATGAATATAAATCAAGGTGTTTCAAATTTTATCACCAGAAATAGTAAAGAAATTCTTATAGTAAAATCAAGAATCCAATTACCATCTTTCCATGTATTTTGTATCTTCAGATACTGTTGCTTCTGAAAGCAGAACTTACCTGAATAAAAAATCACAAATATAAATTTCAGGATTGCCTCAGACACTTACATACTAGATTTGAACTACAGCTCTACCTCTTTCTAGATATTTAAGCAAGTTCCAGACTCTTAACTCATCTGTTCAGGAAAGGAAATAAGTGCGACCCTCCAATGGTAGTCAGTAGTGTACCCCCAGCATGCTCAGGTGAAAGAGTGTATACACTGTACAGCGCTAAAGAAATAGCAGCTGCCATTATTAAGTGCTTGATAAGCCTTCTTCATATTATCATTTTCCACTTTTTCATACCTGACAGGTGGAATATAGTGCACCTAGGGCACCTAGGAGTATATTCCACCAAATTGAAGCAAAGCATAAGGTGAGGCACTGTGGAGGAAATGAAGATGACAGAGATGGGCAAGCACTCAGCTTACAGAAAACTAAGACATGGGCAGCCCCGGTGGCGCAGCGGTTTAGCGCCGCCTGCATGCAACCCAGGGCGTGATCCTGGAGACCCTGGATCGAGTCCCACGTCAGGCTCTCTGTATGATGCCTGCTTCTCCCTCTGCCTGTGTCTCTGCCTCTCTCTCTCTCTGTATCTATGAATAAATAAATAAAATCTTTAAAAAAAAAAAAAAAAGAAAACTAAGACATGTACAAGTGAAGTCGGTGCTGTAAAAGAAACAACTGACAACCAACATGAATGTCCTGTGGAAGTACAAAAGTTTCACAGGTAATTTATTTAATAAGGGTCTGAGTATGTAATGGGAGGCATACTATCAGAGAAATTGCAAAAGGTGAGAGAACACTCCACATACCACAGATTGCAGGAGAGTTCAAGTTCTAAAACAAATTCCTAAAAGGAAAGTTTCACTTTTAAAATCTAACCAGGAAAACAAAACAAAACAAAACAAAAACTTACTCTTTTAAACCTCTGAAAGTTAAGCATCTTAAAAGAGAAGCTAGTAAATAATTTTAAGCTAAAGAATTAAGAAAATCATGAACCATGCTGCATCTATCCAAATGGTTTCAACCTATTTCATCTTTTCCCAAAGCACTTTATGGACTTTATCTAAAAGGGTATGTTTAGAGGGAACTGAGTTACTGGGGAAGGGACAAGTCTGGCCTAGCAAGCCTCTCATGGAGTGGAGACTGACATACACGGCTCTCCTGATGACTCGTGCAATTCATCAACCTACTTCAAACACCAATTTCTTAAATCTGCAAGTTATCACAGTTCTGGGTATGAAAAAACAATGTAACAAGCTAGTTCTCCTTCCATGGGAGGAGAAGGACTAGGAAACCTGTTATTCTTCTAGAGTTTATTTTCTTGCCTACATCATTAAAAACCTTTAAAACAAAATATGTTTACCTTGGAACTCTGCCTGGGCATGATGAATTTTAATCCAGAAGAAGATAAGAAAGGTGTTCTGTAATTCAGTTACCCTTCCCTCCCAAGACTCCCACTGCACCAGGGGAAGATTAAAGATGCCCTGAAACTGCTTCTCCTCTCCCCTTCAATCTGGACAGGTTCTGTAACTGCTCTGACCCACAGAACACGACATGTGCTATGCCATGTTTCCAGCTGAGCCTGTCAACTAACTGTCAGAAATGATACGAAACTGTTTTTTAAGACTCCAAGTTTTGGAGTGGTTCCTTAAGAAGCAACAGGTAACTAGAACAGCCAGCAGATCACAGTACCAGCTTTCAAGACTTTAAGCAATTTGGGGGATAGAATACATTGACAATTATCAGAGCATAAAAAAGAAGACCAGTGTCCTTAATGCCTCCTAAGAGATGCAAACTGCCAAAAAATGTCAGGTTCCATAAGAAAAGGTTATAAAATAAAACCCCCTGAGTATACCAAAGTGATGCATTTATTCTTTACACCAAAGAAAACCCTCTGGTCTGGAGGTTACCTATCAAGAAGTAGTCATCTCTGGAAAGTAGTAATTGTGGAGAAGGGGAACTTTATGCTTTGTACAATTGTGAACTGCTGGAAATAAGCATGTAATACTTTTTAAATTTTAAAAAAGATATTTCAAAAAAAAATAAATAAAAATAAAAATAAAAATAAAAAAGATATTTCTTTTGGGGAAAAAAGCAAACCACTGTATCCCTAAAAACTTTTAAATGTCTTTTTGATACATTAAGAATAGGGATCCCTGGGTGGCGCAGCGGTTTGGCGCCTGCCTTTGGCCCGGGGCGCAATCCTGGAGACCCGGGATCGAATCCCACGTCGGGCTCCCAGTGCATGGAGCCTGCTTCTCTCTCTGCCTATGTCTCTGCCTCTCTCTCTCTCTCTCTCTCTCTCTCTCTCTGTGACTATCATAAATAAATAAAAAAATTAAAAAAAAAAAAAAAAGATACATTAAGAATGACAGCAAATGCCATTCTTAGCCATGCTTTCAGAGAATGAAGGACGGGGTCAGTCCCTATTTGGGCACCTATTTTTAACAATGAGTTCAGCCTACCCTTCACTCTACCTTGTATCTCTTTTTCATCCCACTAGCCTCACACCTGCATAGTATAGCACTCCCAGGGTTAGCACAGTGTCCAACTGTGTCCACAAAGATGCAGGACAGAAAAGAAAGACAATAATTTCTCCCTTGAATATCTTTACATTTTCATAAATTAACCGTATCTCTAGCCTCTTCTCTTTAGACGAATTCTTCCTCCTAAAAAATTCCATTATGAGACAGATAAGGAAAAGATGAAATTCAGAATACTCTGTTCTGCTTCTGGTAATCAACATTAAGTACCAAAGTGGAAAGGAAAAACCACACGGAAAACTACAAGATTCTGAAAATATTACAGGGTTTTGTTTAATTTTGTATTGAGAACTCAATGTTATCTACAAGCACTTCCAGAGTCCTTCCCATCTCTCAGTTTATGAACAGATTTCCTAAAAGGGCAGAAACGTTCATCAAGTTTAACTGCTAATGTTTATTCTAAAATATTATTTACTAGAGTCCTATGATCTCAGATTCAAGTTTTTCTCTTTACTAAATCCCAATACTCCAATTTAGCTTCCATCCCTCACAGGAAAATACAGATATACAAATCAAGATACAAAATGAAATGAAATGATAAATAGGAGTTCTATAAAAACTAGGTATAGAAAAATAGAAGTACAGATTAGTAAGTTTAGAAATAACACATGAAACAGATTAGTGAAAAATAACCAAAGAATCACCCTTTGTGTCACATGCTGAATACATCAATAATAAAGAGTACCTTGTAGAGCAGGAGGAGAAGAGGGAATTACTTTTAAAGCAGCATAATACATGCAAAGTTAAGAAATAATCATATTAAGTATTAGTTAGATATCTTTTAATTTTTAGTATATGTTCCAATCACTTTTGGGGGAGGGGGTGAAACACTGATGGTAGAAAAATCATCAGAGGTTTGGAAATGTTAAAGGAACAGAGGATGTCTGATCCAGAAAAGAACAGTAAAAGAAGTCTCATTTACCACTGACAGTGGGGAACAATAAAGGTTTTTAACAAGGAAAATGCTGATTAATTGCAAAAATAAGCTCAAACGTCAAGTCATGAAGCTAATACTGGTCTCTGAACAGGAATACAGTGGGCCACATAGTTCCCAAAACAAATCTCTCATATTAGTTCTCAGTACTGCCTTCAGCTTCAGGTAGAAGGGCACAATTTTATGAAACTGGATCACAAGTAAGAAAAGGCACAATTTAGCTTTAAAAGAAAAAAAAATCACCTTAATAGGGCACAGTGATCTCCTAGTAGAAATCAATACATAATGGATGAGGTGGTTTGGAACTGCAGTGCTCATGAGGCATCTCCAAAATCATACCTAAAATCAAATCAAAGGAACTAGAAAAAGCAAGGTTGAAATATAAAGTTATCTAAGAAACTTAAAATCTTTTCCCATCTATTTCCATGATGTCCAGGTAATTGATTTTTGAATTACATTATTTGAAAGGCAAATTAGAGTGTCTATATACAGAATAGACAAGACAGTGGTATAATCACACAATGGAATACTATTTAAAGGTACGCAATAATAAAAAGAACAAACTACTGCTACATACAACACTGACAAATATCACAAACACTACACTGAGTGTTTACACTTAGCAAAAGTAGTACATACCATATGATTCCATTTACATGACTTGAAAAACAAGCAAAACTAATCCACAATGGGGAAAAAATTAGAACAGTGGTTGCCTGGGGAAGGAAAAAGAGATGGGGGGGACAGACTGACTAGGAAGGGACATGAGGGAACTTTCTAAAGTCTAAGCAACATATAATATGGTATAGTATAGTTACAATATAGTATATATCCTGATAGGCTTAGGTTACACAGGTATATTCACTTGTCAAAATTCATATTAGTGGGAAGCCCGGGTGGCTTAGCGGTTTAAGCACCACCTTCAGCCCAGGGCGTGATCTTGGAAACCCATGATCAAGTCCCACGTCACACTCCCTGCATGGAGTGTGCTTCTCCCTCTGCCTGTGTGTGTGTGTGTGTGTGTGTGTGTATATGTGTGTCTCTACTCTCTGTGTCTCTCATGAATAAATAAATAAAATCTTTTTTTAAAAATTCATATTAGTATACTTAAGATTTATATTTTCCACTGTATGCACAGTGTGCTTCAAAATTTTTTAAAAAATTAAACACTAGTTAATAATATGCTTATCGAAGCGTTTGAAAATAAAATGTACTGATGTCCACAATTCACTTGGAAAATAAAAAAATAAGATGGATTAATACAGGGATAGAAAGTAATAAAGCAAAATGTTACAGAATATAGGTGAAGGTAATGGATATGCAATCTGCACAACTCAAGTTTTCTGTTTTTCATAACAAATGAAAATCACAAAATGTAAGGAGATAGGAGAAAAAAAATTAGATATGAGGGAAAACACAGTCTCTTTCTACTAAACTATTACTCAAAGAATTAAGACTCATCTGGAGTCTCCTCTTTAGAATAGGGACTACCATTACTCTTTCATTACTGAAATAAAATATTTACTTAAGATCACCCAATTCCCTGTGTGCTGATTCTTCTATCACCCAACAATCTTCTAACTGATGGTTTCTCAAGTATCTTAAAATTGCAAAGGGACACTATGCAATGAGGCAAATGCTATAAAGCCTTATAGTCACAAAGTATAACCTAAAAAGTTTTTAATCCATTGGTTCTGTGCTGTATTATAATATTAATCTTCCTTTTATCTCTGGTTTTTCTAAACAACTAATCTGAGTTTGGTTGACATAATCATCTCCCCCAAATTCTGAGGGATCCTTCAGTAAGAGTTTCTGCTTTGGAAGCAAAGGACCATACACTGTACAGCAATGTTGCAAAAAATAACACCAACTCTAAGATCATTGATTCAGGTCCTTAACTTTCTGGATCACTAGATTATAATGTGGTACACAGTTTATATAATAAAGGATTTATTTATCTGAGAAAAAAAATAACACCAACTCTGTGAAGGCAGCCATGTCTGAAGCAACCAGCTTGTTTTATCATCTATAAAATTCAAATAACATCTGTCCTGCCCATAACAGGTTTGTTAGGTTAAATGAGATAACATACATAAAAGCATTTTAGGGCAGCCAGGTGGCTCAGCAGTTAGCACCGCCTTCAGCCCAGGGCCTGATCCTGGAGACTCGAAATTGAGTCCCACGTCAGGCTCCCTGCATGGAGCCTCCTTCTCCTTCTGCCTGTGTCTTTGCCTGCCTGTTTCT
This sequence comes from Canis lupus familiaris, assembly GCF_011100685.1. Lineage (NCBI taxonomy): Eukaryota > Metazoa > Chordata > Mammalia > Carnivora > Canidae > Canis > Canis lupus. The sequence goes on along the minus strand of NC_049233.1, from coordinate 7,028,428 downwards.
CTCTCTCTCTCTCTCTCTCATGAATAAATAAATAAATAAGACCTTTTAAAAAAAAAGAAAGAAAGAAAGAAAGCATTCTAAAAATAAAGTCCTATTAACAACAACCGCCAAACTATGGAGAGAGCACAAATGCCCAACTGATGAATTGATAAAGAAGACTTTGTATATGTATACAGTGGAATATTACTCAACCAACAAAAAGAATGAAATCTTGCCATTTGCAACGACATGGATGGAGCCAGAGTATATTATGCTAAGTGAAATAAATTAGAGTAGAACAAATATTATATGATCTCCCTCACATGTAGAATTTAAGAAAGAAAACAATGAACATATGTGAATGGGTGCGGGGGGGAGGAGGGAACAAATCATAAGAGACCCTCAAGGAGGGATCCCTGGGTGGCGCAGTGGTTTGGCGCCTGCCTTTGGCCCAGGGCGCGATCCTGGAGACCCAGGATCGAATCCCACGTCGGGCTCCCGGTGCATGGAGCCTGCTTCTCCCTCTGCCTGTGTCTCTGCCTCTCTCTCTCTCTCTCTCTCTCTCTCTCTGTGACTATCATAAATAAATAAAAAAAAATTTAAAAAAAAAAAAAAAAGAGACCCTTAAGGATAGAGACAAACTGAGGGTTGATAGAGGGAGGTGGGTAGGGGCTGAATTGGTAATGGGTATTAAAAAGGGCACTTGTTTGATGGGCGCTGGGTATTGTATGTAAGTGATCAATCACTGAATTCTACTCCAGAAATCAATATTACACTGTGTGTTAACTAAGTAAAATTTAAATTAAAAAAAAAGAAATGAACTCCCAAATGTAATCAATATTACACTGTATGTTAACTAAGTAAAATTTGAATTAAAAAAAGAAAGAAAAGAAAATGAACTCTCAAACGTAATCAATATTACACTGTTATGTTAACTAAGTAAAATTTAAATTAAAAAAAGAAAGAAAATGAACTCCCAAATGTAATATATTAGGATTCCATGCCGTTACTAATGACTTCTTGAAACTACCTGTGTTACTGGACAAATCAGGGAAAAATTATTTAAGAAGATTTCTAACACAGAGTTATAACATCACTTAATAGAACTTTCCAGTATAGGGATCCCTGGGTGGCGCAGCAGTTTGGCGCCTGCCTTTGGCCCAGGGCGCGATCCTGGAGACCTGGGATCGAATCCCACATCGGGCTCCCGGTGCATGGAGCCTGCTTCTCCCTCTGCCTGTGTCTCTGCCTCTCTCTCTCTCTCTCTCTCTCTCTGTGACTATCATAAAAAATAAAATAAAATAAAATAAAATAATAAAATAAAATAAAATAAAATAAAATAAAATAAAATAAAATAAAATAAAATAAGAACTTTCCAGTATAAACACTTCAGCCACAATGATTAGTATTCACTTATATGGACATCTGTGTGAGTCAAGAACTACAACTCCCAATTTACCCAGGACTTTTTGTCTCATCCATATTCCATTACACAAAGAATATAGGGCAGCCCAGGTGCTCAGCGGTTTAGTGCCTGCCTTCGACCTGGGGTATGATCCTGGAGACCTGGGATCAAGTCCCATGTCGGGCTCCTTGCATGGTGCCTGCTTCTCCCTCTGCCTGTGTCTCTGACTCTCTCTTTCTCTGTGTCTATCATGAATAAAAAAGATCTTTAAAAAAAAAAAAAAGAATATAAAGGACACAGACACTGTTAAGCATAATATAATGTCTTAGTGGCATACTTGTGAGAGTACTACTAAATTCCTCTTACAAACTCAAGGTTTGTAACACTACTAAGCAATTTAAAAACCCCTGCTGAAGCAGTTACCATCAAGTTTATTATCTTGCCCATATCAGATAGATTCCCATGAAGATCATTAGCAACACCTAAGGCTTTACATCAAAACCTCATTGCAGTTTGGAAAATACATTTCTCCTCAATCCCTACAGCTACTCAACAGACTCAGCATAACTTTAACAAAAATGTATCCTTTGTATGACCCTATAACAGGGATTTGTTAAGAAGTATGAAGTGCACGCTAATCCTTTGGCCAATTCTTCAATGGGTCAACAGAGGCTCTTCTTTTTTCCACAAGCAATTCAAGTATACAGAAAAATTAAAAACATGAAACTATTTAAAACACTTGCTCTTCAACATAGCAATGGCCCACCTCAGACAAGATTTAACAATTTGCTAAACTTTATGTGAATACAAGTTATCTTTCACATCAGATTCTAAAAATGAAGTATCATCTAAAGCAGTTTCTTGATTCTGTAGGACTCCCACAAAACACATTTCAAAGCCAAGCACAACCAAAGTCCTTGTAACATTTGGGAGTGGGGAGCATCTAAATCTCAAATGTTTAAATGGAAAAGTATGGCATCCATGAGTGAACAGAAGAACACTCCAAGTATTAAATGAGGATCAGCCCCCCACACTACTGCCTGGATGTTATGAAAATATATTTAATCTTCTATTTAAAGGAATCCCCACCATTTCCAAGTAGTTTAGAATAAAAGTGCAGCATGAAGAGGAATACACGCCACTGACTTGTGTAAAACACTAAGCCTCAGTTTTCTTATATGTAAAAGAGGAAACCACTGTTTTGCCAACCACACAACTCCTAGGAGGATTAGGAAAATAACACAAATCAAATGAGTGGCATCTGGTAAATAGTAACAATTATTAATGCCTCCAGTATTAACTCATATTTGAGCTAATACCAAAAAAAGGGGGGGAGGAGGGCAAGCAAAGAAGAAACCACTTGTAGGATCCAGTTAAACCAGTGCTTAGAGGAAAATTTATACATGTAAAATGCCTATATTAAGAAGAATAAAAACCTCAAATCAATATACCTTAACATATGAGAAAAAAAGCAAAATAAACCTAAAGCAAACAGAAGGAAGACTTAAGCAGAAAGCAATGATATATAGAAAAATATTCGAGAAACAGAAAGTTGGTAATTGAAAAACTCCTCCCACCCAAAAAAGCCCAGATATAAATGGTTTCACTGATAAATATTATCAAATATTTAAAGAATTAACACCAATTCTTCACAAACTCTTTCCCCAAAATGCAAGAGGAAGGAACACATCCTAAGCTCAATCTAGGAGGTCAGCATCACCCTGACACCAAAACCAAAGACATCACAAAAGAAAACTAGAAACCAAAATAGACACAAAAATCCTTAATAAAATTCTAGCAGGGCAGCCCCGGTGGCGCAGCAGTTTGACGCTGACTGCAGCCCAGGGCATGATCCTGGAGACCCTGGATCGAGTCCCACGTCGGCGTCTCTGCATGCAGCCTGCTTCTCCCTCTGCCTGTGTCTCTGCCTCTCTCTCTCGCTCTGCATCTCTATGAATGAATAAATAAAATCTTTAAAAAATAATAAATAAAATAAAATAAAATTCTAGCAAACCAAATCCAGCAACAAACAAAAAGCATTATACACTAAAACCAAGAGGCATTTATCCCAGGAATGCAAAGTTGGTTTAGCATCTGAAAAATCCAAGTAATAGATCATACATTGATAGATTAAAGCACAAAAACCACATGACAATCTCAACACAGAAAAAGCATTTGACCAACTCCACCCCTTCATGAAAACTAAACAAAATGCTCAACAAACTAAGAGTAAAAATAAATTTCTTCAACCTGATAAAAATATTTACAAAAACTAACATTGTTACTACAGTTAACTTCATTACTTAATGTAATGGTTAAAGACAGAAAGCTTTCCACCTAAGATCTCAAACAAGACAAGGATGTCTGCTTTTGTCATTTCTATTCATTTGGAGGTTCCAGGATCCAATTAAACAATCACAAGCAAGAAGAATAAAAAATAAAAAGCATCTAGATTAGAAAAGAAGTAAAACTATCACTATTTACATATGATATGATCTTGTATGTAGAAAAACTCTAATTCACTAAAAAACCACTGGAGCTTTAGTTAAGTTCAGCAAGGTTGCAGGATATAAGATCGATACACAAAAATCAACTGTATCTCTATACACTATGGATAACCAATTTGAAAATAAATATAGGAAAATAATTACACTTGAGGCAGCACCTGGGTGGCTCAATCAGTTGAGGATATGACTTTTGGTATGGGCTCAGGTGATGAATTCAGGCTAGGATGTATCTGTATGTCCCTCTCCCTCTACCCATCCCTTTTGCATGTACACATATATGCTCACTCATGCTCTCTCATAAATAAATAAATCTTTAAAAAAAAGAATTACAAATAAAGTAGCATCAAAACAAAATGGTTATAAACGTTAAGTACAAGACTTGTACAGGAAAGCTATAACACACTGTTGAAAAAATTGAAGACATAAATGGAAAGATATCCCAATGTTCAGGGATAGGACTAAATATTGTTAAACATGGCAACACTCCATAATTAACCTACAGATACAATGCAATCCCATATCAAATTCCTAGCTGGGTTATTTGCAAAAAGTGACAAGCTGACCCTAGAAGTCATATTGAAAAAAAATTTAAAAATTAAAAAATAAAAGTCATATTGAAATGAAAAGGACACAAAATAGCCAAAACAACCTTGATAAAGAAGAACAAACTTGGAGGACTCACACTTCCTGATTTTAAGACTTACTACAAAGTAAATACTCATTATGTCTGGCATAAAGATAGGCATTACAGATCAACAGAATAAAACTTGGGAATCCCGAAATAAACTTATACTTAACTGATTTCCAACAAGGGTGTCTAAATAATTCATTGAGGGAAAGAATAGTTTTTTTCAACAAACGGTGTGGGGACAACTAAATATCCACATGCAAAAATATGAATTGAAACCCCATCTCACACCATATACAATGACCCCAAAATGAATCAACAATTTAATCATTAAGAGAAGAGCTAAGGATCCCTAGCTAGGGATCGTGGCGCAGCGGTTTAGCGCCTGCCTTTGGCCCAGGGCGCGATCCTGGAGACCCGGGATCGAGTCCCACGTCAGGCTCCTTGTGCATGGAGCCTGCATGGAGCCTGCTTCTCCTTCTGCCTATGTCTCTGCCTCTCTCTCTCTCTCTCTGTGACTATCATAAATAAATAAAAAAATTAAAAAAAAAAAAAAAAAGAAGAGCTAAAACTACTAAGGCCATTTGGGAAAAAACAGGTATAAATCTTCATGATCTTGAATTAGGCAACAATTTCTTAGCTATGACACCAAAAAACACAAGCAACCAACACAAACATATAACCTGGACTTCAGGGGATCCCTGAGTGGCTAAGCGGTTTAGTGCCTGCCTTCAGCTCAGGGCGTGATCCTGGAGTCCTGGGATCGAGTCCCACATCGGGCTCCCTGCATGGAGCCTGCTTCTCCCTCTGTGTCTCTGCCCCTCTGCCTCTCTCTCTCTCTCTCATGAATAAATAAATAAATAAAATCTTTAAAAAATAAGTAAACTGGACTTCATAAAAATTAAAAACTTTTGTACTTCAAAGGACACTATCCCAAAAAACAAGAAAAAAATCTACAGAATGGGAAACAATATTTGCAAATCATGTATCTAATAAGGGATTAGATATCCAGAACATATATATACAAAAAACTTTTACAACTCAAAAGGACATATATCCCAACTTATTTTTTTTCTTTGATACTTCCTCACTTTATTAAGGTTAATAGGATACTTATATATCTAAACATTTACTCTAGGTATTCAGTGACATTTAAATTCTGAATTACCTTCCCATAATTAAGTTTCTTTAGGCACATTGGTTTGTATTTTATAGAAAACACTTATCTTTAGGTCACAAACAGGAAATAGTATAATTTGCAAATGTTACAAAGATGATACCAAACCTCAGCTAACCTCTTTCCCAAATTGCAACCACTGTTAGTATTTAATAAAAACAGAGCCCCAAAATAATTGCTTAAACATTATCACTGTATGATTGTGGCGACTAAGAAATCCCTGAAAGAGCAGTAAGCCATGATTACTGGAAAGCTCAGAACACTAGCAAGGCTTAATTGCAAAGTATTTAACAGAAGGCCACAAATTGTGTTTTCCTAAGAGGAGCTAGGAACTATGGATGTCATTTAGTAATGCACTGGAATGGCATTGCCTAGTGCGAGTCATATAACCCAACTTAATCGTGGACGAAGGATCTGAATAGCCACTCCTCCGAAAAACATACACAAATGACCAATAGATACACGAAAAAATGATCATTATTAATCATTAGCAAATGCAAATCAAACGCAGCATGAAATACTACTTCACACCCACTAGGATGGCTATAATCAAAAAGATGAGGGTAGCCCTGGTGGCTCAGTGGTTTAGCACCGCCTTGAGCCCAGGGCGTGATTCTGGAGACCCAGGATCAAGTCCCACATCGGGTTCCCTGTATGGAGCCTGCTTCTCTCTCTGCCTGTGTCTCTGCCTCTCTCAATCTCTCTCTCTCTCTCTCTCTGTGTCTGTTATGAATAAATAAATAAAATCTTTAAAAAAAAAAAAAAAAGATGAGCAATAACAAGTGCTAGGCAAGGATGCAGAGAGACTGGAACTCTCACATATTCCTGGCAGAAATTATAATGGTGCAGTTACTCAAAAAGTTAAACAAGGAGTTACCATGTGACCCAGCAACCTCCTTCCTAGGTATGTATCCAAGAGGACCAAAAACCTGTATTCAAACAAAAATTTGTATACAAGTATTCAGTGTTATTCCTAATAGCCAACAAATGGAAACAACCCAGATATGCATCGACTAATGAAGAGATGAACAAAATATGATATATCCATACAACGGAATATTATTCAGCCATAAAAAGAAATTAAACACTAGTACATGCTACAACATAGGTGAACCTTGAAAACATTATGCTAAGTAGAAGGAAATGGACACAGGATGCCTGGGTGGCTTGGTGGTTGAGCATCTACCTTTAGTCCAGGGCATGATCCTAGAGGCCTGGGATTGGCTAAGATCAAGTGTAGATGGTAGTGACAGTTGCACAACTTTTTGAGTATACTAAAAATCACTAAATTGTACATTTTAAAGGAATGAACTTAATGGTGTGTGAACTGTGTCCCAATTTTTTAAAAAGAAAAAAAACTGATGAGGACTTTCTCCATTCAATCATGTTGTACTTTAGACCATATCCCATTATTTTCAATTCCGAGGTTTCAGCTAAAACAAGTATCAGCACTAGCACTTCAAAGATGATCTAATTCTGAGCCAGGAGCCCAAGCACCAACTTTCTAATCTTTTTGGATTAAAATACAGCAAGTGGTCCTTGTTTGCAGATTCAGCCCTTCCCACATTGCAGCCCCGGGCCCTCCTTTCTATTTCCGTGCTATAAGCACCAAGGAGTCAAAAAAACATCACCCTCACCCTCCTGACCTGGCATATTTTAAAATGAATCAACAGCAAGTTTTCAGTACACTTAAGACTACTGAACTGTAGTAATATATTTTAAACAAGTTTAAAATGTTTATTTATCATTAACACATATTTAACAAAAACCTATTTACCATTAACATAATGATATACATGACTGTACTTTAATAAAAACTCATCTATAAATTCAAATGATCCAACTACTTTTCATCAGTTTAAATGTTCAAATGCTTAAAATTCCTTAAGTCATAATCTAGTAATCATATAGTTAAACTAAGCCTGTTTGTAGAAAATAACATGCAGCAAAATATTATGTTCATTAACATAGGAAAAATGCAATCTGACCTTACCTCTCCAATCATACTATGTGGGGACTAATAGGTCCTTTCTTCTTGTGTCATACTTACACCTACAACCCATAATTATGAATGAAATAGTATAAATCAATATCAGCCAGGAAGCTTACCCCTCCATCTCACTTCATATCTCATCAATTTTTTTCTAAATATATATTAGCTTAATTTTTAAGAAATAAATTTCAGGGGCACCTGAGTGGCTCAGTCTGTTACACATTTGCCTTTGGCTCAGGTCACTTATCCCAGGGTCCTGGGATAGAGCCCCATTACATTGGTCTCCCTGCTCCACAGCGAGTCTGCCTCTCCTTTTTCTGCCCCTTCCCTAGCCCCTATTCAATTCATACCCTCTCTCTGGAGTGTGTGCACTTTCTCTCAAATAAATAAATAAAATCAGAAAGAAAGGAGGGAGAAGGAGAGAGGAAGGGAGGGGGGAGGGAGGGAAAAAGAGGGGAAGGAAAGAGAGGGGAGGAAGAAATGATTTATTTATTTACTTACTTACTTACTTACTTATTATTTCAGGAGTGCCTGGCTAGCTCAGTCACTAGAGTATGGGACTTTTGATCTCAGGGTTGTGAGTTCAAGCCCCACATTGGGCATAGCACCTACTAAATAAATAAATTTCATCACCTCCCAAATGATTGGTTCCTTTTTACTCTATCCTAAACTACACCCCCTTGAAAAAAAGAGTGAGTGAGGAAAATAGGAAGAATATTTAGTATATTTTCAGAGAAATAGACATATTTCAAAAATACATCACCCTCAATTGAAAAACTCTGGAAAAGATATCTGAATACTTATGGGGCTGAAAAGTCCAAACTGAATAACAGCTTACACAAAAGGATTAAATCTATAAAATTCAGCAAAATACCAAGACAGATGAAGTGAGTACAATCCTGTCCACCAGAACCTACAGAGTATAAGAACAAAATAGCTCTTCAAATCTAAACTGGTAGTTCAAGTTTGTTTTTAAATCTAATATAAAATCTTAATTTATTACTGGAAAAGAATCAACAGAAACTAAAATTATAGAGTCAAGAAAAGTTTCCTAATGCCTGATTATCAGATTCTTGGATCATTAACAGAAGTTAATTTTCAGTAGTCATGAAATGTAATTATGGTGATTTTTCACAAAAGGTATTTTGGTACCACACTGAGCCAGAACATTGCTGAGATGTACATGTCTAAAAAAGCATTATTTAAATTTTTCTAGTACTTTTAAGTGGCAGAGAAATCCCAATCATCCTACTTGACCACTCCTTCAGCATGACCCTACTGCCACTTCCTCAGTAAACTATCCCCTCTTGGTTTTGATGACCCTACCCACACCTGATTTCTCCTATCTCTGTCCATCCATCTCCATCTTAAACTCCTCTTATTCTATTTGTGTTTAATAGGATTCCATCTTCAGCTATCTTCTCACAAATACAACTGGATCTCAAAAGGAAGTTACACACAGAGGTAGTTGGCCAAGGGATGGAAGAAAAAAAGGCAAGAATAAATTGCCCAGATCCCACCGTGGACACACTAAATTGAAACTGGGGGAAGCAGCATTAATGTGTTTTTCAGAAAAGGTTACCAAAGTGATTCTTACATCCCACCTCTACTCCAGAGGGAACCAATGGCCTAACAGTACTTTCTGTGTAATCCTACCTGCTCCACTGGCTTCAGCTTTGATCTATGCATCCATGTCACCGTAAATGGTACAACTGTGGCTCACCCTTCCTTCTAACATACAGATATCTAAGTTACTCCACCATCAGATGGTCCATGGCCCTACAATTCAATATACCTGACACCATTTTTGTAGAACAGTAATAAAACAAACCACCACCATCAAGAAGTAACTAGAAAACCTGATTAAATTAAATTTAGTATATGCACCTACTGGAATACTGTGCTGTCATTTAAAGGAAGGTAGAGTGCAGCTACTCTTGAAGAAAGTAAGGAGGTTCCTCAAAAAGTCAAAAATAGAGCTACACTACAATCCAGCAATTGCACTATTCAGTATTTATCCAAAGGATACAAACACAGTGACCCGTAGGGACACATTCACCCCAATGTTTATAGCAACCATGTCCACAATAGCCAAAATATGGAAAGAACCCAGATGCCAGATGTCCATCAACAGATGAATGGAGGGGGATCCCTGGGTGGCTCAGCGGTTTAGCGCCTGCCTTTGGCCCAGGGCACGATCCTGGAGTCCCGGGATCGAGTCCCACGTCAGGCTCCAGGCATGGAGCCTACTTCTCCCTCCTCCTGTGTCTCCCCCCACCCTCTCTCTCTCTCTCTCCTCCTCCCTCTCTCTCTCTATCATAAATAAATATATAATTCTTTAAAAAAAAAACAGATGAATGGATAAAGATGTGGTGTACATACACACACACTGAAATATTATTCATCCATCAAAAAGAATGAAATCTTGCCATTCACAACAACATGGATAGAACTAGAAGGTATTATGCTAAGTGAAAGAAGTCAGTCAGAGAAAGACAAGTATCATATGATTTCACTCCTATGTGTAATTCAAGAAACAAAGCAGATGAACACAGGGGAAGGAAGGAAAAATAAGACAAAAACAGAGAGACAAATCATGAGAGACTCTTAACCACAGGAAAAAACTGAGGGTTGCAAGGGGGGGGGGGGGGCGCATGGAAGGAATGGCATAACTGGGTGATGAGCATTAAGGAGGGCACTCAGAATGAGCACTGGGTGTTATATACAACTGATGAATCACTAAATTCTACCTTTGAAACTAATAATATACTATATGTAATTTAAATGAATTAAATATAACAAAATAAAAACGCAGAAATGTATAAGTATCTTTTCAAGTTATTGAAAAGAACTGTAAAATACAGTTTAAAAAAAAGCAAAGTACAAAATAGGCTGTAGTATGCTATACCTGTGTTAGAAAAAAGTATAAATGCAGCATATGCACAGAAAACTTCTGGAAGGATACTCAAGAAACTTAGATATGATTCTCACTAGATTGAACTCTGGGTATGGTATAGAAGGGAGATATCTCTTTCACTGTGTTGTTTGAATTTTCTATCATATGAATGCTTTCCTTTTGTAATTTAAAAAAAGAAAAAATTAAAAAATACTGTAAAACTGTATAGGAAAATTTAAATGCTATCTGAAAAAGGACTTGTATCCAGAATATATAAAGAACTTCTCTACAAATGAATGTTTTAAAAAGACAACCCAAAAGAAAAATAAGCAAAATGTTTGAACAAAAACTTCACAACAAAGTTTAGCCAAACTGCCAACAAAGAAAATTGCTCAACTTCATTAGTCATCAAGGAAATGCAAATTAAAACCGCAAAGCACACACAACTAAAATGAAAGACAGTCAATATTAAGTAGTGACAAAGACACAGAATAACCAGAACTCATATATTGAGCGGGAGTGTAAGTTGATAAACCCACTCTAGAAAACTACTAAATCTAAACATATATACATACACTTTATAACCCAACAATTCTACTGCTGGGTATATACCAAAGAGAAAAGAGTGCTTAGGTCCACTAAAAGAAACACGCAAAAATGTTCATAGCCATAGTATTCATAATATCCCCAAACCAAAAAGCACCAAATGTACCAAAAAGTAGAATGGATGAATTATGCTATCGTAATAGAATACCACAAACCAATGAAAAATCATTACCTCTCTATACAAATGTAGACAAATCTTATAACGCTGAAGAGTAAAAGTCACATATAAAAGAGAAATACTGTATAATTCCCATGCAAAATTCAAAAGCAGGCAAAACCAATCTATGTTGATAAAAGTCATAAAAGGTTGGGGGTATTACCTGGGGTAGGGAACAAGGAGACTCCTGCTGGGATATTGGAAATGTATTATCTGTCAACATGGGTAGGTGGTGGTTATGTATTTATATACATGTGAAAAGAATCATCAAGTTATACATAAAAAGTCATCAAAATAAGAAAATGGTAATACAAGTCAAAGACTGGCAGAATATTTTTCCAAAAGACATATCAGATAATCAGATCATTACCCAATTACACAAAGAACTCTTAAAACACAATGAGAAATCACACACAATAGGCAAAAGACCTAGACACTTCACCAAAGAAGATGTACAGATGACAAATAATCATCTGAAAAGATGCTCAACATCATTTTTCATTAAGGAATTTCACATTAGGGATCCCTGGGTGGCGCAGCGGTTTGGCGCCTGCCTTTGGCCGGGGGCACGATCCTGAAGACCCAGGATCGAATCCCACATCGGGCTCCCGGTGCATGGAGCCTGCTTCTCCCTCTCTCTCTCTATCATAAATAAATAAAAATTTATAAAAAAAAAAAAAAAAGGAATTTCACATTAAAATGAGATATCGCTACATATCTATTAGAATGGCCAAAATTCAAAACATTGACACCACCAAATGCTGGTAAGCCCATGGAGAAACAAACATTCATTGCTGCTAGTGGAAATGCAAAATGTATAATCACTTTGGAAAATAGTATGGTAGTTTCTTACAAAACTAAACACAGTCTTATCATAATCCAATCACATTCCTTGGTTATTACCAAGCTGAAAACTATGTCCACACAAAAACCTGAACATGAGTGTTTAGGGCAGCCTTATTCATAATTGCTAAAATTTGGAAGCAACCAAGACGTACTTAAGTAGGTGAATGAATAAACAAACTGTGGAACATCCAAATAATGGAGTATCATTTGGTGCTAAACAGAAGTGAGCTATTATCAGGTCATGAAAAGTCATGGAGTAAACTTAAATGCATATTACTAAGTGAAAAAAGCCAATCTGAAAAGGCTACATACTGTAGAATTCCAACCATACGACATTCTGGAGAAGGCAAAACTATGGAGACAGTAAAAATATCAGTGATTGTGTGGGGGTGGGGATATGAATAGGCATAGCATGGAGAATTTTTAGGACAGTGAAACCATTCTGCATGATACTATGATGATAAATTTTCATTTTGTGAAAATTCATTTCACTCAATACTTAAGATGTATACATTTTCACTCTGTATTATACTTCAATTAAAAAGTTTACATTTTGGGCAGCCCCGTGGCGCAGCGATTTAGCACCACCTGCAGCCCAGGGCGTGATCCTGGAGACCCTGGATCGAGTCCCACATCAGGGTCTCTGTATGATGCCTGCTTCTCCCTCTGCCTGTGTCTCTGCCTCTCTCTCTCTGTCTCTATGAATAAATAAATAAAAAATCTTTAAAAAAAGAAGTTTACATTTTAAAAAGGTACAATAAAAGTACATTGACATGCCATCTAATTCACCAAAAAACATGTTCAATCTGTCTAAAACTAATCTTCTCTTTCCCACAAGTCCCTCATCTTTCAGACAGAACCACTTCAACATAAGAAATTCCAAAGTATAAACGTTTTTCTAGAAGACAAAACTCTGCGCATCACTGACAAATTACATTAATCATTGTATCTATAATTTTACTTTTGATTTAGGAATACATGCATTCACAAACAACTTTTCAAAACCTAGCCAGCTTCTAAGTAGAACTTCTATACCCACCATATATACAACTGACACCATCTTTCACCCAGTTGCACAGGTCAGAAATCTTACTGCCTCTCTTCCCCATTCCACCTCCCCATTCAATCCATCTCTGCTCTTATATTCAAGCCCCCTCTTCAGACCTCACTGACCCAGTGCTATCATTTGAAATGTTTGTGTCCCCCCAAAATTCACACATTGAATCCTAAGGCCCAGTGTGATGCTGTTTGGAGTTGAGGCCTTTTGGAGGTGATTAGACCATGGGAGAGCACTGCCCTAATGAATGGGATTAGTGCCCTTATAAAACAGGCTGGAGAGATCCCTTATCCCTTCCACCACATGAGGTTATAATGAGAACATAGCATTATCAATGAGAAAGACTCACATCAGACTCATCAGAATCACAATCTGTCAGTGCCTTGATCTTGGATTTCCAGCCATCAGAACTATGAAAAATAAATTTTTGCTGTTTATAAGCCACCCAAGTCTGTGGTATTTTAACAGCCTGAATAGACCAAAATACCCATATTTCAGCTTATATTCATTCTTAGCTTTCCTACTAGAGGATTTACTCAGAGTTGCTCTACCTTGGGTCCAAAAAACCTACAGTCTATACTACAAATGCATTAAGATCTAAGTGGTTTCCTTCATAATCCTAAGCATTTTTATTTTATGCATTATGCTGAGAGAGGTCTATGGTCTTCATCAAATTGTCAAAGGGATCCATGGCCCAAAAAAGGTTTTTTGTTTTTGTTTTTTTTAAAGATTTTATTTACTTATTCATGAGAGACACAGAAAGAGAGAGAAAGAGGCAGAGACACAGGCAAAGGGAGAAGCAGGCTCCCTGCAAGGAGCCCGATGTGGGACTCGATCCCGGGTCTCCAGGATCACACCCTGGGCTGCAGGCGGCGCTAAACCGCTACACCACTGGGGCTGCCCCAAAAAAAGGTTTTAAATGATCTAGCTAGACTCTGTTTCCATGCTTATAACCTCCAATTCTCCTCCACATTGCTGCCAGTTATTTTTTGAAACATAAATATCATCTGTCATCCATCCTTAAAATCCTTAAATGGTCCCAATGCAACCAGGATAAAAATCAACTCAACAGCATGGCAATCAAGTATATTCATAACTGGCCCCTCCTCATCCCCTCAGTTTCATCTTGCCTCTTGCCATATACTACAGCTAACATACTGAGCTGTATCTGCAATCCCCTAAATTCATTATGCTTTCTCACTCCTCTCTGCCTTTGCACAAGCTGTTCCCCCTGCTTTTTATACCTAGCTTAAGCACCATCTCCTCATAGAAGCCCTCCTGGCCATCCTCCACTCCCAGTCTCAGTGAGATGCCCTGTTAGTGCTCACATCACTCTGTGATGATCCCCCAAAGCACTTTCCTCATGGTGTTTAGCCAGTTTATTGATATGCCTCCCCTTCTAGACTATGAGCTTTCTTAGGGCAAAAGCCAGAGCAGGGTATATATCATGTCTAACAGAGCTCAAGACCACAACAGAGTCCTCAACAAATGCTTACTAACAAGAGACAAGCCTTGGAAAAAGGCAAACTAGCCAAAGACTAGTCAGAAACCTCATCAACTTACTATATGGAACTGATATGTAGACTGCCATTAATGCAAATTGCCCAGTTAAGATAGTTCTGCATCTATTAATCTACCACCAATGTTCCTTCATTCAAGGCTGAGAAGTTAGCCTTTAATAAATGTAATTTACCATGGTCAGGCACTGTGCCAACAACTTGACAGGCATTAGAGCTCACTAAACTTCAAAGCAACCCTAAGATTTTTTTTTATTTTATTTTATTTTTTTTTAAGATAAAGAGACAGGGAGGTAAACTACCTAAAATCAGGTTTTAAATTCAGGATTCTGATTCCAAAGCCCATGCCTAGCCACCAAACTCAGTTGGTTTTCTGGAGAGAAGAGATTAGCATTTCACTGGAAGACTCTGGATTGGATGAGAGGGGACCTTTCATTAGCCACTCAGCAAACAAGAAAGGTCTTATTCCCCAGGCAGCACTATTATTAAATTCTTTAACATTTAACGTAACCTCCCAGTAAGTATTAGTTGCAAAATCTTTCAAAAGAGAAGGGCTTATGAGAGTTGTTTTTCCAAGAACAGCAAGTAAAGCTAGTGAACAGCAAGTAAAGATGGGTGAAACTTTGCTGAACTCTCTATCGGACTCAGGGATTGCGAAGGGAGAAGAAAAATTCATCTCACAGAATGTAGCAATACCAATAAAGGAAAGAAAGTAGATGGAGTCTCTGAGGCCCGCTGCAAAAAGACACCATGAAGCACCATCCTTCAACTGGCTGAAAAGGTGTCTCTGAGCTTAGAAAGAGCCCAAGGGGTTCTAACAGATAGAACACCAATTTGCTGAGAGCTGCTACATTTCCACTAAACTTTAGCTTATAATGTGCACCACAGCTCGTATCCTATGATCTTTTGCACTACCCTGCAAGAACCTAGGGGACTCACGCCCTGCACTTCAAGAGAAGACAGCATGTTTTCTTTAATCCCAGCCCCCACCTGTTCACATTAGTTTCTTTACAGATGCAGCCACCTCTCATATTTTGACTAGAAACTAGTGACCGCAATGCATCTTCACTCCTAACTACCACCACTCCACTTCCATCCACATTTCCCTTTCTTCATCCCCCTCACTCATCTTCCCCTTGACCACCTTCTGTGTCCTTCCTCTTCCAACTCACCCCCAAATCTAGTGTGATACAGATCTGTCTGGTGACTTTTTGCACCCCAAATTTAAACACAAAACCAGGGATCCCTGGGTGGCGCAGTGGTTTGGTGCCTGCCTTTGGCCTGGGGCGTGATCCTGGAGACCCAGGATCGAGTCCCACATCGGGCTCCCTGCATGGAGCCTGCTCCTCCCTCTGCCTATGTCTCTGCCTCTCTCTCTCTCTCTGTGACTATCATAAATAAATAAAAATTTAAAAAATAAAAAAAATAAAAAAAATAAACACAAAACCAACACAGTCCATTCTTCCTAGTTTCTAGCTCCAATCAAAACAACATACAATGTAAGTAATGAAAACTATTCATATAAATCTAAGGGCTTTCAACTAAGAGATTAGAATACGTAGTCACTATCCAGTTTAAAATCAAGAGTAAGAAAATGTGGACACACACTTCCACAGAACACGTTTTACTGTGCCTATCATTTTCTAAATTAATCCATGAATCCAAGAGATTCACATATATACCATGCAATCTCCATACCTTTACTCAAGATTGTATCATTTATGTCACAGCAACCATGCCTTAATTAGATCCTACCCAATATGCACTGAAAAAAAAGATTAGCCTTACAAATAAAATGCATGGTTTGAGCACCTCTCACTGGCAGTGGAGTGGGGGGGATAGGGAGAAGGTGACATGGATGACATAGAGAGCTAATTAACAGTGACTTATCCACAGAAACAAGGAATACAAGCCTCAAAGATTACATAAGCATGTACCCCAATCAACAAAAGTTCCCCTAAGCAAACATTTCTAAGATCAACATCAAGAACACTCCTTTATTTTTAAAAGTGAATAGCACAGCTTTGTTATATTAAAAGAGAAAAGGAAAAGCAAACTACATAAAACCATGTAAAGTCATATACTGTGAAGATTTTACATACACGTACAAAGTTTCATAGGCAAACACAAACACTTGAAAAACCTGGTTTTCTGGATTTCAGTGGCAACTGAAGAAAACAAGTAATACCAACCATCCAAGTCTCCCCAAGCACAAAAACCTAGAAATCGTAAATCTAGAAACAATTTACACTGAAATATATCACACCTTTTCCCATCTCCAGCTTATTTTTTATTATCTTTTGCTGGTTAATATATTTCTGGCCAGTCTAAAAAATGACTGTATTGTTTAATCTACTTTGTATCTCATTCGTTACATTTAAAAAACATGTTTCAGGCCATAACTTGCCACCACATGTATTTATATAAGGTACTCTAGAAAGGGTTGAAAACTGAAAAACAATGACCTGAAATAGGCAGACTTTGAAAGCACAGACATGCTCAGCAAAGCCCTCCACCCAATCTATGTTCTCCAAATTCTTGCCCCCATTCTTCCAGCTACCATAAACTACAGAAACCTCATTCTGTGTTCAGAAATTCTACCAACATACACACACAAGAGAAAATCAAATGTCTGGCACAAGAACCTGACTGTGGGAAGAGTATTTGTGATATTTTTGAATGGTCAGAATACTTCTCCTTCCAGGAAGTGTGGCTGAGAGTGTGATTTATATAAATGCACTTCAACTTACCAGTCTGTTAAGAGTCCAAGACATGACAAGACAGCTGTTACTCCATACCATTCCACTTTAGCAAAAAGAAATGAGAAAAGGCACTCCCCAAAAGGTCCCAAGTACATCACCAACCTCACTCTTTGCCAGGTCATTACTGAGGCAGCAGGGAGTCTAAATAGAGCCTGTCTACAAATTAAAAACACAAAATGGTATGGTGTGGTCTGCTCCCATTCCTACCAACCACCCACAGCCATGGTGATAGGAAGCTGCATCAATAACCTCTCCCAGGACACTCTTCTGCCCTAATCACACCTGCCTATGATACTAGACATCTGGTATGCTGAATGAATAGATGCAATAATCTAGTACTGCACCTTCCTACTGCATTCTTTCTTCCTCTGGTCAACAGCTGCAGCCACAACTTCAGATGTCCAGCACTGTTTGTAGCTCTGCAACCTGGTCTCAAGGATGACACGGCATTTTCATTCAACTTGTACCATTCCCTCAGCCTGGTGCATCACAGTTGTTCTGTCCACTGCTGCTGGATATTCCAATACATTCCACTTTCTTCTGTACACGGGAACTTGAATTTATTGGAAAATCCAATGCACATATCCCCAATCACGTGCCAAAAGCTGCCATATGAGACTTACATTTGTAAAAAACAAATATTATTCCTCCACAAAAGTCATAGTCCAACGGTGAATATCTTTCAAAAAGTCTCTCACTGGGCAGTCCCGGTGGCGCAGCAGTTTAGCGCCGCCTGCAGCCCACGGTGTGATCCTGGAGACCTGGGATCAAGTCCCACATCAGGCTCCCTGCATGGTGCCTGCTTCTCCCTCTGCCTGTGTCTCTGCCTCTCTCTCTCGCTCTAAGAATAAATAAAATCTTTAAAAAAAAAAAAAAAAAAGGTAAGATGAAAAATAATATATGGAAACAAACTATGGACTAACTGGTAGTGACACCTTAATTCTCAAAACTGATCAAAGGAACACGTTCCAGTAATCTGAACTAACAACAGCATTGCTTCCCCCAATGGAAATAAAATGTTAGAGCTGGAGAGAAACTTAGAGCTAAATTAAACAAGTCTCTCATTTTCAAAAGACAAGAAAACAGGGGTCTGCAGAACTCATAAGAAAATAGGCTTGAGGGATCCCTGGGTGGCGCAGCGGTTTAGCGCCTGCCTTTGGCCCAGTGTGTGATCCTGGAGACCCGGGATCGAATCCCACATCGGGCTTCTGGTGCATGGAGCCTGCTTCTCCCTCTGCCTATGTCTCCGCCTCTCTCTCTCTCTCTCTCTCTCTCTCTCTCTGTGTGTGACTATCATAAATAAATAAATTAAAAAAAAAAAAGAAAATAAGCTTGAATGTCAATTAGATCTCAACAACAAAAAAAATTGCCTTGAAAATCCTGGTTGTCTATCAGGTCAACAGGTTCTTCAACAGTGTTCTTCTGTCAACACTGTCCAGAAGAACCTTCTGGGAGGAGAAACTATTCTATACCTGTGTTCCTTAAAAGGTTAACTACTGAGCTAGTAGTACTTAACATGTAGATAGCATAACTGAAGAAATGAATTTTTTATTTTAATTAGTATGAATTTAAATTGCTATACGTAGCTAGTGGCTACCATACGGCCAAGCACAATTCTAGAATATGTTCTTGGATTTTGGTTTTTAAAACAAAGTTGCTAACGTCTCTACTGCATTTAACACACACAGTAAATTTCTTCTTCTAAAATATCTCATTCACCAACCTAATCCTGTTATACAGAAACCGAGTCCAGAACATGATCAGTCTGGATGTCAGAGTCTCTACAGAACTGAGTGATATTAGTGTCACCCACCCAGCTGGAGTGTTTTACAAACCGCTATGACACAAGTCCCACAACACCCAACAAGCTTCAATCTAGACAATTTTTCAAGAGTTTCATTAAAATTATACAAGTATTGGGTTGTGACCAGTCACCTCCTATGCATGGCTTTGTTGAGATACCAAGCTTTACCTTCCTTCAAAAAGAAAAAAAGAATGTTTAACCTCAATCTTTATTTATGATTATAGGATTCTGAAACTCTGAATCAATTTGCACACACACAACCCTTTTATGATCTAATAAAAATCCAAATTATATTAGTTCTCACAGTCTTAGTACTCTGTTCTTGGTAAATAATATCTAACATGCTGGGTTGTTTTGTTTTGTTTTTTTAATAACTTTACTCATTTCAAAAGATTCTTAGTCCAGGGCACCTGAGTGGTGCAGTCAGTTAAGCAAGTTAACTCTTGTTTTCAGCTCAGGTTGGGATCTCAGGGTCATGAGATAGGGCCCTGTGCCGGGCTCCACCTCCATGCACAGGGCAGAGTCTGCTTGAAATTCTTTCTCCCTCTTCCTCTGCCCCTCCCACTCATGCTCATGCTCAAGCTCTTGTGTTCTCTCTAAATAAATAAATCTAAAAAAAAAAAAAAAAGACAGCCCTCTGATTTCTGTGTCTAGGAAAGGTTAGTCGATGAAAACTAACGTTAAGTTTAATACCATTAAGGATTAAGAAGAGATTTTTAGTCAAAACTTTTCAGTACTGAGTTCTCCTTTTTAGGCAGAAGCAGGGTGAATGGGAGAAAAGAATAATACCAAGAGTTATATGTCCTGTATGTTAGTTAACTGGATCTGACGCTAAAAAGCTATCGCCTCAAACCAGTATAAAACAAAGACCATGATTTCTTAGGAAGAAAGAAGGAAAAAAAAGAAGGAAAAGAAGGAAAAGAAGGAAAAGAAGGAAGGAAGGAAGGAAGGACAGGAAGTAAATGAAGGCATTACTGACGTCTTAAGGTACTTCCTTACCTTCCCTCCTCCCTCACTCCCCCTCCACCCCCCCTACTCCTACCTCCTCCCTCACTCCAAAACTCACTTCCCTCCCTCCCCTCCGCCCTCCCCCATTGGGCCTAGGTGGCTCAGTAGTTAAGTATCTGCCTTTGGCTCAAGTCATGATCCCAGAGTCCTAGGATTGAGCCCTGCATCCTGCTCCCTGCTCAGTGTGGGGGAGAGGGGGTCTGCTTCTCCCTCTGCCTCCTCACCCCCAAAAACTGTTTGTGCTCATATGCTCTCTCTCAAATAAATAAAATCTTTTTTTAAAAATTATCTCCCTGTGTTCCATCACATCAATGGGACAAATTTTATGTTTTCTGAATACCCAAATGTAATCAGGAAAATGGGGCAAGTAGATAAACATACAGACGGTGAACACTTTATTACATCATGTCACATCTTCAGGTGTGCACAATACTCAAAGACGCAAAGTAAAACTGCACAAATGAGCGGTTCTGTTTTTAAGGGACTGTTTAAGGGGACTTTATAATCAAGGGATAATTAGTGACATCACTGGAATAAACATTCTACTGATTAACTAGTAATTCATGCTGTGTTCACTTGAACTTGAAAGCCCAGGTTAAGTTGGTTAAAGTGTGGCAACATGTTCTAATTGGGAGCCTGAGACCAAAGAATCCAGGGCCACACACTGTTCGGAGCCAAGCACACTAGCCAGATAACTCACAAAGTGACAGAAACAGAGTTCTACATCAATTCCAAAGGCCTGGGCTCAGAGGGAGGAAAAAAATATATAGTGATTCTATTTAAGTTAACTAGTCAATACTTTGTGATTCCCAAAAGTAAAATGGAATAAAACAAATCATCTTATATTTTCAATCAACTTTCTACTAGTAACATCTTTAGGAATGGAATACAGTTAGTGACATTACTCTTGATCTCTGCCTAGCCCCATTTTTAAAAATTTATTTATTTTTATCTAGCAGATATAGTTAGTGAATAAAATGCTTCAACAGAATAGACCAAAGATAAAATACCTTTGATATTATCTATATCTCTAAAAAACTGTATCCATATATTTATGACACAAGAGCTTATTTTTTATCAAAAACAATGAATAGTTTACCAAATAAATTCCATATTTAAATACTCCATTATGCCCTAAATATGAGACTAAACATTTATGTCAACTATACTTTAAAATTATTTATGAAAGTGGGATCCTGGATGGCTCAGCAGTTTAGTGCCTGCCTTCAGCCCAGGGTGTGATCCTGGAGTCCCAGGATCAAGTCCCATATCGGGTCCCTGCATGGAGCCTGCTTCTTCCTCTGCCTGTGTCTCTGCCTCTCTCTCTCTCTCTCTCTCTCTCTCTCTTAAGAATAAATAAATAAAATCTTAAAAAAAATAAAAAATAAAATAATTTATGAAAGAAATAGTAGTTTCCAGGAGCACCTGGATGGCTCAGTGGTTGAGCATCTGTATTTAGCTCAGGTCGTGATCCAGGGGGTCCCAAGATCGAGTCCCATTTCGGGCTCCCTGCAGGAAGCCTGCTTCTCCCTCTGCCTATGTTTCTGTGTCTCTCTCTGTGTCTCTCATGAATAAATAAAGATAAAATATTTTTTAAAAAATAAAGAAATAGTAGTTTCCAAAGTTTCCATATATTACAATAGAGACTGTCTCCAATTATAAGAGCTAAATATCAGTGATTGGATTTTTATACTTAATATAGATTTTTTAAGAAATCCATCTTTCCCCTAATTATCCTTTTTTATTTATCCCGCAATATATTCAGCATATTAGTGTCTTAGTCTTCTTTCTCTCTTTTTTGGAATATTGTCTGCTCTTTCAACAACTTTTGAAAATACCTGTGAATTTACATGTATCAGTACATTTTAAATGTCTAAATAATGTAAAATGTAACTTCAACTAATAATATCTGTGTAGTTTAAAAGGGCTTTTGTGTATGAATACATTGCAACTTAAATACTATTTTACTCCAGAGTTGACTATTACAAACTAATATGTTTTTCCCATGATTACAGAATGCCTAAAAATGAGCCAAGAAAATGCTCCCATTTCACTAAAAGTTGTAAGTACATATCTGAGGGAAAAAAAAAAAAAAACTGTTTATGATCATTAACTATAAAAACATTGTATACACCATGCAAACACCTTCCAACTTTTATAAAGAGGTAAATCTTCAACAATTTCCAAGGTAGCAACATTTCCCAGTGGAGAGATGGTCTCTATAAAATAGTAACTTAATGACCTGCACACAATTATACAATATAAACCAAGAGGAGGAGAGAGGAGAAGTAGAAACTTTACTTGTTCAAGCACTCTCACATTTGCACTGTATGCTCCTGTCATTCCACTTTCTAATTGCATTCCAACAAGCAAGACCTCACAGTTCTATTTAACCAAGCCCCTGGTGTCCTGACTGGACAATGCCAGGCAGCAAGTCCAGCAGCCCAAGTCCTTAGAGAGAAGAGCAATCCTAAGGAACTGCCTTTAGTCTACTATAATGCCAGAACATTCTGCCGAGAGGCTCCTCTGCAAAGATCTGGGTGTGGGCCGTGGCTAGCTGATTTTAGAGACCTACGGCTTCCACAGACTGCAATGCTGACTAAAGTTTTCAGGTAACACACTCACCTTCATTTTCATCAAAGGAAAAGGCAAAAGATAGCTCCTGAATTGCTTTCACATCTACCTAGGTCTTTCCATTCTCCCTGGCTACTACACATAATCATCCCTATTTTGGGTTACTCTTCCAGACAAGACTTCTGTACCTCTGGCAACACCACATGAACATAAAAAACATCACACTGATACAATCATACCCACTCTCAACACTATCCGATCTTCTACATTAAAGAAAGTCCCATCACTATCTGCTCAAGGTTCTTCCATAGTTCTTAGTAAAAGAACTCAAGATAAAAGTCCAAAGACCTAGGCCTTACCTACAGAGCCCTCCATTACCAATTGCTCTCACCATCTCTAGCCGATCCCCCCTCACAATCTACCAATCCACCCCAATGAATTTTTGGTTCCTGAAATGTAGAGTGCTCTTTGTCTTTTCCAGGCCTTCACCCATGCTCTTCCCTCCGCCTGGAAGAAACTCTTCTATTTCCATTCTCTCCTATCCTTCCGGCAGGTGTAGGCTAGTGTCACTTCCTCCAGGCTACTTTCCTCTACCTCCACGTCAACTAGGCTAAGTGCTCCTCCCAGAGTACCCTGTACCAATGCTAACACACATTATTCTGTCACTTTACTTCCATATGCCCTCTGTCCCCAGATGGGGCCAGTGCCCCCTTGTCCACCATTATATCACAGGCACTCAATTATCTATTGAATATATTCAAGTTTACTTAATGAACATAGTATGGAAGTGACCCATACACTAAGGAACACACATGCTCAAAGCCAGTTATGATAAAACTAGGCAGCAATATCGTGACACTTTGGTATAAAATGCAAATTACACAGCTACCCACAAACTGCTTTTGAAAAGGTTAAAGCGTTACACATTAAAAAAAACAAGAACACTTCTCAACATAAAAATATTAGTTTTGTGCTCACAACTCCTATTTGGCAAACTGCAGTTCATAAAAAGGGCCTGAGACCATCAAAGAAGCAGGCCTGATTGCTTATGGGTCGAGTATGGTATGGATTTAACTATGCCTCCCTGCACGTATCAAACTTTCTTGGCATCATTCAGAACTCTGCTAGCTAAAAGTAAAAGGCTATTCCGTTTCCTTAGTTTCTACATCTTGCTCTAAGTCTTTCAATAAGGGTTCCACGCACAATAATAGTCCCAAGGACATACACACGTTGCCAGGAAACAAGCCTCTGATACATCCTGGGCATTAGTTGCCACTGGCAGCTACTTTCTTTGAGCCACATGTCTTCTTATGAGTTACAATCAGAGGCTTGTGACTCCAGATTTTTCCAGAGCAGCAGATTGATGTCATAAACGTGATGGTACTAAGCACTCTGAAGAGCTCACCAGCTCCACCCTAAGCTCCCAGTAAGCAAGGGGCAAGCTATCCACCCTCTTAAGCCTCAACTTCCTCATCCATAAAGAGATAATGGATCTAAAATTCTGTGGGAATGAGACTGTCCCTGAAAGTGCTTAGCAGACAGTCCACTTATTAGGAAGGCTATAAAACCTTAAATATTTTCACATCTTCAGAACTTTGGTAATACCATAACTTATTTTTGACTAACATCTTTCCACCAGGAATTCTTGAGAAAGAAAAGGCAGAAAGATGAGAAAATGACCATCTATTTCTTTGTCACCACCTTGAATCGGGCAAATTCCACAGAAAACTACATTATTAAGATCCACTTTCTAATCTTTCTCTGCACTCCCCAAAATCAGACTTAATCTGTACCTGGGCCATTCTTAACATCTGAGAAGTAGCAAAAATAAAATAGTTCAATACATTTTCCCAAGATGTTCTCAGAAATAATCATTTCCTTACTGCCTATATGTACCTTGAAATATACTAGGTCTTTGGAAAAATTTTTTAAAAAGGGGGCTCAATCACAAAATTCCTTTAAAGTCTCTGGTTTCCTTATGATACAATTAGAATTGTAAGGTAAGATGGAGGCACCTGTTAGGTAAAAGGGGTGGTAATTCATGAAACTCAAGCCCTACGAGGAGAATTTAAAATATAACTATAGGTGGTGGAAAAGTTGATTTCCCACCTCATATTCTTTCACTCTAACACAAGATGGCTAAGTAATAATGCAGGCTGGCCAATGTGAATATTTTTATCATCAAAAAAAAAAAAAGAAAAAAGAAAAAAAAAAAAAGGAGGGAGAGAGAGGAATCTGAGCCAATTGAGCAAACTGGCTCTCACGTTCCCAAGCCAGGCTGCCTTGAGTTTTATTTTTTGTTTTTTTTGGGGGGATTTTGACAGGGAAATTTTACAAATCTTCTGAAATGTGTTTGAAATAAAGGTGAGACCTCCACAATCTTGTAACTTTACCCCAGCCTGGGTTCCGGGCTGGATTTTTTTTTTTTTTTTTTTTTTTTTTTTAATGGGTGACGTGTGAACAGCTTCCTAAAAGCAAATAGGGCACTGGGATATAATTTAGGAAGTGATGATGCAAGTCTCTGGGGGACCGGGAGGGGGAGGAGGTGAAAAAGTCAGAGGAAATACCCTCCTGGTGCCTGGGCACCAACTCCTACCAAGGCGGGGGGGAGGGCTGGCCGCCTCCACATGCCAAGGGAGAGGGGCACCCCAGCTCCACCCGGAGGTGCCAACACCGCCCCCTCATCCCTTCCTGCTGCCCTGCCCCCCTCCCCCGCGGCCCGGGCGGCCCGGGCGGCCCCGGCGGCCCCAAACCCCAGGTAGGAGGGTCCCGGAGGGTGGCAGTGCACCCCGGGCAGGGCCTCCTCTGCCCACCTCCGGCTCCCCACCCAGCGCCCCTCCCCGAGACGCGGCCCCTGCCCCCTCCCAGCAGGCCCGGCTCGGGCCCAGCCCCCAGGGTTCCGGCCTCCCGCCGCCCCGAGGCCTGGCCGGCAGCCCCCGCGCCCGCGCTCGCGCCCCCGGCCCCCGCCCCCGCCCCCACCCGGCCGGACACTTACCCCCAGAAGCCGCAGGGACAGCGAGGCGGCAGGCTGGGCGCTTTGCTGCGCTCGCTCCCGGCGTCTCCCATGGTGCTCGGCGGCGGCGGAGCTCGGCGGCGGCGGCGGCGGCGGCGGCGGCGGCTGGGCCCGGGCCCCGCTCGAAGGAGGCGGCGGCGGAGGCGGCGGCGGCGGCGGCGGCGGGGGGCTCGGGGCGGGGGGAGGGGGAGGGAGCGGGCGCGCGGGCGGGCGCGAGTCCGGGGCTCCGAGCCGGGATTCCAGGCCGGTCAGCTGGAGGCGGGCCGCACCACTCGGCCTGCAGAGACGGGGGGGCCGGGGGAGGCGCGGAGAGCAGAGGGAGGGGAGCCGAGGAGGAGGGGCGTGCGGGGGACGAGGGGAGACCCGGCGCCCTCGGCGGCTCCCACCGCCGCTCGCAGCCAGAGCGGTGTCCCGTGCGGCGGCGCCGGGACGCACCTGAGGCCCCCGCCGGCTCTGGCGTAGCAGCGGCCGCTGGGAAGCCCTGGGACCCGCTCGCTCCGTCACTCTCCCCTCCCCCGGAGGCTGCGCTGACCGGACAATGGCCGCTCCGCCCCCTCCCCTCCTCACGCACCCCTCCCAAGGAGTCACAATGGTCTCGCCCGGGGGAGCCGCCGCCAAAGCCCAGCAGCTGATCAGCTGGGATCCGGGCGTGCCACTTTGTTCCGCTCCTCAAAGGAAGGCTACTGGGCTCTGCGCTGAGCCGAGCGCGTCGGGCTATCACTCGGCGACGGGCCTCTGAGGCTCCCGTATTCTCGGGACTTTTAAAATCTGAGGCAAACTTACCTTCTCCCCGTCGGAAGAAGGGGAGCAGGCTTCTGACTACTCTGAGGCGCGTTGCCTCCCCCCCAAACACGAATGGTACGGCCCAAGCGGGAGGGGGAGGAGCAGATTAGTTGTTTAGGGTAAGTCGGGCCGGTCCCGGAGCGGCGGACGAGTGCAGCGCATGCGCCCGGAGACCCCGTAACCGGGTGTGGGAGGGGCCAGGAGGGAGCGCTTCCAAACCCGGAAGTGGCCCTCGCGTTTTGCAGGGCCGTGGGGGTCCTCGCCTGCAGGGAGGGCCCGGAACTGGCTGCTGCGGGGCCTCTTCTCCGCTAACTGCCAGTCCCCTAGGAGTCTCTCTCTTCCCAGTGGCCCGGCACCCGACCCACTCTTCAGTTCCACCCAGACGACTGGTCTCCTCTTGGCTGGAAGGAACTTCTGGGAAACGTCCCTCCCCCCCTCCCCCCTCCTCCCCTCCCCCCCTCCTCCCCTCCCCCCCCTCCTCCCCTCCCCCCTCCTCCCCCGCCCCAGGAAGGGCGGGAGGGCAGCGTCTCCGTCACGTTCCGCGCCCCTCCTCTCTCGTCGGTGCCCGCAGCCTCGGAGACGCAAGTCCACAACCTGTGCCTTGGCAGGGAAAGCCTCTTTTTTTTTTTTTTTTTTTAAAGGTTCATTTGTTTATTCCTGAGACACACTGAGAGGCAGAGACCCAGGCAGAGGGAGCAGCAGGCTCCACGCAGGGAACCCGATGCGGGACTCGATCCCAGGACCCCGGGATCACGCCCTGAGCCGAAGGCAGATGCTCAACCGCTGAGCCCCCCCGGGCGCCCGAAAGCCTCTTTTTCTAGAGCGGACGGGTTTGGTTTCTGGGGGGAGCGCTGTGGCCGAATCCGTGATGAAAACTGATGTAACCAAAAGAAGTTCGAGCCACTAAAAAATAAGCGTTTAGCACTCTGTGTCTTTGATCTTGAACCCGTGCTGAGCTCCAGCCGTTCGTGAGCAGAAGGAGATTGTGAATGACCAATCTCAACGCGGGGGAAACTTGTACCATGATCTCCTGGAGAAGCGACCCACAGCTGAGACCCTTGTGGGCGAAAGTCCAGGTGCCAGCTGCTTGCAGGAAGCTTTCCTGGCTCTTAGAAAAAGCTGCTGTATACGCCCAACTCGGCGGGAATATGAGACCTCAGAGGGGGTATTACCTAGATCAATGTTATTACCAAATGTTGCTATTTTATTTCTATAGCTACAGTTATGTTTGTGCATGATCTGTGGACTTGTTAACGTGTGTGTCACCTCCTTTGGCCTCTAAAGAGCAAAGATCACAGCTTAGCATCCTCTTAGAGATGCTGCTACTTGATTGCAGAAGTCAAGTCCTTACAGCCAGCACACCCCAAAATGAGAGTGCTGGTTTTCGTAATACTGAGTTTCAACTTTGTGATTTTTCACAAGCCTTCAATAAATATTTTTGTCAAGAATCCATAGAATGGATGAGACCGTACAACACACCTAGCTTCCACTGGGCTCACACAGCCCTTAAATCTTCACTTAAGCTGACATAAAATTGCCACAGTCATGAAAGACTTACAGCCTTTGAGTTTAACAGATGAAGATTAAGTGGGACTCTTTCTCTATTGGCATCTTGATGATCTTTTATATATGGAAAAGAAAATCCGAAAACCAAAAGGAAGATGCAGTATAAACTGATTGTCAAATTCCAAACTGCTTGCCTACCTGTCTGTCTGCCAGTTATTTATTTTAACAAGCATTTTCCGAGTACTCAATATGTGCACAAGGTTTTCTAAGGCCTTGTGCCCCATATTCTCCTCTGCCCCACTGCTCTTTCCCTCTCTTGCCCAGCACACTCCTACTGCCCCTTCAGGCCTGTTTTCTCTTCAGTACCTTCCGTACCTCTGACAAGGCAAAATTGGTCCTACCTTCCTCTACCCACATAATCTCTGTTATAGGACCAAGAAATATACATGTTTATGTATATAAAGATATAAGATAAGATATCACAAAACCTAGCTCCAAAAGGTTTGGCTCTTAGAAATAGCTGCTGAGTACCCTCAACCCAGTGGGGATACAAGACCTTCGGAGGCTATTACCTAGATTAATTTTATTACCAAATGGTATTTTATTTCTATATATACTATTATGTTTGTGCATTATGTGTGTGCCTGTGGGATCCACAAGTCTCTGTGGGATGGAAGCCAACTCAGCCTATGTTTGCTAAATGGAAGAGCTAATCTGATAAGAAGTCCTTCTTAGTCAAACCTCTTTCATCTGCAAAGAACAGAAACCACTGAAACTTCATGCAAAAAATCATTAATTAGTAATTTATTGAAGGAAATAATCTTAAAGAACCCAAGGACACAGAGAGCAAATAGATCTCATGAAGGACTGGAAGAGGGATATAAAATACAGAAGCTAGGATCCCTGGGTGGTGCAGAGGTTTAGTGCCTGCCTTTGGCCCAGGGTGTGATCCTGGAGACCCGGGATCGAATCCCACGTTGGGCTCCCGGTGCATGGAGCCTGCTTCTGTCTCTGCCTCTCTCTCTCTCTCTCTCTCTCTCTCTGTGTGTGTGTGTGTGACTATCATAAATAAAAATAAAATAAATAAAATACAGAAGCCAAGTAGCCTAGTTTCTCATTATCTCTTTTTCTTTCTGGTCACATGTTCTCCCATCTCTGTGTCACTCTACAGATGTGTTTTCACTGCTTTTCGGGGAACACAGTGGAACGTGACTGTTCAAGCTTCCCTGGCTTCACTTCAAGAACCAGCAGAAATTAATCAGTTATCTATGAGTCCCAATAACCAGGGGGAAGAACCTTACTGGTCAAATTTATGTCAGGTTGTCTATTCTTGATAAAGTTGCTTTGGGCCAGTCAAGTCTCTTTGTTTTATAATGCAAACATGACTGCCAGAGGCTCATTCTTGTAGCCTTTGGTTCACAAAGAAGGTCAGTTGTGTTCTTGGCAAAGATTCTAAAAGGTGTCTACCACACACCAAAAAAAAAAGAGTAAATTGCAGCCTGAAATCAAAAAGTATAAAGAACAGTGGACATGTTCAAAAATTTTCCATCAAATTAACTCCTACTTAAAGTATTTCAGGCCTAAAAATCAAACGGCATTCCCTCAAATAAGCTTGCTTGATCCCCAGCCCCAAAATTATGTTGCCCCATTTTATTCTTCTTTGCAGAACCTATCATGATTTATAATTAAATATTTATGTGTGTGTTTTCTCTCCAAAGATCATGTCTGGTTTGCTCACTGCATACAACGCCCAGGACACATTTGGTAGACATTAATAAATATTTGGTGAATTAAAAAAAAAATCAACGTGAACCCCATATGTGAATTGGCACCCTATTCGGACTATCCCGGGAGATTGTCTGATCACTCTCACCTTCCCTAGAAGACATTGAAACTCACTGTGAACCTTCTCCTCACACTGAGTTGTATAAATGAGAACCAGTGTTCATTTACTTCCTCTTACTTCCTTGGCTAACTTTTCACTCTTAGTTCCCAAGGTTTCTATCAGAAGAGTCCTTGAACCAGTTCCTGAACATGCCCACTTAGTTGGCTGAAAGCTCAGAGAAGACATAACATTTCAGGGCATCATCAAAGTAGGGTACCAAAGTATAGGGTAATTGACAGAAGTGCTTTTGTTATAATTGTCTTGACTATTTCCTAGCGTCGATTACATTCCAGATGAACCTGTGATGTGACTCTTGGGGGTACTTTGCAATCACCATTGGCCTGAAAGGAGCCATCTATGTGCTCAGTAGGGTCTAATAAAGGATAACATTAATGCTTCAGCAGGCAGAGCTCTTGAAGGAGCAAGTGAGGTTGTGTGGGAAAGAGCTATGGTACTCACGGGCAGGGGCTCACAAGGGCTGCTTTCTTGGTACTACTGAGTCCAAATACCTTAGCACTGCAAGAGATGGCCAAAAGGAGACACTTGTGGAGACCTGAGAGAAAGCACAGATGGTCCTCCAACTCACACTCTAATTCTTACCCAACAGCTTTAACTCCCAGTTCAAACCTTCCATCATCATCATTCATTCTACCTTGGTATTAGCCCCAATGTCCAATCTAAACCCTAGCCTCCATCTTCATCCTAATCCTAACATTATCTGTAAAAGGTAATCCTAAATTCCAGACCTAATCCCAACCCTAATTCTATGAGTTTAACAAAGCCTCCTTGCCTTGCCATTAAGTTATTTTCCTCAGTTCCTCTTTCTTATGTTCCTTATGTTCCCTCTCCTGGGGACAGAGAATCATACAACACTCTGGACCCCTGGGGAGAATGGGAGCCAGGTTTAGTAACCCTAAAAAAGAAAAAGGGCCTTGGGCTGCTAGGAAAGAGAAAATGGGGCATCTCTCACCTGCAAAGAAAGCGGTGACTTTGCCCAGTCACAACATGTCCTGTTTACCTAATTCAGGAATTGTTCAGCCTCTTAAAGTCCAGAAAAGATGCAATCCAAGTCACCTGTATAGACTTAGGAATGTATGATATAGCTGGCCAAGAGCAGAAAATCTGAAATCTTTCTGAAAATGATAGGATTAGATTAGATGAGTGTCTTTCAAACCACGTTCTCAGAGAGCAAGAATTCTGGTTTCTGCTCTCTTTCTGCACTTGCTTTTCCAAAGGGAAAAAAAAAAAAAAAAAAAAGAATTTTTTTAAGTCACTGAACTAGACCCCCCTAAGGTTACTTCTGGCCCTCCAGTTTTCTGATGTGCAGTTGATTCTTTTAGTCACTTACGGTCCACTTGGCATGGATAAACTCTCAGAGCCAAGGGAAAAGAAGAGCAACCAAGCATACCATCTCCAGACCTTCTCAGGAAACTAAAAATAAATTAAATAAAATGAAGAGTGCAATGGAGAGGAGAGGGGAGGGGAGGAGAGAATGCTGCCATTTCACGTCTCATGTTCCCATGTTCGTGAAGCAATTGCTGATTTCCCTGCTGCTCACACCCATCTTGGTGTGAAATTTGATTTTACTGACTTTTAAATTTCTTTTCAAGAATGGAAATACTGTTTTTCCCAGAAATACTTGACCTTTGTGGGGAAAAAAAAAAATTGAAATAATGAGAAAGCAAAAGTCCTCCCTAATACCACTCCCTAGAGAGACTCTTTGTTAGCAGTTTGTTATATAGCCTTCCAGGCTTTTCATTTGTATACTCTTATATAAATGGGTCACGTAACACAGAGTATATTCTGCTGATTTTTTTTTAATTTTTATTTATTCGTGATAGTCACACAGAGAGAGAAAGAGAGGCAGAGACACAGGCAGAGGGAGAAGCAGGCTCCATGCACCGGGAGCCCGACGTGGGACTCGATCCCAGGTCTCCAGGATCGCGCCCTGGGCCAAAGGCAGGCGGTAAACCGCTGCGCCACTCAGGGTTCCCATATTCTGCTGATTTTTAACTTAGAAATATGTCATGGACATCTTCCACATCCATGCATTTGGCTTTGCAGTATTGTCTGTAGCTAAATTATTAGGGTTCTCTGGAGATATATAGGATATATATGTATATTCTATTAAGATATATATGAAAGCAGGGGCACCTGGGTGGCTCAGTTGGTTAAGTGTTCAGCTCTTGGTCTCAGCTCAGGTCTTGATCTTGGCTCAGGTCTTAAGCTCAGGGTCCATAATTCAAGCCCTGCGTACTGGGCATGGAGCCTACATTTAAAAAAAAAGATATATATGAAACTATATATATATATGTGTGTGTGTGTGTGTGTATGTATATGTATACATATATGTATATATGTATACAGCATATGTATATATATGTATTTTATAAAGTATGGTTGACCCTGAATGACACAGGTTTTAACTATTCAGGTCCATTTATATGAGGATTTTTTTTTATGCAGTACAGTACTATAAATGTATTTTCTCTTCCTTATGATTTTCATAACAGCATTTTCTTTTCTCCAGCTTACTTTATTTTAAGGATACAGCATATGATATACAAAATACGTGTTAATTGACTGTTTATGTTATTGGTAAGTCAATAGTAAGCTATGAGTAGTTAAGTTTTGGGGAAGTCAAAAGTTAAATGCAAATTTTTGACTATAGGGAGAGGTCAGTGTTCCTAATCTCCACACCCCCCCCCCCATTTTTCAAGGATCAGCTGCATAGCTGCATAACCATATATATGAGGCTTATTTTAATTTCTTTATTTACATTATATGTATGCATATATATATATATACACATACACGGACACACACATATTTATACATATATATGTGTGTATGTGTGTGTGTATATATATATATATATATATATATATATATGAAATTCATTGTAAGGAATTGGTCCATGCAAATATGGAGGCTGAGAAGTCCCTAGATCTGCAGTCTGGAGGCTTAAAAACCAGGAGAGCCAATGGTAGAAATTCCAGTATGAGTCTGAAAAGAAGATTGATGTTCCACTAAAGACCATCAGGCAGAGAGTAAGTTCTTGCTCAGCCTTTTGATCTACTCAGGCCTTTAACAAGTTGAATAGGGCCAGCCCACATTGGGAGGGAAATCTGCTTTACTCAATCCACGGATTCAAATGTTAATTTCATCCAGAAAAAACCTCCCAGACACACCTAAAATGTTTAACTCCATACCTGGGCACTCCCATGGCCCAATCAAGTTGGCACATACTATTAACCCATCACACTAAAATCATGGGCTCCAAAGTCAAGATGCCTGTTTCTACCACCTACCAGTTCTTTTTTTTTTTTTTTTTTTTTTTTTTCCACCTACCAGTTCTGAGACTCTAGGGAAGTTACTTAGCCTGCTTGTGCCTCAGTTTCTTCAGCTGTTACAGGAGGCATCTGTAGTGAGCTATGCTTTTCATCTGCCCAGCTTCTCTTTGGTGGTCCTACTTCTGTTCTCAAGCCTTCTCAGAGATATCTGCATAAAAGATTTAGTTAGGGACCCCCCATCCTTCTGGCCACAGAAATTCATATTGGCTTTGGGGACACCAGGGCTCTCTGTGAGCTAACTCACTAGCCTCACCTTCTGAGATCAAGTGTCCTTAGGAACATATATGTCCAAAACTACTGAGGGACTCACCATGTGACCATGTGGAGGCAGGCTGGAAATCAAGCCAACATAGAAGAAAGACAAGAGATGGAAAGAGAAAGACTAAGTCATCAAAGTATTATTTTGAGTCCTTGAATCCAAAAAGTCTGAAGCCATAACTACTGTCTGGACTTTTTAGTAATATGGACCAATAAATTCCTGGTTTTTTTTTTCCTAAGCTAATTTGGGTTAGGTTTTAGTACACTTCAGTGAGAAAAGTCCTGAGTATGCATAATAGTATCTACCTATGTCATAAGTTTACTATGAGGGTTAAATTATATAATCCATGAAGTCAATCTAAGCATAGTATGTGGCATACAGTGCAAGCTCAATAAACATTCACTATTATTATTATCCATTTATTTTTAATGGTTGCTGACCTCTCTATTATATGGATAAACCATTTAATGTATCGCTTTTTGATTCATTTATCTTATTCATTCATTTATTCATTCAGCAGATACTTTCTGAGCACCTACTATGTGTTAGGCACTGTTTTAGGCATTAAGGATACAGTGCTGAATGAGACATAAAGTTTCCCTACTCTAGGGGTGCTTATCCTCTACTGGTGGAAGCAGGCAATTAAAAAGTTTCATGTGTGTTTTTTTTTAAGATTTATTTATTCATTGAGAGACACAGAGACAGAGACACGGGCAGAGGGAGAAGCAGGCTCCTTTGCAGGGAGCTCAGTGTGGGACTTGATACCAGATCCTGGGATCAGAACCTGAGCCGAAGGCAGACACTCAGCCACTAAGCCACCTAGGTGTCCCAATTAAGCTTTTCTGAGGGACATCTGGGTGGCTTGGTCTGGTGGACCTCTGACTCTGGTTTCAGCTTCGGTCATGATCTAAGGGTCATGAGATCGATCCCCACATAGAGTTTGCTTGTGCAAACTTCTGCTCCTTCTGCTCCTCTCCTTCTGCTCCTCTTCCTGCTTGTGCACTCTCTCTCTGTCCCTCAAATAAATAAAATCCTTTTTAAAAAGTTTTTCTGGGGATCCCTGGGTGGCGCAGCGGTTTGGCGCCTGCCTTTGGCCCAGGGCATGATCCTGGAGACCCGGGATCGAATCCCACATCGGACTCCCGGTGCATGGAGCCTGCTTCTTCCTCTGCCTGTGTCTCTGCCTCTCTCTCTCTCTCTCGGTGACTATCATAAATAAATAAAAATTTTTTAAAAATTTAAAAAAAAAGTTTTTCTGAATGTCTTAATAATGTCTTTAATAAAATGTTTAAAAATGATTAATTAATTAATTAATTAATTAATTAATTTGAGACAGAGAGAACAAGGTGGGGTATGGGGATTGTTGGGGAGGAGCAGAAGGAGGAGAAGCAGACTTCTTGTTGATCCCAGGACCCTGACATCACTGCAATCATGATCTGAGCAGAAGGTAGACGCTTAACTGCCTGAGCCACCCAGGTGCCCCCTGCATTTATAAAAAGTTTTACAGTGAACATTTGCTTGTTTGTCCTTTTAGTGTCTCAGATAAATTTTTTAGAAAAAGAACTGCAATACCATTTAACATTTGTTATGTATGGCCAAATTTTCCTCCAGAAAAAGTTGTACCAATTTATACTCCCTTCAGCAGTGAATAAGAAGGTTAATTTCCCCATACCTCAGTAGCCTTAGGATATCATTACTTTTTTTAATCATTGCCAATGTAAAAGGTAAAAAAATAGTACCTAATGGATGTTTTAATTTGCATTTTTGGTTATTAATGAGGTTCAACTTATTTTATTTTTTCATATATATATATGACTTTCAAATTTGAATTTGGATTTATTTTTGTGTGTGTTATCCATTTGTATTATCTGTTTATGTCTTTGGTCTGTTTTTCTACAAATATTTTTTCTTATTTAGGTTAAGGTATTAATGTCAATATTAAGAATATTAACCTTTTGTCATGTGGACTGCAAATTATTTCTTTGTTTCTCAGGTATATCTAGGCTTTTGACTTTGAAGAGTCTAAAATCCAAGGGAACTATGTGAATTAACCTTGGCTAATGTTTGAATTGCCAACATGGCACTTTTCCTAAAGCCTCTAGTTGCTACTTATAGGTTAAAAAAAGAAGATAAGGAGAGAAAGGGTGGAAAAGATAGGAAATCACAGGAGATGAGGGCGCAAAAGTGAGAGAACCCCACGTTCTCCACCTGCCCAACCCCATCTCATCTCGGGCAGGCACATCTATGAGGCAAATGACATAGGTCAGCCCCTGAACCAGCCCTGAGCTCCTTTGGGTGAATCATCCAGGACATATGTCTCAGCCTTCCCGATTTTCTGTCTAGAGGTAGAAAGGAACCAGAGACCCTGGCCCTGTACCTCTGTCAGCCCCCAGGGACTGGCCTGAATTTCTCATCAAGTTGCTTGTTCAAGTTCACCTAGGTAATTTCCAGTGACTGGTACTGCATGTGGCAGGTTGGGCTTTGAGAACTGACCCAATGAGAAGAACCAAGTGGGAGTGATTAGGGAAACAAAGGTTAGAATTCATATGTAGGATGACATTTGGGAAGGAGGCAGAGTTGGAGGGATCAGGTGAGGGAGTCGGAGTATGCAGAGTTGGTAGCTCGGGGAAATGCTTGTGTCAGGGAAAGAGGCTTAGCTGTCTAGGATAGGGCTGAAAGGCTAAGGCTAGTGTCTTAGTCTGGATCCTCCACCAAAACTTGACTCTGAGACAGAGATCAGGGAGCACAGAGAACACTTCTAGGGATGGCAGTGTGGACAATAAAGGGGTGTGTTGTCAAGCCAGCTATAGCTGGGAGTGACCAGAGCTCAGTAATCAGTCCTATGAATACTGTGCAAAATCAGACCTTGTAGTAATCCCAAATCCCAGCTGAAGGCTCAGGGGACTGGGTATCATACACCCACTTCTGTTCATAGTTGACAGCTGCTCACATCACTTCAACCCACCTTTTTCTGGCAGAGCAGACTTCCCTGGTTTCAGAGAAAGCCCTCAGGCAAAGAGGTGAAAGGACTGGCCATTGAAAATTAGTGGGATCACTTAACTCGAAAGCGTTAAGGTCCAGAGGACATGGATGAGTCATCTACAGAGTCTGCTGTAACTGGAGACAGTTTGGATGGGGGATATATTATGATATTTGGTAAAATTATACAGGGATTTCTTCCAAAGTCTTTGATTAATCGAGGAAGGCTAGATGCCTTTCAATTAGGAGCTAGGGAACAGAGATAAGGTTACAACTGGGATTAGAAGGTTAGGGTTCGGGCAGCCCTGGTGGCGCAGCGGTTTAGCGCCGCCTGCAGCCCAGGGTGTGATCCTGGAGACCCTGGATTAAGTCCCACATCAGGCTCTCTCTGTATGATGCCTGCTTCTCCTCTGCCTCTCTCTCTCTCTGTCTCTATGAATAAGTAAATAAAATCTTTAAAAATTAAAAAAAAAAAAGAAGGTTAGGGTTCTGTTCAGGGCAGTCAGAGAGGCTACTCATCCTGCCTGATTTTACACAGCTAATAGGTGGTGAGCCGGGGCAGGATTGCAGCATGGTCTATTTTACTCCAAAGCCCATTAAGAGGCAGAGTGCAGGGATAGCCTGGTGAAGAGAGGGAGGTATCCACAGGATCTTTGCCACCTGGGCTTCTCCCCCAGCAGCCAGGGAGTGGGCCTAGGAGGAGGCTGTGCAGCTGCCATCTGTTCTCTTGGCTTCACTGACTGGCAACTGCCTGTCCATGTCTGTTCTCTGTTCTGGAGGAGGATGCATTCCTCCATGGCCCATCGGGCAGGATGAGGAGCCGTGCCCTCGCCAGAGCTGTACCACATGATGGATTCAGTGATTATGACTTTCTGATGTGGAGGCTGTTCAGTCATGTAGCAGACCCAATCCCATCTGGTGTGTCTTTCTTGAAAGAGCTGCTGGAATGAAAAATCTGCATACTGCTCATGCTGATAGCAGTGTATGCATATACACACAGGTACAAGCTGGTACACACAGGTGTGAAACTGTGTGTGTGCACATGTGTATGCACAGGTGTGGATGTGAACATTGGGAGTTCAAAACCATTGTGGTTCTATTTCCTTCTCAAAGGGCATTTAGCAAATAAGTCATGGAAAAATAATAATGCTACTGTTTACCAGTATGTTTGCCGTATGCCAGTAACGGTAGTAGGTGCTTTATACATGTTGGTTATTGTAGTTAATATAAATCTTACAGCTACAATGCAAGAAAAATATCTTCCTTATCCTTTAGATGAAGAAACCAAAGTTCTTGT
Organism: Canis lupus familiaris; assembly: GCF_011100685.1. Lineage (NCBI taxonomy): Eukaryota > Metazoa > Chordata > Mammalia > Carnivora > Canidae > Canis > Canis lupus. Next base: position 6,990,437 of record NC_049233.1, on the reverse strand, counting down.
GTCTAAATGAGCTGCCCAGGGACTTATTTTCAAGTGGTAGAGCCAGGATTTGAGACCATATCTCTGATTCCAAAGTGCATGATATTTAATTTCCATCTCCTCCCAAGTTTTCCCGGAATGAGAACGAACAAAGTACTCCTACACACAACAATAGGAATAATTAATATAAAATTTATGTTGAGCAGAACCTACCTACTACACGATTCCATTTATATCAAATTCAGAAACAGGCATAACTAGCCTCTGCTGTTGAAAGGAGAATGGTCACTCTTGCAGGGCAGGGCATAGGGAGTGACTGGAAGGGGGGGGGGGTCTTGGAGGGACCCCTGAGGGGATAGTGATGGATACTATCCTATTTCTTGATTTTGGTGCTGGCTACACAGATGCATTCAGTTTGAGTGAATTTATTAACTGTGGATATATGACTTGTGCTCTTTTCCTTATGATTGTCTTGCCTCAAAAAAAGTCAAAAAAAAAAATTTGCCAGAGGTGGTGTGGGATTCAGAGAAAGGAAGCATCATAGAGCCTGCCTTTAGTGATGGTGGTGGGAGAGGCCTCCTAATCTGGTGATACTCTAAAATATAATATCAGGTAATCTGAGATATAATCTCAATCTCAGGAAGTTTCCAGGCTATGGAGTGGGGATGGGTATTGAAGTTAGAGGCTTGTTCAAGCTAATGCTCCAGTGGGGCGAGGGTGGGGGAGTGGGGGGTGGGCAGCGCACTGACAAAGAAATGATAGGAGTCTAGAGGAGTTACCAATAGTACCGGGTCTAAAGACTGACAGAAGAGAAGCATCCAAAGGTGGTCAATGTGTAGTGGCCAGAACAAGATGGTAACTTTTGAAGCCCGACAGACCTGGGTTAACCTGGCTTCATTCTCCATCAGCTGTGGGACCTGATGAGCCATTTATCCTTTCAGAGTCTTGGTTATCTCCCTTGTGCAATGGCTCACTGATACCAATGACTACTATGAGGATTAAATGGCATGACAGAGTTAAAACACTTGGCACAGAGCATGCCACATGGTTGGCACTCAATAAAGGTATATTTGGAATGTAGAAGAAAAGATACTCAAGAATCTGAGATCTCTCAAATATCAGAGGAATTGGCCAGTGGAAGATCCCTCACACTCATTCTGGATAGCTGTGGCCAGAACAAACTGACTTACTACCCATGCAGTAGGACCTGGATGTAATGGGTGGGAAAAGGCAAAGTTAATAGTGGCACCTGGGGCTAACTGTGGGCTCTGCAACCAAAGTAGGAGAGATCCCAGAAAGTGAGCCCCCCAGAAAGGGAGCCAGGCTTTAGGACAGCAAGGAGAAGTTTCCAGGTCGGCAACCAAGCCAGAGAGCAATTTTGAGGAAGAGTCTGATTCAATGGAGGGCTTATGAAGCTGTGTGCTGTGAGTGGGAGTTCTTCCCCTAGGAAAGCATTTGGAGTCTACCCCTGAAATTTTTTGCACAAAATACAGAGACTGATAGATTTTGTTCTAAAAACTGGTGAAGGGAGGATCCCTGGGTGACTCAGTGGTTTGGCACCCACCTTCAGCACAGGGCGTGATCCTGGAGTCCCGGGATTGAGTCCCACATTGGGCTTCCTGCGTGGAGCCTGCTTCTCCCTCTGCCTGTGTCTCTGCCTCTCTCTCTCTCTCTCTCTGTATCTCTCATGAATAAATAAATATAATCTTAAAAAAAAAAAAAACTGGTGAAGGGACCAAGTTTGGCCAGACTGAGCGAGCATCAGCCTGCTAAAGACAGATGAGATTCTAAAGGAAGAATTGTTGGGACGCCTGGGTGGCTCAGGGGTTGAGCATCTGCCTTTGGCTCTGGGTGTGATCCTGGTTCAGGGATTGAGTCCTGCATTGGGACCCCTATGGGGAGCCTGCTTCTCCCTCTGCTGTGTCTCTGCCTCTCTCTCTGTGTCTCTCATGAATGAATAGATAAAACCTTTAAAAAAAAAAAAAAGGAAGAAATGTCTCCTAACTTGACTGCCAACTACCCCAAGAAGCTTCATTCCCCAGTGTCCCTGAGAATTCTGTATTTTCCCTTCATGCTCCTGTAGCATGCTGTTCTCACTGCATGGCCCATGGGACATCTTGCCTAGAAAAGGGAAAGAGTCTTGCATCAGTTATTTTTCTGCTTAGAACCTAACATCCAAATGACAGTGGCCTAACCACAATAGCAGTTTATTTTGGTTCCATATAAGAGAAGTCCATAAAAATGTGTGCTTTAAAGGGTACCATAAAAAAAATGAAAAGACAAGTCATAGACTGGTAGAAAATATTTGCAAATCATACATTTAACAAAGGATTGGTATCCCAAAAATAGGAATAATTCTTGAAATTCAATAATCAAAAGACAGACACCTGAGTAGCTCAGCCATTAAGTATCTGCCTTCAGCTCAGGTCATGATCCCAAGGTCTTGGTGTCAGGCTCCCTTCTCAGCGGGAGGAGTCTGCTTCTCCCTCTCCCTCTTCCTGCTCATGTTCTTGCTCACTCTCTCAAATAAATAAATAAATAAAATATTTAAAAAATAAGAAGAAGACCAATAATCTAGTTTGAAAATGAAAAAAGATTTAAAATACACATTTCACCAAAGAAGATATCTGAATTAGCTAACAAGCATGTAGAACAATGCTTGACACCATTAGTCATTAGGGAAATGCAAATCAAAACCAAAATGCGACACACTTCACATACACTAATACTATAACCAAAAAGACAGATGATAACAAATCTCAGTGAGGAGGTAGGAGAACCATACCCATGCGTATGGCTGGTAGGCATGCAAAATGGCATGGCCACTCTGGAAAGTAGTTTGGCAGTTTCTTAATAGACTCACCGTAAGTCTACTGTATAACCCAACAAAGTCCACTTCTAGGTATCTACCCACCAAGAGAAATTAAAATATACGTATGACTGCAGAAAGACTTGTAGACAAATGTTCATAGCAACATTATTCATAATAGCCAAAAAGTGTATTAAAAAATAGCCAAAAGGGATCCCTGGGTTGCTCAGCGGTTTAGCACCTGCCTCTGGCCCAGGGCGTGATCCTGGAGTCCTGGGATTGAGTCCCACATCAGGCTCCCTGCATGGAGCCTGCTTCTCCCTCTGCCTGTGTCTCTGCTTCTCTCTCTCTCTCTCTCTCTCTCTCTCTCTCTCTCTCTCTCTCTATATATATATATATATATATATATCATGAATAAATAAAAATCTTTAAAAAATAAAAAAATAGCCAAAAAGTGATAACATCTCAAATATTCATTAACTAATGAACAGTATACCCCTGCATAGGAATTCTATTCAGCAGTAAGAGGAAAGAAGCACTGTTACATGCTCCAACATGAATGAACCTTAAAAACATTATGCTTGGTGAAAGATGCAAAAGTCCATACATTTTACGACTCCATTAATATGAAATGCCCATAGAAGGCAAATCCATAGAGACAGAAAGTAAATTTGTGGCTGCCAGGGGCAGGCTGAGAATGAGGGCAGATGGGCACAGGGATTGTGGTGAAGGTCTCATAGTTCTGAAATTTTCTAAAGTCCTGTTGTTCCCTATCTTTTGTTTGTTTTTATGGAAGTATAACATATATAGCAAGTAAAGTGTGCAAAATTTAAACGTGCAATTTAATTTACACATGAGCATGAGCACGTATATACACCTGGGTATATAAGGGAGAATGAAGGTGGCAGCATTCAGCTCCCACCTCAAGTTGATAACACAGGAGTACTATGTTTTTATTTATTTATTTTAATTTATTTTTTAAAAAAATATTTTATTTATTTATTCATGAGAGACAGAGAGAGGCAGAGGGAGAAACATGCACGGAGCCTGACATGGGACTTGATCCTGCATCTCCAGGATCACGCCCTGGGCCAAAATCAGCGCTAAACCACTGAGCCACCCTGGCTGCCCAGTAGCATGTTTTTAATAAAAGTGACCGGCATGCAGCCACTGCGCACACTCAGCTTCAGATCCTCCTGGCCTTTCTATCTTTCCCTCTTTCTGGGCCTCCTACTCCCCCTACTTTGTTATGCAAAGCAATTCATTTCCATTAGCCTCTGGCTCCCCAACCAGGCTGAACCCAGGGCACCTCCTCTTTCCCACCAAAATCACCTACTGAGACTCCTCAAGGTGTCTTCCCAAATTAAAGAACCACCTACTTAAGAGGCAGAAGAGAATCTCAGCTTTTTAAAAATAGCACTTTTGTTTTGCCTGCTGTAGTCTCATTTTAAAGACAAACTGAGGAGTGGGGGAGGCTCAGTTGATTGAGCATCTGCCTTCATCTCAAGTTGTGATATGAGGGTCTTGGGGTCCTGGGGTCAAGCCCCATATCAGGCTGCCTGCTCAGGGGGAGATAGCCCAGTCTGTAAAAAGTGCTGGGGGCCTGGTTCTATTGGAAAATTGCCTCCTTTTTGGACTTTCCTTCTTTTGGGAATCTTCTCTTGGCAAGAAATTTGTCCCTCCTTGGAGAATCCCAATCTATTGAGAACTCCTTCACCTGGGGGCATCCTTACCAATGGAGAAATCTTTCTGGGTTTCTGGTTGGGCCAGGTAAACTAGAGGACTAGTGTGGGAGAGTGTGGAGGGAGGCTTCTGGATGAAAAAGATCAGGGTTCCTGGTGTTTAGTGCAAAGGTTGGATGGTCATTCCTTACTTATGTTAGAACAGTGTCAATATGTTTTAAGGAACTATACTGGGGGAAGGGGCACACGTGGGTGGCTCAGTTGGTTAAGCATCTGCCTTTGGCTCTGGTCCTGATCCCAGGGTCCTGGGATTGAGCCCTGCATGGGGCCCCTGCTTGGCGAGGAGCCTGCTTCTCCCTCTGCCTCTGTGCTCTCTCCAAAATAAACAAATAAAAATCTTAAAAGAAAAATATCCCAAAAAAAAAAAAGAAAGAAAGAAAGAAAGAAAAGAAAAATATAAAGATGAAGAAAGTGAGAACCAGAGAATTTAAATAAATTGTCCTGATCAAAAAACACTTAATTAGTGAACCTGGATATTGAGCCTGGACTCCAAAGTCCATGAAGGTGGCTTGTCCATTTCTATATCCCCAGAACTTAGAACGTGTCAGGGCTGCACTCATGCAAGGTGTAGTTGAATGGAATTAAAGGATTGATTTGCGGGAGGAAGGCATCCTAGGCCTATGAGGGAAACTGGAGGGAAGATAGGACAAATTGTTTAAAGATTTGGTGGAGGGGAATGATGTGAAAAGGGGCTGGGCCCCTTCCGCCACTTCTGGGAACAAGCTGCCCCCTCACTGCTTCTTGCTTCCTGCAGAGCCTCCCAGGGAGACTGGTGCTCTGGGCAAAAGCTGCTGCCATCATTCATCAAGGCCTGGCAGCCTGAGGAAGCTCAGGGCCTACCCTGTAGGACACTTTCAATCAACTTCGGTTCAATTTATTCCCTCTAAATGACTCTGAAATGTAAATAAAATTAAATTAATGCTACTGTATTTGTCTCTGGTTAGGGCCGTAATGGGCTGCGGTAATGCTGCCCCTGAGATCAGCTGTGGAGAAAGAAGCCCAGACAATAGCAGTGTGGCCAGCTTTGTGCCCCCCTCACCCACATCCCCCAACTCCTGCTCTGGAAGGACAAGGAGGCATTGTCCCGATTGATCTATGTGGCGGGGTGGAGTGGGGTGGGGTGGAATCGTGTCACTTCTACTCTTTCTTCTTCCATCTCAGACCAAGCCAACCTGGACCACCTAATTGCTGGAGATACTGCCCCCATAGATGGAGACACTGCCCCCATCACTCTCAAATTTTTGAAGCTTCAGAACAGGGCAGAATGGCTTTTTCTTTGCCCACCAAGCCAAGAGCCACAGATGGCTCCTTCACCAGGACTTGATCTCTGGGTCCACTCACCCTTCCACAGAAAGGGCTCCGTTGCCCCAGAATAGGGTTTCTCAGCCTCAAAGTTATTATCATTCTGAGCTGGATAAATCTTTGTTGTGGGGGACGGCATTGTAGAATGTTTAATAGAATCCCTAGTGTCCACCACTAGATGCTATTAGCATCCACTCCCCCAGTTGTGTTAGCTAGAAATGTCACCAGATGTTGTCAAATGTCTCCAGTGGGGGAACATCACCTGTAGCTGGAAGTTCTCCTAAAAGAGAGTGGGGGACCGGAGAAAGAGGGTAGTCTAATGGAGGAGTGGACTACGAAGTCCTCTGGTACACATGTGTCCTTCACTCTTGCCAGTCTCACCCACGCTATCTCCCAATATGGTTTCTTTTCTTTTCTTTTCTTTTCTTTTCTTTTCTTTTCTTTTCTTTTTTTTTTTTTTTTTTTTGATTTTATTTTTTTTATTTGACAGAGAGAGAGTGAGAGAGCACAAGTCGGGGAGCTGCAGAGGGAGAGGAAGAAGCAGGCTCCTCACCAAGCAGGGAGCCCCATGCAGGGCTCAATCCCAGGACCCTGGGATCAGGACCAGAGAAACCCTGATCTCTTTCATCCAGAAGCCTCCCTCCACACTCTCCCACACTAGTCCTCTAGTTTACCTGGCCCAACCAGAAACCCAGAAAGATTTCTCCATTGGTAAGGATGCCCCCAGGTGAAGGAGTTCTCAATAGATTGGGATTCTCCAAGGAGGGACAAATTTCTTGCCAAGAGAAGATTCCCAAAAGAAGGAAAGTCCAAAAAGGAGGCAATTTTCCAATAGAACCAGGCCCCCAGCACTTTTTACAGACTGTGATATCAGAATTCTTCATTATCTTCCTTGTACTCAAGGCCATAGCACCCAGGTAGGTTGGAGGCTGGGCCCAGACCCTCCCACGGCACTGCCCACTTGGGCCTCGGTCAGGAGAAAGCCAGGAAGGGAAAGAAGCATTAACTTGCAGCATTCAGAAGTTCTGATAGCAAAGGCAATAGCAATGAATTTGCTCTGGGAGAGGGGCTGGGGGAGGCGAGTCTCCACTCCAACATGGCCTTCCACTTCTCCCTTCAGCTATTTCAATTTACGGAACCAAACTGTGAGGAAACAATCTGGGATTTTAACTCTATTTATAAATCTCTTAAAGCTTTCGTGAGCTCCTGAAGAAGGTCTCACCAGAGCATTCCAGCTTACGCAGAAAAAAATCAAATAAAATGATTTACAATTGCAACACAAAGAGTGAGCCCGGAAGTCCAGGAGCCGGAGAGGCTCCCACCTCCCTGCAAATTCATTATCATAAAAAGAATTAAAATCCCACCTCCCATCCTTGGATTCCATCATAATCTGATTTGTGTCTATGTGTTTGCTATATTTCTATCTACCTCTTGCCAAAGTCTGTTCCTGGCAGAATTTCTGATTTCTAGAGTCCAAAAGTGCGTTCATAACCTGGGGAACGTCCATCGACCAGCTTTATGTTCATAGGTTGTTTATTTGACTCATGACTGTTAGGTTCACTAACTTCTCAAAATGTGCTGATCTGGACCCAAATGCATTTGTGCTGAGTCTTTGGGCTTATTTGACTTTTTTCCCTGCTAATCTTGCCATGGAGACCCCGATGCAGATGATGGAGAATCCACTGGCAGATTGAAGGGTGAGCACTGCGTGTATCTTTGCATCAGTCCATCAGCATGGCAGTGACTTCTGAGTATAGCCTCTGCCCCTGCCAGGTGTGCGGAACAGCAGCCTTGATCACTCCGTGCTGGAAGACCCTGTGCATCGCCCTCTTGAGGACAGGGGGAAAGCGGTGGGTTTACAGCACAGTGGGAAGGACCACAGTTGCTCTGGCCCCTCCAGCTCCTCTACAGAGTTCCTCTTTGGATGAGACTCAGGGTTGCCCTGGCCTCTGACTGTCTGCTCCCTCTGGCTGCAGCCTCCTTGGGCTGTCCCTGCCTCCCAGCTCTGGATGGAGCCTCATCTTCAGGGATGAGGGCCTGGGCCTGGCCTACATGGGAATCTCATGGACCCCATGGCTTCCTATCAAGTTCTAGGAGGCAGCTGGAAATTAGAAGTGGACTGCAAGGAATCCAGGTCACCCTCCACACCCTTCCTGGAGAGCTGAGCTTAAATCCATGCCTCTATCACTCTAAAGCCCATTCAGGACACATAGGATTCATGGAGGTTCTGCCCACCAGGACACGGCCCTTGACCCTGTCTCCCCCCAACCCAACCCCAGGTGTTCACACCCCCAGTCTCCTCCCCACAGCTGCCTCCAGAATGAGGCATTAGCACTTTGCTGATGGCACAGCAGTTGGGTCACAATGCCAGTTCCCCCTTTCGACTTTGATAGATGATGAGTGATTGGAGTGAGAAGTGTGTATGCACACGAGTGTTCGCTAAACAGAAGAGGGAAGAAGAGACCGACAGAAACTGAAAGATAGGACAGGACTGGGAGGCAGAAGGAGAGGCCTATGTTCAAAAGTTGGCCAAGGAACAAAAAGTTGGGGGGAGAGAATCAAAATGGGACCAACAGGGGGACGCCTGAGTGGCTCAGTGGTTGAGCATCTGCCTTTGGCTCAGGTCGTGATCCCAGGGTCCTGCAATCAAGTCCCACATCTGGCTCCTCTCAGGGAGCTTGCTTCTCCCTTTGCCTGTGTCTCTGCCTCTCTCTGTGTCTCTCATGAATTAAAAAAAGGGGGGGGGGGGGAACCAATAGGGGCCTGTACTGACCCAGAGGAGCCAGAGGAAATGAGTTTATTACTTCCTTGTGCCTTAGTTTCCTCATTCATAAAAAAGGGAGCAATAATGGTATAGCTGGTGATATGAAGGAAGATAAGGCTGAAAAGAAGCTTCAGACTCCATGCTGGAGGGGCTTGAATGCTAAGCTAGAGCTTGGGTTTTGTTCAGAAATAAATGGGGAGCCATGGATGATGTTAGAGAAAGAGCATGGCATTGGCTTTTAAAGGACCATTAAGTCTAGGGTAAGTATCTTAAATTCTTTTCAGTCATTTGCATGTTTGTGAAAATGAGTTCCAAATATTTCCATGGGAACAGGTTTGATGACAGAGGAGAAAAGAGAAAGCATAAAGGTTTGGGACAATTTGGCCTAGGGACAATTGGCACTGATGTGAGAACTGATATAGACTCCAAGCAGCCAGGCCAAGCATTTTATCCCAGGCACTTTTCTGTAATTGAGCCTGGGCTGGGAGCCAAACAGAGAATGGTACACACCCAAGTCAAGTCATGCTGTGTGTGTGGGTGTGTGTGTGCATAAGCATGTGGGTTGGGGGCCAAGGCTCAAATGCACATGCCGGCACACACAGGAGAATCTTCATAGCATTGTCAGGGTAGGGAAATAAAGGGCCATGCTTACAAAAGCATGGTCTGGCCCCCTGCCACCTGGATTCAACCTCCAGCTTCTGCTTTTGTAAACTTTACTAAGTAAATAAAGCACTCTGAGCCTCAGTGTCCTTATCTGTAAAGTGAGTGTGATAATACCTACCCTGGGGCTGTTTTGAAGAATAAATGAGTTAAAGGGGCACCTGGGTGACTCAGTCAGTTGAGCTTTTGACTCTTGATTTAAGCTCAGGTCATGATCTCAGGGTCATGAGATGGAGCTCTGCTTCAGGCTCTGTGCTGGGTAGAGTCTGCTTGAGATTCTCTCTCTCTCTCTCTCTCTCTCTCTCTCTCTCTCTTCCTTGCACCACCCTCCTCTGGCTCACCCATGTGCAAGCTCTCTCTCTCTAAACAAACAAACAAACAAACAAACAAACAAACAAACAAATAAATGAGTTAATACACTTAAAATGTTTATAATAGCACCCAGCAGTAGAATAAGTCTTTGGTATGACATGGTTCATACTATTACATTATTATTTGCTTATTCTTTAGTATTATGACATCATTGTTATACGTTATAAGACACTGAATTGGGAATGTGTACACCTTGATCTCATCTTGGATTCTGAGACTCCTCTTTCTTATGTCCCACAATCCTGGGGGGCTGGATACCCAAGCCTTCATTACTCCCCAAACCTTTCACAGGGATGGTCTCCAGGGCCAGCGTGGTTTGCTATGGCCCTGTCCATTGGCCTCTGGGATTGGATCAAGGATGGCACCCACTCTGTGCTTCAACAATTGGAAGCTCTGCCTAGGCATCTGAAATTGGGAGAAAGAGCGGCACCTGGCTGGCCCAGTCTATCAAACAGCCAACTCTTGATTTTGGCCAGGTCAGGATCTCAGGGTCCTGGGATGGAGCCCCTTGGGGCGCACTCCTCACTCAGCATGGAGTCTGCTTAGGGATTCTCTCTCAGGGATTCTGCTTCTCCCCCACTCTAGTGTACTCTCTCTAATAAATCTTTAAAAAAAAATGGGAGAGAGAAAGAGAGTCCTAAAGAGTCTGAGTCAGACCTGACTTCAGGCTAGTCCTATAATCTGACCCCTTTTGGGCACAGATCTGGCACGTTAGGGCCCAGCTGTGATGGTAACTATGGATTTCATAGACATTCCTCTGTCTTTAATATATTTCCCCTTTCTTCCTTAGATTAGTTTTTGTTGCTTGCAACCAGAGAACTACAAACACACTCTAAGATATGTATATAATCTTATTCTCTGTGTATGTGTATGCTTGTATATATGTTCCCTCTCTAACGCACACACACACACACACACACACACACACACACCCTCTCCTGCTTCAGTCACCCGTCATTAATCGAGGTCAAGCAGGTACTCTGGCTCCTGTGGCCAAAAAAGAGATAGTTTATGGCAGGCAAGGCCTTCAAATCTTGCAGCTGCTTCCTCCCACTTGGGCTTCAGTCCTAATGGCTTCCTGAAGTTCCATGTACAGCTCACACAGCCACGCCCCCATGCCTTCACACATTTGGTGTCCTCTACCAGGATGCCTTCCCTCTCAGCTGACTCCTCCTCCACTTTTGAGACTTGGCTCCAGCATCACTTCCTCTGCAAAGCCTCCCCTGGCCCTATCCATTCGATTCGGTCTGCACTAAACCTGCTCTTCTCTCTGGCACTCCTCCTCTGTGCTTTGATGACAGTTCTACCAACTGAGCATTGGCAACCCTGTCTGTTTTACTTATCTGATTTCCATGGACTGAGAGTCCCTGAGGATTGTGACTGTATCTTCTATTTCTAAATCTCCAGTGCCAAGTGAAGGGGGATGCTCAGTTCTGACCTGAATGTAGACATCGGATGGGGTATGTGGGCAGATTTTATGAGTATTTACTATGCACACCAGGTTCTTTTGGTATGTTACCCTCCTTCATTTTTCTCAGAGTAGCCTTCAAGGCATGCATCGTTATCTCCATTTTATAGGTCAGGGATCTGAGGCTTAGAGTATATACTAGTTAGGAATAGGTTCTGTTGCAAGTAAGAAAGACCCCATGAGAGGTTACTTCTTGCTTATGTGAAAGTCCAGAGGTGAGCTGTCCAGGCTGGTAAGGCAGCTCTGCTGCATCAAATCCTCAGAGTTTACTGCTCTACCATTCCTAGAGCGTAGCCCTAGTTATCATGGCCCAAGATGGTAGCTAGAGCTCCAGCCATCACATCTTTGTTCCAGGTAGGAGAGAGATGAAAGACATATGAAGAAGAGGGCAAAGGACGATTGATTTTTTTTTAAGATTTTATTTATTTATTCATAGAGACAGAGAGAGAGAGGCAGAGACACAGGCAGAGGGAGAAGCAGGCTCCATGCAGAGGGCCTGACGTGGGACTCAATCCAGGGTCTCCAGGATCACGCCCTGGGCTGCAGGTGGAGCTAAACCTCTGTGCCACTGGGGCTACCCCAGGACGCTTGATTTTGAAGGAAGCTTCCCCAGGCTGCCACATGACATATCTGCTTATATCTAGAACTTAGTCACATGACCACCTAGATACAAGAGAACCTGGGAAATGTCTTCTGAGTGGCTATGTGTCAAGCTAAAATTTGGAAGTTCTGTTTCTGTAGAAGAAGAGAGGCAACACTAGCAGTCTTTGCAGCAGAAAGGATAAGTAATCTACTCAGTGTTACACAGCAGAGAAATTGCCAGAGCTAAAACTCAAGCTCATTTCCATAAACACTGGGGCCAGTGTTCCTTTTGGTAGATCATGCTCTTTCCTATAATCAGGAGCACAGGGCAAGGTGATTACAAAATTTTAAAGGAGCAAAGCCTGTTAGGGGTTGGTGATAAGGAGAGTTCTGAGATCAAGATCAATACAAATGTGTGCATTAAAACACAGGTTCTGGATTGTCCTCACAGGGATGGACAACCTCCACATGAGGGACTAGCAAATACCTGTGATGCTATTGGCCAGAGCATCTTCTCAGAGAAGGAGGTTGAGCCAAGGCTCCTGGAAAGACTGGGGTCACTTCCTGAGTGATAGCTCCAAGGGCCACAGTCTTATAGCCTAAGCCCAGACAGGGTGCCAGAGAGGACCCGGAAGAAGCAAGATTTCCTCATGACAGTCTCGAGCACCCAAAGTGGCCTAGTGCTGGGCCATGAAGAGAGATCACCAGCTACTAATAGGAAATTGCTGGATTTCACTCCAGTTTGAAGTCTCAATCACTTCTTAAGTAAAGGCTTGCAAGCTTAAGCCCTCTGGAATTGACTTTGTGGGGGGGCGGTGGGGTGGCGGGGGGAGCCTTCTGGTCAAGGTGAGGCACTCTGGCACCAGCCCGGATGAACAGGAGGGGTGGAGGGAGGACACAGCCTCAACCAGTGGAAACCAAGATGTTCCCTGACTGATACTGGCTGCCATGTGGAGGGTAGGTAGGAGCAGGCTGGACAGCTGCTGAATGGTGCCGCAAGGCTCTAGCACTGGCAACCTCGTTCAAATTCTCCACACACTCAATGGCTCCAAAAGCATCAGTAGTGCTATTTCTAGCCACGAATAGCTAGGGCAAGTCACTTCGTATTGCTGAGCCTCAAGCATCCTCATCTGTGTAATGGGCAAAAATAGTATTTTGAAGTCAGAATAAAGGTTACCTTTGGTGGGTACTGACTGGAATGAAGCATGTAGGAGCCTTTTGGGGCACTAGAAGAATGCTCTGCATCTTGATCTGGGTGGTTACACAGGAGTATACATAGGTAGAGATCCATGAAGCTGTATGCGCATGTAAGGTTAGGGTACTTTATTGCATATAAGGTGTAGCTCAGCACAAAAGCAAAAAATCAGAAAAGATGCCCATCATCTTTAAGTCTAGCCTTAAGGGTAGTTTTGAGGATGCACAGAGAGGCTGAAAGCAAAGCATTTAGCACAGTCTGCCTGGTGCCATCACGTTCTTCTCATTCCCTTTTTGCATCCCGATGGATTTGTGAGACATGACCTCAAGGAAAGCAGTTTCCCTTAGTCTTTCCGGGGAATCAGACTGGAGGTATGATTAACTACATATATCACCCAGGAAGACTTCCCTGACTTATGCAACCTGAGGCATAAACCCAAATAACAAATGAGACATCCTGGTTTTAGGCAGGAAGGGTACCATCACTGAGGTGCAGAGGGAGTTAACTGAGGTGCAGAGGGAGAAAGTCACTTGCCCAGGGTGGCCAGTATGTAGGAGGCCCAGGAAGGACTAGCACCCAGGCCCCAGACTCCCAGTCCAGTGCTCCTCCTGGAGCTGCAATCGCCCAGGTGGCCGGAGCGTCAGGCCTGGCTCCCTCTCGCCCCCCTGTGGCCAGCCTGGGAACACTCGCGCTGCGAGGCTGCCAGGACTGCCTGTGCACAGATGGGCGAGGCAGCAGCCCTCCTCCCCGGAACCTTCTGCACTCTTGATAGCTCAGCCATGAGTCATCCCAAAGGATGAATGAGCAAGAGAACATTCCCCACCTCCGTGAGGTGGGGGCAGGAATCCCTGACTGTCTTCCCGGGCCTTGCTGCACATTCTTTGCAAACCTGCTTGCCCGGCCCCAGGCTTCTAGAGGGCAAAGCCGGCAACTTTATCTCCCAGGCGCCCTGGCTGACCTCTTGCCCCAGACACCTGTATGCTGAGTCCCCCAAAGCCTCCATACCTAACACGTCCCGGTGAAACATGTCCATTCACTGTCCGTATGGTTTCCCTTCTCCCAGTGCCTCTTCCTCTTCTCTACAGCCCCCTTCTCCCTGCTTCCTGACATATATTCTCTAACCCAGCCTTATCTAGTGGGCCAAGAAACCCTTCCTGGCTGAGGTGAAAGTCTGCCAGGGACAACCCTGTGGTCCCATTCAGCCAATTTCTCCATTCCAATAAATCCCGGTTGGTAGCCCGTCTAAAACAAGGCTTAAAAGCAATATTCATGTGAATGCGTGGGTCTATTTGTTTGCTCTTCTGTTCAGTGACGCAATAAGCATTTATTGAGGGCCAATACTATGCTAGGTATTATGCTGGGTCCTGAGAATACAGAGACACAAAGCATGACCAAGGTCTCTAATTTGGCATTCGAAAATGTTCTTTTCCACTCTTCTCCCTTCCCTTTAAGAGCTCTGATTCTCATTTTTTCCCTGCTTACACGCTGTGTGACCTTGAGCAGAAAGTAAACAAGAAAAAAATCATTATTATAAATGCCAAGTACTATGAGAGGTGATTTACATCTGTTATTTAATTCACTTGACAACCCTATGAGGTAAATATCATTATTCCTATTTTTCTAGGTGAGAAAATGGAGGCTCAGAGAACTTAAATAAACCCATCCACAACCACACAGTTAGCGGTTGGCAGAGCCAACATTAGAACCCAGGTCATTCAGCCTCCCCAGATCTCTGTATCCTCATCTGTGAAATAGTATCTGTCCCGTAAAACCCATGCTAGACACACGCAAGCAGGTTTTAAGAACCTTTTCTGCTATTCTTGCCCTTAAGTAATGGGTACGGACCTTGGCCAGGGGCTCAGCTGTGCCAGGGGTGGCATGAAGATTCACGGTTGTGGTTGGAGGCTTGCTGGGTCTGTCCAGGTGGCTGCCCTCTCCTCCCACAGATACATCCACAGTGCAGAGCTCTGATAATCTCATCCCAGCATGGCACAGCTCAGTGGGAAGAAGTGGAAAGTGGTATGTTGTTGCTTATTTTAAAAGTCAAGTGTGTGTCTCAAAATAATGTTAATGGATTCATCAAAAGACAACCACAAGCATGTTCAGAGCAGCTTCATTCATAATAGCCAACAACTGAAAGCAACATAAATATCCACTAATGTGAAGTTGAATGGATTATGATTATTTAGATATCATGTATATTTACATTCATGCAATAAAATACTGCTCAGTAATGAAAAAGAATTCCGATGACCACATGCAACAACATGGATGGATCTCACAGATATAATGTTGAGTGAAAGAAGCCAGGTGCAAAAACATCATGCAGTGTATGATTTAACTTATATAAAGTTCAATAAGAGGCAAAATTAACTTATGGCAGTAGAAATCACATTAGTGGCTACCTTTGGAGGGCTGTTGCCTCAGAAGGGGCATATACATCCCAAGGTTCTGGAAATGTGGAAATATTCTATATTTTGATGTAGGCAGTGGTTATATACATATACATATGTAAAGGTTCATTGAGGGGCGCCTGGATGGATCAGTTGGTTAAATATCTGTCTTTGGGTCCAGTCATGATCCCAGGGTCCTGGGATCAAGCCCTGAGCCCTGCATTGGGCTCCCTGCTCAGCGGAGAGCCTGCTCCTCCCTCTCCCTCTGCCCCTCCCCTGGCTCGTGCTCTGACTCTCTCGTTTTCTCTCTCTGTCTAATATATACATTGAAAATTCTTTTTAAAAAATCTTCATTGAGCCGCACTCTTAAGATTCATATACTTTGCTGCATAGATGTTATATCTCAATTAAAATAATAATTGTAATATTTACCCACCACTCCCCCGAATTCCCTCAGCACTCACTGCTCCTAATGGCCACCTGAAGCAGAATGGATAAATGGAAGCTTTGCCCAAGGGGGAGGTGGGGGGTGCCTAAGCAGGTGGGGGAGAATCTGGGGCTCTCCACTCTCCCAGGTGAGAGGGCAGGACGGGCACCCACTTTCTCAGTCTCTTGCCTGTTGTTCTAGGAGCAGATGAGCACCTCCTTCCCTTAGCCATCTCCTAAATCTCCTTGAAGGAATATTATCCCCGGTTTGTGGGGTTGTATCCTGGGGTTCTCTCCTGACACACCGTGCAAAACAAACAGCATTAACAATCAGCAAATCCAAATAAAGATCTGCCATCTTCTGTTAAAGAAGAGACAGTGTTCAAAGCCCTTGTAGGTGCTTTACCTTGTTCAGACCTCCAAGGTTTATTGGATTTTACTGCTGAGGAAAGAAGCCCTGAGAATCGAGCTGCCTGTGGAAGGTCTCCCGGTGAGTTAGTGGGCAGTTGGCCAGAAGCCCAGCGTCTCCCATCCCAATGAGGGCGCCCAGGGGCCGGAGTAGGATGCTGGAGTCTGGGGACACCTGCTCCAGGGCGTCTCTCAGAGAAGGGTGGGCTGTGGCCCCTTGGCCTGGGCACCTATGTGTGAGGAGGAGCAGTATGTGGTGACTGGGCCCCTGAGGGGGGAGTACTCGGACAGCTCTGACTTTCCTTTCATCCTACACTGAGGGAGAAGAGAGCTGGAAGCTTTCCTGCTTTTCTGTCTTTGTGACACCCTCTTCCCCGCGGCCCTCCTTCTAGGCCTCTGCCTGCTACCTGTGGTGGTTCAGAACCCTTTCCGTTCAATTCATTATACGGGTTTTTGCTTTCAGAGGATGTGTGTATTTGTTGGCCTGGGAGAGCTGAGAGTGGAAGCCAGGGCAGGAGACACCAGGCCTGGGAGGCAGCCCTGTGCAGAGAAAAGGATGGGGCTGCTCTGTTGGTGAGCAGTGGAGGGAGTAGGTGGTAACTGGTTGACCCCGTTTGTGGGGAAGCAACATCTATGGTCCATCTGCTGCCTGGGAAAAGGGTGAAGAGACACAATGCCTGCCCTCCAGCCAGCCCAGCAGGACAGAGAAACAACTCAGCCTTTCCTTCCAGCAAGTTCTCTCTGCCCTCTAACTTCCATCCTGCCTTTTTTTTCTTTTTTAAGATTTTATTTATTTGACAGAGAGAGAGAGAACCAGAGAACACAAATGGGGCAATGGCAGAGGAGAGAGGAAGAAGCAGGCTCCTTGATGAGCAGGGAACCCAAGGTGGGGCTTTATCCCAGGATCCTGGGATCATGACTTGAGACAAAGGAAGACGTTCAACCAACTAAACCACCCAGGCACCCATCCATCCTTCCTATTAGAGTTTATTCCCCACCCTTTTCTTCTGTCTTCATTGGAAATGGAGAGGCTAAAGGAGGTCAGGGAGCAAAGAGACTCACTCCAACCTGACCTCCTTGCCTGTCCCCTGAACTCCTGAGAAATCCCTCTTAGATCCTCTTCACCCATTCATCTGCTTCCTGTCTGCATCAACCCCTCTGGATCTAAGATGGCACCTGGCACAACCAGGGTACCCCCACCAGGTGACTGGCAGTGGGCCCAGGATCTGGACATCTGGAGTAGTGGCTGGCACTGGCAAGTTGCTCCAACCAAACCCAGGGCTTGGGTCTGAGCATTCCACATTCCACACTCCAGGGCTTCTGGGCCATCCATTTAATTATCAGATATTTCCCAGTTTGTTTTAATTTTATTTTTAATGAATAGGTCCCCAAATCTCAAAGCCACAAACATGTTCCACTCCTAACCCCAACCACCTAGTTCTCAGGGACAACCCACTTCATCCATTTCTTGAGTCTCCTTCTGAAGATATGTATAGACCCATAGATGCACATATATTCTATTTTCCTATGCTTTACGCAAACATACGCTGTCCTGAACTCTTCATAGGTTTCTTGGAGGTGGTTCTACGTGAGTACCTGTCACGTTTTCCTCATTTTTATACAGCTGTATACTATTATCTTGTGTGGATTATAACATATATCCAAAGCACCTACTCAGTGCTGGGTACCTCACTAGGCAGTGTCTTATAACAGTGCACAAGTCAGTCCAAAGGTTTCTGCCCTCATGGGGTTTATAGTCAAGGTGAGTTGAGGATAAGAACATAGGCAAGTACTTTTGTTGCATAAGAAGTTTTGTAATGGAGGAACTATGTTTTAAAATAGAAAGCCAAGGGAGTGGCAGAAAAGGCTACAGAAGGAAGTGATGTCTATAGTGAGGCCAAGTGGACATTAGGCAGATGGGATACCAGCAGGGAGGGAAGATAATTTTAAGCTGAGGGGACAATGTGTGTATGGGGGAAGACAATCTGGGCACTTCATGATTCCATATGGGGGTGAGGTGGGAAAGACACTGGTGAGGTCACGGAGGGGGCTCACCTTGTCAGCCATGGAGGAGCAAAGGGCTTTGGACTTGAGCCGTGCAGTGGGGAGCATGGAAGGGATTCAAGAGTGACTGAGAAAAAAAAAAAAAAAAGAGTGACTGAGATGATCCTGCCTGTGTTTTGGAGAGATCCCGGTGGCTGCTGTGTGGAGGGAGGATGGATAAAATGAGGGACCACAGGAATATCAGAGAGGCAAGCTGGGTATCTATCCTTCGGGCCTGAGGCCTCACATGCTCACTGGCTCAGCATCAGCATCACCATGTGGACATAGGGCAATCACAGCCTTTTCTGCCCACATTCCTTCATCTCCAAAACACAGGGAGGGACAGTGGATTAGATGACACCATCCCCCTCCTCCCCTCCCCACACCTTTTCCTACCTGGATGCTCTGATGCACACTGGGTGCCCCCTCCGCCACCCAGCTCTGCCCTCCCTCATCCCTTTGCAAGCATGTCAGTGCCTGGAGCCTGGTAATCACTCAGCTAGCTCCTACTCCTTCTCCCTCCTCCACACTTGCAGGCAGACTCCCATTCTCCAGGGAACCACTCACTCTCTCCTGTCTAGTTTTTCAGCCATTTCTTGAGTGTTCCCAGCTCTATGGGGGTTTCTCTGGTTCCCCAGCTGATGTCTAAGCCCAAGGATGCCCAAACTTAGTACCTCCCCTTGTCTGGGGGTGCTCCCTTCCTCTCCCCTCTACGATCCCCATTCTCTATTGGATCTGGTTGGCCCTTTCTCAGAAATCTATCCCCCTTACCCGCCCTGCCCCAAGAGAACTTCCCATCTCAGACTGGGTTATTTGCTTCCCTTCAGATTCACTTTGCTTTGTGCCCCAGAAAGCAGACCTTTATATCTGCATCTTCTGGTCTCTGCTCTCTGGCTTCTACATGGGCAGGGCAGAATGGAGACACTAGCAGTGATCTGAGAGCAGTACAAGAGAAAGGCCAGGGTACTTAGGGGACCCCCTCCCTCCTTTTGCCAGGCAGTTTGGGTCCAGGCTGCATTTCTCCACTGGGCTGCCAGTTCTCTGTAGCTACAGCTCTTGCCCCTTCCCTCCCCTTTCCTCCCATCCCCCCTCCGTTTTTCTCCACCAGGCCTGGGTGCTTCAGCACCTCTTACTCATTTCTTTAAAGCTGCCCACACTTCCACAAATAGTTCCTTCATTTATGCCTTCAATTAAACCTTTAAGTGTGCTCTGTGTTTCCTGCCATGACTGATGGGTGCAGTCCTCAAATCCCCCCACCGGTCGCTCCCCTCCAGCCTCCAGCTAGGATGAGGAAGTTTGCATATCTGCCTTGGGGCGCTGGCAATTCTTCTCTCAGATACTGGGCAAGTTGCTTATGTTCTTAGTTTTCTGGGCAAATGGGAATAATCATGGGACTTCATTTCTAGGGTGGCTGCGAGGATTCAATGTATGCTCCTGAGTTGCATGTCTAAGCAGAGTGCCTGGGGTGTTCTAGAATCTTGGTGAATGTTATGTTCTTTTCCCCTGTTGGGTAGTGGCTTCCCTTCCACACCTGCTTCCCCCTGACCTGGTGGAGAGTATTCCCTCTGAGGGGTGTCTGGGCCCAGGAGAGAATCAGGGGCCTGGGTGAGTGCCCCCCCCCCTTTTTTTAAAGATTTTATTTATTTATTCATGAGAGACACAGAGAGAGAGAGAGAGAGAGAGAGAGAGAGGCAGAGACACAGGCAGAGGGAGAAGCAGCCTCCTCGAGAGGGAGCCCGATGTGGGACTGGTTCCCAGGACCCTGGGGTCACGACCCGAGCCAGAGCCAAAGGCAGGCTCTCAACCACTGAGCCACCCAGGTGTCCCCGAAGGGAGTGCTCCTGATGAGCAATCCTGTCCCCAAACCCAAAGGGTGCCTCGGTCACCTAGCGAGTGCCTGTCCCTGCTTTGCCTTCCAGAGAGCGGCTTGGGGAGCGCGTGGGAGGCGCTCCTGCCGCGGGCGCTGCGAGGCCGTTAGCCCAGCCTGGCCGGGCGCTGCTTTCTCTCCATTGGCCTTCGGAATAACAAGAGCGGTTTCTTAAGTCAAGAACCATGATTTCACCAGCTCTGCTCCTCGGCTCGCCGCTGCGCCGGCTGGGCTGCGTGTGCCGGCGGACAGATTAGTCTCCGCGATCTCCCCTGGGCGGGAGAGGAGCCGCAGGCCGGGGAGCGGGAGGGGCGCAGGGGTCGGCGGCGCGGGGCGCGGGAGACGGAGGGCACCGACCGCGGGGGAGCGGGGCAGGGGGGCGCCCCGAGAGCAGAGGCCCCCCGAGACGGGACGTCGGGCGCGGGTGCTGGGGTGGGAGGCCGCGGCGGGGGGCCGGCTGGGGCGGGGGCCTCTCGGCCTGCTGCCTGCCTCGCGCGGAGGCTGCGTGGGGAGCCCCCTCCGGGCGAGGCGCGTGCGCCAGCCTCCCGGTCCCCGCGTCCCCCCAGCTGGGGCGTGCGCCGGCATAGGATCCAGCACTCAGGGGGATGCTCTGCACGACCCATCAGAATGCACAGAGATGTCTGCCCCGGCCGGCCAGGCTCCCACCAGGACCCTGCCTCCTCCCCGAGAGACTGAGAATGTGATCCCACCCTAGTCACAGCCCCTGGAGGCTTAGAGGGGGTGTGCCCCTGGGCCCGGGTCCTGGGCCCCAATCACCCCCCCCCTCCTTTTTCCTTTCCCTTTCTTCCACCCTTTCACTTCGCCTTCCTTTCCTGGGCTGGAGGGGAAGCTGGCCTGGCCAGCGCCTTCCCCGAGGGGAGGGGAGGAGCACAGGATGCCAACACCCCTCCCTCTCTGCCCAGGCTCAGGGAGACGGGGTCAGGGTCTGCCTCTCCGTCCCTGCTCCCTGCCGGGATGCAATGCCAGAGTTTCCTTGGCTATCCAATCTTAGCCCCGCCTCTTTTTAAATGATAACATATTACACATTTGTTTACTTACTTACTTATTCATTTTCTTTTTTCTTTTTGTGGAGGAAAACCTTTACAGTGGAGTTTGTAGAGCTTTTATATACATACACATACTCTTGTAACCATCAATCACTTAGATCTCAATAGAAAACAGTTCCAGCACCCCAAACATCCCCTTGAGCCACAGTCCCAGTCTATGCCCACCCTACCCCCTACCGCCTGGAGGTAACTACCACTCTGAGATCTATCAGATTAGGTTTGCTTGTTAGTGAACTTCATGTAAATAGAACCCATACAGTACATACCCCTTTGTACCTGGTTTCTTTTGCTCAGCATTATGTCTGGGAGATTCATCCAAGTTGTTGTTTGTAGCAGTAACTCACTGGTTTGCATTGCTATCGGGTACTCCATTGTATGACGGCTCATTCAACCATTCTTCTCTCTCTCTTTTTAAATGTTTTATTTATTCTGGAGAGAGAGAAAGAGAACACAAGTGGGAAGGGCAGAAGGAGAGGAACAGAAAAATCATAAGCAGACTACTCCCTGTGGAGCATGGGGCCCAACCATGCAGGGCTTGAACTCACCACCCCGAGATCACAATCTGAGGGTCTGACACAGCCGACTGGCCACCCAGGTGCCCCTCAACCATTCTTCCCTTGACACATTTCTGGATTGTTTTAGGTTTTGGCTATTATGAATAAAGCTCCATGAACATTCTTGTATCTGTTATTCTCTGCACATTGAGAGCAGTGTTACCTCAGGCAAGTGTGATATTGTGATTTGGAAGAAATATGTTTTGTCTTTGTCCATGATTTCTGGCTCACAGCTCCCAAAATGCTTGGATTTCCCTGAGTAATAAGAGCATCTTTTGTCATGATGTTTAGATTCTTGTCCTCAGTGCTCCAAATAGTTTCAGAGCCACAAAGGTGATGTGGGGGGTCTTGTAACAAGCCCCTTTCCACCACACCTGTGTTTATGTTAATGGGGTGACTTTTGGAAATCTTTGAAGGACAGGGGTTGGTTGCCAGGGGACCCAACCTGAATAAAAGGTCAGAACTTTCCAGTCCCACCTCCTGATTTCCCTGGGTGGAGAGAAGGGCTAGAGGTCAAATCAATCATTTAATTAATCGTGCCTATATAATGGAGACTCCATAAAAACCCCAAAAAGGGGAGGTTCAAGAACTCCCACATGCCACCATGCTGGGTCCCAAAGGACAGAAGTTCCTTTGTTCATATGTGTCTCTACATCTGCCTGTTAATTCATATTTTTGAGTATTCTTTGTAATAAATGTGTAATTGAGAGATTTAAACAGGTTTCCTGAGTTCTGTGAGCCACTCTATCAAATTAATCAAACCCAAAGATGGGGTTGTGGGAACCTCCAGTCTATAGCCAACTGGCCAAAGGCATAGGTAACAACTTTGTCTTGTGATTGGCATCTGAAGTGGGGGGCTAGGGCGTAGGGGGCAGTCTTATGGGACAGAGCCTTTAACCTGGGGGGTCTGCTGCTGTCTCCAGGTAGACTGTGTCAGAATTGAGTTGAACTGTAGGTATCCAGTTGGTGTCATGGAGAATTGCTTTGTGGTGTGTAAGGAATGTGCCACCCTCCTCCCCTGCCTCAGCCCTGCCACCATTCTACTCATACATTGGAATTGTGGGTGCAGAATCTTTTAGCAAGGCACTTAGCTTCTCTGAGCCCCAGTTTCCTCATCTCTAAAAAGAGAGAGAGGGAAGATGTGAACTGTTGACTGTCCTGTTAGATGATCACAAGGATCAAAAGAGATAACACATGCAAAGAGACCAATGTAGCACCTGGTACACAGTAGGTGCTTAATAAATGCCATTTTCTCTATCTGTAATCTGTTGGGAGCTGGGAAAGGAGGTTGCAGTATATAATTGCCAGCCAGGATTCTGAGGTCAGAAAGCCTTCTCAATAGCAACCACCACAACAAAATAATCATAATATTGATGACCGTTTATTGAGCATTCACATGGCAGATATTGCGTTACTTTTACTATCATTTCTACCGTCATCCATAACTGCTTCCTGAGGGGATCCCTGGGTGGCTCAGTGGTTTAGTGCCTACCTTCAGCCCAGGGCGTGATCCTGGAGTCCCGGGATCAAGTCCCACATCAGGCTCCCTGCGAGGAGCCTGCCTCTCTGTGTCTCTCATGAATAAATAAATAAAATATTTTTTAAAAAATTGCTTCCTGAGATCCAATTCTCTATGGCCTTTCAGGCTTCCTAGAGCATCAGGAATGGTTTTCATTAAAAAAAAAAAAAAAAAAAGGAATAGTTTTCATTTTACACCTGGGGAAACTGAGTCACAGAATAATTTTAAAAGATTTGCTCCAAATCATTCATTCATTTGGCCTGAGAGTAAAGATATGTCTCTCTTACTTCTGAGTCTTCTCATACCCAGCAGAGGGTCTGGCTCAGGGTGGATGCTCCTATTTGTGGAATAAATAGAATGTGAAGTCTCTCCTGTGCTCAATCCTTCCTTCTGGGCAGCCTCTGTCAGGGAATTATGACTGCCACTCTCTGCACATGATTTTCCCCCTAGAGAGGCCTCCCTTGCTGTAAACTGCCTTGCAACAGGTAATGGGGAGCTTTACAGATACTTCTGAAAGTGAACTGGGTCACCTCATTTGCTCTTACCCCAAAATATTGGAGAACCCCAGTGTTTGGGGCTGATAGGAAACTCCCAGGGATTGTGACATTTGGCCTCTGGTCAGGGATAGGTCCTAACCAGGTCAGTGGCCTGCCTGCCCTCTAAAGCCCTTAGAGAAGGGGCTGCCTTCCCTAATGCTGGGCAGGGTGGGGAGGAAGCAGAGGAGACAGGAGGCTGGGGATGCTGTGGGGACAGTGCTGGGACAGCTGACTCCAAGGTGGCTTTCTCCCATGGCCTGAGTGGCCTCTGGGGGCCTCCCTGGACCCTGCTTTCCTTGTCTAGGATGGCCTGGATGAGTACAAATTCCTTCCAGCTGCAGGTGTGCTTTGGGAGTGAGGCAGGGGCGGCTGTGCTCCGTTTTGGAGAATAGGTGAGTGGTCCTGGGTGGGGGAGCAGTGGAGGCTGCTGCAGCTCTGCCCAGGGCCTTGGGCCTTAAAGGGCCCACAAAGCTTTCTTCCCCTCCAGCAGCCATTCAGGGGAGGGGCTGCTAATTAGGAGGTGGAGGGCTGCTAATGAGCTCGCTGAGGACCTCAGAGACAGCTCTGATGGCACTAAAGGGCTTCCCTGAGTTTCCTTAAAAGCCCCAGTGACAGTGAAGCCTCCATTAGCCGGAGGATTAATCACCAGACAGGTCTTGGTCACCCCCTTTCAAGGTGCCCCCAGCTGCTCCCAGCTGGCCCTGCAGCCCCTGCTGTGCCCATAGTGTTTAGAGATGCCCCCACCCGTGACCTGCGCTTTCTGATCTCAGATGAGGCAGCAGAGCAGGGAAATGGGCCTGGGGGACACGGGAGGGGACCTTCGAGATAGGGGCAGGGGCCTCTAGGGAGTGATTGCAGAGGTTTCCAGAGACCCCCAGGAGAATGCAAATGATATGCAAAATATGCAAACCATTAGTGATTAGCTGTGGGTCAACAGCTTGGGTCCTTTGAGTAATAAGTTGACAGTTCTGTGCTCAAAGCCTCTGATTAGCCCGAGGGGAGGGCCAGGCACTGTGACCTCTGTCACCCCAACCAGGACTTCTGACCCCTCGGCTTGCCAGCCACCCTGGCACCCTCCCAGCCGGCCCCTCTCCCCATCACCGCCCAGAAGTGAGGGGTACAGGCAGCTGGAGGCTCAGAGAAAGTCCTGTTCAAGTTGCAACCTGCCCCACCCTCTCCAGAGCCCAGGGCAGTCCCCAGTCCTGAGGGGCCCATGCCAGGCTCCAACTCCCCCTACCCTCCAACCCTTTCAGGCGGTGCAAATTCCCCTCCCCCACTCAGCTCCTTCCCCTCCAGCCACTCAGTCTCTGTCTCCTTTCTGTGCCTGATTCTCTGGATATCCCCACCTCCTGCCTGCCTCTCTCCACCTGCTAGTTATCTGTGACCTTCCCTCAGTGCTCTTGGTAGAAAACTTACCAACTTCAATGCCCTTGTGACTCAGCCCCTTCATTTGCATCTGGTTCTCATCTAATGGGTTCAGAGGGTGGAGCCAGGCTTGGTGGTGACGGTAGGAGTGGGAATAGGACCTGCTCCATCCTCTCACTCCATCTAGAAAACCCACAGCTGCCAGTAACCCGTGCCTCTGAGGGCAGCATGGAGGGAACACACAGAGGGCACCCTGTCTCCTGCCACTCCCCTCTCCCTCTGCCCCCCTTCTCTGGTATGGAGACCCCCATTTCCCAGTCTTTTCCTCCTCTTCTGTTCCAAACCCCCACCCAGCGGCGTCCTTTGTGACATTGCTGGAATGGCTGAGGATCAGATCCCTGCCTCCCAGGGGCCTCTCCAGTGTGCGGGCAGCATCAGCTTTCCAGCACTGCCCCCCCACCCCTGCGGTGGCCCAGACACCACTGGCTGCCCCTGACCTTCAGGCAGTGTCAGGATCCTCTTTCATCTCTCCTATCCACTCCCCCCACCTCTAGCGTCCATCTGCCCTGCTTGCTGCCAGGCTGTAAGGCTGGCTATCTCTGCAGCCCTGAGGGGGGATCAGGTGTGTAGAAGTGGGGTCCTGTCTCCTCCCTGGGGCCCGGGTAGGAATTGAACAGCTTCTTCTCCCTTCTCTGACTTGGCAACCTGAGCACCTACCTTTCAAATTGGAGCAGAGAAATGTATAGCTGAGAAAGGGCCTGCAGAATGTGTCTGGAGTTTGGGCAGCCTGAGGCCCAAGATGTTTCACTGAGCTGGGCCTGAGGCTGGAAGGAGTGGGCAAAGAAGGAAAAATAGATAGAACCTGAATTAGGATACTCAGCTCAGGAACAAATTTAAGGAGCATACACACACAAAAAAATCCCCCAAACCAAAAACAAAATACAAAAACAACCCAAAAAACCCAGCCCAGTAATTAAGAGAAATAACATTTTCATGCAATATTTAAAAAAATCAAAGTTAAGGATGCCTGAGTAGCTCAGTGGTTGAGTGCCTGCCTTTGGCTCAGGTCATGATCCTGAGGTCCTGAGATCGAGTCCCTCATCGGGCTCCTCACAGGGAGCCTGCTTCTCCCTCTGCCTATGTCTCTGCCTCTCTCTCTGTTTCTCATGAATAAATAAAATCTTTTTTAAAAAATCCAATTTAATGCAAAACAAAATCCATGATTGTCGTAGGAAGAATAATGCACCCCACCCCTCAAGGTCTGTGTCTTAATCCCCAGAACCTGTGAATGGGTTAAGTTATATGGTAAAGGGGAATTAGGGCTGCAGTTGGAATTCCTATTATTAATTAGCTGACCTTAAGTTAGGGAGATGAACCTGGGGTGTCCAGATGGGACCACTGTCATCACAAGGGTCCTCAAAAGTAGAAGAAAAAAGCAAAAGAGCCTGAATCAGGGAAGAAAATATAAAGGCAAGAGCAGAGTTAGAGTGACATGATGTGATATACTGTGAAATGATGAAGATACTCTGGCTTTGAAGATGGAATGGGGCTAGGAGCCACAGAATGCAGGCAGCCTATAAAGGCTGGGAAAAGCAAGAATGTAGATTTTTCCTTTGAGTCTCCAGAAGTGAATGAAGTCCTGTTGACACCTGGGTTTTTGCTCAGTGAGACTGATGTCAGACTCTGTCCTTACAGTCATGTAAAATAATAAATTTGTATTGTCTTGAGTCACCACACTTGCAGTAATCTGGTACAGCAGCAATAGGAAACCAATATAATAATGAGCCAAAATTAACATTTTAAATAAACAGGGTCAGGAGACTCTAGGCTCCTGGCAGGGGTATATAGATACACATATTCCAATCTTGAATGTCTGAAATGTCTTTATTCTCTCATCACGTTGGTTCGTAGTTTGCTGGGTATGGAATTCTAGATAGAAAGCCATGTCCCTCAAATTTAGAATGTGTTTGATTCATTGCTTTCTAGCTCCTACTACTATGCTTGAAGAATCTGAGTCCATTCTGATTCTTTTCTCTTTGCAGGTGACCTATTTTTTTTTTAAATCTCTAGACACTTTTAGGGTTTCTTTTTTTTATCACTAGTGTTTTGAAATTTTATAATTATATGGCTTTATAGAGGTCCTTTTCTGTTCACAGTTCTGGATGATCTCAAGCATGTCTCAGTACTGGGAATTTATCTTGT